>NC_090384.1:67332777-68613761 GCF_036365525.1 Heterodontus francisci
ACCACCAATTTTCGTGTCGTCTGCGAATTTACTGATAACTCCTACATTCACGTCTAGATCATTAATGTACATTACAAACAGCAAGGGTCCCGGCATCGATCCCTGCGGTACACCACTGACCACAGGCTTCCATTTGCAAAAACAACCCTTGACCATCACCCTCTGCCTCCTGCTAATAAGCCAATTTTGGATCCAAATTGCCTTGGATCCCATGGCCTCTTACCTTCTCAACCAATCTCCCATTCGGGACCTTATCAAAAGCCTTACTGAAGTCCATGTAGACTACATCAACTGCCTTACCCTCATCTAAACACCTAGTCACTGCCTTGAAATATTCAAACAAGTCAGTTAGACACGATCTCCCCTGATAAAGCCATGCCTACTATCCCCGATTAATCCCTGCCTCTCCAACTGGATATTAATCCTGTCACTCAGAATTTTTTTCCAATAGTTTCCCTAACACTGATGTTAGACTCACGGCCTGTAGTTACCTGGTTTATCCCTGCTACCCTTCTTGAATAATGGTACCACGTTCGCCGTCCTCCAATCCTCTCGTACCTCTCCTATGGCCAGAGAGGATTTGAAAATTTGTGTCAGAGCCCCTGCTATCTCCTCCCTTTCCTCACATAACAGCCTGGGATACATCTAATCAGGGCCTGAGGATTTATCCACTTTTAAGCCTGCATAAACAGCTAATACTTCCTCCCTTTCAATGCTAATTTGTTCAAGTATATCACATTCCCCCTCCCTGATCTCCACACCTACATCACCATTCTCCATAGTGAACACAGATGAAAAGTAATCATTTAAAACCGCACCTATGTCCTCCGGCTCCACACACACATTGCCACTTTGGGCCCTACTCTTTCCCTGGTTATCCTCTTGCCCTTAATATACTTATAAAATGCCTTGGGATTTTCCTTTATCTTGCCTGCCAGTGTTTTTTCATATCCCCTCTTCGGTCTCCAAATGTACTTTTTTTATGTACCCCCCCCCTCTACTTTCTATACTCCTCTAGGGCCTCTGCTGTTTTCAGCGCCTTGAATCTGCCATAAACTTCCTTTTTTTTTTTTCCTTATCCAATCCACTATATCCCTTGACATCCCTGGACTTGTTGGTCCTACCCTTCACCTTTATGGGAACATGTTGGCCCTGAACACTCTCATTTCCTTTTTGAATGACTCCCACTGGTCTGATGTAGACTTTCCTACAAGTAGCTGCTCCCAGTCCACTTTGGCCAGATCCTGTTTTATCATATTGAAATCGGCCTTCCCCCAATTCAGTGCTTTTATTTCAGTACCCTCTCTGTCCTTTTCCATAATTACCTTAAATCTTAGAGTTATGGTCACTATCCCCGAAATGCACCCCCACTGACACTTCTACCACTTGTCCAGCTTCGTTCCCTAGGATTAGGTCCAGTACTGCCCCTTCTCTTGTAGGACTTTCTACATGTTAGCTCAAAAAGCTGTCCTGTATGCATTTGAAGAAATCCGTCACCATTTAAGCCTTTTGCACTAAGACTATCCCAGTTGATATTGGGGAAGTTGAAATCCCCTACTTATTACCCTATTATTTTTATACCCGAGATTTGCCTGCATATCTGCTCCTCTGTTTCTCTGTTTGTTTGGAGGCCTGTAGTACATTCCCAGCCACGTGATTGCCCCCGTTTTGTTTTTAATTTCTACCCATATGGTCTCATTTGATGAACCTTCTAAGATATTATCCCTCCTTACTGCAGTAATTGACTTCTTGATCAACAGTGCAATGCCACCTCTTTTACCCCCTCCCCTGTCACACATGAAGATTCTATACCCTGGAATATTGAGCTGCCAGTCCTGCCCTTCCCTCAACCGTGTCTCTGTGATAATATATTCCCATGTGTTAATCAATGCCCTCAATTCATCTGCCTTGCAAGTAAGACTCCTTGCGTTAAAATAGATGCAATCCAGCCTTGTGTTTTTCGCTTGTGCCTTAACAGGTCTATATTTGCTCTGCCTTCCAGACTGATTCAGTTTCTCATCTATATTTGACTGTGCATCACCCCTTACTGTGCCTCCACTCTGTATCCCATCCCCCTGCCCAATTAGTTTAAACCCCCACCCCCCCTCCCCGCAAAACAGCACTAGCAAACCTCCCAGCAAGGATGTTGGATCCGGTTCAGGTGCAACCCGTCCAACTTGTACAGGTCCCACCTTAGCCAGAAACAGACCCAGTGATCCAGGAAACTAAAGCCCTCCCTCCTGCACCATCTCTTCAGCCAAGCATTCATCTGCTCTATTCTCCTATTCTTATACTCACTAGCATGTGGCACCGGGAGTCGACCGGAGATGATAACCTTTGAGGTCATGAAAGGTACTATATAAATACAAGTCCTCCTTCTATAATTCCAGAGAACAGGCCCATTCTTTGTAAACTCTATTAATATTGGTGCAAATAGCATGCTTATTGATCTAAAAGCAAAACAGCTATGTGGCCTGGTCCAATCTGCACCTTCTCCTTTGTTATCTCTTGCCCAACCCCCACCTCACTTGTTTATAATCTGTGACTTTTCTAATATTTGTCAGTTCCGAAGAAGGGTCACTGACCCGAAACGTTAACTCTGCTTCTCTTTCTACAGATGCTGCCAGACCTGCTGAGTGAATCCAGCATTTCTTGTTTTTGATGCTTATTGATCTATTCTACTTTCCAGGTAAAGTTGATTTTTCCATGCTACTTCTGTTAATTCAATTATTGAATTCTATTTACATTACCTTTCCCTACCTGAACAGCAATTCCTTGAATTTTGATGCCCTTGGCTTAAGTTATTCAAGGCACATTAATTTCAGTGCTTATGTGGCTTGAACAATTTGAAGGAATTACAAGATGTGAAAGCCTTTGAAATGTTTGGCAGAACATATCAAGATTGTGCAAAAGGAATAATAATAGTGTAGCCACCACAATGGTTTTGGTCATGTTCCTTCCTAAGCAATGTAATATTTCACTCTGGAAAGAGAGCATCTCAAAATGTAACCCAATTGTTTTACCACAAGTTAGAGATATAAATGTGTGTGTTATTGGCCCAGGTTTTATTTTAGTAATGACAGTGAAACTGTCAGCGTTCGCCATAATTACTCCCGTGAAACTGACCGCAACTTCTGGAGTCCGCACATGCGCAGTTAAACGCAGAAATCCAGACATTGCTTTCAGTGATCCTATGCTTCCCCGCAGAGTGACCTGTTTAGGTACCCCCAGACTGCAATAGAGTAGAAATCCCTAAAGTGACAAGAATTTGCCCTTTGACACTACTAGTCTCGCTGCAAAAATCCTTGAAAAAGTTACACTTTGCTGAATTGGATGTAATTGGATTTTTAACGACATGCCAAGTTGGAAAAAAAAATCTATCTGGTCCTGGAAAACTAACTTTACAAGTGTCATATCTCCATTATGATGATTCATATTTTTTAAAGTTTATTTGATATTTCAGCTTCTACGTTAATCCCATATGTATGTTTCAATCGTTTATTCCGCTCTCTGTAAAATTTTAATTAAAACTGAAGGATATTGGTGCTTTTTACTTCCTAGTTTTCTGTCTGTGAGAATACTTCAATGTGACTGGCTGCTTACCCTGCTCGATGACATCACCATTTCTAGTGGCCTGGAGATCCCCTTGAACTGGCGCCAGACTCAAACTGACATCGAGAGAGGGGAACTCCACGGCAGAGTTCATGGCCAGCTTTCTTTGAGGTCAATGACGAGCGCTATTGCTTTGCTGCTGACCATGAAATCTGGGCTTTTATTGATTTTACTTTGCACCAAAGGCCAAGCTTCTAGATCAGGAGATGGCTAGTACCGAATTTGATCAATTTTGCATTGTGAATTACATTACCAGATTAAGACATTTCACTCGGAATCCTTCAAGTTAACATTTATCTCATAAATATCAACATGGATTCGAATACAAGTCATTGAGATAAAAGGGAATTACAACCCACTCTGTTAACCTCCAAAATTTTACAGAAGACTTTTGGTCTCCAAGGAGTGCTTCTGCCTGGATTGGTCTAAGACCAATTTGATTCTGAATGTCTCAGAAAGGCCGTGTTAGCTTGCTGTGTGGGGCATTACATTTCAAAGGATAGAGTACAGCTGGACATGAACATGGATGAGAAAGGTAATAAAAGATGACTAAGAGCCAACAGGGGCTGATTGTATAGACAAGGAAGTTGTATTCATCAAATGTTTATCAATGATTTCTTTGCTTATTGAATTATATACTCTTTTTTTATAGCAACTATTGAATTCTGAAGACAAATACTTCTGCCGTTAAGAACAGCATACTATATTCCTTTTCATAGTTTTCATACCTTTCAAAATTGTCTAATACCCAAACTGGGTTTACAAGTATCTTGTCCTGCTTTCAAAAACACAACAATGGACTTTACACACCATTATTTTCATGATTGTTGATATCTAGGCAGTATCCATATCCTACATCCAGAAATCAGATGAATAATCTGTCACCAACAGTATTGATAGAAGAATATTATCTAGATATCAGCTGCGGCTCAGTGGTAGAGCTCTCACCTCTGATTCAGAAGGTTGTGTGTTCAAGTCCAACTCAAAAGACTTGAGCATAAAATCTAGGCTGACATTCCAGTGCAGTACTGAGGGAGTGCTGCACTGTTGGAGGTGCTGTCTTTCAGAGGCGACATTAAATCAATGTCCAGTCTGCCCCCTCAGGTGGTGTAAAAGATACTATGGCCATTATTTTATAAAGAGCAGGGGAGTTCTCCCTAGTGTCTTGGTCAATATATATCCTTCAACCAACATCACCAAAACAGATGATCTGGCCATTATCCCCGTTGCTTGCGGGAGCTTGCAGTGTGCAATGCTGTGACTGCTGTGTTTTCTACATTACAACAGTGGCTACACTCAAAAGTACTTACTTGGTTGTAAAGCACTTTAAGATACCCTGAGGTTATTAGAGGCACTTTACAAATGCAAGTCTTTTTATTTTCAATGAAAGAAAAATCTGACAGGTTCTGATACCAAGGAATTCTGTCTTTGCTATTTACACTTTTATCAGGGAAGCATTCTCGGTATGTTACCATCTTCTGCTGTCAGACTTTGAAACGTTATCCATAGCTGGGATGGTTTTGTCTTTTGCAGTAAAAGTCACAACCAGCCTTGAATATCTGTGCATCTGGTGCCTTTCATGTTACTTGAGTGATAGAACTTAAAAACAAAAAGGGGGCAATCACTTGGCTGGGAGTGTACTACAGGCCTCCAAACAGTCAGGGCATGATAGAGGAGCAGATATGTAGGCAAATCTCAGAGAGATGTAAAAATAATAAGGTATAAATAGGGGATTTCAACTTCCCCAATATCAACTGGGATAGTCTTAGTGCAAAAGGCTCAAAGGGGACGGAACTCTTCAAATGCATACAGGAGAGTTTTTTGAGCCAGTACGTAGAAAGTCCGACAAGAGAAGGGACGGTACTGGACCTAATCCTAGGGAATGAAGCCGGACAAGTGGTAGAAGTGTCATAGGGGGAGCATTTTGGCGATAGAGACCAGAACTCTGTAAGATTTAAGGTAGTTATGGAAAAGGACAAAGATGGACCAGAAATAAAGGTACTGAATTGGGGGGAAGGCTGATTTCAATATGATAAAACAGGATCTGGCCAAAGTGGACTGGGAGCAGCTACTTGTAGGAAAGTCTACATCAGACCAGTGGGAGTCATTCAAAGAGGAAATAGTGAAAGTTCAGGGCCAACATGTACCTGTTAGCGTGAAGGGTAGGACCAACAAGTCCAGGGAACCCTGGATGTCAAGGGATATAGAGGATTGGATCAGGAGAAAAAAAGGGAAGCTTATGGCAGATTCAGAGCACTGAAAGCAGCGGAGGCACTAGAGGAGTATAGAAAGTGTAGGGGGGGTAGTTAAAAAAGTAATTGGACAGCAAAGAGGGGACATGAAAAAATACTGGTGGGAAAGATAAAGGAAAATCCCAAGGCATTTTATAATTACATTAAGGGCAAGAGGATAACCAGGGAAAGAGTAGGGCCCATTAGGGACCAAAGTGGCAATGTGTGTGGAGCTGGAGGATATATGTGTGGTTTTAAATGATTACTTTTCATCTGTGTTTGCCATGGAGAATGACGATGTAGGTGTGGAGATCAGGGAAGGGGATTGTGATATACTTGAACAAATTAGCATTGAAAGGGAGGAAGTATTAGCTGTTTATGCAGGCTTAAAAGTGGATAAATCCTCAGGCCCTGATTAGATGTATCCCAGGCAGTTATGTGAGGAAAGGGAGGAGATAGCAGGGGCTCTGACACAAATTTTCAAATCCTCTCTGGCCACAGGAGAGGTACCAGAGGATTAGAGGACAGTGAATGTGGTACCATTATTCAAGAAGGGTAGCAGGAATAAATATAATTACAGGTAATTATAGGCTGGTGAGCCCAACATTAGTGGTAGGGAAACTATTGGAAAAAATTCTGAGGAACAGGATTAATCTCCAGTTGGAGAGGCAGGGATTAATCAGGGATAGTCAGCATAGCTTTGTCAGCGGGAGATCGTGTCTGACTAACTAGATTGAATTTTTCAAGGCGGTGACTAGGTGTATCGATGAGGGTAAAGCAGTTGATGTAGTCTACATGGACTTCAGTAAGGCTTTTGATAAGGTCCCGCATGGGAGATTGGTTGAGAAGGTAATAGCTGATGGGATCCAGGGCAATTTGTCAAATTGTTCCAAAGTTGGCTTAGTGGCAGGAGGCAGAGGGTGATGGCCGAGGGTTGTTTTTGCGACTGGAGGCCTGTGACCAGTGGTGTACCACAGGGATCGGTGCTGGAACCCTTGCTATTTGTAGTGTACATTAATGATTTAGACGTGAATATAGGAGGTATGATCAGACGCCATAGCATACAAGGCTACGGGCCAAGTGCTGGAAAATAGGATTTGAATAGTTTGGTGCTTGTTGGCCGGCACAGACACGATGAGCCGAAGGGCCTGTTTCTGTGCTGTATAACTGAGTCTGTCAATCGGATCAGCCAGTCTGCAGGTCATTGCATTTTATGCCAGGGTGAAGGACTTCAGATGACCAACAGAAAGTGGCCGGGTTTGCAAGAGCCCAGGGTCTCGCTGATGGAACTCTGGTAGCTATAGATGCTGCTTTTATCAAAACTACGTCATTGATTAATACTAAGGCCTCCATTTCTTAATTTTTCTGGAAATTACAAAAACAAAGACATGGACTCGGGCAGTCAGGTCTTAAAATAGAAATCTGCAAGAGTGGGTTTCCTCCTTTAGCATGGAGGAAGGTAGTTACGAATTAATTAATTCAATTCTTGCATAGAAAGCATGAGCAGGGAGTCTGGTCTGGAATTATATTGGACTGGGGGCAACGGGTGGAGTGTGGGGGTACTGGTTGTGGGGAAGGGGTTGGAGGGGAACATTCAGCTGATCACGCTGGCTCTCTCTGGATTGTAAAGGGTAAGTCATTCCTGACCTGATTGAATTTTTTGAAGAAGAGATGAAAATAGTGGACAGGGGAATGTCTATGGATGTTACTTATATTGACTTCCAGAATGCATTGGATAAAGCCCCTCATAAAACACTGTTAGCTAAAGTTGGAGCTCATGGAATTGAAGGTAGATTATTGACCTGGTTAGGACATTGGCTGAGCAGCAGGAGACAGAGATTAGCGATAATGGGCAGCTACTCTAATTGGCAGGATGTGACTAGTGGTGCACCACAAGGATTGTTTGAGCCTCACCTATTCCCTGTATTTATTAACTTGGATGGGATAGGAAGCCACATATCAAAGTTTGCTAATGACACAAAGATAAGCAGCATTGTAAGCAGTAAAGATGGAAGCATAAAATTACAAAGAACTATTAATAGATAAAGTGAATGGGCAAACCGTGGCAAATGTATTTCAATGTAGGCAAATGTGGTGCCATTCACTTTGGACCTAAAAAGGATAGAACAGAGTACTTTCTAAATGGTGAAAAGTTAGAAACAGTGACATTTGAAAGTGACTTGGGGGTCCATGTACATAGATCATTACTTTTCTTTTGCTGTCCATGGCATTTTAATCAAAAAGGCTAGTGGAATACTGGCCTTTTATATTTAGAGGGATCAAACACGGGGTAGAAGTTATGCTTCAGCTATTCAAAGCCTTGGCTAAACCACACCTGGAGTACCAAGACCATTTCTGGGCACCACACCTCAGGATATTGGCCTTGGAAGGAATGCTGCCTAGTTTTTTTTAACATCATGGATGGACACATAACTCCTGTTGCTTGCAATTCTTGCACCATGTGAGAACTCCAGGACACTTCATGTGTCTTGAGGGAGCCGTGGGTGTCACAAGTGTCTCCAGCTGCTTCAGCTCAAGCTCAGGGTTTCCGAGCTTGAGGGGCAGCTGGAGACACTGGAGTAGGAGAGTTTCCGAGATCGTATAGAAGATGGTCACCCCACAGGCAATAAGAGGTCAGGAAAGTAGGTGGGTAGCCATTCAGCAGAGTAAGAAGAGGCAAGAGGTTCTGGAGTGTTCGGGAGCCACTCAGACAGATACTCAGCATTGGAGACTGCTGGGATGATACCCTAAAGGAGTGCAGTCCAGGCCATGGCACCAATTGGCAAGGGACTGTATAGGTGGGAACAGCAAAGTGTAGAAATTCCGGTGTTATAGGAGATTCCATAGTCAGCGGGATAGACAGGCATGAAGGGACTGAAGGTATGGTTGCTAAATTTGCTGATGACACAAAGATAGGTAGGAAAGTAACTTGTGAAGAGGACATAAGGAGGCTACAAAGGGATACAGATTGGTTAAGTGAGTGGGAAAAGACCTGGCAAATGGAGTATAATGTTAGAAAGTGTGAAATTGTCCACTTTGGCAGGAACAATAAAAAAAGAAACACATTATCTAAATGGTGAGAGATTGCAGGGCTCTGAGATGCAGAGGGATCTGAGTGTCCTCATGTATGAATCGCAAAAGGTTAGTATGCAGGTACAGCATGTAATTAGGAAAGCTAATAGAATGCTATCATTTATTGCAAGGGGAATTGAATATAAAAGTAGGGAGGTTATGCTTCAGCTATACAGGGCATTGGTGAGACCACATCTGGAGTACTGTGTACAGTACTGGTCTCCTTATTTAAGGAAGGATGTATATGCTTTGGAGGCAGTACAGAGAAGGTTTGCTAGACTAATACCTGGAATGGGTGGGCTGTCTTATGAGGAAAGATTGGACAGGCTAGGCAGGTATCCGCTGGAATTTAGAAGAGTAAGAGACGACTTGATTGAAACATACAAGATCCTGAGGGGTCTTGAATGGGTGGATGTGGAAAGAATGTTTCCCCTTGTGGGAGAATCTCGAAATAGAGGTCACTGTTTAAAAATAAGGGGTCACCCATTTAAGACAGAGATGAGGAGAAATTTTTTTTCTCAGAGGTTCGTGAATCTTTGGAATTCTCTTCCTCAAAAGGCAGTGGAAGCAGAGTCTGTGAATATTTTTAAGGCAGAGGTAGATAGATTCTTGATCAGCAAGGGGGTGGAAGGTTACCAGGGATAGGTGGTAATATGGAGAAATCAGTTCGGCCATGCACTTATTGAATGGCAGAGCAGGCTCAAGGGGTCAAGTGGCCTGCTCCTGCTCCTAATTCGTATGTTTGTAACAATCATTGCGAGACCTCCATGGTGTGTTGCCTCCCTGGTGCCAGGGTAAAGGACATCACAGTGAAGCTGCAGGATATTCCTAAGGGGGAAGGGAGTGACCCTGAAGTTGTGGTACATATCAGTTCCAACAACTAGAAAGGGCAGATATTTAGGTCAGATTTTCAGGAGCTGGGGAGAAAGTTAAAGACTAGGACCTCAAAAGTAGTAATCTCTGGATTATTCCCAGTGTCACGCGCTAGCGAGAGTAGAAATAGGAATATAGGGAGGATCAATGTGTGGCTTGAAGCATGTTGCAGGAGTGAGGGCTTCAAGCTCTTGGGGCATTGGGACCAGTTCTGGGGTGGAAGGCAACCAGTCACAAGGGATGAATTGCACTTCAACAGGACTGGGACCAGTGTCCTCACGGGGAAGTTCATTAATGCGATTGGGGGCGGGGAGGGGGGGGGGGGGTGTTAAACTAAATTGACAGGGGGATGGACACCAGCATCTTCTTTGGCCTCCTTATCTCGAGACAATGGATAAGCGCCTGGAGGTGGTCAGTGGTTTGTGAAGCAGCGCCTGGAGTGGCTATAAAGGCCAATTCTAGAGTGACAGGCTCTTCCACAGGTGCTGCAGAAAAATTTGTTTGTCGGGGCTGTTACACAGTCGGCTCTCCCCTTGCGCCTCTGTCTTTTTTCCTGCCAACCACTAAGTCTCTTCGACTCGCCACACTTTAGCCCTGCCTTTATGGATGCCCGCCAGCTCTGGTGGACACTGGCAACTGACTCCCACGACTTGTGATCAATGTTACAGGATTTCATGTCGCGTTTGCAGACGTCTTTAAAGCGGAGACATGGACAGCCGGTGGGTCTGATACCAGTGGCGAGCTCGCTGTACAATGTGTCTTTGGGGATCCTGCCATCTTCCATGCGGCTCACATGGCCAAGGCATCTCAGGCGCCGCTGACTCAGTAGTGTGTATAAGCTGGGGATGTTGGCCGCCTCGAGGACTTCTGTGTTGGAGATATGGTCCTGCCACCTGATGCCAAGTATTCTCCGGAGGCAGCGAAGATGGAATGAATTGAGACGTCGCTCTTGGCTGACATACGTTGTCCAGGCCTCGCTGCCATAGAGCAAAGTACTGAGGACACAGGCCTGATACACGTGGACTTTTGTGTTCCGTGTCAGTACGCCATTTTCCCACACTCTCTTGGCCAGTCTGGACATAGCAGTGGAAGCCTTTCCCATGCGCTTGTTGATTTCTGCATCTAGAGACAGGTTACTGGTGATAGTTGAGCCTAGGTAGGTGAACTCTTGAACCACTTACAGAGCGTGGTCGCCAATATTGATGGATGGAGCATTTCTGACGTCCTGCCCCATGATGTTCATTTTCTTGAGGCTGATGGTTCGGCCAAATTCATTGCAGGCAGCCACAAACCTGTCGATGAGACTCTGCAGGCACTCTTCAGTGTGAGATGTTGAAGCAGCATCGTCAGCAAAGAGGAGTTCCCTGATGAGGACTTTCCATACTTTGGACTTCGCTCTTAGATGGGCAAGGTTGAACAACCTGCCCCCTGATCTTGTGTGGAGGAAAATTCCTTCAGAGGACTTGAACGCATGTGAAAGCAGCAGGGAGAAGAAAATCCCAAAAAGTATGGGTGCGAGAACACAGCCCTGTTTCACGCCACTCAGGATAGGAAAGGGCTCTGATGAGGAGCCACCATGTTGAATTGTGCCTTTCATATTGTCATGGAATGAGGTGATGATACTTTGGTGGGCATCCAATCTTTTCTAGTAGTCTGAAGAGACCACGTCTGCTGACGAGGTCAAAGGCTTTGGTGAGATCAATGAAAGCAATGTAGAGGGGCATCTGTTGTTCACGGCATTTCTTCTGTATCTGACGAAGGGAGAACAGCATGTCAACGGTCGATCTCTCTGCACGAAAGCCACATTGTGCCTCAGGGTAGACGCGCTCGGCCAGCTTCTGGAGCCTGTTTAGAGCGACTCGAGCAAAGACTTTCCCCACTATGCTGAGCAGGGAGATTTCACGGTAGTTGTTGCAGTCACCGTGGTCACCTTTGTTTTTATAGAGGCTGATGATATTGGCATCGCGCATGTCCTGGGGTACTGCTCCCTCGTCCCAGCACAGGCATAGCAGTTCATGTAGTGCTGAGAGTATAGCAGGCTTGGCACTCTTGATTATTTCAGGGGTAATGCTGTCCTTCCCAGGGGCTTTTCCGCTGGCTAGAGAATCAATGGCATCACTGAGTTCCGATTTGGTTGACTGTATGTCCAGCTCATCCATGACTGGTAGGGGCTGGGCTGCATTGAGGGCAGTCTCAGTGACAGCATTCTCCCTGGAGTACAGTTCTAGGTAGTGCTCAACCCAGCGGTCCATTTGTTTGCGTTGGTCAGTGATTATGTCCCCTGATTTAGATTTGAGGGGGGCGATCTTCTTGATTGGCCCAAGAGGTCTCTTAATGCCATCATACATTCCTCTGATGTTTCCGGTGTCTGAGGCCAGCTGAATATGACTGCATAGGTGTTGCCAGTAGTCGTTTGCGCAGCGCCTGGACACCAGCATAGAGAAGTAGAAAAGAGGAATAAGGTGCATAATGTAAGAATGTTGGACAGTACTAGAGAAGGGAGTAGTTCCATATTAGATGGGAGTGGACTGAAAAGGACTACAAGAAATACAAAGACTGGATTACGATGCATGTATGTAAATGCGCAAAGTGTGGTGAATAAGATTGGTGAGCTACAAGCACTATAGGAATCTGGTATAGTGGCAATAATGGAAACATGGTTTAAAATGGTGAGGACTGGGTGCTCTGTATACAAGGATATAAAGTGTTCAGAAAAGATAGAGAAGGAGTAAAGGGAGGTGGGATGGCAGTACGGATTAGGGAAGACATTGCAGTGTTAGAAAGAGAGGATGTCCTTGCGGGGACAAGGACAGAATCCATTTGGTTAGAAGAAACAAGGGTATTCTATAGGCCTCCAAATCGGGGAGAGATGTAGAGGAGAAAATCTGCAGGAAAATCAGATGTGCAAGAACTATAGAGTGGTGATACTGCGGGACTTTAATTACCCAAATATTGATGGGGATAATAGAGTAAAGGGAAAGGAATTTCTGAAATGTGTTCAGGAGAACTTTTTTGATTAGTATGTTCTCAGCTCAACTGCAAAGGAAACATTGCTCGATCTGGTGCTGGGAAATGAGGTGGGCCTAGTGGACCAAGTGTCTGTGGGGAGCACTTGGGTAAGAGTGATCATTGTATCATAAGGTTTAAAATGGTAAATGCAGAAAAACAAGGAACGATATAAGGTAGAACAGCTAGATTGGAAGAGGGCTAATTTCAATGCGATAATAAAGGATCTAGCCAGGATAAAATGGAACTAAAGACTGACAGGAAGAACTGTATCAGAACAATGGGCTATCTTTAATGAAGAGATGCTTCAGGTACAGGCTAGGTACTTTCCAATTAGGAAGAAAGGTAGGAGAACTAAAAGCACGGCTCCTTGGATGATGAGGGAGATAGAGATTATGATGAAACAAAATAAAGGGTGTCATGTATGTCAGGTGAATTCTTCAAGTGAGAACCAGATCAGGTTGAGAGGGTAGGTGAAGAGGAAAATAAGAAACTGGTGAAGAGAGAATGAGAATAGAATGGCAGTCAACATAAAAAGGAACCTAAAAAATCTACTGGCATGTAGTAAGTGGTGGAGTGGGGCCTGGTAGGGACAAAGGGTAATATATGCTTAGAGGCGCAGGGCAGGGTAAGGCTAGAATATTTAATGAGTACTTTGTAGCGGTGTTTACAAAGGAACAGGAATCTGACAAAATATCATTAGGAGCGGAGAGAGTAGAGGCAATGGATAAGGTAAAATTTGAGGGAGCTGCTGGAAAGGCTGGCTAAGCTTTTGGTAGAAAAGTCACCTGGTCCGAATGGCTTGTATCCCGGATTGCTAAAGTGGGGCTGGATTTAGTGGAAGGGCTTGCCATAATCTTCCCTAGATATGGGGAAGGGGAGTGGCAAATGTGACCCTTATACAAAAAAAGGTGTAAGGAACACAAGAAATAGGAGCAGGAGTTGACCAGTCCCAAGACCTAAACCAGGACAGTCCTAGCAACTACAAGCTAGTCAGTTTAACATCAGCGGTGGGTAAGGTTTTAGAAACAATAATTAGGGAAAAAATCAACAGGCCCTTGGAGAGGTTTGAGTTAATTACAGATAACCCAGCACAGATTTGTCAAAGGCAGATTGTGCTTGACTAATCCAATTGAATTTTTTGATTAAGTAACAGAGAAAGTTGATGAAAGGAATGCAGTGGGTGTTGCCTATTTGGATTTTAAGAAAGCATTTGATAAAGTATCACATAAAAGGCTGGTTAACAAAATTGAGGCTTATGCAATAAGAGAGACCGTGTCCAATTGGATTTTTAAAAATTGGCTTAAGGACAGAAAACAGCGAGTTGTGGTAAATGGTTATTTTTCAGACAGGAGGATGGTAGACAGTGGTGTTGTCCAAGGGTCAGTGTTAGGACCACTGCTTTTTTTGTTATATATAAATGACTTGGATCTTGGAATACAGAGTCGAATTTCAAAATTTGCCAATGATAAACTTGGAGGAATAGTAAACAGTGAGATTGATGTGAACCGCCTGTAACAGGACATAGATAGGCAGCAGAATGGGCTGATGAGTGGCAGATGGAATTAATACAGAGAAGTGTGAAGTGATGCATTTTGGCAGAAGAAATAGGAAGCGGCAATATATATTTAATGGCACAATTCTAAAGAATGTGCAGTAACAGAGGGACCGCAGGGGTGCATGTGCATCAATCTTTGAAGGTGGCAGGACATATTGAGAGAATCATTAGCAAAGCTTATGGGATCTTGGGCTTCATAAACAGAGACATTCAGTGCAAAAGCGTGGAAATTATACTGAACCTTTATAAAACTCTGGTTAGGCCCCAACTGCAGTATTGCATCCAGTTCTGGTCACCACACTTTCGGAAGGATGTGAGGGCCCTTGAGGGTGCAAAGGAGATTTCCCAGGATGGTTCCATGAATGGAGGATTTTAGTTACAAGGTTAGGTTGGAAAAGCTATGGTTGTTCTTCATGGAGCAAAGAAGATTGAGGGAAGATTTGAAAGATTATGACAAGCTCAGAAAAGTTAGACAAGGAAAAACTGTTCCCGTTAACTGATGGTACAAGGACTAGGAGACACAGGTTGAAGGTTTGGGGCAAGAGATGTAGGGGGAATGTGAGGAAGAACATTTTTACACAGTAAGTGGTAATGACCTGGAACTTGCTGACCACAAGGGTGGTGGAAGTGGAGACGATCAATAATTTCAAAAGGAAATTGGATGGGCACTTGAATTAAATAAACTTGCAGGGCCATGGGGATCGAGTGGGAGAATGGGACTGACTGGATTGCTCCGCGGAGAGCTGACATGGACTTGATGTGCCAAATGGCTGCCTCCTCTGCTGTAAATGACACTCTGACTCTAGGGATTAAATTATGAGGAGAGATTGCAAAAACTGGGATTATATTCCCTGGAATTTAGAAGGTTTAAGGAGTGATTTGATTCATGTATTAAAGTACAAGGGACTGATGGGGTAGACAAGGAGAAATTATTTCCACCGATTGGAGATTCAAGCACATGGTCTTAAAAATTAGAACCAGGCCTTTCAGGAGCAAAGTTAAGAAAAATTTCTACATGGAAAGAGTGGTAGAGGTTTGGAATTCTCTTCTGCAAATGGCAATTGATGCTAGGTCAATTGTTTTTTTAAAATCTGAGATTGACCAATTTTTGTGAACCAAAGATATTAAGGGATATGGGGTAAAGGAGTTAGGTTGTAGATTAGCCATGATCTCACCGAATGGCGGAACAGGCTTGAAGACTAAATGGGCTACTGCTGTTCCTATGGTACACGGTCCAGCTAGTTAGTTCTCAAGGGGAAAGCAAATTTTTGGTGGCCAAAACAAACCTTTGCTAGAAAAATAATTGGATGCAAGGAGAAATGTGTTTGTGGGGGGGGGGGGTGCAGGGGGCCGTCCCATATATTGGCAATACCTTTGAAGTCCAGCTACTAGAGGTACTGTAAAGGAGGGTGCCCTATTTAATGCAGAAGACCACTCTGCTATGAAAGCTGTGGTGTGAGTGAAGGAGAACCTCTTATGTTGTTGCATTCCTGCTTGAATTGCAAAGCACTTTAGAGTGATTGGCATCTTCATAGCCATCTGCAGTGGACTACCAAAGCAGTGAGAAAGAAAATGCAGAACCGACTTCTCCCACGATTACTGTGGATGGTGCTATTGAGGTCTTGGGCAGCCTCTTTCAGGAGACTGTCGAGTGGGATTTGACAAATGAGTAATCAGTTGGAAAGAGCTTTACCCACATGGGAAACTTAAGCAAACTGCTGGTTATTCAGCTGGGGTTGTCTAACATCCAGGATGTCCTGGGAGTAGAGTAGGTGGGTTCTTCTCAAGTGGCACATGTTCTCTTACTCCAGCCAGGCGCCTCAAAGAATTGATAAAGTGTCACTGCATTATCTCTTTTGGTAGAAGCTATTCCAAGTACACTGCATCCTGAGGTTCAGGCCATTGCAACAGGAGTTATCACTACAGCTGCTCCTTCTACTCAAGAAGCACCTACACAGAGTCTTAGGTTTTGGAGTAGGGCAAGCATCCTTCTCCGGTCAGAGAGGAACGATGGGTGGTGAGGCTTAAAGCACATCATGAATACCACAAAATATATATTGATATTTTTAAGTCTCCCCAGTGTGGACAGTGTTGGGTAGGGCTGTGCAAAAGTAATAAATGCAGGGATGGAACAATCAGATTGCACATTTCTTTGAGCCAAGGGTGTGTTTGGCATGTTCTTGGGAGAGCAATGCATATGGATTTTCCTTGGGCAAGCAAAATTGTTCAGTGACATAATGCGTCCATTGTTGGAAAGCGTTTTTGATCACCAAGTTACATTTTTATCTCTCGAAGGACTCCTTATTGCCCTCATCCTCTTGTCTTCTCATGCTGATGGAATTCACTCCTTTTTCATAGTAAAACTACTGTGTACAGCATATGATGATTTTGGACACTTCAGATGGATTATGGAGCATCACACATCTAAGTATCCAAGCAGTAGAATAATTCAGCATTCCTATGGCATATTCAACAGTAACTAATGTCGTGGCATGGGCCTCGTTGTATTTGCATTGTGCTGTTTTTAGGTTTCTAATTGAGCCATTGCTACAGATGTTGGCCCTGATATCCCAACAGCCATCAAAAATAATGCAAGCACAATAAATGGTTGCATAATACAACATTGAGTGCTCCTTGATAATGGGTGTTAACGTGGAGGATCACATTTGTGTAATCATAAACCAGGTGTACATTTATTGAGTGGTATTTCTTTCCTATTGACGTACATGTTTGTGTGATGTATGAAGCCCTGTTGGCCACATGGATTCCATCTATAAAGTTTGGGAAGCGTGCCAGGAAGTCAAAATTCTGTGACATTTCCAGTTGGTATTTCTTCTCCACTGGGAAAGTGATTAAACTATTTTCCTTGGCAAATATGGCATCAGTCAATTCATTTAAAAGGAAAAGAACTGAAGACTGGTTTATTTGGCAGAGACCAACCCTAACTCCTACACCTGCCCTGGAATAAGTTTTCACTTTTAACTGCGGATTCAAACTCCCAACTGGCTTACCTTTGGTCCTCCATTTTCCACAATAACTCTGCAGAGGTTGATTTGCTCAACCGCTTCCACATCACCACCTTTGGTGACTTTGTCCCCTGCTGAAATCCTTCCTCTCACCCACACCCTAGTCATTTCCTTTGTACGGTGTCCATCTTCACTCCTTCAAGGTGCAGATGAGTGCATGTGGCACACAACTGAGTGAGTCATCCATCAGCAGATCTGGCTGTACTATTTGAAATGCCATATGCCTTGTTTTCCTTTGTAAAAACTGTCCACTACTTCAGGATCATCCTGAGAATGAAAGGAAATACCCTAGCTCCTTTTCCTATTATAAACATCTCCTTAAGTTCGTCTCTGCTGTTCCCTTCATGCTCACGGACTCTTTTGTTACTAAGATTGAGACTATCTGTTCAGCTGTTCCTGCTGCATTACCCTATCCCCTTGCACACCATGCCAGGGCTTCCCCTGCCCTAGTTCTGAACATGCATCTTTCTCCAATTCTCTCCCCCAAGCCCTATGCAAGTTCATAGCATCTCATCTCGTCTCATAAGAGAGCATCACAGTTGGCTCAAGAGGCACAAATACAGTGTAGGCACAGAGTGCAGCAGACAGCATCGCAAAATAATCATAGGCCAAAAATGTTAAGAGGTGATGTCGTAATCAGTGCAGAGAATGGAACCAGAGAAATTACAGATAAGTATTTTGTGGTCAGAGTTGAGTTAGTTTAGGTATTTAGTTTATTAGTTATGGTTTTTTAGTGGTTAGACTTTTTCTTTAGTTGTTAGAATATTGGGAGAAAATTTAGCTAACCCCTGAAAACAGGCATGGGGGTCACAGTGTGCCCGGTAAATATGTGCTGCCTGCTGCATTACATAATTGCTGTGTATAAGAAAGGGGCCCGATATTGGGAATGGTTAGCATTCCTTAAAGGAAGTATGTACTTCTTAAAGGGGAGATGCATTGTGACTGCAAAAAGTGGCAGGAGTTATTTGAAAATTGAATCTGTGCTCTGATACTTTGAACAATGGCTAAACATGCCAGAGAGCATGTGGAAAATGGAGGACCAATGGTAAGTCAGTTGGGAGTTTGAAAGTGCAGTTGAAAGCGAAAACTTATTCCAGGGCAGGTGTAGGCGTTAGAGTTTGTCTCTACCAAATAAACCAGTCTTCAGTTCTTTCCCTTTTTAAATGAATTGACTGATGTCATGTTTGCCAAGGATGATACTTTAATCACTTTCCCAGTTTTCAGACATTGCACTGGAGGTCTTGATGGCAGAGATGAGAAGAAGGAGAGATGTCCTGGATCCACAGGGGATCAGGAGGCCTTACAAACAAATGCTGAGCAGGCATTGGGAACAAGTAGCAACAGAGGTCAATGCCAGGAGAGTTCATCCTAGAACACGGATGCAATGCAGAAAGGAGTTCGACAATCTTGTACGAGTTGTAAAGGTAAATAAGTTCATCTTCAACGGCATAGGAACATAGGTATTAGGAGCAGGAGTAGGCCATTCAGCCCATCGAGCCTGCTCCACCATTCCAACAGATCATGGCTGATCATCTACTTCTATGCCATTTTTCCCCACTATCCCCATATCCCTTGATATCATGAGTATCCAAAAATCTATTGATTTCTGTCTTGAACATGCTCAGTGATTGAGCTTCCACAACCCACTGGGGTAGAGAATTCCACAAATTCACCACCCTCCTCATCTCAGTCTTAAACGGCCTGCCTCTTACTCTTCCAATGCGCCTGCTGCCTTTGTTCTTCCAGGTGGCAGCATTGTGCTCCCACCTTTGCCACTGCAGCAGTGCCTTTGCTGTAGCTTGACAGACAGCCAGCACAGACAGCTACAGCCCAAGCCAAGATGGTGCAGTATGTAGCTGGGCCTTCTAGATCCATAGCTGCTTGAGGTTGTCCCCATCTGCGGTCTCCTCAATTTGAGTTCAGCAGCCTTCTACCAACCATGCTGCAGCCACTAGGAAAGCCATTCCTAGGAGAACTGAGCGGGGCAAAGGCACTTGAAGACCAACATGAAGAGAATGCACAAGGTTGATTAGTATTGTATATATTATGTAATGATTGCAATCCAAATTTCCACAAATTCAATACGCATTCTCTGGTTTGTATTTTTATATTGTCGGGAAGAGAACAATGTGATGGTCAGAGATAGAAGAAAGGTAAGGAGCGTGGCACAATTATTGAATGGGGAGATGTGGTTGATATTATTGGTATAACTCATGAATTATTTGATCGTGTAGAGCACAGGCAGAAAGAGGTCATCTACATTACAGCCTACCTTCTTCCTGTTCTTCCAATTCCTATTGTGCTTCTTCCTCTTGCTCCTGCTTCTCAGCTTCTTACCTGATGGTGGCAAGGGCTGTTCCCTCATAATGGCCAGGTTGTGCAGCATGCTACCACACATCTTGATACTTGCTTAGCACAGTACTGTTGGGATCTGCTAGGGCAGCCTAGATAGCAAAAGTGTTGTTTGAGGACATCAATGGTATGTACCATAATGATCCTTGTGGCAGCAAGACTCTCATTGTAGACATACATGTGTGCGTGTGTTCTGAGCCGGAGTCACCAGTCACGAGCCATGTCACGAGTGGATAATGCTTGTTGCTCTGCAGTCAGCCTTTGACTTGTCATGGTGATTCAAATACAGCTGGCACAAAGACTGCTGCAAAATGAAGGAATTGTGATTACTGTTAGAATAACAGACATTCACCTGCATGATGCTCTGCCTGTGGTCACACACCAACTGTACAATCAGCGAATGGAATCCTTTTCAGTTCATGAAAATGGCAGAATGCACATGAGATGCATGCAATGTGTGTGCAATCAGTGGCACCCTGCATGTTGGGGAGGCCTGCAATCCGTATAAACCTTTTGCTCGCTCTGCCTGCTTATCCCTGGCAAAAGGGAATGAGAAGAA
Organism: Heterodontus francisci; assembly: GCF_036365525.1. Lineage (NCBI taxonomy): Eukaryota > Metazoa > Chordata > Chondrichthyes > Heterodontiformes > Heterodontidae > Heterodontus > Heterodontus francisci. Next base: position 67,353,067 of record NC_090384.1, read on the forward strand.
GTAGTCTGTCTATGTATAGAGAGCCTCAGTTGTGACATGCCAAATGGAAAATATTGATTTTTGTCATATGGAACGTTGCCTGAGAATTTTTTACTGGACATTATTACAAATAACTTTTAAAAAGCGGAAAAGAACAGCTAAAGTTGGCCACGGCACAATTTGCATATAAGAAGCCAAAGGTCGGTTGGGAGAAGAAGTGATTGCCCAGTATAGCGAGAACAATGGGGGTGCTCCCTGATTCAGTTAAGTAGAATGGTTTTGTCAATGTTGGTCATCAAAAGCCATTGCCTTTGAAAGAGGCAAACCTCACCCCCCCAACCAAGTATGTTTGCACAGCCTGAGAATTTCAACAAAAAAAACCTTCCAGAAACTTCTGTTTCAAACAGAGGTGATCACATGACATGCCTGCCTGTGTAACTCTGAGTTTGTGAATTATGCCTCTGAAGGCAGCCAGTAACTGAACTCCAAAGAAGAAATCATCTTGCTGTCGTTCCAGCAAAATCCCAGGGAAGCCTTGGTGGCAGCTACTAAGCCTCAAGACTACAGATCCTTACAGGCAACAAACGGAGAACACTGATAAAGCCCCGCTCCTGCCTTCCAGAACTTAGGAACATATGAATTAGGAGCAGGAGTAGGCCACTCAACCCCTCCAAGCCTGCAGCACCATTCAATAAGTTCATGGCTGAACTGATTTCTCCACATTACCACCTACCCCCAATAACTTTTCACCCCCTTGCTTATCAAGAATCTATCTACTTCTGCCTTACAAATATTCAAAGACTCTGCTTCCACCGCCTTTTGAGGAAGAGAGTTTCAAAGACTCATGACCCTCTGAAAGAAAAAATTTCTCCTCATCTCTGTCTTAAATGGGCGATCCCTTATTTTTAACAGTGAACCCTGGTTCTAGATTCTCACACAAGGGGAAACATCCTTTCCACATCTACCCTGTCAAGACCCCTCGGGATCTTGTATGTTTCAATCAAGTCGCCTCTTACTCTTCTAAATTCCAGCGATACAAGTTGAGCCTGTCCAATCTTTCCTCATAAGATAGCCCGCCCATTCCAGGTATCAGTCAAGTAAACCTTCTTTGAACTGCTTCCAACGTAGTTACATGCTTCCTTAAATGAGGAGACCAATACTGTACCCAGTACTACAGATGTCTCACCAATGCCCTGTATAGCTGAAGCATAACCGCCCTGCTTTTCTATTCAATTCCCCTCATGATAAATGATAACATTCTATTAGCTTTTCTAATTATATGCTGTACCTGCTATCTAACCTTTTGCGATTCATGCAGTAGGACACCCAGATCCCTCTGCATCTCAGAGCTCTGCAATCTCTCACCATTTAGATAATATGCTTCTTTGTTATTCTTCCTGCCAAAATGGACAACTTCGCATTTTTCCACATTATACTCTATCTGCCAGATTTTTGCCCACTCAGTTAACCTATCCTATATCCCTATATTCTTATGTCCTCTTCACAACCTACTTTCCTACCTAATCTTTGTGTCATCAGCAAATTTAGCAACCATACCTTCGGTCCCTTCAACTAAATCATTTATATAAATTGTAAAAAGTTGAGGCCCCAGCACAGATCCCTGTGACACACCACTCATTGCATCTTGCCAACCAGAAAATGATCCATTTATGCCTCCTCTCTGTTTGTTTCTTGTTAGCTAGCCAATCTTCTATCCATGCCAATATGTTACCCCCTACACCATGAGTTTTTATTTTCCGCCATAACCTTTGATGTGGCACCTTATCAAATGCCTTCTGGAAATCCAAGTACAATACATCCACCGATTTTCCCCTTTATCCACAGCACATGTAACTCCCTCAAAGAACTCCAATAAATTGGTTAAACATGATTTCCTTTTAACAAAACCATGCTGACTCTGCCTGATTACCTTCAATTTTTCTAAGTACGCTGCTATAACGTCTTTCATAATAGCTTCTAACATTTTCCCGAAGACAGATGTTAAGCTAACTGGCCTGTAGGTTCCTGCTTTCTGTCTCCCTCCCTTTTTGAATAAAGGAGTTACATTCGCTATTTTCCAGTTAGGCATACCTTCCCTGAATGTAGGAAATTTTGGAAAATTAAAACAAACGCATCAACTATCTCACTAGCCACTTTTAAGACCCTAGGATGAAGGGCGGCACAGTGGCGCAGTGGTTAGCACCGCAGCCTCACAGCTCCAGCGACCCGGGTTCAATTCTGGGTACTGCCTGTGCGGAGTTTGCAAGTTCTCCCTGTGACCGCGTGGGTTTTCGCCGGGTGCTCTGGTTTCCTCCCACCGGCAAAGACTTGCAGATAATAGGTAAATTGGCCATTGTAAATTGCCCCTAGTATAGGTAGGTGGTAGGGAATATGGGATTACTGTCGGGTTAGTAGAAATGGGTGGTTCTCGGTCGGCACAGACTCGGTGGGCCGATGGGCCTGTTTCAGTGCTGTATCTCTAAATAAAGTCCATCAGGACCCGGGGACTTGTCAGCCTGCAGTTCCAACAATTTGATTAAAAGCAAAATATTGCAGATGCTGGAAATCTGAGATAAAAACAAAAAATGCTCTCAATACTTAGCAGATCTGACAGCATCTGTGGAGAGAGAAACTTCTCCACAGATGCTGCCAGACCTGCTGAGTATTTCCAGTATTTTTTGTTTTTATTAGCTCCAATAATTTGTTCAATACCACTTCCATGGTGATTGTAATTTTCTTGAGTTGCTCCCTCCCTTCCATTTCCTGACTCGAGCCCAAATTGTGCAGTATTTGAATTCCATTGTTTACGGACTTTACTTCAACCTCCCAACTCTTTTTCCCCTCTGTATCTATTTCTGTGTGTGTGCCTCCTGTATGAATGTGAGCTTGGATGCATCGTGTATTTTTGTGTGTGTGTGAAAGTTGGAGTGTATTTTATTTTTATTTAGATTGGTTTAAGTACATAAACCTTGGCTAAACTCAAGAAAACCAGTCCGATTGGCTCTTTTTATGATCACGGTGTGTAAACGGGTAAGCACTCACTGAATTGGCAAGTATATCCATTTAGAAAAGAAATAAATGTGTTTGTGGTCAAACAAGGAGGGGGAAAAGAGGGGAACCCTTCGACCCCTCCTCACTTGATTGTAACAATAGATGTAGAATATTTATATTTGGAAAAATATGACACAAAATTGTCTCAAACATGACAAGAAATAAGATTTTGTTGTCATGAAGTATGTGTAGACACAAAACTAATAACAGTTGATGTTTAGGAATCAATCCAAAGTTGTGAGTTACAGCAATCTGTAGGAGGTAACATGTAAAGCATCAAAACCTTTTTTTATATATAAGTTCAGCAACACTGCAGGACATAATTTCTGCAAGGCACACAAAAGTTTGCATTGTAATAGTGTTACGACCGACCACTCCTGACAAAGCCCCCAGTCAAAATATACGATTCTGATTGTGGTGGGACTAATGCACTGTTAATTCAAAGAACAAAGAACAGTACAGCACAGGAACAGGCCATTCGGTCCTCCAAGCCTGCGCCGATCTTGATGCCTGCGGAAACTAACACCTTCTGCACTTCCGGGACCCATATCCCTCTATTCCCTTCCTATTCATATATTTGTCAAGATGTCTCTTAAACGTCGCTATCGTATCTGCTTCCACCACTTCCCCTGGCAGCAAGTTCCAGGCACTCACCACCCTCTGTGTAAAAGAACTTGCCTTGCACATCCCCTCTAAACTTTGCCCCTCACACCTTAAACCTATGTCCCCTAGTAACTGACTCTTCCACCCTGGGAAAAAGCTTCTGACTCTCCACTCTGTCCATGCCGTTCATAACTTTGTAAACTTCTATCATGTCGCCCCTCCACCTCCGTCGTTCCAGTGAAAACAATCCGAGTTCTTCCAACCTGTCCTCATAGCTAATGCCCTCCAGACCAGGCAACATCCTGGTAAACCTCCTCTGTACCCTCTTCAAAGCCTCCACGTCCTTCTGGTAGTGTGGCGACCAGAATTGCACGCAATATTCTAAGTGTGGCCTAACTAAGGTTCTGTACAGCTGCAGCATGACTTCCCAATTTTTATACTCTATGCCCCGACCGATGAAGGCAAGCATGCCGTATGCCTTCTTGACTACCTTATCCACCTGCGTTGCCACTTTCAGTGACCTGTGGACCTGTATGCCCAGATCTGTCTGCCTGTCAATACTCCCTAAGGGTTCTGCCATTTACTGTATACTTCCCACCTGCATTATACCTTCCAAAATGTATTACCTCACATTTGTCCGGATTAAACTCCATCTGCCATTTCTCCGCCCAAGTCTCCAACCGATCTATATCCTGCTGTATCCTCTGACAATCCTCATCATTATCCGCAATTCCATCAACCTTTGTGTCGTCCGCAAACTTACTAATCAGACCAGCTTCATTTTCCTCCAAATCATTTATATATACTACAAAGAGCAAAGGTCCCAGCACTGATCCCTGCAGAACACCACTAGTCACATCCCTCCATTCAGAAAAACACCCATCCACTGTTACCCTCTGTCTTCTGTGACCAAGCCAGTTCTGTATCCATCTTGCCAGCTCACCTCTGATCCCGTGTGACTTCACCTTTTGCACCAGTCTGCCATGCGGGACCTTGTCAAAGGCTTTACTAAAGTCCATATAGACAACATTCACCGCCCTTCCCTCATCAATCATCTTCGTCACTTCCTCAAAAAACTCAATCAAATTAGTAAGACATGACCTCCCCTTCACAAAACCATGCTGTCTCTCGCTAATAAGTTTGTTTGTTTCCAAATGGGAGTAAATCCAATCCCATCGTTCCACAGATCGGCTAACATATCATTTAAAAACTTTCCAAATTAAAGAAAGACCCATCAAATTGTACCATCTATTAACCCCCGAATGAGGCCAACCAAACCAGGTGTCTTTAAGTTAACAAATTAACTCTAATTAAAATAACTAAATTCTTAAACACTATGAAGCTATAAACCACATTTAAAATAGAAAAAATTAGAGTCCTTGCAAATTTACAGTCCGATGTTTGAAGTCTTCGCAGAATGTTGTTCAAAGTCCAGCAAAGTTCAACAATTAACGACTTGCAAACACTTTAAACAGAATCAGTCTGACTTTAGAGTTTTTGAGGGATAAAAGATTGTCACAGTCTAACTTCCCTTCAATTTAAATTACCAGAGATCTCCGTCTTGGCTTGACTTTTTAGAATTGAGAGAGATAATAATTAAACAGACAAAAATCCTATTTCCTTCAGTTTAAATGGTTGAGAGCTCTTTCAGTGCTGACACCACAGCTGTCTGTGTCTTCTGTCTGTGTGTTTAAACTGTCTTACTAACTGCCAGTTCAAACTGAATTGTAACAAATGTATTGCATCAGGCTCACTCCCAGTGGCTGTTTCTATGGTAATGAGAATGCACCCTTTGAATCACAGTCTCCAAATCGCTGTTTCTAAGGCAACGAAAATGCACCTTCCTATAACTCCTACGGCTTGCTGGCTCTTAAAGCTGATCCCTTGAAAGCCTTAAAGGCAAACCGCATATTCCGAAGAAAAAAAACTACAGGACCATGACAATAGTTAAATCTTGAAAAGTATTCCCTAATCTTGCATTATCACCTAGAATCAACGTGCTGTTTCATTGGATTACACTCACACCGGGAAGGATGGTCCCTGGTCACAGGGTTAGCTGCCTGGGTTCTCTGGCAAATTTTAACTTCTGGATGTATTTTTTTTATGCTTTCATGAAGGGACTTCTTATAACCACGATAAGCAAAAGTGCACAGATGGTAAACCACCATCTTTTGAAGCAGTTGACCCAATTGAGGAAACGACTAAGCATATTTGACCCTGATATTATGTACTCTTCTCATTGTTGCCCTTGTTCAATCTCGCATTCAGTAATGTGCAATTACACTATTGTACATGATGTATTGGTTACATTAGCTCTGTGCCTGAAATCATAATTTGTCTTCCTAAGATGAAGTAGTTGGAGATGGCACTTCACGGTATGTTGCATCATGTACTCTCTCTACCACAAGCACAAGCATTGGTCCAACATCATGTAAGTTAGATAGTGAGCTTGAGGAACAAGCAGATTACATCAGGAAGACAAAGTATAGATGGCAGCAAAAGAAAAGTAAGCAGCTACCCAGGCTTTAAGGCGGAGGGGTTCCTCAGCTGTACAGGTAAGCGCTTTATACTCTACTGGGTCTTTAAAGACAACTGGTTGATTAGCAAAATCTTTCATGGAATCCTTTCGGGCAAGGAAATCCCTTTAAGGGTTGTCGATAAATATGCAGGGGTTCATCTCTCAGCTTTCCACAACAGCAGTACTCCAGAGATCAAATATCTTCGAGTATATGGAGCAGAGCCCCATAGGACAGAGGAACTAATTTCAGGCAGTTTTTGTGCAGTCTGAACATGTGCTTCCAATATCCCAGGAGGCACCAGCAACAAATAGCCAGCTGAACTGACTAATATTTTTCTTTTGTGTCTAGCAGTTTCTGTTGCTTTTCAAGATTACTTGAAGAAAAGCTCAAGAGCGAATTTCAAAAGGTTTATTCAGGTAAATTTTATATTGCGATTTTTTTAAATAAAAGAGAAGTGACCTTTTTTATTTGTTTGTGGGATGTGTTCATCACTGGCTAGGTGAGGCCAGGATTTATTGCCCATCCCTAATTGTCCTTGAGAAGGTGGGATGGTGAGCTGCCATCTTGAACCGCTGCAGTCCTTGGAGTGTAGGTGCACCAACAGTGCTGTTAGGATGGGAGTTCCAGGATTTTGACCCAGCAACATGTATGCTGTGAAAGAGTTAAACAGAAAGAAAATGCCATATTTTACTGATTACACTGTACTGTATCTTTTGTTTCGTATTCTACAAACTTCAGAAATGTAATGGAATGCTGGTCTTTATAACTAGAGGAACAAAATACAAGGGGGTAGATGTTATGCTATAGCTATACAAAGCCTGGTTAGACAACACCTGGAGTACTGAGAGAAATTCTGGGCACCAGACCTTAGAAAGAATATATTGGTCTTGGGGGATGTGTAGCATAAATTTACCAGAATGATACCTGGATTCCAAAGGTTAACTGAGCAGGAATTACACAAACTATGGTTGCATTCCCTGGAATTAAGTAGGTAAAGGGGTGATTTAATAGAAGTGTTCAAAATGTTAAGGGGAAGAGATAGGATAGATAAAGAGCACAGACAAGATGGCCCAAAGGACCTGTTTCTGTACTGTAATCCTCTGTGACTCTAGCTTCCACTGCTTGAGTCTAGGACGAGGGGGCATAGTCCAAAAATATTAGAGGTAGACCCATTGGTAATGAAATTAGGAAACACTTGTATATACTGTTATGACCCTGTAATTTTTTTTCAGGAAGAATGCAGTGTGTCTTTATGGCTGGAAAGGGAGCAGTACTGCTTTAAGGCAGCAAGCTCCAAAGACTGAGTCAAAGAGGGCATTCTCGTTGCCCGGGATACAGCCATTCAGGACCAGAGATCAAGAGATACATTGTTACAATTTAATTTCGAACTGGCTTATCGTGGAAACAGACTGTTCTAACAGACAGACAGCTGTGCGTTAGCACCTGAAAGGAGAGCTCTCAAGCCATTTAAAGCGAAGGAAGAGAATTTAGTCTGTTTATTTATTATTCGCTCTCAAAATTCTAAAATGTCAAGCTAAAACAGAGATCTCTGATTTAAACTGAAGGAAGGAAAGTTAGACTGTGACAATCTTTTATCCCTCAAAAGATTCTAAAGCCAAATTGATTCATTTAAAAAGTGTTTGCAAGTTGTTAATTGTTGGAATTCAGTGCCGGAGAAGAAGCAACAATTTTGACTTCTGAATTAGACTACGGACTGTTCTACTGTTGAAGAACCTTTTTTTCCCCCCATCGGACGGCTGTGAGGACTTCAAGCAACCTTGGACTGTTCCACATCCGACGAACGTAAATCCGCTTCTATTTTAAATGTTGTTTATATCTTAGTAGTGTTTAAGAATTTAGTTTTTCTAATTAAACAGTTAATTTGTTGATTTAAAGACACCTGGTTTCGTTAGCCTCGTTTGGGGCTTAACAGATGGTACAATTTGGCTGGGTCTTTAATATGGAAAGTTTAAAATGATATGTTAGGTGATCTATGGAGGGATGGAATTGAATTAACAGTGTGTTTCTCCCACCACAATCAGAATCGTATATTTTAATTGGGGGCTTTGACTGGAGCGATCGATTGTAACAACACAAATAGTTGTAGAAGTTTGGAGCTCTCTTCTGCAAAGAGCAACTGATGCTAAATCAGTTATTGATTTTAAATCTGAAATTGATACTTTTGGTCAACAAAACTCTATTTATGTGGATATGATGTTTTCTCTGGCTGGTGAGTCTAAAACAAGAAGACACAGTCTCAGAATAAGAGACAGGCCATTTAAGTTTGAGATGAGGAGGAATTTCTTTATTTAGAGGGTGGTGAATCTGTGGAATTCTCTACCCCAGAGGGCTGTGGAATCTCAATCATTGAGCATGTTCAAGACAAAAATTGATAGATTTCTGAATACTAATGAGATATGGGGATAGTGGGGAAAAATGGTGTAGAGGTAGATGATGAGCCATGATCTGTTTGAATGGTGGAGCAGGCTCAATGGGCCAAATGGCCTACTGCCATTTCCCATGATCATATTAAGGAATATGGGGCAAAGGCAGGTATCTGGAGTTGGGTTGCAGATCTGCCATGACCTCATTGAATGGTGGAACAAGTTTGAGTGGCCAAGAGGCCTATTCCTGTTCCTATGTATTAAGCTGAGAGAAAGATACAAAGGTCTGAGGTTTATACCTTTTTTATCCCATCAGTTTTGGAGTGGATCTGCACTGGATGGAGGTGGAAAGCAACTTGGGCATGTGCTTGTCTGCTGGTCCATTGGGACAAATTACACCTGATATTTGGATGGGTGAATGGTAAATACATGCAAATGAGGGAAATATTGCATGTACTGTATTTCCTTGCAATATACTCTTCAAGATTGGTGGAATGGGCCCAGAACAAAAACGTGCAGGGACTGGAAGTTATCTTTGAGCGCTTGCTCCAATTTTTCAGATTCTGAAACTCTGCTTCCTCCATTTTCTCCTCTTTCTCATCTTCCTTCTATGCTTCTGTTGCACTCTAGACCTATTCAACCTGCTGTATCATTAAATTCCTTTGAACAGAAATATTATGTAAGATTATGAACCCAAAATCCAAACGACATTTAACTACAAAGAGTTTTTTCACTACCTGCACAATCTGACAATTGTGATGTTAAATGTCCATCACATTTCATTGGCTATTTTGAAAATTTTAGAATTTTTAAAACAGTTGTTCAAAATTAAAAGTTATGCTATTGTCAGCGTGTGGATCCAACTAATAAAGTATTTTTTCCTCAAAGAAAATTCTGCAATAGGTCCTAACAACAAATTTCTACTCTTTTTAAAAACTCCACTTTCCACAGACTGGTGATGATCAGTTCCATCCATTACCTAATTAAGGGTTATTGGTTTCTCCTTCAAAATTATTTTTTTTCATTCAATCATGGGATGTGGGTGTCACTGGCTAGGCCAGCATTTATTGCCCATCCCTAATTGCCCTTGAGAAGGTGGTGGTGAGCTGCCTTCTTGAACCTCTGCAGTCTATGTGGGGTAGGTACACCAACAGTTTTCCCCCGATTCCCATTGACTTCAGTTTTGCTCGGGCTCCTTGATGCCATACCAAGTCAAATGCTGCCTTGATGTCAAGGGTAGTCACTCTCACCACACCTCTGGAGTTCAGCTCTTTTGTCCATGTTTGGACCAAGGCTGTGATGAGGTCAGGAGCTGACCCAAACTGAGTGACTAATTTTAACTGTTCAGTAACTGTTGCAAATGTTGTTAAAGTCATTAAAACTGAATGCAACAGTTAAAAATACTAGGTCTATGTACAATTGTAGCCGTTCTACTGCAATGAACTGATTGTTAAATTCTGAATGTTTTCAGGTCAAATGTCACAATATAAAGTAACCAGGAGGCCATTAGTTTTAGTATATTAAAAGATTCTTAAAAGGAGGTGCACGTGTTTTACCACTGAGTGAAAGAATATAGATTTTCACCTGTGATTCCCCATAATGTTGCTCCCCATCTCTGTTTGAGACATGAGAGTACTGCATGTCTCCAATACATTCTTACAAATAGAGAATGTATCTTGTATGGAGAGACACCACAGAGGGAAAATAAAAGATACTAAAAAGTATAAATTATACATGGTTATAAAATGCGTTAGTGCCTTTAATTTTAGAAAGTGCCCATGCTTCATTCTTGTGGTTAATAACTCATCAAATAACCCCCAGTTTTGCTAAGCCTTTGGAAGTAATTTTCAAGGCTGTATTATTTTTTTTTTAAAATGTTGCCAGATAACAGAACTTTCAGATTTGGAATCCCAGTACAATTTCCAGAAGGCATTTGATAAGATGCTACATCAAAAGTTATTGGGGGAAAATAAAAGCTCATGGTTTAGGGGGTAACATGTTGGCATGGATAAAAGATTGGCTAGTTAACAGGAAATGGAGAATAGACATAAATGGGTCATTTTCTGGTTGGAAAGATGTAACAAATGGTGTGCCCCAGGGATCAGTGCTGGGGCCTCAACCTTTTACAATTTATATAAATGACTTGGATGAAGGGACCAAAGATATGGATAATAAATTTGCTGATAGCACAAAGATAGGCAGAAAAGTAACTCGTAGCCTCCTTGTGTCCTCTTCACAAAGGAATATCGATAGGTTAAGTGAGTAGGCCAGGAAGAATCAAAAAGAAGCATTTATCTAAATGGTGAGAGATTGTTGGAGCTCTGAGATGCAGAGGGATCTGGGTGTCCTCGTGCATGAGTCACAAAAGGTTAGTATGTAGGTTTAGCAAGTAAATAGGTAAGCTAATAGAATGTTATTGTTTATTGCGAGGGGAAATGAATACAGAAGTAGTGAGGTTATACTTAAGTTATTCAAGGCATTGGTGAGAGCACATCTGGAGTACTGTGTACAATATTGGTCTCCTTATTTACAGAAGGATGTAAATGCATTGGAAGCAACTCAGAGAAGGTTTACTAGACTACTACCTCAAATGTGCGAGTTGTCTTATGAGTAAAGATTGGACAGGCTAGGCTTGTCTCCACTGTAGTTTAGAAGAGTAAGCGGTGACTTGATTGAAGCATGTAAGATCCTGAGGGGTCTTGACAGGGTGGGTGTGGAAAGGATGTTTTCCCTTGTGGGAAAATCTAGAAATAGGGGTAACTATTTAAAAATAAAGGTTCACCCATTTAAGACAGATGAGGACATTTTTTATTTTGAGTATCATGAGTCTTTGGAAGTCTTCCTCAAAATGCAGTGGAAGCAGAGTCTTTAAATATTTTTGAGTAGGTATATTTTTGCGAAGCAAGGGGGTGAAAGGTTTTTTGGAGGTAGGCAGGAAATTGGAGTTGAGATTACAATCAGATCAGCCATGATCTTATTGAATGGCGGAGCAGGCTTGAGGGGCCGAGTGGACCACTGTTGCTCCTAATCTCTGTACAGCCTAGAGTAAATTCATTGAACCCATGTCCCTAATCTGGAGCCTTTTCCCAGAGATGGCAAAGCATGCTGAGAGACAGATGAATAGAGAGACAATGGGGGTGCTTGATTCAAGATTGGTCTGGGCAATAGTGGTGATCAAGAGCCTTTGACTTTGTAAGAGCCAAAACTCCACCTCTCACCAAGTATGTCTGGAAGGCTCTGAAATCCAACAACCCTCCAAGATCTTGCTTCAAACAAAGGGATTGTCACATGACCTACTTGCTGGAAAGTCTGGGGCTTTTGAATTCTGCCTCACAGAAAGGAAACAGACTTCAATTCTGAACCTCAAGAGGAAGACATCTCTCTCTCTTTTCCCAGCAAAGTCCCAGGAAAACCACGGGGGCGGCTTCTACGTTTCAAGACTGCTGATAAAGCCTCTCTTTGGCCTTCTGGTACCAGAAAACCAGCCTGGAATTGTGCACGTGGCCCCGGCGAAGACTCCACAATCTCAACTCCAGTTGAGGACATTATACCAAGGACATTAAGAACCCTATCTGTATTCCATTTATTACAAACTCTACTTCAATTCTCCCCCCCTGCCCCCAAACTCTTTTTCTTCCCTTCTGTATCTGTTTGTGTGTGTGTGCCTCTCGTATGCCTGTGAGCGTGGATGCATCGTGTATTTTAATAATTTTAACCCGGTTAGAGTGATGAGGCTAATAAACTTACATCTTGTTTAAACTCAAGAAAATCTGTCTGCTTGGTTCATTTGCAATTGTAATTAGAGTGCAGTGAGCAAGGGCTTACTGGGGTGGGAAGCTAAGATCACAGTGTTTAAAAAGATAAACCCTGCTACGGCCAAGCCAGAGAGGGGAGCCTGAGACCTCTTCTCATTTGGTCATAACAGAAATCAGACACACAACAGGTGTCTGAGATGTGCCCTGAATGATGTGGGGGACCTGCTGACTGCACTCAAAGTAGGTTGATCTAAGGTATGCCACATGCTGCATCTCGACATCCATCACAGATGCCGCACTGCTAGTGGTCGCAAAGCAATGCACAGATGGATTAAGCAAGTGACTGAACCATCATTTTCCATAACTATTTTAATTTCCTTCTCCCTGAATAATCAATGGCAGCATGACAGAGTGACGTAATTGTGCAAAATCACAGGATTTCCAAAGGTACAACGAGTCATATATTGCACCCACATGGCCCTAAGTTCTCCCTTGCTCAATTTCACGACCTACATCGACTTGAAAAGATTCCACTCAATCGACAGCTCATTTTTGACCTGCCGATCCACATGACAGTGAATGCTGGCGTCTCTGGTAGTGGCATGATACCTTCAATAGAAGGCAAACATTGTTCCAGCAATCTTTGATCTAGGAAGGAAAATCTCTCCATGGCTTCTGAGAACCAGATCACCTACTCTATTTGAGTAGTCTGAGCAGTCTTGGGTGAAATGCAGACTGCTTACTCTTAGCTCCTGAGAAGGTGGTGGTAAGCTGCAGTCCCTGTGGGGTAGGTACACCCACAGTGCTGTTAGGAAGGGAGTTCCACGACTTTTACCCAGCAACAGTGAATTAATGGCGATATAATTCCAAGTCAGGATGATGTTTGGCTTGGAGGGAAACTTGCACGTGGTGTTGTTCCCATGCATCTGCTGTCATTGTGTTAGATGGTAAAGGTCGCGGGTTTGGAAGGTGCTGTCTATGGAACCTTGGTGTGTTGCTGCAGTATATCTTGTAGATGGTACACACTGCTGCCACTGTGCACTGTCGGTGGTGGAGGAAGTGAATGTTTGTGGATGGTATGCCAATCAAGTGGGCTGCTTTGTCCTGGATGGTGTCAAGCTTCTTGAGTGTTATTGGAGCTTCCAGGCAAGTGGAGAGTATTCCATCACACTCCTGACTTGTGCCTTGTAGATGGTGGACAGGCTTTGGGGAGTCAGGAGGTGAGTTACTCGCCACAGGATTCCTAGCCTCTGACCTGTTCTTGTAGCCACAGTATTTATATGGCTACTCCAGTTCAGTTTCTGGTCAATGGTAACCCCCAGGATGTTGATAGTGGGGGGGGGGGGGGGGGGGGGGGTTCAGCGATCGCAATGCCTTTGAATGTCATGGGGAGATGGTTAGATTCTCTGTTGTTGGAGATGGTCGTTGCCTGGCATTTGTGTGGTGCGAATGTTACTTGCCACTTATCAGCTCAAGTCTGGATATTGTCCAGGTCTTGCTGCATTTCTACATGGACTGCTTTAGTATCTGAGGTGTCAAGAATGGTGCTGAACATTGTGCAATCATCAGCGAACATCCCCACTTCTGACCTTATGATTGAAGGAAAGTCATTGATGAAGCAGCTGAAGATGGTTGGGCCTAGGACACTACCCTGAGAAACTTCTGCAGTGATGTCCTGGACCTGAGATGATTGACCTCCAATGACCACAACCATCTTCCTTTGCATTAGGTATGACTCTAACCAGCGAAGAGTTCTCCCCCGATTCTCTGACTCCAGGTTTGCTAGGGTTCCTTGATGCCATACCCTGTCAAATGCTGCCTTGATATCCAGGGCAGTCACTCACTCTCACCTCACCTGTTTTGTTTATGTTTGAGCCAAGGCTGTAATGAGATCAGGAGTTGAGTGATCCTGGCGGAACCCAAACTGAACATCACTGAGCAGGTAATTGCTACACAAGTGCTGCTTGATAGCACTGTCGACAACCGCTTCCATCACTTTACTGATGATTGAGAGTAGACTGATGGGGGTGGTAATTGGCCAGGTTGGACTTGTCCTGCCTTTTGTGTACAGGACATACCTGGGCAATTTTTCACATCAGGTAGATGCCAGTGTTGTAACTGTACTGGAACAGCTTGGCTAGGGGTGCGGCAAGTTCTGGAGCACAGGTCTTCAGTACTATTGCCAGAATGTTGTCAGAGCCCACAGCCTTTGCAGTATCCAGTGTCTTCAGTCGTTTCTTGATATCACGTGGAGTGAATCGAATTGACTGAAGACTGGCATCTGTGATGCTGGGGACCTCAGGAGGAGGCCGGGATGGATCATCCACCCTGCACTTCTGGCTGAAGATGGATGAAAATGCTTCAGCCTTATCTTTTGCACTGATGTGCTGGGCTCCCCCATCATTGAGGCTGGGGGATATTTGTGGAGCCACCTCCTCCAGTTAGTTGTTTAATTGTCTACCACCATTCACGACTGGATGTGGCAGGACTGCAGAGCTTAGATCTGATCGCTTAGCTCTATTGCATGCTGCTTATACTGTTTGGCACGCAAGTATTCCTGGGTTGTTGCTTCTCCAATTTGACACCTCATTTTGAGGTACGCCTGGTGCTGCTCCTGGCATGCCCTCCTGCACTCTTCATTGAACCAGGTTGGTCCCTTAGCTTAGTAGTAATGGTCGAGTGGGGGATATGCTGGGCCATGAGGTTACAGATTGTGGTTGAGTACAATTCTGCTGCTGCAGATGGCCCACAGCACCTCCATAGATGCCCAGTTTTGCATTGCTAGACCTGTTCGAAATCTATCCCATTTCGCACAGTGGTAGTGCCACACAATACGGTGGAGGGTATCCTCGATGTAAAGACGGGACTTCTCCAAGAACTGTGCGATGGTCACTCCTACCAGTACTGTCTTGGAAAGATGCATCTGCAGCAGGCAGATTGGTAAGGATGAGGTCAAGTATAATTTTCCCTCTTGTTGGTTCCCTCACCACCTGCTGCAGACCCAGTCTAGCAGCTATGTTCTTTAGGATGCAGCCAGCTCGGTCAGTAGTGGTACTACCGAGCCACTCTTGGTGATGGACATTAAAATCCCTCACCCAGAGTACGTTCTGTGCCCTTGCCACCCTCAGTGCTTCCTCCAAGTGCTGTTCAACTTGGAGTATGGATTCATCAGCTGAGAGAGGGCGGTAGGTGGTCATCAGCAGGCGGTTTCCTTGCCCATGTTGCACCTGATGCCATGAAACTTGGGGTCTGGAGTTGATGTTGAGGACTTGCAGGGCAACTCCCTCATGACTGTATATCACTGTGCCACCACCTCTGCTGTCCTCCCACCAGCAGGAAAGACCCAAGGATGGTGATGGGGACGGTGTCCATAAGGTATGATTCGGTGAGGAAGTCTCTGTCAGGCTGTTGCTTGACTAGTCTGTGGGACCGTTCTCCCAATTTTGGCACAAGCCCCCAGATGTTAGTAAGGAGGATTTTGCAGGGTCAACAGGGCTGGGTTTGCCATTGTCAGTGCTTTGGTAAATCTGGTTTTATTCCTTATTGACTTTGTAGTGGTTAGATACAGCTGAGTGGCTTGCTAGGCCATTTCAGAGGGGTCTGGAGTCACATGTAGGCCAGACCAGCAGATTTCCTTCCCTAAAGGACATTAATGAACCAGATGGGTTTTTACAACAATTGACTGGTTTCATGGTCATCATTAGACTAGCTTTTAATTCCAGATTTATTAATTGAATTCAAATTCCACCTTCTATCATGGTGAGATTTGAACCCTTGTCCCCAGGGTTTAGGTCCAGTGACAATACCACTACGCCACTGCCTCCCTTTAGAATGTGTAAATGGGTGTGCTTGTGATGATTCTGGGGTAAAGCATATTGCTCAATAAATAATTAATCTTCTGTTTTAAACCTACAAGAAAACGTTTTACTGTCTGTTTATTTGACAAATAAACACAAAGGGGTTAAAATGCTAGTCACAAAAACACTTGCTGCGGTCAGTTGGGGATTGAACAGTGGGAAAATTGAACATTGTGGAAAAGTAAACAAACAGGTTTTCTTGTATTTATTTTCTCTTCGGTGCTCGAAGCAAAAGAGATGGCCACCTTTAATGCTAAGGAGTTTGTAGAGTGGGGAGAGATATCCCATGATAAGTATTTAATTTATTTAACTGAAAATTTAAAAAGATTAGCTACAGAGATGGGAAACACTTTCAAACAAAAAGCCAAGAAACCTGAACTGCTGAGGAGTCTAGCTAACTATTTTAAACTTACCGCTGAACCAGAAGAAGAAAGCATAGAATCAGAAACTGAAAGGATATCCCTAGCTAAAATTCAGTTGAAAAGAGGAGATGCAGTTTCAGAAAGAAAAGGGAGAGAGAGAGAGTTTCAAAAGTAAAAGGAAGAAAGGGAGTTTCAGCTTCAAAAGGAAAGAGAAGAAAGGGAGTTTCGGAGGGAGAAAGGAAAGAGAGGCGAAACAATTTGCGTGAGCAAGGCTATAAACCTAAAATGAAAATGCCACCAGTCACTTAAGCCTGTTCCCCAATTCAGACCAAAATCTTGATGTACTGAGACACTCATAGTTAGTGCCAAAATTGAATGAGGAGGGGGAGGTTGAGTCATATTTTATCTCCTTTGAGAAAATGGCTACCAGGCTAAAATAGCCGAAAGAATTTGGGATTCCTCTTGCAAGGCAAGTTTGTGGGTAGCGCTCGTGTAGCTTTTTCCCGGTTATCAGAAGAGAGTTCCTCTGACTATGAATGAACTAAAACTGCAATTCTAAATGCCTATGAGTCAGTACCCAAAGCTTATAGACAGAAATTCAGACACACTAGGAAAAGACCCACACAGACTTGCATTGAATTTGAAAGTATTAAACATATGGTTTTTGATCACTGGATACGATCTTTCAAGTCAGAATCCTCATATGAAAATTTGTGAGAAGTGATGTTGCTGGAAGAATTGAAAAATAACATCTCAGTTAGTATAAGGATCCACATTGAGAAACAAAGAGTTACAAGGGTAAGAGAAATGTGAAAAATGGCTGGCGATTATGAACTAATACACAAATCCCTAACTCAATAAATTTGGGTCTAGTAACTCTTACAGGCTATGGAGAGATAGCATCGGTGCAAATGAAGCAGAAATGAGCTTGAGAGAAAAGGAGTAGGGAAGGAAAACCAGGTAGGTCTCCAACTTTTAAAAGAAGGAACCCAGGTGAGAAACAAGTAGGGGCATGGCTGATGTGTTTCCAGTGTGGAAAATCTGGGCATGTCAAGGTAAATTGTTGGTATTCCAAAAAAACCAACAGGAGGCACTGCAGTCAAGCCAGTGGCTGTAGCTATGAATGTGGTAAGCATGTCTTCCAACATAATAGTCATAAAGAGATACAGCACTGAAACAGGCCCTTCGGCCCACCGAGTCTGTGCCGACCATCAACCACCCATTTATACTAATCCTACATTAATCTCATATTCCCTACCACATCCCCACCTTCCCTTAATTCTCCTACCACCTACCTACACTAGGGGCAATTTGCAATGGCCAATTTACCTAACAACCTGCAAGTCTTTGGCTTTTGTGAACAAAGCACATACCAGAACTTTTTACAAAAAGGATAAATGACTCCTTTTGTATCCTGGGCACCAGGCAAAAAGATAACCATCCTCAGGGATACCAGTTGTTTTGAAACCCGACTGGTAGCCAAGTTTACAGAAATGCCACCGAAGGCAGAACAAATGCCATGGTATTGGTAAAAGGGTTTACTGGCAAATGCTTGAAGATTCCCTTGGTTAAAGTTTACGTGTGGAGTGACAGTCAGGATAATTCCGAGTTTACCAATGGAGGGGGGTCGACGTTTTGCTGGGCAATGAATTGGCAGGAAGCACAGTATTGTACCCAGAGGGTCCAGGACACTCCACAGAGACTAGAGAAATTGAGGGGAACAAACAAAACTGCACAGCTACAGAGGGCTGAGGAAGCCCCAAAAGCCTTACAGGGGGCAATAGGGCTAGTAAAGATTAAAGAGGATAAAGGAAAGCCAGTAGGCTTTAAAAAGGCCAAGACACAGCCAGTGGAATTTAAAAAGAAGATGGAACCAGAAAAATTTAAAGGAGCCAAGACAAAAGCAGCAAAGGTTGAAGGAAAAGCACCAGATCTCTGCTTAGCCGAAACCTGCTTTAAAGATTTAAATAGGGATAAGGAAATTTCCCCAAACAGGCAAGCCAAGAGTGAGGGATGCAGTAAAAACAAAGTGCTGGAAATACTCAGCAGGTCTGGCAACATCTGTGGAGAGAGAAACAGAGTTAACGTTTTAGATCTGTGATCTTTCATCAGTTCTGCACAGACCAGTTACTCCCAGACATGGTGTACTAGTAGGTATTCTCCTTGGAATACTGCATGAGGGAGAAGGAGGACGTGGCCATATCCACCCTGATTATTCAGGGAGCAATACTGCTACCTGAACCTCAGCGAGGAACCATGTGTGAGGTATCTGCACTTCGGTCAGGATGACCTCATTGAAATCTGAAACTGGCTCATCATAACTGCAATCTCAGAGCAGGGCCTGGACTGCATTGGCTGTGAAGGTGATCATGGCAATGAAATTTTATTTGTCTGGCCCCTTCTAGGTTGGAGCTGGAGATATTTGCAACTATTCGCAGTTTGCTGTTGTCACCACTGTTGCATTAGGGAGATTACTGAGGCTCTGTATTCAATGAGAGCTAACTACATTTCATTCTCTCCTGCGAGTCAAGCAGACAATGCCAGAATGTGGCTTCGCTAGGATTGCAAGCTTCTCCATGTGCAGGGTGCCATTGACTACATGCACATTGCTTTACAGCCACTGCATGTCAGCAATGCTCTATACCAAAACTGAATAGGATTCCACCCCCTCGATGTCCAGTTGGTGTATGACAATTGGCAAGTCAATGCTTGGTATCCTGACAGCAGTCAGGATGCTTCCATTCTGTGGCAGTTCGCTGTGCCAGCTGTATTTGAGCCACCACAGCAAACCAAAGGGTGGCCACAGGGTGACCAGGGATATTCATCGACAACATGACTGATGACTCCGGTGCACGATCTACTCACCCATGTGCAGTATGCATACAATCAAAGACATGCTACCACATGAAATATGATAGAACCAACCATTGGCGTGCTGAAACAGTGTATCTGTTGCCTCCGCAGTACTTGGCAGAGCAGGTGTCAAGATTCATGGGGGTTTGCTGAGTACTGCACTACCTCAGCCTCATGCAGGGGCAGCTCTTGCTCTGGCTATATGGTGAGCAGCTGAGGCAAAGGAAGAGAAACAGAGGCGGCATGTGTACAGGCCCTTTCTGCTAGGGCTGCCTGAAGAACTCACGCAAGTGTGATGCCAGAAACCGCAACCCAAATTCCCCATTCCTCAGTAGCCCCACACCTTCCCTTCCCTCTGTCGCTGACCTTCAGGGCATCCGCTTGGCCACATTAAAAAATAAAAGTCGCCACAAAATAAACAATTTAAAATAAATTCATAACTGATATCATTCCATATTGCATACAAAAGTTAATTACCCTTGTGCATTCTCTTACTGTCTGTCTTCCATGTGCCTTTGCCTGTCCTAGTGCTCCTATGCAGTACTACCCCAATAGTTGCAGTGTAACTGGTGGAAGGCTGCTGACTTTCAGTAGAGGAGACTGCAGATGGCCTTGGAGGACAACCTCGAGCAGCTCTGAGCCTAGAAGGCCTGGCTTCGGACAGCACCCTCTCAGCATGGACTGTAGCAGTCTGGGCTGGCTGGCTGACAGGCAACAGCAAGAGCACTGCCAGAGTGTCAGGAAAGGGATGCTGTCTTCCAGAGAGAGGACTGCAGGTTCATGCTTGATGGAGCCATTGCCAATTCCCTGGGGTGGTGTTTCAGCAAACCTAGTAATCTGTTGGTGGAAAGGTTGCTGGACTGCTGTGACACCCAGCAAGCCACTTTGAATACTGGTATCCATAGCTATAGCGGCAGCAGTCTGAACTTGCATCGCAGGAAGCTGATGCTGCATGACACTGTCTCCGCTTCCATTGCAGACGTTTGGTGGCTGCTGCTTGTGCTGCAGTGGAAGCTGCAACATCGGCTCTGGTGTACAACGGAGTTGGCCACCATTTCCACATTTGCAAGGATGGGCTCTAAGTTCTGTGCAAAGTGTGCCATGTTGGTGCTGGGCTCATCCACATTCCTTGATATTGACCCTGGTTCCCCAATTCATTGTGCATATCCATCAGCATTCATCTGTAAGCTGTCCCATCAAAGTGCTCATCTGGGTCCTCTGTAGCAGAATCTGTGTGCGACCTTGTCTTCGGATGAGTTGGTACCTGTGCTATCCTTGTCCCCTGCCCTGGCTGCAGGCCACTTGTGCCCGGTGTCTCCTCACATGCAGATCCTGCCTCTAATCCATCCTTTAAGATATGCACAGTGTCAATATCTGAGCTGATGACTGTGAGTGAGAAGTCAAGTGATGGTGCTGTATCTTAATCATCACTTTCAATTTGGTGTTCCTCCACTGCCTGATTTGGTTGCACCTTTTGTTTGTTTTCAAATACCCAATCACAAGAGTAAGGTTGTGGTCTGGGGAAAGGAAGAGGTGCATGCTTGTACCATCTGTATTTTGTAAATCAGAAGGGAATGTGGAATGAGGCAGAAGTGGAATGTGAGAAGGAGCATTAAGTATGAGGATACTATCATCTTCAATGGTTTCAGCCCCACCACTGGCCATGGCCTCAGCAATGGCCATTTCAATAATGGCTAGCATTATCTCCTTCATCGTTGTTAGGATGTGCAGGCACACCTGTCCCCTTTGGTTAGCTTCTGCTGCCTTTGGATGTATACCAGCTTGTTCTCAGAGAGAGAGGGAGAGAGAGATGTATGTTAGTGAGTGCCGTGCAATCTTTTTGGCTGATGTGGCGGTCGTGGTTGAACAGCTGGCAGTGTGTGCAAGCTGTGAGTGTGGGTGTGAGACATGCAACAGTGCTAAGTGAGGCTGGGGTAAAGCATCTGAATGTTAGTTATGATCATAATTGATAGCCTTGTTGGTAGGTAAGTGATGGAGTTGCAGTGATTTGAGCAGTGTCTGAGGCTAATGTTGTATTTTGTAAGATATGTGTCATGATCATGCAATAAGAACTTATTAAGTGTAAACCTGAAACAGACATCTTGCTGTAAAACAAAATGGAGTTGAGAGGTCAGGTGACCTTTTTTTCCTGCCGATACACAGCGAACTGCAAGAACCGTGAGCTAATTTTCATGTCTGAACAAGGCTCGCAAACTCATGAAAACACAAACAACCTTTCTGGACATATCTTTAAGAAGTCATTAAAATGCAAATGACCCTTCCTGTAGTAATGGTTACATTTCTCCAACTAATTAAAACAAGTCTGGATTCACAATACTGCTGCAGACTCTTTGACTCCAAGCTTGAAATCCAGAGAATGGGCATAAAAAGCTCTATTTTATCAAGATGGTATGTGGATGAGTGATACCCAGACTCCATGGTCTGACAATGGCCTAACCATCAGAAACTATTTATGAGGACAATGGAAAGAGATGCTCTGGTTACATGACTGAAACTAGGTTTCTGATAAGGGGTTTTAATAAGGCATATTCTGAGCAGACAAGACACAAACATCTAAGCCAATGAAGAGAAAGGACCCTACCTAAGACCACCAGCTTTTAAATCTCATGTAGGCAGAGATTGGAGTTGGCCTTGAACTGGCCACCTGAGGAACGGTACCAGGGCTTTGCCATTGAACCTTGTCTGGAATATGTCTGCCACTGCGAACATAAAACAAAAGCAAAACCGTCCTCCTAAACCTTCAGAGATTTTTCTTCAGTGGGCAAAAGAACGGATTACAGGCCTGTATTGTTTCAAGACTTCACCCTGGGGGAAAAGCAAGTATAAGAACTCTTGAAATCATGAGATCTAAACGCATGCTATTTTTATAACTGCAATCTTTTCTTGAGTGCATGTGTATCTGTATGAATGTGTGAGTGGGTGTAGTTGAATATGTTTGGGTGTTGAACAATAAATGTTTATCTTTCTTTTAAAACTTATGAGAAAACCTGCAATTCATTTGTTCCTGACACAGCACTCAGGAATTACAACATTTTTTTAAAATGCTGTCTTCAGTCAATCGAGAGCTGTCAAAGAGGAGACATTCCTATCATTTCTCACCTGTCTGTAACATATGGCATTTGAAGATGCATTCACTGACTTTGACCATTCATGTGAGATCATTGAACTTCTTCTAGCACTGCATTCGGGTCCTTGGGTTTGACTGCTGGCATTGACCACCACGGCTATCTGCTCCCACTGCCTTTTGAGCATGTGTCTGCAGGGCCTCTTGGCTCTCTATGGATACAGGACATCTCTCCTGCTTTCCACCTCCTCCACCAAGATCTGCAGTGCAGCATCCAAAAATCTGGGTGTCTCCGCTCTCCCATGTTGCATCATGTTTCACTGTTTCCAGGTCAGTTTCACTTCCCTCATGACTGACAGCACCTGCCCCAGCCACAATGCACTGCCCCTTTAAGAGGTGCAGGTTAGCTTTATGCAGTGCAGGCTAGCTTTAACCGGTTCTAGCAAAAGGTTATGACTTTGAGCCCCTGCTGATGCATGCAGCCAATGAACAGAACAATTAGTGCCAGCTGCATGCAGCAATCATTTAAATAAGCATGGAGCACAAAGTTGGAGTGCTGCCTGCATTATATTGAATGGGAGCAGGTTAGTTTTGCATCATGATCTCCACACCGAGGGCTATCAAATTTAGCACCCCCCGCCCGAGAGTCTAGGTGCAGGTTAACTTTGGAAATGAGGCAGTGAGAAAGTGAGTGATGCGCAGAGGAACATTGAAATTTTCAAAGGGATTTGGACAGACTGGATTTTTTTTTCATTTACGAAAGTAACACCCAACTAAAATCATCATATCCAACTCCTGTTATTTTTGGTTTGCCTGCATAATACATTGGCTTGTGTTTTAGGGATATGCTGATACAACTTATAATAATCCTTCCACGGCATGTTGCAATTCCAGATACTTTTTCCGTGGAACAACATGCAGGCAGAGGACATATTGATAAACACCCAGTATTTGGCCTGCAGATTCTTTAACTGCAAATAGGAAACACATTGTGACTGAATCGTTATGCAGCACATGTCTGAGAAAGTAGTAACAGCAGTGGATCAAAGAGTAATACAGTACTGCTGTGCCAAATTCTGTTTAATTTTCCACAGGATACTTCAATTAGCAACGCCCATTGAGTGTTTCTGTCGTATAGTTATCTATTACTGCATTACAGGTATTCTTATGGAGCTTGGAAAATAATTTTCTGGCAGTTTTCTCAATGTCTTTATTCACTTTCTCTGCCTTCATGGCACCTTCCTTCAGTTAGTAAAGCATGGTAATAGAGTCCAAAGGTCAGATTGCTCATAAATGTTGCGTGACAGCTTG
The DNA here is from genome assembly GCF_036365525.1 of Heterodontus francisci. Lineage (NCBI taxonomy): Eukaryota > Metazoa > Chordata > Chondrichthyes > Heterodontiformes > Heterodontidae > Heterodontus > Heterodontus francisci. Next base: position 67,376,826 of record NC_090384.1, read on the forward strand.
TTTCTCCTGAGCTTCAAATAACATTCTTTCCCCTTGCATAGACATCGAGATAAAACTAGCGAGGTGAGAGATTAGGCACCCAATTGCACCAAGGGAAAGCACTGAGGAGAAAATAATTTTGGTTGCACTACAGTTTTTATATATATATATGTACATATATACACACAATATATATAGTGTTTTAGGTGGGGGGGGAGAGACTGCATTAGACATGTGATAAATGCAAGACATAGAACTTTGTGATAGGTAAGTGTGGGTATAATCAACAAATTAATGGGTTAGGATAGGATGGACATGGAGACAGGACCTCTGTTGTAGTGGGAAGACATAGTAATTATGAGAAGATGTCTTGTATTAGATGACCTTGAATGTCTTAAAGCCAGCAAATGTTTGTCATTTGCACTCTTTCTCAGAATTCTGGCAGCTGCCAGGAACATGAACATTAACCGGCATGATTTGGTATTGCTGACCTGTAATAAGCTGGACATTGAAAGATTTCTAACCTTTCCTATTGATGTAGTTAGTGGAATTATGAAAGGGGCATATATCACTTTGTGGCGCAGTCTACGATTCCCAATGTTTTGGGGGATACTCCCATGTGGTAAAATTGCAGTGCCTCTCTCAGGCTGAAGTTACCTGCCCATCAGAAAGTTGATGTACTGGACACTCTGGTAGGTAATGCTTCTGTGACTAACTTGATGTATCCGTGTTTAGCTGATTGGGAAATATTGCTAATGTCCCCAGAGCTAGCCTAAAATTACCCTGTAGCGCAACAATTCAGGGTAGTGGTGACCCTTAAAGCCCCTGGTAGTACAATGTCAATGGTGGAATTATCTCTTTGCCTGCTTCCAGCATGTGGGATGCTTGATCAGTGGCTTTCTGAGGGAAGCATAACCTCAAAAAGCACTGATCAGGTGGAGACAGGAGCACCTTGATAGGTATTTTCAGGTGCAAGCGTACCATCGAGTGGGAAGGAGCTACATCCTGTACAGCCTGCTGAGCCTAGATTCTTTGCATTCCTCCCCTTATTCTTCCAAGAAACAAAGATGAGGGTAATCCCATAAGAAATCCCATTGCCTCCTCCGAAGAATGTGAGTATATTGAAGTTAAAGCCACAGCGCAAGACAGAAAGATGAACATTGAAGTAAGAATCATTAGAAAATAAACAAAACAATATGACTTTACAGCCACAAAGCTAGACCACCCTTTAACTTGAGTCACGCCTGTCGAGTGACACCTAGTAATGCTAGGCAGCTCTTATATGTGAGTATTCTCAGCACTGAATAGGGAAAATGTCAGGAAATCTGACTTTAGTTGTCATTAAATCATTTACATTGAATTTTAATATGCCGACTTGTATTTGGGTGAGAACTTTTTGATTCCATCATTGCTTACAGAGAATCATCATTGTTTCTATTGGGGATACGGGGGGAATGCAGCTTTACAAATCCCCCACTACGTTTTATACTCACACTCTGAAACCACCTAAAAACAAGTGGTTAAAACATTATAAAATCTAACCCTAAGACTCATATTATCTCCTACTTTGATTCACTCTTCCCCTAAATCTTGAAACTGAAACTCCTCACTTCTCACATTCCTTTCTTTTACTATCTGCAGACTTTAAAATCCAAACTCAGTAATTCTGTCTCAATTTACCTTGTCCTCACTTTTTCAACCTATTGGGATGTTACTGTGGACCCTAGCCTGCAACATAAGTTTCCTAATCTTAAACAAATAAACAAATAGTACACTGAGTTTGTTCCAGTTATCAATGAAAGTACTGTACAAGCAAAAGCTACTCCATACATGGGCTAGGTGACAGCTGGCAAATGCATCAATAAGGGGAAATCAAACCCATTTTGATCCAGGAAATGGACACTGACCCTGTAAATGCAAACAGGCCATTTATTTAATACTTGGTCCTTTAACATACAGAAAGTACATTTAATCGTCATTGTTAATGACATCACAAACACTGCAGCCAGTTTGTGTAAATGAATGATTGATTAAGACTACTTTGAAACTCCAATGCTGTATTTTAAGGAGCTACAACAATTCTACAAGTCACTGTAGTTTTATAAGTAGTAGAACATATACATGGGAGATAGGTGACTGAGCATTTCTACCACAGAGGCACTTCAAATATGTCCTAATTGCACACATGTTTAGCAATCAATAAAGTGATACAAGATCATTACTGGGCCTAATTTAGTCAGATCACTCTTTATTATTTCATAGCTAGTTTTCTAATGCTAAACACCTTCAATTAATTCTTGGAACAAAATTTTTTTTAAAAGGAGTAATGAAAGCTAACTACATTTAATGCAGCAAAAAACAAATTCTGCCATTGGTTTCAGGAAAACTTCACTATCGCAAACAGGCCAATTGTGCATATAAACTTTTATGTAGTGTTATAGATGAGATTACTAACTGGATACATAACTCTTTCATTTACCACTTACAAATGTTTTCTTCAAATGCTGTATTTCAGCTTAATGGTATGTGCCTTAAATCAGGCAGAAAGTACATACACTGTTATCCAATTATTTTTGAAACAGACATTTTCCAAGGAAACATGCTGGTAAGAAAATTGCTGCCAGTCACTCAAGAACGAAGCAGTAGATGTATGCAAGAATCCATCTCTCACCAATGCTACAAGATTATTTAGATCAGTAAATCTAATTCTTCAGTCTTTGTGCTAAACTGCTTTGATGCAGGGTCTTCAAAAAAGCTTTAATTTGTATTTTCTTGTTTCAGATGCTGATGGATCTACTATGTATTTCCAGCATTTTCTGTAACATTTAAGATTTACTAATACAAGACGAGGGTGCACTGTGGAAATGTTCATGCTATCGTAGTAAACAATGAGAAGGATTGTAATAGACTTCAGGGAGACATAGACAAACTGGTTAAAAAGGCTGAAGTGTGGCAGATGAAATTTAGTGCAGAGAAGTGTGAAGTGATATATGTATTGGTGAGAAGAATGAGGAGACATTATGTGAACTAAATAGTACAATTTTAAAGGGAGTGCAGGACCAGAGTCACCTGGGGGTATATGCGCACAAATCTTTGAAGATGGCAGGACATATGTGAAAGCTTTAAGACTGCACTGAATGGGATAGTGTGCCATAAACCTTACAATTACTCCTTAACTATGATATATAGCACCAGACATCACATGGGATGTCCACTATATTCTCCTGTTTATTCTATAAACTTCATTACTAAACTTGCGCTCAGGCAAAAACTAATAGATTTGTTTGCAAGTAAGATATCATTGAGTAACAGTAAGACACAGCAAGCTATTGATGGTACAAATACTGAAAAAATAATAAAGATGTAATCAGTTCACAAGAGGTGAAGTGTCCCTTTCTATAGTATATTTCTTATATATGGTGGTCACATAATAAAGCATTCGTACAACCGGGCTCTGGTCTCTATTTTGAAGTTGAATAAGGAATGACAGCTTATCACTTGCCTCCATTTCTAAAACACAGTTACATCCATAGACATATAACAAATGTAGTACAGAAATCCAAATCATTACATCATATGGACTTATTTTGGTGATCCTCAACTGACTCTTGCATGACTTCCAATCCTCATCAGTCTCTTGCATTTTTTTTTAAGCAGTTAGGTAGTAGTTGATCTTGTATTTCTCCTTTTCTCATAGGGATATCTTTCCTGCACCATTAAAAGACCTGTAAAAATCCATTATTTTGCTGTTATTGTGTTTTGTAGTTATGATCATTTAATAATTCCAAATACCCTTCTGATTGTCCAAATATTGCATGTCTGAATGCTTGAAAGCTATATTGTTACTTTTTATTACAATATCAACATTAACTACAAAATTTAAATTCAAAAAATGTAATTTAAATTATGTTTGCTCCCTTTTAAGCACTTCTATATCAAATGAAAATTTCCAGGTAAAAGGGTAGGCAGATAACCTGCTCCTAGGACATTACCTCTGCTGCTGTTCATCTGGCCACTAATAGCTGTGTGAAAGTAATGCAGTCTGAATTAGTCTGTTTCTTTATCTTTTTCTTTGGGAAGCCACTTACCTCTGACCAGTGCTTCTTTCTATGAGCTGTGTTTGAGAACTCCAGTCTTGCCACACAATTATACACCATGCCAGCGGACATATGCATCATACCACTGTTTACACTTAAATAGGGGACGTTTCTTGATGGTTTCCTGAAAGGTTTGACAAAAAATTAATATCTAAAATACCTGTGGGAGCTTTGAATTCCCAGTGGAATTTAATTTCTGGTTGCGATTTAAACAAGCAATGTTTTAGGAAGAGAGAAGGGCATCGCACCATTTTAACTGATGACGCTATTTGAAAGTAACTGAATCGTGGGTTTGGCTCAATGCCTTGAGTATTTGTAAACAAGTTGAAAAAATATTTGCCAAATAGTTTGTTTAAAATGAATATCATTGCCAGTAGATTATTTCAGCTATTCTTATAGTTCTATTGGCTAACAGGATGTTGGAGTTTGGAGCTCGTCTTTTAATAATATACAAATATTGCTTGGCATATAAAATGCCAAGCATTCTTTGCAGATTCCTCATGTCTGGTAGACAGCAATAAAAATTTGTAGGGCTACTGATTTATTGCTACCCACTGTGAAAACAAAACTGTTCATATTATTAAAACAATAATTGAAATACTACATATTATGAATTTTCTTAAATTGTGCACTTGCTGTTGTCTTTCAGGCATAATTAACAATGCACCTCTTTAAAGGCACTCAAAGTCTTTGCATTTTGTTGCAGTTTTCATAAACTTGGTCATACGTTGGGTTACATTCTTCTGCCTGCTTTCAGGAAGGAAAGTGTGTGACAGTGGCCCTGGGATTGTGTTTGTTCTGATTTTTCTGTGTGGAGGCACCTGCTGTCTGCATCTTTGTACCTCAGGTCCTGTCACTTAATTCAGAAGACTTCTCAATTTTATCTTGTTAAAATGTTATTGTTAATTGAAATCTTCAAAATGTTAAAGTCTTTTACTTTCAATATTTTTTTTATGCTGCCACACACCATTCTCCAGCTGGAAAGGTGCACGGACCTCACCCTATAATGTTCTAGCCATTAAGAGGCCCAGATTCAGAATTTGTAATTTATCTTTCCTCAGAGAATGTCCTGTACTTTAACTTAAATAAAAGCAAAATACTGCGGATGCTGGAAATCTGAAATAAAAACAAGAAATGCTGGAACCACTCAGCAGGTCTGGCAGCATCTGTGGAAAGAGAAGCAGAGTTAACGTTTCGGGTTCCGAAGAAGGGTCACTGACTCCATACCTCTCCTCAATTGACCCATTACCAATAGGAGAAATGGTGAGTTAAAATTCTCTCCAAAAAGTTACTTTTTGCTATTGGCTACATACAGCATTTGTGGGCATTAAATATGTGCAATGAATACAGACATATGGGCTATTGAATTTATTTCCTTTGCTTTAGATAATAAATTGTGTCGAAATACCTCAACTCAAGCTGCCCCAAATTGAGGACTAGATCATAAGATTGGTTCAACCCTATTGATCTCATTCTTCCAGAATAACATCTCTAACTTCTTTCCATTACAGCCTCCAGCTCATTCTTTAATGAGTCCCGTTTTCTGGCCTTAGTCTTCCTGACATATTCTAACCTTGATCATCCTTTGTGTAAAGAAGTACTTTCTAATAATTGTCTTCATGTGATGTGGAGTGAACTGAATTGGCTGGACATTGACATCTGTAAATGTGGGGACATTGGGAGGAGATTGAGTAGGATTACTCACTCGGCACTTGGGCTGAAGATACTAGCAGACACTTCAGCCTTCTGTTTTATACTCCCATGTTGGGCTCTATTATAGTTAAGGATGGAACTGTTAACAGAACCTCCTGCTGCTCCTCCTCTTCCTCCTAAATAGCTTCACTCGATTTCTCTCATTCTCAGGTTTGTCTGATGTCACCCATATGCCAACTACAAAAACAGTGGTTGTGCTGCAAGCTACCCCATCAAAATATTCCACCATCGCTCGCCATCCAGGCATACTTGAAAAATAGCCACTTGAGCAAGATCCTGAAGGGCTGCTGCTGCCTGGTGAAGAATTCGCATGAGTCAGCACTTTCAGGAGAAGACGAGTGAGGGGAGAATTTCAATAATATGAAAAGTAGCCTTTCCAGTTCACTGAGAGCTGTTTAGAAGTATGGGAAGTCTTAACTGAAAGACAGAAAAAAAGAAAACAAGCAAGATAGCTTAGTATAGATACATTTAAGGGGAAGCTGGATAATAACATGAGGGAGAAAGGAATAGAAGGATATGCTGATATGATCAGATAAAATTGGGTGGGAGGAGGCTCCTGTGGAGCATAAACACTGGCATTGACCAGTTGGGCTGAATGGCCCATTTTTTGTTCTGTTAATTCTGTCATTCTAAACGATAATAACCTATTTGAATCCCCTTTTTTGGAATTTTGCATTTTATGGTAATTACAATCCTAGGTTTTATATACATTGGATATAAAGCAAGGGAGTAATGTTGAATTTGTGTAAGTTTTTTTTTTCATTTCATGGGATGTGAGCATCACTGGCAAGGCCAGCATTTGTTACCCATCCCTAATTGCCTTTGTGAAGGTGGTATTGAGCCACTTTCATGAACTGCTACAGTCTATCTGGTGTAGGTACGTCCACGCTGCTGTTGGAGAGGGAGTACCAGGATTTTGATCCAGCGATAGTGAAGGAACAGCGATATATTTCCAATCAGGATGGTATGTGGCCTGGAGGGAACTTGCAGATGGTGGTATTCCCATGTATCTGCTGCCCTTGTCCTTCTAAGTGGAAGAGATCGCTGGTTTGGAAGGTGCTATCGAAGGAGGCATGGTGAGTTGCTGCAGTGCATCTTGTAAATAGTACACACTGCTGCCACTGTGTGCTGGTAGTGGAGGGAGTGAATGTTTAAGGTTGTGCATGGGGTGCCAATCAAGTGGGTTGCTTTGTCCTGGATGGTATCAAGCTTCCAGAGTGTTGTTGGAGCCGCACTCAACCAGGCAAGTGGAGAGTATTCCATCACACTCCTGATTTGTGCTTTGTAGATGGTGGACAGGCTTTGGGGAGTTAGGAGGTGGGTTACTCGCCACAGGATTCCCAGCCTCTGACCTACTCTTGTAGCCACAGTATTTATATGGTTACTGCAGTTCAGTTTCTGGACAATGGTAACTCCCAGGATGTTGTCAGTGGAGGATTCAGTGATAGTAATGCCATTGAATGTCAACGGAAGATGGTTAGATTTTCTCTTTTTGGAGATCGTCTTTAGCTGGCACTTGTGTGGCATGATTGTTACTTGCCGTTCAGCCCAAGCCTGAATGTTGTCCAGGTGTTGCTGCATTTGGACAGGGTCTGCTTATGTATCTGAGGAGTTGCGAATGGTTCTGAACATTGTATAATCATATTGAAAGTGATCAGCAGAATCGTCTGAGAAATTTTTGATCACACTTTGGAAGGTATCATAATTTCGTGCTATTAGGATAAAGACAATGGCCAAGCTGCACAGATAAATTAGTCTGTTAATTGCATGGGTAGTTCAGAAAGAATACATGGCCAATCAAAGTTAAGAATTATTGGTTTAATTTTGGGATCTGAAGTGGAATGCCTCCTTTTTAACCAAGAAAGTGGACCACTGCTATTTTATAACTAGCCATTAGGAAATCAACATGAATAGGGCAGGCATAGTGAATGCTACTTTTCCCTCCCTGTTATTGGGGAGTCACCTTTATTTAGCAACTCCCCAATTACCCAGCTATGATCAGGAACTCAAAATGACAGGAAAGAACTTATCTCCTATTGCTCACGGTGCCTAATAAATATTAGCATTATGATACTCGGACATCTAAACCAGTACTTGAAGATTTACACTTTTCTTTCACTCTGTCATTGGTCCTATTTTTTTATTTAATGTGATAGATAGTGGTATGCAAGAAGACGATGGCAATAACCCAAAGAGTTGTTGTTCAGTTCTGCACAAGAGCTAAAGGTTACTTTCATGGAATACTTGATGAGGAGTGCTGACAGGTCCTGCCTTCAAAATCTGCATCAGCTGCAGAAAAACCTTTCTTGTAATCAGGGGCCATAACTGGGTCTCCGGTGCCTTGACACAGATTATAACTATGCATCCAGCAAGTTCTGCCAAAATTTCCAACAGAAGGTCCAAGAGAAAGAAGATCCAACAGCTTTAAGAGCTTATCAATTCCATCATGGTTTAAGCATAGTATAAAGAGGTCTAAAGATTTTGAAAGCTGAGGCTAGGCTTCAGCCCAAGTCTGCTCCTGTGAGAGAAAACAGCCAAAAGCAACAGACAATTTCTAATATACCAGTGTACTAAATAAAGTATTCTATGTCCTTTTGCTCCTGGGGGAACTGGAGGCACAAATCGATTGAGGTGAATACATTCTGATAATAGATTTGTCATCTAAAGATAATGTTTTACTCCATTACATGTTGTATGTTAATAGTGATAAACTTAAGGAAGAAAGAACATGCTTTTAGTGCATGTAGTGCCTTGAAAATCCTCACGATGTCCCTTATGATAATTGCTGATGCTATGTAGGTAAATGCAGCAGCCAATTTGTACACAAATGACAATGAGATAATGACCAGTTAATTTGCTTTTTGGTGTTGGCATTGGGATAAATATTGGTCAGAACACCAGGATAACTCCTTTGCCCTTTTTGAAGTAGTGCCATGGCATATTTTACATTCAGCAGTACAGTCAAGACAGTCCCTTCAAGAATGCAGCGCTCTCTCAGTACTGCACTGAAGTTTGCCTAGATTATGTACTGCAGTCCCTGCAGTAGGGTTTCAGCCCACAACCTTCTGTCTCAGAGTTAAGTGCTCCCATTGAGCTAAGCTGACATTCTTTCTTACCCAATAACAGCCCAGGTAGCTAAGAGTAGTTGGATACATAAATTACAAACTAAAAGGGCAATATATTATAGACCGCTGAATCAGACAAAAGAAATCTAGATTGATATTTATAGGCAATATAGAATAGGATTGCAATAGTAACGGTTGTAATAATGGGAGACTTAAACTATTCTAAGGTGGACGAGAATAAAACAAATATTTGTGGTCAAAATGAAAAGGATAATAAGAATATATGGGATTATTTCCTCAATCAATATTTAACATATTGAATAAGGATGCATGTAGTGCTGATATGCAGTCACTGTTCATTAGTCTCCCAAAGAGTGTTCAGAGCACAAAATAAGCCTCATGAGCCATGTGATGAAAATTATTCTAATAATTATTTTGGAAAGAAATGACCAGTTTATAGAAGCAGAGATAGATGATAGTCAGGATTCAGACCAAAGAAAGGAATGAGAGTAGTCATTGAAAGATATCTGGAGGTGCAAAAACCTGTGTATATGTGCTTTATAGACTATGAGAAGGCATTTGATAGCGTCTACCATCAGAAAATAATGGAGTGCTTAAACAAACTAGAAATTGATAGAAATGATAAAAAGAATAATTCAGAATCTATATTGGAATCATCAGCGGTGATGAGGCTTGATAGCTTGTCAGACAGCTTCCCAGTCAAAAGAGGAGTGCGCCAGGGATGTGTTATGTCCCCTAAACCTTTCAACCTGTACATTGAAGCTATCTACAGAGACATCGAAGATCTACCAGGTTGCAACATTGGTGGTTGAATGTCAACAACCTGAGATTTGCAGATGACACTGCACTGATTGCAGAGTCAGAAAAGCCACTGCAGGAAACTGAACAAAGTGAAAGCAAGAAGTGTGGAACATGGATTGAGAATGAATGTGAAGAAGACAAAGACAATGGTGATAAACAGAGACTTAACCCAAGAAGTGAAAATTGAAGTAAATGGACAAGTCCTGGAACAATTGAAAAGGTTCACATACCTTGGGCAGATTATCACAAACATTGGGAGATGTGATTGTGAGATCCAAAGGAGAATTGAGATAGCCAAGACCAGCTTTGTCAGAATGACGTGTTAACATCAAAGAAACTGAACCTGAATCTTAGGAAAAGAATGCTGAGGTGCTACATTTTGTCATCTGTTATAATCCTTGGAGATATTACCCATTGTGTCTCCAGATAAGGATGCCAAAAACTATGGACCACAAACAGGCTCTTGATAAGCTGAATGCATTCAAGAGGTGGACAAAGAGGAGGATGTTCCACATATCATACACAAACAGAAAAATGAATGAGGAAGTACTGGAAATAGTTGAAAAAAAGGAAATCAGTGCATAATATCAGAGAAAGATTCAATATTTCAGCCACATCATTAGAGCAGAAGGTAGACAGAGACAATTATTGGAAGGAAAGGTCGACGGAAAACATAGGAGAAGGAAGCAGAGGAGAAAATGGATGATGCATATAATGGACTTGATGCAGTTGACCAATGCGGAATGTGTAAGGGCAGGACAGACAGAGGTGGAGATCCATGGTAGTCAACCTTCTGGGAAGAAGATGACACCAACGTAGGAACCAAGTGCTGATAAATACAGTGGAATAGTATGAAGAAAGCTTTCAAAAAAGTATAGAAGGGAAGCAAACAGAGATGTTGAATGTTAAGAGTGAGTATTGGAAAGGTTGCCAGCGCTAAAGGAAATAACGAGAGCTTTATTAAGCACTTAAGTTAAAAGGTAGTCAAAAATAATGAAGTTAAACGGAACCATTACCTACTTGTCAGTGAGAGAATGGAACAGATGGCTAATAAGGGTTTTGAAAAACCTCCATGTTTACAGGGGACGGCAAAGGTTCTACCGGAGCAGTATCTGAGGAGGATGTGGAAGAGTAACTACTGGAGTGAAAAAGATACTGGGACTAAAAGTGGAATAGTCAACTGAGCCAGATGATAGTATTCTCAGAATACTGGTGGAAATTGAGGAGCAGGCAACAGAAGAACTAATCATAATACAGTGTAAAATATGGCTTGTGCTGAAAGCCAACATGAAGAAATGCAACGTTGATATCAACTGCTGGGAGACCATTGCCCTGGACCAAACCAGATGGAGGCAGAGTCTGTGGGAAGGATCCCAGCATTTTGAGACCCACCAACGACAAAATGAAGAGGAAAGGCGAGCGCGGCGGAAAGAACAAGCCATGACCTGAACTAATAATACACGACCAGACATCCCACATGACAACAAATGCCCTATGTGCCATAAACTCTGTAGATCCCGAATTGGCCTCATCAGCCATCTTCAGCCTCACTAAGACAATCATCTTCGGTTTCGTGGGATAGCCAATAATAAAATATATGTATGAAGTATAAGAAGGAAGCAAAGATGTTTGAAAATGGAAAGAAAAGGACTTGCAGTTAGTGTCTTTCACAATCTCAGGATGTCCCAAAGCACTTTGCAGAAAATGAATGTAGTCACATGCAAGGTAAGGAATGGTGGGAGCCAATTTGCACACAACAAAGCCCCACAAAAGCAATGAGATAAATAAATGTCCATGTAATTTGTTTTAGTGATGTTGGTTGAGGGAGAACTCCTCTGCTTTGTGAGTAGTGTAACAAAATCTTCAACATCCCCTGAGAAGGTTCAAGGCACGGAAGTGGAGATTGAATCCATGACCTTCTGATTCAGAAATGGGAGTACCATCACTGAGCCTAGGTTAATAGCTCCACTGAGACAAGGCCAGTTAGTCTCACCCCAATTGTGTGTAAACTTCAGAGTCCATAACATGAATGAATTAACGAACACTTAGAAAGCCATTGGACTGGCCCTGCTTGACTAAAACAATTTAACTTTTTGTGTAAATTGCAGAGTGCAATGATACAAAGAAATTGATGGATATATTGGACATATGGGGTTAGAAATTCCATGTGGTCCATTTTCTGGTGCATAAATGACGGTGCTTCCAGCATATGCCTGAACTGGGATTCCCAAGGCTCTTCAGAAATTGGGTCTCGGGCCTCATTGTAATAACAGGGGCAAGCTGTTGGTGCCTGTCATGCCTCCAGGGACAGTCTGCTGGATGGCAGATATTGAATTTGGACCTGCTGCTTCACTAGCAACAGCCCTCAGGCAAATCCTAGCAGGGAACGGCGGATGAATGCGAGCTGGAAATGGTTTGTAGTAGTGCAGTGAAATCGGGAAGATAAGGAGTACTGCATCTGGCTTCACAGGAGTAGAAGTAAAAAATGTTTCCCTATATTTTCTTCAATGGCCCCTTTAGAATAGTAAATGCTGCACCACAAATGACTACTGATTATAACACAATTCAAAATAGTGTTGGATGTTGTAGGCCCTGAAAGTTTGGTCAAGGAATGCTTTATACCCAGCATGCTCTAAGGCAGCTAAAGATAAGCACAGAACTTGCTGAAGTAAGCTAACAGTAATGTCGAAACTTGTGTTTAGGGATATGTGACCATTAGACTAGAGTGTTGAACAAGAATAGATAAAACAGGAACAGATATAGGGGAACGAACGGTGGTTATTGTAAACAAGTCTGGAATTCTGTCCAGTTGGCTAAATGGGTAATGTTTGCCAAAGATGAGATAATGCTTGAAGATTTGTGCAAAACAAGATCATGTGAGTCATGGGTTGAGCAAGGAGCTTTTAAAGAATATATAAGGGTTAACACAGGAGGGTACTCTCGGCGAGAACCTGGAAACAGCTCTCGAAGGCAGGACCCTGAGTCTGGAGGCTCAATGATCAACCGTGACAAGAGACTGATCACCTCTGTCTTGATGGGTAGTATTTAAGTCCAAGTCGTGAGTCTTGTGATTTGTTGCAATTAGTAATTAAGCAGAGTAAAGTAGATGCAAAGTTTAATAAGTAATCAAGCACTTGTATGCTTTAAGTGATTTTTTAAAAATTCATTTATGAGATGTGGGTGTCGCTGGCTAGGCCAGCATTTATTGTCCATCCCTAATTGCCCTTGAGAAGTTGGTGGTGAGCTACCTTCTTGAACTGCTGCAGTCCATTTTAGTACTAATAAATTGAAGTTATACGAGACTTTGGTTTTCAGTGTATTTCTGTCCGTCACATCAGTTGATACCCTACAGAAGAAAAGGGTCAACATTTTGGTGGGCATGGTTAAGTGATTGTTTTAAATCACGCCGTGTCTGAATCACAGACGTTACGGACAAAAATCATAATGGTAAGGAGTTAAAGTTAACCAGTTGATAGGTAAGGGTAAACTCTGAAAATCAGCCTTGAGGGGTGTTCTGCATACCTCCTGAGCATTGACTCAAAGGGACCGGATGGGAATTTAGTGAACAACAGACCACCTTTCTTTCTTTCTTTCTTTCTTTAGTCTCCTTGTCTCGAGAGACAATGGGTAAGTGCCTGGAGGTGGTCAGTGGTTTGTGAAGCAGTGCCTGGAGTGGCTATAAAGGCCAATTCTAGAGTGACAGACTCTTCCACAGGTGCTGCAGATAAAATTGGTTGTCGGGGCTGTTACACGGTTGGCTCTTTCCTTGCACTTTTGTCTTTTTTCCTGCCAACAGCGAAGTCTTTTCGACTTGCCACTCTTTAGCTCCGCCTTTATGGCTGTCCGCCAGCTCTGGCGATTACTGACAACTGACTCCCACGATTTGTGGTCAATGTCACAGGACTTCATGTCGCGTTTGCAGATGTCTTTAAAGCAGAGACTTGGATGGCTGGTGGGTCTGATACCAGTGACGAGCTCGCTGGACAATGAGTGCTTGGGGATCCTGCCATCTTCCATGTGGCTCACATGGCCAAGCCATCTCAAGCGCCGTTGGCTCAGTAGGGTATTTTTGCTGGGGATGTTGGCCACCTAGAGGACTTCTGCATTGGAGATACGGTCCTGCCACCTGATGCCAAGGATTCTCTGGAGGCAGCGAAGATGGAATGAATTGAGATGTCGCTCTTGGCTGACATACGTTGTCCAGGCCTCGCTGCCAAAGAGCAAGGTACTGAGGACACAGGCTTGATACACTCGGACTTTTGTGTTCCGTGTCAATGCGCCATTTTCCCACACTCTCTTGACTAGTCTGGACATAGCAGCAGATGCCTTACCCATGCACTTGTTGATTTCTGCATCGAGAGACAGGTTACTGGTGATAGTTGAGCCTAGGTAGGTGAACTCTTGAACCACTTCCAGAGCGTAGTCGCCGATATTGATGGATGGAGCATTTCTGACGTCCTGTCCCATGATGTTCATTTTCTTGAGGCTGATGGTTAGGCCAAATTCGTTGCAGGCAGCCACAGTCCTGTCGATGAGTCTCTGCCGACACTCTTCTGCGTGGGATGTTAATGCAGCATCGTCAGCAAAGAGGAGTTCCCTGATGAGGACCTTCCGTATTTTGATCTTCGCTCTTAGACGGGCAAGGTTGAACAACCTGCCACCTGATCTTGTGTGGAGGAAAATTCCTCCTTTTGAAGACTTGAACGCATGTGAGAGCAGCAGTGAGAAGAAGATCCCAAACAGTGTAGGTGCGAGAACACAGCCCTGTTTCATGCCACTCAGGATAGGAAAGGGGTCTGATGAGGCACCGCTGTGCTGAATTGTGCCTTTCATATTGTCGTGGAATGGGGTGATGATACTTAGTAGCTTTGGTGGACATCCAATCTTTGCTAGTAGTCTGAAGAAACCACGTCTGCTGACTAGGTCAAAGGCTTTGGTGAGATCTATGAAAGCAACGTAGAGGGGCATCTGTTGTTCACGGCATTTCTCCTATAGATGGCGAAGGGAGAACAGCATGTCAATGATGGATCTCTCTGCTCGAAAGCCACACTGTGCCTCAGGGTAGACACGCTCAGCCAGCTTCTGGAGCCTGTTTAAAACGACTCGAACGAAGACTTTCCCCACTATGCTGAGCAGGGAGATTCCACGGTAGTTGTTGCAGTCACTGCGGTCACCCTTGTTCTTATAGAGGGTGATGATATTGGCATCGCGCATGTTCTGTGCTACTGCTCCCTCATCCCAGCACAAGCAAAGCCGTTCATGGAGTGCTGAAAGTATAGCAGGCTTGGCACTCTTGATTATTTCAGGGGTAATGCCGTCCTTCCCAGGGGCTTTTCCACTGGCTAGAGAATCAATGGCATCACTGAATTCCGATTTTGTTGGCTGTTCGTCCAGCTCATCCATGACTGGCAGAGACTGGGCTGCATTGAGGGCGGTCACTGTGACAACATTTTCCCTGGAGTACAGTTCTAGGTCGTGCTGCACCCAGCGGTCCATTTGCTTGCATTGGTTAGTGATCGTGTCCCCTGATTTAGACTTGAGGGGGGCGATCTTCTTGATGGTTGGTCCAAAAAATCTTTGGTTTGAGTCTAACTTTGCTGCACACCAGGGAGTGGTCGGTGTTGCAGTCCGCACTGTGGAAGCTGCGTGTGATTTGGACGCTGTTTATAGAGGCTCGCCTTGTGACGATGAGGTCCAGCTGGTGCCAACGACGTGATCTTGGGTGCCTCCATGAAACCTGGTGACAGGGTTTAGTATGAAAGAACGAGTTGGTGATGCAGAGGTTGTGATAGGTACACAACTCAAGCAGTGCTGTCCATTCTCATTCATCCTTCCAATGCCGTAGCGCCCAAGGCAGGAGAGCCATGAGTCATAGTCAGCCCCAACCCTGGCGTTAAAGTCCCCCAGCAGGAACAAATGTTTGGTATTGGGAATGCTATTAATGATATTATGGAGTTCCTCGTAGAACTGGTCTTTAACTTCATGTGGGGAGCAGAGTGTTGGAGCATAGATGCTGAGTAAGTATACTGGACCAGAGGCGGTGAGCAGTCGGATGGACAGTATGCGTTCCGAGCCATTTGAAGGTGGCTCTATCATGCTGAGCAAAGAGTTTCAGATGGCGAAGCCCATTCCATACTGTCTTGGTTCTTCAGGATCCCTACCCTGCCAGTAGAAGGTGTAGTCTTGCTCTCTTAGAGATCCACTCGCAGGGAGGCGTGTCTGCTGAAGTGCTGCAATGTCCACATTGAGTCTACTGAGCTCGTTGTTAATGATGGAGGTCTTCCGAGAATTGTTGATTTGTGTTAGGTCTTCCAACAGGCCAGGACACACAGTTTTGACGTTCCAGCTTGCAAAACGAAGGGCTGGTACCTTTTTTCCGTTTTTTGTCGTGATGTTTGGTGCGGTGTTACAGTCCACTTGTCGGGCAATGACCCTGAGCTCCAAGCACTCATTGAAGCAGGTGGACTATGGCGGGACAGAACCTTACTGACCGGGGGGTGCCCAGTTTGAGGCAGGCAGTAGCTGTCCAGTGAGATGCGAGGACCTCTGCCACCGACAAAGGCAACCCATGGCGCCCAATCTCTATGCCAATTGAGCTGGACTTACAACCCGTAACTGCTGCCTTCCGTGTTGATTTGGTCGCTGTGAGGCGACTATGGAGTGTTCTCTCCATGGTGCATGCCTGGGCAGATGTACGGAGGTTGTGAGTTGCCCAAGTGTCAAAACCCCCCTCTCGGCCTTCCTAGTGGGGTCCAAAGGAGTGCAGAGCATGATGTTTGGCACCGGTATGGCTGCAGGAACTGCTGGAAACATGCCAAAGGTGACACATGATCGCCTTCGGGGTTCCGCTCTGGATTTTCTGTTAGGGTTTACTCCCTTAGCCTCGGTCTCTCCCGAGATGCCCACAAGGCAGTGGGGTTGTTGGCTCCTCTCCCTGAGCACGGAAGGTTTAAGAGGCAGTCAATACACCTACCTTCCGTGGGGCACTGTCACTGGACCCCAACCACGGTCACTTCCCTTGCCTTCGACTTAAAGTACCAGGAAATGGTAGATAGGCGACCGGAGTGGGAAATGGTACTCAGAGAGTACTTAAACCATAAGTGGGTCGAATATGCCGATAAGGCGTTCGAGGGTCCGGGACCCATCAATCAGAAACATTGGGAGGAAGCCCCGCTAAGCCAGGCAAAGTGCGCATCTAAACTTCAAGTGGCCACTGCAGTCGCTAGTTGCATGAGCGAACTATGTGAAAGAGAGATAGAGACTGTTAGTCAAGGATTCAGGGAATCCTCAAGAGTCAGAGGGCTCCGTGACTAAGTTAATGGCAGAGTAACATAAAAAGACTATGTTTTAGTGAAATTTCAAGTGAGCAAAAACAAGTTACTGTGTCTTTTGAGTCGAATGTGTGAATGTTGGAAGCTTCCACGAATGAAATGAATGTCCTTGGAATGTGCAGCTTGTGTTCTGTCGAACTGACAGTCGTTAACTCTTCTGGCCTTAATGATGAAAGCATGAGTTTGTTACTACTATTTTTACACGTGTATATTTTGAGGGAACCTTGAGACATATTTTGTTTGTGAACTCGTTGAACTTGTGTGTGTTGATTTCAATCGGGACAGGGAATTTGACACAGATTTTGGTACTTTGAATTCATCATTACGGAATCAATTTTCTAAGTTGTTTGGAATTGAATGAGTGCAAAAAGTGATCGCTGAATGTGTCCATTTCAATTTAAGATTGTGCACCCAGGAGCAGGGTGTAGAATTGAATTATATTTTAAATTAAAGTATTTTTATTTTAAAAGTTGGTTTTGCAACTGTGAAAAAGGCAATGAACAATTTTCTAAGAGATAAGCTTCAGCCTCAAAGGTCTGAAAATGTCTGGCAGAAATCCAATTTGAAGTTTAAAACACTGCTTTAATTGGAGTTCCAGTTTAAAATCTGTTCTTTTATTTTTGGAGTTTAAATTAAAGACATGTTTTACTGACTGTTTTAAGTAGCAAATGTCAGGAATTAGATATTGGTTTAAGGGAGAGAAAGATAAACAAAGGAGATATGTGAAAGATGCTCTCTATTCAAAGTTTGTTTAAGAAGCTGGTGTTAAATCTTCTATTTTAAGAATGTTAAATAACTTTTTCTTTAGTTTTTGGTTTTATTACAGTCATTTGAAAAGGCGCCTGAAGAAAGAACAAGAAAGATGATGTAATTTACCTATCTTTAAAAATAAGCACATGCTATTCTGCTCTGTGTGTAGTTAATAAGTCTGAGTTAAGTTTATACTATTAAAGTTAACTGACCTGTTAAGTTGAGAAAACTGGAAATTTCATTTGTGGCCACAATGAACTTTCAAGTTTATTATGTCAAGTTTTGGGGGAGTGTTTAGTTACGGACATAAGATTCGCTCATATAACATTGACAGTTTTAATTTTTAATTGTTTATTGCCATGAATTGGAATTTGGAATTATCTTTGTTGTATAAAAGAAAGTCCTTGGATTAGAAACCTCTTGGAAAAGATGTTAAAAGTTTGGTAACAATTGGACTTTAATCTAAAATGCTGTCTTTCCTGATGGAGATGCTTTCCTTTGAAGTTGATAATGTTACTAATGATTTTGTTGTTTTTAAACCTTAAGGATGCCAAAAGAATTGAAAAAATATAGTTTAAAATGGAGTGTAGTTCTTTTTGATCAGAAAAAAAAGGTTACGTAAAGTGACCCAGCTGAGAATGTTTTGCTCCACCCCCTTGGAGAAAATAAATTAACCCCGCTGCAGCTATTGTTTTTCCAATAAATCCACCACACAATTTTTGCATTGCTGAGAGTAAAATTAACCCATTGGGCCTTGGTGCATAGCCACAGCATCTGTTATCTGAGATAAAGTGCTGGAGAAGGAGAGATAGTTGCAAGCACTTCTGTCTTTAATGTATAAAATGCAGTACCACCAAGATAAAAGCAAAATACTGTGGATGCTGGAAATCTGAAATAAAAACAAGAAATGCTGGAAATGCTCAGCTGGTCTGGCAGCATTGTTTGCCTTTGCTCCACGACCTTCTGGTCAGCTATTTGGTGACCTTGTCCTATCTACACCTTCTCTTTTGTTATCTCTTGCCCCACCCTCACTTTACTTGCTTATAACCTTTCACATTTCTGATATTTGCCAGTTCTGAAGAAGGGTCACTGACCTGAAATGTTAACTCTGCTTCTTTCACCACAGATGCTGCCAGACCTGCTGAGTATTTCCAGCATTTCTTGTTTTTATTTCAGTACCACCAAATCTGGGCATAAGAAATTGGAATTGATAAACAAAATTTAATTGATATGAGTGGTTGTTTAAAGCACTCAAAGGGAAATTTATCTGACATTTAAGAGGACAATCAAAGTTTTAGAAAGCGCAAAAAAAAAAGGCGAAGTGGTTTACTGTGTTGGACATTAGCAATGGGTTCTGGTCCATACTGCTGGCACAAGAGTGCTAATATAAATCTGCGTTTACATTCCAGGGACAACAATACACCTGGACGTCTCTTCCCCAAAGATTTCATAATAGTCCATCGATATTCCACCAGCGGTTGGCACAGGGTAAGGAGGAGCTCCTTCGACTTCTGTGGGAGGTCGGAGTGAAAGTTAAAAAGTTAACCCGAAAAAGGCACAGACACTGAGAAAAAGTTTCCTATTTGGGAATAGTAATAACACAGGGAAAACATGACATAGAGCAAATGTGAGTACAGACAATCCTCAAACTCCCCCTACCGCAAGATATTAAGGCTCTGAGATCATTTTAGGCTTTGGGTATGGCAGGAACTATATTGATGGATTTGCCTTAAAGGCAGCCCCTTTATGTGATTTTCTGAGAAAGAACTACTACGTGCTTGGTGGCCAATTTAATCTACCAGGGCGAACCCCATGATGGTCAGATTTTGACATCAAAGGCCCTCAAGGGACCTTTTCTGTCAAAATCATTGGGGGGTGTACAAGGGAAGGAGCCAGCACGAAAACAAATTTTGTTGACGGTTCCTCTACAGTGGAGAACAGGATTAGAGAGACAGGGTGTGGACTACATATACAGGATCATAGTGGAAAATCTATTAAAGGCCTTGCCTTACAGCTACCGGTGAGTCTAAGTGTGCAGGGTGCAGAACTAGCTGCGGTCGTTTTTGTGGTGACACAACAACACATGTTTCCTCCACCGGTTGCTATATATATTCTGACAGTATGTACGTGTGAAACAGTTTAACCGAGATCCCTGTAGGAAATAGGAGGGCCAATGAGTTGGCAAAGATGGGGGCCCCGAGTTCCCCTTTTGGCAGTGCGATGATAAAGACTGTAGAAACCAATCAACGTGTGTGAAACCACTCAACATTGGGGACTGTTGGCTCTATTGTGTTGCAAAAGATGACGTCGACGCCCCTTGGCTCTGTACTGTGGGCGTATGGGGGTAAGAAGCATCAACCACCACGGTTAGCCCCGTATCCGAATTATCAATCCAGCAGCCACAAGTAACTGATCTCCCTTGCCCTACCTTAACTGCAGGACCAGGAAGTGGACTTGCGATCATAAAAACGAATAAAATTGTATATGATAACATGCAGCATAAGTTGGTACTGGTAATATGGAATATCTCCGATATCCAGCTACTTGACTGGTGCCCTGAGAAGACACGAGGGTAGTATAAGGTATTAAAGAACAAAGAAAATTACAGCACAGGAACAGGCCCTTCGGCCCTCCAAGCCTGCGCCGATCCAGATCCTCTACCTGAACATGTCGCCTATTTTCTAAGGGTCTGTATCTCTCTGCTTCCTGCCCATTCATGTATCTGTCTAGATACATCTTAAAAGACGCTATCGTGCCCGTGTCTACCACCTCCGCTGGCAATGCGTTCCAGGCACCCACCGCCCTCTGCGTAAAGAACTTTCCACGCATATCCCCCCTAAACTTTTCCCCTCTCACTTTGAACTCGTGACCCCCAGTAATTGAATCCCCCACTCTGGGAAAAAGCTTCTTGCTATCCAACCTGTCTATACCTCTCATGATTTTGTACACCTCAATCAGGTCCCCCCTCAACCTCCGTCTTTCTAATGAAAATATTCCTAATCTACTCAACCTCTCTTCATAGCTAGCGCCCTTCATACCAGGCAACATCCTGGTGAACCTCCTCTGCACCCTCTCCAAAGCATCCACATCCTTTTGGTAATGTGGCGACCAGAACTGCACGCAGTATTCCAAATGTGGCCGAACCAAAGTCCTATACAACTGTAACATGACCTGCCAACTCTTGCACTCAATACCTCGTCCAATGAAGGAAAGCATGCCGTATGCCTTCTTGACCACTCTATTGACCTGCGTTGCCACCTTCAGGGAACAATGGACCTGAACACCCAAATCTCTCTGTACATCAATTTTCCCCAGGACTTTTCCACTTACTGTATAGTTCACTCTTGAATTGGATCTTCCAAAATGCATCACCTCGCATTTGCCCTGATTGAACTCCATCTGCCATTTCTCTGCCCAACTCTCCAGTCTATCTATATTCTGCTGTATTCTCTGACAGTCCCCTTCACTATCTGCTACTCCACCAATCTTAGTGTCGTCTGCAAATTTGCTAATCAGACCACCTATACTTTCCTCCAAATCATTTATGTATATCACAAACAATAGTGGTCCCAGCACGGATCCCTGTGGAACACCACTGGTCACACGTCTCCATTTTGAGAAACTCACTTCCACTGCGACTCTCTGTCTCCTGTTGCCCAGCCAGTTCTTTATCCATCTAGCTAGTACACCTTGGACCCCATGCGCCTTCACTTTCTCCATCAGCCTACCATGGGGAACCTTATCAAACGCCTGACTGAAGTCCATGTATATGACATCGACAGCTCTTCCCTCATCAATCAACTTTGTCACTTCCTCAAAGAATTCTATTAAGTTGGTAAGACATGACCTTCCCTGCACAAAACCATGTTGCCTATCACTGATAAGCCCATTTTCTTCCAAATGGGAATAGATCCTATCCCTCAGTATCTTCTCCAGCAGCTTCCTTACCACTGACGTCAGGCTCACCGGTCTATAATTACCTGGATTATTCCTGCTACCCTTCTTAAACAAGGGGACAACATTAGCAATTCTCCAGTCCTCCGGGACCTCACCCGTGTTTAAGGATGTTGCAAAGATATCAGTTAAGGACCAGCTATTTCCTCTCTCGCTTCCCACAGTAACCTGGGATAGATCCCATCCGGACCTGGGGACTTGTCCACCTTTAATGCCTTTTAGAATACCCAACACTTCCTCCCTCCTTATGCTGACTTGACCGAGAATAATCAAACATCTGTTCCTAACCTCAACATCCTTCATGTCCCTCTCCTTGGTGAATACCGATGCAAAGTAGTCATTTGGAATCTCACCCATTTTGTCTGACTCCCCGCATAACTTCCTCCTTTGTCCTTGAGTGGGCCAATCCTTTCTCTAGTTACCCTCTTGCTCCTTATATATGAATAAAAGGCTTTGGGATTTTCCTTAACCCTGTTTGCTAAAGATATTTCATGACCCCTTTTAGCCCTCTTAATTCCTCTTTTCAGATTGGTCCTACATTCCCGATATTCTTTCAAAGCTTCGTCTTTCTTCAGCCGCCTAGACCTTATGTATGCTTCCTTTTTCCTCTTAGCTAGTCTCACAATTTCACCTGTCATCCATGGTTCCCTAATCTTGCCCTTTCCATCCCTCATTTTCACAGGAACATGTCTCTCCTGCACACTAATCAACCTCTCTTTAAAAGCCTCCCACATATCACATGTGGATTTACCTTCAAACAGCTGCTCCCAATCTACATTCCCCAGCTCCTGCCGAATTTTGGTATAGTTGGCCTTCCCCCAATTTAGCACTCTTCCTTTAGGACCACTCTTGTCTTTGTCCATGAGTATTTTAAAGCTTACGGAACTGTGATCACTATTCCCAAAGTAGTCCCCTACTGAAACTTCAACCACCTGGCCGGGCTCATTCCCCAACACCAGGTCCAGTATGGCCCCTTCCCGAGTTGGACTATTTACATACTGCTCTAGAAAACCCTCCTGGATGCTCCTTACAAATTCTGCTCCATCTATACCTCTAACACTAAGTGAATCCCAGTCAATGTTGGGAAAATTAAAATCTCCTATCACCACCACCCTGTTGCTCCTACATCTTTCCATAATCTGTTTACATATTTGTACCTCTATCTCACGCTCGCTGTTGGGAGGCCTGTAGTACAGCCCCAACATTGTTACCGCACCCTTCCTATTTCTGAGTTCTGCCCATATAGCCTCACAGCTCGAGTCCTCCATATTTCCCTCCTTCAGCTGTGATATCCTCTTTGACCAGTAATGCAACTCCTCCACCCCTTTTACCTCCCTCTCTATCCCGCCTGAAGCATCGATATCCTGGGATATTTAGTTGCCAATCATGCCCTTCCCTCAACCAAGTCTCAGTAATAGCAATAACATCATACTCCCAGGTACTAATCCAAGCCCTAAGTTCATCTGCCTTACCTACTACACTTCTTGCATTAAAACAAATGCACCTCACAACAAATGTTGGGACAGGAATTCAGTGGAAAGCGTGGACCAGAAAGTTAGAACTCTCAGCCAGCTAGTAAAGGATATTTTGAAGAAGGAACAAAAGGGACAGAGTGGTGTAGCTAAAGTAGGACAGGATCTGACAAACACAGTGACAGGACTGGTGAGAGTGCTTGAAAGTCATGCTCATACTATTAATATAATAGAAAAGGTGAAGGAGGTCCGTGTCATTTCAAATAATGGAAGTGTTTGTAATACATACAGTTCATGGATGTTAGAACAAACTTGGGAAAATCTGAGGCAAATTGATGTGAGATAGGTGCCAGTTTGGATAAATGACACCCAGTTGGAGTACATAGCTAGTTACACAAAGGATAAAATTACCAGGTGCCAACTGAGAAAACTTGTTAAGAATTAGAATTAGAACATTACAGCGCAGTACAGGCCCTTCGGCCCTCGATGTTGCACCGACCTGTGAAACCATCTGACTTACACTATTCCATTTTCAATGGAAGGTATGGAAAGGTCAGGAGTGTGTAAATACAGGATCTATGAGTATTGGAGTAGTAGTGGGAATACCTGTAATTCCAAGAGATAAGTTAGGGATGCAATTATACGAAGTAGAAAATATAAGGCTAATAAGGGGAAGAAATTACATAAAATACTATATTACCCTATGCTGTGGAAATTGGAAGAGAGATAATTGGGACAACGCTGTCTAAGTGTAGGCTGGAATACCAGGTCATATGTCCTCACCCTATATATAAAACAGCAGAGTCAAAATGTGGATTTAATGCCACTGTAAATTGCACCATGGAGACTAGGAAAGCATCATCAGGGCTGACCCATGTGGCCTATATGGGAAAGGGGAGATATTGCTTAACCACCACGGTGAAGGAATACCAGTATGGACATAACATGACTTGTCCAGTGAGCAACAGTACGTTTTGTTTCAACCCACAAATACCAACCAGAGTAGGGAAGATGGAGTTGGTAGACATACATAAACGGAAAACAAACGAAAACTATGACAGAAAGTATTAAAGAGGACTTGATACTTTACCTCTGGGAATACGAATATACTATTCAGCCATTGCCCATGCACTTGGGTAAAGAGAGACAGCAGATAAAAGCCATTGGTGAAGTGTACTACAAACTGGAACAACAGTCGAAGAAGGTACAAGATGAGATTGGCGAGATAAACAATTCTACTTGGTGGGGGGACTTATGGCACTGGGGGTCAGATGTGCAGCTACACCCCTGGTTTAGAATTATCTCCCATGTCCTGATAGTGGTTTTGGGTATCCTGGTGTTATACATGACGCACTTAATTTGGAAACTTAAAAAATCAATTAAGGAATGTGAGAGGATGTATGAACACACGTTGGAAAGCTATCTTAAAGGCACTCATTCATAGAGGGAGATACAGCACTGAAACAGGCCCTTCGGCCCACCGAGTCTGTGCCGACCAACAACCACCTATTTATACTAATCCTACATTAATCCCAGTATTCGAACTTGCCCTATAAAAAGATAGACAATTGATTATGTAACACAAGCATAATTGTATAACCTATGAGTGGATACTTAAAATAAATTAAGAAATGAATGAATGATCAATGTACTCTAAAACAAAATCGCGACTGTATTATGTTGGCACAAGTGATTGTGATAGTGATGCTGAAATTGTGCTTTCTTTAACATTGCGTTATGTATGCTTTTCCTTTAGAAATGAAATTATGACTGTACAAGGGCGTGATTTAGAAGAATGAGTAATGTGATCCATAATAAATTAGAAAATTTATAAGGATCAAAGTGGGGACTGGAGGCCCTGAAAGGTTGGTCAAGGAACGCTTTATACCCAGAATGCTCTAAGGTAGCTAAAGATAAGTGCAGAACTTGCTGAAGTAAGCTAGCAGACATGTCTAGGCTTGTGGTTCGGAATATGTGACCGTTAGACTAGACTATTGAACAAGAATAGATAAAAGAGGAACAGATATAGGGAAACGAATGGTGGTTATTGTAAACAAGTCTGGACTTCTGTCCAGGTGGCTAAATGGCTAATGCTTGCCGACGATGAGATAATGCTTAAGATTTGTGCAAAACAGGATCATGTGTGTCATGGGTTGATCAAGGAGCCTTCAAAGAATATATAAGGGTTAACACTGGAGGGTACTCTTGGCGAGAACCTGGGAACAGCTTTCGAAGGCAGGACCCTGAGTCTGGAGGCTCAATGATCAACCTAACAAGAGACTGATCACCTCTGTGTTGACGGGTAGTATTTAAGTCCAAGTCGTGAGTCTTGTGATTTATTGTAATTAGTAGTATTTAAGCAGAGTAAAGTAGACGCAAAGTTTAAGAAGTAATCAAGCACTTGTATGCTTTAAGTAATTTTAGTACTAATAAAATGAAGTTATACAAGACTTTGGTTTTCAGTGTATCTTCGTCAGTCACATCAGTTGATACCCTACAGAGGAAAAGGGTCAACAATATGCATATGAAGAGGAAGAATGTAGAAGGATACTGAGAGAAGGGCAGGGAAATCAGATTAGAGTTGCTAATTCCATTTGACAGTTCAACCTTACTGGGCGATATTTCACCGAGCAACCTAGCTGATGAGTAAAATATGAAAAATAAAGCCAGACAGCATTGCAATTTATATTCATCCAAGTGAGGTCATCCATTTTGGACCAAACAAATATAGATCCCAGTATTAGTTAAATGGTGGAAAGCAATGAACAGTGGAGGTCCAATGAGATTTTGGGATCCATGTATACCAATCATTAAAATGTAGTAGTCAGGTGCAAAATATACTCTAAAAGGCTCATGGAATGTTAACTTTCTATCTGGAGGACTAGAATATGAAGGGCAGAAAGTTTTGCTACAGCTATTCAAAGCCCTAGTTAGACCATATCTGAAGCACTGTGCACAATTCTGGGCACTGCACCTTATCTAATTGAATGGTGGAACAGGTTCAAGGGGCTGAATGGCCTACTACTGTTTCTATGTTCCTCTGTTCACTTGGTTGTGAATTGATCTGTTTTACATTAACTGAGCCATCTACCTGACCATAATTTTGTGATGGTTTATTTTCCTATCGAATGTATTATAAAAATGATGTGCATATTGCAGTGTAAATTATATCAATAGTTCAAGCTGAACTTTTGCATTATGCATTGACATATGGTGTAGAAACTTAGATTTGCTTGGTACACTACTGGATTTTTTCAAAGGTTAGATTACCTTTCTGGAGAATATACAAGTATAAATGCAGATGTATAGCATTATATAACATCATACCTTTTCATATTTAAGTTGTTTAAGTTTACTAATTTTTATTTAATGTTTATGTTTTTTGCTATTTGCCACCTAGCACCTCTGGGTAGAACAATCTCACAGCTACATGAATTAATTCATCTAATTATTCAATTGATTAGTGGAAAATTGCAGAGATGCCGATTAGAAATACACATTTTTCTCCAGTTTAATAGAGGTCATATTTCATGACATAAGGGAAAGTTGGAGGCACCACAATTATTGTGTAATATCTATAGTTGTGGATATCCTTTACTATGTTATAAACAAAAAGCCTTTCTTCATGTGATTGTGCAACAGAGGAAGATTTCATCACTGCACAGCTGCCTGTTCCTCTCATGGGTCTTTGAGCCAATGGCAAGACTGGTAGCAGACAGACAATTATATCCTGGTACAAATCTAAGGTCAAACCAAAGAGCTATTTTGATGCATATCCCATATCTTTAGTTTGGTTACCATAAATTTGCTTAAGTTAATGATTTCCAGTCTGGAATTTCAGGTGCTTGATCTAGGACTTGTACTTGACCTTCACTCATCAAATATTAACCCTCTGCTGAACCAGAAATACAACATTCATTAAGAGGAAACATGCATTATGGTATGAAGTATCAAAAATATTTGAGCTGGGATATTCACTGATGTGGGCTTGTCATTTCAGAGAAATTATTTCAAGCAAGTCTACTAACTGCTACACTAAGTAATGGCTTTTGAGAGAAAGCTGTTGGGAAATCGGTTAAGATTAGAGATACAGCACTGAAACAGGCCCTTCGGCCCACCGAGTCTGTGCCGACCATCAACCACCCATTTATACTAATCCCATATTCCTACCAAACATCCCCACCTGTCCCTATATTTCCCTACCACCTACCTATACTAGTGACAATTTATAATGGCCAATTTACCTACCAACCTGCAAGTCTTTTGGCTTGTGGGAGGAAACCGGAGCACCCAGAGAAAACCCATGCAGACACAGGGAGAACTTGCAAACTCCACACAGGCAGTACCCAAAATCGAACCCGGGTCCCTGGAGCTGTGAGGCTGCAGTGCTAACCACTGTGCCACTGTGCCACCCCAATTAACTTATATGTAGTTTTACTATGGTGTATATAGACAAAAATTCAAACACTTTTGACTATAACTTGATTTCATAAATAAAATGTAATCACTAGAACATTCTTTATGATATTTAATAGGACCTGTTTTTCTTTTGTGTCATGCAATACATGTCATCCAATAGGGTAAGCAGGATTTATACCTCATTTGCGTCATTCTTTATCCTGAGTAATTAGTAAATGATAGTGAAGCAACAGTTGTGGGGTGGGGGTGGAGTAGGAGGAAGAGAGAGAAAAAGGAAACTAAATGAAAACATTTACAACAATTAATTACTTCATTGCAGCTGAAGAGTAAATGAGCCTAAACAATGTGGTAGAAGAAACCTTGTGCTCCATAACTGACTGCACCAAAATGAGAAGGGATGGAATGAAGCCACCTGATATTTGTGGCATAAAGCAACTGACAATACAAATCACTGTGATCTTCACAGATTAAGAGTGCACATTGACTGGGAAGATTCTTCGTTTTGCCACTCCTCTTTTGCTGGATTATGAATATGTTATCAGATTTTAAATTATTGATTTTATTCTCATTTAACCCAAATAACAGATTTTACTTCTCTGGAGAATTTAATATGTCAATTAGTCCAGATTTTACAATCTGAATTATTATGGTTCTTCCAGTTCAAACAGGGCAGTTTTCTTGATCCCCTCACCCCAGCACCTGTACAAGAGCAGGGACACCTGAATTTCCTGCTCTGAGCCATTACCACAGCATGGGAACTCCCCTGGTACAGGACCACCCTTCTGACAGAGCTTGGCACTGGGCAATGAAACACAAATTGAAGTGTGGGTGACTATTGGGCTTTGGCCTTCTTACTGCTGTTGCAGAAACAGAAAGTTGACGTAAGAGGGTTGGTATCAATAAGATTCAAATGTCTGCACTGCAACAGGATACTTTGGAGCATCATGAAGGGGAAACCCAGCAAAATGGGGTCACATAAGAACTAGGCAATTCAGCCCCTCGAGCCTACTCTGCCATTCAATACGATCATGGTCGATCTCACCGTGGCCTCAACTCCACTTTCCTGCCCGTTTTCCATAACCCTTCAACCCAATACTATTATGGCCAGAGAATGGACATTCCCTAGGAGCAAAGGTGTGGAAAACTGGCCTCTTAAGCATAAGCCTACATTTTGGATAACATCTGATTATTTGTCAGGACAATCAGCTGGGATCATAAAGTCCCAATACATATTGATCTTAATGGTAGAAAAGACATACAATCAAACATATCTCCTTTGTAGTTCAGAAAGCCTGTGTATGCAAAGAAAGGGCTTCTTCCAGTGTAATGAGAAAGAGTCCAGTGGATTGGCGAGCTGATATTGGGTTGAAGATGGAATTGATCTTATTTTCATAGATACATCATTGTCATTAATGGTAATGGTTTGGTGTAAAGACTGATTGCTAGTCGAATCCCACAGGGCCAATGCTCATCACGACTTTTCATCAATAATCTCGATGAAGGTGGGGCATCTGTTCATAAGGTCCAGATGATACAAAGATTTTTGTGGGTGTTAAGAAAGCAAGGGCTTACATTTATATAGTACCTTTCGCAATCTCAGGCTATCCCAAAGCCCTTTGAATTGTACCTCAGTACTGCACTGAAATGTTAGTCTGAATTATGAACTCTGCTGTTCTTACCCTCTTTGGGCCTCCAAGATGAACTGGAAAATGGCTTCTTGGAGACAAGGGATACTTCCTCTACACCTGGCTGATGACCTTCCTTCATCACCTGACCATTTGTGGACAACAGGCATATAATGAAATAAAAACAAGAAATGCTGGAAATACTCAGCAGGTCTGGCAGCATCTGTGGAGAGAGAAGCAGAGTTAACGTTTCAGGCCAGTGACCCTTCATCAGAACTGGCAAATATTAGCAATGTAAAAGGTTTTAAGCAAGTAAAGCAGGGGTGTGGCACAAGATAACAACAGAGAAGGTGTTGATAGGACAAGGTCACAGGCATATAATGAAACTATACAGCTACAAGGAACATAAAGTAGCTGACCACTGACATGCTACAGCAATGTTTTAACTGCCTGGACTGCCTAGTGGGTGCCCTCCAGTACATGCCAGAGTATGTCTCCGAGTTTGTGTTGGTCAGTTGCCTCCTCCACAATATCGTCGTCATGAAAGCACAGCCCCTAGGCATCCAGAGGTCACCTCAGCAGGAGGATGAGGAGGACGGGGAGGAGACAGGGAGGATGCAATCAGGACCCCTTTGCTACGGCTGGGCTGTTTGAGAGCACCTTCTCAGACTGTGCTTACCTTAGAAGAACATCCCTTCATCAACATACGCCACTATTCCCCACTTCACCATCCATATGAGGCACCCCATCACAGTGCCCCCTTGGCCAAGACTCTGCAATAAAAAACACCAACACCTTTCCAGAACATCTTTATCCAAAAACACATCTAATTATACAAACAGAAATTAAGTATTCAACCCTTGTGTATTCCTTTATTGCCTTTCAAGTCGGTGCCTTTGACTGTCCTAGTGCTCCTATGCAGTGCTACACCAGTGGTTACAGTATGGCTGGTGAAAGGCTGTTGACTTTCATTTCTGCAGACCCTCAAGCAGTTCTGGGCCTTGAGGGCCTGGCCTAGGACTGTACCATTTGGAATAGGTGGCACCAGTCTGGGCTGGCTGGCTGACAGGCAACAGCAAAGGCAATATCTGAGTGGTAGTGGTGGGAGCACGAATTATGTAATCCTGAGAGAGGATAGCAGTTTTGAGCTCCACGGAGCCACTGTCACTCTCACAGGGCAGCAGGTCCGCAATTTTAGAAATCTGCTCGAGGACAGGTTGCTGGACCGCCACGGGAACTGGCATGTTTCTTTGTGCACTGAGATGCACAGGTATGATAGCAGTAGTCTGAGCCTGCATGGCAACAAGCATGGGCCTCATAACCTGCATCTGAGCTTTCATTGCAGCACTGAGGTGCTGGGTGGCTTCTGTCTGTGCTGAATTGAAGTCCTCATCTGAATCCCCTGTAACTGAACTCATCTGTGACCTTTCCCTCTAGTGAGCTGGCACATGAGATATCCTTTCACCCTGTCTTTACTGCAGCCCACTCATGCCCGGTGACTCACTACATGCCAATCCTGACTCTATACTATCCTGTAGAGTTCACGCAATGCCAGTATATGAGCTAGTGGCTGCAATTATCATGTCAAGTGATAGTGCTTCTTCATCAGTGGTGTAGTGTTTCTCTCTCTCTCTTCCTCCTGAGGCTGCTGTGGCTGCAGGCAGCAGTTCTTGGGCATCTGAAAGCAGCAAATCAGAAGGGAAGGTAGGGGGGAGGGTGGAAAGCAAGATATCCATGGTGACAGCATCTGTAGCTTGCACTTCATGTCATCTAGCAGGACGAGGTTGCAGTGGGAGTTGAGAAGGTGCATAAGGCAGTAACGTGCCACCATCCGCAATGCTTTTGACAGATCCAGGTGCAATGGGTTCTGTTGTAGCCAGCTCCATGATGCAGGGCACCATCTCCTCCATGGGGTTCAGGGGATGCAGGCATTCCTGTCCCCTGCTGGATTGTCTTTGCTTCCTCCTATTGTGGGTGACCTTGTTGTGCAAGAGAGAGGGAAGAATGTCAGAGAATGTGTTGCACTGTGTTTGGGTGATTTGCTGCATAAATGAGTAGCTGGAGGTATGCGGAGGCAACGAGAGATGGTGTGAGGTGGAGTATCTGAATGATAGGCCTGAGTCCTGAGTGCTATGGACAGCTGATGGGAGAGTGATGGTAGTGTGGTGCATTGAGCAGCATGGCAGGTTGGTGTTTTGGTGGGTAGATATCCTGTGAAGATGCATTCACTGACCTTGACTACCCGCATGAAGCCATTAGACTTCTTCTGGCACTGCTGCAAGATCCTTGGGTCCAGACTCCGGCAATTCACCTCCGTGTCCACTCGCTCCCAGTTCCTTCTAAGAGTATTCCTTGAGGGCCTTCTGGCCCACTGCGTAAACATAGTCTCTCCTCCTGTCTACCTCCATCACTAAGGCCTCCAGCACCACATATGTAAACCTAGGAGCCCTCTGTCTGGCCTGTTGTTTCATTTCCTTTGTTTCCAATTGCAGTACTGGCAGTCAACAGCAGCTCCATTATAATATGAGTGCAGCTACCCTCTAAGAGGGGCAGGCCGCCTTTATAACTGGATGCTAGCTGGAACACTTGCTCACCTTGCATGCTGCTATGCCCTCTGCTAAGCACTCAGGCAGACAACGTTGGTCCCACTTGGCTGAAAGCCACTATCATTCAAAGGAGGAGGCAGCATGCAACAAGGGGTCAGCAACGTGTCTGTACACGGACACCAGTATCTATGGCAAAATAATTTTGAGGTCCGTGACTGGGAATTTCAGGGATGAGAAATTTCTCATTGGCTTCTTCAGACCAACTTTTTTAAAAAATTGCAAGTGTCAGTTGCACAACTGACAGGTGCTTCCAAACCTTGGACAGATTCGAGGTTTTCCAGCAAGTTCCAATTTTTTTAAAAAGTCCGTTGGAAAACCCTGAATCGTCTGAAATTTGGAAGCACTGTTCCCGCTGTCAGCAATGGTCAGAAAGAAAGTGAGGGAGTGAGAGAGAAAGTGGGAGAAGGAGGACAGAGAGAGAGAGGGGGACCAGAGAGAGAGAGAGAGGACAGGGAGGAGTGTGACACAAAGAGGGGGAACGACACAGAGGGGGAGACGCAACACAGAGGGGGACAACACTGTGTGGGGGTCAATGGAGGGGGGCACAGAGAGGGGAGAGAGAGAGACAGACAGACAAACAGAGAGGAAGGCGAGAGAGTGATCAAGATCACTTCTGAGAGATGGACATCTATCTGGAATGCTCCACATCCCTACAACAAGTCTGCAGGCAGACATTGACTACTTGTGGAGGCAAAAAAAATGCCAGGTATCTCACTAAATCAGTGTCCAACATAGTGACGAGAAAATAAGTCAATAAATTAGTCTTCTCATTTAAAGCTTCTTCACAAAAATGGACATTTGTTGTTTGATTAATAGTAAGATAACATTTTAATACTTTTATCTTTCCAAAATTGTCTCACCAGTCCCCTGTGTAAGGCAAAAATTGTAATGTGGTCCCCTATGCGAAAAGGTTAGACACTCCTGCTCCAAGCCTTTTACTTTGTGTTTTAAAATAACTTTCAGCTACGTAAACCCATTTTAAAATGGCAAAAGTCACTTAGGGATTTTCTCGATTTCTATGCTCTGGCATGCATTACTTTCACTTGGGACACAAGTTCAGGGACATGTTGACAGTTTCTGGACTTTTACTGCTATATAAATGCCTCAATTCCGCTGCTATCCATTTGGAATCGCATTGTTCCAGAACTTGTATTGAGTGGAAAACAGGCAAGAAAATCCAAGAATCTCCAGAATTCAACACTGTAAGGTCCTCATAAATACACGATGACGGTGTTTTGGAACTGAGTGATATTGACAAAAACATGATGCTCCTGACCTATATACAATAATTAGTAAATACAATGTAACAAATAGCTTTAATAAAAATCTATGATGAACTGTCTATGACTCCTTAACAAAATCCAAGCTTCATTTGCAGTTTTAAAAATTGTTGGGGAAGATATAGTAACATTTTTTTATGTTTCAATGACCATATTAGAAACAGTCATTAACTGATTTTTTTAACTGTGAATTTGATAAAAGGACAAGTTGTACAATATGTCAAAGATCAGTAACTGCAATGCGCATCATTTACTATTCAGCTTGAGGGAAGATAACCTGAGTGGCCAAAGTCATTTGAAAGTTGTCTGTATCATACATTATTATCATGACATTATGAGTGCACCTATGATAACAGGTAAGAGATTTGGCTTGGACAGAAGTTCGTTAGTCTGGAGTACAATCTTACAGATAGTGACTAAACATTTTGTAATAAAATAATATATGCAGTAACAAGCACTCAATTTTTTGCAGAAAAGCTTTTTGTTAATAATTATCTTGTCAGAGCTGAATCAGAATTGACAGCGATAGACTGAGATATAGGCATAAGTGAATTTAAGAGAATCACTTTATTGAAGGAACTGAAGAGTGCTCTTTATTTGTAATTGAGTTTATCTAATTTTGTCACTCACTTTGGTAAGCAAATGACATCTTGTCCA
Organism: Heterodontus francisci; assembly: GCF_036365525.1. Classification (NCBI taxonomy): domain Eukaryota; kingdom Metazoa; phylum Chordata; class Chondrichthyes; order Heterodontiformes; family Heterodontidae; genus Heterodontus; species Heterodontus francisci. The sequence continues at coordinate 67,410,596 of NC_090384.1, forward strand.
TGAGAGATTCTATTGTTTCTGTATTTTATAATCCAGGACTTAGTTTAACAGCCTGTCAAGATGAATAAACTAGTCTTGGCTACCTACCATGAATCTCTCTGTCCCTTCCTATCCCATTCTGTTTTCTGTTTTACATGGCTCCTCTGAAGTTCTATCTGCTCTATCCTATAAAGTTCTCCTGATTTGGAGATCATTGCTCTTTTGCTGGCTGCCCTGTCTTCAGACACATTCTACAAGGAGGTGAAGAAGTTGCACAAACATTGACCACAGGTTAAATTGTCTTGTGACAACAGCAGTGTGAGAAATGGTCCAGCTTCCTATTGCTGATTCTTCTACTGCCTCACCTCAATAATCACAATAACAATCCTCCCTTTGAATTTCATGGTTTATTGGATGAATTTTCACTCCTGACACAGTGTGAAGCCACAGAGGTCATCCAATAAGGTCCATCTACCACCCCGTGACATGGTGTGCCTAGCTCTATTCTGTCAACAAAAGTAATTTGCATTGGCATTGCTTACTAGTTTGCTTGCTTGCTAGCTAATACAGTTGTGCTGCTCTCCATTGATGTTTGTATGCTTATTTACTTTATAGGAAGAAATGTGTTTTAAATCAGACTGTGTTTTGATGACATTAGATTGGCTTTACAGATTAATTGCCCCCCCTGTCCATGGCTAAGTCAATAATTTTGTCAGATATCCGTGGTGCAACATGTAAGTGCCTATCCCTACACTCAACAGGACTGGGAATGGGTAAATTGCGAATCACAACCCCCACACCTGAAAAAGGGAGGATACAAATTTTTAGCGCAAAGTTTTCCTTTGTTTCTGCAATCACACAAATAATTCAAACACTCTTACAATGTGCCAGGATGTGAGAGTTTATTTTAGTAATGTGCAGTCTGATTATTTCTGAATGAATCAATAAATAAAATAGTAACTCGTCTATGATAGCTTTGATGTACAATTGCTAATGCAATCATCTGGGTAGCTGATGGAACCTGTGTCACTGCAGGCCGCCAAGACTGAACTAGTAGCAGTCCCACAGGCATTTTAATGGCTGGTTACTTTAAATTCAAAAGTTAACTATGTGGGTGTTTATTTAAAATAAATCCCACACTATTTAAAACAGTTCACATTTATTGTTGTATTATCACTGCAGTCATTTAAGCTATAGTAACTAGCCATTTCAAACATTAATATTTCTCATCAGGTTAATTGATGATTTCATAAAGTGCAATGGATATGGATTTCTTGCTTAACAAGTACAGCTATTTGTATAATTATATTACAATCCTTGAGCTAGTAATGCTGTCACATGCCAGTCTATTGAAATTAATGGGTAATGCTGTGACAGGACTTGTAATTCTTACTTGCTGTAGATGTAGCACTGCAATCTGGTTTCAACAAGCACACCTAAAATATCTACTACAGCAGATTTTCCTTTTTTGGAACTTTTGTGGAGCACAGAGGATTATATGAGATGGGGGTAATTGCCTGCTGTAATGGAACTTTCCCAATTTTCTATCCACTTAAATTAAATGTATGGACAGAAAATTAGACGGGCTCTTATTTTGGGTGTGTTAACAACTCTGCCTTCGTTTTCTGTATGAGCTGTGAATGTCCATGCAGCCAACAGAATACCAATATTGACCATACTTTATGGATCTTATTGCAGCACTTTCAGGCAGAAACTCTCATTGCATTTAAAAAGCACTTGGGTATGCACTTGCAGTTCTGTAACCTACAAGACTGTGAACCAAGAGCTGGAAAGTAGGATCAGACAGGATAACTGTTTTTTGACTGGCACAGACACGATGGGCCAAATGGCCTCCTTCATTGCAGTAAATTTCTTTGATTCTATGAATTGACAGATCAATGGGTGTCTTATAATACAGCTCATGGTCATTGTTATCTGCTGTATGCTCTCCAGCTTTTCCTCTATATGAGACTGACAATGGAGCAACTGGAACAGGTGGAGACTCCTTCTCAGCCAAGGACAAAGCAAGATACTGATAATTAGCCAAAAAATGCCACTGCCAAAATACCATTACTAGCAAACACTGCTCTTCGACAGGCCCATAGAGAAGAGGTTTGACTAAGAGCCAGATCCACCAGTGCACTAACTGTCCTCCTTACACATGTGCACAATGCACTGGGCCAAACTATCTTCAGCAACATTGGCTTCTGCATTAAGTCAAATGTGTTATTCTACATCTTTAGGAGTAAACTCTCTGGACACAGTTGAAATAAAGTGCAGCCAGATTGAATTGCTTAAAAATGCTTAGTGTACATCGCTAGTGATTTTTAACTGGGTGTATCCATTTATTGGTAGCATGTACTTTGTATGCTGTACATCCTATTCTTGTGCTCCTTCTAGGTGCTTCCTCAATGGCCCAGCAGCATGAAACTTTGCTGCTCAGATAGTAAGCACCATTTTAAATGCATCCCCATTGAGGTCCAAATCATTTTACTCAGCAACTGAGAAAGGATGCAAGTTGGTCCTCTAGAGGTCATGTTCCTGCTCTAGTCCTCTGTGCATCACCTGGTGCACCCTCCCCAAACTCCCTTAGGGTGTAAGTGTTGTATCTCTTTTCTGCTGAAGTGCAAGGGTTCCTCACAGGTGTGAGTAGCCATGTCTTCAATGGGTAGCCCTTGTCCCTGGGAATACATCCCAGAAGGTAGGTGGGAGGCCAGAAAAGTGGTGGGACTTGGGAATATCATAGTATGTAGGCATCTTGGCTATTTCCTGAGAAGTGGGCACACATCTGCAGGATGCACATCTGGGGGTTGGGCACCAGTTGTACATTGAGTGAGTGTAAGCCATTCCTGTTGATGAAGGCCATGGGAGCCTTGATAGCAAAATGTATGCAGTCAATGACAACTTGTACCTGGGGAAATCCAGCAAAGGCCCCGAATCCAGCGGTCCTCTCTGCCTGACTGTCAGGTCCAGTCCGGTACTGCACATAGTTGCCGACCCCCTTGAATAGGGCATTGGTCACCTCTTTGATGCAGCGATGGTCTTCTGCTTGGGAGAGTCCACACATGTTCCCCGTGGATCTCTGGAAAGAGCCAGACACATAGAAATTGAGTGCCAGGGTGATCTTCAAGGCCACAGGCATTGAATGTTCACCGAAGCCCATGGGTTGCAGTTCGTCCTGCAGCGTGGCAAGTAAGTCAGTGATGACCTACCTGGCGAGCCACAGTCCTTGCTGCCACTGCTGCTTGGACATCTGAAGGTAGCTGAGGCGAGTCTGGTACTCTCTGTTGCGTGGATAGGCCCTTCTTGGCGTGGCCACCTGCTGTCGTTCTCCTGTTGGAGCGTCATGGGCATGCCTGGCCCGATCCTGGCTCTCCCTCCTCCTGAGCCGCTGCTGCGTGGCATAGGGATTCATAAAGATAGTGTGTTTGAGACCATGCTCATTAATATAGATTGTAAATAGTTCAGGCCCCAGCACTGATCCCTATAGCGCCCCACTAGTTACAGATTGCCAATCAGAAAATAACCCATTTATCCCAATTCTCGGTATCCCGTTAGTTTGCCAATCCTCTAACCATGCTAATATATTACCCTCAACACCATGATCTCTTATCTTGCGTAGTAACCTTTTATGTGACACCTTATCAAATGGCTTTTGAAAATCCAAAATACACTACATCTACTGGTTCCCCTGTATCTACCCTGCTCATTATATCCTCAAAGAACTCTAATAAATTTGTCAAACATGATTTCCCGTTCATAAAACCATTTCAACTCTGCTTGATTGATTTATGATTTTCTAAATGTCCTGCACTACTTACTTAATAATGAATTCCAGCAATTTCCCACTGACAGATGTTAGGCTAACTGACCTATAGTTTCCTGCTTTCTAGCTCCCTCCTTTCTTGAATAGGGGTGTTATATTTGCAGTTTACCAATCTGCTGAGACCTTTCCAGAATCTAGGGAATTTTGGAAGATTACAACCAATGCATCCACTATCTCTGCAGCCACTTCTTTTAAAATCCTAGGATGCAGGCCATCAGGTCCAGGGGACTTGTCAGCCTTTAGTCCCATTAGTTTTCCCAGAACTTTTATTTTGGAGATAGTGATCATTTTAAATTCCTCTCTCCCCTTTGACCCTTGATTTTCTTATTATTGGGATGCTTTTAGTGTCTTCTACTGTGAAGACAGATACAAAATATTTGTTCAAAGTCTCTGCCATTACCGTGTTTCCCATTATTAATTCCCCAGTCTCATCCTCTAAGTGACCAACATTTATCTCTTTGACTGCACTCAGTCGCAGCAGTGCGAATCAGCGAGACCAGCGGTACTATAAACAGTTTGAATCAGTGAGACCAGCGGGGCTATAAACAGCCTGAATCAGTGAGACCAGCAGGGCTACAAACAGCCTGAATCAGAGACCAGCGGGGCTATAAACAGCCTGAATCAGCGAGACCAGCAGGGCTACAAACAGCCTGAATCAGTGAGACCAGCAGGGCTACAAACATCCTGAATCAGTGAGACCAGCGGGCTACAAACAGCCTGAATCAGTGAGACCAGCGGGCTACAAACAGCCTGAATCAGTGAGACCAGCGGGGCTACAAACATCCTGAATCAGTGAGACCAGCGGGGCTATAAACAGCCTGAATCAGCGAGACCAGCGGGCTACAAACAGCCTGAATCAGCGAGACCAGCGGGCTACAAACAGCCTGAATCAGCGAGACCAGCGGGGCTACAAACAGCCTGAATCAGTGAGACCAGCAGGGCTACAAACATCCTGAATCAGTGAGACCAGCGGGCTACAAACAGCCTGAATCAGTGAGACCAGCGGGCTACAAACAGCCTGAATCAGTGAGACCAGCGGGGCTACAAACAGCCTGAATCAGTGAGACCAGCAGGGCTACAAACAGCTTGAATCAGTGAGACAAGCAGGGCTACAAACAGCCTGAATCAGTGAGACCAGCAGGGCTACAAACAGCCTGAATCAGTGAGACCAGCGGGGCTACAAACAGCCTGAATCAGTGAGACCAGCAGGGCTACAAACAGCCTGAATCAGTGAGACCAGCGGGGCTACTAACAGCCTGTATCAGTGAGACCAGCGGGGCTACTAACAGCCTGTATCAGTGAGACCAGCGGGGCTACAAACAGCCTGAATCAGTGAGACCAGCGGGGCTACAAACAGCCTGAATCAGTGAGACCAGCGGGGCTACAAACAACCTGAATCAGTGAGACCAGCGGGGCTATGAACAGTTTGAATCAGTGAGACCAGCGGGTCTATAAACAGTTTGAATCAGTGAGACCATCGGGGCTATAAACAGCCTGAATCAGTGAGACCAGCAGGGCTACAAACAGCCTGAATCAGCGAGACTAGCGGGGCTATAAACAGCCTGAATCAGCGAGACCAGCGGGGCTACAAACATCCTGAATCAGTGAGACCAGCGGGGCTACAAACAGCCTGAATCAGTGAGACCAGCAGGGCTACAAACAGCCTGAATCAGTGAGACCAGCAGGGCGACAAACAGCCTGAATCAGCGAAACCAGCAGGGCTACAAACAGCCTGAATCAGTGAGACCAGCAGGGCGACAAACAGCCTGAATCAGCGAAACCAGCGGGGCTATAAACAGCCTGAATCAGCGAGACCAGCGGGGCTACAAACAGCCTGAATCAGTGAGACCAGCGGGGCTACAAACATCCTGAATCAGTGAGACCAGCGGGGCTACAAACAGCCTGAATCAGTGAGACCAGCGGGGCTGCAAACAGCCTGAATCAGTGAGACCAGCGGGGCTATGAACAGTTTGAATCAGTGAGACCAGCGGGGCTGCAAACAGCCTGAATCAGTGAGACCAGCGGGGCTACAAACAGCCTGAATCAGTGAGACCAGCAGGGCTACAAACAGCCTGAATCAGAGACCAGCGGGGCTATAAACAGCCTGAATCAGTGAGACCAGCAGGGCTACAAACAGCCTGAATCAGAGAGACCAGCGGGGCTACGAACATCCTGAATCAGTGAGACCAGCGGGCTACAAACAGCCTGAATCAGTGAGACCAGCGGGGCTATGAACAGCCTGAATCAGTGAGACCAGCGGGGCTATGAACAGCCTGTATCAGTGAGACCAGCGGGGCTACAAACAGCCTGAATCAGTGAGACCAGCAGGGCTACAAACAGCCTGAATCAGTGAGACCAGCGGGGCTACAAACAGCCTGAATCAGTGAGACCAGCGGGGCTATGAACAGTTTGAATCAGTGAGACCAGCGGGACTATAAACAGTTTGAATCAGTGAGACCAGCAGGGCTATAAACAGCCTGAATCAGCGAGACCAGCGGGGCTATAAACAGCCTGAATCAGTGAGACCAGCAGGGCTACAAACAGCCTGAATCAGAGACCAGCGGGGCTATAAACAGCCTGATTCAGCGAGACCAGCAGGGCTACAAACAGCCTGATTCAGCGAGACCAGCAGGGCTACAAACAGCCTGAATCAGTGAGACCAGCGGGGCTACAAACAGCCTGAATCAGAGAGACCAGCGGGGCTATAAACAGCCTGAATCAGTGAGACCAGCGGGGCTATAAACAGCCTGAATCAGTGAGACCAGCGGGGCTATAAACAGCCTGAATCAGCAACACCAGCGGGGCTCGCTGTCGCCTGAAACCAGTCAGAGCCCACATTCGGAAAGAGAAAAACAGAGGTGTGATATCATAGGGAAGCAGATAGATGATTGGCTGGTGAGTATTGCAGCTTAGGGACTGCATCTCAACAATTGGCAGACTAAAAATTAGGAAAAAAATTAAGCAATAATAATGAACAAGTGAGTAGCTGGTGAGTATTATCTTTTTTTGAGTAAGTTTTTTTTAAACTAGTGAACTGTATTGATTAATAGTATGATTTCTCAGTACTAGTAAGGTTTATTAATAGTTCTAAAGTATTTTAGTAGTAGTAACATTTTTTTTTTTAGCAGTAGCAAAGGGTTGACTAACAAATAAAGGTATGGCAGGGTTGCTTCAACCTCGAGAGTGCACCTCCTGTGCTATGTGGGAGATCCAGGATGCTTCCCGTATCCTGGATAACCATTTGTGCAGGAAGTGTCGTCAATGGAAGCAGCTTGAGCTCCAGGTTTTGGAACTTGAGCGGCAGCTGGCAACACTGCGGTGCATTCACGAGGATGAGACACACATGGATAGCATGTTTATAGATGTGGTCACCCTTCAGTTTAAGATTATGCAGGGAGAGAGGGTGAATGGGTGACTACCAGGCAGTCAAAAAGTAACATGCAGGTATTGCAGGAGACCCCTGATTGCACCTCACTCTCCAGCAGGTATTCAGTTCTGAATGCTGATGAGAGTGATGGTTAATCTGGGGAGTGCAGCCAGAGCCACGTCCATTGCACCACAGGTGGCTCAGCTGTGGGGTATTAAGAACAGTGGAAGAGCCACAGTGATAGGTGATTCAATAGTCAGGGGAACAGACAGCGTTTCTGTGGCCGCAGACATGAATCCAGGATGGTGTGTTGCCTCGCTGGTGCAAGAGTCAAGGATGTCATTGAGCAGCTGCAGAGCATCCAGAAGGGGGAGGGTGGACCAGCAGTTGTGGTCCACATTGGAACCAACGACATAGGTAGAGGGAGGGATGAGGTACTGCAGTCAGAATTTAGGGAGCTCGGTAAGAAATTAGCAAGCAGGACCTCAAAAGTAGTAATCTCTGGATGACTCCTAGTGCCATGCAAGTGAGTACAGGAATAGCAGGATAAGACAGATGAATGTGTGGCTGGAAAGATGGTGCAGGAGGGAGGGCTTTAGATTCCTGGGACATTGGGACCAGCTCTGGGAAGATGGGGCCTGTACAGGCCAGACAGGTTGCACCTGAACAGAGCCAGGACTGAGTTCCTTGCGGGATGCTTTGCTAGTCCTGTTGGGGAGGGTTTAAACTAGTTTGGCAGGGGGATGGAGACCTGTGGGTAGAATCAGTTGGGACAAAATCAGAAATGAAAATGGAAGGCAGAAAATTAATTTATGAGTCTGGACGACAGAGGAAACAATGGTGTGAAAATTTTAAAAGAAGAATTTGGCAGTGTTCAAGGGTATCTATTTCAATGCAAGAATTATAGCAAATAAAGCAGATGAGCTAAGGGCACAGGTAGACACGTGGCAGTATGATATCATAGCTATTACAGAAACATGGCTTAAGGAAAGACAGGAATGGCAGTTCCTGGTTATGGGGTTTTCAGACACGATAGGGAAGGGGATAAGAAAGGAAGATGAGTGGCAATTTTGGTCAAAGAAACTATTACAGCTATGAGAAGGGATGATATTTTGGAAGATTCATCAAATGAGCCATATGGATTGAGCTAAGGAACAAAAAAGAGGCAATCACACTGCTGGGATTGTACTATAGACCCCCAAACAGGGGGAAATAGAAGAGCAGATATGTAGGCAAATCTCTGAGAAGTGCAAGAACAATAGGGCATTAATAGTAGGGGATTTTAACTACCCCAATATTAGCTGGGATAGTTTTGTGTGAAAGGAATTGAGGGAGCAAAATTCTTGAGGTGCATTCAGCAGAACTTTCTTGGCCAGTATGCAGCAAGTCCAACAAGAAAGGGCGCAGTTTTAGGCTTAGTTTCAGGAAATGAAGATGGGCAGGTGGAAGGAGTGGCAGTGGGAGAGCATTTTGATGGTGGTGATCATAATTCAGTCAGTTTTAACATAACTATGGAAAAGGACAGGATAGAACAGGAGTTAGAGTTCTCAATTGGGGCAAGGCCAATTTTACTAAGCTGAGGAGTGATTTAGCAAAGTGGACTGGAAACAGCTACTTGAAGGTAAATCAGTGTCAGAGCAGTAGGAGGCATTCAAAGGGGAGATTCAAGGGGTTCAGAGTAAACATGTTCCCACAAAGAAAAGGGTGGGATGGCCAAATCTAGAGCCCCAAGGATGTCAAGGAACATACAGGGTAAGATAAGGTAGAAAAGGAAAGCTTGTGCCTGACACTGAGTACTCAATACGACAGAAAACCGAGAGGAGTTTAGAAAGTGGAGGGGTGGAGTCAAAAAGGAAATTAGGAAAGCTAACAGAGGGTATGAAAGAATATTGGCAAGCAAAATCAAGGTGAATCCAAATATGTTTTATCAATACATTAAGAATAAGAGGATAACTAAGGAAAGAGTAGGACCCATAAAAGACCAAAAAGGTAACCTCCATGTAGGAGTGGAAGATATTGGTGTTGATCTTAATGAATACTTTGCATCTGTCTTCACAAAAGAGGGGGACGATGCAGATATTGTAGTTAAGGAAGAGGGGTGTGAAGTATTGGATGTGATCAACATAGAGAGAGAGAGGACGTATTAATGGGATTAGCAACCTTGAAAGTTGATAAATCACCAAGGCTGGATGAAATGTACCTAAGGCTGTTAAAAGAAGCAAGAGAGGAAAAAGCGGAAGGTCTGACCATCATTTTTCAGTCCTCGCTCGATACAGGTGTGGTACCGGAGGATTGGAACTTTGTACCTGTTTAAAAAGGTAGCGAGGGATAGACCAAATAATTACAGACTGAGTCTAACCTCAGTAGTGGGCAAATTATTGGAATCTATTCTGAGAGACAGGAAAACTGTCACTTAGAAAGGTACACATTAATCAAGGATAGTCAGCATGGATTTTTTAAGAGAAGATCTTGTCTGACCAACCTGATCAAATTTTTTGAAGCAGTAACAAGGAAGATAGATGAGGGTAGTGCAGTTGATGTGGACTACATGGATTTTAGCAAGGCTTTTGACAAGGTCCCACATGGCAGACTTTTTAAAAAAAAAAATCCCATGGGATCCAGGGAAATTCAGCAAGGTGGATGCATAATTGGTTAAGTGGCAGGAAACAAAGGGTAATTGTTGACGGGTGTTTTTGCGACTGGAGGGCTGTTTCCAGTGGCGTTCTGCAGGGCTCAGTACTGGGTCCTTTGACTTTTGTGGTATATATTAATGATTTGAATGTAAATGTGGGGGACATGATCAAGAAGTTTGCAGACAACACGAAAATTGGCCGTGTGGTAGATAGTGAGGAGGGTAGCCGTAGGTGCACGAAGATATTGATGGTCTGGTCAGATGGGCAGAAAAGTGGAAAATGGAATTCAACCTGGAGAAGTGTGAGGTGATCCATTTGGGAAGGTCAAACAAGGCAAAGGAATACATGATTAATGGGAAAATACTGAGAGGTGTAGAGGAAGTAAGGGACCTTGGATTAAATTTCCACAGATCCCTGAAGGTAGCAGGACAGGTCGATAAGGTGGTTAAGAAGGCATATAGAATCCTTTCCTTTATTAGCCAAGGTATAGAATATAAGAGCAGGGAGATTATGCTGGAACTGTATAAATCATTGCTTAGGCCACAACTTGAGTAACTTGAGTATTGTCTGCAGTTCTGGTCATCTCATTACAGAAAGGATGTAATTGCACGAGAGAGGATACAGAGGAGATTTACGAGGATGTTGCCAGGACTGGAAAATGCAGCTATGAGGAAAGATTGGATAGGCTGGGGTTGCTGTCCTTGGAACAAGAAGGCTGATGGGAGATCTGACTGAAATGTACAAAATTGTGAGGGGCCTGGATAGAGTTAATGTGAAGGGCCTATTTACCTTAGCGGAGAGGTCAGTGACAAGGGGGCATAGATTTAAAGTGATTGGTAGAAAGATAAGAGGGGAGATGAGCAAGGGTTTTTTCACCAGAGGGTGGTGGGGGTCTGGAACTCACTGCCTGAAAGGGTAGTTGAGGCAGAAACCCTCAACTCATTCAAAAAAAGTGTGGATATGCACCTCACTATTGAAAAAGGGAGAGAGAGAAAAAACAGGGAACTACAGACCAGTGAGCCTTATATCAGTAGTGGGGAAAATGCTAGAGTCTATTATAAAGGATGTGATAGCAGAACAGTTGGAAAGCATAAACGGGATTGGGCAAAGTCAGCATGGCTTTACGAAAGGGAAATCATGCTTAACAAATCTACTGGAGTTTTTTGAGGCTGTAACTAGTAGAATAGTTAAGCGAGAACCAGTGGATGTGATATATTTGGATTTTCAGAAAGCTTTTGATAAGGTCCCACATAAGAAGTTAGTGTGCAAAATTAAAGCACATGGGATTGAGAATTAGTTGATGGACAGGAAACAGAGAGTAGGAATAAATGGGTCTTTTTCCGGGTGGTAGGCAATGACTAGTGGAGTACCGCAGGGATCAGTGCTTGGGTCCCAGCTATTCACAATATATATTAATGACTTGAGTGAGGGAACTAAATGTAACATTTCCAAGTTTGTAGTTGACACAAAGCTGGGGGAGAAAGTGAGCTGTGAGGAGGATGCAAAGAGGCTCCAATGTGATTTGAACAAGTTGGGTGAGTGGGCAAATGCATGGCAGATGCAGTATAACGTGGATAAATGTGAGGTTATCCACTTTGGTTGTAAAAACACAAAGGCAGATTATTATCTGAATGGTGATAGATTGGGAAAGGGGGAGGTGCAACGAGACTTGGGTGTCCTTATACACCAGTCACTGAAAGCAAGCATTCAGGTGCAGCAAGCAATTAGGAAGGCAAATGGTATGTTGGCCTTCATTGCAAGAGGATTTAAGTACAGGAGGAAGGATGTCTTACTGCAGTTATACATGGCCTTGGTGAGACCACTTGAGGAGTATTGTGTACAGTTTTGGTCTTCTTATCTGAGGAAAGATGTTCTTGCCATGGAGGGAGTGCAAAGAAGATTTACTAGGCGGATTCCTGGGATGGCAGGATTGACGTATGAGGAGTGATTGGGTCAACTAGGCCTATATTCACTACAGTTTAGAAGAATGAGAGGGTATTTCATAGAAACCTATAAAATTCTAACAGGACTAGACAGGCTAGATGCAGGGAGGATGTTCCCTATGACCGGGGAGTCCAGAACTAGGGGTCACAGTCTCAGGATACGGGGTATGCCATTTAGAACCGAGATGAGGAGAAATTTCTTCACTCAGAGGGTGGTGAACCTGTCGAATTCTCTACCACAGAAGTCAGTGGAGATCAAATCATTAAAAATACTCAAGAAGGAGATAGATATATTTCTTAATGTCAAAGGGATCAAGGGATATGGGGAAAAAAGGGGAACAGGGTACTGAATTAGATGATCAGCCATGATCGTTTTTGAATGCGGAGCAGGCCCAAAGGGCCGAATGGCCTACTCCTGCTCCTATTTTCTGTGTTTCTATGTTTCAAGTGCTGTACTCTACAGGGCTCCGGGTCAAATGCTGGAAGGTGGGATTAGAATGGGTGAAATGTTTTTCAACTGGCACAGACACGATGGGCCAAGTGACCTCATTCTGTGCCGTAAACTTTCTATGATTCTTCCTTTTTATATACTTGTAGAAGCTCTTTCTGTCTGTTTTTATATTTCTCACTAGTTTACTCTTATATTCTAATTTCTCCCTTTTTTGTCATCCTTTGTTAGTTTCCCAATTTTTCTAATTCTAAAATCCTAAAATTTTCCCAATATTCCAGCCTACCACTAATCTTCACAGAATTGTATGCCTTTTCTTTCAATTTGATACCACCCTTAACTTACTTAGTTATTCACAGATGATTCATCCTTCTCGTGTAATGATCATGTTATAATCACTCTTCCTGAGAGGATCTCTTACTATGCGATCATTAATTAATCCTTTCTCATTAATCATTACCAAGTCTAAAATAGCCTGTTGCCTGGTTGGTTGCACAATGTATTCTAAGAAACTGTCTCAACATGAGGCAACATTTTTTTATTCAGCAAGTTTTTATGACCTGGAAAGCAATGGCTGAAAGGATGTTTGGAGCAGATTCAATAGTAACTTTCAAATGGGAATGGGATAAATACTTGGAGAAAAGTTTATGGGACTATGGATAAAAAGCACAGGAGTGGAATAATTGGATATCTCTACAAAAGAGCCGGCAGAGGCACGTTGGGCTGAATGGCCTTCCTTTGTATTGTGTCATAATACCATTATGATATTATGAACTGCAGCAAAAGAAAGTTTCCCTATTTGAGCCCCAGAGTATGATTTCCAAAGCAGCTTCATCACACAGCTTGGTATTAGGTAGTAGACAGTCAATGGTGTGTACAAGCAAATGATGTGGGAGCAGATGGCTTAACAACCTGAGGATGTCTGTCAAGTTAAAGCTGGCCAATATTTTACTGCACCAAATAGATGGGCTAATTATGCATATCACAGTGAGTTTCTTCTCATCCCATTAAATTATGACTATTCATGCTAAGTCCTAATATATCAGTTTTTCCAAGCTTCATGTGCATGCCTGTAATGTAGCATGTCACACGTTTCACTAAGTTACTTCAGATGGTAATAGATGTAACATAACCATTAGAAATGTGAGTGCACAAACCAACCTGACAACCTACCTTCATTTAATATAAAGTTTCCAAATGACAATTAATCTTGACCAGATTATTGGGGGGTGGGGGGGGTCGAATTTTAACCTCAAGAAATGGGCGGGCTTGGGTCAGGTGGGAGGTTAAAGTGTTAAAAACCTGAATCCTGTCCCCACTCGCCTGCAACTTGTCTACTTCTGGTTTTAATGGGGGCGGGAATCATAGAATCTTAGAATGGTTACAGCACCCTCACAGAAGAAGGCCATTTGGCTTGTCAAGCCCGTGCCATTTTTCTGCAAGAGCAACTTAGTTCGTCCAAATCCCCAAAAGAATCATAGAATGGATGGTGGCGGGCTGGAGGGCAGCCAGGCAACCAATCCACTCCAAGGAGGCAGGTTAGCACTTTAAATATTATAATGAGGCTGTGAGCCTCATTGTTATTCCCCACTTGAAAAAAAAATGAAACCCAGCAACTAAACACAGGCAAGGACTGTCGGAAACAAAAACAGAATGTGCTGGAAATATTCAGTTGGTCAGGCAGCGTCTGTGGAGAGAAAAACTTCTGATGATAGGTCACATGGACCTGAAACGTTAACTCTATTTTTCTCTCCACAGACGCTGCCTGACCTGCTGAGTATTTCCATCATTTTCTGTTTTTATTTTAGATTTTCAGCATCTGCAGTATTTTGCTTTTGGATAAAGACTGTTGGATCCAGGAGGCAAGTGCATTGACACCTACCTGCTGGATCCAACTTGCCTGCCTGGGAAGCCCCTGTGATGAGGCAGCCAACCCCACTGTTGCGATCTTCCCCTGAACTTTCCAACAAGGCTTCCAACCTCCCTCACCCACAACTCTGATTTCCCCCCAGGCCTCCATATGCCCCTGAGGCCTCCAATCCATCCCCATCCCTTCAATCCCTGACCATCCTTTGGCCTCCAATCACCACTGCACCCCCTCCTCCCCCCGCCAAGCCCAGCAATCTGTCCACCAACAGGGATTATGAGGATAGCTGGGGTCCTGCCCCTGGGTAGTGGCAGTGGCTCCATGGAGCAGGAATTTCTCTCAGAATGACAGCATTCATCCTCCCATCCCTGCCACTCCGCCAGTGCCCTTCCTGTCAGCCAGCCATCCCAGATAATTCTGGTTAGCTAATACTGAATTGCTGGGAAGATTGGACACTCTGCTTTCATATTTAGATGCAGAACAACGAGAAGACCTAACAAGGCTACTCACAGCATTTTAAAAAGTCTGTAGGGATAAGCCAAGATGTACAACCTTAGTCACACATGATGTGGATGTTAGGGAATCCTTTTGTTAACAGCTTAAGTCCAGAGAAAGAGGCCCAGGTAAAAGCAGAAATCCAATACACACTGGAAACAGAATAGAACCCAGTCAAAGCCATTGGAGTTCACCAGTAGTATAAGTGCCTAAACCTCATGGTTCAACTAGACTGTATAGACTACAGAAAAGTTAATGCAGTAACAAAGGCAGATTTCTACCCAATTCTTCACTTGGAAGGCTATATTGACAGAGTGGGCAGTGCCACGTTTCTTACAAAAATAAATTTGTTAAAGGGATACTGGCAAGTTCTTTTAACACCTGAGCTAAAGAAATATCGGCCTTTGTCACACCAGATGGTCTTTTACAGTGCCAAGTGATGCCATACAGGCTATGTCATGCCCCAGCCACTTCTCAGAGACTAGTGAACCAAGTGGTAGCCAGTGTTCCTAACTGTGTGGTTTATCTTGATGATATGCTGGTCTACAGTGACACTTGGAAGAATCAAGGGGTAGGCGGTGGCGTAGTGGTATTATCACTGGACTCGTAACCCAGAGACCCTGGGGACATGGGTTCGAATCCCACCACAGCAGAAGGTGGAATTTGAATTTAATTAATAAATCTGGAATTAAAAGCTAGTCTAATGATGGTCATGAAACCATTGTCGATTGTTGTAAAAACCCATCTGGTTCACTAATGTCCTTTAGGGAAGGAAATCTGCTGTCCTTACCTGGTCTGGCCGACATGTGACTCCAGACCCACAGCAATGTGGTTAACTCTTACATGCCCTCTGAAATGGCCTAGCAAGCCACTCAGTTGTATCTAACCCCTACGAAGTCAATAAAAAGGAATGACACCGGACGGACCACCCAGCATTGACCTAGGCACCGGAAACGACAACGGCAAACCCAGCCCTGTCGACCCTGCAAAGTCCTCCTTACTAACATCTGGGGGCTGGTGCCAAAGTTGGGAGAGCTGTGCCACAGACTGGTCAAGCAACAGCTTGATATAGTCCTCCTCAGGGAATCATACCTTACAGACAATGTCCCAGACACTGCCATCACCATCCCCGGGTATGTCCTGTCCCACCGGCAGGACAGACCCAGCAGAGGTGGCGGGATAGTGGTATACAGTAGGGAGGGAGTCGTCCTGGGAGTCCTCAACATCGACTCCGGACCCCATGAAGTCAGGTCAAACATGGGCGAGGTAACCTCCTACTGATTACCATGTACCGCCCTCCCTCAGCTGATGACTCAGTACTCCACCATGTTGAACACCACTTGGAGGAAGTACTGAGGGTGGCAAGGGCACAAAATGTACTCTGGGTGGGACACTTCAATGTCCATCACCAAGAGTGGCTCGGTAGCACCACTACTGACTGAACTGGCCGAGTCCGAAAGGACATAGCTGCTAGACTGGGTCTACGGCAGGTGGTGGGGGAACCAACACGAGGGAAAAACATACTTGACCTCGTCCTCACCAATCTGCCTGCTGCAGATGCTTCTGTCCATGACTGTATTGGTAGGAGTGACCACCGCACAGTCCTTGTGGGGACGAGGTCCTGCCTTCACATTGAGGATACCGTCCGTCGTGTTGTGTGGCACTATCACCGTGCTAAATGGGATAGATTTCGAACAGATCTAGCAATGCAAAACTGGGCGTCCATGAGGCGCTGTGGGCCATCAGCAGCAGCAGAATTGTACTCAACCACAATCTGTAACTTCATGGCCCGGCATATCCCCCACTCTACCATTACCATCAAGCCAGGAGACCAACCCTGGTTCAATGAAGAGTGCAGGAGGGCATGCCAGGAGCAGCACCAGGCATACCTCAAAATGAGGTGTCAACCTGGTGAAGCTACAACACAGGACTACTTGCATGCCAAACTGCGTAAGCAGCATGCGATAGACAGAACTAAGCGATCCCATAACCAACGGATCAGATCGAAGGTCTGCAGTCCTGCCACATCCAGCCGTGAATGGTGGTGGACAATTAAACAACTAACTGGAGGAGGTGGCTCCACAAATATCTCCATCCTCAATGATGGGGGAGCCCAGCACATCAGTTCGAAAGATAAGGCTGAAGCATTTGCAACAATCTTCAGCCAGAAATGCCGAGTTGATGATCCATCTCGGTCTCCTCCTGAAGTCCCCAGCATCACAGATGCCAGAATTCAGCCAAGTCGATTCACTCTGCGTGATATCAAGAAACGACTGAAGGCACTGGATACTGCAAACGCTATGGGCCCTGACAATATTCCGGCAATAGTACTGAAGACCTGTGCTCCAGAACTTGCCACGTCCCTAGCCAAGCTGTTCCAGTACAGCTACAACACTGGCATCTACCCTGCAATGTGGAAAATTGCCCAGGTATGTCCTGTACACAAAAAGCAGGACAAGTCCAACCCAGCCAATTACTGTCCCATCAGTCTACTCTCAATCATCAGTAAAGTGATGGAAGGTGTCATCAACAGTGCCATCAAGCGGCACTTGCTTAGCAACAACCTGCTCAGTGACGCTCAGTTTGGGTTCTGCCAGGGCCACTCAGCTCCTGACCTCATTACAGCCTTGGTTCAAACATAGACAAAAGAGCTGAACTCAAGAGGTGAGGTGAGAGTGACTGCCCTTGACATCAAGGCAGCATTTGACCGAGTATGGTATCATGGAGCCCTAGAAAAACTGAGGTCAATGGGTATCGGGGAAAACCCTCCACTGGCTGGAGTCATACCCAGCGCAAAGGAAGATGGTTGTGGTTGCTTAAGGGCAATCATCTGAGCTCCAGGACATCACTGCAGGAGTTCCTCAGGGTAGTGTCCGAGGCTTAACCATCTTCAAATGCTTCATCAATGACCTTCCTTCAATCATAAGGTGAGAAGTGGGGATGTTCGCTGATGATTGCACAATGTTCAGCACCATTCGTGACTCCTCAGATACTGAAGCAGTCTTTGTAGAAATGTAGCAAGACCTGGACAATATCCAGGCTTGGGCTGATAAGTGGCAAGTAACATTTGTGCCACACAAATGCCAGGCAATGACCATCTCCAACAAGAGAGAATCTAACCATCTCCCCTTGACATTCAACAGCATTACCATCGCTGAATCCCCCACTATCAACATCCTAGGGGCTACCATTGACCAGAAATTGAACTGGTGTAGCCATATAAATACTGTGGCTACAAGAGCAGGTCAGAGGCTAGGAATCCTGAGGCGAGTAACTCACCTCCTGACTCCCCAAAGCCTGTCCACCATCTACAAGGCACAAGTCAGGAGTGTTATGGAATACTCTCCAGTTGCCTGGATGGGTGCAGCTCCAACAACATTCAAGAAGCTTGACACCATCCAGGACAAAGCAGCCCGCTTGATTGGCACCCCATCTGCAAACATTCACTCCCTCCACCACCGATGCACGGTGGCAGCAGTGTGTACCATCTACAAGATGCACTACAGCAATGCACCAAGGCTCCTCGGACAGCACCTTCCAAACCCACGACCTCTACCAACTCGAAGGACAAGGGCAGCAAATACATGGGAACACCACCACCTGCAAGTTCCCCTCCAAGTCACACACCATCTTGACTTGGAACTATATCGCCGTTCCTTCACTGTCGCTGGGTCAAAATCCTGGAACTCCCTTCCTAACAGCACTGTGGGTGTACCTACCCCACATGGACTGCAGCGGTTCAAGAAGGCAGCGCACCACCACCTTCTCAAGGGCAATTAGGGATGGGCAATAAATGCTGGCCTGGCCAACGTTGCCCACATCCCATGAATAAAAAAAATACACTTGGAACAACTGGGGGGCTCTGTTTGGACAGTTGCATTCAGCTGATTTGGTGATAAACTTTGGGAAAAATTCATAAAACAGAATGCCAGACTATTCCGATGGAGTTACTATTACCACCCTATCACTTAAAGATTATCCACATTATGGGACAAAATAATTGATTGCACATTCTTTATCTGGAAGTTAAATTTGCTTTGAGTTATCTAAGTGCAAATGTGTTGTAAAGCAGAACTGTATTAGCTACAAGAAAAGAATAAATGAGTGAGTGTGCACGTGTGTTTTAAAATTTTTCATCTTCTATTTTTCCCACACTTTGTAATGAAATGCATTGAAAAATGACATTTCATTCCTTCAAGGATGGAGATGTTATGAAATTGCCTCTGTGTTTTGTTAAATATATTTTCTGAGGATTCATTTTTGACAGATTGAAGAAATGTTAAACCTTGGGGTTTTCAAAGGCAATCATGTAAAGGCCACTTGACTTTGAAAAACAGTCCCTGGAAATGTTTTTAAAAAGGGTCATTGAGAAGTCTTGTGAGGAAAACAAGCCTTTCCAGGAAACCACCTGGCTTCCAGCAACAACAACAAGCCTTTCCGGGAAACCACCCGACTTCCAGCTCAATAAACAACAGAGAACTTTGAACACCTGGAGAAGTTGTTTACGAAGAAGTAACAGGTCAAAATTGATGGAGGTCAAACGGTTGACCTCCTGTTGTCAGTTTTGCTTTTGAATTGTTTTGAGTTGGGGTTGAACTGTATAAAAAGGGAAAGAACTTCCAAGGAGAGAAAAGAACTTCCAAGGAGAGAAGAAAATTCCCAAGGAAGGGGAACAGACCACAACCAGCTCAGCTTTCCAGAACCTCTCTAAAAGACCCTGAGAAGTCCACTGTATCAACTCATCTCATCTCCTGTCTTTGAAGAAAAGCTTGCTAAATTAATTCTCAATGCCACCTGAAAAGAACTGTTCTAAAAGATCCCAGTGACCCATCTACGTGTACTTGGAGGCCAGACTGTATGCCAGTTTTAGAACACAACATATCTCATCTGCTGTTTCTTCAAGAATGAGCAAGTATTCAGCCCGTGTTTTTTTGTCTGTAATAGAGCTCTAGAAACAAATATCCCTGAATCCCTGTGTGTGTGTGTGTGTGAAGGGTTAAGGTAAAAAGGGAACTTTAACATTTCAATCTGTGTGCTTATACTTTACATTATTACTGGTTAAGACTTGTTTTATCATAAACCGAAAATGTTGTTGTTTATTAAAGAAACCTGGTTGGTGTGTTTTATTCTGGGATAAAATAGAGTCTATTATTGACTGTATCAGTAAGTGGGAACTATTTTAAATACATGTTGTTTAAATATATGTTGTGACCCGTGGAGAAATGGAGCTGGAATAAACAGTGCACTCTTTCCGCCTCAGTCGTTACAGCTTCCTTACGGAACAGTAGACAGTCAACTGCAAGATGTTGCAAATATCTCCAGCTTCAACCCGGAAGCAGATAAATGAATAAAAGTTGATCAGCAGGGTCATCTTCACAGCTACTGGCACTATAGTCCTCACCCTGCTCTGAGGTTACAGTTGTGGCTGCAGCAAGTGGCAAATTTCGGTGATGACATCCTTACTGGAGTGCAGGCGTCACACATTGTTCCACACTGGGGTTCAGATAGGAGAATCATTGCCTGAACACCTGGGGTGGATATGGCTTCCTACTGACAGCGCTTCTCCCCCTCCTGCTCCTCCCTCTTCTAGCAGCTTGACCTGCTCTGTGTACCCTCTGCTCATTCTCCCAGTTATGTTGTATTCCAGTTGGAATGTCTATTACTGTACCTATTTCTGCAAGCAAGTGGCTTGAAGTTAGGGCAAAGTCTTTCAGCAGCTGCCACATCACTCCCTGTAGACTTTAGCAACTTTAATGTATTCTAGATATCACAAAACACTTCTACATTGGCAGGAGCAGCCAGTAGAAATCAATCAGCAACTAACCTGAAAATAGTTGATGATCTCTTTAAATAGTGCTGGTGGCGGGTGTCCTTCCTGCTGCTGACTTAATCTGTGCCTGATTAAGAGATGATGTTAGCTGGAGTGCTGAGCTCCAAAATGGCATAACTGGCATCAATCAGCATTAAACGCTGATCGTCATCTTGATCTGCTTACTTTGCATATGTCCAGCGGATGCTCACTGCATATGCACTAACGCCCTCCCCAATATGGCATCTGGTGCGATTACCACCAGAAGTGTGTGCATGTGCTGCAGATGCCACTTTGGAACTCTAAGGGCACTCATAGTGCCCAAAAATGGGCGCTACAAATCCAGATTTTATGCTGTGTATCTTTAGTCATCTAGGTAGCTCTCGTTTTGGACACCCTTCCTTCCCCTGGTAGGATTATTTCTATATTGTGCACGAACCATCTCCTCCTTGAAGTCCTCTTGTAGTTCAGTTACCGTTTTGTCTACTAATTATTTTTC
The DNA here is from genome assembly GCF_036365525.1 of Heterodontus francisci. NCBI lineage: Eukaryota > Metazoa > Chordata > Chondrichthyes > Heterodontiformes > Heterodontidae > Heterodontus > Heterodontus francisci. The sequence continues at coordinate 67,431,462 of NC_090384.1, forward strand.
ATTTTCACTGTTTGTTATGTGCTGTCCCACTGAAACATGCTCCATTTGCTCTACCTCATTCCCCAGAACTCGATCCAGAACTGCTTCCTTCCTTGTTGGGCTGAAAACACACTGATCATGAAAGTTCTCCAGAACACATTTCAGGAATTCTGCCTCTTAAAAAGTGAGGTTGCGTTTCGTCCCATATCCCCACTTTTTACCCATAACCCTGTAAGTTCCCCTTCTTCAAGTACCTGTCTAACTCCCTTTTAAAATTATTTATGGAATCAGCTTACACCTCCTTTTCAGGTAGAACATTCCAGATCCCAGCAACTCTGTGAGTGATAAAAGTTTCTCCTCATTTCCCCTCTAGATCTTTTGCCAACAATTTTAAAGCTATAATCTACTTGCCATGGGATAGTTTATTTCTAACTCTATCAAAACCTCTTATCTTGAAAACCTCTATTATGTCACTTTTTAACCGTCTCTGTTCTAAGGAGAACAGTCCTAGCTTTTCCAACCTCTCCTCATAACTGAAGTCCCTCATCCCTGGTAACATCCTGGTGAACATCCTCTAAATCCTTAGTTTGCAATAATTTATTTCTACAATCACTAGAGGTCTAGATTATAATTAGTAAAAAGTTTTAGCTTGATTTTTAATCAGTTAGTAATGAATTAATTTCCATATTTGTTTATTTACCCTTTTAAGATAGTTATTTCTCAATCAATGGTAATGAACTACAATTGAGATAGATTGTATACTTTAGCTGTCTCGGGCTCCTCCACTCTGTTAACTGCAAATTTTCTCAGAATTTGTTTCTCCTGCACTGCTGTTTAAATACTTGCAGGCGGCGGCTGCTGCTGCATTTCTCCACACTCTCTCGATGCTCTGCTGCATTTATGTTTAATATTTGCAGACTGCTGCTGCTGCTGCATTTCTCCACGCTCTCTCGATGCTCTGCTGCATTTATATTTAATATTTGCAGACTGCTGCTGCTGCTGCTGCATTTCTCCACGCTCTCTCGATGCCCTGCTGCACTGTCGTTTAAATACTTGGGGCTGCTCCTGTGTTGCTCCAAGCTCTCTTAATGCATTGCTGCTTTGGTATGCTGCTGTTTGAATACTAAGGGCTATTCCTGTTAATTGTTTATCAATTGTTTAATTATATGCAGGTGGAGGGTGTTAACTGGGTTCTTACTTGAGCACTTATAAGGAGAATCTTACTGATACTGGTGAAGGATTTGAGTGAGGAGCTACATGTTTGTAATTCTTTTACTCTGTACAATTAATGTGAAACTGAGTAAAGATAGGCTCCAGCATTATCCTTCCACAACAAGCTTTCTGGAATTTAACAATTCCTGTGTTGCTCTGCACTCTGCTGACAAGTGCATTTGAAGCACCATCAGTAAATGGAGGTGCTGTTCATCCTCAACCAGCCATTTCCATCCTTTTAAAATTTTCTGTTATCTGCTGTTTCCCTCTCTTTGTTGATAGCAAGATTTTCTCTGGCATGGTGAACCAGGCTGGGAGCTGACTACACACATGTAATGAGGCTGACCTTGTGAAATCTGGTACTCCGATGTCATTAACTTGACTAATAAATATGCACCAAGATTAGCTGATGCCAGATAAATCTCTGTCTGGAGATGGAAAGGAGCCAACAGCATACAAACTGAGGGCTGCTGTCAACTTCACAGTTACACACAGGGCTGCATGAACTACAATAATGAATCTTCATGCATGTTAGCACAGATATCAACTATCCTTTATTTGCTTCATCTCCATCTGTGTATGACTTATCTTTTATTAAGAGCCAAAAAAACTCCAGTTGAGCAGATGAACCTCCTTTGAAGGATGTGATCTCCTTAGTTTTCTTACTTGTTCAAGCAACTGCCACACGTCACAATGTTACGATGCATGTACTTGCTGAAAGGAAGACCTTATACTGGTAGCACTGAGTAGATGAAAGGAAAATCCCTTTACAGTGATATATACTCACACAACTACATTTAATGCACGAGAATAAATAAAATTGGGCTGAACTGGTTGATATTGGCCCAGATTTTGCTGCCAAACTAATAGTGAGTTTAATGGTGCTCGCTGTTATTATTGTTTAGATCGTCCAGCAACTTGTGACGAGGAAGAGATACCCTTGGGAATTGTCACGAATTGCTGGGAAATATGCACAGCTTGTCCTCAATCTCCCCATGAGTTTCATGAAATTGCTGCATTTGTGCATGAAACCTGTTGCAGAAATTTAGCGCTACAACTAAACAGCATTTGTACTTTTTTATGAGGGCATTTATGTTCTTGCAAGGCCAATCAACTTCTCTTGCCCAGAAAGGGAACAGTTTAAACTGTGGAGTCTCATTCCTACAAGTAGTAAATTGTTTTTAAAATTTGAAATGTGAAGTCTTTACATTTTTCCTTACTTTTCCTATATGCCTCTTTTTCTCTCTCTCTCTTAATCCAATCTTTCTTTTCCTCTCTTTATTTCTGTACCTGATTTGATTACAAGTCACCCTAGTTCCTTCCCTGTCCTTCTTCTGTTTCTTTCTCAAGCCTTACATCTTATTGGTTAAGGACATACTGCCATTTGTTGGTTCCAGATGCCATCCCCACGCTGTTATCAGTTCGCACTTACAGCAAATTACGGGGCAAAACATTTCTGAGATGAAGGGTGTAGTAAAAAGTCTAACTAATGGGGCATGCCCTGAGATGCCCTGCTCCACAAAAAGCTGTAATGAAGTGCAAGCCATGAAAATTATCATCCAGAGTTACCAATGATGTATACCAAAATCTGAGTGGAAAATAGTGTTACACTCCTGTACCAAATGATTGGTGAGACCACTTTGCAATCACATTTGGTGTGTTTTAGCATTTAAACATAATACCTTACATTTATCACTAATAAATAGCGTTTAACACTCATGGCCCCATGCTAAGTTGTTGTGAATTAGAATGAATAGTGTGCAATTCCATGGCGTGTTATGCCTTTCCTCAAAAATTAATATTATCACAAACTTAGGTATTCATTTATAATTCTCTTCTCAAAGTCAATAAATAAAACACATACTAATGAAAATTAAAAACTCAGAGACTGAGTCCCTGTGTGTATTCTGTTGCCCAATTCCAATTCCACTTTATAACTCCCATCGGATTTTGATTGTCAAACCAATTTTCTATTCAGTTAACATGAAAACCTTGATTCCATGAGGGTCTATTTCCTTATTAAAAAAGCAAAAACACTGCAGATACTGGAAACCTGAACTTAAAAACAGAAAATGATGGAAATACTCAGCAGGTTTGCCAGCATCTGTGGAGAGAGAAACAGAGTTAACGTTTCAGGTCGATGATCTTTCATCATAGGTTCTAACTTTCATGAATGACTGTTTCATCTGATGTACGGCTTCTTAAAATTGTCAATGCATGGATTTCAAATTTTTCCCCGAACAATTTTCTGAAAAATGGCAATGACCCATCCAAGTATGTCCTTCCAAGAGCAACAAATATCTTCCAATATCTTAGCCAAGTGATAATTAAAAAAAAAAAATCTATGGTCCTACATGTTAGTGACAGATGATAGTTTGACTGTATGGGGGAAGGGGGTGGTGCTGGAGGGTGAAATCCTGATCCTGTCCTCACTGATGTCCACACATGCATTTTCCAGCAACAGTCACTGAACAGAAATCGGGGTGGTGGGGGGGGGGGTGGGGGGTAGAACCCTGGCTGATTTTTCCTCAGCCAATTACCGATTGCCTGAGGCAATTTGCCATTCCATCTGAGAGCAATGAATTTAGCACAGACCAAGAATCAAACCTAGAAACTTCCATATCTCAATGGCTAAGTTCCATATTGAGCAGTGCACTTACCAACTGAGCTACTGGGTGCAGTTGACAAAATTAATTTTACATTTACCGCCACGGTTATTTTCTTTTAAATAATATAACTCATCAGATTCCATGCTTTATGGGATAATAAACTACTGATCAGCCAGACCCTCATAATTCAATCTCTGTTCAAGTCCCCAATCTCAGGAATTTCCTCCCAAAGCTCCTCTGCCTCTCCAGTTCTTTCTTTTCTTTTAAGACCCTCCTTAAAATCCACCTAATTGACAAAGCTTCTGGTTGCACCTCATAATAGCTCCACTTTGGCTCGCTGCACATTCATTTTACTTATGTCTCTGTGAGGCACTTTGGGACATTTATCTGCATTAAAGGCATTAGTTAAATGAAAGTTGCTCTTGTTTAATACATTTAACAATGTTATTATGAAATAAGTAATTTATAATTTTTAATTTTCTTTAAATCCTTAGTTTGGTCATTTGACATTTTATGTGTGTTCATAAATGAACAAGTTTCATAATATTATGTTTTCATTCCATATTGTTTATTTGAGGAAAGAATATGTATTTAGTTTAAGAACAAATAATCCATAGTTTTATCATATCAAAATTATTGGGCGGCACAGTGGCGCAGTGGTTAGCACCGCAGCCTCGCAGCTCCAGGCACCCGGGTTCGATTCTGGGTACTGCCTGTGCGGAGTTTACAAGTTCTCCCTGTGTCTGCGTGGGTTTTCGCTGGGTGCTCCGGTTTCCTCCCACATCCAAAAGACTTGCAGGTGATAGGTAAATTGGCTGTTGTAAATTGCCCCTAGTGTAGGTAGGTGGTAGGAAATATGGGATTACTGTAGGGTTAGTATAAATGGGTGGTTGTTGGTCGGCACAGACTCGGTGGGTCGAAGGGCCTGTTTCAGTGCTGTATTTCTAAATAAATAAATAAAATTGTACTAAATAAAAAAATAAGCAAACAGTGAAACTTGTGGATTAAAGAACTCAACACTGTATTTACTCTGCATTCTTTAAGATAGCAGTCTGAAACCTCACCACAGTAATCCTTTATTGAAAACAATCCACATAACTGGGTACCTTTACGTATTCACTTTGATACACAAATTTTCTAAATTACAAAAGAAAACTAGACTACAACATGATGTAGCCAGTTCTCATGTTTTCCACAAGTCTTATAGTAAGGGAAATAGCCCTACTGTCGAAAGAACTCACTGCATAAAATTTGGTTGAAATTCTTAAAATAAAAACTTTTATAATTTCTTAAGATGAGACAAAACTGTTTACAAATGAGAGCCAGGCAGAAACATCTTTTTCTTTTTCTTCTTCTTTGGCCTCCTTGTCTTGGGAGACAATGGGTAAGCGCCTGGAGGTGGTCAGTGGTTTGTGGAGCAGCGCCTGAAGTGGCTATAAAGGCCAATACTAGAATGACAGACTCTTCCACAGGTGCTGCAGATAAAATTGGTTGTCAGGGCTGTTTCGCAGTTGGCTCTTGCCTTGCGCTTCTGTCTTTTTTCCTGCCAACTGCTAAGTCTCTTTGACTCGACACACTTTAGCCCCGCCTTTATGGCTGCCCGCCAGCTCTGGCGATCGCTGGCAACTGACTCCCACGACTTGTGATCAATGTCACAGGACTTCATGTCGCGTTTGCAGACATCTTTAAAACAGAGACATGGACGGCCAGTGGGTCTGATACCAGTGACGAGCTCGCTGTACAATGTGTCCTTGGGGATCCTGCCATCTTCCATGCGGCTCGCATGGCCAAGCCATCTCAAGCGCCGCTGACTCAGTAGGGTGTATAAGCTGGGGATGTTGGCCGCCTCGAGGACTTCTGTGTTGGAGATAAGGTCCTGCCACCTGATGCCAAGGATTCTCCGGAGGCAGCGAAGATGGAATGAATTGAGACGTCACTCTTGGCTGACATACGTTGACCTGACCTCGCTGCCGTAGAGCAAGGTACTGAGGACACAGGCTTGATACACGCAGACTTTTGTGTTCCATGTCAGTGCGCCATTTTCCCACACTCTCTTGGCCAGTCTGGACATAGCAATGGAAGCCTTTCCCACGCGCTTGTTGATTTCTGCATCGAGAGACAGGTTACTGGTGATAGTTGAGCCTAGGTAGGTGAACTCTTGAACCACTTCCAGAGCGTGGTCGCCGATATTGATGGATGGAGCATTTCTGACATCCTGTCCCATGATGTTCGTTTTCTTGAGGCTGATGGTTAGGCCAAATTCGTTGCAGGCAGCCGCAAACCTGTCAATGAGATTCTGCAGACACTCTTCAGTGTGAGATGTTTATGCAGCATCTTCAGCAAAGAGAAGTTCCCTGATGAGGACTTTCCGCACTTTGGTCTTCGCTCTTAGACGGGCAAGGTTGAACAACCTGCCACCTGATCTTGTGTGGAGGAAAATTCCTTCTTCTGAAGACTTGAATGCATGTGAGAGCAGCAGGGAGAAGAAAATCCCAAACAGTGTAGGTGCGAGAACACAGCCCTGTTTCACGCCACTCAGGATAGGAAAGGGGTCTGATGAGGCGCCGCTATGCTGAATTATGCTTTTCATATTGTCATGGAATGAGGTGATGATACATAGTAGCTTTGGTGGACATCCGATCTTTGCTAGTAGTCTGAAGAAACCACGTCTGCTGACGAGGTCAAAGGCTTTGGTGAGATCAATGAAAGCAACGTAGAGGGGCATCTGTTGTTCGCGGCATTTCTCCTGTAGCTGACGAAGGGAGAACAGCATGTCAATGGTCGATCTCTCTGCTCGAAAGCCACACTGTACCTCAGGGTAGACACGCTCAGCCAGCTTCTGGAGCCTGTTTAAAGCGACTCGAGCGAAGACTTTCCCCACGATGCTGAGCAGGGAGATTCCACGGTAGTTGTTGCAGTCACCATGGTCACCTTTATTTTTATAGAGGGTGATGATATTGGCATCGCGCATGTCCTGTGGTACTGCTCCCTCATCCCAGCACAGGCAAAGCAGTTCGTAGAGTGCTGAGAGTATAGCTGCTTCAATGGGTGCTTGGAGCTCAGGGTCATTGCCTGAAAAGTGGACTGCAACACCCCACCAAACAGCACGATAAAAAAGGCAGAAACAAATGCTAGTACAAACCAGAGTCAAAATACAGAATAGTGCTGAAAAGTCAGAATTAAAGGCACTCTATCTGAATACACGTAGCATTTGCAACAAGGTAGGTGAGTTGATGGCGCAAGTACACGTAAACAAATAGGATTTAATTGCCATTACGAGGACGTGGCTACAGGGTGACCAAGACTGGGAACGGAATATTAAAGGATATTCGACGTTGTAACGGAAACCACACCTGCCAAAATGAGACATATTAATTTCATCATATGGAACATTAATTTTGAACTGTTACTGGACTTGAAATAACTTGTTTTAAAAGACCACAACAGTAGCTGAAAATATAGCTGCAAATTTGCATTCTAAAAGACAGTTGCCTGAAGAAAACAATGGGAGTGCCTCCCTGATTCAATTAGCCAAATGGTTTTGTCAATAGAGATGATCAAGAGACAGTGAATGTATAAGAGCCAGCATTCCACCCCCCACTGAGAGTGTCTGCTAAGCTTGAAGGAATCCACAAAATCTGGAAGGAAAGACTGTCCCAAATAAGGAGCTAGTCACATGACTAACCTGCTGGCCAACTTGGAGTTATTTGAATTGTGCTCACAGAACAGTTTGGGTAGAGACTGCAATTTGAAGACCAAAGACGAGGAAGGTCTCTCCCTGTCTGTCTCTCTCTCTCTCTCTCTCTCTCACGCAGAGTTTCAAGGACTCATGGAAGTACTCAAACCTCAAGACAGAAGACCATCAAAACAGGTTTGAAAGTGTGCAGTGGGCCCCAACGAGAACTGCAAGACTTAACTGCAATCAAAGTGGCGCAGTGGTTAGCACCACAGCCTCACAGCTCCAGCGACCTGGGTTCAATTCTGGGTACTGCCTGTGTGGAGTTTGCAAGTTCTCCCTGTGTTTGTGTGGGTTTCTCCGGGTGCTCCGGTTTCCTCCCACATGCCAAAGACTTGCAGGTTGATAGGTAAATTGGCCATTATAAATTGCCCCTAGTAAAGATAGGTGGTAGGGAAATATAGGGACAGGTGGGGATGTGGTAGGAATATGGAATTAGTGTAGGATTAGTATAAATGGGTGGTTGTTGGTCGGCACAGACTCGGTGGGCTGAAGGGCCTGTTTCAGTGCTGTATCTCGAAACTAAACTAAACTTTATATCAAACCCAAAGCCAGTAACTTAACTTCAGCTATTGCTTCAAACCTTTTCTCCTTTGATTCTTTCTCCTTTTCTGTCTCTATTTGCATGTGTGTCTATCGTGAATGCACGCTGGCGTGGTCACGTCGCTTATTTCTAGTAGTTTTAACTGAACTAGAGTTTTAAGGTTAATAAACTTACACCTTTCTTCTTTAAATCTGATAAAACCTGTCTGGTTGATTTCTTTGCCATTACAATTAAAGAGCGGTGAGCAAGGACTCACTGAGAGGGAAGCTAAAACATGGTGTTATAAAAAATTAAACCAGTTATGGCCAAACCAGGAAAAGGCTGAGAGGGAACCCCTAGACCCCTTTCTCACCTGGTCATAACAACATTTAGGAAGGACAGACAAAAAGGAAAAGGAGGTGGGGTAGTGCTCGTAAGAAGCGATGGGATCAGTGCATTAGTGAGAGAGGATCTTCGATCAGAAGAACAGGATGTAGAATCTGTTTGGGTGGAGCTAAGAAACAGCAAGGGGCAACAATTATTGGTCGGAGTTGTTTACAGGCTATCAAACAGTAGTGGTAATGCGGGGCATGGTATAAATCAGGAAATTAGAAGTGCATGTAGCAAGGGCAATGCAGTAATCATGGGTGACTTCAATCTACATATAGACTGGGTAAATCTAATGAGCACCAATGCTGTGGAAGAAGAATTGCTGGAATGTGTCCGAGATAGTTTTCTGGAGCAATATGTTGAGGAACCAACTAGGGAACAGGCTATTTTGGATCAAATATTATGCAATCAGAAAGGGATCATTAATAATCTGGTGGTAAAAGAACCTTTAGGGAAAAGTGACCATAGTATAACAGAATTTTCCATTAAGTTTGAAAAAGATGTAGTTCAATCTGAAACTACATTCTTAAATCTAAACAAGGGCAATTATAAAGGTATGAGGAGCAAGTTGGCCGTGGTGGATTGGAAAAATACATTAAAAGGTTTGATGGTACATAGGCAATGGCTAATATTTAAAGAATTAATGCATGGTTTTCAAAAAACATACATTGCTTTACGGCAAAAGAATCCCATAGGGAAAGTGAGTCAGCCTGGGCTAACAAAGGAAATTAAAGATAGTATTAGATCAAAGATGGAGGCTTATAAGATTGCCAAGAAAAGTCGTAAACTGGAGGATTGGAAAATTTTAGAATCCAACAAAGGAAGACCAAAAAATTGATAAAGAAAGAGAGAATGGAATATGAATGTAAACTAGCAAAAAATATAAATAAGGATTGTAAAAGCTTCTATAGGTATGTAAAAAGGAAAAAAATTTGCAAAGACAAATGTTGGTCCATTACAGGCAGAGACAAGAGACTTTATAATGGGAAATAGAGAGATGGCAGAGAAGCTAAATAATTACTTTGTGTCTGTTTTCACGGAGGAAGTTACAAGAGGTCTCCCTGAAATAATTGAGATCCAAGGTTCTAGTGAGAATGAGGAACTAAAAGAAATTAGAATTAGTAAAAAAGTAGTATTGGAGAAATTAATGGGACCTGAATGTTGACAAATCCTCGGAACCCGATGATCTTCACCCTAGAGTGTTGAAAGAGATGGCTACAGTGATAGTGGATGCATTGGTGATTATCTTTCAAAATTCTATACATTGTGCAATGATGCCTGCAGATTGGAAGGTTGCAAATGTGATTGCACTGTTTAAGAAAGGAGGGAGAGAGAAAACGGGGAACTTCAGACCTGTGAGCCTGACATCGGTAGCAGGGAATATATCAGAATCTATTATCAAGGATGTGATTATTGGACACTTAGAAAATATTGGTGTTATTGGGCAGAGTCAACATGGACATGAAGGGGATATCATGTTTGGCAAACTTGTTAGAGTTTTTTGAGGATGTTACTAGCAGAGTGGATAAGAGGGAACCAGTGGATGTGGTGTATTTGGACTTTCAGAAGGCTTTTGATAAAGTCCCACATAGGAGGTTAGTAAACAAAATTAAAGCGCATGGGATTGGGGGTAATATACTAGCATGGATTGAGGATTGGGTAACAGGCATACAACCGAGAGTAGGAATAAATGGATCATTCTCAGGTTGGCAGGCTGTGACCAGTGGGATACCGCAAGGATCAGTGCTTGGGCCCCAGCTGTTCACAATCCATATCAATGATTTGGATGTGAGGACCAATTGTAATATTTCCAAGTTTGTGGATGACACAAAACTTGGTGGGAATGTGAGTTGTGAGGAGGATGCAAAGAGGCTTCAAGGGGATTTGAACAAGCTTAGTGAGTGGTCAGATGGAATATAATGTGTGAGGTTATGCACTTTGGTAGGGGGAACGGAGCTGCAGAGTATTTCTTAAATGGTGAGAGATTGGAAAGTGTTACAAAGGGACCTTGGTGTCCTTGTTCATAAGTCACTGAAAGCTAGCATGCAGGTGCACCAAGCAATTAGGAAGGCAAATGGTATGTTAATCTTTATTGCAACAGGATTTGAGTACAGGGGCAAAGAAGTCTTGCTTCAATTGTATAGAACATTGGTGAGGCCACATCTGGAATATTGTTTGCAGTTCTGGTCCCCTTGCCTGAGGAAGGATATACTTGCCATAGAGGGAGTGCAGCAGAGGTTCACCAGACTGATTCCTGGGAAGGCGGATTGTCCTATAAGGAGAGATTGAGGAGACTGGGCCTGTATTTTCTGGAGTTTAGAAGAATGAGGGGCGATCTCATGGAAATTTACAAAATTCTTAAGGGATAGACAGCGTAGATGCAGAAAGGGTGTTTCCCCTGGCTGTGGGGTCTAGAACCAGAGGACCCAATCTCAGAATAAGGGCAAGCCATTTAGGACTGAGATGAGGAGGAACTTCTTCACTCAGAGGGTGGTGAATCTTTGGAATTCTCTGCCCCAGAGGGTGGTAGATGCTCAGTCACTGAGTAAGTTCAAGACAGAGATTGATAGATTTCTAGTTGCTAATGCAATCAAGGGATATGGGGATAGTGTGGGAATATGGCGTTGAGGTAGACGATCAGCCATGATCTAGAATGGCGGAGCAGGCTCGAAGGACTGAATAGCCTACTCCTGCCCCTATGTTCCTATATTATTAGGATATTGCTATAATATAAACTTCATGTGGCTGTGTGGGGAGGGAATGAGTTAAAATACTCAGCAGTCATTTTTTGTAATGTTTGCAGCCATTTTACATACAGTAGAGAGCACCTCATATTGTACCTCTTTCAGAGTAAATTCCTGTAACAAATATCCTTCTGATACTAAACTTTCTTTGCCAAGCTAAACTGCATTTGCATGAAGCTTTAGTATTTACTTGCAAATGCAATATTCTTCCCATTATATCTGGTTTTATATTAATAGATGTCTAAAGATAAAATTGAGCGATATTCCAAAACTCATTGTTTAATCATTTTGTGCCCTGTAAATCTCTGTGCAAAATGGTCTCTGCACATATGGAATACATTTTAAGCAGACTATCTCCCAGCTGCACTGTTGAGTCTGGACCGCAAGCAAGTAGATGTGATGCCAACTTGAGAAAAAGTATGTTAATAAGCCACAAACAAAACCAAAACAAAAAATGATCATATTGTATTTATTATTATACAGCTACCAAAAGGCCGACCTTAATGAAGCCACATTATAAAGCCACTTGTGCTTATGTTTCTGAATTAACTATTCATATGTTTGATTTTTTTTGGCAACATTCCTATTTGGCTGCATTCTGACATTCAATGTCTGGGTGCAACAGATCCTGTCAATAACCCTGCCTTTGAAAGCTGTTATGTAAAGTAAATTTCACGGGCTATGTTAAAAACAAGGGGCTTGAAATTACACCCAGGAATATTTGCATATGAATATGTAATCAGTTCATGTGAAATTTCTTCCTTCACTATTTTCATGGAAATATTTCTCCATTCAAAATAAATAAATGGGAGTAAAAGCAAAATAATGCGGATGCTGGAAATCTGAAATAAAAACAAGAAATGCTGGAACCACTCAGCAGGTCTGGCAGCATCTGTGAAAAGAGAAGCAGAGTGAATGTTTCGGGTCAGTGACCCTTCTTCGGAAGTGACAAATATTAGAAAAGTCACAGGTTATAAGCAAGTGAGGTGGGGGTGGGGCAAGAGATAACAAAGGAGAAGGTGTAGATTGGACCAGGCCACATAGCTGACCAAAAGGTCATGGAGCAAAGACAAACAATATGTTAATGGTGTGTTGAAAGACAAAGCACTAGTACAGATTAGGTGTTAACGGACTAAATATTGAACAGCAGCAAGTGCAAACCTGAAAAAAACAGTGGGTAAGCAAACTGAACAAACTAAGATGAAATGAAATAAATGCAAAAAAAAAAGATTGTAAAAAATGTAAAAAAGAAATAAAGAAAAAATAACTAAAAATGAAAGTAAAATGGGGGGCTGTCATGCTCTGAAATTATTGAACTCAATGTTCAGTCCGGCAGGCTGTAGTGTGCCTAATCGGTAGATGAGATGCTGTTCCTCGAGCTTGCGTTGATGTTCACTGGAACACTGCAGCAATCCCAGGACAGAGATGTGAGCATGAGAGCAGGGGGGAGTGTTGAAATGGCAAGCAACCGGAAGTTCAGGGTCCTGCTTGCGGACTGAGCAGAGATGTTCCGCAAAGCGGTCACCCAGTCTGCGCTTGGTCTCCCCAATGTAGAGGAGACCACACTGTGAGCAGCGAATACAGTATACTACATTGAAAGAAGTACAAGTAAATCGCTGCTTTACCTGAAAAGAGTGTTTGGGGCCTGGGATAGTGAGGAGAGAGGAGGTAAATGGGCAGGTATTACACCTCCTGCGATTGCAGGGGAAGGTGCCATGGTACGGGGACGAGGTGGTGGGGGTAATGGAGGAGTGGACCAGGGTGTCGCGGAGGGAACAATCCCTTCGGAATGCTGACAGGGGAAGGGAGGGGAAGATGCGTTTGGTAGTGGCATCACGCTGGAGGTGGCGGAAATGGCGGAGGATGATCCTTTGGATATAGAGGCTGATGGGGTGGAAAGTGAGGACAAAGGAAACCCTGTCACGGTTCTGGGAGGGAGGGGAAGGGGTGAGGGTAGAGGTGCAGGAAATAGGCCGGACACGGTTGAGGGCCCTGTCAACCACAGCGGGGGGAAATTCATTGAAAACTGTCGGCGAGACATTGGTCATCTCAATTTCTCAGCCCCCCTCACTCACTCGAACCTGTCCCCCTCTGAACTTGAGGCACTCCGTTCTCTCAGGTCTAACCCCGACATGGTCATCAAACCTGCAGACAAGGGTGATGCTGTTGTCGTATGGCGTACCGACCTCTACCTTGCAGAAGCTCAACGCCAACTCACGGACACTTCTTCCTACCTCCCTCTGGACCATGACCTCACCACCGAACATCAAGCCACCGTCCAAAGGACTGTCACTGACCTCATCTCCTCTGGAGATCTTCCCTCTACAGCTTCCAACCTCATAGTCCCGCAACCCCGGACAGCCCGCTTCTACCTCCTTCCCAAAATCCACAAACGGGACTGTCCCGGCAAACCCATTGTGTCAGCCTGCTCCTGCCCCACTGAACTTATTTCTTTCTATCTAGACTCTATCTTTTCTCCGCTGGTCCAGTCTCTTCCCACCTACATCCGTGACTCTTCTGACGCCCTACGTCATTTTGACAATTTCCAGTTTCCTGGTCCCAACCGCCTCCTCTTCGCAATGGACGTCCAATCGCTCGACACCTCCATCCCCCACCAGGATGGTTTGAGGGCTCTCTGCTTCTTCCTGGAACAGAAGCCCAACCAGTCCCCATCCATCACCACCCTCCTCCGCCTGGCTGAACTTGTTCTCACATTGAAAAACTTCTCCTTCAACTCCACGCACTTCCTTCAAGTAAAAGGTGTCGCTATGGGTACCCGCATGGGTCCTAGTTATGCCTGTCTTTTTGTGGGATATGTCGATATTCTTTCTTCCAGTCCTACTCAGGCCCCCTCCGCCAACAATTTTTCCAGTACATTGATGACTGTATTGGTGCCGTTTCCTGCTCCCGCCCGGAACTGGAAAACTTTATCAACTTTGCTTCCAATTTCCACCCTTCTCTCACCTTTACATGGTCCATCTCTGACACTTCCCTTCCCTTCCTCGACTTCTCTGTCTCCATCTCTGGAGATAGGTTGTCTACTAATACCCATTATAAGCCCACCGACTCCCACAGCTACCTCGACTACACTTCTTCACACCCTACCTCCTGTAAGGACTCCATTCCATTCTCCCAGTTTCTCCGTCTCCGACGCATCTGCTCTGATAATGCTACCTTCCATGACGGTGCTTCTGATATGACCTCCTTTTTCCTCAACCGAGGATTTCCCCCCACTGTGGTTGACAGGGCCCTCAACCGTATCCGGCCCATTTCCCGCACCTCTACCTTCACCCTTTCCCTCCCTCCCAGAACAGGGTTCCCCTTGTCCTCACTTTCCACCCCATCAGCCTCCATATCCAAAGGATCATCCTCTGCCATTTCCGCCACCTCCAGCATGATGCCACTACCAGTCGCATCTTCCCCTCCCTTCCCCTGTCAGCATTCCGAAGGGATCATTCCCTCCGCGACACCCTGGTCCACTCCTCCATTACCCCCACCACCTCGTCCCCGTACCATGGCACCTTCCCCTGCAATCGCAGGAGGTGTAATACCTGCCCATTTACCTCCTCTCTCCTCACTATCCCAGGCCCCAAACACTCTTTTCAGGTGAAGCAGCGATTTACTTGTACTTCTTTCAATGTAGTATACTGTATTCGCTGCTCACAGTGTGGTCTCCTCTACATTGGGGAGACCAAGCGCAGACTGGGTGACCGCTTTGCGGAACATCTCTGCTCAGTCCGCAAGCAGGATCCTGAGCTTCCGGTTGTTTGCCATTTCATGCTCTCCTGCTCACATCTCTGTCCTGGGATTGCTGCAGTGTTCCAGTGAACATCAACGCAAGCTCGAGGAACAGCATCTCATCTACCGATTAGGCACACTACAGCCTGCCGGACTGAACATTGAGTTCAATAATTTCAGAGCATGACAGCCCCCCATTTTACTTTCATTTTTAGTTATTTTTTCTTTTTTTCTCTTTTTCTTTTTTACATTCTTTTTTTGCATTTTTTACAATCTTTTTTTTTGCATTTATTTCATTTCATCTTAGTTTGTTCAGTTTGCTTACCCACTGTTTTTTTTTTCAGGTTTGCACTTGCTGCTGTTCAATATTCAGTCTGTTAACACCTCATCTGTTCTAATGCTTTGTCTTTCAACACACCATTAACATATTGTTTGTCTTTGCTCCATGACCTTTTGGTCAGCTATGTGGCCTGGTCCAATCTACACCTTCTCCTTTGTTATCTCTTGCCCCACCCCACCTCACTTGTTTATAACCTGTGACGTTTCTCATTTTTGTCACTTCCGAAGAAGGGTCACTGACCCGAAAGGTTAACTCTGCTTCTCTTTTCACAGATGCTGCCAGACCTGCTGAGTGGTTCCAGCATTTCTTGTTTTTAAATAAATGGGAGTGCCTTGGAATATATGATAGGATGGATTTTCCTCTTTGCAACTATGTATTAATTTCTGAGGTGTCAAGCAAAGGAGAAGGGCAGAAGTAATGTGTGGAGGTCATGTCATAATTTAAATAAGCCTGTATGCAGAGGGGGTCTGCTGGGTTTGAGGTGAAGGGGAACTGGCTCAAAAGCTACTGCGCCACCAAAACACTGTGATTCTTGCCAGGGCAAAACATTTAGGCCTGTGCATCAACATGCCAATATTTTGTATTAAACATCACCATCTGTGCAAAATATCAAAAGAAAACACTGTATAAATCTAGCATGAATTTACATGTCGTGAACAATACTTCCCAGTTCTTTTACAAGCTTTAGATTACTGTACTTGTACAGCATGAAACGGAAACTAGTAACATCACCAGGGAACAACTGCAAGCTTAACATCCACCAAGACAAACATATAATCAGTTCATTCTAAATCATGAAAACAATGGTTAAAGTTAATTACAATAAGGATAACTTTAATGGATGGAAACATCATGAAGACAATGCTACATAGGATCTTAGTTGACTTAAAAACTTTTACCTTGACTTGTTTATGCATGTTAAGCACATCATACAAGTTTAGCACATGTGATACAGCTTCTTGTTTTGCATTTCACTTTGGCTATGTATGGATAGTTACCCAAGAACTCATTCTCTTGTGAAACCCAAAACAACATTTAATAGTATGGGTGGAGTGAAGTTAAAGAAAAACCTGCATGTTTGGCAAATATGAGGCAAGGACTGACATGACTAAGGTCAAGGTCAGTGTATAAAACTTCAGATGCCATATCCTTACAACGGAACCACTAGCCTCACACACTGCTCAATGCACCTTAGCCTCATCACTCATCTACCAAAAACAACAACTCATACTCATCCACCTACAGTCTCGATCAATCATGGTTCATACTTAACTTTCATAGTTTTATTACATTCTCACACATTTAGCACTGCTGCAAGCCTCAAAACCACATCTCATATCTTGTACACACACTGATGGCTATTCAACCATGACAGCTAGATCACCTACACAGATTGCACCACACTCACCGGGCTGGACTTTTAATCCCTTTGGGGGCAGGAACGAAGGTGGACAGATGCGGAATTTCACATTGCAGGCCTGCGTGCCGGTTCCCCAGCTTAATCCCGCCCCAAGGCCATTTTCCCGGAGGTGGGGTGTTTGGCGGGGCTACCCACCCGCAAGCAGTGGGTTGTCAATTGACCCACTTAAAGGCCTATTAAGGCTTGTTGTTGGAGGCTGACTGGGATTTTCTAGTTGGCCTCCAGGTCCCCACAGGCAGTGGGGGGCAGTATAGCAGCCTGGAGGCAGCAGACCTTGGGAGGAGAGGGGTGGGGGTGGGTGCAGTGCTCCAGGCAGGCTTAGAGACTCCCCCTGCCTGCCTGGATTCAGCAGCAGTCAAGCCCACCCTGTGGAGGGGTTCCCACCACCCCCCCCCCCGACCCCCGCCCCCTCACAGTGGTGGCCTGGTTGCAAAGGCCATTTTTTATTTTACATTTGAAAAAGTTGGAGAATGGGCACTTCCATTTTGGGGCGATTTCTCCCTCACTTACCTGCTGCTGCTTTCAAGATGGAGGGCCTCCTATTGGCCCTCCAGCTTCGAATGTCCGCCCACTGTCCTTAATTGGATGACAAGCCTGCCCTCTGGCCTTTAATTGGCCAATTTGCGGAAAATCACTGTTTACCACACAATGTGGGCTTCTGACCCCCATTTGAGCCTGAAGCCCACAGGAAAATCCAGCACACTGACACACTTCCTGCTCTCTCTTGCAGGACAAGGTGGTGAATAACCGGAGGCAGGCAGGACCTAACCAGCAGGAAACAGGCAGAGCTGCACATCCTGACCCCCATAGAGGAGATGGTACTCACCGTCTTTGGAGCAGCCGTGGCTGAGACTGCGGCCAGCGGCAGGGCTGAAACCATAGAAGATGATAGCATGTTCATACCTAATACTCCTTTTCACATCCCAGTTCCCCCTCATCCCATAATCTCTTCTTATTTACAAACTGCAGATGATGTAAGCACTTTCCCTTTCCCTCCTCCCCTCACCACAACCCTACCCTTTCTTCTTTAAGATATGCAAGAACTGCAACCTGACCAGGCAGTGGTGGAAGAGCAACAAGTGGAAGAGCAGGAAGACAGTGATGAAGAAGAAATGTTGTCACTCACCCTCACACTCACAGCCACTAGCTGAGATACTGACACCATGTGTAATTTATAGGATAGCACAAAGGCGGGTTCTGCACATGGTGAGATACTGGGCATGAGTAGCCTGCAGCCAGGGATGGGGGCAAGGGTACATCAGGCATCAGCTCGCCAGAGGGTCAGGTCACACACAGGTTCTGCTGCAGAGTACTCAGATTGAGCATTTTGATGAGGCAGAGGAAGCTTGTTCCTGCACACCAATGGGCACATTTTGTGTGGCAGCATGGCTTTCATTGTATGCCTGCTGACCACCTGTGCATGGCTGGTGTCATTGGTGTCATGAGCTGTATCCTCAGCGTATAGCCCCTGTCACTCAGTAATGTTACAAGTGCTTCCATCTTTTTTGTTAAATTATGAGTATTTGGGTTTTAAAACTGAAAAATATTCCACAGATGCTGGAACTTGATGTTTTCTTTTTTAGAAAGAGGTCATCAGAAGATCTTTTGGACTGAGCTTGGTTTGAAAACAAACAATTTCTGGAAGAATCAAGGAGTGCTAAAAACAAGCCCTTACTGGAAGTCACCTGTCTTCAGATAATTACCCAGCAGGGGTTTTTTGTCTTGGGAAAGATGTTTAGCAAGAAGTGACAGGTCAAGATTTATAGGGGTCAGGATGCAAGACTTTTGTGAAATTTTTGGTTTGCTTTGGACAGTGAGTTGGGATATGGAGAGTGTTCTGAAAAAGGAGTTAAGGAATCAACTTACCAAGGGAGCAAATCCCAACTCAGCTCATTCCATCTCTTTAAAAAAGCCTGCTAACTTTTCCATCTCTTTAAGAGGCCTTGAGAAGCAGATATAAGAAACAGATGAAAACTGTTACTGCATTTCTCCTGGAAAGCCTACCCATACTGATCTTCAATGCCGCCAAACAAGAACTGTTCTAGGAAGATCCCAGTGACAGCCAACTACATGTATTTGGGATGCCAAACCAAAACAAAAGACATCTGACATCTTTCCATACCTTCTCTTTTTTCTTCAAGAATTAGCAAGTATTTGGCCAAAGTATTCGTTTTGTCTTTTTTTTGTAATAGAACTCTAAAGAGTAAATCTCTTTATTTTTTCAGTTAACCAGTATATGTGTGTCTGTGTGTATGTGTGTGCGTGTGAGGGGTTAAGGTAAAAAGGGAACTTTCATATTTTAATCTGTGTGTTAATGCTTTGCCTCATTACTGGTTATGTCTTGTTTTATAATAAACTGATATTTTTGTTGTTTATTAAAGAAACCTGGTCGGTGTATTTTATTGTGGGATAAAAATAGAGTCTGTGATTCAACTTATCGGTAACTGGGAAAAAAGTGAATTATATGTTGTGACCTGTGGAGAAGTGGAACAAGAAAAATAGTGCAGTCTTCTCACCTTGGTTGTGAAAGTAATGAATCATGATTGCTGCCAGGATACAGGAAATTGACCTGCATGCTTTTCTGCGCATGGTCACACATTAGATGGACATTGATGGAGTGGGAACCCTTTCAGTTGACATGTGGAGCCCACAAAGTGACATGTGTGCACTCAATGTCACCCGACACCTTAGAGAAACCTGCAATCCTCGTGAAGCCGCATGCTTACTCCACTTGCTTCCCTCTTGCAAGTGAGGATGAAAAGTACTTAGCTTTCATTAAATAGAGAGCCTCAATGACTTCCTTTATGCAACAGTGGACAGCATAAAAATTCCTTTCCACCGTCACCTTCACAGTCAATGGCAATGCCGGCCTTGTCCTGCTCTGAGGTTGACAGATTTCAGTGAGGATGTCCTTACTGAAGCACAGACGTCTCACACTCTGTTCCGTGTTGAAATTCAGGTAGGAGAATTTATCCCTAAACAAATAGAGTGGCGCAGTGGTTAGCACTGCAGCCTCACAGCTCCAGCGACCCAGGTTCAGTTCTGAGTACTGCCTGTGTGGAGTTTGCAGGTTCTCCCTGTGACCGTGTGGGTTTCTGCCAGGTGCTCTGGTTTCCTCCCACAGCCAAAGACTTGCAGGTTGATAGGTAAATTGGCCATTGTAAATTGCCCCTAGTATAGGTAGGTGGTAGGAGAATGGTGGGGATGTGATAGGGAATATGGGATTAATGTAGGATTAGTATAAATGGGTGGTTGTTGGTCAGCACAGACTTGGTGGGCCGAAGGCCCTGTTTCAGTGCTGTATCTCTAAATAAATAAATAAACTGAGTGGTTATGGTCTCCTGCTGAGAGCCCCTCTGCCCTTCCTCCTCCTCCTTCTTCCAGCAGCTTGTCCTTCTCTGTGTCACCTCTGCTCAGTCTCCAGGTCATGCTGTTGTCCAAGGGGAATGCCTGTCACTGCACCCATACCTGGGGGAAGTGGTTTGTGCAGAAACCTAGAAATTAAGACAAAGTCTTTCAGCACATATCACTCCATTCCTTGTAGGCTTTAGCATCTTGAAAAACTCTAGAAACAAGCACAAATGATTTCCAAATGCAGAGGTTGCTTGGACTTCGGGGAGCTGTTAGCACATTGCAATTAGCATTTGATTGAAACATTAGTTTCTTCTGCTGAATGCTAAAAATGTGGTAAATCTGTGATGCAAAATTTATATAAAATATATAAAAACTGAAATATTAAAAACTGTAAGCTTTCCACAGTTTCACCATCCTTAGATGTGAACAAAATGTCATTAAATCTTCAAGGTCCAAGGCAACCATTGAATGTTAAAAAAACCCAGCATTTTCTAATAAAAACATACCTTCATTTTGAGAAGTAATTTTACAAATATTTATTTTATATTTCACGTTCAAGTAGCCCCTTATAAACTATGCGGCTGTTTCTCAACTGAAAGTCTGGATCGCATGCTTGTCTGTTTCAGCTAGAATTGCATCCTTTTGACAAATCCAAAACCAGGCTGGGGTTAGGATAATAGCAGGGCATTGAGGCAGGGTCAAACTGCTAAGTTCCATTAAAAACATTACAATCACTTAGAGACGCAGTAGTAGGATATCTTTTTTGAAAAGAAGCAAACTTTTGCATGTAGTTTAAGTTGTAGAAATATTTGGACAGCTCATTCAAAAACTAGATACTCTGGTCAAAACTGCCTGATTGACAGCCTTAGTCCAGTATTTGAAGTAAATGAGTTTTCCAGTGCAAGGTTTCCTTAGACAAGCTCAGGTCAAACCACAGGATAGAGTGACTAGACAGTTAAATCATATGTACACTACCTGCCTTGCTGCCTACTTGGGGTTTCTGGCTCCACCAAACAGATAATTGGAACCTTAATTTAAATGTAGTTCAAAACAAGTGAGCTTTTATTTTTAGTAAGCCATGTGCTCTTGATTTATGTCCTCTTCATTTTAGCATAATTATTTTTTTAAAGTTTAACTTTTTAAAACAATTTTAACATTGCCTTACATGAAACAATGTGCAAAGAATTAATAAAAATGAAACTTAAGTATGATTTTTTTGCATCAGCTATGGTGGATAATTCCACTACAAGAAACACATGGCCCTATGATGTCTCAGGGATTTTTTCCTAACTGTAAGTAATTTATATGACAAGCGTTTTATTAAAAATAAATATTTCTTGCCTATGGTGAAGGACCTGTATGCTTTTTGTATTAGAGCTAGGACTAGCATAAGTGCTATACTGGACTTTTCCAACAAAATCTCTCTTTAAAATCCACACAACTCACGAAATGACTTTTCCAGTGGTTTTGTGGTGTTTGATTTAATTTAACAAAGGGATCCCCAAGGCATTCTGGGATAGTAGTTTACGACAAAGCTTCATTCCTATGAAAACAGGAAATAAAATCTCTGTTGACTTGTCGCCCCCGAACCAATCATTAGAAACAGAACTGTAAAGAGAGGTTTAACATTTAGAATATTTTATGCTCCCCAGTTGGATAGCCTGCTGACACTTACTGTCCAGGGTCACACATAAAGAATGGTCACTGGGGCAATGTAGCAGAGAGCAGCCACCATTGGTGGGAGCATTTCCAAGCCAGCCTGAAAGAGGAGAAGGAGGAGTAGGGAACTGGGGATACCAGGCAGAAAAGAAGTAAGAACAAAACTACTGCCTTCATCTTACTGTTTTTCAAGAATCAAAATTGCAGGGACAGTTTGGGAAGTTTGAAGATAATACCCCAGATTTTGCTGTAGCAGGTCATCTAATGGCAAGTACCGTTAATTAGACTTGCCCTGTACTTCTACGTTTTTAAATTTTTTTGTGCAGCAAGCTGCTGAATGTGTGAGCTGATAACATCACAGTGAGGGAAACCAGGGGCTGGATTTTTATTATGGAGGCGGGAAACAGGAACCGGGTCTGGTTTTGGGTCAGAAACCTGCCTCATGTGGGAAGTTGATTCAGATTGCAATTTTCAAATGGGTAAGGCCTTAATTGGTATGGAGACGGGTTTCCTGTCCTCTTAGAGCCAGTGTGATTGAAAATGGCAGTGGATCAGATCAAGTCTGGGGTTCATGTAGACTTCCAAGGCAGCCATCACTGAGGCTGCTGGTTGTCCTGAGGGAGAGATCTGTCTTCCACAGCACCAGAGGGAAGTGAGATGTCACAAAGGATCTGGAGACCTGGCACTAAGGACAGGGCAGACCCTCACTTCATTGATGCCCACCTGGATGTAATGCTGGAGGCCGAGGGAGAGGAGGGAGGCCCTCTTCCCAGATGGTGGCAGGAGGAGGCCACCTCTTGGTGCAGCAGGGGCACCTCTCTGTTCAGTGTTATCCCCATTTGCCCCTCTTCCTCCTCACTTACCTCCTGCTCCTCCCCTGCTGAGCTGTCTCCTTCCAGGCCTCACTGTCCTCAAGGTCTTCACCTCTCTGGAGAGCCCTGTTATGGAGAGCACAGCAGACCACCACAATAACTGAGAGCCTTGCAGGAGGGTATTGGAGAGTGCCACCTGACCAGTCCAGACACCGGAATCACATCTTCAGAAACTCAATGGCTTGCTCAATATTGGCCTGCTAAGCAGGTGACAATGGTTGTTTCACCTCTGTGCTTCTGTCTGGGTCAGTAGCCATCTCTTCATGGGATTTCCCTTGTACCCTTGGATCCATCCAGGCATTTTGGGGGATGGAATAAAGGACCAAGGCAGCTGGACTGGCGGAGGATGAAAGAGGAAGCTCTTGCTGTGGTCGTGGACCAGTTTGATATTTTGGGAGTGGAAGCTCTTCCTGTTAGAGGCCTGCTTTAGGTTGGGAAAAAGAACCCGACCTGAACCCGACCGAACCACAGCGGGCCCAAGCCCGACCCAGCCCAAGTCCCTCCGATTTTGCCCCGAGCCCGACCTGACCCGAACTCGCCACTAGTCGGCCCGACCCAAGCCCGACCTGACCATCACTTTACTTACATTCCTGACATTGAACCTGCAAGAAGCTGCAGCGCATGCGCGAGACATCATAGTTACGTCACTCGCTCACTGCACAGACTCAGTTTGGTCCTGGACTCCCAGTTCAGGCAAGTTTTTTTATTTTTAATACTTACCAGCAGAGCACTTACCGTGTGTGTCCGGCCCAACCCGACCTGACCCAAGCCCAAAAGCCGGCCTCGGAAGATAGGCCTGACCCAACCCGAAACCGACACGTGTCGTCGGGTCCCGTCGGGTTCGGGTTGGGTAGCAGGCCTCTACTTCCTGTTGATGGATCTCATTGGCCAGTCGCTGGATTCCTTGATGGCCACATGGCCGCAAACGATAATGCCCTGCACCTGAAGGAATCCAGCAATGTAGGCTGAACCCAATGCCCTCTGTGCCTGTGCAGGCCCATCTGTGTCAAAGTGGGTGTAGTCCCTGCCCTCCTGAAAAAGGTATCTGTGACCTGTCTGATGGCTGCTGTGCTTCCGACTGTGAGATGCCACCTAGGTCCACAGCTGATTCCTGGAACAACCTGGTTGCATAGAAATTTAGGCTGACGGAGACCTTGACAGCAGTAGGTAGGGTACTACCATAGGGACTGTGAGGCCTCAGCACACAGGACTGAGACCATCTGCCTGGATAGTCGCAGCCTCAGCCAGCACTGGCGCTCTGTCATTTGCAAGTAGCTCATTCTTGGGCTGTGCACCCGGTGTCTTGGGTAGTGCCTTCCTCCCCTTGCAACCCCCTGCTGTGCTCCTCTGGCCTGCTGCTGTCCAAGAGGTTGCATTTGCTGTAGCTCATCCTGGCTGCTCTGTCCAATGTCAGAGTAGCCTGTTCCATCCGAACTCCCTCAGCTGGACTTTCTATGTTCACCAGGCATTCCCCTGCCAACTTCAGCTGTCACAGTGATGCCAGGGGTCTCACTTCCCTCTCCGGTTTTCTGCTGCACTTCAATGAGAAATGCAACTCTTCCAGCTGCAGCAATAGCTAAACTGAGGCACATTTGAAGCAGCTGAGCTTTATTTGCTGCCTCTGCTTTATTTCAATCAGTCCTTCCCATAGTCCTTATGGCCTTCCACAGCATTCAGTCTTCACAACCCTGTCGTATTCTCCACATGGTGCCTTCCCCATTTCCAGCCTTCCAAAATTGTGAACTGATACTGACACGCCTATTGATGAATTCTTTAATGATCTCAACAGGCACTTAATTGGAGGTGTGCGCCCAACCTGTTCCCTCACTGCCAGTGTCCCTTTAAAAATTACTCTGCATTCTGGAAGCAGTGGGCACCAGTGCTGACCGCCAAGAACGCAATCTTCAAATCGAGTTTGCATCTGCTCCCTCATTCAGCATGCTTTGAAAATCTGGCCTCAGGCCTCTGTGAACAGAGCAAGCAACTGTTATTAACAGCAGAAGGCTGAGAAGGAAGTGAAAGTTCGAGTGGGTGAATCAATGACAAATCAGGTAAAAAAAGAGAAATAAAAAGATGGAAAGAAGGATTTTATTAAGGGGGTAGAAAAAAGAGACAAAGGAAAAGCAAAAAATAAATAAATTTGAGGTTCTTAAAATCTTCAACAATTAAGTCTTCAAGGAATGAGATACCACACTTGAAATAGTTAATTTTCGGTGCCATGCATGGAAATTGGGGCATATCTGAGATGACCATGCAGGGCTTCAAGGAGAAACCATTGCAGGAGGCGTGCTGGTGGTGTTGCGACTGTTGTGTGGAAATAAGCTGAGTCAGTGATACGGAGCTGCAGCAGAGGAGAGCCAATGAAGGAGATTGGAGTAGTCAATGGCGTTGAATGCTGCAGAGAGGTCAAAGTGGACAAGAGTTAGCATACCATGGGTAACAGGCACAAAGGATATTATTGGTGACTGACCCCAGGGTAGAATCAGTGCCTTAGACAGGGTGGGATTGAAGTGAAGTGACTTGATGGGTGAGCTAATCATAATGTTATGTGGCGATGACAGATTTGGACAATTTAGGAAAAGATAGGTTGGAGATAGAACAGTAGGTGGGAGAGGACAGAAGGGTTGAGGATAGACTTCTTGAAGAAAGGATGATGACAGTAACTTTCTCAGAAGCAAAGGAACTGTTGAACAGCTTAACAGCAGCTGTGTTGTGGCAGGTGCAGAACCAGAGAAGAGGAAGTTGGGAGTTTGAAACAGTGTGGGAGAAGGCCATGGAACAGAGCAGTCTTATTTTCCTCAAATCATGAGGGTAAACATAGAGGACATTGAAGGAAAGCAGGAAGGTGTAGCCATTGGGGAACATAAGCAAATAATTGTAGATGAGCTTGTCAGTACTAGAACTTAGAGGTAACAAAGGCTCATGAGATGACAAAGTAAAGGCCGAAGGGGTGATTGGTGTGTAAAGTGAGGTTGATCGAGGACTGAAATGTAGAGAAATTGGAAGGTGGAGGGCTATTGAAATTTTACTGCAAGTTGAAATACTGAATATGAGGAGTTATTCAGTACAGAGGCTGAATGAGGGAGGGAAGAGATTTCAGCCAGGAAGATGCCTGGCAACTTGGATGGGTGGAATATCATGAAGAGTTTTAAGGAGAGTTGGCAGGTATGGTCAAGGATTCAGAAGGACTAAGTGGACAGGTCAAGGTGGTATCTGATGATAAGAGCCACACAGTGACTACAACAGTTTGTGCAGGGCATGTGGTGGAATGTATTTACCCAGGCAGAGTGGACTAGATGAGCCAGAAATCATGATTTATATATAGGCAGGAAAAAAATTGCTCTTGGACTGATCCAGGGTGATGTAATGGTGATGTAAATCATCAGGAGTGGTGACCACAGACCAGGATTTAATAGCAGTTGAAGCAATACAGCATCTGGTTGTGGTCAAGGAAAGAAAAAAATCCCAGGTTCCGTTGCTTTAAAGGAATAAAAAAATGTGGGGCCTGAAGGGGTTGGGCAAAATATAGGACTTGGCTGGTTGGTAGTTGGGGACTGGGGCCTAGCTCGCTGGCTGGTTGTTGATTGGCTGGGATCTGGGAGCTGTTTGGTTGGCTGGTGATTGGGGTGCAGGGCATGGCCTGCTGGCTGGAGGATGTGTCGGGCCTGAGTAACTGACTGATGGTCAGGGCCTGGGTCACTAGTCACTAAGGTACAGCATTAGAACTTAGTCCATCAATGGTCATCTCCCAAAAGGGAGCTGCAGATGCAGTTTGTAGTTTGCAGCATGGAGATCCCCATCACCACTGTTGCTGGGATCTGTAGTTAAATCAGTGTGGGAATCTGCCATTGCATGTTTGCACCAAGGAAGTTTTAAAATGTAAAGATATTCCTAGAGACCGGCTTCCAGCGAGGCTGTTTTTCTCTTTTCATTTGTTGCTTTTGGAATCTCGTTTTGCCAATGAAAGAACCTGCAGTAGTAGTTTGGAGTCCTAGATCACAAGCAAAGTACAAAGAGCAGTGATTTAAAATAATTCACTGAAAATTATTGGTGTAGAAGACAAGGATGCCAGATGAAAAGCAGTCAGGCAGAGGAACAAGGGAAATTTTGGGCTGAATTTTCCCAGCCCTTGGCAACAGGCTGGGAGGCTGAAGGGCCAGTAATATGGCGGGAGAAGGCATCGGGAAGGGAACCCAATGCCTTTCTGTCGCCATGACACATTATCAGTGGCGGGAACCTCAGCTGTGTGGCCACCCATTGGGCAGCCAATTGGGCTATTTAAAGACCCAATTAAGGGCCACCGCTGGCATTTTGCCCATGTTGGGACGGCCTGCCTCCACATGGTGAGATCAGCAGGTAAATCCTAACGGCCTCCCAGTGGTTCTGGAGATGTGGGCGGGGGGAGCCCTCCTTAAAGGCAACTCCATGGCACATGGAGGGGCCCTAATGTGGCAATGGTTACCCCCATGGCTGAGGTGCTGCCATTGTTAAACGACCACACCTCCCCATCCAATCACCGGGGCCTGCCTGCCTGGCCCTAGCTTGCTCAATGCAACTTACTTCCTCTTTGAGGGGACCTCAGCATGGAGGCGCCCTCTTCCTTGTCCTGCAGCCTCAGCAGCAGCCAACACTAGCAGTGGCGATGCTGAGGCTGCTGACTCTCTGATTGGGCCAGGAGCTCTGGGAGGCAGGCTGCTATCCTCAATTGGATGGCGGCTTTGGTAGCAGCCTGTGAATTGGCTGCCGCCAATAAGAAGCCGCTCCATGGTCCCACCGCCCGCCGTCGCAGGGTTGGCTCCCGCTTTCAGCCCCGGCGGAGGACTTAATCGTTCCATTATCTGTGATGTGGGGATGGTAGTGGATTTTAAAATCTGAGCCTTACAGAAAAGCATGCTGTGGTTACTATTTTCAATTTCCCATTTGGAGGTAGGAATTTTTAACATAATTAATTAAAATGTCCCAGAATTTCCTGGACACCTGCACCATAGTAACAGAGCATCTATGGTATATGCCATTAATCTAGAGTAGAACTTCCAGGAAATTATGGCTATTCACGCATTGCCATAATATTCTGGGATTTCTATGTCAATACCTCTCACTGAAACCTGAAACAATTGATGAACATAATTCCGTTCTCCCACCAGTCAAGTTAATTTCCTCAATTTATGCCATTTCTTTCAGCGCAGCCAATTAGGCTTTTAAATAATGGAGCAGGTTGTTTTCAGCTCAGTTTCATAGAAGAAAAATAGAACTGTGTCCAGACCTGTGGTAATCATTAATTATCTGCAATTATTAATAAGTCCATGGCTGGGATTTCTAAATCAAATTCATTGCAAAGGTGGGTGTTGCAATACTTTGTATTTTAATCCTTATATAGTGGACAAAGACTAGGGAAAAAACTGGAAGGTTTAAGATTGCTGAATTCCAATATTTATTTTCCTCAGTATAAAATTTCTCAACGCTCCCTCATTCCTTTCACTACAAAAAAAATCTGTTATTACCATCAACTGTTTATCATTAACTACATTTTTAAAGAGTAGATAATCTGATTTTCCACATTCTATTTTTCTCAAAAAGTTAAATACACTTGCCAACTGCTGAGCTCCAGCTTATTCCAACTGTACCTTGGTTGCAGAACAGGGTTGAGCTTCCTAAACATATGTAAAAACTTTGGTGCATGTGTCAGCTTTCTGTCAGTCCTTAATGTTCTTCCTCAATTTTTAAGACACAATTATTAATTACAAAGGTATTCCCTGCAAATGTGTTTTGAGGAGGGCCTCTGTAAGTGAATATGCCGAACTTAAAAAAATACACATGCCTGGGAGTGGATGGGTCTTTCAAAGAGCCAGTCCAGGCACAATGGGTTAATTGGCCTCTTTTGCGCTGCATGATTCTATGATAAATAAATGCAACAATTGCACTGAAGGCTGAATTAACTTGCAAGTGCTGAAGATTGATAACCACTGGCCATTGGCTGCGCTGCTTCTGATCTGCTGCTGTACTAACTGCAGCATGTGCTAATCCGTTTGCAAGTATATTTTGGTACAAATTTGCCACTGGAGAATTAGCATGCACAACAGTTTACTTATGGCTTTTGTCGCCAGTATCACCATTGTAGGAAATTCAGCAGCAATGTTAGTATGTTATTTTTGTTAATCAGGAGCACATGAGGAAAAAAAGAAAATCTTATGTATGTTAGCAGATAAAATGATCTTTTTATTGAGTGTCCACTGTTCAGATTGTGGGGAGAATTTTTGTTTGCTTACCATCCCGATTTCAATATGAACAAGGTGGCAGCAGATAAATTAAAAAAAGGTACAGATTTTGTGTCCGAGTCTCGCCAAGTGCAATTTTTGAAAGAGCTTTGGCTTAGGCGGTTAGTGCTCCTGCCTGAAACTGCTGGTAGTCGAATGACCATTTGCAAATCAGGGTCCTATGCTGGTTTCAGGACCCAGATACCATTTTGGTTGCCATTGAGAGTTATAGAGTCATTCACGGCACAGAAAGAGGCCATTTGGCCCATCGAGTCCGTGCCGGCTCTCCACGGAGCTATGTTGTCAGTCCCACTCCCCAGCTCGATCCTCATAGCTATACAAATATATTTCTCTCAGGTGGCCATCCAACTTTCTCTTGAAGTCATTGAACGTCTCCGCTTCCACCACCCTTGTGGGCAGTGACAAGGACAACCGCCACAGGCATTTCAGTCCCAGACAGGCACCCAGTTCACTTGGGTGTTTATGATGTAAATAATAGTTAACTGCTAAGAAATAAAGGCTGACTTGTGTGTTTCCATTTCATGTTGGCGAAACACAGGAGAATGTGAAGTGAGGGTTGGCAGAGTGATGGAGTGCGCTCTGGACCCTTCCTGCTCCTCAGCCCTCACCCTTGCGTCCCTGGTGCCCAAGGGTCTGCCTCTGCTCTTCAACGCTGGTTGGACAAAGCTTGGAGAAGTTTGATACCATTTCCTCTTATGCCCTTGCTTCGTTAGCATTGGACTGTGAAGTCTGCCTAAACCACCTCCCCAGCAAAAACCCTTGTCAAGAATGCAAATACATGCAGGATATTTCTTATCAATGAGCACAACTGCCTGCCTGTGAATGAGGGCCATCTCTCAGCCTTCTTCCTTGAATGCTGCCTTTTGCCTCTGTCCCACTGTTCCAGCTGGCTCCCTGCTATGTCATCTCCTCCTCCTTGTCGTGGTCCTGACGCCACATCGAAGCCGCCCCTTAGAACCAAAATCCAAGTCTGGCCCCTAAACAAGCTGCCAACCAGCTCGCCGATATGCTAATTGACCAATTACACAGAGCAGACGGGTTGCTTCTTCCCACACAAAATCTGAGTGTGCTGGTTTTGTGTCAGAAAACCGGCCTGCTTACCCAAGGGGCAGGTTTAAGCGACCACCTGCCCACATTCCCACCTTCACTGACAATTTGAAATCCCACTCATTGTGTTGAGTTCATTAAGATTTCTAAATCTTTCGACGTCATCCTTATCTATTTCAACACTGCCACCTAGCCAGAGAGGTTCTCAGACTGTATTGTTTACACATTCATCTTTATTGTATAATAACTATCTACATTCCACATTAGCTTGTGTGTCTCCTTCAAAAGATATGCTGTAACTGTTCTTGAGTCTCTCCCACATGATCTCTTATATCATCATGGTGGGCTGTAATCTTTACATTCTCTCAAGATTAACCCTTTGATACCCTTATACTAGATCTCCCCCAAGTCTTTATCCCAATATATATTTACATACATTCACTTTTTTATTTACATGCTACCCCATCTCCCCGCAAGTCTCTGACTTCATAGATTCAACCTATCAAAAGGTTTCACAACTCTCCCTGATCTTGTTGTTATTAGATGTGGAAGATTGGTAATCTTTCTCTGATCCCTCGTTTCTTGACTGCGTCGGCCTTCACTGACGTCTGTAGCATTCGGTGCTTTTTGAATTTTCGGTTCATCATCTGAGTCGTCTAAATGACCGATTGACATCTTTGATGTAAAGGAATAAGATTCCTCTATTTCTCCGTATAGAATCTTCTTGAGTTCATACTAGATAAGATCGCTGTTGATTCTCATCTTGCTGGTGAATTACCCCTTCTCTATTTTGGTTTCGTACCCATACCTTTTGCCCTTCTGATAACTTTGGTAGGTTTCTTGTACGGTATATTTTACTATAATTGTGGGGCTGTTTGTTTTGATACGACTTTTCTTTGTCTTGTACTCTGATAATCCTTGCTTTGCAATCCTGGAAATAATTTCTTGAGTAGAATTGGAAGTTGTGTTGAAGTTTTCTTCCCATTAAGAGTTCTGATAGTGCTAATCCGCACAATAATGGAGTAGTTCTGTATATCAGTAGTGCTAATTGGAAATCTTGATTTTTCATTAATATAGTTTAATGGTTCTGACTACTTGTTCAGTTTCTGCATTTGATTGTGGATCTTTAGGAGAGCTTGTTAGGTGAACAAATCCACATTCTTGTGCAAAGTGCATGAAGTAATCATTTGCAAATTGTGGTCCATGATCAGGTACTATCTGATCAGGAAGACCATGTGTTGTGAAAACTTCTTGTAAAACTCTGATGACTGTTTCAGTTGTTGTTGTGTACATCTGCTTAACTTCGATCCATCTTGAGAAGTAATCAACTATAATTAGATAGGATCTTCCCTCAAAGAAGAATAAATCCAATGCCAACCACTCTCACAGTCTAGTTGGGAATTGGGTCGAAAGTAGTGGTTATCTTTGATCTTGTCTGTGTACCTGACAAATTTATTGGACTTGCTTCTTCCCAAGTTCTCTGTCTGTGTAGCACTTCTGTAGGAACCTGCTGCATTTCTCTTTCTCCCTCTTGTAGTCTTTGAGTGGCATGGCGGCTGTGCTGTGTTGTGCAGATTCTCTCTGCATTGTGCGGGCTCTCTGGTGGAATCCAGACTCTCTGCAGCGCTCAGGTCAGGTTGGGGGTCTCTCCCGGCTCCTGAATTCTTCTTGTTTATCTTCTTCAACTTTCTTTATAAGATGAAGGTCAATACAAGCTCTTCTACTTAAGAGTGAGAACTCCTGATTGCTTAGGACATACAGTTTTTCCAATATCCACTTTCCCTTATATTGAAGTATTGCTTGTAACTTCCCCTTTACTTCAAGTACAACACCTCCTGGGCCATGTAACTGAGTTTCTGTTGGTTGCAGAACGTGTGTGGATAGCCATGGCTCTTTATCTGACGGGACCGTCACACTTGCTCCCTTGTTGAGTTTGAAATTAGCGATATGTCCATTGACATATACGCCTGCTGACCAAAATCCTTGTATCGGATCATTGATTTTGCCCAGAAAATATTTCGATTGGTCTGCTGCAAGAGGTTGCTTAACTTAGTTTACCTCTCTATTCTTAACTACTTTTCCTTTAGAGGTTGAGAGATTTTATTTTGTTTAGAGATACAGCACTGAAACAGGCCCTTCGGCCCACCAAGTCTGTGCTGACCATCAACCACCCATTTACACTAATCCTACACTAATCCCTTATTCCTACCACATCCCCACCTGTCCCTATATTTCCCTACCACCTACCTACACTAGTGACAATTTATAATGGCCAATTTACCTACCAACCTGCAAGTCTTTTGGCTTGTGGGAGGAAACCGGAGCACCCGGAGGAAACCCACGCAGACACAGGGAGAACTTGCAAACTCCACACAGGCAGTACCCGGAATTGAACCCGGGTCGCTGGAGCTGTGAGGCTGCAGTGCTAACCACTGCGCCACTGTGCTGCCCCCATATTTTGGCAGAACCCACTGAAATGTCCTATTTTTTTGCAATAAAAGCATTCTGCTCTCTTGGCGGGAGATTGCTCATGCCTGTGGGAAATTTTTGCACCACAGCACTGGCAGGGTTTAAAGGCATCTTTCGCTTCCCCCAGTGTACCTTTTTTCCCAGTGCCTCTTGTTCAGTCGTGAAGGAACTGAGGATTTGCAGGAGGTTTCCTGCATCAAGGTCTTTTCTCACCTTGCAGGATTGGTCTATTATTACTGCGCAAATTGAAGTAGGAATTGCAAGAGTTTAAGATTTCATTGAATCTGGCTGATTGTCAATACATTGTCTTGCTATTATATCGTCAGCTACAGCACCAATTAACTTGCTCTGTTTCAGACTTGCTGTCCAATTTCGATGCAATTCTGTATCTGAGGAACCTTTTCCTCCATAGTACCCAGTTTTGAGTCTGATTGGATCCCTCGTGACTTTTGAAACTCTCTGGCACTCCCAAATTTTGATCCATTTTTAAAATTTTTATTGACTTTTTAGAGTGTTCCCCTTTAAGAAACTCTTTTTTTTAGGCTAGCTTGCTTTGAAGGCGTGTAGCAGGGGCTTGACAGTATTCCCTGTTTTTTTTTATAGGCTTCTCGTAGGGACTTCCCCTTTCTTTCAGTAGTTCACTTATATGTTTACACAGCTGCCTATTGGACTTGACAGAGCTGTTCAATAGACAGTTCCAGTACTTCTTTTTTGAGCTAGAGTTTATTTATTTTGTCCAAGCTTGACTGATTTAATGATTTTTTTTCTCTTCAGTTTAACTGCGTTAATGGAGACTCTGCTATGTTCAGGGGTTTCTCGTGCTTTTTTTTTTTCACTATTGGACTTTTCTTCAACTCGTGCACCTTTTGGAGTTTTCCCGCTCTTTGCCATCGCATTCAGCTCGAGTGAGGGATTGGGTTTTCGCTGTTTTTTTTCTTTTGCTGTTAGAAGGACCCTTTAGAAAATTATCTTATAAGCTCTTCAAAAGCTTTTCATTACTGGGATTTCTTGATCGTTGGCACAATGACTCATTCGATTGCTTGCTTTTCAGCCACGCTTACGATCTATGGAGCTTTTCTCCGCCTTCTATGGTATGTAGTTTGTTTTTTACTCTTCAGCTTCTTGTATTAAAGTTTCTTCTCTTCTGGTTGAAGGATGATTTTTGCTTCAAATTTTCTCTTCTGGGTGTAGGACATCAATTGCTGTTCACTATATTATATTTTTGGTTCTTTATGCTGCCACCATATAGAGTCAAGGCAGAGAGGTTCTTAGACTATATTGTTTAAACATGAACCTTTATTGTATAGTAACTATATACACTCTGCACTAGCCTGTGTGTCTCCTTCAAAAGCCACACTGTAACTGTTCTCTAATCTCTCCCACATGATCTCTTACATCATCATGGTGGGTGGTAATCTTTTCATTCTCTCAAGATTAACCCTTTGATACCCTCATACTACAAACACCATCATGGTGTACATGTAAAGGGCCACTTATGTTGGTGCTAATGCAAAAGAGAGTTTTGAAGCTCCAACACTGTGGAGGAGTGACATGCCGGTGTAAGTCACTGCAAAAATATGATGAGCAGTGATCAAAGAAATCGGGCTGAATTTTTCCAGCTCACCGCTTATCTCGGTGACGAGCTTCAAAAACGGCTCCGAGGTGCATGCGCGGGTTGTGCACCTTGGAGCCGCTGTGATATTTAGCACGGTGGCTCATTTACATTGCCGGTGCGCCCAGCCTGCCCCGATGATGTAGAGGGGGCGGGCACTCCGTCCCTGGCAATGGCTTCCGGCGCCACCATGCAGGCGCCAGTGCCATTTTTAAAGGGCTTCAGGCTCTTCCGTTTCATTTCAATATTTAAAGTCACCGTTTTCTGAAAAATAATATTAAACATTTATGCACAGTGCCAATCCCCTCTCCCACCCCCCACAATGACTAATCAGTTTATTTTTTGAACTCTCCCCCCACCCCCACAAAAAGTAAACTCTCGATCCCG
Source organism: Heterodontus francisci (assembly GCF_036365525.1). Taxonomy (NCBI): domain Eukaryota; kingdom Metazoa; phylum Chordata; class Chondrichthyes; order Heterodontiformes; family Heterodontidae; genus Heterodontus; species Heterodontus francisci. The sequence goes on from NC_090384.1 coordinate 67,465,828, forward strand.
ACCTTCCCCACCCCCAAACTTTTTTTACTTTAACCTTCAATCCCTTCCTACCATTTCCTCAATCAATCGTGTTAATTTTTGTGGATCCCCCCCTCCTGCCCTGAAAACTCCTCCCCCCTCCCCACCAGTGTTCCGCCTCAGATAGCCGAATGGCAATCCGAAGGCGCGGGAGTTCTGGCAACCGGCCGGAATATCGGTGTGGGACGGTCATTGCGATGAGGTAAGTAATTATTCATTAATTACCATTGATTTTAATATTTGAATTAAGTCTCCATCAAGCGGCATCAGGCTGCCATGAGGCCTCACTGCCGCCGGTAAAATGGAGCGGGGCCTTCCTGGCGTCGAGGCCTGTGGCGGGCCTCTCCTGGAGGTATTTTCCGCCCCCACCTCAAACCCCGGCATGACCCCCGACGTCTGGGGAACAGTAAAATCCAGCCCATTGTTTCACTTCTAAATGGCAGGAAATAATAAAGAAGTACAAATAGGACAAAAACAGGTCTATTAAGTGTGTAATAGTAACTTTTGCCAAATGAAATTTTCTCCGTCAAAGCCTGAAAATTAGACAATGCAATGTGATTTATTACCTTTTGTTAAAATTATAATCTGAGACTAAAGTGAGACTAAATAGTAAACCTTTTCAATGATTAGAAAATTAATATCATGAGCTTCCCGACATTTTCCTCTGTTTTTGCTAAAATATTAATCAAACTAGATTTAAAGATGGCAATTATGAAGGAGCTATTGCATAACACATTTTGGTCAGAGAGTGTTAAAAGGCTTAAATAAATGGAAGGTAGAGATGACATAAGCAGCAGGGACAGTAGAGTTATTCTTAACATTTACAAACTGAAAATCTAGAGGTAATCCAGTGGCACAGTGACTGGTGTATATTTGTACTGGCTCACTCTATACTAAACTGGGATGTGGGTTCACGCCCATATTTCCCTATACAGGGACTGGATTTAGCAAAGGCAGCAGGGGTCCCTCTGCCGGGCTGAAATTGGGGGTGGAGGGGGCGAACCCACTTCGGATGGGCAGAGAGATCCGGGGTTGCATTTTGCCAGCGGCAGCCAATTAAGTTTTTCAACCTGCTCACAAAGCATAGGTAGTACAAGTTGGAAGGGTGCCATTTTCAGTGATATATAAAGGGACTCTTGGCTGCTCTCAGGTAAAATGTTGGAGTGTTTTGGAGACTTTTGACTTGTGTTAGATACTGAAATTTTGGCTAATTAGAACATTTACAATTGCCAATGGTGCTTGTACAATGTTGTGAATTGTTAAAGGGCTTCGGGTAACACACTTTTGCCATCATGTGGGCCTTTCTGGAAATCATACTGTGGTACAGGATGAGTATCAGCAGGAAGAGCACACAAAACTGCAGCTGCAAAGAGCGAGCAGAAGGAGAAAAGCATGCAGGAATCCTCACCTAACAAGAGTTATTAGGCCCAGAACATTATATCTACACCTGCACTTCTGAAAGGAAATGTGCAAAAGGAGGCTATGCTTCTCTAAGGAAGTAGTAACAAAGTTATGTGCCAACCCTCAGCTTCTCTGCTTCCAGTTAATTCCATTTAGTAAGAGGGGATATCAATGACCTCAGTCAGTCTGCAATGCATGCTTGTAGGTGACTGGTGCCACATTTGCTAGAGTGTACATATTCATCACCTTCCCCCGGACAGCTGGAAATAACAGGATAGGGTTCTGGAGTTTGTGTACACTGTAGGCTCATCCTATATCCAGAGTATCATTGTGCACACATTGTCCTACGGTCTCCATCAGAAGACCCTGGGGGCTGTATTTTACCATAGGCGGACCAGACTTCGCCACCAACGTAAAAGTCAGTGGCGAACCCGCTTCCGCCTAGCCTGGGGATCTGACCCACATTTTACGGGTCCCCAGGCTTTAATTGTCCCGAGACGGAACTTCCACCCGCCTGAGGGAGGAAGTCCCGCCTCAGTGAGCTACCGGCCAATCAGCAGGCTGGCAGCTCTTAGTTCCAGGAGCAGTGGCCACTGCTCGGACAGCAGCCCACCGACCAAGGAGGATGCCATGGAGCTGGGATCCAAGGTAGGTTTTTGATGCCTCATCAAGGGAATCGGGCATGCCCCGGTGAGGCAAGGGTGGTCATTTGGCGAGGGTGGGGTGGGGGGGGGGCGGGTGTCTTGGGTCCCGGGGGTGGGTTGGGAGGCGTTGTCAGCCCTCAATCGGGCACCCTGTGCCCAACTGCCATGGCACCCCCCCCGGCACGTGGAAAGGCAGGCAGCTATTTGTGGGCGGCCTTTCACGTCCCCAGCACGCCTGCTTGCCGCGAGTAAAATACCCATGGAGGTGGGCGAGGGCCCTTAAGTGGCCACTTAAGGGCCCTGATTGGCCTCGGGCAGGCGAGATGTTTCCACCACCCCTCCAAGCCCAACCGCCATAAAGTTGACCAGAGGCAGGAGCGGGGCGGGAAGGCCTCCCTGAGCCTCCCGCTCAATTTTGTGCTGTCCCCAGGCCACCATCCGACTTGCTGGCATAAAATTCAGTCCCCAGTTGCCTTCATGAATTGCAAAAGCTTCCACTCTATGAATGTCTCAACAGGTGTGTGATGAGCAGCAGTGCGTCATGCAGGTCTGTGCTTTCCATTCTGGCAGTTGCCATGATGCCTTCACACTGTGCTAATCTTCCAACCCCTTTTCATCAAGTCAGAGGCTGGCTACTTGGGACAAGGACTATACCCTGCGCCCGTGGATCATGACTCCCTTCCTTCTGTAATTAACAGGCTTTTAAAACCCAAGCTTGGTGACAAATGACCAGATCCTCTTGATTTATCTCATCTACTCTCCTAAGTTTTTATAGCCATGGTGTTGTTCTGCACAATGGGCCTGAAACCTTCACCTGGGTTTCTAAATTTAAAAATGATAGGACCAGATAGTATGGGAATAAGCCGATGTACTATTTTTTATATATTTAAATAGAAACCAGAAGCTTGCACACAGCAAGGTTCTTTTCATTGGAAGTTTTCCCAGGTATTGCTGTGCGATTGGTTTCGGAAAGGTGTTAGAAGAGGCCTGGTTACTTGCTTGCATTCTCAGTATCAAATAGGCCTTGGTGGAGAAAGGTAATAAAGGTAAAAAGGAGCAAAATACCTTAACAACAGAGTCCCACCTTTAGAAATAAGATGAAAGAAAATAAACTATTGCACTTTTTCTGGAATTGAAAGCTTGTCTTAGTAGTGGTGCCAAAAACGATCTTTGATTGTCGTGAAAACCCATCTGGTTCACTAATGTCTTTTAAGGAAGGAAATCTGCCGTCCTTACCTGGTCTGGCCTACATGTGACTCCAGATCCACAGCAATGTGGTTGACAACTGTCCTCTGAAATAACCTAGCAAGACATTCAGTTCAAGGGAAATTATGAATGGGCAGTAAATGCCGGCCTTTCCAGCGACGCACACATCCCATGAAAGAATAAAAAAAACTTTTAACAACAGGTTAATTTTATCCACGGGACAATATTTGAATGCTCAGAACCAGATTCTGATATTGCTTTGACAATACACACCATCTATCAAATGATAACCTCGAAATTAATGACATTGACAACACACTATTCTAAATAATGTTTTTAAAAACACTAAACAACTGAAGGAATGAGGGTGCATGATGAGTAGAAAAGGCTATTATATCACTTCCTGCTGGTAAAATACACACTGATGCACATTGCCACATTTTCTACTTTTAATGAAAAAGGTAAGCAAGGCTATAAAGTAGATTTACCCACATCACTTTTGCACTAACATTAGTCAACAGCTCTAACTACATAATGAAAACCCATGAATTCTATATTTTGAGTTAATTTTTATTTCTTAACCAAAATTCCAGGATAGCTCTTAACACCCAGAAAACTTTTCTTTGGTTTATTCACTTGTAGAAATATTTTAAAAGGGCAATTTTCATAGCCTTTGTCCTCTGGAGAACACCAATTTCCTGATGCAAAAGTCAGAGAAAAGGGGCAGAGACCCATTTCTCCAGGTTTCGGCAAGTAGTAACTTGTCTTGGGATTTACAGGGCTTCCCTTGGCATGGGGTTGCAGCTGGCACATGAGATCATGATATTTCTGGCTCTGGACAGGTACAATGTGCCTTGTGTGCATTGCTCCTGTCCAGTATCAGAGCTAACATCTCAAATTTAAAAAGTGCTCCTTGGCCTTCATATTCCTTTGCTAGGGAGCTAGGCACTAGGAGCTAATCGGGGGAATCGGTTAGGGTTGCTGCTCCCCATCCAGTAACCTCTGCAGATTAGGCCGAGCTTTAATCCTCCTGCTCTCACATCTTGGGATGCCAATCCTTCAGGATTGACATGGAGTCTCTAAGAATTGAAGATTAATCTCCAGGACACTGCTGTGGGCAAACCTTGTTGTCTGTCTCATTGTGGATTCCTTGTTCTACTTGCTTTAATTTGTTTTGCAGATCGGTCCTCAAGTTGAGCATGCAACAATATAAAAATTGAATCAAAATGGAAAAACTTTAGATTTACAGTGTATTGTCTGAAAAAAAACCCTGTTCTATATGAGTTGTAAACTATAATATTGCACATCATAAATGTACAGTTGTGCTCTATTATTAATCACATAATTGTGACCTAGTTTAGAATTTTCAAGATGTTCAGCATAAAACATATATCATATATAGAATGTTTAATTTTAACGTTAATTGATATTGTTTTAAAGGGTTCTGGAAAAACTGTTTAATTGGAGCAAATCGAGATTGACCCTGCATGCTTGCAATTATTTGCACTGTTTCCATTTTAAAAAGAATTTCACACATGATGGTCTGTGAAGAATTTGGATGTGAAAATGTAACACTTTGGCCAGAATATTTCTCCTCAGCGGATGGGAGCCCTCTACTGACTGTAATGTCGGTGGCGAACCAGTCTCCGCCTGGCCTGGGGACCCGGACCGCATTTTGTGGTCCACAGGTCTTTAATTGGTCTGAGGCAGGACTTCCACATCATTAATGCAGGAAGTCCCACTGAATGGAGCTGCCGGCCAATCAGCAGGCCACACCTCTTTTAGTCCCAGCAGTGCCACTGGGAGCAGTGACCACTGCTGGGACTGCAACCTAGCCATCAGAAAGAAGATGGCGGGGAACCCCAGAATGAGGATAAGTTTTAGGTGCCTCACCGGGGGTGATCAATTGGCCCCTGGCGAGGCAAGGGTGGTCGATTGGCGGGGATGGGGGGGCATTTTGGCTGTTGGGGGTGGTTGGGGCAGCAGGGGCAGCCCTTGTCGGGCACAGGGTGCCTGATCATGAGGGCCTACCCCCCCCCCACCCCACCCTAGAGGCTGTCAGAAAGCCACCTGCTTTTGTCAGGCGGCTTCTCTTTGGCCTGGGCTGCCCAACCAGCCATGGGTAAAAGATGGTGGGCGGAGGACCTTAAGTGGCCACTTAAGGGCCTTGATTGGCCTGGGACAGGCGGGCCGTTTTTTGCCGCCGCTGCCCTGCATAAAGTGGCGGGGGAGGTGGCAGCAGCTCGGGAAGGGCCCCCCAAGCCTCCAGCTCCATTTTATGCACCCTCACCACCTCCCCCCACTACCTTCCTGCTCTTTTGGGGGGCGTAAAATTCCAGCCTTTGTTTCATAACATAATATTCAAGAGGACTTTACATAGCCAAGAAATTACACCTTAATGAAAATTTTTGCCCAATCCTACTGAACAGGTTAAATTACAGTTTTGTGAAGAACATTTATTTTTTGCCACATTTTAAGTTTTTTGCTACTTATTAAAATACACACATGTTGGTACTTTGTTGAACGTTGATTGTATTCAACAAATTAATTGCAACTCCTGTCTTCCCTCTAACCCCCACAGAAATGGGAAGAATGCCTTCTTGCAGTCTGTAACATAAGCAGTAATTTTTGTGGTTATGTTTTTCATGTGGGTACTTGACCTACGAACAAAGAGTTTTCACAATTAGTGAAACTGAGTAAGTTGTGGAAACTGTTTCTAGTTGTGTTTGTCCCAAGACATCAGTAAAGCAATTGTTTAATGTGACTTGACAGTGCTATTCTCTCCTGCCAAGAAGCACTGTGTTAAAAATTATTAAATAGAATACAGGAATTAACTGAAAGAAACCACAATAAGTTATGAAAAAAGTAAATTGCTAACACTAGTATTTAAGGTGAATATCACAGATGCATTTAAGGAGAAGCTAGATTAACACATGATGGAGAAAGGATTAGGTTATGCTGATTGAGTTAGGTGAAAAGGGTTGGGAGGATGCTCGTGTGGAACATAAACACTGGCGTATACCTGTTGGGTCCAATGCACAGTGTCTGTGCTGTACATTCTCTCTCATTCTATGTTAAATCCGCATTTTCCGCAATCCCCATTTTCTTTGAACGTCTTCACTTATTAGTGATAAAAGATATTGGAGATAGAGGAAAAGGCTGTTTGATTCAGAGTTAAGAATTATGCAATCTGGGTACTGCCTGTGTGGAGTTTGTAAGTTCTCCCTGTGTCTGCGTGGGTTTTCTCCGGGTGCTCCGGTTTCCTCCCACATGCCAAAAGACTTGCAGGTTGATAGGTAAATTGGCCATTATAAATTGCCCCTAGTATAGGTAGGTGGTAGGGAAATATAGGGACAGGTGGGGATGTGGTAGGAATATGGAATTAGTGTATTATTAGTACAAATGGGTGGTTGATGGTCGGCACAGACTCGGTGGGCTGAAGGGCCTGTTTCAGTGCTGTATCTCTAACTAACTAACTAACTAACAATCAGGTAACGAAGAGTCTGTTTCTCAATCGGCATGGGAAGGCAGTGTGTTGTGTGAATGGATGTGTTGGGTTATCAATGGCGGGAGCATGGGGGACGGGTGGCTGGAGATGGGAGGTCATGTGATGAAACCTCCAGGAATTCGTCCAACCAGAGATGGCAACTCAACCCACATCCCAAAGTTGAATAACCTGCTGACCCTCACTGTCCAGGCTCATACTTAAAGAATGGTTATTTGAGTGAGGTAGCTGAGTACCTGTAGAATTGCATCACAGCATGAGGCAGCACCAAAAGGGAGACCATTTTGTGTGTGTATGTGCATGGGTGTTAGGGGGTGTCTTCTTGTGTCGATATCAATTCATGCTTCCCCATGAAACTTAGCAGTAGTGTGACATTATGATGCAGTAACAAAAAGCTATGAACAGGGTTTTGCTTGATACTTTGTTTTTGCTAGATAGGACAGAACTGTACTTTTATCACTGCACTACAAAGCTAAAATATTTCTGATCATGCAAATATTTTTGACCACTATGTGGTGCTGTAGAAATACAGCAGCGGGCATTCCTCGGATTTGTGGGAGATAACAAAAGAAGAGGAAAACAGTTCGGTGCAAAGAAATGTTTTAAGTTATGATTCTACTGAAGTAATTTCAATTTCTTAATAAGCAGTTATATTCGGCAAATACTGGAAATTTTTCTACAAAAGATGCCATGGTTTTCACAGAAAGTTTCTGGCCAGGCCAGGCAAAATTTACAAAAATACCCTAATCAAAGGCCGGAATTTTACGCCGCCCCCGCCCCGATTCCGCCTCTGGACAAGTTTACGGAGGTCAGGCAGTGGGGAGGGGGGTGCGGGGGATGGGAAATGGCCCGCCCGCCCGAGGCCAATCAAGACCCTTAAGTGGCCACTTAACAGCCACTTAAGGGCCTTCGCCCATCTCCAGGGGTATTTTACCCGAGGCAAGTGGGTGTGCTGGGGACGTGAAAGGCTGCCCAGCAATAGCAGTCGGGCAAAGGGTGCCCGATTGAGGGCCGCCCCTGCCTCCCAACCCACCCCTGGATCCAAGACGCCCTCCTCCCCCCAAACGACCACCCTAGCCTCACCAGGGCACGACCGATCCCCCTGGTGAGGCAACCCAAACTTACCCACTCTCTCGGATCCATGGTGTCGGCTGGGCTGCAGTCCCAGGAGTGGCCACCGCTCCCGGTGGCGCTGCTGAGACGAAGAGCTGCCGGCCAGTCAGCGGGTGGAAGTCCCGCCTCAGGACAATTAAAGCCTGGGGATCTGTAAAATACGGGACTGATCTCCAGGCTGGGCAGAAGCGGGTTCGTCACTGACATTTACGCCGGAGTCCGGTTCCCGTCCGCCACTGTAAATTTCCGGCCAAAATCTGACTGGACAATACAACATACTTTGACCATACACGTTTGCTTTTTTGTTATGCTTTACTATTACAATGTATACCTCAAATGTACAACGAGGCTTACAGCCCCACATGACTGTTATAAATCAGCCTGCAGAAGATCTTCCAGTTCATAATTATCAAGGTTGGTTGAGTGATCCTTCACACCCATGTGCATGGCTGATTTTCCTGCTCCAGGAGCAGATCCGACAGTAGTTTCTTTGACCTGCTCACCATCACACTTACTGACAAAAAACAAACATCATTAGCAAAAAGTGCAACAGAAATTAAGTAGCAGCCCATTAAATAAACAAACAGTGGCTGTAACATCTGGCTTTCTGAGACCTTATGGAAAGTTGTCTCAGCTTGACTGCAGAAAAGACACATGATGGTGACGTTCATAATGTGTTATAAGTGTTACGACCAGGTGAGAAAGGGGTCTAGGGTTCCCTCACAGCCTTCACCTGGTCTTACCGTAACAGGGTTTAATTTTAAACACACTGTATTTTAGCTCCCCCTTGGTGAATCCTTGTTCACTGCTTTCCAATTATAAGGCAATGAAACCAGCACCAACAGACTTTCTTAGGTTTAAAGAAGAAAGGTTGAAATTTATTAAACTTAAACTTAAACTCTAATTCAGTTAACGCCTATGGATACACGACGCGCCCACGCTAGCAGGCATATGTGATACACACATGCAGATAGAGACAGAACAGAGCAGAAGAGATAAAATGGAAAAGTTCGAGGCAATCTCTGAAGAGGGTTTTTGTTACGGATCTTCGAGCTCACTGTAGAGTCCTTGATTGTAGGTAGATCTTGCTTTTCGTTGGGGATGCAGTATTCATCTTAAACCTTGTTCGCTGTAGGAGACTTTTCTCTCTCGAGGTTTATGTGTCTTCAGGGGCTTTGGTGTTCCGTGAGAAAAAGATGGGAGCAGACAGGAGGAGTCTGTGGCGAGCCAGCCAGGAGAGGTTTTTTCAGTCCAGGAGCAAACAGACACTCTGAGTTCAAACTGTTTGCACAATTCAGAAAAACCCAGGTTGCCAGGCAGGTTAGTCATATGACTAGCTGGTCTGACCATGTCTGTTTGTGGATTTTCTGGTCTTAGCCGACCCTGGAAGGTCTCTTCTTGCACACAATACCTTATAGTCAAAGTTCATTGGGGGTTAAATTGGATAAGGGAAGTAACCCCTCTGTCTCAACAAGCACTGTCTGTTAATATGCAAGGGCCTGGTGATTGCCTTTTTTAAAACAAGTCCTTTCTTCACTTCAGCAACAGTTTTCAATCAATGTTCATATGACAAAATTAATTTGCCTCAGTCTTGGCAGATGGGTGGTCTGCATGACACCTCCACACCCAGCGGAATGAAATGCGATTTGAGAAAACGCATTTCATTCAAAGGGTCGCGAGAAAATATGAGGTACAGAAAAAACATGCATTTCTCTCATTCATTCCTATTCATTCATAAATCCTAAAACTTATTACAACCTGTCTTTTCTTGGTAGCAGTGTTGCTCTAAACTGCCCTTTTTTTGGCACCCCAATAAACATGTGGTTCTTTGGGAAGGTTTTTCTTCAGTTTACCCATTTCCATGGCTGCCTAGGGTCTTTGAGATGGTTAGGTTTAATTAGCCCTGAGTTGGAATTTTTTTTTCAGGAGAGTCAGTAGTTGGCGGGTCTATCCTGAACTTTCTTTCAGTGGTTTGCTGAGTCATGAAAGGCTTTTGACTTCAGGGGATGCACAGTTCTCCTTTTTTCTGACTGTGGGGGAAGATTCTTTGCTAATCTTCTCTTTGTCCTCTGGGACACTCCTGCCTGCAGCTTTTTGTGCGGACTCTACCACATGCCCATGTGGCACTTCGACTAGATGAGGCATCACCCTCACCATTTCTCAGCCCCCTAGAGGTCTTTCTTTGTCTCTGCAGGTTCCTGTAAATGCTGTTAGCAACTCTGATGGGGTGCTTCTAGTGTCTCTATTTATGCAGGAGGGTATGGGGTCTAACTTTCACATTTTTCATGGTTGGCTGACTGGACAGTAGGAGTTTTCATCCGGGATTCCTTCTGGACTTCTTTTGACCTGCCCTCTTGGTTTCTTTTTCCCCTTCTCTTTCCAACCTTTTGCCAGCCTTGTGCCTGCCTATCCCCTTTTGTTCTCGGTGGGAGTCCCTTACAGTTCACCAGCCCTCTGCTGGAGGGTCCTCCTAACACCGGTACAGGTCTTAGGGGTGCAGGTTTCACTGTAAGTTGGGGTTTCCCCTCAACCTGGCACATGTGGCAACTGCTGCAGTACTCCACCACATCTTTGTGGAGTTTTGGCCAGTCAAACTGCTGTCGTATGTGGGCTTTGGTCTTTCGTATACTGGCATGTACAGCCACTGTAGTCTCGTGGGCCCTTCTTAATATTTCTCTCTGGTACCTCTGCGGCACCACTAACTGGTGAACAACTGTCCACTCCTTGCTCTCAGGTCTGTGAGGAGAACACCATTTCCTCATCAGTACCTCATTTTTTAAATAGTAGCAATCAGGGACTCCCTCTGCTTCACTTTCAGACTGGCGAGCCTGTGCTAACCCTCACAATACCAGGTCGGCTCGCTGAGCCTCAGCTAGGGAAAATTTATTTAATTCACTCCCTGGGTCTTCTAAATTTCCAAAGAAAGTCACGGACAGGCAGACCTCATGGTCATTTGCCTGCAGTGCCAATGAGTCTCCTCTGGGGGAGCTGGTTTGATCATGGCCTGATTCATTACACATTCAGGGAAACTGCAGGGGACAATCTCCTGCCACTACCCTGTCTCTCTGCGGTCTTTCGTTCACTACTGGGGGGGCTACCACCTTCACCCCTGCCAGATCATTACCTAGGAGCAGTTCAACCCTGTCCACAGGCAAACTAGGGACAATCCCTACGGTCACCGGTCCTGAAACTAGGTCGCACTGCAGGTGCACCCGGTGTACAGGTATATGCATACACTGCCCTCCAATACCATTCACCACCATTCTGGTGTTCACTGCACTCTCTGGGGGAAAGGTCAGGCCTTTTCCCAGTAAAAGGGATCTAGTGGCCCCTGTGTCCCTGAGAATTAGTATGGGCTTGCTTGCCCCACTTGTGGGGTATGGAGTTACTTTCCCTTCAGACACAAAACCCTGATAACCTTCAGGAATCCTATTGAATTTTCCTGCACTTGCAACCGTGAGCTTCCTGGGTCTCACTCTTACTGCAGTTAAAGCCACAGCTTGTTCTGCTGTGCTTTCCATCAGAGTCCCGTCTTCACTGAGTGGATGTGCCCTGATTAACCCTACCGATTTCCCCTTTAGTTTCCAGCAGTCAGCTTTTAAATGCCCTGCTTTATTACAATGGAAGGTCTCCGGGTCTCACTCTTACTGCTCACAGCATCTTCCCTTTTGGCTAAAGGTGGGTGCCCTGTGTCTCCTGCTTTTCTGTCTCTTCCAGGACTGCTTGGGCTCCTATCACCTTCCCACCCTTTGTCCTTTTCGGATTTGTGGGGGTGACTATGAAAGGTTTTCACCGGGACACCGACTTATAAATTAAAGCATACTCATCAGCCAGAACGGAAGCTTGCCGGGCTTTCTGAACCCGCTGCACCTCTACATGTGTCTTGATGGAGAGTGGGAGAGAGTTTTTAAATTCCTCTAACAAAATTACATCTCTGAGATTCTCATAGCTGAGGTGTACTTTAAGAGCCCTCAGCCACTGGTCAAAAGCCAGCTGCTGCTTCTTTCAAACTCCAGATAAGTTTGGTCAACCTGCTTCTTGAGGGTTCTAAACTTTTGGTGATAAACTTTGGGTACTAATTCATATTCCCCAAGGATAGCATTTTTTGTCAGTTCATAATTTGATGAACTCTCAACTGACAACAGGGAATAAACCTCACGGGCATTTCCTGTTAGCTTGCTTTGTAATAAAAATGGCCAGGTCTCAGCTGGCCATTTTAGCTACCTTACCAGTTTCTCAAAGGACACAAAAATTCTTCTACATCTTCCTCACTGAATTTTGGGTTTAGTTGAGCTAGTTTTATCAATTTTATACCCAGCCCTGAATTATGCTCCTCCATATTGGCCATGCTTTCACTTGGGTTACTCTGTTGCCCCCTAGTTAACTCAAGCTGCTTCAGCTCTCTCTTTTGACACGTTCCTTCCAGAATATTCATTCTCTCCTCTCTCTCTCGTTCCTTCTCCTGTCTTTCTTTTTCTTCATGTTCCTTCTGAAAGGCTCTCTCTTTCACTCTCTCCTGTCTCTCTCTCTCTTTTTCCCTTTCCTCAAATTCAAGTTTCCTCTGTTCCAATTGTAGCTTTGCTGGCAATACCCTGTTGGGGACTACTTCTAACACTGCTTCTGCTTTCTCAGATTCAAAGGCAAAATGGTTGGCCAGTAGACTTAGGAGTTCAGACTTCGTAGCCTTGCCATGTACAGTGATCCCACACTGCTCAGCCATTTTCCTCAACTCCTCCACAGACAGTGCTTTTAACTTATCCCAAGTTACTTTACCCTAGCTTGGAGAGCTACTAGCTTCAGTCAGCAGGCATGTTACTATTCAAGCACACAAAACCACAAGAAAACCTCTATTGAAATCTTGCTCTTTTTTGTTTGGGAAGAATTTGGCTTCCACTTACAATTTCTCACGTTTGTCTGTGGGTAAAATCCAGGATGGTAGCCCCCAAATTTCTGTTACGACCAGGTGAGAAAGGGGTCTAGGGTTCCCTCTCAGTCTTCACCTGGTCTTACTGTAACAGGGTTTAATTTTAAATACACTATATTTTAGCTCCCCCTTGGTGAATCCTTGTTCACTGCTTTCCAATTATAAGGCATAGAAATCAACGTCAACAGGTTTTCTTAGGTTTAAAGAAGAAAGGTTGAAATTTATTGAACTTAAACTCTAATTCAGTTAATGCCTACGGATGCATGATGCGCCCACGCGATACATGCAGATAGAGACAGAACAGAGCAGAAGAAATAAAGTGGAAAAGTTTGAGGCAATCTCTGAAGAGGGTTGTTGTTTTGGATCTTCAAGGTCACTGTAGAGTCCTTGATTGTAGGAAGATCTTGCTTTTCATTGGGGCCCAGTATTCTTCTTAAACCTTGTTCACTGTCGGAGACTTTTCTGTCTTGGGGTTCATGTGTTTTCAGTAGATTTGGAGTTCCGTGAGAAAAAGATGGGAGCAGACAGGAGGAGGCTGTGGCGAGCCATCCAGGAGAGGGTTTTTCAGTCCAGGAGCAAACAGACACTCTGAGTTCAAATTGTTTGTACAATTCAGAAAAACCCAGGTTGCCAAGCAGGTTAGTCATATGACTAGCTGGTCTGACCATGCTGTTTGTGGATTCTCTGGTCTTAGCCTACCCTGGAAGGTCTCATCTTACACACAATACCTGATGCTCAAAGTTCATTGTGGGTTAAATTGGATAAGGGAAGTAACCCCTTTGTCTCCACAAGCACTGTCTGTTAATATGCAAATATCTTTCCAGCCAAGGGCTGGTGATTGCTTTTTTTTAAACAAGTCCTTTCTTCACTTCAGCAGCAGTTTTCAAATCAATGTTCATATGACAGAATTTATGTGCCTCAGTCTTGACAGGTCGGGAGGAGTCTGCATGACATAAGTGTTATGTGTTGGAGGGGTTGCACCAGAGTTGGCTGCTTGTCCCATGTTTTTTGGGTTAGATTTTCACCTTCACTGCCCGGGCAGTAATCTAGCAGAGAGAAAATCAATGGAATGAAAATCAAGTGGGTTGTACAAAGACAGCAGCGAGAGAGGAGGAGGCAGTGAGTTCAAAAAGAGCACGAGAGTGGGGAGAGGTTTCACTGTAAAGACAGCGCAGAGTGAGGAGGAGGCAGCAAGTTCAAAAAGAACATTGATAGCAGGGAGAGCCTTCACTGTAAAGATTGCGCTGAGAGAGGGGGAGGCAGTGAATCAAAAAGAGCGTGGAGAGCGGGGAAAGGCTTCACTGTAAACACAGCGTGGAGAGAGGAAGAGCCAACGAGTTCAAAAAGAGCAGGGTGATGCTATTCTCCAACCTCTATCCTCTATCCTATCCTATTCAGTGCAGTGGAACGGGCGCATTCGGAGAAAATCAGGTGTGACGTCACAGGGAAGCAGGTAGGTGATTGCTTGGTGAAGAAGCTAGCTGTTTGGTGAGTATCTGGTAAGTAGTTAAGGTCTATTTTATTCCTAAGGTTTAAAATAGTACAGGAACTGATGGTAAGTTTAAAAATACATAAAAAAGGAAAATAAAATAAATAATTGAATAAAATAATTAAGTAGTTAATTAAAACATATTAAGGATGGCAGGACAGGTGATGTGCCATGGCTGCAGCATGTGGGAGCTCCTGGATGCCAGTATGATCCAGGGCAAACCCATTGGCATTAAGTGTTTGCGGCTTGAGGAGCTTCAGCTCAGAGTTGTTGAGCTGGAGGCCGAGCTGCAAACACCGCAACACATCAGGGAGGGGGAAAGTTACCTGGGCACTTTGTACCAGGAGGCGGTCACACTTTTTAGGATAGAGTCTTCTGATTTGTTCAGTGGTCAGGGACAGGAGAGTGTGGCTGTAGCTGAGGCAGGTAAGGGGACCCAGAGTGCAGGAGCCTCAGCCTTTGCAATTATCCAACAGGTTTGAGGTTCTTTCAGCTTGTTTGGATGAGAGTGGGGGCTGCAGGGTGGATAAGCAACCAGACCATGGCACCATGGTACAGGAAGCCATTCAATGCAGGAAGCAAAAAGGAACATAATGGTAGTAGGGGATAGTATAGTGAGGGGGATTGACACTGTTCTCTGCAGCAAAGAGCGCGAGTCCAGATGGATGTGTTGCCTGCCTGGTGCCAGGGTTCAGGACATCTGCTCAGAGCTGGGGAGAGGAACTTACAGTAGGAGGGGGAGGATCCAGCTGTTGTGGTCCATGTAGGTACCAATGACATAGACAGGACAAGGAAAGAGGTTCTGCACAGTCAGTATGAGGAGCTAGGCACCAAATTACAAAGCAGAACCTCAAAGGTAATAATCTCTGGATTATTATATGAGCCACGTGCAAATTGGCATAGGGCATGTAAGATTAGAGAAATGAATGCGTGGCTCAAAAACTGGTGCAGTAGAAGTGGGTTCTGGTTCATGGGGCACTGGCAACAGTACTGGGGAAAGTGGGAGCTGTACCGTTGGGATGGTCTACACCTGAACCATGCTGGGACTGGTGTTCGAGCGAGCCGCATAACTAGGGAAGTAGAGACGGTTTTAAACTAAATAGTGGGGGCAAGGGATCAAATTTGGTAAGATATTGTAAAGCGAAGAATAGAGACAAGGCAAGAGAGAAAGGTATTCATATGGGAAATGATAAACAAACCATGACAGGAAGGGACAGAGAGTACAAATCTAAGAGTAAATCAACAGATAAGGCTAGAGGTTACAAAAATAATAAAAGGACAAAACTGAAGGTTCTGTATCTGAATGCATGTAGCATTTGAAACAAAACAGATGAACTGATACTGCAAATAGAAATAAATAAATATGATCTGATAGCCATTACAGAGACATGGCTGCAGGATGACATAGGGCTGAATTTTACCAGCCTGCCGACGTTGGGGTTGTGGCGCAGGGACCCAGAAAATTTTTGACCTCCAATGCCAAGAAGGCCCCCCCACCACCCCCCCCCCCCCCCCCAACGCTGCTCAGTGGCGGGGCATTCATTTTGTTATGACCAGGTGAGAAGGTGTCTCGGGGCCTTTTACTGTCTTCACCTGGTCTTATTGTAACAGGGTTTAATTTTTAAACACAATGTTTTTTGAGCAACCCCTTGGTGAATCCTTGTGTCCCACTTTCCAATTATAAGGCAAACAAATGAGCATAAACAGGCTTTCTTAGATTTAAAGAAGAAAAGTGAAATTTTTTTCAACCTTAAACTCTAATTCGGTTAACGCCTATGGATATATGATGCGCCCACACTAGCATGCACACACGATACACACTTGCAAATAGGGACAGACAAGAGCAGAAGAAAAATAGAGGTTTGAGCCAATCTTGGAAGAGGTTTTTTTCACTGTGCTTCGAGCTTGCTGTAGGGTCCTTGATTGGGGGTTGTCTTGCTTTTCGTTGGGGCCCAGTATTGTTCTTAGTCTTGTTCACCGTTGGAGACTTTTCTCTCTTGGGGTTCATCTGTCTTCAATGGTTTCCGAAGCTGGTGAGAGCAAGATGAGAGCAGACAGGAGAGAAGTGTTCTCAGTCCAGGAGCTAACAGCTTTCTGATTTCAAATTCCTTGTTGGAAGTTCAAATTCAAGAATCTCCAACAGTCAGTTAGTCATGTGACCCAAATTGGTCCGACCATGTCTGTATGTATTTGACCATCTTAGCAGTTAACCTGGAATGCTAGCCTTTCCACCTTCAGTGTCTGGTAATCAAAAGTCCATTGTGGATTAAATTGGAGCAGGGAATAGCCCCTTTGTCTTTTGACGTGCTGTCTTTTGAAGTGCTGTCTGTCTCTCTCCAGCCAAAGTCTCCAATTGTTTTTTTAAAGCAAGTTCTTTCTTCACCAACAATAGTTTAAAATCAATGTTCATGTGGCGAAATTAATTTTCGTCATTCTTGGCAGATGGGCTTGCCTGACAATTTTAATATTAAAATTAATTTTAAAAACAAGCAAATAAACCTACCTGGTCCCGACAGCCGTCCCACGCCGATATTCCAGCCGCCGGCCGGCCTCTGCATGAACATTTGAGGTGTGACACTGGTGGGGAGGGAGGAGCAGTGAAATTCTCAGGGCGGGAGTGGGGAGAGAGCAGGGAACCGACTTTTGATTGGGGTCGGGGTGGGGGGGGGGGGGTGGGTGGTGGCGGGTGATGGTGGGAAGGGGTTAAGGTTTAAAGTTAATAAAGGTTGGGAGGGAATGGGAAATTAATGAATTGATTCTTCCTTGGGGGGTGGGTGAGGGGAGTTAAAATGTTATTACATGTGTAACTTTAATTTTGAACGTTTGTTCTCTTTAAAAATACAAATATTAGTGAAGGGCTTGAAGCCCTTTAAAAATAACGCCGGCACTTGCGCAGTGGTGCCGACGCCATTGCCGGGGACAGAGCGACCACCCCCGATGACGTAGAGGGGGCGGCCGTTCTGCCCCTTCCATTTAAATGAGCCCCCCGCGCGTAATATTGCGGGGGCTCAGCAATGGCGCATGCGCACGGGTGGACCGCCAACTTCAAAGCTCTCCGCCGTGATTTGCGGCACGCTCATAAAATTCAGCCCATAGATTAGGACCTGAATATTGAAGGGTACATGACATTTGGGAAGGACAGGAAGCTTGGAAAGGTGGAGGGGTGGCTCTGTTAATTAATGATGGAAGCAGTTTGGGTCAAGATAAGAAAGGATAAAGGCAAGAAGTCACTCATGGGAGTGGTGTACAGGCCCTTAACAGTAACCACATGGTAGGACGGGGTATAAAGAAAGAAATAATGGGAGCTTGTCAGAAAGGTATGGTGATAATCATGGGGGATTTTAATCTAGGTATAGACTGGAAAAATCAGATGGGCAAAGGTAGCCTAGATGAGAAGTTCATAGAATGTTTTCGGGATAGTTTCTTAGAACAGCACATTCTGGAACCAACCAGAGAGCAGGCTAAACTAGACCTGGTATTGTGCAACGAGATGCAATTAATTAATGACCTCATAGTGAAGGTGCCCCTTGGTAGCAGTGACCATAATACAATGGAATTTTACATTCAGTTTGAGGGAGAGAAGAATGGGTCCAAGACTAGTATTTTAAACTTAAATAAGGGCAATTATGAGGCATGAAAGCAAAGCTAAATAAAGTGAACTGGCAAATTAGGTTAAGGGACAGGTCAATAGAGATGCAGTGGCAAACATTTAAGGGAATATTTCAGAATATACAGAATAGATACATTCCAATGAGAGAGAAAAATTCCAAGGGGAGGATAACTAAAAAAGTTAAAGATAGTATCATACTTAAAGAAAAAGCATATAATTAAGCAAAGATGGGTGGCAAGTCAGAAGATTGGACAGAATATAAAAAACAGCAAAGAATGACTAAAAGTTTAACAAGGAGGGAAAAATTAGAGTACTAGAGAAAGCTGGGTAGAAATATAAAGACAGATAGTAAAAGTTTCTATAGATATTTAAAAAAGAGTGTTAACAAAGTGAGCGTTGTTCCTATAGAAAGTGAGTCTGGGGAATTAATAATGGATACTAAGGAGATGGCTTCACTATAGAGGATTCAAGTAACATCCCAGAATTAGCTGTGAGTTGGGAAATGGAAGGGAGGGAGGAACTCAAGAAAATTACAATCATCAGGGAAGTGGTACTGAGCAAATTGCAGGCTGACAAGTCGCCAGGTCCTGATGGACTTCATCCTAGGGTCTTAAAAGAAGTGGCTAGTGAGACATCTCAGAGCTCTGCAATCTCTCACCATTTAGATAATATTTTTTTTTATTCTTCCTGCCAAGATGGACAATTTCACATTTTCCCACATTATACTTCATTTGCCAGATCTGGCATTGGTTTAAATTTCCCAAAATTCCCAAGATTCTGAGAAGTTTCTATTAGATTGGGAAATAGCAAAAAAGGGAGAGAAAAAGCAGGAAACTACAGGCCAGTTAGCCTAACATCTGCCATAGGAAAGATGTTAGAAGCTATTATTAAAGACATTGTAGCAGGGCACTTAGAAAGGTTTAAGGTAATCAGGCAGAGTCAACATGGTTTTGTGAAAGAGAAATCATGTTTAAGCAACTTATTGGAGTTCTTTGAAGAAGTAACATGTGCTGTGGATAAAGGGGAACCGGTGGATGAACTTACTTAGATTTCCAGATGGCATTTGATAAGGTGCCACATCAAAGATAATTGTGGAAAATAAAAGCTCATGGTGTAGAGGGTAACATATTGGCATGGATAGAAGATTGGCTAGCTAACAGGAAACAGAGTGTAGGTATAAATGGGTCATGGATCAGTGCTGGTGCCTCAATGTTTTACAATTTATATAATCACTTGGATGAAGGGACCGAAGGTATGGTTGCTAAATTTGCTCATGACGCAAAGATAGGTAGGAAAATAGGCTGTGAAAAGGCCATAGGAAGGTACAAAGGGATATAAATAGGTTAAGTGAGTGGGAAAAGATCTGGCAAATGAAGTATAATGTGGGAAAATGTGAAATTGTCCATCTTGGCAGGAAGAATAAAAAAGAAGCATATTATCTAAATGGTGAGAGATTGCAGAGCTCTGAGATGCAGAGGGATCCGGGTGTCCTAGTGCGTGAATTGCATAATCGCATATTATGTTGGTATGCAGGTACAGCAAGTAATTAGAAAAGCTAATAGAATGTTAACATGGAGTAATCGGTTCAGCCATGAACTTATTGAACGGTGGAGCAGGCTCAAGGGGCCAAGTGGCCTACACCTGCTCCTAATTTGTATGTACAAAGGGCAAGTGATTGGCTCTGTTAGATTATTGCACAAGCGGCCTTAGAATATTCCAAAGTGCATCACCACAAATGAATTACTTTTGAAGTGCAGTCACTTTAGACAACAATAGCACAAATAGCAAATTAAATGAACGATCAAAATCTTTTTTTGATTGAGACAGAAATGCTTGCCAGCATACCAGGAGAACTTTCTGCTCTCTGAACAGTGCCATACGAACATACGAGTTAGGAGCAGGAGAAGGCCACGTGGGATCATTTCTGTCCAACTGCATGGGCAGAAAAGGAACTCAGTTTAACTTCTCATCTGAATGACAGCATTCCTCAATGCAGCACTCCCTCTGTACGTTTCTACTAGTTGCATTCAGGATTAAATGCAGCACATTAATAAGTTGAAGAATGCTTCATGTACTTTGTCTTAATTATATACTTTGACCTTACCTCCAGAATAATATCTCCTTTCCATCAGGTGACTTTGTCCGTGTTCCACAAAGGACCATTGCTGTGGGCGTGAGTACCTATTTTGCTGAGCTGTGTTGAGTCACTATCTCACTTCATGTCCTGTCCGAGCTGATTTGTCTAAGACGCCCACCCCCTGCTCCCTTGACCCTATTCCCACCAAAATGCTGAGCACCCAATTTCCATTTGCTGATATTGTTAATGGTTCATTCTCTTCCCCTTCAAATCTGCCATCATCACCCCTTTCAATAAAGCCCACCCTTGACTCCTCTTTCCTTGCAAACTACTGCCCCAACTCCAGCCTCCCTTTTCTCCCCAAAGTTCTTCAATGCATTGTCACTGATCAAATCTGTGCCCATCTTTCCTGCAACTCTATGTTTAAACCCCTCCAAATCAGATTTCCACCACCGCCACAGCACTGAAATGGCTGTTATAAACCTCACAAATAAATGCCACCATGATAAACTGTCCGTCTTCATTCTTCACCACCTGTCTGCAGTCTTTGACACAATTGACCACACCATCCTCCTCAAATGGTTCTTCTCTGTTGTCCAGCTGGGTGGGACTGTCTTGTCTGGTTCCATTTTTACCTATCTAGTCATAGCCAGGGAATCACCTGAAATGATCTCTCTTCCCACTCTTGCACCATTACTGCTGGAGCCCCCCCAAGGATCGAACCTTGGCCCCCTCCCATCTTCCACTCCCCAAAAAGATAAACTCAGCCAGAACTCCGCTGCCCATATCCTAACTCAGATCAAGTATTGCTCATCCAATACCCCTGTGCTCACTGCACAAAACAGTGACCTATTGGCGCCCAGTCCAGAATGCCTCGATTTTGTAATTCTCATCCTTGTTTTGATACCCCTCCATAGCCTCGCTGCTCCCTACCTCTGTAACCTTCTTCAGCCCTATAAAGCTCTGAGAACTCTGCAGTCCTCCAATCTGAGCTTCTCACGTAGTTCCGATTTTAATCACTCCATCATTTGCGGCAGTGCGTTCAGCTGCCTGGGCACTAAATTTTGGAATTCCCTCCCTAAATTTCTCCACCTCTCTACCTCTATCTCCCTCTTTAAGATGCTCCTCAAAACCTTGCTCTTTGATCAGGTTTTTGCTCATCTGTGTTCAGTTCTGGTCGCCTCATGGAAGGATGTGGAAGCTTTAGAGAGGGTGCAGAGGAGATTTACCAGGATGCTGCCTGGACTGGAGGGCATGTCTTACGAAGAAAGGTGGAGGGAGCTAGGGCTTTTCTCATTGGAGCGAAGAAGGATGAGAGGTGACTTGATAGAGGGGTACAAGATGATGAGAGGCATAGATAGAGTGGATAGCCAGAGACTTTTTCCCAGGGTGGAAAGGGCTATCACCAGGGGGCATAATTTTAAGTTGATTGGAGGAAGGTTTAGGGGAGATGTCAGAGGTAGGTTCTTTACACAGAGAGTGGTGGGTGCGTGGAATGCACTGCCAGCGGTGGTAGTCGAAGCAGATACATTAGGGACATTTAAGCGACTCTTGGATAGGTACATGGATGATAGTAGTATGAAGGGTATGTAGGTAGTTTGATCCTAGAGTAGGTTAAAAGTTCGGCACAACATTGTGGGCCGAAGGGCCTGTACTGTGCTGTACTGTTCTATGTTCTATGTTCTATCTGTCCTCCTAGCTCCTTATGTGGCTCTGTGCCAAATTTTGCTTGATCATGCTCCTGTGAAGTATCTTGGGATGTTTTATTACATTAAAGGCACTATATAAGTGCAAGTTGTTATTATAATAGGATTTGGAAACCAAAATACACCAACAGTCTGTGGCAATTATGACAGTTGGATAAATATCCTACAAACTCTGAGCAAGTGTATTACTGGCCGATGTTCTCATTTCACTGGGGACTGAATTGTCCACATACAATACAAATTAGTATCAGGACTGAAATATTTCCATTTGTCATTTTCAGTCAGCTTAAGACATTTTCCTGTTTTAGTTGTCAATTTTCTCTGATTTTAATTGAATTTCAACAGCAAACTAAAAATGTATTCCAAGGGGCAGGAAACAGTCGTAAAGGAAGAACAAAGGGCAGACAAAAAGGCAATGCTTTGGAAAGAGCAAAAATAAAAGTTCATTGCAATGACAGAAACAAGATGCTAAGCCTCTATAAATAATGAGAATGTTGCAATCTCAGTTACAAAAACTGTAATCACACCTATCACAGCAAAGAGCCAGGAGTGAGGACCTGCCGACCATAAGCAACCTTCAACAGCAATTTGGATGCAACACACCCTACTTTTGAGTGCCTATGTCTCCTGCTGTCATAGAACGTTGCAAATGTTTACTTTCAGCTAGGTTACGGTATATATTTTTTGAACTTCACTCTTTTGATGCTTTTTTTGCTCCAGTGCAAAATTTTAAACCAGTATGCAATCAGCAGCACAATTTGATCTCACTTTATCTAAGTATATCACAACCTCTCAGGCAGAACCTTCTCATTGATAATCATCTAACTCAGAGAAAATAGCTCCAACAGCCTGGAGTTGGCCAAAATGTGAATTAGGAAATGCATTTATTGAGATGAAAAATAATTTATAAAAAACAAGTTTTGACAAACATTACCAATAAGATTAGCAACTTTGATTAAAATTGTTTCCATTCATCTATTTAATTTCTTAGATAAGTGTCCTTATTTGAGCAAAAGAATTATAGTGAAGTGGTACACAGCAAAATTACAGACTGAACAGTCGCTAATACCCAGAATGTAATGCATAATTGAACAGCAATAACCTCTCTCAATCCCTCCACTCAGACAGACGCTCCTTGTTACAAGCAGGATAATCTCACATTGGAGAACCAGAGGGTTCAGAAAATGTCTTGAGGATTCAGTCGTAAATCAACTCTTAAAATCAATCATATTTTAAACAGACTTGAGCTTTGCTTTAATTTTGTGGCCTGTTTGTGTTTATTTCAGATGTCTGTTCAATGGTAATGGTCCATTTACACATTAAATACTAAAGCAGAATGAACTGGATATTAATTTCCAATCATACCAAAAAAATTAAACAACAAATTGTATTAATACAAACACACAGCCACAAAACAATTATATTTAGGTCTGCTCCAGATTCAAATCAATAATGTTTACACCACAGTTATATTGATACATTAGCCTTGGTGCTAATATTGTTTTGGATGTGCGTCAATGCAAAAGTGTTTTCTCCCTAACGTTGTAAATTAGTCCTCTTCAAGTATGTGTCCAATTGTTTTTTGAAAGTTCCCATGGAATCTGAATCCACCAAGCTTTCGGGGTAGTACATTCCAGATCCTAACAACTCTTTGTGTGAAAAAAATCCTAATTCCCTCTCTAGTTTTTTGTCAATTATTTTAAATCTAGAACTTTTGGTTACTGACCTATTTGCCAGATGACACCGTTTCTCCCTACGTGCTCTATCAAAACCCTTTGGGCTGAATTTTACCAGCCCCTTGACGCGGTGGGGGGCTGGTAAAATTCTGCGGGGAGAGGCCCGCCTCGACCCCCGACATCGAAAAGGGTCCGCCGCATATTGCCGGCGGCGGGGGGACCTCGGTGTGCCTCCCCCCTCCCCTCGCCGCTTGGTGGCGAGGCCTTCATCTGAATATTTAAAATAACAAAAATTAGATGCAAATTAACTTACCTGCTGGCGCGGCTGATTTTACGGTTGCCGAACGCAACTTGCATGTCTTTGGAACTCCATATGGAGTTCCGAGGTGAGAAACTGGTGGGGAGGGGGGAGGAATAAAATTTTCAGGGCGGGAAGAATGGGGAGTGGGGAAAACACTTTTTATTGGCTGTGGGGATGGTGGGAAGGGGTTGAAGGGAAAATGTGAGAAGGTTGGGAGTGAAAGTTCAGGTCGGCAATTAAATAACTTTTCAGAATAATGGGCAATAAAAAGACCATGGGGGAGTTGGTTGAGAAAGGGCCTCCAGCTTCCAATTATTTATTAAAAACCAATTACATGTAAGATGCCTTTAAAAGTGTAAGGGCTAAGGGCTTGAAGCCCTTTAAAAATGGCGCTGGTGCATGTGCAGTGGCGCCAGATGCCGTTACCGGGGACACGGTGGCCATCCCCTCTATGTCATCGGGGGTGGCCGCTCCGCCCCCTCTATTTAAATGATCCCCTGCTTTCACAATGTGCCGCCCTGGACCGCTGATAAAATTCAGCCCCTCATAATTTTGAATACCTGTATTAGGTCTCCCATTAACCTTCTCTGCTATAAGAACAAACCCAGCTTCTCCAATCTTGCCACATAAGTAAAGCCCTCATCTCTGGTTTCATTGTGGGAAAGCTCCTCTGAATCCTTGCCAATGCCGTCACATCCTTCCAAAAGTGTGGTGTCTAGAAGTGTACACAATACTCAAGTTGAGGCCTAACCCAAGATTTGTAAATGTTTAGCGTGACGTCCTTCTTTTTTTATTCAGTGCCCTTATTTACAAATAATGGCATATGCTTTCTTAACCACTTGAGCAATTTGCCCTGCCACCTTCAATAATTTGTAAAATGCACCAGAGATCACTCTGCTCTAGTACCCCTTCAAAATCATACCATGTAGATTATACTGCCTCTCCATATTGTTTTTCCAGAAGTTCATCACTTCACAATTATTCACATTAAATTGCATCCGTCATGTGTTTGCCCATTTCACCGGTCTATGTCCTCCTATAGTCAGCTCCTATTCTGCTCATTCTATACTATGTTGTCAAATTTTGTGTCAGCCTCAAATTTTGAAATTGTACTCCCTCTACCTATCCGGGTCATTTATAGAAAAAATAGGAGCAGGAGTAGGCCATTCGGCCCTTCGAGCCTGCTCCACCATTCATTATGATCATGGCTGATCATCCAACTCAGTAACCTATTCCCGCTTTCTCCCCATATCCTTTGATCTCTTTCGCCCCAAGAGCTATATCTAACTCCTCCTTATATAGATAAGCAAAGCAATAGTCCTAATAATGACCCCTGAATGACCCCATTGCATACTTCTTTCCAGTCAGAAAACATCCATTCACCACTACTCACTGCCTTCTATCCCTTAGCCAATCACATACCCAAGTTACCACCATTCGTTTAATACTAGGTGCTTCTATTTTATGAATAAGTCTGTTACATGGTACTTTATCAAATGCTTTTTGAAAGTCCATCTATACAACATCTACTACTCGGCCTTCATCAACCCTCTCTGTTAACTTCATCAAAAAACTCAATCAGGTTACTCAGATTACAGTTCTTTACTAACAAATCCATGCTGGCTTCCCCTTATTAACCTATGCTTCTCAAATGAGAATTAATTTTGCTTTGGCAATAGTCTCTAGTAGCTTTCCCACCACTGACAATGGACTAATTGACCTCTAGTTTCCAGGTTTATCTTTTTCCTCTTTTTTGAGTAAGAATGTAATATTTACAATTCTCCCTTCCTCTGGCACTATTCGCGTATTCAAGGAGAATTGAAAGATTGTGTTCAGAGCATCTGTTATCTCAACCATAGCTTCCCTCAGCAACCCAGGATGCATACCTTCTGGACTGGGTGACTTGTTAACTTTGAGTGACGCCAACCTATTTAGCACCTCCTTTATATCTATTTTTATCCTATCGATTATCTCTACTGGAACATTACCGTCCTCTTCTTTTGTGAAGATGAATGCAAAGTACTCATTCAGTACTTCAGTCATGCACTTTGCTTCCACAAAATATCTTTTTTGTTCCTATTGTCCTTTTACTTTTTATATATTTATAAAAAAATTTTAGGTTTCCTTTTATGTTTCCCATTAATCTTTTCTCATACTCTCTCTTTGCGTTTCTTATATCCTTTTCCAATTTCATCCTGCACTCTGTATTCTGTGAAGTTTTTGATTGTATTCTGTAGCTAACATGTGTCACAAACCTCCTACTTCTGTTTTATTTTAACCTCTATTTCCTTTGTCATCCAGGGACCTCTAGCTTTACATGCCCATTTTTTCTCCTTATGGGAATATGCTTGGTTTGTGCACAAACTATCTTTGCCTTGAAAGCTTGCAATTACTCAATTGTTGTTTTCCTGGCCATTCTTTGCTATCTATGCTAGATCTCTTATCACTGAAATGGTCTCACTTGCAGTTTTGTATTTTCACGGTTGTTTTTCCTTTGTCGCTTTCCATAACTACTTCGAACCTAATTATGTTATGATCACTATTACCCGTATGTTCTCCTACTGAAACACAGTTCACTTGCCCTACTTCATTTCTCATTGGGCCAGAAACATACTGAATAAAAAAGTTCTCCTATACATATTTTAGGATATATTTTCAACCTCCTGGCCCTTTACACTTTTCTCTCCCCACTCTATATTGGGGTAATTGAAGTCCCCTACCATTACTCCTGTATTATATTTATATTTAGAACATAGAACAGTACAGCACAGTACAGGCCCTTTGGCCCACAATGTTGTGCCGACCCTTTAACCTACTCTAAGATCGAACTACCTACATACCCTTCATTCTACTATCATCCATGTACCTATCCAAGAGTCGCTTAAATGTCCCTAATGTATCTGCTTCTACTACCACCGCTGGCAGTGCATTCCACGCACCCACCACTCTCTGTGTAAAGAACCTACCTCTGACATCTCCCCGAAACCTTCCTCCAATCACCTTAAAATTATGTCCCCTGGTGATAGCCCTTTCCGCCCTGGGAAAAAGTCTCTGGCTATCCACTCTATCTATGCCTCTCATCATCTTGTACCCCTCTATCAAGTCACCTCTCATCCTTCTTCGCTCCAATGAGAAAAGCCCTAGCTCCCTCAACCTTTCTTCATAAGACATGCCCTCCAGTCCAGGCAGCATCCTGGTAAATCTCCTCTGCACCCTCTCTAAAGCTTCCACATCCTTCCTATAATGAGGCGACCAGAACTGAACACAATATTCCAAGTGTGGTCTAACCAGGGCTTTATAGAGCTGCAGCATAACCTCGCGGCTCTTAAACTCAATCCCCCTGTCAATGAAAGCCAACACCCCATACACCTTCTTAACAACCCTATCAACTTGGGTGGCAACTTTGAGGGATCTATGGATGTGGATCCCAAGATCCCTCTGTTCCTCCACACTACCAAGAATCCTCTCTTTAAGCCTGTATTCTGCATTCAAATTCGACCTTCCAAAATGAATCACTTCACACTTTTCCAGGTTGAACTCCATCTGCCACTTCTCAGCCCAGCTCTGCATCCTGTCAATGTCCCGTTGCAACCTACAACAGTCCTCCACACTATCCACAACTCCAGCAACCTTTGTGTCATTGGCAAACTTACTAACCCAGCCTTCCACCTCCTCATCCAAGTCATTTATAAAAATCACAAAGAGCAGAGGTCCCAGAACAGATCCCTGCGGAACACCACTGGTCACCAAGCTCCAGGCTGAATACTTTCCATCTACTACCACCCTCTGTCTTCTATGGGCCAGCCAATTCTGTATCCAGACAGCCAAATTTCCCTGTATCCCATGCCTCCTCACTTTCTGAATGAGCCTACCATGGGGAACCTTATCAAACGCCTTGCTAAAATCCATATACACCACATCCACTGCTCTTCCTTCATCAATGTGTTTTGTCACATCCTCAAAGAATTCAATAAGGCTTGTGAGGCATGACCTGCCCCTCACAAAGCTATGCTGACTATCTCTAATCAAACTATGCTTTTCCAAATAATCATAAATCCTGTCTCTCAGAATCCTCTCCAATAATTTGCCCACCACCGACGTAAGACTGACTGGTCTGTAATTTCCAGGGTTATCCCTATTCCCTTTCTTGAACAAGGGAATAACATTTGCCACCCTCCAATCATCTGGTACTACTCCAGTGGACAGTGAGAACGCAAAGATCATTGCCAAAGGCGCGGCAATCTCTTCCCTCGCTTCCCGTAATAACCTTGGGTATATCCCGTCTGGCCCCGGGGACTTATCTATCCTCATGTCTTTCAAAATTTCCAGCACATCCTCCTTCTTAACATCAACCTGTTCGAGCATATCAGCCTGTTTCACGCTGTCCTCACAAACGACAAGGTCCCTCTCACTAGTGAATACTGAAGCAAAGTATTCATTTAGGACCTCCCCTACCTCCTCCAACTCCAGCACAAGTTCCCTCCACTATCCCTGATCGGCCCTACCCTCACTCTGGCCATCTTCTTGTTCCTCACATAAGTGTAGAACGCCTTGGGATTTTCCTTAATCCTACCCGTCAGGACTTTTTCATGTCCCCTTCTAGCTCTCCTAAGTCCATTCTTCAGTTCCTTCCTGGCTACCTTGTAACCCTCTAGAGCCCTGTCTGATCCTTGCTTCCTCAACCTTAAGTAAGCTTCCTTCTTCCTCTTGACTAGCTGTTCCACATCTCTTGTCATCCAAGGTTCCTTCACCCTACCATCCCTTCCTTGCCTCATCGGGACAAACCTATCCAGCAGTTGCAGCAAGTGCTCCCTAAACAACCTCCACATTTCTGTCGTGCATTTCCCTGAGAACATCTGTTCCAAATTTAAGCTCCCCAGTTCCTGCCTAATAGCATTGTAATTCCCCCTCCCCCAATTAAATATTTTCCCATCCCATCTGCTCCTATCCCTCTCCATGACTATAGTAAAGGTCAGGGAGTTGTGATCACTATCACCGAAATGCTCTCCTACCGAGAGATCTGCCACCTGGCCTGGTTCGTTGCCAAGCACCAAATCCAACATAGCCTCCCCTCTAGTTGGCCTATCTACATATTGAGTCAGGAAAACATCCTGGACACACCTGACAAAATCTGCTCCATCCAAACTATTTGCACTAAGGAGGTTCCAATCAATATTAGGGAAGTTGAAGTCACCCATGACAATAACCCTGTTACTTCTGCACCTTTCCAAAATCTGCCTCCCAATCTGTTCCTCCGTGTCTCTGTTGCTATTGGGGGGTCTGTAGAAAACTCCCAATAAAGTGACTGCTCCTTTCCTGTTTCTGACTTCCACCCATACTGACTCAGTAGACAAACCCTCCTCGACGACCTCCCTTTCTGCAGCTGTGATACTATCCCTGATTAGCAATGCCA
Organism: Heterodontus francisci; assembly: GCF_036365525.1. NCBI lineage: Eukaryota > Metazoa > Chordata > Chondrichthyes > Heterodontiformes > Heterodontidae > Heterodontus > Heterodontus francisci. The sequence goes on from NC_090384.1 coordinate 67,494,911, forward strand.
CTCCCCCACCTCTTTTACCTCCCTCCCTATTCCTTTTGAAACATCTAAACCCCGGAACATCCAACATCCATTCCTGCCCCTGTGATATCCAGGTCTCCGTAATGGCCACAACATCGTAGCTCCAAGTACTGATCCATGCTCTAAGTTCATCACCCTTATTCCTGACACTTCTTGCGTTAAAATAGACACACTTCAACCCATCATACTGGCTGCAACTTTGCCCTGTCAACTGTCTAACCTTCCTCACAGACTCTCTGCACTCTGTATCTGCCTGTTCAACAGCTACCCCATCCACTGATCCGTAGCTCCGGTTCCCATCCCCCTGCCAAACTTTCCTACAGATTTGTTATCTATCTTCTTTTCACTATTTGGAGGCATCTTGTAAAGACTCAACAAGGAAACAGCCCCTTTTCTGTTCTTTAACTCAAACTAAATAGATTCAGTCTTTGAACTCTCTCGTATAACACCCGTCTGATGATTTATAAAAACTAACAGATAGTAATTTTTCAAATAAAAGCTGAAGGAGTAAAGATCAAACTGCAGGAAACCAAGATTGGAAAGAGATTGATTACAAAACATTGGTTAGGTGGCATCAATATTGAATTTTAAAGGGCTGTAGACTGTAAAGAATTGGACCTTTTTACAGTGCCAGGAAAAAATGAGTCAGAGTTGGTAATAAGTCTGCTGGAGACTGATGAAATGATGTCGACAAGATAGGTCTCCTCTACATTGGGGAGACTTGATTGCTTTGTTGAACATCTCCTTTCAGTCCGCAAACATGACGGTGAGCTTCTGTTTGCCATTTTAATTCTCAATCCCACTCCCACTCTGACCTCTGTGTCCTTGGCCTCTGCACTGTTTCAAAGAAGCTCAGTGGAATCTCAAAGAACAGCATCTCATCCTTCAATCAGACACTTTACAGTCTTCCGGACTCAACATTGTGTTCAATAATTTCAGATCATAACCACTGCTCCTTTTTTTTAAAACCACAGTTGCTGGTACCCTATCACAGACCTACCCTTTAGTTCTTTCCTCCTCTCCTGCCCCCTTTCGTTGCCTCCGTGCTTGCTTAAAACCTGTTACATCAGTTCTCGTTCTGAAGGAAGGTCAATGGTCTGAATTGTTAAGTCTGTTTCTCTCTCCTTGGCTACTTGACCTGCTGAACATCTCCAGCACTTTTGTTTATATTTCAGATTTTCAGCATGCACAGTATTTTGCTACTACAACTTGCATTTATGTAGCCTCTTTTAAACATCCCAAAGCACTTTCCAGATAGTTGCTGAAAATGGATGCTGATCCAGGAAGGAAGAGGTTAAAAGGGGTCACTGACTAGATTAAAGAGATGGATTTTGTGGCAGTTTTTAAAGCGGTTTCTAGAAGTAGGATCAAGATAGCTAAAGTCTTTGGGGAAGGGGAATATACAAAAGACCTGAGGAAGACAGTGATTGGGAAGGGGCTGGAGGAGATTGTAGAAATAGAGTGGGGCTAGGCTTTAGAGGGTGGAGTTGACAAAGATTTTGAATTGACCTGCACTAGAGGGTGAATAGATGAGGATAAAGTGATTGGCAAGCGGGACTTAGTGCAGGACATGATACATGTGGCAGAGTTTGGGTCCAGATGGAATTTCCAGCACTTCTGGAAGGGCAGTGTTTGAGTAGTCAGATCTGGAGGTGACTAAGCCATGTATAAGAGTTTCACTGGCAAATGGGATGAGGTAGGGTTCAAAGCAAATAATGTTGCAATGGTAGATGTAAGCAGTCGTGGTGATGGATATGATTCTGGGGTTGAAAGATCAGTTCAGGGTTGAACAGGGTGCCAAGATTGTAAACAGTTTGGTTCAGCATAGAAGAATAGCTAGGGAGAGGGATAGCGTTAATGGCAAGGGAGCAGAATACATGGTGGGATCAGATGACAATGGCCACAGCTTTCTGAATGTTGAGCTAGAGGACATTTTGACTCATCCAAGACTTGGGGTGGAATTTTCCCAGGCTGGTGGAAGCGGGTTTGGAGATGGGTTCAGGGACAGGAAGGGTGGTAAAATTGCAGAAAATTACATCGGGTCAGGATCCTGTACTGTACTGGCGTTCCCAGGGCTGGTTGGGACTGCAATGGGGCACCCCTGTGGCCAAGGCGGGAAACCGATTGAAGTAATTAAGAAGGCAATTAGGAGCGATTTTGCACCTGGATTCGCTCTTTGCTGATAGCGCTGGAGTTTTATATATTTTTTTTTATAGAGATACAGCACTGAAACAGGCCCTTCGGCCCACAGAGTCTGTGCCGACCATCAACCACTCATTTATACTAATCCTACACTAATCCCATATTCCTACCACCTACCTATACTAGTGGCAATTTATAACGGCCAATTTACCTACCAACCTGCAAGTCTTTTTTTGGCTTGTGGGAGGAAACCAGAGCACCCGGAGAAAACCCACGCAGACACAGGGAGAACTTGCAAACTCCACACAGGCAGTACCCAGAATTGAACCCAGGTCGCTGGAGCTGTGAGGCTGCGGTGCTAACCACTGCGCCGTCACGGTGTCCGCAACCCAGCACATTGGAGAAGGAGAGTGCACAGCAGGAAGAAATTCCACAGTGAAACTGACAATTTCTGAAGGATTTGACCAGCCACACTGAAGAGCTCTAGGTGAGGGGCTGCTGTTCAAAGCACTCCTTGTGCCAGAGAATGTTATCACTGCTTGACAGGTGATTGCCAACTGTTTGGAACGCATTTCACCTGTCTAACACTTCACTCACTTTCAGCTGCACTTCCTTGATGTCAGCCTTCAGAGCGGCACAGGAGCAGCTTATGCAGCTCCGCCTTTCACCTCTGCTGAGGGTCAAAGGCAGGAGGCTCACCACCGCCAACTGCTCCAGCAGCAGCAGAAACCACCTTTTCCTCAGCCACATGCCTCTCCACAGGGCAATGGAGATGGCCACTGAGATCCAGCTAGAAGGAGGCGAAACCCCCAACATTGAGGGGACTGGCTCTCTCAACATGTCTGAACACCAATGCCTCAGGAGGCTCAGGCTCTCACAGCAGGTCTTTATGGAACAGGACCTCCATTCCAGTGGATGGGGTGGACACGCATTGCCAGTCACCAACAGTGTCTGTCACCGAAGGCCCATTTGTCCATTCCTCCCCGACCCCACAACTCCACCTCTCACCAAACTTGTATGCTGTCTTCTCCTGCAGGAAAGAAAACAGGGAAGTGTGAGTGCTGGTGATGGCTTGTGTGCAGAGGAGGGAAGGACACCATTGGTGTAGGGCCACTGCAAGAGAGGAATGAGTGGGGTGTCAAGGTGTCTTGGCCTGAGGTGTGCTGTACAAGAGAACACTGAGCAAGTCAGAGTGTGGGACTTGGCATCTCAAAGTTATGCCACTCACCCTTCACGTCCTCCTGAGGTCCTGGCTCCTCTTGGTGCACGGTCTCCAGCTTGGAGGGAACACACTCCGGCTGATGTCTTCCTTGCCCACTTCCATCCAGGCCTGCTTGGTTGGAAAGGTTGTTCTCTTCCTCCTGTCCTTGGAAGAGCTCACCTGAGCTGGACTTCCAGGTAAGAATGGGAGACCTGGGGGGGCAGCCTTCCAGGTCTCCTGTCCATTCCAGTGAGTGCTGCAGACTGAAAGATTCAAGGGCTGCTCAGGTTTTCTGAAACATGCCCTGATCCCTTTTAACAGAAATCAGTCCTCTGAGTAAATAGCTGTGTCAAACCTTCCTAGGTATTCTCAGAACCCAGAGCCGGGCTTTTAATTGGTTTGCTCCGCTAATCAGGAAGTTGAGTTCGCGACCCAAAAATGATCCTGCAGTTGTGCCAGAGACTAAGGCAGTAAGATTCCGCCTTTGACGTCAGACATGTAGTCTGGTATCATTGAGACAATCAAGAGAAGCGGTAGAGAGCTGGAACTGGGTATCATGAGCATGCATGTAAAAGCTGACTCAGTGCACGCAGATTATATCATTGAGGGGCTGCGTGTACAAAAGGGATGGGGGCTGATGGTAGATGATTGGCAGAGTGCTGGAGGGAGGGAAAATTGCTGATACACTCGTAAAACTCAAGGGAAACCAACACCACCAAAACAGGTCAATTATCCAATTGCTGTTTGTGCTATCTTTCTGGATGCAAATTAGATGCTGTATTTGCCTACATTACAATGATTACACTTCAAAAAGTACTTAATTTGCTGTGGTGAGGCTTTGAAAGGCACTTTATAAATGCAAGTACTTTCTCTCATTCCCATGGAACTAGATGACAGAAAGTAATTGGAGAAGTACAAAACTTTTCACATCAATGAGCTTTCACCAGAGCTGTTGATGACATGTCATCGGCCTGAAATGTTAACTCTGTTTCTTTCTTCACAGATGCTGCCTGACCTGCTGAGTATTTCCAGCAATCTTTGTTTTTCTTTCATATTTGCAGATGCTGCAAATATGTAGCTTTTGCATTGGTGAAGGATGATGGTCAACCAGATTAATCGCTTCAGAAATGGCAAACAGGATGAGTAGTCCATTGTATATAAAGTACTTTGAGAGATCCAGAAGGGATGAAAGGCATTATATAAATACAAGCTTTTAAAAAATCTTTACATCATCATGTATTTCCAACAACCTTGAAGACAAAACTTTCAGTTAAAATTCCACACAAATCTCTTCCCCCAAGAATTACTTATTCCTACCTCCATCCCTCTGTTGTTCATTAGGTCTCATAAAATACCAATTACAAAAAACTGCTGAACTTCCACTAACTGCTGAGTTCCAAGGTAATTCCCAATACTTTCCTTCACTTACAATGGCTTTACTGTAGCTCCAGTCTTTGGATTTATAATTTGCTGTGAATTCATCTGAATCTTCAACTCTACCTTTTCAAGGGCTGTGGATTTTGATTACTTGCTGTTTCTCTATGTGTCTACATAGCTTACTCAAGTGTCTACATATTAAAAATTCCAATGGCAAAATTCACAAATCAGGTTAACACTGTGGAACGTAATGTAAATGGCTAAGCATTTGTGTGTGAACTTTTTTGATCGAAATCCTGATTCTCCTAATAGTCCTCGCAAAATTACTGCTTTGGCCTTCAATTGCAGATGGTAAAAGCCCCAGCTTTCTCAACACCAGATATCATTTGAATTATTTGAGAGGGTCTATTACTGCATTTTCCAAAGGAGTGACTAGACAGTAGTCAGGAGCAGAAAGTCTGGCACTTCCCTTCTCTAGTCCAGGAGCACTCATCCTCTTTGGAGGACTTCTACAGCTACCACACTAAGAGCAGTTAATGCAGCAGTCTGTTGATTGCAGCAAAGCCAATTCAAAGCTTATTCTGATCCAATTTCTGGCATTCACTTTTGGGGTAAAAGGTAGTGAGATATAAATTGGTTAGTCCCCAAAGACGGGCACAGGAGTACGATGTGCACTCAACCCATGCCCATTGAGTGGAATGTCGGAAGTACACCAGCTTTGTGCTGGCTGATAATTACAATTTCTGCATGCAACCAGTGCTAACCGTGCTGTTCATTGCATCAGCAAGGGACCAATATTGTTAGTAACTTGCTTCTTAAAGCTCGTCTGCACTACTTATAAGGGAGGCATATTGTGGCTGCAGCAGGTGCGGGGAGTTGTTCTGCAATGTTTTCTGATGCTGCACTGGAGATTTCCGCCGATAAGGTGGAAAGGAGGAAAGGCATTCTGTATCAGGTGAAATAAATGAGGGGGAACTAGTAAATAAGGCCAGTAAGACGAAGAGGAAGAGCAGGCAGGGAGATGTTGCGGAGCACGGCGGGACTGGTGGTCTGAAAGGCATTTGTCTCAATGCGAGAAGTATAACAGGTAAGGCAGATGAACTTAGAGCTTGGATTCATACTTGGAACTATGATGTTGTTGCTATTACAGAGACTAGGTTGAGGGAAGGACAGGATTGGCAGCTAAATGTTCCGGGTTTTAGAAGCTACAGGCGGGATAGAGGGGGATGTAAAAGGGGTGGGGGAGTTGCATTACTGGTTAAGGAGAATATCACAGCTGTATTGCGGGAGGACACCTCAGAGGGGTCATGCAGCGAGGCAATATAGGTGGAGCTCAGGAATAGGAAGGGTGCAGTCACGATGTTGGGGGTTTACTACAGACCTCCCAACAGCCAGCGGGAGGTAGAGGAGCAGATATGTAGACAGATTTTGGAAATCTGTGGGCGGCACAGTGGTGCAGTGGTTAGCACTGCAGCCTCACAGCTCCAGCGACCCGGGTTTAATTCTGGGTACTGCATGTGTGGAGTTTGCAAGTGCTCCCTGTGTCTGCGTGGGTTTCCTCCGGGTGCTCCAGTTTCCTCCCGCATGCCAAAAGACTTGCAGGTTGATAGGCAAATTGGCCATTATAAATTGCCCCTAGTATAGGTAGGTGGTAGGGAAATATAGGGACAGGTGGGGATGTGGTATGAATATGGGATTAGTGTAGGATTAGTATAAATGGGTGGTTGATGGTCGGCACAGACTTGGTGGGCCGAAGGGCCTGTTTCAGTGCTGTATCTCTAAAAAAAATGTAAAGGTAACAGGGTTGTAGTGGTGGGTGATTTTAACTTCCCCTATATTGTCTGGGACTCACTTAGTGCTAGGGGCTTGGATGGGGCAGAATTTGTAAGGAGCATTCAGGAGGGCTTCTTGAAACAATATGTAGATAGTCCAACTAGGGATGGGGCTGTACTGGACCTGCTATTGGGGAATGAGCCTGGCCAGTTGGTCAAAGTTTCAGTGGGGGAGCATTTCGGGAACAGTGACCATAATTCCTTAAGTTTTAAGGTACTTGTGGATAAGGATAAGAGTAGTCCTCGGGTGAAGGTGCTAAATTGGGGGAAGGCTAATTATAACAATATTAGGCAGGAACTGAAGAATTTAGATTGGGGGTGGCTGTTTGAGGGTAAATCAACATCTGACATGTGGGAGTCTTTCAAACGTCAGTTGATCAGAATCCAGGACCAGCATGTTCCTGTGAGGAAGAAGGATAAGTTTGGCAAGTTTCGGGAACCTTGGATAACACGGGATATTGTGAGCCTAGTCAAAAAGAAAAAAGCATTCATGAGGGCTGGAAGGCTGGGAACAGACGAAGCCCTTGAGGAATATAAAGACAGTAGGAAGGAATTTAAGCAAGGAGTCAGGAGGGCTAAAAGGGGTCACGAAAAATCCTGGCAAACAGGATTAAGGAAAATCCCAAGGCTTTTTATACGTATATAAAGAGCAAGAGAGTGACCAGGGAAAGGGTTGGCCTACTCAAGGACAGAGGAGGGAATCTATGTGTGGAGCCAGAGGAAATGGGCGAGGTACTAAATGAGTACTTTGCATCAGTATTCACCAAAGAGAAGGACTTGGTGGATGATGAGCCAAGGGAAGGGAGTGCAGATAGTCTCAGTCATCTCATTATCAAAAAGGAGGAGGTGTTGGGCGTCTTGCAAAGCATTAAGGTAGATAAGTCCCCAGGGCCTGATGGGATCTACCCCAGAATACTGAGGGAGGCAAGGGAAGAAATTGCTGGGGCCTTGACAGAAATCTTTATATCCTCATTGGCTACAGGTGAGGTCCCAGAGGACTGGAGAATAGCCAATGTTGTTCCTTTGTTTAAGAAGGGTAGCAAGGATAATCCAGGAAATTATAGGCCGGTGAGCCTTATGTCAGTGGTAGGAAAATTATTAGAGAGGATTCTTCGGGACAGGATTTACTCCCATTTGAAACAAACGAACTTATTAGCGAGAGGCAGCATGGTTTTGTGAAGTGGAGGTCGTGTCTCACAACTTGATTGAGTTTTTTGAGGAAGCGACGAAGATGATTGATGAAGGAAGGGCAGTGGATGTTGTCTATATGGACTTCAGTAAAGCCTTTGACAAGGTCCGTCATGACAGATTGGTACAAAAGGTGAAGTCACATGGGATCAGAGGTGAGCTGGCAAGATGGATACAGAACTGGCTCGGTCATAGAAGACAGAGGGTAGCAGTGGAAGGGTGCTTTTCTGAATGGAGGGCTGTGACTAGTGGTGTTCCGCAGGGATCAGTGCTGGGACATTTGCTGTTTGTAGTATATATAAATGATTTGGAGGAGAATGTAGCTGGTCTGATTAGTAAGTTTGCGGACGACACAAAGGTTGGTGGAGTTGCGGATAGTGATGAGGATTGTCAGAGGATACAAGAGGATATCGATCGGTTGGAGACTTGGGCGGAGAAATGGCAGATGGAGTTTAATCCGGACAAATGTGAGGTAATGCATTTTGGAAGGTCTAATGCAGGTGGGAAGTATACAGTAAATGGCAGAACCCTTAGGAGTATTGACAAGCAGAGAGATCTGGGCATACAGGTCCACAGGTCACTGAAAGTGGCAACGCAGGTGGATAAGGTAGTCAAAAAGGCATACGGCATGCTTGCCTTCATCGGTCGGGGCATAGAGTATAAAAATTGGCAAGTCATGCTGCAGCTGTACAGAACTTTAGTTAGGCCACACTTAGAATATTGCGTGCAATTCTGATCGCCACGCTACCAGAAGGACGTGGAGGCTTTGGAGAGGGTACAGAAGAGGTTTACCAGGATGTTGCCTGGTCTGGAGGGCATTAGCTATGAGGAGAGGTTGGTTCAACTTGGATTGATTTCACTGGAACGACGGAGGTGGAGGGGTGACATGTTAAAGGTTTACAAAGTTATGAGCGGCATGGACAGAGTGGATAGTCAGAAGCTTTTTCCCAGGGTGGAAGAGTCAGTTACTCAGGGACATAGGTTTAAGGTTTGAGGGGCAAAGTTTAGAGGGGATGTGCGAGGCAAGTTCTTTACACAGAGGGTGGTGAGTGCCTGGAACTTGCTGCCGGGGGAGGTGGTGGAAGCAGGTACGATAGCGAAGTTTAAGAGGCATCTTGACAAATACATGAATCGGATGGGAATAAAGGGATACGGTCCCCGGAAGTGCAGAAGGTTTTAGTTTAGGCAGGCATCAAGATCGGCGCAGGCTTGGAGGGCCGAATGGCCTGTTCCTGTGCTGTACTGTTCTTTGTATCCTTAGGGAGGCAGGTGGCCCTCCAGCCACATGATGAAAAGGCAGTGGGAACAAATAACCAGAGGTCAATGCCAGGAGTATAGCTCCACAAATCTAGATGCAGTGCTGGAAGAAGCTTAATGATCTCCCACAAGTGATGGTTACTGAATGCATCTTCAAATGACATATCCTAACACTGTACCAGCAGCTTCAATTCATCACACCCCAATCACTCACCCACCAACACACTCTATCAATCAGGATTCATACCCAACTTTACCTCATTCTCACACACTTAGCACTGTTGCAAGCCTCACACCCAGACCTCACAGCTTGCATACACAGTAAGCTATTTAACCATGGCAGCTACATCACTCAAATAAACTGCACGACGCTTCCCTCTCTCTTTGAGAAGGTGGCACACAACTGGAAGCAGCAGTAACTAACCAGTGGTGGACAGGCATTATTGAATGTTCTAACCTTCATGGAGGAGATGGTGCGGACCATTATGGGAAAGGCTATTACTGAGGGTGTGGCTGAAAGCATAGAGGACAACGGTACCTGCATACCTAATCCTCCTTCTCCCTCATCCCACAATCTCTTCTGACTGAGAAGTTGCTGATGGTGTAAGCATGCACTTCTTACTTTCTCCTCTTTCCTCCTACAACCGTATCCTTGTCCCTTTTTCCTTTCAGATACCCAAGAACTGTAACCTTCTCAAGCAATACAGGAAGAACAAGACAGTGAAGATGAAGAAACATCATGTGATTTCACAGTTCTGATACTGACAATATAATTTAAGAGGATAGGCTAGAGATGAGATCTGCATGTGGGTGAGACACCAGGCACAAGTTCACTGCAGCGAGGATGGGGATGGGATAGCGCAGGTACCAGATCAGAGGCCACACAATAGTTCTGCTGTAGAAAGCGCAGATGATAACTTTAATTGGGCAGGTTAACGGAGAGAGCTAATGGGTGTGCACACCCAAATGCGTGGTACACTGGAAAGCCTGCGTTTAATGTCAAGGAGCATTAAGGAGTACGGCACAAACTTGGCACAGGGCTTTGCCACAGAGGCCACATGGAACAGGTAGCCACTTTCATCAACACACCTGTAGACCCAACCATGGTGCAGCATCTGGTGGCTGCTGCCTCAGCCTCTAGTGCAGCACTAGCAACATTAACTCAATACCTGAGTGCTGCAGTGGAAGCTCTAAGTGCTGTCATGCAATGTCAGCTTGCCATCATGGCTCTAAATACCAGTGTGCAAAGGGGTGTCACAGCACTCATGCAACTCTCCAACAGACTTGCTTCCTAAAGACCCTCTGCAGATATAGCCTCCTGCTGAAAACTCTTATACCCCTCCCCCTCCTCACTATTTTAGCAGCTTGTCCTGTTGTGTGTGTGGCCTCTGCTCATTCTCCCAGTCATTCTGCTCAATGCCAGGAGGAAGCTGTATTAGGCCACCCATGTCTGGAAGCAACAGGATTGTGCATATGCCTTTAAGTCACCAAAAAAGTACTTCAGCACCAATCAGACCACTCCCTGTAGATTATTGAAACCTATAACAAGTATGAAAAAATACCCAAAACACAGAATTGCAGCAGCAGCAGCCAGAAGAAATAATTCAGCAACTAAACTGTAAGTAGTTAATGCTCCCTTTAAATAACACTGGTGGAGTGTTCTTCATGCCATTGAATGTGGTTAAGATGTGGGAGGTTAAAAGAGGGTTAGGCTGGAACATGGAGCTCCAAAATGGCAGCACTGGCATCAAATCAGCATGTCATGATCTGCCTGCTCCCTATACCTCTAGTGGACATTATGTGTGTACACACACTAACTCCTTTACAAATATGGCACCCAGCAACCATGTCAGAAATGCGCACGTATGCTGTAGATACTATTTGGAACCTTAAGGGACCTCATGGTACCCAAAAAATGGGTACTACTGTGTAGGATTATGTAGTTCAATATGGAATTACAGATTCAGGAAATGCCGAGAAGTGAGGCATGATTTTTAATTAATTCAGTCAATGTCAGTTTCTGATGTATTGGGACAGTGGAAAGAAAATGCTAAGCTGTTGCAAGAACTTGTATCAGGGAATATTCTGATCTTTGGCTGATTGGAAACTTGGATAAGCACTTTCATCTTCTGACCTGTATGAATAGAGACAATAGCAAAGATAAGGAAATGTGCTGTGTTAACCATGTTAGCTAAAGATGTGGACTTTGGATTTCTTGCTTAATGGTAAAACAATCAGGTTGGCTAAAACTAAGTTTTTACCCTGCTTAGGGGTAAATGAATCAATCAGGTTGGCTGAAACTAATATGGCACAAGGCTAGATCCAAAAATGGTATAAGAGTCTTGAGACCCTTGGCTCTGAGAAAACTAGACTCACATCAAGAAACAGCACTGCAGCAACTGGGCTTCAGTGGTCTGGGATTCAAGAACTGAACAGCTGTTTCCTATCGCCTTTGTTAATAAACTTAGCTGTTAATTGAATGAAAACACCGATACCTCTATTGGGTCTGTTTGCAATCATGAATCTGGGTCCACATAGTGAGTAATTTGTTGTAATGACCTTACAACTGAGCCCAATTTCACTATTTAGTCTTGATTTTAGAATGCATCAATTTAACTGCAAATTCTCCGTCTTGAGAAATAATGCAAGTGAGGGGAAGAGGAAGAAACATCCATATGTGGCAATTTTGACCTGCTAACTGGTAGGCTTTGCTGTCCTGGACTAAGTTGCTGTTAAGACATACTGTATGAAAGATACACACTAAAGCAGTACAAGTGAAACTGTGTGAGCTTTGTACTTTTGTGTGCATCACATTCGGTCTTCCATTAAGGTAATACTGTAGTTTAGAAAAGCAGAGCATTCGCAGCAGCAGGATATAATGGTATCTCAGTAATTAATACACAGGAGCTATTTTAATTGTTATATGATGAATCGATGCACAGGAATCTCAAAATGATACGTAAGCACCTCCCAAAAAGAGGTTTAAATGTCAGAAATGTAGGATTTAAAAAAATAAGTTTTAAGGCAAGAAAATTGCATAGTGGTACATCACAATTGTACTTTATGGCTTACCATTCAGTAGCCTTGTTTTTTGCACTGTATTGCTGGGAAGCTTATTGTTCTCATTCAAAACTTATTTTATTGCAAAATTCCCTTTTAATCAAAAATACACAAAGGACATTATTTAAACGAGACAGTCGCTTAAGCAGTAGCTTTTTTTGTTGCAATCTAGCTAGAACCAAGGAGGGCAGCCCCTAAAAATATTTAGAGATTAAACAGGAGTACAATCAATCTGAGGATAGTCTAAATTAGAATCACAGTCCCTGCTTTCATCACAGTAATACTCAGAAGTTCATAATGAATACTTAGACAACTGATCCTCTGAAAGCCTCCCACAAGTTCCAGAATAAGATAGTACTGTTTGACTTATGGCACAAATTGCTGTAGATCCACACCATACTTTCTATAAACGTGCTTAGTTTGATGAAAGAAACACTCCCATTACTCTAATGAAGAAGTGTTATGTTTCCTATATTTTTCACTTTCCTTTTTCTTACATATCAGAGTCTGCATACATTCCATTTATTAGATAGTCCACTTGTACATAGTCTTTCCTTCTATAGCTTTCAAATGCTTTCTGGGCAAATAATATAACACTCACTAAGAAAAACAGCAGCCCAAATATTAGTACAGCTATTAATGAACTGGTGTCAGCTAAATATTTGATTAGAGATCCAGCAGGCACTGAAGGAAAGACATAATTCTTCCCATCATTGAAAGCAAGTGTAGTTCTAGGTTTTATTTCCGGTGGCTTTGATGCTCTTCCAGCCATTATGGATGTGGGTATGGTTCCAGGAGTTGAACTATTCACTTTGGTTGTATATCTTTGTTTCTGCAGCGTTGTTGATTCCTGGATTAGCTGTGTTGTAGACTGAATTATTGGGGTCACAGTCAACATAAGGGTTTTGTTGGTCAATTTTGGGCTTGAAGATGGGGCTGCTGTTTTCAAGGAACCCGCTTGCTTTGTAGTACTTGGGATAGATTGAGGAAAAGCTGTCGATTCTGTTGAATTACTATTGGGTATTATAGATGTTTCATTTTCCATTATGGTTTGATAAACAGTTGTTGGAGCTGGCGTAGTTTGTTGACCAGTTGACAATGGTACATTGCTTTCAAGAATGGTGGTCGTTTCTGCTAAACTAGTAGTGGGAAGTTGTGTGGTATATTCAGTTGATGATGTAAGTACCAGTGAAGTTGGTTCAGTGGCACTTATTGCTGAATTATTTGTAGCAGGGGCTGTTGTTATTGCTGCAGTTATAGCTGGTGTGGCATCTGAAATACTGGAAGCTGCCACTGTGACATTAACAGTTGTTCTTGTAGTGGTGGCTACTGGTGCTACTGTAGTTTTGTTCATGGTTGTACTTGTGACTTCTTGTGACACTGTAGTTGGGGCTGCGGTTGTAGTTGTGACTTTTCGTGACACTGTAGTTGGGGCTGCGGTTGTAGTTGTGACTTTTCGTGACATTGTAGTTGGGGCTACGGTTGTAGTTGTGACTTTTCGTGACATTGTAGTTGGGGCTACGGTTGTAGTTGTGACTTTCCGTGACATTGTAGTTGGGGCTACGGTTGTAGTTGTGACTTTCCGTGACGTTGTGGTTGTGGTTGGATGGGTGACAGCTGGTGACACTGTAGTTGTAGACAATCCTCTATTACCAACAAGTTCTGATGACAATACAGGTGCAGTGGTGATCGGTGGTGATGCTAAAGTTGTTTCTTCTGATGTGGATCTGGAAATATTTACTGAAGCAATTTCTCTAATGCTTTTATTAGTTCTTCTATTCCTTCGCACATGACTTAAAAAAATCTTGATTGGTAAACTTTGTCCTAGAAAACAGAAAAAAATACTTGGTGTAAAAAAATTTAGTGATGCTTTGCACCTTCAAGTAGGCACACATTATTCCTATAATAAAAGCAAAATACTGCAGATGCTGGAAATCTGAAATAAAAACAGAAAGTGCTGGAAATACTCAGCCGGTCAGGCAGCATCTGTGGAGAGAGAAGCAGAGTTAACCTGATGAAAGATCACAGACTGAAATGTTAACTCTGCTTCTCTCTCCACAGATGCTGCCTGACCTGCTGAGTATTTCCAGCACTTTCTGCTTTTATTATATATTATTCCTAAAATGTTTACTCCGAAGGTTCACAAGAAGACACAAAATGTCGTCTGCTTGGATGTTCAAGATCCTTCTACCCAACTCACAAAGTTAAACCAGCCTAATTCTCAATACTGTGCACCATTGAAAAAAACAAGTGGAGGCTATTTCCACAAAGGAATGAGTAACTCTGATAATCTTCTGATGACTAGTATTGGCAGAGTCCTACTTGTCCTTTCAGTCAGGGAATTATATCATGCCCACAGAGGCCAGAACAGTAAAACATAATAGATAATTAATTTTAGAGAAGAAACAAAAAAGAATGAAAATTACTCTGCAGGCCTCATCTTCCATGTGATCTGTATACAGTCAAAGGAAAAAGGAAAACATTTGGCAAAAGATTTCTGGATTTAAAATCAAAAACACCTTTCACAGTTATTGGGGAATTGTCAACAGTTATCAACAAGTGACAGTTTATGCAATGAGCCCTTAAAAGGTAAGTAGATTCTGCTCATACCTATTTGCAAAGTTTTAACATCTTCCACGTTTACTCCTTTACAGATAGGGATATCAAGACAGTGCAAATAAAAACAGAGATTTTGTTTTTCTTCAATCACCACCCAGTTACACTCCAAGCCATCTGCAACAAAAGTTAAAAGAAAAACTTATGCATCATCTGCAGTGTTTTTATCCTATAAACACATCCACACACATATATCTATAATAAATTAAGGGCTAAGAATTGGTCTGCACCGTTGTTTAGATGCAATGGTGGTGGACAGGAGGAGGTTCTGCAGGGGCCAGGAGGCCCTAGATACCATCCTCTGAAGGGATTAGGAGAGGGCAGCCAGAGAGGTCAATTCCTGAAGTCTGGCCCCGAGGAGCTGGCAGCAGTGCGACAAGCAGTCACATGGCCTCAAGTGGGTAGTCAAGGTCAATGAATGCATCTTGACACGATGCAAGCAAAATTTGGATCCGTAACAACAGTTGATTTCCCTCTTGGGAGAGCATGCTGCACTGTGAACTGCTTATGGCTTGGCCCACACGGTGCATCATGTTGAGAAGGGTGAGTGACGGAAGCAACAGAACTGGTCCTATTGTGATATCACAAAGACCTACCGGCTGACGTGATTCCCATTTTCCAAATTTGGACCACGCAGGTCCAATGAATTCGCATGTCACTCACCAAAGATCAAGAAGGGCCAAGCACTAGCATTATTTAAAACGGCCAAAAGCCCAACTTGTGGGTAAGGTAATTTTGAAAGACTTCTGCTATTACAAAGTATCTGAAAGTACTCTGTAACTTTTCTAGAAGTGTTGTGGTCAGTTCTGTTAGAGAGGACTCAGATGAGAACCTCAATGGGGTGGCCTGCAGGAGTACGCTGATGAGTATGCACATCGAGATGCTGGGTGCATTGGCTGGCTTGCCAGACAGCCTCATGTCACTGTCAAGGAGCGTGGAGGAGCCTGGGTCCAAGTTGGCAAAAGGCAAAGATTGCTTCACTACAGGTCCCCTGTGAACCACAGCAACGCATAATCTTGGGGATATAGCTGGGAGGTAAGTAAAGGATAGTGCCACATTTAAGGCATTTGTATATCTCCTGTATTTTTGTTATGCTGTGAGACATTTGTTAATATCTCATGCATTTCTGTTCATAAGTAAAATTTAACCAGTTGTGGTGTGGACCAGCATGTGGAGCTCATCGGGTGGTAAAAAAGTGGAGGCAAAGGACATCGGGATGAAGGGAGAGGAATTCTAACCGAAGACATCATTGCTGGGATTCATATTGGACTTTTTAAAAATAGACAGCGTAACTAAACAAGGACACCCAAACACACACACATAGACAGGTAAGTCAGGATATGCCACTGATGTGATAGCTCAGGCTGTTAAAACATCAAACAGCTTGTCTACAACCACGCTCGTGTACAATGGCCTTCTGAAATTTGTGTGAATGCCTTATCAAGATGCAGATATCACATCCATGGATGGTATGCATCTACGACCCCGTACCCTACTGACTGCAGGATATGTATGTGCAGGTGCTCTTGCATAGACAGGGTGGGATTGATAAGGCACTGAAACCCAATCGAATGACCCAATTCAAAACATTACCTTATATGTCAAGGGGCCAGGGTCAGAAAAGGGTGTAAAGCAAAGGCTCACAAGGACATTATTGCTGCAGCCGGGAAGTGTGACTTGGTCAGTCACAGGAAGTCGTGCGGGAGAAGTCATTCAGCAGACCTGACCAGCCAGAAACGAGCTCCTGTTTGTGTGTCTACTATGCAACTGGTGTTGTAAGTATATACTATTGCTTGTTGAATTAATAAAGGTGTTCCACATAAAGTGAAAATTGTATCCAAAGTCTGTTTTGTCCGATTGATACTCAGGACCTTAGAGAGAAGTGAGACCCCCCTTTTTGAACAGTCTTACACACTTCTCATGAAGATCAAGCTTAATTAATGCTGTAAGTGCAGCCCCCATACCTGTGCAGCCTTTGTGTGGACAGGTCACCTACTCCTCTGCCCTCTGTGTGAGAATGCAACAACACTCTCTCCCATGAGGCGGGCATCCTCGAAGGCAGCGAAGTGGGGTTGAGAGGACACTGGGGTCAGGCAGGCAGTCTCTGGCGACTGGGGGTGGGGGTTGCTGAGCGCCGGTGGCACCGTTGCCGCATGGGTGGCCATTGCTGCCAGGGGGCCCCTCAGTGGGCCGTGGAGTGATGGAGTGCCCATAAAGGAGGGCCCCGAAGCTCACAATGTGGACAAAATGCCCATGGAGGTAGGAAGTGGCCCTTAATTGGCCACAAATGGCTCAAATGGCCTCCCGGTGGGCGTCTGAGCCGCTAACTTTCCCACGACATTTTGCCAGCCTTCCTGTCTCCCAGCCTGTCCATAAAGGGCCTGGAAAATTCTGGTCACTGTCTCCCACCCGGACTGAATCCATCCCTGCCACTAGTGTCCTCCCTACTGTGACAAAACCCTGTCCTAAGCATCTTTACCATGTCCAGATCCCATTCATCAAGTTGCTTCTCGTTGCTTTCGCGTCCTCTGCTCTCCACCTCCAACTGTCAACTTGTTCCAGAGAAAATTCCTTTGATCAGTGGCTCTCTCCCAACAATCCCACACCCAGAAATTCCCCTTTCAAATCCTCTCATACACTGCCACAAATCTATCATCCCATCATATGCTTCAGCACTTCTCTAATTGCTCCTATACCCCTGATCCCTGTCTTTAGAGTACATTACCAATACATCTAAAAACCACGTTCATCATTCCCATTGCTCCCACATCCCAAGATTCCTACTCCCAAAGCTCAGGACAGCCTCTCAATATACCAACACACAAACACTGCGACCACCTCTTGCTTCCTTGCAACATCTCCCTTTGTATTCTGGACTTATAACATAAAATTAACTGCATGGTTAAGCCTACAATTAATAATAATCACAGCTGTTGGTTTAGAGTTTTCACATATATATGCACAATCAGAAGTAGAGTCTAAATCTATCACTATTACGCCGATCATACTCTGGAATAAAACCATAATCTCACTTATTCAAACACCATAAATCAGTGAGACTGGTAACATATTATACCATATATAACACAACACAGGATATGTTGGACCTTATACAATAACACAGCCTATGCTGTCCCTTATATAACATAAAACAACATACCTCCAACTCACAGTGAGCAATGCCACAGGGGATCTGCTGGTAAACATTTTATTTATCAGTTATGCAATTAGAAAAAAATAAAATACATTTACGGAAATTGGGCGGGGCAGGGAGTGGGTGGAATTTATAATCTTGTGTCTCAAGCACTGGGAAGTATATACAGACTGTCTAAATTAATTTCCCTCTGCATGCTAAATAATCTGATGGAGGGCAGTCATTTTCAAAAGAAATATTTCATCTTCTCAGGCTGTAATAAAATAATTGTTTTAACCTCCAATTACTTAAATTATTCTAGATTGCAATATATTAATATTTATTCCTGTTCAAACATTCTTTTTCATCGAAGAGTATATTCTGATACTCAAGTATAATTTAGGAAAAAAAGATTTGAGTTTAAAGGTTCTAAACAGATACATCTTTGGGATTATAAAAGTTTTAAATAATCAGAGCTGTTTTATTATCATCTGGTATATTTGTTGTTTCAGAGGTGTTTAGTTAGGTACCTTATAAGAGGTTTGTTAAAAAGAATTAGGCATATAGTACAAAAAACAAAATGCAGTAGCACAAGTAGTTGGTTAATAGACAGGCAAGAAAGAGTTAGGCTTAATGTAAGTTCCTCGGATTGGTGGTGTACGCTAGGGGCCAATTTTTATTCCCGATTTGAATCTGAACTATCAACATTAAAATTCACTGATGACACAAATATAGGGGGCTTAGCATAGGTCTAGGGGGACTGCAAAAGTCCTCAGGAGGTCATACACAGGTTCGCAGAATGGTGACAGTGGGTGGAACATCCTCTGACAGCATTCGCTTGTTCCCATACATGTGCACACTGACATACTTTACCTTGGTCTGATACATCGTCACAAGTTAGTTTACATTCTTCTGCACCACTGACATGAAGAGACTTCAGCACTTTGATTCCATTATTTTGTAAATTATACATTGAGCTCTCAGTCAAAGAGGAAATGGATATGTAAAGAAACAGACCAAGAGGAGTCCACATTTTTGAGGAAAATCCAAACAAAATCCGTGTTTGGCCAGAAGTGCAGCATAAAGGAGTTATAGGTAGATTGATCCAAATCCGTTTGCCCTTTGCCAAATCTGAAAGCGAAAAAAAATATTAAAAATAGGTTACAGAATTTTTTTTAAAGTAAACTGTCATCAGGAGGCCTGACAATCCTTATGCGAATCTCAGGCTGTGGAGCCAAGTTCAAATCTCAGCATTGATGAATATTTGATTTTGGTTATTCCCAACAGGGAATGTTTTCCAGTTATCGCCTGGGCTGCTTTCAAATGAAGCGCCTCATAGCACCAACTTACTTTTGTCTTAGATGAGAGTTAAAGAATCCATTTTAACCAGAATATCACACCTGTTATCAAATGATAAAGAATGAAACGGACGGCTGGCCAAGGAAACACCTGTGCCCCTGATTGCGTGGCTCCATACACTGGGGTTCCAGTGTGTCAGTCACCGCACTTGCTTTCCATTTACTCTTCCAGAAACCATGCTGCCTTCATCTGCTGTTAAAAGCAGTAGAACACATGGATAGATGCTGCATTTGTACTACGGCTACCGAAACAGCAGGTAAAGTTTTCGGGGCTAAATTTCTTGAGAGTCCTCCCAATCGTCCACTATAACATCAGCAGAGGATCTGCAGAAACCCTTTAATCCTTAGACAACATGGGCAGCAGTGCTCCTTCTCACTGTGCAAGCTTTTACATTAATTTCAGGTAAGTTTAATAAGTGCCTCATAGGTTCTCTGAATCTTCTTGAGCATTTTAAAAACCCAGTTTGATACTGTATCAGTGTCAAACCCCACCTCCACAGTCTCACAAGCTTCTCTCCACTCGGGCCTTGAGTCTGGATTTATAATAGAATTTGTGTTGTTACTGTGAAGAGGAAACTGCTTGGCAGCCATGTTCAAGTTGTAGTGTAAATGTCCGCTGAGTGCAATTAGGTCTGAAAAATAGAAGTGAATTTATTTCGTGCAAAAAAAAGCTATCTCTGGAGTGGCGGGCCTCTTAGTTCACCATGTTCACAATATTTAAACAAGATAAATTGTTATGGACAGGTGAGAGATGATAGGGATGCTTTTTCTTTTTCACTTCTCAACTGACTGAATACAGTGTTTTTTTGAAAAAAGGGGGTGTTTTTTCTCACTCAAGTGCTTTAATTGTCAAGAACAGCCAAATGGCAGTTTTTTTTTTAAATTTAAAAAGATAAATGTTTATTATACAAAATTTTATTAAGTATTATTTCAAAGTTTGCAGAAGATACAAAACTCGGAAGCAATGTGAACTGTGAGGAGGATAGTGTACAACAGCAAAAGGACATAGACAAATTGGTAGAATGGGCAGACAAATGGCAGATAAAGTTTAATGCAGAGAAATGTGAAGTGATTCATTTTGGTAGGAAGAACATGGAGAGACAATATAAAATAAAAGGTATAATTCTAAAGGGGATGCAGGAGCACAGCTAGGTGTATATGTGCATAAGTCATTGAAGGTGGCAGGACAGATTGAGAACATGGTTAATAAAGCATACAGTATCCTGGGCTTTATTAATGGGGGCATAGAGTACAAGAACAAGGAAGTTATATTGAACTTGTATAAGACACTAGTTCGACTTGAGCTGGAGTACTGCATCCAGTTCTGGGCGCCGCACTTTAGGAAAGACGTGAAGGCATTGGAGAGAGAACAAAAAAGATTCACGAGAATGGTTCCAGGGATGAGGAACTTTAGTTATGAAGATAGATTGGAGAAGTTAGGACCGTTTTCCTTGAAGAGAAGGCTGAGAGGTGATTTGATACAGGTTTTCAAAATCACGAGGGGTCTGGATAGAGTGGATAGAGAGAAACTGTGCCCACTCGTGAAAGGATCGAGAACAAGAGGGCACAGATTTAAAGTATTGGGTAAGAGAAGCAAAAATGACTTGAGGAAAAACTTTTTCACGCAGTGAGTGGTTAAGGTCTGGAATAAGCTGCCTGAGTGTATGGTGGATGCAGGTTCAACCGAAGCATTCAGAAGGGAATTAGACTGTTATATGAAAAGGAAGAATGTGCAGGGTTATGGGGGAGAAGGCGGGGGAATGGAACTGAGTGAATTGCTCTTTTGGAGAGCTGGTATGGACACGATGGGCCGAATGGCCACTTCTGCACTGTAACAATTCTGATTCTGTGATCATCCGAAATATACGCAACACCCACTCTCACACTCCTACAGAGACACACATACACAAGAAAAGATAGAGATTATAAAGATAACGTGTTAGGTCTGATGATTTTAAAAGAGTCCTCTGTTAAACTTGCTTTTCCTCAGGGTGAAGACTTAAAACAGTTCAGGTCTGTAATATTTTCCCTTGTTCACTGAAGAAAGACTTGGGAATTTCAGAAAGATGGAAAATTATTGGAAATAATTCTGAGGAACAGGATAAATCTTCATTTAAAATGATACAGATTAATCAAAGATAGTCAGCATGAATTTGTTAAGGGAAGGTCTTGTCTAACTAACATGATTGAATTTTTTGAGGAGATAACAAGGAGAGTTGATGAGGGTATTGCATTTGATGTAGTCTACATGGATTTTAGCAAGGCTTTTGATAAGGTCCCACATGGCACACTAGTTACAAAAGTAAGAGCCAATGGGATCCAAGGCAAGTTGGATCCAAAACTGCCTCAAAGGCAGAAAGCAAATGGTAATTGTCGAAGGGTGTTTTTGTGACTGTAAGGCTGTTTCCAGTGACGTTCCGCAGGGCTTAGTACTAGATCCCTTGCCTTTTGTAGTTTATATCGATGATTTAGACTTGAATGTAGGGGATATAATTAAGAAGCTTGCAGATTATACAAAAATTGGCCTTGTGGCTGACAGTGAAGAAGAAAGCTGTAGACTGCAGAAATATATCAATGGACTTGTCAGGTGGGTGGAACAGTGGCAAATGGAGTTCAATCTAGAGAAGGGAGAGGGAATACATAATAAGTGGTAGGATACTGAGATGTACAGAGGAACAGAGGGACCTTGGAGTGCATGTCCACAGATCCCTGCAGGTGGCTGGACAGGTAGACAAGGTGCTTCATCAATCACCTTCCTTCATAAGGTCAGAAGTGGGGATGTTCACTGATGATTGCACAATGTTCAGCACCATTCACTACTCCTTAGATAATGAAGCAGCCCATGTCCAGATGCAGCAAGACCTGGACAACATCCAGGCTTGGGCTGATAAGTAGCAAGTAACATTCGTGCCACACAAGTGCCAGGCAATGACCAATCAAACAACAGAGAATCTAACCATCTCCCCTTAACGTTCAATGGCATTACCATCGCTGAATCCCCCACTATCAACAGCCTGGAGGTTACCATTGACCAGAAACTGAACTGGACCAGCCACATAAATACTGTGGCTACAAGAGCAGATCAGAGGCTGGGAGTTCTGCGGCAAGTAACTCACCTCCTGACTCCCCAGTGCTTGTCCACCATCTACAAGGCACAAGTCAGGAGTGTGATGGAATACTCTCCACTTGCCTGTCTCAAAATGCTGAGAATGAGGAGCCTTAGTGGAGGATGAGTCAGGCGCTACACTAATCCAATTCTTCTAGTATCCAGAACTCTTCTGGAAGTTAAAATGACCTTGAAATTGAGCTCTCTATGGACCATGCTGGTTGCTTTATGCGATATAACTGACTGCTTTATACAACATTTGGGCTGCATTTCTGTAAGACACATACTTGGCCAAAGATGACTCAAAGTTCTAAGATCTAAATTAAAGTGGCCTGAATTTGTCTTCTCTGGAATACATTTGCACAAATATAAATTTAATTTCTTTGTACATTAAATAAAAGAAATACTATGAATGTGTAGCAGAGCAAAACCCTTCATGCAATGGATTGTGTCACAGTGTACACCAATAATCTCAGACTAGTTTTGCCAGTCTTGGCAATGTTGTTGAACAGGAACATGGAGTGAAGCTTTAATACTTCCTTATAAAGTATGAAGTAAATAAAATTTAGTCAACCGGTGAGTCACCTCAAGCCTTTTGGCACACCTTCCAGCAGCTGGTTAAGAGGACAGAATATGCAGGAACCTGCCTATTCTAGCAGGGTAATAGCATACAACATAGGGGAAAGGATTGAGGAACAAGAACCAAGTTCAAAGCTGTAATAGAATTTCTGATCAGATTTATCTGGAGTTTGATACTGTTTTGAGCACTAAGTTATAGACTTTTTTAAGAAGACATACAGTGACTGCATGAGTCCAATCAACATACTTAAATTCAGTGCGGCAGAGTTCATCTTCAACACTTCCAACAGTATATGACGCAACAGTGCCCCCAGCAGGAAAGCACCAGTTCCCATCACAAACTTTACTAAACTCAGCTTCCCGTTTCTGTGCCACTTCAAATGATCTCACCATTTCTCACCTTTAAGCATTTGTCCACACAGAAAACAATTGTTTATTCTCCCTCTTATAAGTGGTGAATATTCTTCCAAAGCAAAATAATGCAAAATTCTGTGTTTGGCATAAATGATATGTCACACTGCTTGTCCAACATCCAGTCATGGACGAGCAGAAATTTCCTTTAATTAAACACCGGGAAGACCGAGGCTATTATCTTCAGCCCCTGCCATAAACTCTGTTCTCTAACCATTAACTCCAGCGCTCTCGCTGACCAGTGTCTGAGGCTGATCTAGACCATTTGCAACCTTGACATCCTATTTGACCCTGAGCAGAATTTCCGACCAGATATGGGCGGCACAGTAGCGCAGTGGTTAGCACCGCAGCCTCACAGCTCCAGCGACCCGGGTTCAATTCTGGGTGCTGCCTGTGTGGAGTTTGCAAGTTCTCCCTGTGTCTGCGTGGGTTTCCTCCGGGTGCTCCGGTTTCCTCCCACATGCCAAAGACTTGCAGGTTGATAGGTTAATTGGCCATTATAAATTGCCCCTAGTGTAGGTAGGTGGTAGGGAAATATAGGGACAGGTGGGGATGTGGGAGGAATATGGAATTAGTGTAGGATTAGTATAAATAGGTGGCTGATGGTCGGCACAGACTCGGTGGGCCGAAGGGCCTGTTTCAGTGCTGTATAACTAAATATCTTCTCATCACCAAGACTGCCTACTTCCATCTTTGGAACTATGGCCTTCTTCACCCAGACCTCAGCTTCTCTCCAGCTGAAGTATTCATCTATTCCGTTGCTACTTGGCTTGGCTATTCCAATTCTCTTCTGCTGGCCTCTCATCTTCCATGAACTTGAGCTCATCCAAAACGTTGCTTCCAGTATGCTAACTCATACCAAGTCCCATTCTCCCATAACCCATGTATTCATTGACCTAAGGTCTGGAATGCACTCCCTAAACCTCTCAGCCTCTCTCCTCCTTTTAGATGCTCCTTAAAACCTACCTTTTTAACTAAGCCTTTGTTCACCTGTCCAAATATCTCATGTGGCTCAGTGTTTGATAATGCTTCTTTGACGCACCTTGGCGTATTTTACTACGTTAAAGATGCTATATAAATTAAAGTTGTTGTTGATGATGGAAGGAAAATACTGAACAAACCAATGTGATAAAAACCATCACAACAGGTTTCACTTCATTTGTCATCAGCATCGTCCATCATTATAATTAACTGGGAAAGCAGCTGCTAGGGATAGCACAGCATTTGTCAGGGGAGTTTGGTGTCATCAGGATATCATTAGCAGCCTAACATAGATAAAATGCTACTGTCAATTTATGCCTTAGTTACATGATATGATTAAAACTTTAGAGTCTAGTTATCATATAAGAAATAATATTCTTCATGATTTCACCTCCTCCACATCCTCATCATGGCTGGTGGCTCTATATGCACAGCTTCAGCTGGTGAACTGCAAGTCCAACATATGATCTATACCAGAACGGTCACCATGGCATGAAATAAGAGCCATTGTTAACCAAATTAGCGCTGCCTTCCTGCAAGGGAAAAACAGCCATTTCTTTGAAGCAGTCTACTGAGACAAGCTGATTGAAGACTGACATAACCTCTTAAACGAGGTAGTACACAGGGTTTGAGTTTCAAGCAACCACAAAACTCAAGATCACTACTTTATAGATCAAACATTATAAAGTGCATTTATACAATTTATTGGATCAGAATGGTGGTAAGAGATACTTCCGGACTCATAGACAGTAGCACTATAGTTCAAACTGGAAATGTTAATCTGCAGACATTATCTCATTGCTCTGGAGGCAATATCTTTGGTCTGGATACAGTATTGTGGTTATGTTACTGAACTAGTAATCCAGAGAACATGAATTCAAATTCCACCATGGCAGTTTGAGAATTTTTATTCTGTTTTAAAAATCTGGAAATAAAAAGTTGGTTTCTGTAAAAGTGACCATGAAGCTGTCATATTGTCAACCACTAATTTCCTTTAAAGAAAGACAGACTTGCATTTATATAGCACCTTTCATGACCACCAGACATCCCAAAGCCCTTTCCAGCCAATTAAGTACTTTTTGAATTGTAGCTGCTGTTGTAATGTAGGAAACACAGCAGAAAATTTGCACACAGCAAACTCCCACAAACAGCAGTGTGATAATGACCAGATAATCTGTTTGTGTGATGTTGATTGAGGAATTAATATTGGCCTGGACATCAAGGAGAACTCTCTTTTTCTTCTTAGAATAATGTCATGGTATCTCTTATGCCACGTAGAGGGCAGACGAGGCCTCGGTTTAACATCTCATCTGACGGCAGTCTGACTGTGCAGCACTCCCTCAGTACTGCACTGGAGTGTCAACCTTGATTTTTGTGCTCAGGTCATGGAGTGGGACTTGAACCCACAACCTTCTCATTGCCGAAAGTGTAACCAACTAAGCTATGCTGACACGGCTGGGGAAGGAAACCTACCCGGGTCTTGCCCATATGTGACTGTGGGTGACTATTAACTGCCCTCTGAAGTGGCCTTGCAAGCCACTGTGTTTCAGGAATGCAGCCCTAGGTCAACTAGGGATAGGCAATATATGCCAACCTCATCAATGATGCCCCATCCAAATAATGAATTTTAACAAAAAATTATGATAGATAGGAAGCCAAGCAGCAACTATTTCTTGGTTAGTTAAACTCAATAGTTTTTGGATACCAAAGTGTGTACAACAGGCCTGCATTCAGATACATCCAGAAAGAACATAATCAAATGAATGAAAGAGAAATAGAGAAAAATAGACAATTAGTACAGAACCAAAAGGAAATCAAAACCCTGAGCACCGCACCCTATTTAGATTTTAATCAACCCATAACTAATCTTGGCAGCAAATTTATCCTGACATCTTCCAAGCAGCTCACATGGCCAAGCCATCTCAGGTGCCGCTGGCTTAGTAGGGTGTATATGCTGGGGATGTTGGCCGCCTCGAGGACTCCTGTGTTGGAGATACGGTCCTGCCACCTGATTATTAATAATTATTAATAAAATACTTATTAGTTGTTTATCAGAATATGTGAGAGAGCATTTCGGAGGGATACACAGTTTTGCAAGGATAGGTGCATTATCCCATGTAAAGAACACTGCATCAGTCTAGTGCTAAGGGGAGTTGTGCGCATCTGGCTTTACTTTTAATATCACATTCTCATTGTTTTGAGTACATACATCCTGAAGTCAAATATAGGCTAAGTGCTCATAAACAGATTTTAAGGTGAATTTAAAAAAAATTCTTTCATAGGATGTGGGCATCACTGGAAAGGCCCGCATTTGTTGTCCATCCCCAACTGCCCTTGACAACTGAGTGGCTTGCCAGGCTATTTCAGAGGGCTGTTAAGAGACAACCACATTGCTGTGGGTCTGGAGTCACATGTAGGTCAGACTAGGTAAGGATGGCAGATTTGCTTCCCTAAAAGACATTAGTGAATGAGATGGGTTTTTACAACAATCAATGATAGTTTCATGGCCCCATTACTGAGACTAGCTTTCAATTCCAGATTTTTTTTTAAAAAACAGAGTCCTGGCTCAAAAAAGGGCAGGACTAGTTAGTAAATATTCTTTGATACAACGTGTTAAGGAAAGATAGAGAAGGAAAGAAAAGAGGAGGGGTGGCAGTATTGATTAGGGAGAATATTAAAGTGCTGAGGAGACAGGATATCCTACAAGGATCAAGGACAGAATCTAATTGATTAAAGCTTAGAAACTAAGGTATCACTGCACTACTGGGTATATTATTCTACAGGCTGCCAACGAGTGCAAAATTGATGAACAAATTTGCAAGGAAATTACAGAGAGGTGCAAAAACTGTGGAGTAGTTAAAATGGGGGACTTTAATTATTCTAGTATAGACTGGTATAGTAACAGTATAAAGGACAGAGAGGGGGGAAGAGTTTCTGAAGTGTGTTCAGGAGAAGTCACTAGATCAGTATGTTTCCAACCCAACGAGGAAGGGGGCATTACTGGATCTGGTTCTGGGGAATGAGGTGGATCAAGTGGATCAATTGACAGTAGTGGAACATAAAGGGTCAATGATTATAGTAAATAAGGTTTAGGTTACCTATGAAAAAGAACAAGGAGTAATCCAGAGTAAAAATAATTAATTCAGGGACGGCTAGTTTCCATGGGGTGAGAACGGATCTGGCCCACAAAAACTGGAATCAAAGAAAGGCAGGCAAAACTGTAATTGAACAATATGCTGTCTTTAAAGAAGAGATGGTTCAGGTACAGTTGAGGGATATTTCTACGAAAGGGAGAGGTAGGGCAAACAAAGCTAGAACTTCCTGCATGACGAAAGAGATAGAGGGCTGAATTTTTGTTTGGCTGAGGAGGCAGGATAGAAGGCAGCACAGGTCACAATTTCGGATCCCGAGTGGCAAGCTGGTTTTCTGATGCGGTCCAGCCTCCCAGCAATTTTGGAACAGCCAGGGGAACCTGCGTACCAATAACTTGCCTGAACATGGCAGTTGATAAATTCAACATGTAAATGAGTCACTTAACAGCTCGTTTAAGGGCAGGAAGTGATTTTGGTCTGGAGGCATGGGGACCATGAAGAGCTGTCCCTGAGTAGTAGGCGGCATCGCAGTGGGGCACCAGTTGTGGAAATGGGTCCATTTAATACTCAATGTATAAAAGGGGGCAGGCACAAAGAACTGCTCATAGAGTGGCACACAGTGGCCACTGAGTGTGCAAAAGTCACATAGAGTTAGGTCTGGAGACAATGGACTGACTGGGGGACGGAGTGACACTACAGAGGTTGGTGGGGCACAGTAGGGGGAGACCTGCCAATGCTGATAGTGCTTCTGGAGGCAAGGAAGGCCATCCAAGGATATGGGGATGAGCTACTCAAAGTTGGAAATGAGCCGTGATGAGGAGCACCCACTCCCACAGCAAATACAGCCCATTGTTCCTGAGGCACACAGAAGCGAGGGGCAAGGAGAGAACAAAGGTGATACACTCCACACAGGGTATACTGACAACAAATGAGCTTCTTGAATCTCAGAGTATCAGTGTCACGAAAAGATGCGCCGATAAAAGCAAATGGTGGCAGAATTGTGTCACCTGATGGAGGGCCACATCACTCCTTGCTGGTCATGTCGGCACACCTTGAAAGAGGTGGCTGCAGAGATAATGGATGTGTTGGTGGTCATCTTCCAAAATTCTACAGATTCTGGAGCAGTTCCTGAGGATTAGAAGGTAGCAAATGTAATCCCACTATTTAAAAAAGGACAATGGGAGAAAACAGGGAACCATAGACCTGTTAGCCTGACATTGGTAATAGGGAAATTGCTAGAATCTATTATAAAAGATGTGATAACTTGACACTTAGAAACAATGGTAGGATTGGGCAGAGTCAACATGGATTTAGAGTCAGAGAGTTTTACAGCACAGAAACAGACCCTTCAGCCCAACACGCCTTCGCCGACCATCAAGCACCCGTCCAAAATTAATCCCACTTCCCCGCACTTGGCCCATAGCCTTGTATGCTATGGCGTTTCAAGTGCTCATCTAAATACTTCTTAAATGTTGTGAGGGTTCCTGCCTCTACCACCTCTTCAAAAAGTGTGTTCCAGATTCCAATCACCCTCTGGGTGAAAACATTTTTCCTCAACTCCCCTCTAAACCTCTTGCCCCTACCTTAAGTCTATGCCCCCTGGTTATTGACCTCTCCGCTAAGGGAAAAAGTTTCTTCCTATCTATCCTATCAATGCCCCTCATAATTTTATATACCTCAATCAGGTCCCCCCTCAGCCTTCTCCGCTCCAAGGAAAACAACCCCAGCCTTTCCTGTCTCTCTTCATAACTGAAATGCTCCAGCCCAGGCAACATCCTTACACACTCTTGTCCATCCTTCCCCCACTTCTTCATTTGTGTGCCTTAAAACCATCAAGCATTAGAATCTCACAAGTCGGGGCCCAATCATTAACCGTTTTAATTACACTGAGTCATTTTAACTGATCACAACCATAATAAAGGCCACCCAAGTAAGCCAGAAAGTGAAACTACTGACGCAGCACCCACCGCTACTGGCTGCGAACGAGGTGGAGACAGGCTGCTCGTGTGTATGGATGCGGCTGAGATGCCATGGCAGTTGCCTTTGTCGTCACAGTGCCAGTGTAGAGACAGGCATGGCCGTAGGGCCTTCCTGCATTGATGGGGGTACATCAGTTGAAGGGACCAAGGGGGCGACAGATGATGACGGTGCTCCGTGAGGGGTGGCCCCCTCCACCTCCTTGCTACCTACCTCAGCCCTTTCAGAGGGTGCTTGGACATCAGAGGGAACCACCAGTGGGGGCGCAGCTGGCATCCACTCCGTTCATCTTTGTGTCATCAGTGCCACTGACGGGTCAATGCTACAGAACGTGGCATGCATTTTGTGCTTGCCTGTGCGCTCCTCCTGCATCCACTCAGCGTGTTGGCCACTCTCTCAATGGATGAGCTCATGCATTCATATTCCTGAGCCATAGCAGAGAACATGTCACAGATGGACTCCTCCATTCTCTGTCCAACTTCCTGACAATATCCTGGCAATATAAAAGGCCTCCTTCTCCATGGATGGTAGAACTGCTAGATGGGGCACTCCACCACCTGAATAAGCCCTTTCCCTGGAGTTGTGAGCTCATTTTTCCTGCAAGATCAAGATCATGTTGCCCTCCTTCATCACTTCCAGCAGGTCAGAGACACAAGTTTTCCTCAAAAGTTTTGCTTTCAAAATTCAACATTTTCATTCAAAAAGAAATCAGTGCGGAGGCCTGTCTACCAGCTGTCCAATTTGAGACACTTTCTTTTCTTTCTCTCGTCCCCTTCTGCCCAAACCCCCATCTCCTACACAATGGGCTGAATTTTTGGGCCCCGTCAGGGGCAGAAACAGAGGCGGATGGGGCCCGAAAATACCAGCGCCAGCCAGTGTGTCGGTTTCCCAATGCCAAGGGGGGGGGGGGGGGGGGGGGATCCCCGATTAAGGCCCGTTAAGGTGCTTGAAGAGCTCATTAAGAGCTCGTTAATGGGGGGGCAGTTGAGATTTTCATGGGGGCACACAGGCTACACACACTGTCTGGTGTGGACCAGGTGAAGGGAAGTGGGTACAGAGTGGGGAGCCAATCATGGTCACCCTAGGGAATTACTTTGGAGCCATATAAGTTTAAATGATGCTGAGGGGGCTAGGCCACTGGGAGACAAATGCCTTGGGCACAGCACAGGTGGTAGAGAGAGGGGGCAGTCAGTGCTCAGGCAGTGAAGGGGGTCATCGCCCTCCTGGCATCGTGGGGGCAGAAGAGCAGGGGGCAAGGCCGCCCAAGGACAACTGGGCAACCAGCTGAGCACAAAAAAGACAGCAGCTGGCAATGGGGGCATGAGTCTCAGATTCTGGGCCTAGTGGTGGTGAGAAGCAGCACCCTCTGCTGGAAGGACAGAGCCCCAGCATCAGGAGGGCAGAGGAGAAGGATGAGGGGTAGGAAGGACATGAAAGCCAGACCCTCTGCAATAGGATCAACTGCTGAGGGAGGAGCTACCTGGAGATGTCCGAGACCCATTGCCGCAGGAGACTGCAACTCTCGCCGACATCTGTGCCCTTGTCGCCGAAGACGTTGCACTTCACAAAGCTGCTCGCCATGCCCTGACAGCAGCTGTCAAAGTCACTGTGGTCTTTAACTTCTTCACTTCTGGCTCCTTTAAAGGATCACCTGAGGACCTTGGTGCATCCCACAAATGGCAGCACACCACTGCATCTCGCAGGTCACCGATGCCCTATTTCTGAGAGCTGGACAATACATTAATTTCACGACAGATGAGGCCTCGCAGGGGCAGAGAGAAGTGGGTTTTGCTGCCATCGCCGCAACCACAAGAGCTTCCTCCATGTGTACGCTCGCTTTCCTGGCAGCTGCCATATCTCCTTCATCCTCCGGGAGTCCAGGCTGCCGCAGATCTTCACTCCACCCCACAAAATCCATGGAAGAATCCTAGGCGACAAGGGATATCCCTTGAAGAGATGGCTACTTCCCCCTCTACGAAAACCTGAGACTGAGGCAAAGAGAGGATCAATTCACTAGGACAACCATTGAGCAGGCCATCGTGCTTCTCAAGATGCTTTTCCAGTGCTTGGACCGGTTGGATGGCATGGTGCTCTCCAATACACTGCTGCAAAGGTCTTGCTCATTGTGGTGGTCTGTTGCGCCCTCCAGAGAGGTGTGGGACTTGAGGATGGTGATGCTCTGGAATGAGGTAGCTCGTAGGAAGAGGAGGTGGGAGGAGGAGGAAGGAGAAGCAGAGTGGGAGGATGCAGAACACCGCAGTGCCCCAGCTGCAAGGAATGGCCTGGCATGGTGCAAAGGTCTCGCCCAGATGCCATGAATCATTTGATTTAGGAATGTTTCAAGTGAGTCCCTCTGACCCAGGATGAAGGGCATGGTATGAAAGTCAGTCTGAAGTACTTATGCTGGCACATTCATTCAAGACGCAGGCGGAAATATATAAACCTTTACTGGCAAATAAAGGACACACATCTGCCCAGAGCCTTTGCTCTCACTATGTAGGAAACCTTGATCTCCTTCACCACTTCACACCACTTTTCTTGTCATATCAACAATAAAAGACGTTCCAGATGTGTGGCTTGAAGTGTCACTGTTTATACAGTGATATGAAAGGGAAACAGTACACAGAGACAGTAAGAAGACACCACAGAGACTCCTCAGTGCTCCGTGCAATGTGGTAGCCTTTGCACCTGGTCATTCCCATGCACTGCTCCCCTTGTGGTCTCGGAGGAGGTGGAGGCAGCCTGCCTACTTGTCTTGGCTTGTGGCTGAGATGTATGTGGCAGTTGTCCTCATCGTGGATGTGCCCATGAGGGCATCTCCGGAGGCTGCTGCACCTGCATCATTACTGGGGTAGCCTCCATCACCTGGCCCTGCTGCACAGAGGCTCCCACTGTCAGAGGAGCAAAGGAGGCCGAGGATGATAAAGGTGCCTCATAAAAGGTGGCATTCTCATCCTCCTCCATGAGATCCTCAGCCCTTGGTGTGTGCATCTGATGGCTGGAGGAGGACACAAACTGGGGCGCAACTGGCATCCACTCCATCTCTGTGCCACTGACCTCTCCAGGCTACACAGTATGACAAACACCCTGTGAACATCAGTGCACATTTCCTGCATGCAGTCCAAGTGCGGACGTTTAAAGCCCTGAGCCATTGTGGCAGAGCTGGATGGACTCTTCCATCCTCTGCCCAAGACTCTGCACTGTGTCAGGGAACTCTGACATGTGGGAACACATTTGCTGCTGCTGTTCTAAGTAGAGCCTTCTTTCTTGTGATTGATGAAGCCCTACATCTGTACCCAGCTGAGCAGGGATGTGTCCTCCCTCCTCCCAAAGGAACTGCCCACAGCTGCCTCTGGCTGTTACACTTCCTCCTGCACACCAGTGCCGTGCTCCTCACCCAGTATCACACTATATAAATGTGCGCCAGGATCCACCAAGATGAGAGTATCTGCGTTGGTGGACGGTGCACTTGTAAGGTAGGACAGAGTTTCCACGGTGCCATGATGTTTTTCTGGGGC
The DNA here is from genome assembly GCF_036365525.1 of Heterodontus francisci. Taxonomy (NCBI): domain Eukaryota; kingdom Metazoa; phylum Chordata; class Chondrichthyes; order Heterodontiformes; family Heterodontidae; genus Heterodontus; species Heterodontus francisci. The sequence goes on from NC_090384.1 coordinate 67,527,757, forward strand.
AGTTGAGGGACAGGATGAGTGGGTCATTGGGTGGACATCTGCACCTGTGTGAGATACAAGAAGAGATCATGAAAGCTAGCCTAGGACAGCAGAAACTATCCAATGCAACTCAAGTGCTTGGCATGCTATTGGATGGGGTGACATGCACTGCACCCCCTTAATGATTACCTTGCCTTCTGTAATCACTATTTTCAACATGAGCTCCTATTTTAAGGTCGACTTCCTCCTTGTCCGCCATCCTGGCTATCTCCATCGCTCGGTCTTCCACTGGTGTGATCCTCTGGAAGTATGCCACCCCTCACCTGTTTGCACCATTTCCTGGCATGATGTGCCTGTTTCTCCTGCTTCTCTTGGGGATAAGGCACTGCTGACCTCTGTGGCCAATTGCATCTGCCCCTCTCCATTAGGAGCTGCATGTTTCAGTGGTGACAGGTCCTCAGCAGCACTATTGCTCTGAGGCATTCTGAGGGGTGAGTAAGCACCTGTTTACACACCTTAACCATGTACAGGAGCAGCATGCACCCTGAGGCTCCTCAGGGTGAATATCCAGAGGCCTGTCTACAGAAATAGCATTGCTGTAAGGTAACAATCTGCACTGCTTTAAAATAATCAATACATTTTACTGAATCTTAGCAATATTAGTTCACTCTGTGTTTTACTAAATATAGTCCAGCAAGGCATGCTCATTGTGGAACTGCTATTGGAGTGGGGTTTTATTAGTCCTCCAACCATTTTTGCAGATCTTCTAACAGTTATCTCACTAGCATAAGTTATTTTTTTTTCTGCCCTCCTTACTCTAAACATTCTTGACTATTCTCAGAGTTGAGTATTAACTCCCTTCAGCCTCAAGAGTATCTTCACTGGATCTGAAATTGAACTAGGTTTCAGTAACAAGTTCAGAATAATGAACAAGTTTCATTAACTGCTGGATTTATCCTACGTCTCTGCAGGAATCAGGGGGCTGAAATTAGTCTACACCAGCAGCGTATCAAATTGGCAGCTGATTTTTCACTGTGCCAGTTTTTAGTTTCCACTGACTACGAAAATATTGCCATTGAATTTCAAACCAAGTAAAAGTGACGTTGAGACCAAGAAACAAGTCTCCAAAATAAGTTTGGCTTATCATTCTGGAACTTCAGTAGGAAGATGATTAGGCCTGGTGAAAATTGACTGCCTATTGCTATGAGCTCGTTTTGCTCTGCTGATGTAGACCAATTTCATCCTGCTTGTGTTTTCTGAGAAGCAGCAGAATACCGCACCACTAGAACTAATTTTATGCTTCAACTGCCAAATTAATAATGAACAAGTGAATATACAACAGTAATATGTATCAAGTGAGAAAGGTGTCTCGGGGTCTTTTACTATCTTCACGTGGTCTTATTGTAACAGGGTTTAATTTTAAACACACTGCGTTTTGAGCTCCCTCTTTGTGAATCCTCGTTCACAGCTTTCCAATTTGAAGGCAAAGAAATGAGCATAAACAGGCTTTCTTTGGTTTAAAGGAGAAAAGTGAAATTTATGAAACCTTACACTCTAATACGGTTAATGCCTACGGATATATGACATACCCACGCTAGCATGCACACGCAGATAGTGACAGTAAAGAGAGAAAAATATAAGGTTTGAGGCAGTCTCTGAAGGGGGTTTGTGGTTACTGTTTCTGTGGTTCGAGCTCGCTGTAGAGTCTTTGATTGTAGGCAGCTCTTACTTTTTGTTGGAGCCCAGTATTCTTCTTAAACCTTGTTCAATGTAGGAGATTTTTCTCTCTTTGAGGTTCTTGTGTCCTCAATGGTTTCCGAAGCTGGTGTGAGATGAGAGCAGACAGGAGAGATGTTCTCAAAACAGGAGTCAGGAGCTTTCTGATTTCAAACACTGCTTTCTCCAATTTAAAATTCTCAGTTCAAACCTTTGCAACAGCCAGTTAGTCATGTGACTAAAACTGGTCTGACCACTTCTTCAGTGTATTGGGGAAGCAATGACTGGGACCTCATTGTTCCAACGCTGTCTGTTACTATGCAAATGTCTTTCCAGTCAGGGGCTTGCAATTTTAAGTCTTAATGTTCATGTGGCGAACTAATGTGTGCCTCAGTCCTGGCAGGTGGGGGGCTTGCCTGACAAGAGCACACATATCAAATTAATAATTTTATCAACTTTTATGCAAAGTTATTGTTTTCTTATATTTTTACCAACCATAGAGGCTAGCTAGATTGACTGGTCTTGTAAATTTCAGTCTGACTCTGAGTTAATGCAAATTAAATTCCCCAAAGCAGTTGCCCGTTTTTGCGGATTTCATCAAGAGTCAGGAACTTCCAATCATTCACATAGTTGAATGCGGGTCGCAGCGCGTGGGGCGGTAAAACACTGCAGGGAGAGGCCCGCCTCGACCCGCGACATCGAGAAGGGCCCGCCGCATACTACTGGCAGCGGTGGGACCTTGGTGCAGCCTCCCTGTCGCATGGCGGTGGCAACACAATCAAAATTTGGTAATGATTACTTACCTTTGCTGATTATGTAGCCCGCTGTCACGTGCCGTCCCGTTCGCCATTTGAAAAGCCGGCGGGTCTTCAGAGGCAGAAGTTGTCTCCAGCGAAGATAAATTGCGTTATTCAGGGATCTCACTCTGCATTACGGAAAGGAGGAGGGAGGGAGTGGGGATACACAGAGGTCTAAATCTGCATTCTGGATTCTGGAAGGGAGGAGGGAGGGGGGGATATTCAGGGGTCTAACTGCATTCTGAAAGTGGGGTGAGATACACAGGGGTTTAACTCGGCATTCTGAAAAGGAGGGGGTTTGGGATTACTTTAGGGAAAGCTGTGCTGTCATGAAGGGAGGTACTGTGTGCCATCCATCCGTTAACAGTGTATGCTCTGTGTTTGTGAGGGGGCAATGGCACACTAGGCACTCTGTGTGTGGGGAGGGTGCCAGAAAGGGCAGGAGCATTAAGGTTTTATGAATGGTTGGACAATCGATTCAGCTGGTAGGATCTTGATGTGGTCATGCTGTGCCACTCTGAATGTTGACCAAGATGGGCAATGCCATGGCACGCCACATAGTTGATCCAGGAAAGCAGCTGATGTACCCGTCAACACCAATCCCTGCCCTATTAGGGACCTTCAAATACATGCAGGGTTCAACTTTATTTATCACATGGAAATAGGTATGGCTCATCCTACATTGTGTGATCCTCTGCACGTGAGGATCCGTATGCACGGGAGGCAATATCAACAGGCAGGTGCGATCCACGTAGAGGCCCCCGGTCATGAGTAGCTGTCCCCAAGGGGAGCTCACATTACACTTGCCGTGCATCTACAGGCCCCACATGACATGCCATCGGATGTCAAGAGCACCAGTGTCAGAGGAGATTGCGCATATAGAGAGGGTGGTGACACGTCTCTGTGCCCTGCTGAAGAATGACCTGCAGCTCCTGGGCTCCGGTGGACATCCCATGCCTTTGTTCCTCATACTGGCAGCGCTTCTCAAGCCTGACACCTCTGCAGCCTTTTAGGGGCCCAACAGAGACCTTTGTGGGGTCACTAGTCAGCAGTGCACTGCTGCATCAGGGAGGTCACCAATGCCCGACACCGGAGGGCCAGTGAGGATGTCCGCTTCAGGACAGACTCTCACAGCCAGGCCCAGAGGGCCATTGGTTCCGGCACCATTGCCGGAGAACCACAGGTTATAATGTTCATAGACTACACTCATGTGGCCATCAGGCCTCCCGCCAGGTTACCACCTGCAGACATCACCATTAAAGGAGCCGTCTCAATCTAGGTGAAGCTGGTATGTGAACACCGCAGATGCTTGTAATGAATGTGCGACCGCTTCTCAGGCAGCTGCCATGACACCTGGGTCTTGCGCCAGTCCCGGCTGCCACCGCTGTTCACTGAACTGGCTCAGATGGAGGGGTGGCTTCTTGGAGATAAGGGCTATCCTTTGCAGACATGGCTCCCGACACCAGTGAGAGACTCCACCACTGCTGCAGAGGAGAGATACAACACCAGCCACTGAGCTACATGAGCCACAATTGAGCATGAGATTGGCATGCTGAAAGAGCACCTCCAATGCCTGCACCGATAGGGTGATGCCCTGTACTATGGGCCGAAAAGGCCAGCTCCTTTCTTTGCTGCTCTGCACAACTATGCACCCAATAGGGGCCAGGCCTGGCATGATGAGGAGAGACGTCAACAGGATTCCTTCTAGGATTATGAGGACGCTGAGGACCTATAACATGAAAGATGCATGGGAGGGCCGATGGCGCCCAGGCTCTGCACGCAGGGCTAGCAGTGAGCTAGGGATGTATGGAAGTGGCTTATCAGGCAAAGGCTGTCTACTCCATGGGAACCGACATGAGCTCTGCAAGCCACACATCAACCTCGCTCACCTGCTATGCACCAGTCCATATCTGCAGCATCCCCGTGTAAACCATTAGAGGCAGCAGCTAACTGAGTCAATGTGAATGTCCCGGCATCCTTGGAGAGGCTCATGAGTAAGAGTGGCATGGCAATGATGTTATTGCATATATTGGTTCTCCTGAAGGGCCAATAGTGTAAAGGGATGTGACATTGGCGCTACATGCTGGCACACATCATTCGCACAGAGAAAAGGACACACATGTTGGTGAGGAACATTTAGTGAAAGACGAATTTACATTGCTGTGACATCCGTGCATTCCCATTTGTGTCAGTGTGTTCTCTGTAAACCTCTGTAATACCTTCTATGGTCTATTTAAGTCTCACGTCCTGGAATGTGCAAAATTAAGATTATTCACCCAAGTGCGGCACGCCTACAAGACGGAATGTTACACTTTAGTGGGAGAAAGGGATCGCAACTTGACAGGACACTGGGATACAGCAGGATAAGTATGTGGCAGCGAAGCGGAAAGTGCTGGGGTAACTCAGCAGGTCAGGCAGCATTTGTGGAGAGAGAAGCAGAGTTAACTTTCAGGTCTGTGAACTTGGACAAGTTAACTCTGCTTTTCTCTCCACAGATTCTGCCTGACCTGCTGTATTTCTGCAGGACTTTCTGCTTTGCTGCCAGATTGACAACAGCCCCACTCTTCAGCAGTCAGGTAAGTATTCTGTGACAGCTGTCAGGAAGCAGGTGCTGGGGCGCTTAAAATAGGGCCCCAGCACCTGCCGCACAACTGTCAAAAACTCTCTCACTGCGCCGAATGTCCCACCTCTCCCCACGTAATATTGGGGAGGGCAGCTTGGCACCGTGACTCTAATGAGCCCCGGCAATTAATATCACGGGGGGCTCGGCGGCGGCCAGCAAATGCCGGCGCGTCGCCAAGCTCAAAGGGCGACACCGCAAATGGTGGCGCCCCAATAAAATTCAGCCCAGTATATTTTTGTTTTAATTGTGGAGCTTGTACTACTCATATTGTTTATGTACAAGGGAATAAAGTAATGTGATAGATTCCAATGTTATTTAGAATGCAATAGCATGCATGTCTATGTACACATGATAAAGCTCAATAGACAGTAAATTTCCAAGTATCCATTCATTATCAAGCACTTATCAATGATTTAATTTACTTCAAGATCAACATTCTTACCTAGATTTTATTGAGTTTCTATTTACTTTTTTTTTTAAAAACAGGTTTGGCATTTTCACACTTTGGCTTTCCTACTGTTGCATTTGAAAATTAGTCACTTAAATGCCAATCTGGAACACTAACCCTTGGCTCTGTAATGGGATGTGGAGAAACCAGCAATACAAGGGTTTGAATACAAATTGTGACTGGTCTCTTGCAAAACACTTCCACATCACATAAAAAATGAGATTCACTATCGAGGTATTTCAGTACATCAGCTGGTGACTGATGTGCAAGCAAAGAAAGGGAGGGGCTATATTAGGGTACCAGTGAGTAAGTCACCTATTTTCCATTAGCCTATATACTTTTCAGTGAATGAGGGATGGTCAACCCTGCATTTGAACTTACCTACAGAAAGGACAGAATTCCAGGTTACAGTGCTATTGGAGAGAACCCACAGACAATAGAATCAAGATCTGAAGCTGCAACACTGATAGTCTGCGCAGACCTTTTGGATCAGTACAGAATAGTAATATGGAGCTGCTGGTCATAAAGACAGATTTCTGACAAGCAATAAGCAATTCTTTTGGTGCCACTCTTGGTGTGAACTAATGAAAGACTGACAGCTCATCTCTAGGATTGCAAAATGGAGTAGGCCATCCTCACATTGTTAGTCCATACAGCTTTGTACGGAGTCCAGAAAAAAAACACACAAGATAGGTTTTGGGTTTTCCTGGCAGCCTACCAAAAAGATAATGTGGAGTATCACTGATTATATTTAGTCCCTCACTAATTGTAACTAATTCAATACAGGAAAGGTTCATTTTAGTCATTTCAAAATATACTCACAGATTTACTTTAGCCTAGACGACTGTAGGAATTTTTCATCCGGCTTATGCTTTAAACAAGAGAAAAAAAAAAGTCAGTTGATCTCACAAACAGAAATGTTCATAAATACTGCATTACTCATCAACCTTGGTGACATTGGAGGGGTCATAGAACTGCAGGTTAGTGATGCAGCTACTAAAGAAGATGCTTACCATCCAGAGATAGTGCATTGCCTAACTAGGTTCCTAGAATTGCACAAAGTTGCTCTTATATTCTGTTAAGTGCAAATCAAACTAATTTTTAAAAGCTTGCATGTCTAATTTTTGAAGCTTATAAATGCAATTCTTATGTGACAATAAATCCTATTTATAACTGAGTATTAAGAGGTATTAAAATCTGTGTAATTTTGATTGACCACCCCTGAAACACTGAAGACATATAACACTGCTGCCTCAGATGAGATCAACTAGATCAGCATAGTCCAGGAATCCATCTCGCAACCTTCTGTATAGGTCAGGTGGTGCACTTTCCCAGTAAGGCATCAGGCTAGTTACAGATTCAATTTTAACCTTTGGATTTTTTTCTAATCTGCTAGTAAACTTAACAGTAATATCAGCCCTTTATAAAACATTATATTTTTGGATTAAAACTTACATTTCTTCAAGAATGGAAACAGTTGGCCACTCCTGATCACTATTCAGTGACCCTTGCTGGAAATGTCTATGTGGAAATGTCTGCAATTCTCCCATGTACAACTAAGCCTCTAATGGTCAAGGCTCACACGTAGGGCTGAATTTTCAGCCCCCGTTGGGGCCGTGATCACAGACAGGTGGGAGCTAAAAATAGACCCACCGGCCGGCATGCCTGTTTCCCAGCTTCATCCCACCTCTGGGCCATTTTTGCGGAGGGGGCATTGGGTGGGGCGGCAGGGCTAACCGCCCGCACATGGCGGGTAGCTGGCCCAGCTCGCTGAGCCACTTAAGGCCAATTAAAGGACGCCGACTGGGACTTTCCAGTTGGCCTCCAGGTTCCTGCAGGCAGTGGAGGCCAGTTTAGTTACCTGGAGGTGGCCACCCAGCAGCAGGCCGAGAGGCCAGCACTCGAGGCAGGCCCAGAGGCCCTCCTTGTCTGCCTGGGTGCTGGAGCCTGTCATAGACCACCCTGTAGAGGGATCCCCACCATGCCCATACACAGTGGTGCAGCCATTTTTTAAATTTAGATTTGGAAAAGTTGGAGAGAGGGCACCTCCATCTTGAAGCGCCCTCTCTCTCACTTACCTTCCATCACAGTTGCTGCTCTTTTCAAGCTGGAAGGCCTCTGATTGGTCTTCCAGTTTTGAGAGTCCAGCCACCATCCTTAATTGAATGGCAAATTTGTCTTTAGGCCAATTAAGGATGGCACCACCATGAAAATAACAATGAGTGACTGTTTTCCCCAGGGGCGGGTTTGGCACCCGGAAAAACAGCCCCGACCTCCGTTTTCCACCCTTGGAAAGAAAATCCTGCCCATAATTTTTACAATGTACCAAAGGATGCTTGGCACCCATGGAATTGTAGCCCAGCAAGGAATCAACACTTTCAGAGAGGGGAGGGGGAGAGGATGAATAGGTGCAAAAAGGAGAGAAAAAAAACTTTAAAATGAAGACTAAAATTTCACGTCATGGCGCACTGCAGCTTTCATGGAATCATACACCACAGAAAGAGGCCATTCAGCCCATCATAAATGTGCTCGTATTTATGTAGCTTTAATTCTATATAATATGCCTAATACTGCTAGCACATTACAATACGGGTATATCTTAAATATATTACAAAAACACCAATCTTTCTTTAAATAAACTGTGGATACCCAATTTTTGGGATACATAACATGTAAAACAATCAACACTTGCCAGGTCTAAGCACAAGAGAAATCAATTGAAGTAGAACATGCTCTATTGTTCCCATAGCTTGGGATCGAAAGCCTAGGTATTTTTCCACAGCCTTAAGGTCTTTCCTAGTTTTCCCAAAGTAGTTTAGGCTTTTACCAAACATAAAAAATACCCAGTTAATGAACAAATTCTGCTGAATGGCACAGGGCTCAAATGCACAAATAGTAGTATTCCTTTGAACTGTTGAGTGCAATTTGTTTTCAGGTACCATAGACATCAGAATAACTGTATGGCATTGTGCACATTCAGCTCTGGGCTTCTTATTGGGCTAGTTGAAAGAAAGATCTGAATAGATTCCATTCTTTATATCCAAATTGGAATGCTAGATTGGAGATGAAATGACTACATCTCTAGAGGAAGAGCAAATTAGAAGCAGCCAACATAAGATTTCAGAAGGGAAAATCATGCTTCACATTTCCTTTCCCATTTATCATCTACATGCTGGCCTCCACGTGTATGTTGATGGCCTCCAGCTCTACCTCACCACCACCTCTCCTGACCCCTCCATTGTCTATGATTTGTCACGCTGCTTGCCCAACATCCAGTTTTAAATGAACAGAAATTTTCCCCAATGAAACATCAGGAAGATCATAGCTATAGTTTTCAGCCCCCGCCACAAAATCTGCTTCCCCCTCACTCATTCCATCCTTCTCCCCGGCCACTGTCTGTGACTGAAGCAGGTGGTTCGCAATCTCGGCATCCTACTGGACTCTGAGCTGGGCTCCCAAACACATAGCTACTCCATTAACAAGACTATCTACTTCCACTCCATAATATTGCAAATCTCTGCCTTTGCCTCAGCCCATCTGTTGCTGTAACTGTCATCCATGCCTGCTACATCTATTCTCGACTATTCCAATGATTGCTTGGCTGGTAACCTATCTGACACCCTCCATAAACTAGAGCTCTTCCAAAACTGCTGTCCGTATCCTAACTTGCACCAAGCCCTCTTCTCTCATCACCTCTGTGCTCACTGACCAACATTGGCTTCCAGTTCGCCAACTTCAAATTTTAAAATTCTCACCCTTGCATTCAAATCTCTCCCTAGCCTCATCCCTCCCTATTTCTGTAACTTTTTTGAGTCTGTAAGAATTCTGCAGTCCTCTAATTCATGCCTCTTGTGAATTCCCGATTTCCATCACTCCACCACTGGCAGCCATGCCTTCAGGTGTCGAGGTCCCAAGCTCTGGAACTGCCTCTTTAAACTTTTCTGCCTCTCTACCTTTCCTACCTTAACATGCTCCCTAAATTTTGCCTCTTTCACCAAGCTTTAGGTCACCTGTCCCAATATCTCCTTATGTAGCTCAGTGTCAAATTATGTCTGATAAGGCTCCTGTGAAGCACCTTGGGACATTTTACTACATTAAAGGTGCTATAAAAATGCAACTTGTTGTTAATGCTAGGCAGCATAGCAGCATTAAAACACAATTCTCTGCCACACTTGAGGTTAATTCTTATTGGGAAAGTTGCGACTTAAGTACACTGCGAACCTGGTGCAGGTAGGTGGAGTATTCTGCCTCCCTTCAGGCTATAATAACAGCCAGCAGCATCAATTGTTTAAGTTGCTGCACACATATACACGTGGGACTATCCTGATGGGCAGGATGTTGCTCTACGCTTAAAATCATCAACATTGTTGAGTTCTTGATATCAACCATATTGTTGTATTGAAAAGCGATGCAGAAGCCAGGGACTTCCCCTCCTCCAAAAAACAAACAGAAGGAACAGTTAATGTGGGTTACTCTCACTTAACCTTTAGCTGAACCTCGGATTGGAAAACTCAGAGCACACCTCCTGATTACTCTCAGCTGTAAATGGTGCACACCCCAGGGAATGGTGAAAAAATAGAATCAATTAAGAAAAGCAGAACACTTTTAGAATAGAGTGATGACATACAATTCAAAATTTTTACTCGTTAAGAAAAGCACGTGTTAATATCTTGTCCTGGCCATGATTCATTTCAAAACTATAAGAAAAATGCATCACACAGACAAAATTATGAGATTTATTCTGGCTACACAAAATATGTACACTATTTTAAAAAGAATATTGTATTGTTGATACACACCTGTGCTTATATTCAGTGAGTCACTGAACATTTACAGATAGTGGAAAGCAGCAAAAGGCATTCCACTCTTGTGAATAATCTCTTTTTAACCCAAGTAATCAAGTGATAAATTTTCATTAAAAGCTTTACCTAAAAGCAAAAGCATTTTAAGTCCCATGGCTTACTTTCTTCTGAGGATATTTGTATGAACACTGGGAACAAAAAGAATCAATTCAGTTTATGTAAAAATCAGTCAAAATCAACAGAGACTCCTGATAACCATACAAATGGCCACAGGCAAAGAACATTATTCCATTCTTTCTGCAACCTCTACAGTATATGCTATAACCACAGAAAGGAACCAATCATTGCATTCAGTTTTTTGGCACAATTATACATCTAAGTCTGAATACATTAAAAGCATTTAGCCATTTGAGATGGGATAAAAAGAATAAAGGCTCACACCAATGCCAGTTTTAAATGCAATATAGACTTATTTTTTGCAATGAATTTGCACATTTTTAAACACAACTTTGCGTTGTGCACTGAATTCTGTGCAAAGCATATTATATATCTATATACATATATTATAACTTATATGGTAGGATAGTTGCAGAAATTTGCAACAGCTGGTTGTACTAACACAGGTCAAAGTCCTTATTTTATGCTTCAGTTATTTGCAATTGTGTGAATGATGGGTTTTTTTAAAGTTCAATTTATTTGAACCATTTCCTCCAAGCTTGCTAAGTTGCACAAAAAGACAAAATGTAATAAAACTTTTCAGCTTCATATAAATAATAGTTATGTTATTTATATTTGATATAAAAATTGTCTTTGCGAGCAACCTAGCAGCTCAGGTTACTGACTGCCAGCCTGCCTCCAGCCAGATGGTCTCAAGCTCCCGAAGCCTGCCTGTCACTTCAAAGCCAATTAAGGAGATGTTTCCAGCTCTCAGTTGGTACAATTTGGGGACATAGGAGCCTTTCAATCAGTGAAAATAGAAATTTATCTGGTCAGGTTCATCTTCATTAGCTGACCAGAAAGCAGCATCGACAGTCATTCAAGAAAATTTCACAGTCTACTTAAGAGTTTCCTATCTGTACGACTCCTAGGGAAACAGCTGCCGAAATAGTAGGGGAAGGGGTTTCTGGGCAAAGGAGAGAAGTGGAAAACAGGGAGGAGAGCCAGGGAAAGAATAAATTGGAAGATACAGCAGGCTTGCCTTTTGAAAAACAATTGTCAAATAGAAGATAACTGCAAACAGACAGAATTTTAAAATTTAGATCCTCTATGGCAAAGGATTTCTTATTAGTTTTGCTGCACATGCCCAACAGTATGTGCTAACATTACAGAAACAAGCCCAATGCTACACAGGTATTATATCACATAAAATATATGAACAGTACCTATAGGACATACAGTAAAGCTTAAAGTTCCATCTCAATTAATATTAATTAAGGGTAGGGTAGCATAATGCTTAGGTTACTGGACTAGTAATCCAGGGGTCTGGACTAATGATCTCGAAACATGTGTTGAAATCCCACAACAGCTGAAGAATTTAAATTTAATTAATTAAATAAAATCTGGAATGAAAAGTTAGTATCAGTAATGGTGACCATGAAACTATCGGATTGTTGTAAAAAACCCATCTAGTTCACGAACGTCCTTTAGCCAAGGAAATCTACCATCCTTATGTGGTCTAGCCTATATGTGACTCCAGATCCCAGCAATGTGGTAAACTCTTAACTGCCCTATGAAATGATCTAGCAAGCCACACAGTTATATTCAAGGAGGTAGCGCACCATCACCTTCTGAAGGGCAATTAAGGCTGGGCCATAAAGGCTAGTCCTGCCAGCGACACCCACATCCCATGAACAACTAAAAATGAAAGAAATGTTTATATGGAACCACAATTATTAAGTATTTGATACAGTAGCCTAAATAAAATGATGGAAGATTATTTTTTGTGCATCTGACCATCATTTGTTTGGTTGAAGAATTTAAATTACATCCAAAGTGCATTTTTTGGCACAAATAGGCTGTACTGGAAACAAATGCTGGTGGTTGAATTCATCATTCATATGGAGAGCAAGGAAGACACAATCCTGTTGACTTTATAAAGCATCACATCTGGACCAGAATATTGATGAATGAGGCAAGTTAACCTTGCCCAAGTAAACTGGGAATCTCTGCCTTATGCTGTTTCGCAGCAATCAATATAAATAAATAAATAAATCACCTTTCTATAAGTAAATACCAGAATTTTTCATTAGATGGATGTTTCAGAGACCCTAAAGTAACAGTTCATCACAGTATGGAGCAGATGAGCCCATACAGCAGCTTTCAGAAAACCCACCAACTTCTCAGCTGCTCCTAGAGTACAAGGGCAGCACTCACCATGACCCAAGTGGATGCAAAGCCAAATAGTCATCTTAGTTTGTTCAGTTTGCTTACCCACTGTTTTTTTCAGGTTGTTTTTCTTCAGGTTTGCACTTGCTGCTGTTCTATATTCAGTATATTCACACCTAATCTGTACTAATGCTTTGTCTTTCAACACACCATTAACATATTGTTTGCCTTTGCTCCGTGACCTTTTGGTCAGCTATGTGGCCTGGTCCAATCTGCACCTTCTCCTTTGTTATCTCTTGCCCAACCCCCACCTCACTTGTTTATAATCTGTGACTTTTCTAATATTTGTCAGTTCCGAAGAAGGGTCACTGACCCGAAACGTTAACTCTGCTTCTCTTTCCACAGATGCTGCCAGACCTGCTGAGTGAATCCAGCATTTCTTGTTTTTGTTTCAGATTTCCAGCATCCGCAGTATTTTGCTTTTATTTTAGTCATCTGAGGACTATCCAGAACTAAAATACAGATCTCAATGTAATAGTTATGTGCAGTAACACAAACAATGATGGGCAAGATGCTCTGGTCCATCCAGCCTGTTCCACACAATTGTGATATCTTACCTACACTCTCCACCTCACCTGAAGCCATGGGATCTCGTGGGGAATGTAAAAAAAATCAGATTAAGAACTCAAGCCAATTTGTTGGGGAAAAAATCTGGGGAATTCCTCTCTGCCCAACAGACAATTGAAATGAGTCTAGGTGGTTACTCTGGCCCCGATAATTCTATGTAGTACCTACCCCTTTTGTGAGATGTGATCTCTGTCCCAGCAAGAAACGGGTCCAGCTCTCACTTGAAGGAATTCAGTGGATTGGGGACCGCTGCATGAGTGGGCACTCTTTTCCATTAGTCCATTATTCTCCAGAAAAAGAATCACCTCCTGACATCTAACCTAGACCTGACCTTAAACAACTTACAATTGTGACCCCTGGTCCTCCCTAACTTATTCAATTGGAACAAATCGACACAATCTGTAATGACCTTGTATTTACCCTCTTGTTATTAAGTGGGTCTGGCTACCATTTGGAGGTCTTCTCTCATACAATAATTTTACTAATTAAACAGGCTTTGTTGTAATTTTTAGTCAGTCAGTGAGAATCTCTCTTCCTTAAGGGAAATCGGTATTTTCCACTGGGGCCTGAGTAATCCCAGTTAGTTAATTACCAGACTTCATTCTTCATAGAAAAATAAGCATTTGAGAATCAATCTTGTACTTCAAAATAGTGGATAATTTTTCGATAAACAAGTTGCCATTTTTGATTGACTATTACCATACACAGAATGAGACACTGTAATGACACATAAGTCAACGACAATGAGTAGAGTAGGTTTTTGGTTGGTTCTCTGCTCTCTCCATCACACTGGAGACTCTGATTCTGACTGAGGACCCGTGCTCACTCTGTTCTTCCCTGGTTCCCTGTCTTTCAAGTCTCTTTTGCCTTTCTGTCCCAGGCTTCTTTTTATGCCTCATGCTTCTACCCCCATGTGATCTGTGCTGATTTGCTCCATCAACTAAGAACGATCAAGCACCCATCTTCAATCGCTTCATCACCTTATAAACCTTGATTAGATCATTCGTAGTATATGCTTCCTGAAACAGTATCAGTGCTTTTAGCCTATTTTGATAACCAAGATGCTTTAAATTGTGAATTAGTCTAGTAGTCCTCTAATGTACCTTTTCCAAAGCTTCTAACCCTAACCCACCACATGTAAAGACCAAAACTGGACACAGTATTCCAACCAAGGCCTGCAAAGTCTTGGGGTACAAGGACAAAATGGTATGATGTGTCTTTTAGTCAACTGTCTTAAAAATACACAGCAGCACCAATTCTCTCTCAACCTATAACTGCTTTCTGACCATGGCCATCTAACCAGTTGTAATGGAAACCCCACATGCCACATGGAAATATTAATTTTGTCGTATGGAACCTTGTCTGAGATTTTTACTGGCCATTATTACAAATAACTCTTAAAAAGAAGAACAGAGCAGTTAAAGATGGCCACACACAATTTGCATAGGAGAGGCCAAAGGCAGGCTGGAAGACCGAGGTGATTACCCAGTTTAGCCAGAACAATGAAGGTGCTCCCTGATTCAATTACCTAGAATCGTTTTGTCAATGTTGATCGTCAACAACCATCAACACTCATTGACTCTGAAAGAGCCAAACCCCCCTCCCCCCACCAAGTACGTCTGGACAGCCTTGAATCTCAAAGATCATTTCAGAAACTTCAGTTCCAAACAAAGAGGTGGTCACATGACATGACTACCTGTGTAACTCTTGAGAGTTTGTGAATTGTGCCTCAGAAAGCAGACAGTAACTGAACTCCAAAGAAAGAACTCTTTCGCTCCAGCAAAGTCCCAGGGGAGCCTCGGCTGCAGCTAAACCTCAAATCTACAGATCCTCACAGTCAGCAAAAGAGGATGGATAAAGCCTCTCTTCAGCTATCCGGAACCAGAGAAGCAAGCCCAAATTGTGCACGTGGCTCAGCGAGGACTTCTAGACTTCAATTTCCACTGAGGACACTGGGACTACACTTCAGTATTTAAATTCCATTTTTATTAAGGACTCTACTCCAACCTCCCAACTCTTTTTTCCCTCTGTAATCTATTTGTACGTGTGTGTGCCTCTCATGTGAATGTGAGAGTGGATGCGTTGTGTATTTTAGTCATTTTAACCGGTTTAGAGTGATAAGGTTAATAAACTTATATCTTTCTTTTTTAAACTCAAGAAAACCTGTCTGATCAGTTCATTTGCCAGTATATATTACAGTAACAGGAGCAAGTGCTCACTGAGATGGTAAGTTAAATCACTGTGTTAAAAAGATAAACTCTATTGCGGTCAAACCAGAGAAGGGGCGAAAGGGGAGCCTGAGACCCCTTCCTCACCTGGTCGTAACAATTCTCAGTCCAGCTTCTGGTAGTCGATCTAACCACTATTTTAGAAGCTTCAATCTTGTAAGAAAAGCCTCTTCTGTGGTACCTTGTGTCACGAGAGTTTTTTTTTTAAACTAAAAGGTCTATGTGCCTTTAAAAGCTGGGAGAAGGGTTTTTTTTCTGTGAACACTGAATGTTGACTTGGTGCTTGAAGTAAAACCTGTATGCAAGCATCCAGAAAGATTTACAACTGTCTTGTGACTTGGTTGCTGTTGAAAGCTTTTAGTTTTGAGTTCTGCAGAGTGAAAGAATCAATGTTGGAGACCTGGGTTTGTAGACCAGAAAAAGAACTCTCCCTGAAAGGAAGACTTGTCTCTCTTGTAAACAAAAAACTAATCTTACATTTGAGTTGGGGCTGTGCTATGCCTGGAAAGAGATAAAAGATGCCTGGAGAGGAAAAGACCCAGAGAAAGAAGAGTTGCTGCTCTCTGTGGAGAAAGGCTCCTTTGCTGAGAGGAAGCCTGCATTGTTAAAGGTAGCAAAATTCCTATTGTCTCCAGTCTCTGGAAAATCTTTGCCTCAAGAGTGAGTCCTGTTGCCTTTTGTGTTTTTGGAAGATTCTGAAATCTCAAGAAAGTTTCTACTGTTAGACTACTACTTTAAAATTTAAGTAGACCTGTTGCTACAACCTTCTGCTGAAAGATCTGTGTGACACCTGCTGCAGACGAAGTGCCTTGAACGCCTACCCATCACAAACTGTTCATCAATCTCACTGAATAGACTTTGAGTGGCATCTGACTATTTGACTCTGGGACACCTCACCGATCCAGAAATATCCTATCAGAAGTTGCCCAGTTATTTTATTGTTCCTAAGAAACAGTTCTAATTTAAAACATCATTTTTAAACCGGTTAACTGTTGATTTTTGAATGTATGTGTGTGTACATTAGGGTTAGAATTAGTTATAAAATGTTTTCATACATAGAGATTTATTTCATTATCGTTTAAAACTTAGTTTATCAATAAATAGTTAATTTTGTTATTATTTAAAGAAACCTGGTTCGGTGTACTTTATTCTGGGGAATAAATAAAGTGTTTAATTTGGCTAATTTCCAGTAGGTGGGAAAATTTACTAATATGCTGTGACCTGTGGAGTAGTGGGACTGAATTAACAGTGCATTACTCCCGCCTTGGTCGTAAAACTTGTCAAAAGCTTTCTAGAAATCTAAGTAGACAATATCTACTGGGCTTCTCTCATCCACCACCTTGGTGACTTCTTCAAAGTGTGTAATCAAATCTGTAAGACATGACCTTTTTTGAAGGCATATTGGGTGTCCTTAATATGTCTTATATATATGAGCATATATACACATGTTCCTCTAAAATCTGAGGTGACAAAGGCACACTTTTAGCCATGTTTGTAATATTTTGAAAGGAACTGGGAAATCTGATAGCTGGAATGTTCAGTGTACATTGGCTTTAACAGTAGACCAGAATGAACGTGTATTTATCAATTAAAATTATTCATTGACCATTACTTGAGCTTTGTCCTAAATTTCACAGCAAAAAAGCAGTTTCCATAAACTTATGACCTAATATATATGAATGAAATGGCACGCCACACGACTAACAATGATTCTTTCATGATGATGTTAACACATCAACATATTTGTCAACTTCCTACTGTTCTCCTTTCGGCTGTGAAAGGCAAGATATAACACATCATTGCACCATATTGTTCAGGTTAAAACAGATAGTTGAATTTAGTCGCAAAGCAAATTGATTGCAGAGAAGCAGAAACCCACAGCAAAAAAAAGGAACAATCTTTGGAATCCATTCCACCAACATTTGAACTAAATATCTAATGAAACTTTACATGGACAATTAACACCATGGACTCCCTTGCACCTCAATGTGGAATCAGGCAGCTGAGATGCGGAACTAAAGTCCTCAGGGAAAACACTTTCTCATACAGTTTGTCGGTTCAAAAGCCAGTTTCCTCTGAAGATCAAATGGATTCCTTACAACAATCAGGAAGTTAAGACTGTTACAGGTGTTAAACTTGAAACAACCAGTTCCTTTGAAATGTACCCCTGTGCAAACTTGAAAACGTTAACACTACAAAGGCAAGAGGTAATTTTGCTGCCGTTAACACTGCAATAAACTGGCCATGCTAAATGGCCATCCCCACCTCTGGAAATTAGATATCACTGGCTGATTTTGCATATTTTTCTTCTGCCCAGAACCAAAACCAAAAAAAAAACCCTGGCCCTGATATTTACGAGGAGAGAACGGCAATGACTTTTACAGGCTTGGAAACTAGTAAATACGGTTAACATGGAGATCCTGCCGAATTTGAACAATTTTTTCCATTGTTTCCTGCCCAGCAGCTGGCTAGATTGGCTAGTTATCAGGTGGGAAGGCCTGCGAAAGGAAGTTACTACAGGCATGACTGCAGAGGAAGGAGGGAGGGAGAGACCACAGTGGGAGATTGGAATCAGGTTTCAGGAGGGGACTGCCATTAGACTGCAGACCACAGTGGGTGGTGGTGGGCCCCACATCAGACCATGGTGGGGTGAGGGGAGGGGTGCAGCATCGGATTGAGGGAGAGGGAGGCAAATCATGGCAGTTTGGCTCTGGGGGGTCAGGGATGGGGAAGCACACCTGCTCCTTCTAGCCCATAGGCAGTACTGGAAAACCACTTACCTACTGGGTCGGACAGTTCTCTCCTCCTTTAGCTTCTGAGTTTCCCGAGCTCTGGCAATCCCTGCTTACAGCTATTAAATCCAAATGGATTTTCAAATCTGAGGCACGCAACCTTACTAACATATTTAAAATTACTGACCCACCACTCGAGAGCAGGTTACTCAACTGGTCCCCCCAACCCCACGCATACTGCTCCAGTTAAACCGGAAGTAGGCACACTCGCAGTGGGTTGGGGTCAGGTTTCCCATTCTTAAGAATTTAAGATTTTCAGAAGTGCCAGTATCATGGTGAAAGTATATTTAGTTAAGTAATTAGAGCACAAGAACATAAGAAACAGGAGCAGGAATAGGCCATATGGCTCTGTGAGCCTACTCTCCCATTCAACATCATGCCTGCTTATCTACCTCAACTTCACCATATCCCTTGATTCCCTTAGTATCCAAAAATCTATCGACCTTTGTCTTGAATATACTCAACGACTGAGCATCCACAACTCTCTGGGATAGAGAATTCCAAAGATTCATAATCCTCTGAATGAAGAAATCTCTTCTCATCTCAGTTCTAAATGCCCAAACCTTTATTTTGAGACTGTGAGCCTCTAGTTATAGACTCCCTAGCCAACAGAAACATACTCCCTGTCAAGCCTCTTAAGAATGTTGCATATTTCAATGAGATCAGCTCTCATTCTTTTAAACTCCAAAGAATATAGACCTAGGGTACTCCATCTCTCCTCATAGGACAATCCCCTCAGCCCAGAAGTCTGTCTAGTAAATCTGTACTGCATGCCCTTAAGAATATTCTTCCTTAGGCAAGGAGACCAAAACTGTACACAGTATTCCGGGTGTAGTCTCACCAAGGCCCTAATTAATTGCAATAAAACTTCCATATTCTTACACTCTAATCCCTTTGTAATAAAGGCTAATACACCATTTGCTTTCCTAATTGCTTGCTCGACTGTATGTCAACCTTTTGCGATTTGTGTACAAGGACACCCAGGTCGCTCTGAACAGTCATTCACCATTTTACAAAAAATTTGCTTTTCTATTTTTTCCTACTAAAGTTGATAACTTCATACTTCACATCATATTCCAACTGCCATGTTCTTGCCCACTAAACCTGTCTAAATTGTTTTGCAGCCTCCTTGCATCCTCCTCACAGCATGCTTTCCCACCTATAGTGACGAATGTACAGACAGCAAACTTGGATATATTGCACTCAATCCTCTCATCTAAGTCATTAATATGGATTGTAAATAGCTGAGGCCCAAGTACTGATCCTTGCTGTACCTCTCTGGTTACAGCCTGCTAACCTGAAACTGACCAGTTTATTAACCAATCCAAGCTAATATTATT
The DNA here is from genome assembly GCF_036365525.1 of Heterodontus francisci. Classification (NCBI taxonomy): domain Eukaryota; kingdom Metazoa; phylum Chordata; class Chondrichthyes; order Heterodontiformes; family Heterodontidae; genus Heterodontus; species Heterodontus francisci. The sequence continues at coordinate 67,547,434 of NC_090384.1, forward strand.
ACCCCAAATCCCATAAACCCTAATTTTGAGTATCACAAAGAATCACAGAATTGTTACAGAGCAGAAGACAGCCATTCAGCCAATTGTGTCTGCACCAGCTCTCTGAATGAACAATTCATCTAATGTCATTCCCCCGCCTTCTCCCCGTAACCATGCACCTTCTTCCTTTTCAGATAATAATCCAATTCCCTTTTGAATGCCTTGAATGAACCTGCCCCCACCTCAGGCAGTGCATTCCAGACCTTAACCACTCGCTGTGTGAAAACGTTTTTCTTCATGTCGCTTTTGCTTCTTTTGTCAATTACTTTAAATCTGTGCCCTCTTGTTCTCGATCCTTTCATTAATGGGAACACTTTCTCCCCATCCTTTCTGTCCAGACCCCTCATGATTTTGAATACCTCCATCAAATCTCCTCTCAGGATTCTTTTCTCCAAGGAAAACAGTCCCAACTTCTCCAATCTATCTTCATAACTGAAATTCCTCATCCTTGGAACCATTCTAGTGAATCTTTTCTGTACTCTCCCCAATGCCTTTGCATCTTTCCTAAAGGGCAGCACCCAGAACTGGACGCAATATTCCAGCTGAGGCCAAACTAGTGTCTTTTACAAGTTCAACAGAACCTCCATGCTCTTGTACTTTATGTCCCTATTAATAAAGCCCAGGACACTGTCTGCTTTATTAACCACTCTCTCAACCTGTCCTGCCACCTTCAATGACTTATGCACATACACACCCAGGTCCCTCTGCTCCTGTACCTCATTTAGAGTTGTACCCTTTATTTTATATTGTCTCTCCACGTTCATCCTACCAAAATGAATCACTTCACATTTCTCCACATTGAATGTCATCTGTCACTTGTCCGCCCATTGCACTAACTTGTCTATGTCTTTCTGAAATTCTACACTAAAGCCTGGCTCGGGTATAAAATTAAAACCCAAATTGGGCCCAACCCGACAACAGCCAACCTGAACCCGCGCCGGGCCTGGGTTCTTTAATTTTTTTAAATGCGCGATCCGACCCGAACCCGACACATGTAGTCGGGTTTGGTCAGGTAGCCAGGCTTTACTGCAGAGTGTGGAGTCTGGACTGCACGTTTCCCACCTTAACGTCCTGAATGTTCATTTGAAGATTACTTCCCGGAGCAAGACAGCACTGTTCACGTCCAGCCCAACCCGACCAGAGCCCGAATGCTGGACCCAGAAGAGAGACCCAACCCGAACTCGACATTTGTGGTCGGATCTGGTCGGGTTCAGGTCGGGTAGCTACACTTTATTCTACACTATCCACCTCATAGTTAACAATACTTCCAAGTTTTGTATCGTCTGCAAATTTTGAAATTGTGCCCAGTCCACCAAGGTCATTTATATACATCAAGAGGAGTAAGGGTCCCAACACTGACCCCTGGGGAACTCCACTACAAACCTGCCTCCAGCATGAAAAACATCCATTAACCACTACTCTCGTTTTCCTGTCACTCAGCCAAATTCATATCCATGTTGCTACATGTTGCCTTTTATTCCATGAGCTATAACTTTGCTCACAAGTCTGTTGTGCGGCACTGTTACGAATGTTTTTTGTAAGTCCATGTATATCACATCAACAGCACTGTCCTCATCAGCCCTCTCTGTTACCGCCTCAAAAAAATTCCAGCAAGTTAGTGAAATACGATTTTCCCTTAACAAATCCATGCCGGCTTTCCTTAATTAACCCGCATTTTTCCAGGTGACTATTGATTTGGTCCAGAATTATTGTTCCTATAAGTTTCCCTACTACCGAGGTTAAATTGTAGTTGCTGGGCTTATCTTTAGATCCTTTTTTGAACAAGGGTATAACATTTGCAATTCTTCTGACCTCTGGCACCCCTCCTGAGTTTAAGGAAGACTGGAAAATTATGGCCAGTGCCTCTGCAATTTCCACTCTCACTTCCCTCAGTATCCTTGGATGCCTCTCATCCGGCCCTGGTGCTTTCTCAACTTTTAAGTATAGACAAATTTTAAATCCTGGCCTGGGTAGCATCTTCTTCCTTGGCAAAAACATATGCAAAGTATTCATTTAATACCTCAGTTATTCCCTCTGCCTCTATGAGTAAATCTACCTTTTGGTCCCTAATAGGCCTTTTACCACCCTTCTACTATTTATATGCCTACAGAACACTTTGGGATTCCCTTTTATGTGTTCACTGCCAGTCTCTTTTCATACTCTCTCTTTGCTTCTCCTATTTGCTTTTTAATTTCCCCTCTGAACCTTCTGTGTTCAGCCTGGTTCTCCACTGTATTATCCACCCGACATCTGTCATAAGCATACTTTTTCTTCTTCATCTTAATCTCTATCTCCTTTGTCATCCAGGGAGCTCTGGATTTGTTTTCCCTACCTTTCCTCTTCGTGGAAATACACCTAGACTATGCCCAAACTTTCTCCTCTTTGAAGGTAGTCCATTATTCAGCTACTGTTTTTCCTGCCAACCTTTGATGCCAATTTATTTGGTCCAGATCCATTCTTATCCCATCGAAGTTGGCTTTCCCTCAGTTAATTATTCTTACTCTAGATTGTTCTTTGTCCTTTTCCATAGCCAACGTATACCTTATGATACAATGATCACTGTCCTCTAAATGTTTACTGATATTTGATCCACTTGGCCCACCTCATTCCCAAGAACCAGGTGCAGCAGTGCATCCCCTCTCGTTGGACTGGAAATATAATGCTGTGGAAAATCTTCCTGAACACGCTCTAGGAACTCTTGCCCCTCACTGCCCTTTACATTACCATTATCCCAGTCTATATTTGGATAATTAAAGTCCCCTGTAAAATAATCTGTTGTTTGGCACCTTACTGAATACTTCTTGAAAATCCAAAAACATTGCACCCACTGGTTCTACTGATGCAGGCTAACTGGCTTATAGTTCCCCGTTTTCTTTCTCCCTCCTTTCTTGAATAGCATCATACAGGAAATGCGCCAGAGAAGACATAGGTGACTTGCCCTCTGAGTTTCTTCCCCCCCCATCCCAACCCAACCACCACCTTCCTAAGAGGAAGCACTGGTTTCTTGGTGTCCAGTGTAGCAGTTAATATCTAGGTAACTGCAAATGTGAACCCATGGGATACCATGGCATCGCCTCTTGTGGCATCAATACATTGTGTAATTGCACTATGTCTTGTGTTTATTTCATTATAAAGAACTGCTTTGATCATCACACTTATCTGATTCAACTACAATCCTAATCCCAATCCTAGAAGAGCACAGCATTCCAATTTACCATTGCCATTCAGCCCCACATAAAGAACTCGAATCCAAGCAAGGCTTTGTCAGATGATTTAACAGTAGTAAATGCAGCAATCCAGAATCCAGTCTCCAACCCCCAAATATTAAATGTGGAATGCTATGGACAGAATGAGGGAGAGCGAACAAGCAATTCCAGTATAAACCTGTACTCACTCAGTGGTGAATCCTTCAGGTTGGTAAAATTCTATAATATTCATGACAGCTGAAAAGAAACTGCACAGGTAAAACACAACTTTTTTTAAAAAAAAGAAAAATGAATAATTTTTTCTCTCTCAAACAAGCATAAAAAACATTTGAAAAATGTTTGATAATTGGTGTGCATGATTCATTGCTTTTGTTTCTCATGTAGGGAATTAGATGCCTTCCACAGTGAAAGTATTGTGTACTAGCAAAGAATTCAAAAGAGGGTTTGAAGAACAGACGTGAGAGTTTGTAAAATTCCATTTAAAAGTTTTTTGCAAGCTTATAAATCAAGTACATCTTGACAGGATGATAAATATTTCTGCTCATGAAACAAACCAGAATTTGTCCACAAGAACCCAGTCTTCAAATATTGATTCAGCATTACTTGGAGATATTGATCATAGTTCACTGTTGGCCAGAACAGACTCTGTGTGTAATTAGTGCTGTAACAATGGTCAAAGTACCATAGCCATGTATGGTTCTGATAACCCTGACTGTGCACGGAATTTGTGCTTTCAATTCGTGTTCACAATAAAAATCTAGCCTTTGTGTAAACTGTCCTACATTAGAAGATCCTGCATGAAATTATAGCCATTATATTGTAGAAAGTACCAGTAAGATAAAATACAGCATAACAAATAGCAGATGACTGCTTCCCTCAGACTTTCACAGCCTAGCACCAAGCAAAGTATTGATTAAAGAAGCGTGCACTGTATCAGTGAATGAACAAAGCAACTACTTTTTGTTATTACTCATGTTCTCTAGGATGTCATTGAACTCCAATTTCATTGACCCATTGATAACAGGTGTCCTCCGGAGCTTCCAAAGTACATATCTTCATTAATTATTTTCTCAAAAATCTGATTAGTGAATGTTTGAAGACTCAAAAATGCGTGATGCACCATATTAAGTTCCAAAAACGCATCACTGTAAAGCCCTCTTAACAATGGTTAAGGTAATTCATTTTTTAATTTTCTCCAGTTATTTGACAGTTCAGCATACAGATTACATTTTTTTAATGCAGAAAAGCTTGATATGATTACAGGACATGATCACACGGAATAACAAGTGACATTTATGTTCTTTTGTGAATGCAGGACAGATAATTACCCATAGCGAGGTGGGGTAGATCTGACGGCTAGCCATCCTGCATTGTGCTTGTGCTGCTCATACTGCAAAACTGGTAACGGCATGGTAGCATATCTTCAACATAGCTTCAGTCAAGGAAGGTACGTGGTGCACAAAGACTAAAGAAGGGAAGAAAATATGTGACCAGCATGAAGTGGCCATAGTCAGGTCAGTGCTGGTTATTCACCAGATGACAAAGTCCCGATCTTGATTGAGCAATTGAGATAATGAGGGAAAGGGCAGTCTATCCGAACCACTCTAAAATATCTGTCAGTTATAATGTACCAATGAGGATCTGAGCAGGGGAAAGATGGCAGCGGGGACAAACGGTGAATGAATGCAATTGTTTTTGCTTTGTGGCAGAATGTTTCTATTTTACTGTATTCTTTAAAAAAGGTTTAATTTATTAATGTTAACCTTTGATCTAAAATGGATTCAAGTCAAGGTTTTGTGGAGCTGAGAGATGTTAAAGATGTTAAATACTCTATGGGTGTTTAATAAAAATAACTATGAAAAAAAAAATTATTTCAAAAGATGCAGATTTCATTAGAACTATATTAGAAGTGAAAGATCAGTCCACACAAAAGGAATGGAACCTTAAATTTCTGCTTCTCTTTCATTTTGGTTTAGTGAGTTCACATTTTCTGCTCTGGCAGATTGCAGATGAAGTTTCATATTGGACAAATTTGATTTTTATCAGCTGTCACTAACAAAATTGTCCATCATCTTAATCTATTCAGCACAGAAGAACAAAATAAAGGATATTACAGAAAACATTTAGACTGGCATTTAGAAGGATCCTAAATTGAGGCTTTGGGTGGTGATTATCACAACAGAACATAAATGTTACTTGTTATTTCAGTGATCATGTCCGGTAATCGTATCAAGCTTTTCTGCATAAAAAAATGTAAATCGGTATGCTGAACTGCCAAATAACTGGAGAAAATTTAAAAATGAATTACCTTAACCATTTCTCAGTTCACCATGCACAAAGCAAAACTACAAGCTCAAAACCTCAAGGTGGTCGGTGCAAAATTATATTTTCAATTTTGCAGAGGACTTTTAAACTCATGGTTATGGCAATTACATTAAAATATCTTTCTGCAAACTACACTATGCATCATCTATATAAACTCATGTTAGTATGGGATTGTTCCATTAATTGTTTTAATTTACTTGCTTTGACTTGTCAATGAAAGAATTACTCCTCCCTTCCCCTGTCCTGATGCCCCTACAATCTGTTAACACAGCAGAGGTTTTTGTAAAAGTATTATTCAAGGTCCTTCTTTCCCAGCTTCTCAAATTTTCTTCACAGTTTCTTCCACTTCTGGATGTCTTACTCTTGTTGGAATATGTAACCATGGTATTTTTAGTTCTTCAGTAACTTCCCCAAATGGCTACTTTTCATGTTTGAGCTTGGAGAAACAATGCTACTCGACTATCCACAAAAACACATCTAAAACTTCAACCTATTTTCAGCTGTTATCTACAGATGCACATTTTCCAACAGCAGTTGTTGTATCACCAATTTTTCCTGTCCCTAGTCCTAGCAGCTCCAGCTTGGTCAGCTGACTCACCCAGACCCAAAATCAAACTAATGGCTTTTTGGTCTGTAGGGCTCAGACCAATTAATTACTATGCCAAGTTTAAATGCCAGGTCCTGTGTTTTGTAGGTGTCAACAGGATGCAATTCTCTACATCAGTCATGGTGTTTCAATTTAGAATCAACGTGTAACATTAGACTCAAATGTGGTCTCTGCTGCGGCTGCTGCATGTTCTCACTAGCCAGCTGGTATGTGTGAAAATGGTCATCCACTGTAACCATGGAATTTTATCCTATTGCACTTTAGTTCAATATATTTAAAATTCATTTGAAAGAAATTAAGTGATTAGGGCTGATCTGCAGACTCTCTTAATTGCTGCTGGGTTATGAAGGATGTGCCTTAACAGTTCCATATGCGTATGTACCCAACATGAAACTCCTCAGCTGACAGCTCAAGATTACATGCTGCTTCTAAAAATGGAAAGCATCAGAGAGATAAAAGCTTTATACCAAATCTTAACAACCCAAGTCCTTAATAATTTAAAAATTATATTGTAATATAGAACACAAACATAAAAGCCTGGAAATTAGCACTGGCAGTGACAGTAGTCAAGCATGTTTTTATGCAATCTCTCTTTGAACATAGGAATCAACCGGTAGAATCTAAATAGGTTAACACTTTTGCTAAAATACTAGACAGAAGAATGTCACATGAATACATTAGATAACAATTTGCCAATTCAAAGTGGAATTTAAGTTATTCAGTCAATATAAACCAACAGCCCTAATTGTTAGCAAATGGACTATAGTATGTTGAGAATCCCAAAATCACATAATAAAACTGAATCTGATTTGATCATTCATAATAAACCAGTAGCTTTGGTGTTAGTATAGCAATATACTGTGCTACTTGGTATCTTTTATTAAAAATCAAGATATGTTTTAGGGTAGTGCATCTTTTACCTGACTTAATCAGTCAACCACTATTTCTCCAGAAACAGCCAGTGTTCTACTAGGGGAAACAAAGCAGCAGGACAAGTGGGATTGCACAGCCTGAGCGCCCTGTACTAGATCAGCGGCAAAATAGTAAATTGGACATGAGCACAAATAACCATCCATTCATTTTGCATGTATTTAATGTCAACAATACATATTATAGTCATTTTTTTAATTGTAGCAATTCTAATACTAACACATAACTCATCTTAACCAAGCTGAATCATGCCAAAATCTCCTGCTGGTCAAATGCATTAAACGCTCATGCATTTCATTAAGAAAGGAAACGACGGAAGCCATTGCAAGACAGATTTGAACTGCACAACAAAGCAATTTTGAGAACAAAATTAAGCAAATCATGCTGCTTGGTTCTGTACCTGAAACATTCCTGCCATATGCAGGAGATGGTGCAGGAGGGAGGGCTTTAGTTTCCTGGATCACTGGGTCTGTTTCTGGCGAAGGTGGGACCCGTACAAGTTGGATGGGTTGCACCTGAACCAGAACGGGACCAACATCCTTGAGGGAGGTTTGCTAGTGCTGTTTTTTTTTGGGGGGGGGGCGCGGTTTAAACTAATTGGGCAGGGGGATGGGATACAGAGTGGAGGCACAGTAAGGGGTGATGCACAGTCAAATATAGAAGAGAAACTGAGTCAGTCTGGAAGGCAGAGCAAATATAGACCTGTTAAGGCACAAACGAATAATGCAAGGCTGGATTGCATCCATTTTAATGCAAGGAGTCTTACTAGTAAGGCAGATGAATTGAGGGCATTGATTAACATATGGGAATATGATATTATTGCTATCACAGAGACATGGTTGAGGGAAGGGCAGGACTGGCACCTCAATATTCCAGGGTATAGAATCTTCAGGCGTGACAGGGGAGGGGTTAAAGAGGAGGTGGTATTGAACTGTTGATCAAGGAGCCAATTACTGCAGTAAGGAGGGATGATATCTCAAGATTCCTCAAATGAGGCCATATCGCTAGAACTTGAAAACAAAAAGGGGACAATCACTTGGCTGGGAGTGTACTGCAGGCCTCCAAATAGTCAGGGAGAGATAGAGGAGCAGATATGTAGGCAAATCTCAGAGGTGTAAAAATAATAGGGTAATAATAGTAGGGGATTTCAACTTCCCCAATATCAATTGGGACAGTCTTCGTGCAAAAGGTTTAAAGGGGACGGAATTCTTAAAGTGCATACAGGAGAGCTTTTTGAGCCAGCATGTAAAAAGCCCTCCAAGAGAAGAGGCGGTACTGGACCTAATCCTAGGGAATGAAGCGGGACAGCTGGTAGAACTGTCAGTGGGGAAGCATTTCAGGGATAGTGACCATAACTCTGTAAGATTTAAGGTAGTTATGGAAAAGGACAATGATGGACCGGAAATAAAGGTACTGAATTGGGGGAAGGCCGATTTCAATATGATAAAACAGGATCTGGCCAAAGTTGACTGGAAGCAGATACTTGTAGGAAAATCTACATCGGACCAGTGGGAGTCATTCAAAAATTAAATATTGAGATTTCCGGGCCAACATGTTCCTGCAAAGGTGAAGGGGAGGACCAACAAGTCCAGGGAACCCTGGATGTCAAGGGGCATAGAGGATTGGATAAGGAAAGAAAAGGAGGCCTATGGCAGATCAGGGCACTGAAAACAGCGGAGGCCCTAGAGGAGTATAGAAAGTGTAGGGGAGCACTTAAAAAAGTAAAAAGGAAAATTCCAAGGCGTTTTAGAAGTATATTAAGGGCAAGGGGATAACGAGAGAAAGAGTAGCCCCCATTAGGGACCAAAGTGGCAATGTGTGTGTGGAGCCGGGGGACACAGGTGAGGTTTAAAATGATTACTTTTCATCTGTGTTCACTATGGAGAAGGATGATGTAGGTGTAGAGATCGGGGAGGGGGATTATAATATACTTGAACAAATTAGCATTGAAAGGAAGTATTAGCTGTTTTAGTGGGCTTAAAAGTGGATAAATCCCCAGGCCCAGATGAGATGTATCCCAGGCTGTTATGTGAGGCAAGGGAGGAGATAGCAGGGGCTCTGACGTAAATTTTCAAATCCTCTCTGGCCACAGGAGAGGTACCAGAGGATTGGAGGACGGCGAACGTGGTACCATTATTCAAGAAGGGTAGCAGGGATAAACCAGGTAACTACAGGCCGTGAGTCTAACATCAGTGGCAGGGAAACTATTGGAAAAAATTCTGAGGGACAGGATTAATCTCCACTTGGAGAGGCAGGGATTAATCAGGGATAGGTCGTGTCTAACAAACGTGATTGAGCTTTTCGAGAAGGTGACTTGATGTGTAGATGAGGGTAAAGCAGTTGATGTAGTCTACATGGACTTCAGGAAGGCTTTTGATGAGGTCCCACATGGGAGATTGGTTAAGGAGGTAAAAGCCCATGGGATCCAGAGTAATATGGCAAATTAGATTCAAAATTGGCTTAGTGGCAGGAGGCAGAGGGCGATAGTCGAGGGTTGTTTTTGCAAGTGGTACCACAGGAACTGGTGCTGGGACCCATGCTGATTGTAGTGTGCATTAATGATTAAGACGTGAATATAGGAGGTATGATCAGTAAGTTCGTAGATGACACCAAAATTGGTGGTGTCGTAAATAGTGAGGAGGAAAGCCTTAGATTACAGGACAATATAGATGGGCTGGTAAGATGGGCGGAGCAGTGGGGAATGGAATTTAATCCTGAGGTGAGGGGTGATGCATTTTGGGAGGACTAATAAGGCAAGGGATTATACAATGGATGGTAGGAGCCTTGGAAGTACAGAGGGTCAGAGGGACCTTGGTGTACTTGTCCATAGATCACTGAAGGCAGCAACACAGGTAGATATGGTGATTAAAAAGGCATATGGGATACTTGCCTTTATTAGCCGAGGCACAGAATATGAGAGCAGGGAGGTTATGATGCAGCTGTTTAAAATGCTAGTTAGGCCACAGCTGGAGTACTGTGTACAGTTCGGGGCACCACACTACAGGAAGGATGTGATTGCATTGGAGAGGGTGCAGAGGAGATTCACCAGGATGTTGCCTGGGCTGGTGCATTTCAGTTACGAAGAGAGACTGGATAGGCTAGGGTTGTTTTCCTTAGAGCAGAGAAGGCTGAGGGGGGACCTGATTGAGGTATACAGAATAATGAGCGGCATTGATAGGATAGATAGGAAGAAACCTTTTCACTTAGCAGAGGGGTCAATAACCAGGGGGCATATTTTTAAGGTAAGGGGTAGGAGGTTTAGAGGGGATTTGAGGAAACATGTTTTCACCCAGAGGGTGGTTGCATCTGTAACACACTACCTGAAGGGATGGTAGAGGCAGGAACCTTCACAACATTTAAGTAGTATTTAGATGAGCACTCAACGCCATAGCATACAAGACTATGGGCCAAGTGCTGGAAAATGGGATTAGAATAGATAGGTGCTTGATGGCCAGCACAGACACAATGGGCCGAAGGGCCTGTTCCTGTGCTGTATAACTCCATGACTCTATGCTGGTGGCATCATTCACATACAGATAGAAACTCAAGAATCCTGTCATCTCAGTAAGAAATTGTAAATACAGATCCAAGACAAAAAGTTCCAATGGTTTCGGATTTACATGCAGAATAATTTATGGTCTGAACGCAATACAACATCAAATATCTGACAATCTAAGAAATGTTTTTACCTAGACATGCCTGACACACTTGTCAACAATGCAATTTTTGTGTACACATTTCTTTTTAAATACTTTTTTAAATGTCAGTCATTTCCTAGTGGTTTCAGCAAATCTTTCCCAGCAACAAAATGCCTTCTGACTGCAGGATATGCCTACTTACAACAATAAGACCTTGTGACAGGTTACACAGAAGTCCAGAATAATATATGGTATATTGTATAGCACAGTACTCAATTATAGTGGGTAAACACGCAGGAGATCCATTAGTACCATTACAAAAATACCAATGGAATGGTAGTAAACTAGAGAAAAGGCCAAAAGACTTACGCTTAAAACCAAAGGCTATGAGTATTACTAAACACACAAATATACACACTCAAATGGAATTAGGTTGTCTGGAATGAAATCAGGAAATCTTCATAGTGGATGAGGGGTTGGCACCTAAAATATTGTTCAAAATGATCTACCAAGTGTTTACAGCATTTTGTTTCATATTTTCCAGTATTTACATTCTTTTGCTTTTCATTTAGCTTTTGCAGAATTCAACTGACCAAGTCAGACATTTTGGTTCTTCCAATTTTCCTCCTTTTTCCAAGCAGATGACTCAAGCTTGGGTGCTGTTCAGCAGGTGGCAACAACCCTGTGGCAATTTACCATTCTAATACATGAGCTGCTGACTGCGGGAAAGCTGAGCCATATTTTGTCCTCACCCCTTACATATGCACTTCCAACAGAAAGTAATGATTCGAGGTGGGAAATCTGAAACTCTGGCTTTTTTTTAAAAAAGTGTTTTCAGTCAGAGAATTCAGGTAATTATGACACATCTGCCACTGTTACAACTGAAGTTGCTTAACTTCGCACTGGCCAAGATCAGATCTGGCATGTTCCTGGCTTATATATCACACCATGAGGGATATTTATTCAGTGAGTCATTGGAAGTTAAACATCTTGCTGTGTGGGCTTCATAACTCACTCAAAGAAGCTATATAAAGAATGAATTTCCAATCACTTCAAAATAATCTTCAGGCTACACCAAATTTTAGATTAAACAGTTTAAAGGTTAATTGACGATGATATACTGTATGAGAAAAACATACAATAAGTTAATGGGCAATATAATCTGTCATCTCCGATAGAAGATACTCTGAAATTCTACTAGTAAATGGAATTAAATGACCAGAGAGAAAATGGAGACAACGGACAATCCTAAATTTTAAATTTTGAGAATTTGGATAAATGAATTTAGTCACATTTGAAACTCAAAGCTCCTGGCATTATTTTAATAGCACATCCATGGGAGCTTTCATATTGTAGATGTAGGCCAAAATGGGTAGTTAAATATGCATTTTTCCATTACCATTTGATTCCATAATTATAACTGTAATAATTCTCCAATGATGTAACAGAGGAGCAGCAGTTAACATGACAAACATACAGACAAAATATTCAAATAGCAGGAGCAAATGTAATTTTCAATCAAGCGATTATTTTGTTCCTGAATGCCTGTAGTTTACAAAAGCACCACAGACTCAAACTGAAATAATTCCTCTTGAGCATGCTCCAAATGGGGAGGGAGGGTGAAGAACAAGAGCACAAAGAAGTCGCCCAGGCACCTTCCATTAGTATCATTTAAGCCAACTAAAAAATTATTTGGTCAGACTGGACTGTACCATCTTTCAATGGACTGATTCACACCCATTTCTATCCTATCAACAGTTCTTTCTTCCAAGGTAAGATGACATCCTCCAATGCTATTGATATCGATACATAAAATATAATCAGAAGTTGCTTCAGAGTAACATTGAGATCATGTGATAATTTTTAATTACTATTTACAAATTCTTGGCAGACAAATTTATCAAAGAAAATGCACTCCTATGCAAACACTAACTTGCCTTACTCTGGGAACTTTTGCAAGGAGTCAGAGGCGGGGGGATCAAAGACAAGAACAAAAGACAGTAAGAGGAATAAGAAAAGTGATAGGCAGCGAAATCAAGGGCCAGAATCAAACGGTCACAGTGAAAAATAGTGGGAGGGGGCCAAGTAATGTTAAAAAGACAAGCCTTAAGGCTTTGTGCCTTAACACGCAGAGCATTCGCAATAAAGTGGATGAATTCTTTCTTTCTTTCTTTCTTTGGCCTCCTTGTCTCGAGAGACAATGGGTAAGCACCTGGAGGTGGTCAGTGGTTTGTGAAGCAGTGCCTGGAGTGGCTATAAAGGCCAATTCTAGAGTGGCAGACTCTTCCACAGGTGCTGCAGATAAAATTGGTTGACAGGGCTGTTACGCAGTTGGCTCTCTCCTTGCGCTTCTGACTTTTTTCCTGCCAACTGCTAAGTCTCTTTGACTCGCCACGCTTTAGCCCCGCCTTTATGGTTGCCCGCCAGCTCTGGCGAACGCTGGCAACTGACTCCCATGACTTGTGATCAATGTCACAGGACTTCATTAAAATAAAAGCAAAATACTGCGGATGCTGGAAATCTGAAACAAAAACAAGAAATGCTGGATTCACTCAGCAGGTCTGGCAGCATCTGTGGAAAGAGAAGCAGAGTTAACGTTTCGGGTCAGTGACCCTTCTTCGGAACCCTTCGGAACCCTTCCGAAGAAGGGTCACTGACCCGAAACGTTAACTCTGCTTCTTTCCACAGATGCTGCCAGACCTGCTGAGTGAATCCAGCATTTCTTGTTTTTGTCACAGGACTTCATGTCGCGTTTGCAGACGTCTTTAAAGCGGAGACAAGGATGGCCGGTGGGTCTGATACCAGTGACGAGCTCGCTGTACAATGTGTCCTTGGGGATCCTGCCATCTTCCATGCGGCTCAAATGGCCAAGCCATCTCAGGCGCTGCTGGCTTAATAGGGTGTATATGCTGAGGATGTTGGCCACCTCGAGGACTTCAGTGTTGGAGATACGGTCCTGCCACCTGATGCCAAGGATTCTCTGGAGGCAGCGAAGATGGAATGAATTGAGACGTCGCTCTTGGCTGACGTAGAGCAAGGTACTGAGGACACAGGCTTGATATACTTGGACTTTTGTGTTCCATGTCAGTGCGCCATTTTCCCACACTCTCTTGTCCAGTCTGGACATAGCAGTGGAAGCCTTTCCCATGCGCTTGTTGATTTCTGCATCGAGAGACAGGTTACTGATGATCGTTGAGCCCAGGTAGGTAAACTCTTGAACCACTTCCAGAGTGTGATCATCAATATTTATGGATGGAGCATTTGTGACGTCCTGTCCCATGATGTTCGTTTTCTTGAGGCTGATGGTTAGGCCAAATTTGGTGCAGGCAGCCGCAAACCTGTCAATGAGTCTCTGCAGACACTCTTCAGTGGGAGATGTTAATGCAGCATCGTCAGCAAAGAGGAGTTCCCTGATGAGGACATTCCGTACTTTGGTCTTCGCTCTTAGATGGGCAAGGTTGAACAACCTGCCACCTGATCTTGTGTGGAGGAAAATCCCTTCTTCTGAAGACTCGAACGCATGTGAGAGCAGCAGGGAGAAGATCCCAAACAGTGCAGGTGCGAGAACACAGCCCTGTTTCACGCCACTCAGGATAGGAAAGGGGTCTGATGAGACGCCGCTATGCTGAATTGTGCCTTTCATATTGTCATGGAATGAGGTGATGATACTTAGTAGCTTTAGCGGGCATCCAATCTTTTCTAATAGTCTGAAGAGACCAAGTCTGCTGACAAGGTCAAAGGCTTTGGTGAGATCAATGAAAGCAACGTAGAGGGGCATCTGTTGTTCACGGCATTTCTCCTGTAGCTGTCGAAGGGAGAACAGCATGTCAATGGTGGATCTCTCTGCTCGAAAGCCACACTGTGCCTCAGGGTAGACATGCTCAGCCATGCTCTGGAACCTGTTTAAAGCGACTCGAGCGAAGACTTTCACCACTATGCTGAGCAGGGAGATTCCACGGTAGTTGTTGCAGTCACCGCGGTCACCCTTGTTCTTATAGAGGGTGATTATAGTGGCATCGCGTATGTCCTGTGGTACTGCTCCCTCGTCCCAGCACAGGCAAAGCAGTTCGTACAGTGCTGAAAGTATAGCAGGCTTGGCACTCTTGATGATTTCAGGGGTAATGCCGTCCTTCCCAGCGGCTTTTCCGCTGGCTAGAGAATCAATGGCATCACTGAGTTCCGATTTTGTTGGCTGTACGTCCAGCTCATCCATGACTGGCAGAGACTGGGCTGCATTGAGGGCGGTCTCAGTGACAACATTTTCCCTGGAGTACAGTTCTAGGTAGTGTTCCACCCAGCGGTCCATTTGCTTGCGTTGGTCAGTGATTGTGTCCCCTGATTTAGATCTGAGGGGGGCAATCCTCATGATGGTTGGCTCAAAAGCCCTCTTAATGCTACCATACATTCCTCTGATATTTCCGGTGTCAGAGGCCAGCTGAATATGACTGACTAGGTGTTGCCAGTAGTCATTTGCGCAGTGCCTGGCTGTTGTTTGTGCAGTGCTTCTGGCTGCTTTAAGTGCTACGGATGTTAACTCGCTGGGGGCTTTCTTGTAGTTCAGCAGTGCAATGCGCTTAGCGGCAATGACAGGTTCCAGCTCTTCAATGTGAGATTGAAACCAGTCTGCATTCCGCTTCACACGTTTGCCATAGGTGGTCATTGCTGAGTCGTAAATGGCGTCTCTGATGTGGGCCCACTTGGTCTCTGCATCCCCTGTGGGAGTGTTTTGAAGGGCTTTTTCAAGTGAATTTAGAAACTTACTTAACAGCTATGAATGAGAAATTCTGCTCGTGTTGATGCGCGGGTGGCCCTTCTGCTTGGAGTGATGCAGCTTCTTTGGTTTGAGGCTAATCTTGCTGCACACCAGGGAGTGGTCAGTGTCGCAGTCCGCACTGTGGAAGCTGCGTGTGATTTGAACGCTGTTTAGAGAGGCTCGCCTTGTGACGATGAGGTCCAGCTGGTGCCAACAGCGTGATCTTGGGTGTCTCCAAGAAACCTGGTGAGAGGGTTTAGTGTGAAAGAATGAGTTGGTGATGCAGAGGGTATGATAGGTACATAACTCAAGCAGTCTCTGTCCATTCTCATTCATCTACCTATGCCATTGCGCCCAAGGCAGGAGGGCCATGAGTCATGGTCGGCCCCAACCCTGGCATTAAAGTCCCCCAGCAGGAACAGGTGTTCGGTGTTGGGGATGCTACTAATGATCTTATGGCGTTCCTCGTAGAACTGGTCTTTAGCTTCAGGTGGGGAGCAGAGTGTTGGAGAATAGATGCTGAGTAGGTGTAGTGGACCAGAGGCGGTGAACAGTCGGATGGACAGTATGCATTCCGAGCCATTTGAGGGTGGCTCTATCATGCTGAGCAAAGAGTTTCTGATGGCGAAGCCCACTCCGTACTGTCTTGGTTCATCAGGATCCCTACCCTGCCAGAAGAAGGTGTAGTCTTGCTCTCTTAGAGATCCACTCGCGGGGAGGCGTGCCTCCTGAAGTGCTGCAATGTCTACATTGAGTCTACTGAGCTCGTTGTTAATGATGGCAGTCTTCCGAGAATCGTTGATTTGTGTAAGGTCTTCCGACAGGCCAGGACACATAGTTCTGACGTTCCAGCTTGCAAAACGATGTAAACGGGTATGATATAGTCGGGATTACGGAGATATGGCTGCAAGGTGACCAGCATTGGGAAATGAACATCCAGGGATATTCAGTATTTAGCAAGGGCAGACAAAAAGCAAAACGCGGTGGAGTTGCATTGCTGGTTAAAGAGGAAATTAATGTAATAGTGAGGAAGGATATTAGCTCTGACGACGTGGAATCTGAATGGGCAGAGCTGAGAAACACTAAGGGGCAAAAAACATTAGTGGGGGTTGTATATAGACCCCCAAACTGTAGTGGTGATGTTGGGAATGGCAAAAAACAGGAAATTAGAGACACATGCAATAAAGGAACATCTGTAATTATGGTTGACTTTAATCTGCATATAGATTGGGCAAATCAAATTAGTCACAATACCGTAGAGGAGGAATTCATGCAGTGTATACTGGACGGTTTTCTGGACCAATATGTTAAGGAACCAACTGGAGAACAGGCCATCCTAGACTGGGCGTTGTGCAATGAGAGAGGAATAACTGACAATCTAGTTGTGTGAGATCCCTTGGGGATGAGCGACCATAATATGATAGAATTCTTCATCAAGCTGGAGAGTGACACAGTTGATTCTGAGACTAGGGTCCTGAATCTTAGTAAAGGAAACTAAGAAGGTATGAGGCACGAGCTGGCTATGATGGATTGGGAAACGTTACTTAAAGGGACGACGGTGGAAAGGCAATGGCAAACATTCAAAGAGCGCATGGATGAACTGCAACATTTGTTTATCCCTGTCTGGTGCAAAAGTAAAACGGGAAAGGTAACCAAATCATGGCTTACAAGGGAAATTAGAGGTAGCATTAGATCCAAGGAAGAGGCATATAAATTCACCAGAAAGAACAACAGACTTGAGGATTGGGAGCAATTTAGAATTCAGCAAAGGAGGACCAAGGGATTGATTAAGAAGGGAAAAATAGAGTATGAGAGCAAGCTTGCGGGGAACATAAAAACTGACTATAAAAGTTTCTACAGGTATGTGAAGAGAAAAAGATTAGTGAAGACAAATGTAGGTCCCTTACAGTCAGAAACAGGGGAATTTATTGTGGGGAACAAAAATGGCTGACCAACTAAATGCATACTTTGGTTCTGTCTTCACAAAGGAGGTCACAAATATCACACCAGAAATGTTGGGAAACAAAGGGTTTAGTGAGAGAGAAGAACTGAAGGATATCAGTATCAGTAGAGAAATGGTGTTGGGGAAATTGATGGGATTAAAGGCCGATAAATCCCCAGGGCCTGATGGTATGCGTCCCAGAGTACTTAAGGAAGTGGCCCTAGAAATAGTGGATGCATTGGTGGTCATCTTCCAAGATTCTATAGACTCTGGAACAGTTCTTACAGATTGGAGGGTAGCTAGCTAATGTAACCCCACTATTTAAAAAAGGGAGGTAGAGAGAAAACAGGGAATTCTAGACCAGTCAGCCTGACGTCAGTAGTGGGGAAAATTCTAGAGTCCATTATCAAAGATTTTATAGCAGAGCACTTGGAGAACAGTGGTAGAATCAGACAGAGTCATCATGGATTTATGAAAGGGAAATCATGCTTGACAAATCTACTAGAATTCTTCGAGGATGTAACTAGTATAGTTGATGAGGGGCAGCCAGTGGATGTGGTTTATTTGGACTTTCAGAAGGCTTTCAACAAAGTCCCACATAAGAGATTATCATGTAAAATTAAAGCGCATGGGATTGGGGGTAGTGTATTGCAATGGATAGAAAATTGGTTGGCAGACAGGAAACAAAGAGTAGGGATAAATGGGTCTTTTTCCGAATAGCAGGCTGTGACTAGTGGGGTACCGCAGGGATCGGTGCTAGGACCCCAGCTATTCACAATATATATGAATGATTTAGATGAGGGAACTAAGCGTAATATCTCCAAATTTGCAGATGACACAAAACTGGGTGGGAGGGTGAGTTGTGAGGAGGATGCAGAGAGGCTTCAGGGTGATTTGGACAAGTTGAGTGAGTGGGCTAATGCATGGCAGATGGAGTATAATGTGGATAAATGTGAGGTTATCCACTTTGGTAGCAAAAACAGGAAGGCAGATTATCTGAACGGCTATAAACTGAGAGAGGAGAATATGCAACGAGACCTGGATGTTCTCTTACACCAGTCGCTGAAGGTAAGCATGCAGGTGCAACAGGCGATAAAAAAAGGCAAATGGTATGTTGGCCTTCAAAGCGAGAGGATTCAGGTACAAGGGCAGGGATGTCTTGCTGCAATTATACAGGGCCTTGGTGAGGCCACAGCTGGAAAATTGTGTGCAGTTTTGGTCTCCTTATCTGAGGAAGGAAGTTCTTGCTATAGAGGGAGTGCAGCGAAGGTTTACCAGACTGATTCCTGGGTTGGCGGGACTGACGTATGAGGAGAGATTGAGTCAGTTAGGATTATATTCGCTGGAGTTCAGAAGAGTGAGGCGTGATCTCATAGAAACCTATAAAATTCTAACAGGACTTGGCAGGGTAGATGCAGGAAGGATGTTCCCGACAGTGGGGGGAGTCCAGAACCAGGGATCATAGTCTAAGGATATGGGGTAAACCTTTCAGGACTGAGATGAGGAGAGATTTCTTCACCCAGAGAGTGGTGAACCTGTGGAATTCGCTACCAGAGAGAGCAGTTGAGGCCAAAAACATTGTATGTTTTCACGAAGGAGTTAGATATAGCTCTTGGGTTTAAAGGGATCAAAGGATATGGGGCGAAAGCGGGAACAGGTTACTGAGTTGGATGATCAGCCATGATCATCATGAATGGTGGAGCAGGCTCGAAGGGCCGAATGGCCTACTCCTGCTCCTATTTTCTATGTTTCCATGTTACTCGCGCATGTGCCAAGTGCAACTGTGCTGTGCAACAGAAGATAAAAATCAAGACTGCTGTTCAGCTGCACACACAAAAAGATCTGCCATGCAGAAAGCAAATTTTCTGCCCCAGAAAGCATATAAACGACATTACTTGAGTCATAGATTCCAGTTTTGTGAAGACACATTAACCCTTTCACTAGCAAATGCCTAGAGTTTTGAAAACATTTAGTCTAGAATTTCCATCAGTAACGTGATTTTTGGGTGTAAAGTGAGCTTTACCAATCAGAAAATGGGATGGAGATTCATCACACATGGGAACTCTGCCCATTCTGCATATTTCAATTGGTGGAATTTATAGTTGCAAGTAGTTCCAATCTGAAAAAGGCAGAAACTTGATTTGAATATTTTAGTAAACTTGAACGACAACATTTATATATTTGCATACACCGATCATTGAACCATCTACCTCATCCATATAATATAGGCGCCCAAGGCTTTTAGGGCCTGAGTTGTATATGGAATTTAATAAGCCAGTAAATGTGCTTACCCTGTTTTCCAGCCAATCTCTCAACCTTTTTTGTTTCGCCCAACCCCACCCCTCCCCAACATTAGTTCAGTGTTCAGGAGCCTTTGTGATAATTGTGGTGGTGGAGCCTTTTCTCCTTCTCCCAGTAACACACTGCACGTTTGCAATCGTCAACACTGCTTTAAATAAGTTAATGCTTATTCCATAACAGCAATCATTTTAAATTAATCCATAACCCCTCCAATATCTGACCCAAATGATGAGCCCCGACTAATTAAGGCTATCCTCTATAGACATGTTACATGACAACTTTGTGATATTCCAAAATTCCAGAGTATTCATCAACAAGCACACAGTTTAAATGCTGAACCATCAATTCAGATGCCTGGATGGATCTGACGTGCCCTCCAAATCAGCCCATGTAAAATTTCAAGGCTTGGTGCAGTCCCCTGCATTCGGCACAACTCCATGCTGCAAGGAGGATGTATCATGCATGATGAAGACCAACCAGCACCAGCATTGAGACCTGGGAGGAGGAAGGCCCCCTTGGCATGGTAACGGTTAGGCCTGAAGAAGCTGCAGATCACAACAAAATGTGGGTTCTGTGAACTATTTGGGAAACTGTCTTCTCTTTCTTATAAAGGCTGCCACTGTATTAACAGTCCAGTATATATCTGTCTATGCCCTCCATAGATAGTACCTTAAATCTTGCAGGCAACTCACAATTATTCATGATGATGAAACATACTCACAAACCTTTGTAACAACACTCTGCACACACAATTCAGTGCAACCATATTCTAATCTCAAAGCATGCCGCATGCATGAGTGCCTAATGTTTGTTTCCACGGTATTTCTTTTTTTTCAGCATTTAATGACTGTTATTAAACCTAGTCTTGCGTTTCTTCTAGATAGTACCTTAGTTGCAGGAATACATGAGGTAGACAGCTGCTGTGTGCACGCAAGGAGCCACTTAGAAATTAGGAGAGTCATCCAATGGACCCATCTCATCATGGCCACTGATTAGCCTAACAGCAATCCTAATGACACCAATGAGTATTCATATAGCACCTTTAAATACAACATCCCAAGGTACTTCACAGAAGTGTTATAAAGCAAAATTGGACACCGAGACACTTACCTGGAGGGAGTTGGGGGCGGTGGCAGACCTGTGTGGAGACAACTACCGGAGAGAGTACAAAGCAAGACCCAGGCTTGGGCCTTCACTTATCTGGAGGGAGTGGGGAGCAGCGGCGAACCTGCGTGGAGACGCGCCGGAGTTTGAAAAAGAAAAATCAAACAGTGACATCACAGGTAATCGGTGAGTTGATTGGCTGGTGAGTATTTGCTGCTTAGGGACTGAGTCTAAACAACTGGGAGTTTAAAAATGTTAGAAATATTAAGTATTAATAACAAGTAACAAGTGGGTATCTGGTGAGTCATCCTTATTTTTAAATAAGGTTTATTACTATTGGTGAGGTTATTACTACTATTGGTAATATATCCGACCAATACTAAAATATTAATAATGGTAGGATAGGTGAATTGGTAAGTTTAGAATTAGCAATAGCAAGGTTATTATTACTATTGGTAAGGTTTATTACTATTGGTATTTAGTATTTGTTGCCATGCAGACCCCCACCCGCCAAGAATGAGGCATATTAATTTTGTCATATGAACATTGATTTTAAACTGTTGCTGGAGTGAAGAAATTACGTGTTTGAAGATCACCAGACACTGGGCTGGAAGGACATTTACATACTAAGAGACGCTGCTTGAGGAGACAAAGGACTATTCCCTGCTCCAATTAACTCAAATGGATTTTGATCACCAGACACTGAAGTTATAAGGAAGCGCATTCCAGAGACTGCTAAGGTACAATCCACAAACCACGCAGGAGACTGTTCCAAATAAGGAGCTAGTCACATGACTAACCTGCTGGGCAACCTGGGGTTTTTTGAATTGTGCCACAGAGAAAGAATCAGTAGGTCGTGAGCAACTGAAGCTGCAAAAAGGAAGCCCCTCTCTCTCGCTTTCTCCCAAGCCACCAGACCCACGGAAGACATGTAAACCTCAAAAGAGAAAAGATACCTACATCAGAACAAGTTGAAGCGTGAACTGAGCCCCAATGAATTGCAAAACTTAGCGGCAACCAAAGACTCCACACTGAACTTAAAGGACTGTAACTAACAGATATTGCCTCAAACTTTTCCCCTTTATTCCTTCTACTTTTTCTGTCTCTATATGCATGTGTGTTTATCGCGTATGCATGCTAGCGTGGTTGCATCACATATTCATTGTCGTTAACCGGATAAGAGTTTAAGATTAATAAACTTCCACCTTTCTTGTTTAAATTTAAGGAAACCTGTCTGATTTCTTTGCCTGTGAACAAGGATTCACTGAGGGAGAGCTAAAAACAGTGTTTAAAAATTAAACCCTGTTACAATTAAACCAGGCAAAAGCTGAGAGGGTACCCCCAGACCCCTTCTCACCTGGTCGTAACATAGTAATAGCAGGGTTTATTAGTAGCAGTGTTTATTTGTAGTATCAAGGTTTATCATCAGATAGGGGAATGACAGGGCTGCTCCAACCTCAGGAGTGCACATCCTGTGCTGTGTGGGAACTCCAGGATACTTCTTGGGTCCTGGATAACCATATGTGCAGGAAGTGTCGTCAGTTGCAGGTTGTGGAACTTGAGCAGCAGCTGGCGACACTGTGGTGCATCCGCGAAGGTGAGAGCTTCGTGGAAAGCACGTTTATAGACTGTCTGGTGGTCACCCATTCTCTCTCCCCCCGCATACTGTTAAGAAAGAAGAGGCAGCTAGGGCACGAGACCCTGAGTGCGTCTCACTCTCTCCAACAGGTATTCAGTTCTGAATAGTGAGGTAAGTGATGGTTTATTTGGGGAGTGCAGCCAGAGTCAAGGCCATGCTACCATAGATGGCTCAGCTGCACAAGTAGGAACAAGGAAGACTGGAAGAGTGCTAGTGATAGGAGATTTGATAGTCAGGGGAACAGACAGGCATTTCTGTGGCCCCAGACATGAATCCAGGATGGTGTGTTGCCTCCCTGGTGCCAGGGTCAAGGATGTCACTGAGCAGCTGCAGAGCATCCTGAGCGGGGAGGGTGAACAGCCAGCAGTCGTGGTCCACATTGGTACCAATGACATAGGAAGAAAGAAGGATGTGGTCCTGCAGAAGAACTTTACTGAGCTGGGTAGGAAAATAGCAAGCAGGATCTCAAAAGTAGTAATCTCCGGATTATTCCTAGTGTCATGCGCAAGTGAGTACCGGAATAAAAGGATAAGACAGATGAATGCGTGGCTGGAAAGTTGGTGCAAGAGGGAGCGCTTTAGATTCTTGGGACAGTGGGACTGGCTCAAGGGGAGATGGGGCCTGTACAGGCCGGACGGGTTGCACCTGAACAGAGCCGGGACTGAATTCCTTGTGGGTTGTTTTGCTAGTGCTGTTGGGGAGGGTTTAAACATGTTTGGCAGGGGGATGAGGACCCTGAGGGTAGACTCAGTTGGGACAAAATCAGAAATGAAAATGGAAGGCAGAAATTTAGTGGATGAGTCTGGAAGGCACAGGAAACAAAGGTTAGAAAATAAAAGTTAGGCAGTGCTCATGGGTATAAACTTCAATGCAAAGAGTATCGCAAATAAAGCAGACGAGCTGAGGGCACAGATAGAGACTCGTGGCAGTATGATAACATAGCTATTACAGAAGCATGGCTTAAGGAGGGGCAGGAATGGTCAGACATGATAGGGAGAGGGATAAGAAAGGGGGGGGGGGTGGAAATTTTGGCTGAAGAAACTATTTGCGCTGTGAGGAGGGATGATATGTTGGAAGGTTCATCAAAATGAGGCCATATGGACTGAGCTAAGGAACAAAAAAAGGGGCAATCACACTTCTGGGAGTGTACGATTGACACCCAAACAGACCGAGGGAGATAGAAGAGCAGATATGTAGGCAAATCTCTCAAGTGCAATAACAATAGGGCAATAATAGTAGGGGATTTTAACTACCCCAATATGAACTGGGATAGTTTTACTGTGAAAGGAATTGAGGGAGCAGAATTCTTGAGGTCCATTCAGGAGAAATTTTGGCCAATATGTAGCAAGTTCAACAAGAGAGGGTGCAGTTTTGGACTTACTTTTAGGAAATGAAGCTGGGCAGATGCAAGACGTGGCAGTGGGAGAGCATTTTGGTGGTAGTGATCATAATTCAGTTAGTTTTAACATAATTATGGAAAAGGACAAGGATAGAACAGGAGTTAGAGTTCTCAATTGGCCAAGGCCAATTTTACTAAGCTGAGGATTGATTTAGCAAAGTGGACTGGAAACAGCTACATGAAGGTAAATCAGTGTCAGAGCAGTGGGAGGCATTCAAAGAGAAGATTCAAGGGTTTCAGAGTAAACGAATTCCCACAAAGAAAAAGGGTGGGATGGCCATATCTAGAGTCCACTGGATGTCAAGGAGCATACAAGGTAAGATGAGGCAGAAAAGGAAAGCTTATGCTCGAGACAGAGAACGCAACACGACAGAAAGCCGAGAGGTGTATAGAAAGTGGAGGGGTGAAATCAGAAAGGAAATTAGGAAAGCTAAAAGCGAGGGTATGAAAGAATATTAGCAAGAAAATTAAGGTGAACCCAAAGATGTTTTATCAATATATTAATAAGAGGATAAACGAAGGAAAAGTTAGGGCCCATAAATGACCAAAAAGGTAACCCATGTATGGAGGCAAAAGAGGTCGGTATGGGTTCTTAATGAATACTTTGGATCTGTCTTCACAAAAGAGGGGGACAATGCAAATATTATAGTTAAGGAAGAGGAATGTGAAGTATTGGATTTGATAAACATAGGGAGAATAGAAATATTAAGGGGATCTAGCAACCTTGAAAGTGGATAAATAGCGGAACGTCTGACCATCATTTTCCAATCCTCACTGGATGCAGGTGTGGTGCTGGAGGATTGGAAGACTGCTAACGTTGTACCTTTGTTTAAAAAGGGAGTGAGGGATAGACCAAATCATTACAGGCTAGTCAGTCTAACTACGGTAGTGCGCAAATTATTGGAATCCATTCAGAGAGACAGGATAAACTGTCACTTAGAAAGGCACAGATTAGTCAAGGATAATCAGCATGGATTTGTTAAGGGAATATAGTGTCTGACAACTTGATTGAATTTTTTGAATAAGTAACAAGAAAGACAGATGAGGGTAGTGCAGTTGATGTGGTCTACATGGATTTTAGCAAGGCTTTTGACAAGGTCCCACATGGCAGATTGGTTAAAAAAATAAAAGTGCATGGGATCCAAGGGAATATAGCAAACTGGATACAACATTGACTCTGTGGCAGGACACAAAGGGTAATGGTTGACAGGTGTTTTTGCGACTGGAGCGCTGTTTCCAATGGCATTCCACAGGGCTTAGTACAAGGTCCCCTGCTTTTTGTGGTATATATTAACGATTTGAATGTAAATGTAGGGGGCATAATCAAGAAGTTTGCAGATGACACAAAGACTGGCTGTGTGATAGATAGCGAGGGGGATAGCTGTAGGCTGCAGGAAGATATCAATGGTGGGCAGAAAAGTGGCAAATGGAATTCAGCCCAGAGAAATGTGAGGTGATGCATTTGGGGAGGTCAAACAAGGAATACACAATTAATGGGAAAATACTGAGAGGTGTAGAGTGAATGTCCACAGATCCCTGAAGGTAGCAGGATAGGTCGATAAGGTGGTTGAACAGGCATATGGAATCCTTTCCTTTATTAGCTGAGGTATAGAATACAAGAGCAGGAAGGTTATGCTGGAACTGTATAAATCATTAGTTAAGCCACAACTTGAGTACTGTGTGCAGTTCCAGTCACCTCATTACAGAAAGGATGTAATTGCAGAGGAGCTTTACGAGGATGTTGCCAGGACCGGAAAAATGCAGCTATGAGGAAAGATTGGATAGGCTGGGGTTGTTCTCCTTGGAACAGAGGAGGCTGGGGGGAGAATTGATTGAGATGTACAAAATTGTGAAGGGCCTGGATAGAGTGGATGTGGAGGGCTTATTTACCTTAGCAGAGAGGTCAATGACTAGGGGGCATAGAATTAACCTGATTGGTAGAAAGATTAGAGGGGAGATGAGGAAAAGTTTTTTCACCCACAGTGTGGTAGGGGTCTGGAACTCACTGCCTGTATAGTAGATGCAGAAACCCTCGACTCATTTTAAAAGGTGTTGGATATGCCCCTCAACAGCTGTAACCTGCAGAGCTACGGACCAAATGCTAGAAGGTGGGATTAGGCTAAGTGGCTCGTTTTTCGGCTGGCACAGACATGACGAGCCAAGTGGCCTCTTTCTGAGCTGTAAACCTTCTATTATTCTACAAGGCAATATTAGGGTAAATGACCAAATGTTTGGTCAAAGCGGTAGGTTTTAAGGAGCATCTTGAAGGAGGAAAGAGAGGTCGATAGGTGGCGAGGTTTAGGGAGGGAGTTGCAGAGTTTAGGGCCTAGGCAACTGAAGGCTTGGCCACCAGTCGTGGAGAAATGAAAAATCGGAGATGCTCAAGAGACCAGAATTAGATGAGCGCAGAAATATCGGAGGGTTGTGGGGCTGAAGGATATTACAGAGATAGGGAAGGGCAAGGGAACAGAGGGAGTTGAAAACGAGGAGGAGAATTTTAAAATTGAGGCTTTGCTTGACTGGGACCTAAAATAGGTCAGCACGCAGAGGAAAGATGGATGTACCGGTCTTGGTGCTAGTAAGGACATAGGTAGCAGAGTTTTGGATAACCTCAAGTTTACAGAGGGTAGACTTTGGGAGGCCAGCCTCAATCTGTTGGAATAGTCAAGTGTAGAGGTGGTAAAGACATGGATGAGGGTTTCAGCAGCAGATGAGCTGAGACAGGTGCACAGTCAGGCAATGTTATGCAGGTTTTTTTCCAATTCGTTCATGGAATATGAGCATTGCTGGCAAAGCCAGTATTTAATGCCCATCCCAAAGTGCCCTTGAGAAGGTAGTGGTGAACTGCTGCAGTCCACGTGGTGTAGGTACACCCACAGTGCTGTTCGGAAGCGAGTTCCCGGATTTTGACCCAGCGACAGTGAAGGAACAGCAATAAGGTTCTAAATCTGGATGGTGAGTGACTTGGAGGGGAACTTGCAGGTGGTTGTGTTCCCATGCATCTGTTGCCTTGTCCTTCTAGATGGTAGAGGTTGGGGCTTTGTAAGGTGCTGTCAAAGGAGCCTTGGTGAGTTGCTGCAGTGCACCTGGTAAATGGTGCATACTACTGCCACTGTCTGCCAGTGGTGAATCGAGTGAATGTTTAAGGTGGTGGATGGGGTTCTGATCAAAGGGGCTACTTTGTCCTGAATGATGTCAAACTTCTTGAGTGTTGTTGGAGCTGCATTCATCAAGGTAAGTGGGAGTATGCCATCACACTCCTGACTTGTGCCTTGTAGATGGTGGACAGGCTTTGTGTTGTCAGGAGGTGAGTTACTTACCGCAGAATTCCCAGCCTCTGACCTGCTCTTGTCGCCACAGTATTTATATGGCTGGTCCAGTTAAGTTTCTGGTCAATGGTAGCCCCAGGATGTCGACAGTGGGGTATTCAGCGATGGTGATGCCACTGAACTTCAAGGGGAGATGGTTAGATTCTCTCTTGTTGGAGATGGTCATTGCCTGACACATGTGTGGTGTGAAAGTTACTGGTGGAAACAGGCTGTCACAGTGATGGTGCAGATATGTGGTCGGAAGCTCATTTTGGGATCAAATATGACACCTAGGTTGTGAACAGCCTGGTCCAGCCTCAGTCAGTTGCCAGCAAGAGCGATGGATTGGTAGGTAAGGAACAGAATTTTTATCAAGGACAAAATCTATGACTCTATAAAAGACAATGGCTTCAGTCTTCCCAACGTTTAGTTGGAGGAAATGTTTGCTCATTCAGTACTGGATGTCAGACAAGCAGTCTGATAATTTTGCATCAGTGGAAGGATGGAGAGGGGTGGTGGTGAGGCAGACCTGGATAGAGTAGTGAAGTAGAATTCAGTTGGGTACTGTCTCATGGTTAGCTCCAATAGATCCCCAGGCCTGTCAAAGCTGGAGGAGATGGTTCGTTCCACTGTAGAAATGCACAACATTTACACAATTATTCATGATGCTGCAGTATTACTTGGGCAGAACATATATGCTAGGTGCAATATCTATGTGATTATATTAATGCTACAATTTCAGTAAATATTGTGCATTTTTACAGTGAAATGAAGTATCTCCTCCAGCTTTGATAGGCCTGGGAGCCAACTGGAGCTAACCATGAGAGTGTACTTGACTGACCTCTACCTCACCACCACATCCCTCAACTCCTCCACTGATGCTAAATTATCAGACTGTTTCTGCCCATGTAATACTTTGGCATCATGAGTGTATATGTGCAATTTTTTGCAGCTGAATATTTCTCATTCACAAAAGAGCAATAAAGTCACACCTGAGGAGGAAAGGAGCAGATATAATTTCCAACGAGAAACCACTAAACATGCAATCAAGCATAAACTAACAAAATACATTCAATGAAAAGAGATGGGATCCAATCAAGATTACTCCAAATATCATTTTCAAAATCCTTTCAACCAGCAGTAAGCTAGGCACTTATGAACCTTTTACCCAGTAGTAACAAATTAAAGATAAAATAAACATCCAGAAGAAATTTGTTAAACTTACCTATAGAGAGTAGTTTCCAAGTTTAAAATAACTGTCAATATTTTCAGTCAGAAGCCTTATCCTCTGTGGGCAGCCTCAGCCTGGAGTTTATGGGTATCCTAGTCCAATTACTCACAGATGAAGAGACTCACCAGATACTCAGTTTTAGCATGTATTTGTGTGCATCTCCTGATCTAAAAGAAAATGACTTGATAGCAAGGCTGGCCATTCACAGAGCTGCCAGGAATTCCTGTTTGCAAATTTTGGCCCCACCTGCAATCTCTTATATTGATGGAAAATTATTGAAATGCAAATGTCTCAAGAAGCCATCATTAGCAGTTAAGGTAATTTGATTTTTGTATACAACATTAAAAATAATGGAAAGCATAAAGTTTCCAACTTCTTCTGAAGCAACTTTGTAAGAAAAAAATGTCACATATGATAAATTATCCCACAACTACAGTCCGCAACATAAATATAGTTATGGAGAAAACCAGTAAATAGGAAAAGTCTGGGAAGGGAATGGCTTGTATATGACTTATATTTTATGATTTATATTTATATTCAGAACTCAAAGTTCTATCACATTTTAATAAGTCCAATTAAAACACAATTTTATCAAGAGGATTTGTTAAATATAAGTTCTGCTGCAGAGGTATTTGGGAAAGAAGAAAAGATGCAAAGTAGCTTTCTTTTCTTAATTTTTCTTGTTTAGTTTTCATATAAAACTCAAACCCTAATAGGTGGACAGTAAACATAATTGCAGGGGATTTATTTTAAATATTAACTGAAATGTTTTATGAATACCCATATAGACTACATCGCTAAAAGCTGCATCATTAAAACTGCAGCAGCTTGGGATGCACTGCAATGTAAGAAAGCATTTCAGTGTCTAAACTGCCTCATTGGTTGACTCCCTTGCAGCAGGAGCAGGCTGATAGGATGGATACTTGAACAGGTTATTTTATAGACAGCGGGCATGAAAACTGCAAGACTGTGAGGGAAAAGCATGAGGGTGGGTCCAATTGGTTAGCTCTTTCACAGAGCTGGCACAGGCACATTGGGCCAAATGGCCTCCATCTATGCTATATGATTCTAGGAATACATGCAGGCAGACATCACTGTTCTAAATTCTGCAGATGACAATCATTTGTAAAATTGCTTTCTGTAATAAGTTATCAGATTTCAAAATAGCTACAAAATTCAAGTTGATGATGCTCTGCAACAAAATAGCAAGTATCTCTGGACTTGTGTTAGAAGACTTCTTCGCTTTAGAAACAAACACAATTCCAACTGATAAACAGATGTAGTTTGACCACACAGAAAAGGAAATAATGCAATATATTTGGGGGGAATTATGTATCACAATTATAAATGTGGTTATCAATTCATCTTTAGGTTAGGTTGTTCTAGGTTTTATGGTGATGAACTTCATAGACCTATAAGCTGTTGCAAGAACAATGAAAGGAATAAAGAAGCTCGTCACAATATCGTCCAACGTATGAAAAAGAATTAGACAAGCACAGATACAGCAGGAAGTAATTTAATTAAAAGCAAACAATTGAAAAGTCTTGGAAAGATTAATAGTGTTATTTAAAACAGAGGCAATGACTGCAGTGCTACAGGTTTGACTTCAAAAAAATTATAAATGTTGTTCTGCTTTCAAAAGGCAGTGTACTCCATGTTGTGAAAGCTAAAAAGGATTCTCTCTTAGAAACTTGGCTAAGAAATGCAAATGAGGAGGTGATGTGCCAAATCTAATATTAAAGAATACCTTGAAATACCTACTTCACACAAAACAGTTGAACCTTGTACACAGGGAGCCTCAACAAAGTTTAAAGGGCTGCACTTTTTACACATAGGATGGTGGGGAGGGTACATTTAAGCAGCTATCGCTACTTCTGCATTCCATGCTGCCCCAGATAAGTGTTCACAAGTTAAATATGAAAAGTCAGGCAAGATTATGTGGATTTTATTGCTATTGAGAAATAGAGGTGTGTTTGGTTGTATGGTTCAACTTTTATTTTTGGGCACTTCCTTGTGCTTTGTTAAAAAATGCATTCATGGGATGCAGGCGTCACTGGCAAGGGCGGCAATTATTGCCCATCCCTAATTGTTCTTGAGACGGTGATGGTGTGAGCTGTCTTCTTGAATCGTTGCAATCCTGTAGTGAAAGTACACCCATAGTGCTATTAGGTGAGGAGTTCCAAGATTTTTACCCAGCAGCAATGAAGGAACAACGATATATTTCCAAGTCGGCATGATTTGCATCTTATAGGTGGTCCCTTATACTAGCTCCCCTTGTTCCTCTAGCCAGCAGAGGTCACGGGTTTGGCAAGTGCAGTCAAAGAAGCCCTGGCAAGTTGCTGCAGTGTATCTTGTGGATGGTACACCTGGCAGCCATGGTGCACCAGTGGTGGAGGGAGTGAAGGTTTAAAGGTGGTGAATGGGTGCCAAAGGGGCTACTTTGTCCTGGATGGTGTGGAGCTTCTTGATAACTAAAGTGGCAAGTATTCCATCACACTCCTGATTTACTCCGTATAAGTCAGAAACTGAGTTACTCACTCCAGAATTCCCAGCCTCTGACCTGCTCTTGTAGCCACAGTATTTATGTGACAGTCCAGTTAAGTTTCTGGTCAATGGTAACAGCCCCCACCCGCACCCGTCAGGATGTTGATGGTGGAGAATAAGGAATGGCAAGGGGAAGTGACTACACTCTCTCTTGTTGGATATAGTCATTACCTGGCACTTGTGTGGTGCAATTGTTATTTGCCACTTATCAGCCCAAGCTTGAATATTGTTCAGCTCTTTCTGCATGCAGGCAAGGACTGCTTTATTATCTGAGGAGTTACAATGGTGCTGAACACTGTTCAATCAGAAGCGAATATTCCCACTTCTGACTTTACATTGCAGGGAAGGTCTTTGATGAAGCAGCTGAAGATGGCTGGATCTAGGTCACTTCCCTGAGGAACTCTGGCAGCAGTGTCCTGGGGCTAAGACGATAGGTCTCCAACAACCATAACCATCATCCTTTGGAGTCATACTGAGCACAACCAGTGAAGATTTTTCCTCTGGGTTTCTATTGACTTCTATTTCGCTAAAGCTTCTCGATGACACATGATCAAACACTGTCTTAATGTCAAGGGCAGTCACTCTCTCCTCATCTCTTTAATGCATGTTTGTATCAAAGCAGTAATGAGGTCTAGAGCCAAGAGATCCTGGTGGAGTACAAACTGAGCAGTGGGCTGGTTATTGGTAAGTAAGTGCCACTTGATAGCATTTTGACCACACCTTCCATTACTTTACTGATGACTGAGAGTATACAGATGGGGCCAGATTTCTGTGGACAGGACATACCTGGGAAATTTTCCATATTATAATAAAAGCAAAATACTGCAGATGCTGGAATTTTCCATATTGTCTGGTAGATGCCTTTGTCGTAGTTATACTATAACGGCTAGAGGAGCAGCTAGTTCTGGAGCACAACTCTTCAGCAGTATATCCAGGCTGTTGCCAGGGCCATAGCCTTTGCTATATTCAGTGTGCTCAACTATTTCTTGATATCACATGCAGTAAATCGAATTAGCTGAAGACTTCCATTTGTGATGCTGGGGATCTCAGGAGGAGGCCACGATGTATCACCTACTTAACACTTCTGGCTGAAGACAGTTGCAAACCATTCAACCTTGTCTGTTACACTCACATGCTGGTCACTGCCATCATTGAAGATGGGGATGTTCATGGACCCTCCTCTTCCTGTTAGTAGTTTAATTATCCACCATCACTCCTGACTCGATGTAGCAGGACTGCAGAGCTCTGATGGGATCTGTTGGTTGTGGGATTGCATAGCGCTGTCTATAGCATGCATCGAGTCCTGCGCTGTGGCTTCCCCAGTTTGGTACCTTATCTTAAGGTATACCTGGTACTGCACCTGGCATGTTCTCCTACACTCCTCATTGAACCAGGGTTGAAATCCAGACTTAACAGTATTGGTAGAGTGAGGGATATGCTGGGCGATGAGGTGAAAGATTGTGGTGGAAAAGAAAGACTTGCATTTACATAGTACCTTTCAAGATCTCAGGATGCCCCAAAGTATTTTACAGCCTAGTTAATGTTGCAGTGTAAGAAACAGCAGCCAATTTGCGCACAGCAAGCTCCCACAAACTGCAATGTGATAATGACCAGATAATCTGTTTTTGATGTTGATTGAGAGATAAATATTAGCCAGGACACCAGGCAGAACTCCCCTGCTCTTCTTCGAAATAGTTCCACGGGATTTTTTACATTTACCTGCGAGGGCAGACGGGCCTCAGTTTAACTTCTTATCTGAAAGATGGCACCTCCGACAGTGCAGCACTCCCTCAGTACTGCACTCCCTCAGTACTGCACTGCAGTGTCAGCCTAGATTTTTGTGGTCAAGTCCTGAAACGGGACCTAAACCCACAACTTCCTCATTCAGAGACAAGAATGCTACCCAATGAGCCACAGCTAACACAACTCTGTCACAATCACACAACAGAATACAATTTTGCTGCTCTGATGGCCCACAGTGCCTCACGGCTGCCCAGTTCTGAGCTGCTAGATTTATTCTGAATCTATCCCATTTAGCATAGTGGTAGTGCCACACAACACGATGGAAGATATCCTCAATGTGAAGAGAGGACTTTGTCTCCACAAGAACTGTGCGGTGGTCACTCCTACCAATACTAGACAGATGCAACTGCAACAGGTGGACTGGCGAGGACAATATCAAGTAGATTTTCCTTCTAACCACCTACGGCAGGCTCAGTCTGGAAGATGTGTCTTCAGGTCTTGGTCAGTCGTGGTGCTACCAAGCCACTCTTGGTGATGGACGTTAAAGTTCCTCACCCAGAATTCATGTTGTGCCCTTACTACCCCCAGTGCTTCTTTCAAGTGCAGTTCAACATGGACGACTACTGATCCATCAGCTGAAGGAGAATGATAGTTCATAAGCAGCAGGATATTTCCTTGCCCATAGTTGACCTGATACCATGAGACTTCAATGTTGAGGACTCCCAGGGCTACTCCTCCCAGCTGTACATCATTGTGCCACCACCTCTGGTGGGTCTGTCCTGCTGCTGAGTCAAGACATAGCCAGCGGTGGTAATAGAAAAGTCTGAGATGTTGGCTAAAAGATTGTGCTGAGACATCCTGAAGAGATGTTCAGATAAGGGATGGGACAGGTTATCAGAATTACCATGAAATAAAAACAAGAAGTGCTGTAAATACTCAGCAGGTCCGGCAGCATCTGTGGAGAGAGAAGCAAAGTTAACGTTTCAGGTCTGTGACCTTTCATCAGAACTATTAACTGAAACTTTAACTTTGCTTCTCTCTCTACAGATGCTGCCAGACCAGCATTTCTTGTTTTTATTTCAGATTTCCAGCATCTGCAGTATTTTGCTTTTATATCAGAATTACCAGTTTTGCATTCAGCTGAAATGTAAACTGCAGAAGCAAAATAGACCCTTTAGCATGGATCAAACAAATATGGCAGATACGTCCTCAACATATTTAACCTAATTAACATTGTTGTTATTGGCGAAATGTTTTTGATGTACCGTTATATCTATTCCAAAGAAAAGTCAGAAACACACATTAAATAACTCTAACAGATGACTCCTTCAACCAGAAGGTATGAGTATGTAAAAGCTTTCAAAACAGACCAGACTTTTAATGATTCTGCAGAAATCACTTTTTAAAAATTGCATGTACTATTTTTAAACTACAATTTTGATGAACATAGATCACATATGTATGAAAAATTTACATGCTTAGTCAACCCCTGTGTAAATGAGATAAAACAAATTCTGCAGAGGAGTAGATCTGCATTAATGCCAATCTGCACACCAAATACTAATGTACAATAACTGCAAGTTATGTAAGTCACACCTTACAATTTCAGAGTCTGAAATGTTTCAATCACTGACATCAATTTGGCTGTCAGGAAATAACTGCAGGAATTCCTGCAGCGGCAACATGAATTCACAGAAGAAAGTGGAATCCAACATGACAGGTTGAACTAGACACACAATTATTTTTGCATAATAGTTTGTGAAGTCACTAGACCTTTAAAAGCAGAACATTTTTGTTATCAAGAAGTCAACACTGCATGCCATTTAAAAATCAAATTCCGAAGGCTTTAATATAAATGCACAGCACAATCTGAAACTGAGCCATAAAGACCATGAAAGTCCCAAGTACAAACTCAGGTATGTTAGCCTGTTTGCTGTAGAAGTGTTTCAGTTGGCCTCAGCAACCAGTAAAGGAGAGAAAAAAGAAACCAAGGGTCCAACTCCTAATTATTATCCAGTGAACAATGCTGGAAATTACATTTATGTGGAAATCAGAAAAAAACTCGGCTATAAAACACTGCGTGGCTCAAAAGCCTAACACTGACCGCCCAGTTCATGTGAAGAATATCAATTTGGATGACATACCAGAGAGCTACCACTATGACGGAGCCATGCTCCAAATTAAATAATTCCCTCCTGCAACGAAGGAAGAATACTGAAAACAGAGACACATTCTAGAGAGAGAACATCCCTCTAAAAATTCACAAATAATCTCAATGTAACATATAAATAATTATGAACATTGAGCCAATATTGTTACCACTGAGGTGGGAGGAGTGCACCGTCTTTCTCTAGTTCCACTTCTCCACGGGTCACAAAATTATGGCCAATTATACACTCATTTTTATTTCAGAATAAAATACACCAACCAGGTTTCTTTAATAAACAAAATAATTCATTTATTATAAAACAAGATTTATTCAGTAAAGATGCAAAGCATTAACACATTGAAATATGAAAGTTCTTTTTAAAAATTAGCCCCCCCCACACGCACACAGGTTAAAGAAAAAATAAAGAAGCTTTCTCTGCAGAGATCTCTTTACAAAAAAGACAAAACAAAACCTTTGGCCAAATACTTGCTAATTCTGGAAGGAAAAAGAGAAGATATGGAATTATATCAGTTGTCCCTTTATTCTGGTTTCCCAAATACAAGTAGATGGTTGTCACAGGATCTTTTTGGAGCAGTTCTTTTCAGGTGGCGTCAAGAATTAATCTGGCAGGCTTTCCAGGAGAAATGCGGCATCAGGGGTTTCAGTTATCACACAGTGGATTTTCAGGGTTTCTCAGAGGTGGAGAAAAGATGAGTTGCATGGTTCTGTCTAGGCAGGCTGATCCCCAACTGACTCAAAACAGTATTCAAAATGAAACCAACTCCTGACCACCATAAATCCTGACATGTCACATCTCTGTAAATAACTCCCACCAGTCACCAATGCTTCTGTTGTTTATTTAGCCTAAGCCATGTGACATCCACTAAATGTGGTTTTTAAACAGAAAGCTCAAGTCCTTCCAGTAACCTTTTTAAAAAAAAACAAAGCTCAGCATCTATAGAATCACTTCAGTCCTCCAAACGAATCCATCTCTTCAATCTTCAACCACGAGTCCTCAAAAATTGTAAAAAAAAAGTATTTCCATAACAGTATTCACAAAATTCTTTACACCAACTATATAAACAGGGAAGCTAGGCTGACAACCAGTACAATTACTATGGACTTGGGATACTGGTCCAAATTACCCACTGAATACACCAATAAATGTACACTTCATTCCCGCATACAGGAAACATCTCACACAAGCTTTTATTTGTCATGAGGAAACAATTTTTTCCAATGGGAAGTTCTGACTTTTGTCATGATGACCCTGCTGCCCAGCAGTTCTGTAACCTAAATCAGTAGAATAGTGTGACCACAAAAATCATAGCAAAACTGTAATTAATGAGAATCAAGGGAAAACTCTCCACTGGCTGCAGTCATGCCTAACACAAAGGAAGATCATTGTGGTTTGTTGGAGGCCAATCATCTCAACCCCAGGACATGTATAGCTTATTAATAGGAAGCAGTGGTATATCCATATATTAGCAGAAAGTACTTCTGTAATTAAAGGAATAAACATTGGCAATCATGGCATAATATGGGAAAAAGCATATATGGATCACCTTAAATATTCAGCTTATCAACATGACTCTTTTAGCTCATGAGTTAGTTGGTCAGGTCACTCAGTGAATACATGCCATTCAACTTCTTCATCCCACAAACCCCCACATCTATACAAGGCTTTATGCCGACGTCCAATCTCTCTACACCTCCATCCCCCACCAGGACAGTCTGAGGGCTCTCCATTTCTTCCTTGAACAGGGCCCAAACAGTCCCCATCCACCACCACCCCCTCCTCCGCCTGGCTGAACTTGTTCTCACATTGAACAACTTCTCCTTCAACTCCACTCACTTCTTTCAAATAAAAGGTGTTGCTTTGGGTACCTGCATGGATCCTAGTTATGCCTGTCTTTTTGTGGAATATGTCGAACATTACTTGTTCCAGTCCTACTCAGTCGGTGGGCTTATAATGAATATTAGTGGACAATCTATCCCCAGAGATGAAGACAGAGAAGTCGAGGAAGGGAAGGGAAGGGAAGTGTTGGAGATGGACCATGTAAAGGTGAAAGAAGGGTGGAAATTGGAAGCTCTTTTTCCAGTACATTGATGACTGTATCGGTGCAGTTTCCTGCTCCAGCCCCGAACTGGAAAACTTTATCAACTTTGCTTCCAATTTCCACCCCTCTCTCACTTTTACATAGTCCATCTCCGACACTTCACTTCCTCGACTTCTCTGTCTCCATCTCTGGGCATAGATTATCCACTAATATTCATTATAAGCCCACCGACCCCCACAGCTACCTCGAATACACTTCCTCGCACCCTGCTTCCTGTAAGGACTCCATTCCTTTCTCCCAATTTCTCCATCTCTGACGCATCTGCTCTGATGATGCAACCTTCCACAACAGCGGTTCTGATACGTCGTCTTTTTTTCTTAACCGAGGATTCCCCTGCATTGTGGTTGACGGGGCCTTCAACCGTGTTCGACCCATTTCCCGCACTTCTGCCTCACCCCTTCCCCTCCCTCGCAGACCTGGGACACGGTTCCCCTTGTCCTCACTTTCCACCCCAGCAGCCCACACATCCAAAGGATCATTCTCTGCTATTTACGCCACCTCCAACGTGATGCCACCACCTAAGACATCTTCCCCTCCCCCGTCAGCATTCCGAAGGGAACGTTCCCTCCACGACACCCTGGTCTACTCCTCCATCACCCCGACACCTCATCCCCTTCCCATGGCACCTTCCCATGCAATCACAGAAGGTGCAATACCTGCCCTTTTACCTCCTCTTTCCTCACTATCCAAGGCTCCAAACACTCCTTTCAGGTGAAGCAGTGATTTACTTGTACTTCCTTCAATTTAGTATACTGTATTCGCTGCTCACAATGTGGCCTTCTCTACACCGGGGAGACCAAATGCAGACTGCGTGACCGCTTTGCAGAACACTTCCGCTCAGTCCGAAAACATGACCCTGAGTTTCCGGCTGCTTGCCATTTTAACACACAACCCCAACTCTCAAGCCCACATCTCTGTCCTGGGCCTGCTGTGGTGTTCCAGTGAACATCAGCCCAAGCTCGAGGAACAGCACCTTATTTTCCGATTAGGCACGCTACAGCCTACCGGACTGAAAATTGAGTTCAATAATTTCAGAGCATGACTGGCCCTTTTTATTTTATTTTGTTTCTTCATTTCGTTTTACCATGTGCCTGCCTACTGGTTTTTTCACATTTGTGCTTTTGGCTAGGGCTGTTCATTCTTCTGTCATTAACACTTTCTCTGCACCAATGCTTTGTCTTTTGCCACATCATTAGTACGCTCTCTTTGCCTTTGCTCCATGACCTCCTTGTCAGTTAATCTCTCCGGCCCTCACACACCCTCTTCCCCCACCCCTGCTTTACTTGCTTAAAACCTATTACATTTCTAACCATTGCCAGTTTTGATGCAAGGTCACCGACCTTCTCTCTCCACAGATGCTGCCAGACCTGCTAAGTATTTCCAGCACTTTCTGTTTTTATTTCAGATTTCCAGCATCTGCAGTATTTTGCTTTTACTTATACAGAATTTACTTGCATTTACTTACAAGACTGCAAACTGTAGAAAATAAAAACATCCATTATCTGCAATCAGATCACAGACACAAACAAGTGAAATTACTAAGTAATATAAGGTTTGAAAGATTAAGGCATTTAATAGACAACTATAGACGTCATTTACGTTTAGATAGCTCTACACCTTTCATCCCACCCGAGATTCTTAAGTTCTTACACTAGGCCAGGCAAAACTTTCAAGTCTTAACTTTTTGTTTCTCCAACTTACCATTGCTGCTGTGAAACTCTCCAGCTTGAGGCAAGTCACACTGCAGTCAGCAGCAGCAAGGCTATTTTACCCACAGTATTGAGGTAAAAGAACGAGAAGCATTTAAAACAGTTGCTGTAGATCGTGAACCTAGATCCAACGTCTGAAGGGAGCTTCTGCACTCTTGCTTTCAGCAAGCTTGCAACGTCATCGCATGCCTGCACTGGGATTGTCACTGAAAGAAAATCCAAACCAGTCCGCAAGCGCCAGCGGAACTGAAGGAACCGAACTGAACAAAGCAGTCAAAACAAGAGGGGGTTTGCTGCATTTTAATTGGTGTAAATAAATAAATGCAGAGGATGAAGAGCCTTCAAGTTCATCTCAAATTTCCAAGCGATTGTATTTGCAACGCATGACAATTATATATCTGAATAATAAGTGCTCCACGTCTGAGCCGGACGGACACGCCTGCTTTTTTTTTTCAATGACAGATTTGTGTTGTTGGCTTGGTTTTAAGCAGGGCTGTGGCAGCAAGATTCAAGGCAGGAACTTGTGACTGGGTTATTCGGATGAACTGGAGCAGTCTTGCACTGAAGTAGCTACTAAAACGTTTGTTCTAAGTGAATTGAATATGTATTACATTGAGGAAAATTAACCAGCAGACCCACCCGAGGACAGTACATTTTAACCTTGGTTCTTTTTAAATTAATATGAAATCCACAGTATATTATTAAATAACAAAAGAGCCATTTTCAGAGAGGCAGTTTCAAAGATGCCCATTTTCGAACAGTTATAGAACATAGAACAGTACAGCACAGTACAGGCCCTTCGGCCCACGATGTTGTGCCGAACCTTTAACCTACTCTAAGATCAAACTAACTACCTACCCTTCATTCTACTATCATCCATGTACCTATCCAAGAGTCGCTTAAATGTTCCTAATGTATCTGCTTCTACCACCACTGCTGGCAGCGCATTCCACGCACCCACCACTCTCTGTGTAAAGAACCTACCTCTGACACCTTCCTCCAATCACCTTAAAATTATGCCCCCTGGTGATAGCCCTTTCCACCCTGGGAAAAAGTCTCTGGCTATCCACTCTATCTATGCCTCTCATCATCTTGTACCCCTCTATCAAGTCACCTCTCATCCTTCTTCGCTCCAATGAGAAAAGCCCTTGCTCCCTCAATCTTTCTTCATAAGACATGCCCTCCAGTCCAGGCAGCATCCTGGTAAATCTCCTCTGCACCCTCTCTAAAGCTTCCACATCCTTCCTATAATGAGGCGACCAGAACTGAACACAATATTCCAAGTGTGGTCGAACCAGGGCCTTATAGAGCTGCATAACCTCACGGCTCTTAAACTCAATCCCCCTGTTAATGAAAGCCAACACACCATACACCTTCTTAAGAACCCTATCAACTTGGGTAGCAACTTTGAGCGATCTATGGACATGGACCCCAAGATCCCTCTGTTCCTCCACACTACCAAGAATCCTGTCTTTAAGCCTGTATTCTGCATTCAAATTCGACCTTCCAAAATGCATCACTTCACACTTTTCCAGGTTGAACTCCATCTGCCACTTCTCAGCCCAGCTCTGCATCCTGTCAATGTCCCGTTGCAACCTACAACAGCCTTTCACACCATCCACAACTCCAGCAACCTTCGTGTCATCGGCAAACTTGCTAACCCAGCCTTCCACTTCCTCATCCAAGTCATTTATAAAAATCACAAAGAGCAGAGGTCCCAGAACAGATCCCTGCGGAACACCACTGGTCACCGAGCTCCATGCTGAATACTTTCCATCTACTACCACCCTCTGTCTTCTATGGGCTAGCCAATTTTGTATCCAGACAGCCAACTTCCCCTGTATCCCATGTCTCCTCACTTTCTGAATGAGCCTACCATGGGGAACCTTATCAAACGCCTTGCTAAAATCCATATACACCACATCCACTGCTCTTCCTTCATCAATGTGTTTTGTTACATCTTCAAAGAATTCAATAAGGCTTGTGAGGCATGACCTGCCCCTCACAAAGCCATGCTGACTGTCTCTAATCAAACCATGCTTTTCCAAATAATCATAAATCCTGTCTCTCAGAATCCTCTCCAATAATTTGCCCACTACTGACGTAAGACTGACTGGTCTATAATTCCCAGGGTTATCCCTATTCCCTTTCTTGAACAAGGGAATAACATTTGCCACCCTCCAATCATCCGGTACTACTCCAGTGGACAGTGAGGACGCAAAGATCATCGCCAAAGGCGCGGCAATCTCTTTCCTCGCTTCCCATAATATCCTTGGGTATATCCCATCTGGCCCCGGGGACTTATCTGTCCTCATATCATTCAAAATTTCCAGCACATCCTCCCTCTTAACCTCAACCTGTTCGAGCATATCAGCCTGTTCCACGCTGTCCTCACAAACGACCAGGTCCCTCTCACTAGTGAATACTGAAGCAAAGTATTCATTTAGGACCTCCCCTACCTCCTCCAACTCCAGCACAAGTTCCCTCCACTATCCCTGATCGGCCCTACTCTCACTCTGGCCATCCTCTTGTTCCTCACATAAGTGTAGAACGCCTTGGGATTTTCCTTAATCCGACCCGCCAAGACTTTTTCATGTCCCCTTCCAGCTCTCCTAAGTCCATTCTTCAGTTCCTTCCTGGCTACCTTGTAACCCTCTAGAGCCCTGTCTGTCCTTGCTTCCTCAACCTTAAGTAAGCTTCCTTCTTCCTCTTGACTAGCTGTTCCACATCTCTTGTCATCCAAGGTTCCTTCACCCTACCATCCCTTCCTTGCCTCATCGGGACTAACCTATCCAGCAGTTGCAGCAAGTGCTCCCTAAACAACCTCCACATTTCTGTCGTGCATTTCCCTGAGAACATCTGTTCCCAGTTTATGCTCCCCAGTTCCTGCCTCATAGCATTGTAATTCCCCCTCCCCCAATTAAATATTTTCCCATCCCGTCTGCTCCTGTCCTTCTCCATGACTATAGTAAAGGTCAGGGAGTTGTGATCACTATCACCGAAATGCTCTCCCACCGAGAGATCTGCCACCTGGCCTGGTTCGTTGCCAAGCACCAAGTCCAACATAGTCTCCCCTCTAGTCGGCCTATCTACATATTGAGTCAGGAAACCTTCCTGGACACACCTGACAAAATCTGCTCCATCCAAACTATTTGCACTAAGGAGGTTCCAATCAATATTAGGGAAGTTGAAGTCACCCATGACAACAACCCTGTTACTTCTGCACCTTTCCAAAATCTGCCTCCCAATCTGTTCCTCCATGTCTCTGTTGCTATTGGGGGGTCTGTAGAAAACTCCCAACAAAGTGACTGCTCCTTTCCTGTTTCTGACTTCCACCCATAATGACTCAGTAGACAAACCGTCCTCGATGACCTCCCTTTCTGCAGCTGTGATACTATCCCGGATTAGCAATGCCACTCCCCCACCTCTTTTACCTCCCTCCCTATTCCTTTTGAAACATCTAAACCCCGGAACATCCAACATCCATTCCTGCCCCTGTGATATCCACGTCTCCGTAATGGCCACAACATCGTAGCTCCAAGTACTGATCCATGCTCTAAGTTCATCACTCTTATTTCTGACACTTCTTGCGTTAAAATAGACACACTTCAACCCATCATACTGGCTGCAACTTTGTCGTGTCAATTGTCTAACCTTCCTCACAGACTTTCTGCACTCGGTATCTGCCTGTTCAACAGCTACCCCATCCACTGATCCGTAGCTCCGGTTCCCATCCCCCTGCCAAACTAGTTTAAACCCTCCCGAAGAGCTCTAGCAAACCTCCCGCCCAGGATATTGGTGCCCCTCCAGTTCAGATGCAACCCGTCCTTCTTGTAAAGGTCCCACCTTCAGTTATGCTGCCTCTTTCCTAAAGTGTGCTGTCAAGCTTATGTCCAACACCGAGACCTCAACACTACAGAAAGCCGAGAGGAGTATAGAAAGTGGAGGGGTGGAATCGAAAAAGAAAGTGGGAAAGCTGAGAGAATATTGGCAAGCAAAATCAAGGTGAACCCAAAGATGTTTTATCAATTTATTATTAACAGGATAACTAAGAAAAGAGTAGGGCCAATAAAAGACCAAAAAGGTAACCCATGTGCAGGGGCGAAAGGTGTTGGTATTGTTCTTCATGAATACTTTGTGCCTATCTTCAGAAAAAAGGGGCATGATGCAAATATTGTAGTTAAGGAAGAGGGGTGTGAAGTATTGGATGTGATAAACATAGGGAGAGAGAAAGTATTAATGGGATTAGCATCCTTGAAAGTGGATAAACCACCCAAGGCTGGATAAAATGTACCCCAGGCTGTTAAAGAAGCAAGAGAGGAAATAGCAGAAGATCTGACCATCATTTTCCAGTCCTCACAGGATACAGGGGTGTGGTGTCAGAGGATCGGAGGACTACAAATGTTGTACCTCTGTTTAGAAAAGAAGCGAGAGATAGATTGAATAATTACAGGCCAGTCAGTCTAACCTCAGTAGTGGGCAA
Organism: Heterodontus francisci; assembly: GCF_036365525.1. NCBI lineage: Eukaryota > Metazoa > Chordata > Chondrichthyes > Heterodontiformes > Heterodontidae > Heterodontus > Heterodontus francisci. The sequence continues at coordinate 67,590,604 of NC_090384.1, forward strand.
TTTATTGGAATCAATTCTGAGAGACAGGATAAACTGTCACTTAGAAAGGCACGGATTAATCAAGGACAGTCAGCATGGATTTGTTAAGGGAAGATCTTGTCTGACCAACTTGATTACATTTTTTGAATAAGTAACAAGGAAGATAGATGAAGGTAGTGCAGTTGATTAAAGGCTGGCTCGGGTCTGCAAATGAAACCCGACCCGAGCCCGACAGAATCACATCCGACCCCGAGCCCGACCCGGCCTGAGTCCTTTCATTTTTTCTCATGCCCGACCCGACCCGACCAGACCATCAGTTAACCTACCTTCTGTTTTTCACTTGGTTGCTTATCTGCACAAATTTAAAATAACTGGAACAAAACCACCTTTCAAGTCCAAAAAAGCGACCCGAGCCTGAATGCCAGACCCGGAAGTGCAACCCGAACCCAACACATGTCATCGGGTCCCGTCGGGATCGAGTTGGGTAGCCGGCCTTTACAGTTGATGTGGTCTACATAGATTTTAGCAAGGCTTTTGACAAGGTCCCTCATGGAAGACTGGTTAAAAAAATAAAATCCTATGGAATCCAGGGAAATGCAGCAAGGTGGATACAAAATTGGCTCAGTGGCAGGAAACAAAGGGTAATTGTTGAGGGGTGTTTTTGCGACTGCAGGGCTGCTTGCAGTGGCGTTCCGCAGAGCTCAGTACTGGGTCCCCTGCTTTTTGTGATATAAACGATTTGAATGTAAATGTAGGGGGACATTATCACGAAGTTTGCAGATGACACAAAGTTTGGCCATGTGTTGATAGCGAGGAGGATAGCTGTCGGCTGCAGGAAGATATTAATGGTCTGGTCAGATGGGCAGAAAAGTGGCAAATGGAATTCAACCTGGAGAAGTGTGAGGTGATGCATTTGGGGAGGTCAAATAAGCCAAAGAAATACGCGATTAATGGGAAAATACTGTGAAGTGTAAAGGAAGTGAAGGACCTTGGAGTGAATGTCCACAGATCCCTGAAGGTAGCAGGACAGGTTGATAAAGTGGTTAAGAAAGCATATGGAATCCTTTCCTTTACTAGTCAAGGTATAGAATATAAGAGCAGGGAGGTTATGCTGGAACTGTATAAATCATTGGTTAGACCACAACTTGAGTAATGTGTGCAGTTCTGGTCACTTCATGAAAGAAAGGATGTAATTGCACTAGAGAGGGTACAGAGGAGATTTACGAGGATGTTGCTGGGACTGGAAAAATGCAGCTATGAGGAAAGATTGGATAGGCTGTGGTTGGAACAGAGAAGGCTGACGGGAGATCTGATTGAAATGTTCAAAAGTTTGGGGGCCTGGATAGAGTGGAGGTGAAGGGTCAATTTACCTTAGCAGAGAGGTCAGTGATTAGGGGGCATAGATTTAAAGTGATTGGTAGAAAGATTAGAGGGGCGATGATGGAAAAACTTTTCACCCAGAGGGTGATTGGTGGGGGGGGGGGGGGGGGGGGTCTGGAAATCACTGCCTGAAAGGGTAGTTGAGGCAGAAACCATCAACCCATTCAAAGGAGTCTGGATATGCACCTCAGGTGCCGTAATCTGCAGGGCTATGAACCAAGTGCTGGAAGGTGGGATTAAACTGGTTGGCTCATTTTTCGGCCAGCACTGACACAATTGGCCAAATGGCCCCTTCTGTGCCATAAACTTTCTATGATTCTATGAAGAGTTCTCGAGAAAGGTCATCGACCTGAAACATTAACTCTGTTTCTCTCTCCTCAGGTGCTTCCAGACCTGCTGAGTATTTCCAGCATTTTCTGTTTTTATCTCAGGAACATTATTAATTTACTGCTCATGTGGGTATCCTATGTTAAGGACAGCTCTGAATTTTCCAATGTGCAACCATCTAGGGAAAGTAGAAGTTGCCATTGCTGTGGTTTGGCACCTGAAGTTTTCTCTTTAACAAAAATATCCCTCTTTTCAAGGCCTGGAGTTTTGTCCTCATGCAAACATGTGATACATGCATGCTTCATCACTGTGTTTGATACAAAGAAAACTTTCAACTTGACTTGGTAATGGTAGATGACTATCAGAATACAGAAAATGGATATTGTAGCATCTCTGGGTATTGGCAACCACAACATAATCAAGCTTGACATGATTTTAGATTGGACATTATTGCAACCCAACAGCCCAAATGTCAACTTGCAATTCTGTAGCACTTTTAACAAAGAAATAGTTCAAGGCACTTCTAAAATAAGGATAAGATACTGGGATTTGTTCTACACAGTTCAGATGAAGAGATGTCTGACAGTATAAGAAGAAGGAGGATCCACTACCCTGATGAGATTTGATAGAAATCTTCTAAAGCAAGTACAACTTGGGAGAACGTCCTTTTGAAAATTGGACATCAGGTTTATAAGATGGTCCTCTGGCAGACTCTGTAAATGCTGCAGCACTGTTCGGGATGATGAAGCTCATCTTGGCGTTTGTTGTTTTGGAAATCTCCCAGGCTGTCACAGTCTCCAGGCATTTCATGAGAAATTTCCCACAATATGGTGTAGATGTAGTAGTGGACTCCTCCCTCTTCTCATTGTCTCAATCATATGCATGAAAACTATCTTCACTGGCTGCACATAAGATCTTGTACTCCAAATCATTGTTCTTTTTAAAACTGGGATCTGAATCCCTAGGTTCTTCAGTTGAGGCCAGTCATTTCACCCCCTGCTCTGGAGGAATGCACTGTCCCTCTCTGTCACTTCCAATACAGCATGCTTAGTAGGGCTCAATGACTCGCTAATCAAATGGGTGTAACAGGGCTGATGCTGAGGCAATACAGAGTTGGTGAGGGGATGCATCAATAGTTGTGGAACTTGATAAGCTTGGTTACACATCTGAACAACTGGCCTCTACCTCCGAGTCATTCCTGAGGATTTCTAGAGTGCAAAAGTTTTTTCAACTGTGCCAACATTTACATGACTCCTTGAAGAAATAATGGCTGAGTGCACAGCCACTGATATATTCTGACAATCCACATAAAGCTGAAAGGACCTCTGCTTCTCCTTGCACTGCCTTTAATAACCTGATTTTTTAAATTTGTTCACGGGATGTAGGCGTTGCTGGCTAGGCCAGCATTTATTGCCCATCCCTAATTGCCCTTGAGAAGGTGGTGGTGAGCTGTCTTTTTAAACCGCTGCAGTCCTTGGGGTGTAGGTACATCCACAGTACTATTAAGAAGGGAGTTCCAGGAATTTGGCCCAGCGACAGTGAAGGAATGGTGATATAGTTCCAAGTCAGGATGGTGTGTGGCTTGGAGGGGAACTTGCAGATGGTGGTGTTCCCATGCATCTGCTGCCCTTGTCCTTCTTGATGGAAGAGGTCGTGGGTTTGGAAGGTGCTGTCGAAGGAGCCTTGGTGAGTTGCTGCAGTGCATCTTGTAGATTGTACACACTGCTGCCACTGTGCGTCGGTGGTGAAGGGAGTGAATGTTGAAGGTGCTGGATGGGGTGCCAATCAAGAAGGCTGCTTTGTCCTGGATGGTGTCGAGCTTCTTGAGTGTTGTTGGAGCTGTACCCATCCAGGCAAGTGGAGAGTATTCCATCACACTCCTGACTTGTGCCTTGTAGATGGTGGACAGGCTTTGGGGAGCAGGAGGTGAGTTACTCACCACAGAATTCCCAGCCTCTGACCTGCTCTTGTAGCCACAGCATTTATGTGGCTGGTCCAGTTCAGTTTCTGATCAATGGTAACCCCCAGGATGTTGATAGTAGGGGATTCAGCAATGGTGATGCCATTCAACATCAAAGGGAGATGGTTAGATTCTCTCTTATTAGAGATGATCGTTGCCTGGCACTTAAGTGGCACCCTGCCTTCCATTTCTCTATCTCAAAGAGCTTCCTCTTTTTGTGTTCCGCTGATTTGGAAAGCTTCCTTCTCATGTAGTCTTAACATTTTCAAGTTTGATGTTCCTTCTGCAATAGAAGTAATTGACACTGCCTATTCCTTTACAATGAGAAAAAGCAGACTTAAAATAATGTGACTGGGAAGGACACTTGTTCTGACCCAATATTTCTGCATAGATACTATTGCTATCCAACTTAGAGATGGAGACTCCCTTTAACAACTTCAGTTTTTAGACTAGCAAAACCTATTGTTTCACGCAATTTGAGTTCTCACAGTTGTTTAGATTTAACATGGTGCATTATTGTATCCAAATACTCCCTGTGAATTGATTAGTTTTCTTGTCACCTGGGTGATGAAAGCAAAGGAAGTTTGTCATACCTCTGCCGTCCTACTGGATGTGAATGGAGAACAGTCCCTTCAATTATCTTGCCAACTTTAAAGTCATTAAAGCATTTCCTGCATCCTGTTGCAGTTCATGGGGTGGTTGAATTTTCTGCCATTGCCTTTGCTACCTCTCTCCATAAAGTCTAGACTACCTTCTTATGGGCTTTCATTCCTCAGTTCCCAGAAAACCTTCACTTCTGGACTGTAATTCTGCAAGAAGGACATCCACTGAAGCATCAATAAACCAGGAACCCCTTTCTGCTACTATCCCCAACAGTGCTGCTCCTTTCTCAATCATAGCTGCACTTATCAGCTGCTCACTGCCAAAAACATGTGCCCTGTTAATCAGCAACAATGTTTTAAATGCTGCAGCACCACTGATTATTTCTCCCTCCCAGTAGCAGTGCAACAATAAGCAGGGGGTTTACTGCTGCCATTCCACATAAATAATGAGGCCAGTCCAGGAAACTTGAGCAGGATGGTGATATAGCCTTTGAGATGGGTGGAGTTCTGTCCCATCGTTAATGCACCAATGGGAAAAGAATCAAGTCCTTTTTCCCTTTGCTTAAGGATCTGAGTATAAGGTAATCCATACCTGCCAGAAGATTGATTTCCAAAGAGAATGTCCTGTTTTTGTTTATGATTTTGTAAATACTCCTTCATTGTGTAATATTCCTTTGATATGTGAGCTATTGTAAGACTCACAGGACTACAAGTAATATCCAAGAGAATGTAGATTTTTCTTATAACTTAACTAGAATGTATATATACTGCAGGAGCACACCAATACACATCTCACTCTGTTGGGCTACACCTACAACTCTGTGGTCATGTGTGACATGACATCACTTCTTCTGGTGACCTTCACTTACAGTTTCTTAAGGTGGTCCGCTCTTAAGGTCATCCCACAACATGGCACCTTGCAACAAACTGGTCAATGGACTCATCTTCCCTTTGCCGGTAGGTCATAAGCTCAAGCCTATGTACTAGGAAATTTACCATCACCTTGAGTTGCCGCTCGAGGAATGTCTATAGCTTTCTAGGGTCCTTCTGATACTCAGCTGACAATCCTGATGTATTGATCATTGCAGACCCTCCTTGTCCAGTGTGACCTTAATCTCGATAGCTCCTTAATCCAGAAAACATAGTTCCATTCGCTGTTGAAACAGTTTAAATTCAGACACTATGTCTGATGTCTTCCAACCTATTACTGCATATCTGAAAGCCATTGTCTTAGTGATCCTGCTTTTTTATAAATATAGAATTTTTACAGATTTCTTTTCCACATGCACACATTTTTTCTTGTTTAGACAGATTTGTTTTCTGCAGGGTTGCCCCTTTAGGAGTGAGAAACCACAGCTGCTTTCTATTTGCACAGCCCGTTTTTAAAAAATATATGACAGCTTTGTTTACTCGGGCTGGTTCTTTTTTTAACTGTGAGTTTTTTTAAACTGAGAGGTTTTTTTTTCTGAAGTCAGTTGTACCTTGTAGTACTGGCAGCTGCCACAACCAGGATTTCCCACTGTGCTGTGGAACTCCAGTTGCACTGTGCAGTTCTTCCTTCTCTTTTTGACTTAGGCCCTGCCCACAAAACAAAAAGAGCAGGAACAATAAAACAGTAATGGCTTCAGCTACTGATTTTCAAATTTTTCGACCCATTGCCAAATTATTTGAAAGCTCCTATCTCCTGGCAAATTGCCTGCTGTACTCACAGAGTTTCAACATTTCCCAGGCTCCTGTCTGTGGTCCTAGCTCGCTGCACTGTTGTGGGGGTCTCCTACCAGCTGCTCTCCAGGATTTTCAGCATCTCCAGGCAAGCAACCTGCTGTTCCTTGTTTTCTCATTGTGTTCTTTGGAAAAAAGTCAAACATTGACAAAATGTAATGTTTGGTGGTCTGCAGAAAAAATATATCCCAAATGTTGCCAGGATGTAGTAGTAATTGTTCCTTTGATATGCGAACTATTGTAAGACTCACAGGACTACAAGTAATGTCCAAAGAAAATGTGGATTTTATTATTATAACTTTACTGGAACATATATGTTATATTATATTATATTATATATAGAAACAGTTACTGCAGGAGCACACCAATCCACGTCTCACTTGGTTGGGCTACATCTCCCTGGTCATGTATGATGTAACATCACTTCCTCCAGTGACCTTCACTTACAGCTTCTTAAGGTGGTCCACAACACATTGTTCTGCAAGTCAAAGCCTTTGTGTATTTTTTTTATTTGGCAGTGGCCTATTCAAACTGGGGAATGAACTCTTCTCATAAAATTTGGTATGGCCTATCCGTGACCTGCTGATGAGCCTCCATCATTGATGAGCAGAACCTCAACTTTGCTTTTCTTGCAGAATCTTGCATAAATTTCTTTGGGGGTTACACCAGATTCCTGCCATACCTCTGATGGGAGAGCAGCAGAACCCATCAGAAAATGACAGGGATCTGGTTGTGCCAGGTCTCCACTGTTTCTGGAATTTGCCAACCTGCCTTACATGTAAGGGGCAGAAGCTCCACAGCCCCCTCCCCCCACCTTACAAAGTAGATGTTAGTGGCTGGAATCAGGGTCATGAACTCTCTGCCAGGAGTTCTCATTTCTCGGCTCACTCGAAACATGATGATGTAGTACTGGAGGTTAGTACACCCAGCGAGGCCTCCAGGTGGGTGTGTGAGCCCCATTAGGCAGGTCCTGAGTTTGGTCAAGGTAGCAGCCTAGATCCGCCAAGCAAAGAATTGACAATTTATTTTAAAATTTCTTGATAAGCCTCTTACACAGAGGCCAAATGAAAAATAGTAGGAGTGGGATTGGGCAACCCAAAAGCAATGGTAGGTAGGTGCTAGAGATGTGCCTCAGTGGCATGGATGGCTTCCAGCTTTCACACTGACCCCGCAAACTCTGGCAGGGTCAATGCATCAACAAATGCAATCCCAACATAACCATTGGGATCGTGGTCCACAGCTATGTACAGTTGTCCGAATATTGCAGATTCTGCTCTGTAATATAAGTGGGTAATTTTGCACTAGTGGGAGTTAGCATAATTCTGGATGGTTTCAAGTGATAAAGGGCCATTGGATTGAAGTGGTGACTGTTCATTAGAAATTATCTGCTTAGGTCATGTAGCAGTTTACTTTCCCAATTATTTTTCAGCTGAAAAGTTAGAATTGAGAGAAGAATGATCGACACCAGTTTTAATTTTTTTAAAAAGAGGACTTAAATTATATTGTGCAAGAACAACGATGAAATTAATGCAAATTCCAGAAACTTTCAGTAATAACTCAGCTGAGGAGGCCAGAACATGTAGAAATGTTGGACTTTATAAAACGTCAGGAATCAGTCAGCATCCCTTGTTCAGTACAGTTAATAACCAGAAAATAGTTCGACATCTCATTCAGTAATTCATAAATATTGCAACAGTCAGAATTTTGTGTTTAAATACTGGAGTAGTTTGGGCTGTAGGAATATTAAAACAAATTAATTAATACTGCAGAACAACAAATTGATTGAAGTTCTTTATTTTGACTAAACATGAAAGCCTATTGTCGTGTCTGTGTAGAGCACTTTCTAAAAAAAACAGCCACAGCTTACTAGAGCCACATGGCAGTGTTGTTGAGTGCTTCCTCTCTCTCCTCCAGGATAATGGAACAGTACCACAAAAGATTTAATTAGGTAATGGAGGGTAGCCAAGGCAAGGTAGCCTAGTGATTATGGTACTGGACGAGCAACTCAGAAGTGATTGGGTAGAAGTTGCATAGTACCTGAAGCTGGAGGCCCAAGGATCGTAAGAAATTGGCCCTCCGGCCTCATCTAAATATTCAGGGTGTGCTGCCAGCACCACATGCAACTTGCCCAATGGAAGCATGCAATTTCAGGTCACCTGTCTCTCTGGCAGTAGCCATCAGGTAACTCCTGGTAAGGTCAGGAGGGGGTGTGGTGGAAGGACAGCGTGAGGGGGACCAAGTGTGGCCGGCAGCAGAAGTTGCAAAAACCCCTCTTGCATGCTGCAGTTTACAGATCCAACCTCTAGGGGGTCCTTCCAATGTTTGTCCTTATAGTCCTTATGACCTGGGAGATTCCTTTCTGATACTTAGCCATTCCTGTTGCTAGTAGAAACTGGAACACAATGCCTAGATGAGGCAGGCCACAGATGGTGGACCTAGGAGGGGAGCTAATACATTTCAAGAAATTGGCTATTATGATCCAGGAGAGAGAAGCGACTTTGGCCATCACCGATGGCCAGTATCAGATGTGAATGACTTGTAGGGAGCCTTGGTTGATGATGTTTAAGTCCCTGCTTGCAGTTTAGAGGGTGCTTGTGACAAATTTGAGAGGTGCGTGATGGACAGAACAGTTCTGTTATTTGATTGGGGGTGCAGGTCACAATGCAGAAGGTAGCACTAAAAAAAAGTCAGAACCCGACGGAAAACCCCGAATCTGTTGGGAAATGGCTGTTCCCGATGTCAGCATCTGTTGGCTCTGAAACTGACAATGATCGTTTTTAAAAGAACTGATTTTTTAAAAGACTTTCAAAGAGCATTCCACTCTCTGCAACTGTGTGAGGGTCAGCAGCTGTCACCTGTGAAACTTTTTTAAAATTCATTCATGGGATGTGGGCGTCACTGGCCAGGCCAGCATTTATTGCCCTACCCTAATTGCCCTTGAGAAGGTGGTGGTGAGCTGCCTTCTTGAACCGCTGCAGTCCATTTGGGGTAGGTACACCCACAGTGCTGTTAGGAAGGGAGTTCCAGGATTTTGACCCAGTGACAGTGAAGGAATGGCGATATAGTTCCAAGTCAGGATGGTGTGTGACTTGAAGGGGAACTTGCAGGTGGTGGTGTTCCCATGCATCTGCTGCCCTTATCCTTCTAGTTGGTAGAGGTCGCGGGTTTGGAAGGTGCTGTCTAAGGAGTCTTGGTGCGTTGCTGCAGTGCATCTTGTAGATGGTACACACTGCTGCCACTGTGCGTTGGTGGTGGAGGGAGTGAATGTTTGTGGATGGGGTGCCAATCAAGCGGGCTGCTTTGTCCTGGTTGGTGTTGAGCTTCTTGAGTGTTGTTGGAGCTGCACCCATCCAGGCAAGTGGAGAGTATTCCATCACACTCCTGACTTGTGCCTTGTAGATGGTGGAGAGGCTTTGGGGAGTCAGGAGGTGAGTTACTTGCCACAGGATTCCTAGCCTCTGACCTGCTCTTGTAGCCACAGTATTTATATGACAGCGCAACAGTTTAAAAGCCAAACTGACGAAGGGAAATTTCTCATCTCCAGTCGTTGTGAGGATGAGGAACAGCCCAGGAACAGATTACACCCGTGGGCCGGATGGAAACGTTTGGCAGTCCGGATCCTGGCCCACAGACCGTATGTTGGACAACCTTGGTTTTGCACCATCTTACTCCATGGACCTAATTTACATGTGCATGTTGTATTGAGGGAATGAAGCTAAGGCCTTTGCTGGGGACTGTTTGGGATCAGAGAGGGGAAGGTGAGAGGGAACAATGAAAACACAGCAAAGGGTGAGATCTTCCCCATACCTGATTACTGTATTGGTGCCATTTCCTGCTCTCACGCCCCCAAACTGGAAAATTTAATCAACTTTGCTTCCAATTTCCACCCCTCCCTCGCCTTCATATCTCTGACTCTTTCCTTCCCTTCCTCAGCTTCTGTGTTTCCATTACTGGGGATACACTATTGACCAATATTCACTATAAGTCCACTGACTCCCACAGCTACCTCGACTACACTTTCTCATACCCTGCTTCCTGTAAAGACTCTATTCCATTCTCCCAGTTTCGCCTTTTCTGTCACATCTGTTCTGATGATGCCACGTTCCATACATTTGATATGTCCTTTTTCCTTAACCGATGATTCCCCTCCACCATGGTTGACAGGGATCTGAACATTGTCTGTTCCATTTCCCACACCCCTTTCCCTTCCTTCCAGAAGCACGATGGTGTTCCACTTGTCTTTACCCTCCAATTACCAGCTTCCACATTCAACTCTGCCATTTCTGCCACCACCCGTGTGATGCCACCACCAAGCAAATCTTCCCTCCCCTTTCAGCATTCCAAAGCGACTGTTCCCTCCATGACACACTGGTCCATTCCTCATTCACTTCTAATAGCCACTTCTCCTTCCCATGCAAGTGCAGGAGATGCAATGGACTTCAGTAAGGCTTTTGATAAGGTCCCTCATGGGAGATTGATTAAGAAGGTGAGAGCCCATGAGATCCAGGGCAATTTGGCAAATTGGATCCAAAATTGGCTTAGTGGCAGGAGGCAGAGGGTGATGCTCGAGGGTTGTTTTTACGATTGGAAGCCTATGACCAGTGGGTGTACCGCAGGGATCGGTGCTGGGACCCTTGCTGTTGTAGTGCACATTAATGATTTAGATGTGCATATAGGAGATGTGATAAGCAAGTTCGCAGATGACACTAAAATTGGTGGTGTCATAAATAGTGAGGAGGAAAGCCTTAGATTACAGGACGATATAGATGGGCTGGGGTAAGATGGGCGGAGCAGTGGGGAATGGAATTTAATCCTGAGAAGTGTGTGGTGATGCATTTTGGGAGGACTAACAAGGCAAGGGATTATACAATGGGTGGTAGGAGCCTAGGAAATACAGAGGGTCAGAGGGACCTTGATGTACGTGTCCATAGATCACTGAAGGCAGCAGCACAGGTAGATAAGGTGGTTAGGAAGGCATATGGGATATTTGTCTTTATTAGCCGAGGCATAGAATATAAGAGCAAAGAGGTTTTGATGGAACTCTATAAAACGTTAGTTAGGCCACAGCTGGAGTACTGTGTACAGTTCTGGTCGCCACACTATAGGAAGGATGTGATTGCATTGGAGAGGGTGCAGAGGAGATTCACCAGGATGTTGCCTGGGCTGGAGCATTTCGGTTAAGAAGGGAGACTTGATAGACTAGGGTTGTTTTCCTTAGAGCAGAGAAGGCTGAGGGGGGACCTGACTGAGGTATACAAAATTATAAGGGTCATAGATAGGGTAGATAGGAAGAAACCTTTTCCCTTAGCGGAGGTGTCAATAACCAGGGGGCATAGATTTAAGATAAGGGGCAGGAAGTTTAGAAGGGACTTGAAGAAAAATGTTTTCACCCAGAGGGTGGTTGGAATCTGGAACACACTGCCTGAAGGGGTGGTAGAGGCAGGAACCCTCACAACATTTAAAAAGTATTTAGATGAGCACTTGAAACACCATAGCATACAAGGCTATGGGCCAAGTGCTGGAAAATGGGATTAGAATAGATGGGTGCTTGACAGCCAGCACAGACACGATGGGCTGAAGGGCCTGTTTCTGTGCTGTATAACTCTATGACTCTATAATACCTGCCTTACCCTTCCCTTCCTCCCATTGAGGGTCTCAAATACTCTTTCTAAGTGAAACAGTGATTTACTTGTATTTCTTTCAATTTATTATACTGTATTCACTGCTCATAATGCAGTCTCCTCTGTATTGGTAGACCAAACACAGATTGGGTGACTGCTTTGCACAACACCTACATTCAGTTTGTATTTGTAACTCCAAGCATCCGTTCACCTATCTATCTCACTTCCAATCTGCTACCTCTGTCCTCAGTCTCCTGCAGTGTTCCAATGAAGCTCAATGTAAGCTTGAGGAACAGCACCACATTTTTCAATTAGGCACTTTACACCCTTTTGGACGCAATATTAAGTTCAAACAATTTCCGATCATAATCTCTGCCCCCATTTTTTCAGACAGCAGCTGTTGGTAATAACTCTGCTATTCCCATTTACACCTACTCCAGACCCATCTTTTGTTTCTTTGCTTATCCCATTACCATCTCCTTTGCCTTACACCTTCATCCTTTTTATCATTTAATCTCTCCTGCCTTCCACCCTATCACAAACCTTTCCTTTTGTTCTTCCCTCATCCACTTTCCCTGCCTCTGTACTTGCTTAAAACCTGTTACCTCACTAATTTTTCATTTCTGATGAAAGGTCATTGACCTGAAATGTTCACTCTGGGCTGAATTTTACCTTAGGTGGATGGGACTTCGCCACCGACATAAAAGTCGGTGGCGAACCGGCTACCGTCTAGCCCGGGGATCCAACCCGCATTTTATGGGTCCCCGGACTTCAATTGTCCCAAGGCAGGATTTCCACCCACTTGAGGGAGGAAGTCCCGCCTCAGTGAGCTGCTGGCCAATCATTGGGCCAGCAGCTCTTAGTCCCAGCAGCTCTTAGTCCCAGCAGCCCCACTGGGAGCGGTGGCCACTGCTGGGACTGCAGCCCAGCCGATGACATGGAGCCAGGAGTGAAGGTAAGTTAGGCATGCCTCACCGGGGGATCGGTCGTGCCCTTGTGAGGCTAGGGTGGTTGTCCTGGGGGAGGAGAGGCATCTTGGTTCCCGGGGGTGGGTTAGGAGGCGTGGGTGGCCCTCAATTGGGCACCCTATTGCTAGGCGGCCTTTCACGTCCCCAGCATGCCCGCCTGTCACGGGTAAAATACCCATGGAGGCGAGCGAGGGCCCTTAAGTGGCCGTTAAGTGGCCACTTAAGGGCCTTGATTGGCCTCGGGCGGGTGGGCCGTTATTCCCCGCCCCCCCCATCCCTGCCCGACCGCTGTAAAGTTGGCCGGAGGCGGGAGCGAGGCAGGAAGGCCTCCCGGAGCCTACCGCTCAATTTTACTCTGTCCCCATCCCCCCACTCCACCATCCGACCTGCTGGGGTGGCGTAAAATTCAGCCCTCTGTTTCTTTCTCCACAGATGCTGCCAGACCTGCTGAGTATTTCCAGCACATTCCGTTTTTTGTTTCAGATTTCCAGCATCCAAAGTATTATTGCTTTTGGCTCAGTGATTTAACTGTTGCAGGTGGGCAGATAGTTATTGCCACAACTATCATCATTAGGAGATGTTAATGGGTTCTTTGTAAATTGGTTTGAACTTCGCTCCCAGGTATCGGGAAACTGATCAGGGAAAACAAGAGCAAGTTTGAGCAGCAGCTCAGGTCGATATTTAAACTTATCATAGTCCCATCTGAATAAAAGTTAATTCATTGCAGCTGCTGCTTCAGTTCCCTCAGGCAAGCGTTTGGCAGAGGGTGCTTATGTGGATGCAATTGTTTTTATCCTTGGAAAATTTCAAACTGAGAAGTTCATGATGGTGGGCGCATTGGATCTGTTTAACAATGCATCAGAAGAGGAAGACCATCATCATCCATGGCAACAACATGTGCTGTGCTAGGATCACTCAGAGGGTGGTAAATCTTTGGAATTCTCTACCCCAGAGGGCTGTGAAAGCTCAATCACTGAACGTGTTCAAGACAGAAATCAATAGATAGATACTAATGACATCAAGGGATATGGGGATAACGCAGAAAAGTGGCGTTGATGTAGATGATCAGCCATGATCTAATTGAATGGCGGAGCAGCTTCAACGGGCTGAATGGCCTACTCCCGCTCCTATGTTCTTATGTCCCTTTCAGCACATGCACAGAGAGAGGTGCACAGGATTATAGAATCATGGAATGATATAGCACAGAAGGAGGCCATTCGGCCTGCCATACCCATGCCAGCTCTTTGGTAGAGTTATCCAATTAATCCTTTTCCCTCGCTCTTTCCACATAGCCCTGTAATTTTTTTAACCTTCAAGTATTTATCCAATTCTTTTTTGAATGGTACTATTGAATTTGCTTGCACCACCCTTTAGGGCAGTGCATTCCAGATCACAACTCAGTGTGTAAATAATGCTTCCTCTTGTCACCTCTGGTTCTTTTGCCAAAAGCCTTAAATCTCGGTCCTCTTGTTACTGACCCATCTGTCACTGGAAACAGTTGCTCCTTATTTAGTCTATCAAAACCATTTATGATTTTGGACACCTTTATCAAATCTCTTCTTGACCTTCACTGCTGCAAGGATAACAACTTTAACAGCTCCAGTCTGTCCACATAACTAAAGTCCCTCAACCCTAGTATTGTTTTGATCAATCACTTCTGGAAGGCCTTGACATCCTTCCTAAAGTGTGGTGCTCAGAACTGAGCATACTACTCCAGCTGAGACCTAACCACTGTTTCGTAAAGGTTTAGCATAACTTCCTTCCTTGCTTCAGTACTCCATCCCAACAACAACAACTTATATTTATATAGCGCCTTTAACATAATAAAACATCCTAAGGTGCTTTACAAGAGCATTATAAAACAAAATATGGCACCAAGCCAAAAGCTTGGTCAAAGAGGTAGGTTTTAAGGAGTGTCTTAAGGAAGAAAGGAGTGTTAGAGAAGTGGCGAGGTGTAGGGAGGGAATTCCAGAGCTTAGAGCCTAGGCAACAGAAAGTATGGCCACCAGTGATGGAGCGATTAAAATCAGGGAAGCTCAAGATACCAGAATTAGATGAATGCAGATGCCTTGGAGGGTTGTGAGGCCAGAGGAGATCACAGAGGTAGGGAGGAGCGAGGACATGGAGGGATTTGAAAACAAGGATGAAAACTTTAAAATCAAGATGCTGCTTGACTGGGAGCCAACTCCTCCATTAATAAAGCTAAGGATCCAGTATGCTTTTTGACCATCCTTCTCAACTTGTCCTGCCACCTTCAAAGATTTGTGTGCATACACCCCCAGGTCTTTCTGTTCCTGCACACCCATTAAAACTCTACTGCTTAGTTTATATTGCCTTTATTCATTCTTCCTACCAAAATGTATCACTTCACACTTCTCTACATTAAATGTCATCCGTCATGTGTGCACCCATTACACCAGTTTATGTCATCCTGAATTCTGTCATCCTCCTCCTCATTGTTTACTACATTTTCGTTTTTTGTATCATCTGCAAACTTTGAAATTATATCCTGTATGCCCAAGTTCAGGTCATTAATATTTACAAAAAGAAAAGTTGTCTGAATACTGATTCCTGGGGAACACCACAGTCTGAGAAACAAACAATGACCACGACTCTCTGCTTTCTATCCCTTAGTCAATTTTGTATCCATGCTTCAATCTTATGGGCCTTAATTTTGCTAACAAGTTTATTACGTGGCATTTTGTCAAATGCCTTTTGAAAGTCTATATACATAGCAGCAACAGCACTACCCACATGAACACTCTCTATCACTTTACCAAGAAACTGAATCAAGTTAGTCAAACACAATTTGCCTTTAACAAATTCATGCTGACTTTCATTTATTAGTGCATACCTTTCCAAATGCCAATTAATTTTGCCTCGGATTATTATAAACATACGAATTAGGAGCAGTAGTAGGCCATTCGGCCCCTAGAGCCTGCTCTGCCATTCAATAAGATCATGGCTGATCTGTTTATGTTTCAAATCCCACACTCCCATCTACCCCCCCCATAACATTTGATTCCCTTGCATAACAAGAATCTATCTACCTCCGGCTTAAAAATATTCAATGACCCCCACCTCCACCACCTTCTGGGGCAGAGAGTTCTAAAGACTCATGACCCTCTGACTGAAAAAAATTCTCCTCATCTCAGTCTTAAATGGACGACCCCTTTTTTTAAAATAGTGACCCCTGGTTCTAAATTCTCCCAAAAGGGGAAACATCCTTTCCACATTCACCCTGTCAAGACCCCTCAGGATCTTATATGTTTCAATCAAGTCGCTTCTTACTCTTCTCAACTCCAGAAAATACAAGCCTAGCCTGTCCAACCTTTCCTCATAAGACAAACTGCCCATTCCAGTTATTAGTCTAGTAAACCTTCTCTGAACTGCTTCTAATGCATTTACATCCTTCTTTAAATAAGGAGACCAATACTGTACACAGTACTCCAGATGTGTCAGAGAGATACAGCACTGAAACAGACCCTTCGGCCCCACTGAGTCTGTGCCGACCACCCATTTATACTAATCCTACATTAATCCCATATTTCCTACCACATCCCCACCTTCCCTCAATTCTCCTACCACCTACCTACACTAGGGGCAATTTACAATGGCCAATTTACCTATCAACCTGCAAGTCTTTGGTTGTGGGAGGAAACCGGACACCCAGCGGAAACCCACGCGGTCACAGGGAGAACTTGCAAACTCCGCACAGGCAGTACCCAGAACCGAACCCAGGTCGCTGGAGCTGTGGTCTCACCAATGCCCTGTATAACTGAAGCATAAACTCCCTACTTTTGTATTCAATTCCCCTCACAATAAACCATAACATTCTATTGCTTTCCTAATTACTTGCTGAACCTGCATACCAACATTTTGCGATTCATGCACTAGGGCACCCAGATCCCTCTGCATCTCAGAGTTCTACAGTCTCTCACCATTTAGATAATATGTTTTTTTTAATTCTTCCTGCCAAAATGGATAATTTCACATTTTTCCACATTATACTCCATTTGCCATGTCTTTGCCCACTCACTTAACCTATCAATATCCCTTTGTAGCCTCCTTATGTCCTCTTCACAACTTACCTATCTTTGTGTCGTCAGCAACCATACCTTCCTCAGCTTCCTTCCATGACTGTTAAGATGCTTTTTTCCTATGTTTTCTGGATTTTGGAACTCCTGAATACCCCACCAAAGACTGCAGAACCTTTACTTGTGTCGGGCCAAACTCAGCCAACAGCAGACAAGGCAGCATGCCAGGTACTGTTTGAAGGGAGGGGGTCAACAGTTGAGAAGTGGGATTTCTGTGAAGGAAGTTCCCACTTCTGTTCCCCTTGCACCATCATCCCTCTCCTGGGCTGGCGCTGCATCACTCCTATCACTCTGCTGCACACCAGATTGATGGAGGTTAGTACCACATTGTAAAACCATGGTTAATATATGTTTAAGGCAGCAGACAAATTGACATCCAAAGTCTGCACAGACAAGGACATGGTCTACATGTAGTCATTTGAGAGCCATGTTTGAAGATCCATGGAGGCAGACACTCTTTCCATGGCAGATATTCTCACAATTCCCTGTGCCATCAATCCACTAACAATCAAGGTGGACTCCTTCATACTCTCTGCTATTGTGGAAAGTGCACCTGGCTATGTTGCTGATGCATGACTAGCATTCTCCATCTCAACAATCACCAAATCTAGTCTTCTCATAGTTCAGTCATTGATGAAATAAAGTCGCTATATGTGTGTCAGAGTTATTTGTAATTCTGTCAACAGCTATCTATCGGCTCCCTTTCTCTCCATCTCCGACTGAGAGTGATGCAGATTTGCCACTTATCTCCAGGGCGCCCTCCTCTGCATCTGTGATCTGGTCTATTTGTCTGGTCCACCTCCAATCCTGTTGTTCTCCATTGCATTTTGTGCTCTGTCCTCTTACAAGGGTTGAAAAAATACACCTGAGAGTGTGAGGTGATTTATTCACCTGATGGATGCAGTGCATTTGGTGAGAGTGACTATTATATATCACATTCCATAAGAATTGAGGTGAGTGGCGATGGTGGATAGATAAATAGAGAAGTGATGGAGTGCATAGAAAGTGAAAGCTGGGTGCTGCTGAAAGTTGTGTGGTGGAAGGAGTGATGTGATGGGGAACACTTAGCAAGACTGAGTAAAGGGGGCACTGAGAGCACAGGAGGTAGTTGAATCACCAAATGTACTCACTTTTCCTGACCTGGTTAGGTCATTAAACTGCTTCTTATGTTGTATCCAAGATCTGGGCACGTTACCCCTGCTACTCCTCTCCTCCAGTATGCCTTCTTGATGACAGCTACAGGTTTCTTCCTCTCATTGCTGGGGAAAATTATGCTCTTTACTGCATCCAGCATTAATTCTATTGAGGTGCCATTAAATCTGGGTGCTGTCCTTGCTGTATATCAACCATCCATCCTGAACATCCTGAGGGTATTGTAGCACTGTGATTATGTTACTGGACTAGTAATCCAGAGGCCTGGACTAATGATTTGGAGGAATGCGTTCAGATTCCAGATGGCAGCTGGGGAATTTAAACACAATCAATTAAATAAACCTGGAATACAAAGCTAGTATCGGTAATGATGACCATGGAAACCACTGGATTGTCTTAAAAACCCAGCTGGTTCACTAACGGCCTTTCCGGAAGCAGATCTGCTGTCCTTACCTGGCCTGGCCTATATGTGATTCCAGACTCTTAACTGAAGTCTTAAATGGCCTGGCAAGCCACTCAGTTGTATTCAAGAAGGCAGTTCACCACCACCTTCTCAAGGGCAATTAAGAATGGCCTGCAATGCCCACATTCTGTGATTGAATAAAAAAAACACTTCTATTTCTACAGCTGAGATTGCATCATGCAGGTGCGCACAGTTTGGAGATGTGAAAACTGGAAGTCAAAATGAATTGATCAAATTGAGGTGAGATTGCAGATTTTGACCTGCTTGGTGGACTTCCGGGTTTTACCTTTGAAATTACACCCAACTACTTGGAAGCTGTGTTCATATTAATATTGGAGCCTTTGCCTCTAAGCCAAAGGTCGGCAACATGCCCGTACATGGACACCGGTGTCTGTGGTAAACAATTTTGGGGTCAGTGACTGGTAATTTCAGGAATGAGAAATTTCCTATTGGCTTCTATAGACTGGCTTTAAAGAAATAAAATCGCAAGTGTCAGTTTCACAGCGGACAGGTGCTGAAGCAGAGCAGCACTTTCTGCACTTTGGACAGCTTTGGGGTCTTCCAGCGGGTTCCGATTTTAAAAAAAAGTCCTGCAGAAAACCACAAATCTGTCCAGAGTTAAGAAGCGCCATTCCTGCAACAGTCAGAAAGAAAGCAAGAGGGGGAGAGAGAGAGTGGGGGAGAGAGAGTTGGGGAGAGGGAGAGAGAGAGAGAGGAACAGAGAGAGCAGGGGGACAGAGAAAGGTAGAGGTGGGGACAGAGAGAGAGGTGGGTGGGACAGAGAGAGAGGTGGGTGGGACAGATGAGAGAAAGAGGTGGGACAGAGAGAGTGGGGAAACAGAGAGAGAGAGGGAGGTGTGGGGGACAGAGAAAGGGAGAGGTGGGGGACAGAAAAAAAGAGGTGAGGGACAGAGAGAGAGAGGTGGGTAGACATAGAGAGAGAGGGGACAGAGAAAGAGGGGGGTTAGAAAGAGCGGGGACGACATGGGGGGGGGGGTGACACGGGGGGGGGGAGCAACACAGAGAGGGGAGGGAGCAACACGGGGTGGGGGAGGTCAACACAGTGGGGAACAGAGAGGGAGGGGAAAAGAGAGACAGAGAGAGACAGACAGTCAAACAGAGACAGAGAGGAGGGAGAGTGAGTAATCAAGATCACTCCTGACAGATGGACATCTATCCGGAATACTCTGCATCGCTACACAAGTGTACGAGCAGACATTGACTACTTGTGCAAGCAAAGAAATGCCAGGTATCTCACTAAATCAGTGTCCAACATAGCAACGAGAAAGTAAGTCAATAAATTAGTTTTCTCATTTAAAGCTTCTTCACAAAAATGCACATTTGTTGTTTTGATTAATAGTAAGATAAATATTTAATGCCTTTATCTTTCTGAAATTGTTTTACTGGCCCCCGATGAAAGACAAAGTTTGTAATGTAGCTCCCCAAGCAAAAGAGGGGTTAGACACCCCTACCTTGTGTTTAAAATAACTTAGCAGCTAGGTAATTTTAAAACACAAGTTTAAAGGCTTGTGTTATGTAAACACATTTTAAAATGGCAAGAGTCACTTAAGGAATGTCTTGATTTTTACGCTCTGGCACACATTACTTTCACTTGGGCACAGCTCAGTAACGTGTTGAAAGTTACTGGACTTTTATTTCTGTATAAATGTCACAATTCCACTGCTATCTATTTGGATTCACATTGTTTCAAACTTGTATAAAGGGGAAAACAGATAAGAAAATCCAAGGAGTCTCCATAAGTCAGCACTATAAGTTCCTCATGAATACAAGAGTATAGTGTACTGGGGCTGAGTGATATTGGTGAAAACAGGATGCTGTTGACCCATATACTATAGTTTGTAAATACAATGTAACAGATAGCTTTAATAAACCTTAATCTATGACGAACTGTTTACGATTCCTTAACAAAATCCATGCTGCATTTTCTGTTTTAAACACTGTCGGGGAAGACATAGTAAAAATGTATTATGTTTCAAAGACCATGTTAGAAACAGTCATTAGCTGATTTTTTTTTCTGAGAATTGGATTAAAGGCAAGTTTTACAAATAAGTCAAAGATCAGTAACTGCAATATGCATCAATTACTATCCAGTTTGAGAGCAGATAACATGAGTGGCCAATGTCATTTGAAAGTTGTCTGTATCATATAATTACATTATAAGTGCACCTTTGCTAACAGGTAAGAGATTTGGCATGAACATAAATTGTCAGTTGAATAATACATACAGAAAAACCACTCCATTTTTTGCTGAAAAGTTTTTTGTTAATAATTATCTTATCAGAGCTGAAGTGGAATCGACAGTGATAGACTGAGATATAGACATAAGTGAATTTAAGAGAATCACTTTATTGGAGGAGCTGAAGGGCGCTCTTTATTTGTAATTGTGTTTATCTAATTTTGTCACTAGCTTTGGTGAGCAAATTACATTTGTCCATGAAAGATTCTGTTGTTTCTGTATTTTGAATCCAGGACCTCATTTAACGGCCTGTCAAGATGAATAAACTAGTCTTGGCTGCCTACTGTTAATCTCTCTGTCCCTTCCTGTCCCACTCTGCTTTTCTGTTTTACATGACTCTTCTGAAGTACTATCTGCTCCATCCTATAAAATTCTCCTGATTTGGAGATCACTGCCCTTTTGTTGGCTGCCCTGTCTTCAGACACATATTACAAACAGGTGGAGAAGTTGCACAAACATTGACCATCACAGGTTAAATTGCCTTGTGACAACAGTAGTGTGAGAAATGGTCCATCTTCCTATTGCTGGTCTTTCTACTGCCTCATCTCAATAACCACAATAACAATCCTCTCCTTGAGTTTGATGGTTTATTGAATGAATTTGCACTCCTGAATCCACAGAGGTCATCCAACAAAGTTCATCTACCATCCCGTGACATGGTGTAGCTAGCTCTGTTCTGTCAACAAAAGTAATTCGTATTGGCATTGCATACTAGTTTGCTTGCTATCTACCTAATACAGTTGTGCTGCTCTCCATTGATGTTTGTATGCTTAGCTACTTTATTTAGAGGGAGAAATGTATTTTAAATCGGACTATATTTTGATGGCATGACATTGGCTATACATTTTATATTCAGATTAATTGCCCCCATGTCCGGGCTGAGTCAACAATTTTGTCGAATGTCCATGGTACAACATGTTGGTGCCTATCCCTGGCTATACAGACCAGAGACATCACAGGACTAATCCCTGGTCTGTGCTGAGTTTGCTGCTCTCAGCTACAATAGTGGTAGGGATACTACCATTGTCCTCAGTACCACAAGTTAAGGAGGGGAACTACTCTGATGCATGAATGCCTCCCTTATGTCTTGGCAAAAAGAATTAGGCACAAGGGTCAGTATTACCAGCATGCTGTACAGTTTGGTTACAACTTCCTCTGATGTGTATTCTACTGTTTTGTCTATGTTTTTGAACATTTTTATTGTTGATTGCTCCTTTGCATGAGTTGGACATCTTGAGCATCACAATTCCTTGATCTCTTTTAGCTTCATTCTTAGTTATTTGAACACCATTCATTGAGTATATTTGTCACATATTTTCCTTCCTTGGAAAAGTATTTTACTATTGTCTATAATAAAATTCACCTGACACAGTTCTGCTCACATCAATATTCATTCTCTAATCTTTGAACTCCCTTCTCTGAATCCACTGTCTTTCCTAGCTTTGCATTATCTGCAGATGGAACCAATTAGCATTAGGTTTCTTCATCTATGTCATTTATGTACATTCAAGACAGCAGTGGCCCCAGCCAAACTCGGTGCCATCCCACTCAGTACTTCCCCTACCCAGACACAACTCTTTAATGATTACTCATTGGTTTTTACCCTTCAGCCAACTTGTTATTCATTCTGCCTGAATCTCAAATGCTTCAAGTTCAACTGATAGGCTTTTGGGCAGAACTTTGTCATATGTCTTTTGGAAGTCCAGTTATGCTACATCACAGCACATTCCATAGTCCCCTTTGGTTGTTACTTTTTCAAAGAAGTCTGAGGTTCATCAGGTAGGACATTCCCTTTTTGAATCCATGCTGATTGCTGTTAACTAAGCTCATTATTATACCGATACTTCTCAATTTTATTCTTGAAATTCAATTCCATTATTTCATATGGAACCAATTAAGAAAAGGGTCTGCAGTTCCTATGTCTGTTTTGTCCCCCTTTTGAAGATGGCTTTTACATTGGTTTGTTTCCAATCTACGGTACTACCCCAGTGAAATGTGACTCCACCATAATGTTTATCAGTGCCTTATAAATCTCCTCCCTAGTCTCTTGTCGAGTCTGGAAAAATACCATCTATCCATGGGGGATTTAATTTGATTTGGGACTTTTGAGCCTGACACCTGCTGTAAGTTCTTAGGGGACAGAACCAAGGTTGGCATCAATGCCCCATCTGACAGAATCGCTTCACTATGAAAATTTACATGTGAAGATTGACCACTTCAAGAAGGTATCAGAAAGCTGCTGGCATGTGTGAATCGCGAGTATCAGGTTGTATCTTTATAGGATTGTAGGAGCAGGAGTAGGCCATTCAGCCCATCGAGCTTGCTCCACCATTCAATATGATCATGGTTGATTATCCACTTCAATGCTTTTTTCCCACAATATCCCCAAATCCCTTTATCTAATTGGTATTTAGATATCTGTCAATCTCTGCTTTAAACATACTTAATGACTGAGCTTCCACTGCCCTCTGGGGTAGAGAATTCCAAAGATTCACAACCCTCTGAGTAAAGAAACTTCTCCTCATCTCGGACCTAAGTAGCTTCTCCCTTATTTTGAAATTGTGTCACCTGGTTCTAGATTCCCTAAGCAGGGGAACCATCTTACCTGCATCTATCCTGTCTACCCTTTTAAGTATTTTGCAGGTTTCAATGAGATCACCTCTCATTCTTCGAAACTCTCGAGAATACAGGCCCAGTTTCCCCCAATCCCTCTTCGTAGGACAGTTCCACCATCCCAGGAACAAGTCTGGTGAACCTTTGTTGCACTCCGTCTATGACAATAATATTCTTCCTCAGGTAAGGGGACCAAAACTGCACACAGTACTCCAGGTGCGGTCTAACCAAAGTTCTATACAATAGAAGCAAGACTTCACTACTCCTGTACTCAAATCCTCTTGCAATAAAGGCTAACATACTGTTAGTCTTTCTAATTGCTTGCTGCACCTGCATGTTAGCTTTCAGTGACTTACTGATGAGGGCACGCAGGTCCCTTTATACATCTACACCTTCTACTCTCTTACCATTTAAGAAATACTCTGCACATCTATTCCTCCTACCAAAGTGGATAATCTCACATTTTTCCCCAGTATATTACATCTGCCAGGTTCTTGCCCACTCACTATGTCTGTCCAAATCCCCTTGAAGCCACTTTGCGTCTTCCTCACAACACACATTCCCACCTAGTTTAGTGTCATCTGCGAACTTGGAAATATTACATTTGGTCCCCACATCCAAATCATTGCTATATATTGTGAACAGCTGGGTCCCAAGTATTGATCCTTGCGGTACCCAACTAGTCACAGCCTGCCAATGTCAGAATGACCCGTTTATTCCTATTTTCTTTTTTCTGCCTGTTAACCAATCCTTAATCCATGCCAGTATATTACCTCCTATCCTGTGTGCTTTACTTTTGCTAACCAACCTCCTGTGGGGACTTTATCAAAAGCCTTCTGGAACTCCAAGTATACTACGTCCACCAACTCCCCTTTATCAATTCTGTTAGTGACATCCTCAAGACACTCCAACAAGTTCATCAAACATGATTTCCCATTGATAAATCCATGTTGACTATGCCCAATCAGGTCATTATTATCCAAGTGTCCATTTATCACATCCTTTAGAATAGATTCTAGCATTTTCCCTACTACTGATATAAGGCAAACAGGTCTGTAGTTCCCTGTTTTCTGTCTCTATCCTTTCTTAAATAGTGGGGTGACATTTGCTACCTTCCAATTTGCAGGAACCGTTCCAGAATCTATAGAATTTTGGAAGATGATCACCAATGCATTCACTATCTCCATAGCTGTCTCTTTCAACACTCTGGGATGTAGAATATCAGGTCCCAGGGACTTATCATCCTTCAGCACCAGTAATTTCTCCAGTACAACCTTCTTACTAATACTAGTTTCCTTCAATTCGTCATTTTCCCTAGTCCCCTGGATCTCTAATTCTGGGAGATTTCTTGTATCTTCCTCAGTGAAGACAGACACAAAGTAATCATTTAGCTTCTCTGCCATTTCTTTATTTCCCATTATAAATTCTCCTGACTTTGCCTGTAATAGATCCACATTTGTCTCAGCCAAACGTTTCCTTTTTACATACCTATAGAAGGTTTTACAGTCTGTTTTTATGTTTTTTGCTAGTTTACATTCATATTCTATTCTCCCTTTCTTTATCAGTTTCTTGGTTCTCCTTTGCTGTATTCTAAAATCCTCCCAAGTCTCAGGTTTACTACTATTTCTGGCAACTTTATAGGACTTTTCTTTTAATATTATACAATCCTTAACTTCCTTTGTTAGCCACAGTTGACTGACTTTTTTGGGTTTTTGTACCTTGAAGGAAGACTATCCATTGCTTATGTACTCCCAGACCTTTTAGTGTATTTTGCCAATCCACCTCTGCCAATTTCCCCCACATACCTTCATAATTTCCTCTGTTCAGATAAATACCATGCCCCACACTACCACTACTGTTTGGTGGCCTATAAACAACTCCAACCAATGTTTGCTGCCCCATGTTTTTTCTTAGCTCCACACCAGCAGATTCCGCATTTTGTTCTTCCGATCTGAGATCCTCCCTTACTAATGTACTGATCCCATCCCTTATTATCAGCACCACACCACCTCCTTTTCCTTTTTGCCTGTCCTTCCTAAATGTTGGATATCCTTGAATATTCAGTTCCCAGTCTTGGTCACCCTGTAACCACGTTTCCGTAATCGCAATTAGATCATACCCATTTATCTCTATTTGTGTCTTTAAATCATCTACCTTGTTGCAAATGCTGTGTACATTCAGGTAAAGTTCCCTTAACCTTGTCTTTTTGACATTATTCTGCATTCCAAGCCTAGTTGATACTCACCTTTGTTTCGCCTGCCTTCTAGGAGACAAGGAAAAGTTAGTTAGGACCAAAAGTAAAGATAAAAATCTGTATGCTTTTGTATAATAATAATAACCTCGGATACTTTGATTTAAATCGTATATGTTCTGACTGGGCAAAAGTTTACTGCAGGTCGAAGATCCAAAATCCGGCACCCTTGGGACTGAGAACGTGCTGGATTTCGGATTTTCCCGGATTTGGACAAGAACCTATCCTCTTCATGTAAGTAGATTGTTAGAACTGTTTTCATCTCTACTTTGGAGCAGAAGTATATTGGTCCACTCTTCCTCTCAGTATCTCATGTGTGACTTCCCATAAAATATGGAGAGATGTGAGTCTCAAAGCTGAGACTTCTAACTTTTTAAGTGATTTTGCCTCCCCTTGCACTTTAAGTCTCACTGTTCTTTACACCATCTAAGAAAAATTAAGCAGTCTGCTCCTCCACCTCTGCCAATTTAAAATAAGCCATGAAGAAGTGTAGAAAGGCCTTTCAGGATAATTCTTATTATTTTTCCCTCCTCCTTGTCTCCATTTGGAAACTTTCCATAACAGCGTAACTAAGACCAGGAACTGAGCTTGGTGCAAATCATACAACGCTTCGGAACAGTTGGGAACTAATGCACTGTGCTACTTTGCCTTACAGGCCAATAATGTGCAATTCTTTTCAAGTCAGACAGTTCGGGCGGGGTCGAGGGTCGTTTGGGTCGACTCACAACGTGGGAACTAGAACTAGCACCTAGCTGAATTATCCCGGTATTTGGACAATAAGTTCAAGTTTCATTTAATTACATATCAAGTGGAATATTTTCAAAAATGTCCTGTTTTCGGACAGCCGGATTTTGGATGTCCAAACTTTAGTGTCATTCTGATTTTCAGCGTTTAATTTGTATCGTGGGCCATGTTGCTAACACAGTTTCGCAATGCTGAAACTGTATTTGTGTTTTGCTTTCCTCGTTATCTATGCTAGATATCTGTTGCAATGGAAAATGAGAAAGAGTATTAGTGACTGCAACAACCTCACTCTTGACAATACCATTTGGAAGTGTCAGGATGGTGAGTCAGCAAAATTAACTAAAGAAAAAAGAATTGAATGACTAACATAGCCTGATAAATTCTGAGACATAGCAAAGCAGCTGATTATGTCCCTCTCCATTATTGTGGGCAGGAAGAGCGTGCACGCTTCTGGCTGGCAGTGTTCTGCCCACCATATTGGCACAGGATGTGTCACTGGAGGCAGGAGGACATGCTAACATCATTCTAAGTGAAGAATAATACATTACAATTAGAGTCATGATCTTCTTGCAGGACCTGGTTTCTATCTTGGATTGCTCCAGTGCTTAACTCGCTTCATTCATACAGCACAAGAAGACACTAACCTACAGGGGGAAGCAACACCCCCAAACCAACCACCCACTGCCCCACCATTTTCAGGCTCAATACAATTTCTATGCCTCAGAGTCAAATAGAGTGGGAGCTTATTGGATTTTTTACAATCATAACCATAAAACAAATAACCCTTTAAGTTTCCACTACAATATCATTATTCTCAGCCCTCCTTTACAATTTTATTGCCCCTCACATGAAAGTGCACCAGAAATTACAGTAATTTAGATTGTGATTTATGGCTGTGTTAATACTGATGTAAATAATCTGGATCAAAGCTATTCCTATGCGTGTGCATATTTATAGTTTGTGTGTATGTTTTGAATGCTTAAGTGTTACTACTAGAGGAGACTGGTGAGCTGTTGTTTAGCAGATTGGGAGTGGCTTTCTGCAGTGCCAGCTGTCTTTATCCACTAGAAATGTTAGAATTTGATGTCTGTTCTATAATATTTTATTTAAATTTGACCTATGGGGGCAACGCTACTCTTCATTCTATTTTTAGTGACCATGAAACAAAAGTCTGATAAATATCCAGGTTTTGCTGCTTTTCTGGTAAAGTTTATGCTACATTTGTTCGCTGTAGAATAACAAATAACCACATATGAATTGCGAGGTTTTGCACCAATTACTATTAATTTGTTACTAATGTCATGCAGTGAGATATTAAAGCAATTGTGTGAATTTTTGATATTCAAATGTAACGTACAGTTAATAATGCTATCAGAAGATTGTTTTCATTAAGCATGGCAGGGAGAATGAACAAAGGCCATGCAGAGCAGCCTGCTAGAAGAGGGAGGAGGAGAAAGGTTCTCAGCAGGAGGCCACATCCACCCAAGCTGTTTAGGGAGAAATTCTCCTATCTAAACCTCAATAACGACCAATGATTGAAACGTCTGTGCTTCACTCAGGAGGTCCTCACTGAAATTTGCCAGTTGCTGCAGCCACAACTCCAATCTTAGAACAGGGCAAAGATAGCATTGCCAGTGGTTGTGAAGGTAACCGTGGCTATGAACTTTTGTGCGTCTACTCCTTTCCAGGCTGGTGCTGGAGATATTAGCAACATTTTGCAGTTTGCTGTCCATTGTTGCATAGGGGAGGTCACTGAAGCTCTCCATTCAAAGAGAGATAACTTAATTTTCATGCCTTGTTGCCAAAGAGAAGCAGGCAGAGCAAGCACAAGGGTTTGCAGGCATCCCAATGGTGCAGGGTGCCAGTGACTGTACACATATTGCTTTGTAGGTGCTGCATGTCAACTCTGCCATGTACCGGAACTGAAAGGGATTCTACTCCTTCTGTGTGCAGCTGCTGTGTGACCATAGCCAGAGCATCATGAAAGTCAATGCTCAGCATCCTGACTATAGTCATGATGCCTTCATTCTGCGGCAATCTGCTGTGCCAGCTGTATTCCAGCCACCATGTTAGACCAAAGGGTTTTTACTAGGGGACAAGGGCAATCCGCTGGCAACATGGCTGATGACTCTGGGTCACAACCCAGTGTGCAGCATGCATACAATTAGAGCCATGCTGCCACAAGAAATGCAAGAGCAGACAAATGACATGCTGAAACAGTGATTCCACTGCCTGGACTACTCTGGAGGAGCCCTGCAGTACTCAGCTGAGCAGGTCTTGAGATTTGCAGTGGTATGCTGCATGCTGCACAATCTTGCCACCACCTATCAGGTGGGAAGCTGAGGAGCAGGAGCATGAGGAAGAGGAGGACAAGGAGGAGGTGCAAGAGGAAGGGAAGCTGCAACCTACACAGCCCCTTTCTGCCTGGGCAATCTGGGAAGAACTAATTCAAGTGTGATACCATTAACCTCAACTTTAATTTCCAATTCACCAACACATCCACAATTCTTAGGTTCCCTCTGTCCCTGACCATCACATTGTCCTCTTGCACAATGCAAAAATGAAAGCCAATAGAAAATATACATTGCAAACCAAATTTATAAATAAACCATGCCATTTTGCATACAAAATGAAACTAATCACCCTTGTACATCCTCTTACTGCCTGTCTTCTATGTGCCTTTGCCTGTCCTGGTGCTCCTACACAGTGCACCTCCAGTGGCTGCAGCATGGCTGGTGGAAGACCACTGACTGTCAGTGGAGGAGAACACACATAGCCTTGAGCTCTGGGCATTGAAAACCTGGCTTCATCTTGGCATGGGCAGCAGCAGTCTGGGCTGGCTGGCTGGCTGACAGACAATTACAGCAAGGGCACTGCATCCAGATCCTCAGGGATAAATTCCTAGCATTGACCTCTGCGGCTGTCTCCTCCCACTGCCTTCTTGTCTTGTCATAGGAGCACCTCCTGCCCCCTGTGGGTACAGGACATCTCTCGCTCTTTTCCCCTCCTCCACCAAGGCCTCCAGTGCAGTGCCAGAAAACCTTGGTGCCCACTTTCTCTCCCACATTCAGCCATTCTTCTCTCTTCCCAGGTTAGATTCAGCTCCCGTAGTTCTCCCAGCACCTGCTGTAACCACAATACACCTCCCCTTTAAGCAGTGCAGGCTTGCTTTTCGTGCTAGCAAGATATGATTTTGGGCGCCCTGCTGACATGTGCAGCCAATGAACAGTGTGGTTAGTGCTCTCTGCATGCAGAGATCATGACAAAGAGCACGCAGCATGAAGATGCCATTGTGTCTTCATTCTATAGAACGGGTACGGGGCAATCGTAAATCACAATCCCTGTGCCTGTTTTTGGGGCCTAGCCAATTTAGCCCACTTACTGTTCTCTGTTATTTATTGAAATTGGCCAAGTTCAATAGGACAAGAAACAGACAGCTTTATTCACAAAACATCCTAGTTCTCAAAAAATCAGGAGGCAAACATCTGATCCACATTTGTAGTATGGGTAGTATATACAAACTGAACAGAACTGAACTGACACTATCTGAAGCCAGTGTAGTAGGCAATGCCAAGATGGAGAAGTGTCTACTGACACATTTCAGTGTCACTCTGGAAAGCCAAACTTTTCAGTATTAACCAGGAATGATGTCTTGGTGCTGTCCGATGATGGAGGACAACTTTTTCCTTCACAAAGAAGTATCTCAGTATCAACTGGAACTGGCATGTCCGTGAAAGGATGTGGCACAAGACAAAGACTTACAAGCAGTCTCATCCAACTCAGCCTGATCCACTCTATTTGAGTCCAGGCAAAGTGCAACAGCCAGTGGCAGCAGCAATGAAATTGACTTCCTGCTGATGGTTGCATGAGCCACAGTTTGACCAGTACTGATCCCAGGTGGTGCTGAACTATGCTGCCAGATGGGCCATGGTAGCAGGCCTGGCTAGTTTCAGTGTCAAAGTAGATTGAGGGATGAATTTTATCGGCCCCCGGATGGCCAGAACGGAGGCGTGGTAAAATGTCAGGGAGCCGTGCGGGACAGCTCCTTATCACTGTCCCACCACCAGGGTAGTTTCCCAGTGATGGGTTGCGAAGCAGATCGGCTGCCCGCTCCATGGAGCATAATTAAAGGCCCTATTAAGCATCATTTTATGGGGCCACTGGAATTTTGCAGATGGTGTGGAGGCCCTCTGCCACCTTTGGAGGCTGCCAGCTTCGTGGAGGCAACTCCCCTGTGTCAGCCCAGGGGCTATCAAACCGGAAGCTCCATGGCCTAAAGAGGGGGCGACAGGCAATAAAGGGAGTCCCCACAGCCCCAAGGATCCCCTGGAGGAGTTTCCCCTCCATCCCATAGGACCTACTGCCCTCAGGCCCCTAAATTTAAATTTTTACTTACCTATGAGGGCATCTCGTTTTGAGGCACCCTGAGGTCACTTAGTTGCCTCAGCAATGCCCACCTCCCCTAGTTGAGCTGCCGAGACTTCAGTGTTGCCGGCCCTCTGATTGGGCCACCAGCATCAGGAACCCACCTGGGCATGCAGGTGGCCAATTAGGAGGCCGCTTGCGGTAAATTTGCCGTGCTGTTCGCACTGACAGCATGTGTGGGCTTGGAACCCACTTTTTGGCCCGACATTTGGGTCCCGAAGCCCATGGTAAAATTCATTGCATAGAGTCAAGGCTCTGAATCACAGAATCACGAATTATTATAGCACAGAAGTAGGCCAATTGGCCTTTTGTGTGTGCACCAGCTCTCCGTATGCACAATTCACCTAGTGCCATTCCCCGACCTTCTCCCCAAACCCTGCACATTCTTCCTTTTCAAATAACAATCTAATTCCCTTTTGAATGCCTTGATTGAACTTGCCTGCACCACACTCTCAGGCAATGCATTCCAGACCTTAACCACTCGCTGGGTGAAAATGTTTTTCCTCATGTCGCTTTTGCTTCTCTTATCAATTACTTTGAATCTGTGCCCTCTCGTTCTCGATCCTTTCAGGAGTGGGAACAGTTTCTCTCTATCTACTGGACTTTGGTAGAATTCCTGTAAGTTTCCTTGCTATGCAGGGAAAGGTGGGAAGAATTGTAATGATAGTCAGGGCTAAAATGATGCTATTTGGGTGTCTTTCTATGAGTAGGACCATGGTCAGTGTTAGCTGGTGCTTGGATGAAGCTGTTTGGTGCTGGCTATGTTGAGCAGAACTTAACAGTTTTTATAAATAGGTTGACCTGCAACTTGCAAAACCATTCCTGTTTGTAACAGTTGAAAAGCCCAAGCAGATGACATAAGCTTCGTTGTCGAACTTTGATTCCAGACAGGGCAGTGAACAGTTGTGCCTACCAGCTATGGTGACCACGTGAGAGTATTTCACCATGGTTGAAACTCCTGTATAGAGGATGAAGATTTTCAAAAGAAATTTTAAAAATCATTACTATTTATTTTCTACTTTTACTAAGAAGTACTATGAAGAAGATGCTTTGCAGAAATAAACGTCTGCAACCAATAATGTGACAACAGACTCAATTTGGAAAACAGGTGGAGTAACTGCATGTGAATATTGAATGTTTACTCTG
The DNA here is from genome assembly GCF_036365525.1 of Heterodontus francisci. NCBI lineage: Eukaryota > Metazoa > Chordata > Chondrichthyes > Heterodontiformes > Heterodontidae > Heterodontus > Heterodontus francisci. The sequence continues at coordinate 67,622,311 of NC_090384.1, forward strand.
ATAAATGAACTGGCACTGCAGAATGGGATACATTCTTATTTAAAGTGCAGGAGTCTTAAAAGGTGGTTAAAGGGAATGCTTTAATACTCTGCTGGTATAAAATTATTTACAATGCCTCCGCATGAACCACAGATTTAATAGGATGTATTTTTTTTAATCGATGTATGGCTTTGAGAGGTGATTGCAGGGGAACTCATTTCACATTGCTGCAGTTTCAGTTACACTCCTGATAATAAAGGTTGCTGATTAATTGCAATTTTATATCAGCCTCAAAAAACATGATTATAAGTAGAGTGTATTAGCCTCTAATCTGATGCCATCTGTTAGTAATGTGATCTGCTGTATATGATTACTGATCAGTTATATGAATACTGCGTGGCATAAAATGTCCATTTCTTCTGACTATCAAAAGAAAGAAACAAGAGATCCCAAATATACAGTACAGTCATTTAACACAAAGTGTATTTGCAGAAAATTCCATGGCAGCCTACAGATAATATTGAAAACTGAGGTTTTAACCAGTTTGTGGATATAATATGTTCCAGCTCATTGAGGATTGCTTATTAAATCAAGATGATGAGATTGCAGTCCCCTTATCTGACAACAGTGAAAGGATGAGATTTCAAGGCAAGATCATACTTCATTGTTATTTTTACAGTTCAAAAATTATAAAGCATCAGAAAATGGGTCAGATATCTAGTGACGTGCTTATTCCAGGGTGTAAGTATTAATGTGCTGGATGTGCATTCATCTATAAGGTCAAATTTAAGATTTTTTGTCTATTGCTTTGTGCCTGTTTGAGAGCTGTGTCTGGCTGCATTCAATAAATACATGCTACTAAAATCAAATCATGTTATCATTTCTTCTTCAGGACAAGCCCTGTAGGAATGAGCCAAGAGGCTTGTAACTTTATGGCACCATGATATTAGAAGGGCTGTCCATATGACTCTCTCCTGCTTTCACACATTTATACAAGGCGAGTTCAGCTGCTGCAGCTTCAGGTTTTTATTCTGTCTCCCAGAATTATTCTGTGTGCTCATATTTGATGCCAGTGCCTGGCAGTTTCACAAAGGCTCTCCAGTGGGAGAGCCACAGAACCCCCAGAGAAATGGCTCAAAAAGACTTAAAATTACCATTAATGCCTATTTCTCCAGGCCTTTTACCAATCTTCCACCAGATAAAGTCATTCGATAGGGTAGATACAGCAAAGCTATTTCCTCTGGACAGGGGAGCAGATTCTTAAAATTAGAGGTAGGCCATTCAGGAGTGAAATCAGGAAGTACTTTTTCACACAAAGGGTCATGAGAATCTGCAACTGTCTGCCAAAAGGCTGTGGTTGCAGAGTCAATTGACATTTTCAAAACTGCAATTAATAGATTTTAATTGGGTAAGAGTATTAGAAGGATATAGAGTCAAAGCAGGTAAATGGAGTTGAGGTTTAGGTTAGCCAAGATCTGTTTGAATGGCAGAAAAAAGCATGGAGGGCTAAAAGATCAACTCTTGCTCTTCTGAGATTGGGAGAACCCCACAGAAATCCCCACCACCACCCTGTTATATTCAAAGAAAATATCTTGGAAATTTGTTGTTTTTCTCAGTTTAGTAATGATGCAGTTTATTGCTTTCTTTTTCCTGCCCTTAAAAGTTTAAGAGGAAATGTCCATGCAGTTGGTTCTGCTTTGCCACCATAACTCTGGTGGAAGTCTGACAAAAACCCTTTTATATGAGTAAACGGGGTTTCTGCGGCACTTCCAGCAAAGTTATGGAGCAGTTCCAAGGAAGTTTCTGATCTTAGTTAATTTTTTTCTGCTGCACCCAGTAAAACTAGGCTGTGAAGAGGAAGAAGTCCCAAAAACGTAACATACTTCCAAGTAGAAATGATTACTGCTATTATTTTTGTACCAAAATACATTGCTGGCATCGAATTCCATCTGGCATTTTTTAGCCGAATTCTTACTCTTATCAAAATCCCTTTGCAGTTTCCTCCTGGTCTGTTTCATGCGCTGGGAGGGCATATTTAATTTTTAATTCATTCAGAGCTGTCATAGATAATTGATTTTAGCCGATGACTGAATTTGTTTTTTGCTTTTCTCATCTTCTAGTTTCTGGTGGCTGTTTTACTAATACACATGTAGTTCAGCAATCAATTTGCTGTCATTTTCCATAGCACACATGTCTGCAAGGCAGACTGTGGGATATGGTTTCGCCCCAGCTCACCATGTCAAGCCATATTTACCCTAACAAATTTATTATACCGGTGAGGTTCTGAACTATTCTTGTTTTAAGCCACCTCATGCCCATGTGGCTACTCAACTAATTCAGTCTTTAACAGCTGGAGCTCTGTTTGAAATGTGCTGTTGATTTGACGATATTAATGGAAACCACCACCAGTGTCTATCACCACATACAATGCATGTTATCCTAACTGGAGATGTAGTAATGCTGCAAAAATTTAAGCATTCATCTGCTGATACTGATAACAGTAATTTCTAAGCTTATTCTATAGCTATCTCAGATAATTACTTGAAACAGATTACCTTACATTAATATTGCATGAGTTACAAAAGCACATCATTGAACTCAAAATAACATGATACTACATTGGTACTAATTTTTACAATGGAAAACCAAAACGAAATGCTCAGCAGGCCTGGCAGCATCTGTGGAGAGAGAAACAGAGTTAATGGGGTGGATTTTCCAACTGGTGTCATGACCTCGACATCACTCCCATTTGGGGGTCCTCAGCCCACCCATCTCATCAGCACGTCCATCAGCGCAATCTTCCAGGAGATGGCCTCCTAATTGGCCACCCTCGGTTGACAGCCCGAAGCTCTAGGGACATCAAGGTGAAAGGGAAACTGCTCCGCAGGACCAGTGACATTGGGGCATGGAGCCTCCAGCTCCAATGGCTCCCACTGGGCTGCTGTCAGGAGGCTGCCTCAATTGAGCTGGCGGCTTCCACACAAGGCAAGAGGCCACTCTGATGTCGGTAAAATACCTGCTCTGGAGCAAAATGGCCTCTAAGTGGAGCCTTAATAAGACTAATTGTCCTCCTGAAGCAGTTCCCCCCTATTTTTCCACCCCCCCCCCCCCCCCACCACCCCATCACCAGCTCGAACTCCATCTGCAGCGGGCCAGGAAAATCCAGCCCAACGTTTCAGGTCAATGACCTTTCATCAGAACTGATATTGGAACTTATTCATTGCCAATGAATGCTCCATGTTAGCTAGTTTTATGCATTTGTACATTTTTAATTATTGTTACTGTTGTAGTTTTCTCATTCAGACACTCTGGTATTAGTTATTTTGTGATTCATGTTGTCACCAGCTGTTAGTACGGAGGCCAGCTCAATGAAGTAAAGATTCTATAGACTACTTATCTGGGAATTTGGAGACTGAGGGAATTCTAAATGTTTTAATGGTTGATCTCTTTCTAAAATCTAGTCAAATTTTGCATTTAGCATTTAACTTAATTTAACTTTAACCTTAACTTGTAGTTTCTTTCAGTGTTAGTCAAAGAGTTGTACAGCATAGAAACAGGCCCTTCGGCTGCCTGCTAGTGGCTGCTGCACAGTTAATTTGGTTACTAGTTAGAACTGGTTACCTGGTCAGCAGGGGCTGACTCAGGTCTTTGGAATTCTTGATAGTATAAATACAGGAGTCTGTCCCTGTTGCTCAGAAGGGAAAGGGGAAGAGGAGCAGAGCATTAGTCATTGGGGACTCCATAGTTAGGGGAACAGATAGGAGGTTCTGTGGGAACGAGAGAGACTCACGGTTGGTGTGTTGCCTCCCAGGTGCCAGGGTACGTGATGTCTCTGATCGTGTTTTTGGGATCCTTAAGGGGGAGGGGGAGCACCCCCAAGTCATGGTCCACATAGGCACCAACGACATAGGTAGGAAGAGAGATGGGGATTTAAGGCAGAAATTCAGGGAGCGAGGGTGGAAGCTTAGAGCGAGAACAACCAGAGTTGTTATCTCTGGGTTGTTGCCCGTGCCACGTGCTAGCGAAGAGAGGAATAGGGAAAGAGAGGAGTTGAACACGTGGCTGCAGGGATGGTGTAGGAGGGAGGGTTTTGGTTTCCTGGATAATTGGGGCTCTTTCTGGGGTAGGTGGGACCTCTACAAACAGGATGGTCTTCACCTGAACCAGAGGGGTACCAATATCCTGGGGGGGAGATTTGTTAGTGCTCTTCGGGGGGGTTTAAACTAAATCAGCAGGGGAATGGGAACCTAAATTGTAGTTCCAGTGTACAGGCTGTTGAGAGTAGTGAGGTAGGGGATAAGGTTACAGGGGCGCAAGAGGGCACTGGCAAGCAAGAACTTGGTTTAAAGTGTGTCTACTTCAACGCCAGGAGCATTCGGAATAAGGTGGGTGAGCTTGCAGCATGGGTTGGTACCTGGGATCCTGATGTTGTGGCCATTTCAGAGACATGGGTAGAGCAGGGGCAGGAATGGATGTTGCAGGTTCCGGGATTTAGATGTTTCAGTAAGAACAGAGAAGAGGGTAAAAGAGGGGGGGGTGTGGCATTGTTAATCAAGGAAAGTATTACAGCGGCAGAAAGGACGTTTGAGGACTCGTCTACTGAGGTAGTATGGGCCGAGGTTAGAAACAGGAGAGGAGAGGTCACCCTGTTGGGAGTTTTCTATAGACCTCCGAATAGTTCCAGAGATGTAGAGGAAAGGATAGCGAAGATGATTCTCGACAGGAGCGAGAGTAACAGGGTAGTGGTTATGGGGGACTTTAACTTTCCAAATATTGACTGGAAATACTATAGTTCGAGTACTTTAGATGGGTCAGTTTTTGTCCAGTGTGTGCAGGAGGGTTTTCTGACACAGTATGTGGACAGGCCAACCAGGGGCGATGCCACATTGGATTTGGTACTGGGTAATGAACCCGGCCAGGTGTTCGATTTAGATGTAGGTGAGCACTTTGGCGATAGTGATCACAATTCGGTTAGGTTTACCTTAGCGATGGGCAGGGACAGGTATATACCGCAGGGCAAGAATTATAGCTGGGGGAAAGGAAATTATGACGCGATTAGGCAAGATTTAGGATGTGTAGGATGGGGAAGGAAACTGCAGGGGATGGGCACAAACGAAATGTGGAGCTTATTCAAGGAGCAGCTAATGCATGTCCTTGATAAGTATATACCTGTCAGGCAGGGAGGAAGTTGTCGAGCGAGGGAGCCGTGGTTTACTCAAGAAGTTGAAGCGCTTGTCAAGAGGAAGAGGGCGGCTTATGTTAGGATGAGACGTGAAGGCTCAGTTAGGGCGCTTGAGAGTTACAAGCTAGCCAGGAAGGATCTAAAGGGAGGGCTAAGAAGAGCAAGGAGAGGACACGAGAAGTCATTGGCGGATAGGATCAAAGAAAACCCTAAGGCTTTCTATAGGTATATCAGGAATAAACGAATGATAAGAGTTAGAACAGGGCCAATCAAGGATAGTAGTGGGAAGTTGTGTGCGGAATCAGAGGAGATAGGGGAAGCGTTAAATGAATATTTTTCGTCAGTATTTACAGTAGAGAAAGAAAATGTTGCCGAGGAGATGACTGAGATACAGCCTACTAGGCTAGATGGGATTGAGATTCACAAGGAGGAGGTGTTAGCAATTTTGGAAAGAGTGAAAATAGATAAGTCCCCTGGGCCAGATGGGATTTATCCTAGGATTCTCTGGGAAGCCAGGGAGGAGATTGCAGAGCCGTTGTTGTTGATCTTTATGTCGTCATTGTCGACAGGAGTAGTGCCGGAGGACTGGAGGATAGCAAATGTTGTCCCCTTGTTCAAGAAGGGGAGTAGAGACAGCCCTGGTAATTATAGACCTGTGAGCCTTACTTCGGTTGTGGGTAAAATGTTGGAAAAGGTTATAAGAGATAGGATTTATAATCATCTTGAAAAGAATAAGTTCATTTGCGACAGTCAGCACGGTTTTGTGAAAGGTAGGTCGTGCCTCACAAACCTTATTGAGTTTTTCGAGAAGGTGACCAAACAGGTGGATGAGGGTAAAGCCGTGGATGTGGTGTACATGGATTTCAGTAAGGCGTTTGATAAGGTTCCCCACGGTAGGCTATTGCAGAAAATACGGAAGTATAGGGTTGAAGGTGATTTAGAGCTTTGGATCAGAAATTGGCTAGCTGAAAGAAGACAGAGGGTGGTGGTTGATGGCAAATGTTCATCCTGGAGTTTAGTTACTAGTGGTGTACCGCAAGGTTCTGTTTTGGGGCCACTGCTGTTTGTCATTTTTATAAATGACCTGGATGAGGGTGTAGAAGGGTGGGTTAGTAAATTTGCGGATGACACGAAGGTCGGTGGAGTTGTGGATAGTGTCGAAGGGTGTTGTAGGGTACAGAGGGACATAGATAGGCTGCAGAGCTGGGCTGAGAGATGGCAAATGGAGTTTAATGCGGAGAAGTGTGAGGTGATTCACTTTGGAAGGAGTAACAGCAATGCAGAGTACTGGGCTAATGGGAAGATTCTTGGTAGTGTAGATGAGCAGAGAGATCTTGGTGTCCAGGTACATAAATCCCCGAAAGTTGCTACCCAGGTTAATAGGGCTGTTAAGAAGGCATATGGTGTGTTAGCTTTTATTAGTAGGGGGATCGAGTTTCGGAGCCACGAGGTCATGATGCAGCTGTACAAAACTCTGGTGAGGCCGCACCTTGAGTATTGCGTGCAGTTCTGGTCACCGCATTATAGGAAGGATGTGGAAGCTTTGGAAAGGGTGCAGAGGAGATTTACTAGGATGTTGCCTGGTATGGAAGGAAGGTCTTACGAGGAAAGGCTGAGGGACTTGGGGTTGTTTTCGTTAGAGAGAAGGAGGAGGAGAGGTGACTTAATAGAGACATACAAGATAATCAGAGGGTTAGATAGGGTGGATAGTGAGAGTCTTTTTCCTCAGATGATGATGGCAAACACGAGGGGACATAGCTTTAAGTTGAGGGGTGAAAAATATAGGACAGATGTCAGAGGTAGTTTCTTTACGCAGAGAGTAGTAGGGGCGTGGAACGCCCTGCCTGCAACAGTAGTAGACTCGCCAACTTTAAGGGCATTTAAGTGGTCATTGGATAGACATATGGATGAAAATGGAATAGTGTAGGTCAGATGGTCAGCGCAACATCGAGGGCCGAAGGGCCTGTACTGCGCTGTAATGTTCTAATTCTAATTCTAATTCTAATGCAGGAGTAAATAGCACAGAGGCCAGCTCGATGGAGTACAGCTTCTACAGAGTTCATATCTCGGGAATTTGGTGAGTGAGGGAAGAGGTGCTGTTCTGGTCTTTTACAAAACAAGGAGTGGTCTGAGAGAGGGAGCAAGAGACAGTGAGACCTGAGAGCTGAGGTCCAGAGACATTAATTAGGTGAGGGGGTAGGTGATTGGTTGGTGAATTTTATTTTTTTCTCTAAGTTAGGGCAGTAGTTTAAACCAAGACCGTACAGTATTAAATTTATAGCTTAACTAATTAAACAACTTAATATGACTACAAACATTCATTAAGGGATATTTCAAAACTTGAAACCCTAATTAGTTAAATAAAATAAAATAAAATAGACATGGCAGGACAGGTGATTTGTTGCAGCTGTAGCATGTTGGAGCTGGTATCTGCAGTAAGTGGCTGCAGCTCAGGGAACTTTGGCTCAGAGTTGATGAGCTGGACTCCGAGCTTAGGACACTGAAATGCACCAGGGAGGGAGAAAGGTACCTGGATACGTTGTTCCAGGAGGCAGTCACACTCCTTAGGTTAAGTACATCAGATTTGGTCCGTAGTCAGGGACAGGAGGGTGTGACTATGAGTGAGGCAAGTATGGGGATCCAGAAGATAGCACTGGAGGAGCCTGAGCCCTTGCACTTGTCCAACATGTTTGAAGTTCTTGCAACTTGTGTGGACAAGACCAGGGACTGCAAGGAAGATGAGCAAACTGACCACAGCACTGTGGTACAGGGGGCCATTCAAGTTAGGGGGAGGGGTAAAAAGAAATGTAGTAGTAGTAGGGGATGATATAGTTAGGGGGGATAGATACTGTTCTCTGCAGCTGAGAGTATGAGTCACAAATCATAGAAATACAGAGTTGTTCCAGCACATAAGGAGACCATTCAGCCGAATCGTGTCTGGGCTGGCTCTCCAAAAAAGCAATTTACCTAGTATTACTCCCCACCTTCACCCATAGCCCTTCACATTCTTTCTTTTCAGATAACAGTCCAATTCGCTCTTGAATGCCTCGATTGAACCTGCCTCCACCACACTCTCAAGTAGTGCATTCCAGATCCTAACCACTCGCTGCATGAAAAAAGTTTTTCCTCGTGTTGCCTTTGCTTCTATTGCCAATTACCTTAAATTTGTGCCCTCTTGTTCTCGATCCTTCTGTCAATGGGAACAGTTTTTCCCTATCTACTCTGTTCAGAACCCTCATGATTTTGAAAACCTCTATCAAATCTCCTCTCAACCTTCTCCAAGGAAAATAGTCCTGGTACCAGGCTTAAGGACATCTCCTTGAGGCTGGAGAGGATCTTGGAGTGGGAGTGGAAGGATCCAGTTGTCGTGGCCAATGTGGGTACCAACAGCATAGGTAGGACTAAGAAAGAGGTTCTGTTAAGGGAGTATGAGCAGCGAGGGGCTAAATTAAAAAGCAGAACCATAAAGGCAATAATCTCTGGATTACTATCTGAGCCACGAGCAAATTGACATAGGGTAAATAAGATCAGAGAGTTGAATGTGTGGCTCAACGATTGGTGTGGGAGAAATGGGTTTCAATTCATACGGCACTGGCACCAGTACTGGGGAAAGAGGGAACTGTTCCATTTTAACTGCGCTGAAACCAGTGTCCTGGTGAATCAAATAACTAGGATTGTGGAGAGGGCTTTAAATGAAATAGTTGGGGGGTTGGGGAGAAGGGTTCAGATGAGGGGAAATTTAGAAAGTAAGAAAAAGAACAAGGCAATAGTGCATGATAGTGATATGGGTAATGACAACCAGAGTGTGACAGGAAGGGACGGAGTGTACAAACATGAGAATGCACCAGCAAATACAGTCAGAGTAGGGAAAAATGGTAAAAAGACAGAATTAAAGGGCAGAATTTTAATATCAGGGTGCTTTAAAAATGGCGGTCTGCCCGCGTGGACTGCCATTTGCAGAGCAGAGTTGCTGCATTATTCAGCGGGGCAGCTCATTATCATACACGCGATGCACTGCTCACCCAAATGACGTGGAGGGGGCAGGAGTTTCGGCATAATTGGTGTCGGGTCACATGAGAAGCACGTGCTGGGACCCCATTTAAAGGGCAGCCAGCCCTGCTTCCTTTCATCTGTTGATGCAACAACCTTGCAGGCGCAGCTTCAAATCTTCAGACTGTGCACTGACCAGTAAAGTTTAAAGATAGCATCAAAATCCGAAGATGGCAGAGGTGCGTTCCAGAGTGGCCCCACGGTTCAGCGATGCCTCCTTGCTCATTCTCCTCCAGGCTGTGCGGGCAAGGCGGGAGGTCCTTTTGCCCAGCATTGGTAAAAAGAGGCCCTCCCACCTGACCAAGGCAGCCTGGCAGGAGGTGGCAGAGGAGATCAGTAGACGTGGGGCCATCCGGCGTGATTGGGTACAATGTTGCAAGAGGATGAACGATCTGCTTCGATCTGCAAAAGTAAGGGGCACTTTGTATCATGGCTCCACTGAACCTGGGTGTGCCCACTCAGAAAGGCACGTGTGCCACTGCCATGCCAAAGCTTGGGCAGGGAGAATTGACATGACATCAATAGATGAATGTATGAAAGAACTCACCCTTGTCTGCTGCTCAGAGCATGGCACCTACATAATTGTCTCACTCAGTAGTGCACACTGAGCCTTCCCCACCTTTGGGCCCAGAATCCCTCTTGTGACATGTGTTGTGTTGTTGATCTGCCGTGCTTAAAGTTTGGCTCCTTGCTCCTCCAGGCAAAGAGAGCCCACAATCAAGGGAGTCGAGTCGTACTGGTGGAGGAGTGGCAGATGTGCGTACGCTAACACAGGCTGAGGAGGAGGCCCTCGAACTGGCATCCATTCATGTGGACCGTTCTATTGGTGATACAGAGCTCGGGGTCCTGGGTGAACATACAGCCATTTGATATACGCAATGATGACTGTGAAATTGTTATTGTTTGATACACTGCTGTCATAATCATCACATGCGTAACATCAAGACTGACAGTGTGCTCTTTTCATTGTATTTTGCAGGTCAACGCTCTGAATCGACCCTGCCGGCCCAGGACTCCTCCCCCACCTCAGAGGAAGAGACATCCTCAGAGGAAACAGTGTTCTATGACTCTCCCGCACCTTCCACCAGCGCAGATACAGTCACCTCTGTGGGAATGCGATCGGCCATAGAGTCTGGGTCACAGCTGGTGAGAGCACTGTACATGCGCCCGAGCAGCAGCCTGAGGCTGAGACAGCCGAGTCCCCTGATAGTCGGAGGGCTGTGGGTGGCCAGGCCCATGCTGAGCTCCAAGCTACTGATGACCCTCTGCTGTCGACAGCACAGGGCATGGTGGAGCTACAGCAGCAGTCATGGCAATATCTGGTGGAGATGCCACAGTCCATGCACAGCCTTGAGTGGACGATGGGGGAGTCCATCCAGGCCATGATAGCTGTCATGTCCCAGGCATTTGAGTGCATGGCTTCATCTACTGAGATGGCGGTGGCCCTCTTGGTGAGCCAGATTCCATTAATTCGTGCTGACCTGCAATCCCTCGCTGAAGCCATGAGATCCATGCAGCAGTGGCTAGGCGAGAGAGGGACCATATGGAGAGTGTTCCTGCCCCTGGTCCTTCCCAGGAGAGCAGAGTGGTTCAAACGTGCCCTGAGTTGGAGGAGGTGAGGGGTCCTCCCTCACGGTGATTCCAATGTGGACACCGACCCCTCCACCGGTGAGTCAAGCTCCAGCAGCTACGATGTCTGAGGAGAGTTCTGCACTGACATAGGATTCCCCCAGCTAGCCAGGGCCCTCCAGGACTCATGCACGCAGGGACAACTGCCAAAATCATCCACAGCCAAAGGGCATTCTGATCTGCAGCCTTCCTCCGGTCAGGTTGTTAGCACAGAGGTGGCACTGCGAAGGAGCACTCACAAACATTTCAATAAATCACCGTGACACAAATGGGTCTGCACGGGTGACACTACACTGTAAAACATTAAATCACTAAATGTTCTTCACTAACATGCGTGTCATTTTTACTGTGTGAATGATGTGCTAGCATGTACCAATCATGTCTGCTCCCTTTACATCATTGGCCTTTTATAACTATCAATGTATGGAATAACATCATTGCCATGCCAGTATTACTCATGTGTGTCTCCACAGATGCAGTAACATGGACAATGGCTTAATCTGCTGCTGCCAGTAATGGTGAAGACAAAGATGTTGCAGATGCGGACTGCTGTGCAATACGTGAATGAGGGTTGCAGAGCACATGGTAGTTTTTATGGTGTGGAGAATCTTTGATCAATAAGACGTTGCCGTGCATCCCTTGCTCGCTGCTTACCCTGCATGTGCCGCCTGGATGCTCTCTGTCCTCCCATGCACCTTTCCTGCTGCAAGTCCTCAGCGTCCGAGGAGGAGTCCTGCTCACATCTCTCCTCATCCTGAAAGTCCTCCCCCCTATTGAGTGTGTAGTTGTGCAGAGCACATCAACAGCGACTATAGGAGCCAACCTTTCCGGCTCGTACTCCAGGGCACCACCCAATCTCTCCAGGCAGCGGAATCGCATTTGCAGCATGCTGCTCGCCTGCTCAATGTTGGCTCTTGTAGTGCCGTGGCTGATGTTGTATCCCTCCTCTGCATCGCTGGTGGGGTTTCTCACTGGCGTCAGGAGCCATGCCCTTGTCTCCAAGAAACCACCCCTCGATATGAGCCAGTTCATTGAACAGCAACGGCAGCTGGGACTGGTGCAGGATGAAGGTGTCATGGCAGCTGCCTGGAAAGTGGGCACAGATTTGCATGAAGCGTTTCTGGTGATCAAATACTAGCTGCACATTGAGCGAGTGGAAGACCTTTCTGTTTACGTGTGCAACTGGTCGCCTGGCGGGAGCCTTGATGGCTATATGCGTGCAGTGAATGACCCCTTGCATCTGTGGTAATACCGCGATGGAGTCAAAACTGATGGCCCTCTGGGCCTGGCTCTCAGAGTCCATCCTGAAGCGGACATAGTCACCTGCCCTCCGGTACAGGGCATTGGTGACCTCCCTGATGCAGCGGTGCACTGCTGACTTTGTGACCCCACAAAGGTCTCCGGTAGGTCCCTGAAATGATGCAACGGCGTAGACATTAAAAGCTGCTGTCACTTTGAGAGCCACAGGCACAGATGTCCACCATAGCCCATTGGCTGCAGGTCATCATTGAGCAGGGCACAGAAATGTGTCACCGCCTCTCTCGACATCCGCAGTCGCCTCTAACACTGGCGCTCAGACATCTGCAGGTATGTCATTCGGGACCTGTAGATACGTGGCGATCTCTAGTGGTGAGCTCTCCTTGGGGGCTGCTGCTGCTCACGATCGGGGGCTTCCACATGGGCTGCACCTGCCTGTTGGTTATGCCTGCGGCGCATATGGCTCCTCACAACAAGCAGATTAGTGAATAGAGGGTGAACCATCCCCACCTCCAAGTTGCAATTAAAGTCGGTCCCTTCACTTCTTCTAAGGTACCTAACAGCAAAGAATGATGTTCATTGGTACATCATGTGCTTTCAGACATCAACTATGTGGCGTCGCAGTGCATTGCCCGTCTTAGCTTCCACTAATACTGGCACAGTATGACCACATTCAGATTGTATCAGTTGCATCGATTGGCCCAGCAGCCAGATTACCTTGAAACGCTTACCGTTTATGGCACCCTCCCTACACACAGGGTTCCTGGAGTGCCATTGCTCCTTCATTCACACAAACATTCAATGGCACAGAGTGCTCCCCTTCATGGAAGGAGGGTATGCAGTAGCTCCCTTGATGTATGCAGAGTTGTGCTCCCTTTAATGCACTCCCGCTCCAACCTCCCTTCACATAGGCAGAGTTGTGCCCACAGTAATACCATCCCCCCCATCTCCCTTCACGTATGCAGAGTTGTGCCCCCATCTCGCCACACTAACCTTCACAGGCTCCGAGCACTGCAACTTCTGTCCCGCCGGCTTTTATCAGTCGGGAACAGGAAGTTATGTGAGACACAGCTGAAAATGCGAAACTGTTTTCAAAGTGGCAGCGGGATGTATAATGAGGCAAGGTAAGTAGTGCTTTACATATGTAGAATCGGCTCCAGTCACTGAGCAGCGGTGGGTGGGGGTGAGGGGGGGGGGGGGTGCCGCCACGAGGTCTTGCCACCGCTGGCAATATGGGGCGGGCCCTTCCTGGCATTGGGGAGCATGGCAGGCCTCTCCTGCAGGCGTTTTTCAGCGCCCCCCCCCCCCACACCCCCCATGACCCCTGACTTCGGGGAGCCGGTAAAATTCAGCCCAAAGGCTCTTTATGTGAATGCACACAGCATTCGTAACACAATAGATGAATCGATGGCACAAATAGAAATAGAATCATTGAATGTCTACAACACAGATGGAGGCCATTCGGCCTGTCGTGTCTGTGCCAGCTCTCTGCAAGAGCAAGTCACCTAGTCCCACTACCCTGCCTTTTCCCCATAGCCCTGCAAATTGTTTCTCTTCAGATAATTGTCCAATTCTCTTCTGAAGGCCTCGATTGAATCTGCTTCCACCACACTTTCAGGCAAAGCATTCCAGATCTTAACGATTCCCTGCATAAAAAAGTTTTTCCTGATATCACCACCATCAACTTAAATTGGTATCCTCTGGTTCTGGATCCTTCGGCCAATGGGAGCAGTTTCTCCTTATCTACACTGTCCAGACCCCTCATCATTTTGAACACCTCTATCAAATCTCCTCTTAATCTTCTCTTCTTCTAGGAGAACAGGCCCAGTTTCTCCAACGTATCCACGTAACTGAAGTTCTTAATCCCTGGAACCATTCTCATGAATCTTTTCCGCACTCTATCTAATGCCTTAATTTCCTTCCTAAAGTGTGGAGCCCAGAATTGGACTCAATATTCTCATTGAGGCCAAACCAGTGTTTTATGCAGGTTTATCATAACTTCCTCGTTCTAGTACTCTATGCCCCTATTTATAAATCCTAGGATCCCTTATACTTTATGAACCACTTTCTCAACCAGCCTGCAACATTCAATGAAACCTCTGCTCCTGCATCCCTTTAGAACTGGACCCTTTATTTTATATTTCAGCCCATGTCCATATGCAGCAAGACCTGGACAATATCCAGGCTCGGGCTAATAAGTGGCAAGTAACATTCGTGTCACACAAGTGCCAGGCAATGACCATCTCAAACAAGAAACAATCTAACCATCTTCCTTTGAAGTTCAAAGGCAATACCATCGCTGAATCCCTCACTATCAACTTCCTGGTGGTCACCATCGACCAGAAACTAAACTGGACCAGCCACATAAATGCTGTAGCTACAAGAGCAGGTCAGAGGCTGGGAATTCTGCAGTGAGTAACTCACCTCCTGTCTCCCCAATGCCTGTCCACCATCTACAAGGCACAAGTCAGGACTGTGGTGGAATACTCTCCACTTGCCTGGATGGGTGCAGCTCCAACAACACTCAGGAAGCTCGACACCATCCAGGACAAAACAACCTGCTTGATTGGCACCCCATCCACCAGCTTCAACATCCACTCCCTTCACCAGTAACACACAGTGGCAGCAGTGTGTACCATCTACACGATGCACTGCAGCAACTCACCAAGGCTCCTTCGACAGCACCTTCCAAACCCATGACCTCTTCCACCTAGAAGGACAAGGGCAGCAGATGCATGGGAACACCACCACCTGCAAGTTCCCCTCCAAGTCACACACCATCCTGACTTGGAATTATATCGCTGTTCCTTCACTGTCACTGGATCAAAATCCTGGAATTCCCTTCCTAACAGTACTGTTGGTGTACCTACACCCCAAGGACTGCAGCGGTTCAAGAAGGCAGCTCACTACCACCTTCTCAAGGGCATTTAGGGATGAGCAATAAATGCTGGCCTAGCCAGTGACGCCCACATCCCTCGAACAAAGAAAAATATTGCCTCGCCTCATTCTTCCTACTAAAATGAATCACTTTGCACTTTTCTATATCAAATTTCATCTGTCACTTGTCCACCCTTTCCACCAGCCTATCTATGTTCTCTTGAAGTTTATCACTATCCTCCTCACAGTTCACAATACTTCCTTGAAAATGGGGGTGGTCTGATAGCCACTACGGAGACATGATTGCAAGGTGACCAAGACTAGGAACTGAATATTCAAGGGTATTTGACATTTAGAAAGGATAGGAAGAAAGGAAATGGAGGTTGGGGTGGATCTGTTAATAAAAGATGAGATCAGTACAGAAGTGAGAAATGATCTTGGCTCAGAAGATCAAAATGTAGAATCAGTTTAGGTGGAGCTAAGAAATAGCAAGGGAAAGAAGTTACTGGTGGGAGTACTTTATAAGCCCCTAATAGGTACGCTCTAGGACAGAGTATAATTCATGAGCAATTTTAATCTTCATATAGATCAGACAAATCAAATTGGCAAAGATAGCCTTGAGGATGAGTTCATAGAGTGTATTCGAGACAATTTCTTAGAACAATATGTTGTGGAATCAACCAGGGAACAGGCTATTTTAGACCTGGTAATGTGTAATGAGGCAGGATTAACTAAAGATCTCATTGAGGGATCCTGTAGGGAAGAATGATCATAACATGCTAGAATTTCACATTCAGTTTGAGGGTGAGAAACGTGGGTCTGAAACTAGTGTCCGAAACGTAAATAAAGGCAATTACAAAGGTATAAAGTGGGCTAAAGTAGACTGAGAAAATAGGTTAAATGGTAAGATGGTAGATAAGCAGTGACAGACGTTTTAAGAAAATATTTCATAACTCTCAACAAAGATATATTTCATTTAGAAAGAAAGACTATACGAAGGATGCACCATCTGTGGATAACTAAGGAAGTTAAGGATGGTATCAAATTGAAAGAAAAGGTGTACAATGTTGTGAAGATTAGTGGTAGGCTTGAAGATTAGGAACTTTTAAAAACCAGCAAAGGATGACAAAAGAAAAATAAAGAGGGAGAAATTAGAATGAGAGTAAACTAGCAAAAAATATAAAAACAGCTAGTAAGAGCTTCAAGTATACAAAAAGGAAGAAAGTAGCTAAAATAAACACTTGTTCCTTAGAGGATGAGACTGGGGAATTAATAATGGGAAACAAGGAATTGGCAGAGACTTTGAACAAATAATTTGTATCTGTCTTCACAGTAGAAGACACATAGTATCCCAAGAATAGTAGAAAATCAAATGGCAAAAGGGAGGGGGGTACTTGAAACAATCACTATCTCTAGAGAAAAAAGTACAAGGAAAATTAATGGGACTAAAGGCTGACAAGTCCCCGAGGCCTGATGGCCTACATCCTAAGGTTTTAAAAGAAGTGGCTGCAGAGATAGTGGATGCATTGGTTGTAATCTTCCAAAATTCCCTAGATTCTGGAAAGCTCCCAGCGGATTGGAAAACTACAAATGTAACATCCCTATTCAAGAAATGAGGGAGTCAGGAAACAGGAAATTTTAGACCATTTAGCCTAACATCTGTCATTGGGAAAATGCTGGAGTCCATTATTAAGGAAGTCGTAGCAGGACATTTAGAAAATCATAATACAATCAAGCAGTCAGCGTGGTTTTACAAAAGGGAAATCATGTTTGACAAATTTATTAAAGTTCTTTGAGGATATAACGAAGCAGGGTGGAAAAGGGGAACACGTAGATGTAGTGTATTTGTATTTCCAAAAGGCATTCAGTAGGGTGCCACATAAAAGGTTACTGCACAAGATAAGAGCTCATGTTGGGGGTAATATATTAGCATGGATAGAGGATTGGCTAACTAACAGGAAACAAAATCAAGATAAGAGAGTAATTTTCCAGTTGGCAAACTAACTAGTCTGGGTTCCACAGGGATCAGTGCTGGGCCTCAACTATTTACAAACTATATTAATGACTTCGATAAAGGAACGGAGTGTATTCAAGCCAAATTTGCCATGGATACAAAGATAGGTGGGAAAGCAAGTTGTGAAAAGGACACAAAGAGTCTGCGAAGGGATATAGATAGATTAAATGAGTGGGCAAAAATTTGACAGTTGGAGTATAGTGTGGGAAAATGTGAGGTTATTCATTTTGGTAGGAAGAATAGAAAAGCAGATTATTAAAATTGAGAGAGACTACAGAAAGCTGCGCTACAGAGGGATCTGGGTGTCTTCATACACAAACTACAAAAGGTCAGCTTGCAGGTACAGCAAGTAATTAGCAAGGCAAATGGAATATTGCCCTTTATTGCAAGGGGGATAGAGTACATATTATGATCCCCGTGGAGACCACCAAAAACCAAAAGAATCAAATCCACCAACTGACACCAAGTTAAGAAACAAAAACCAAATGGACAAGATTTCACTTTCACAAATTTTACTCTAACACTCAAACCAAAGCCAACATAAATTAACCAAGAAGTAACAATTAAATTACGATCGATGTATGTAAATCTTAAAGGTTGCATGTTAACTATCAGATGTTACAAGGATATATCTCATATTTCCTTTGACTTTCCTTTCAGCAAGATGGGACCGAACAGTCCCAAAGTCCTTCAGGGCTTTGGATGTTTCAAGGAGATCTCTGGATTCTATCTCCCCAAGATGCAGAAGCCAGCTTCCACTCGATGGCAGTCTCTATGCAATCCGAACCCCACAGATATTGTCTCCACCAAAACTGTGCATTCTCTGGAACATCTGTGGTTTTGCTCACTACAGTTCTGTTGGTGTAGTATCACTGGTCTTGCATTACATAATTCTTTAAGTGTCGAAGCCAACTGCCATAAGTGATTCACCAATGGTCCGTCCTCCGAATCCAGACTCCTCTGCCCAATGGCTTCAACTGGCTACTTTGTAGTTGGTTTAGAACAAACAGCCTCTCTGGAAGCATCAAAAATCTACTGCTCGATTGCCCAAAGCAGATGAGAAAACAGGTTCCAAGCTCAATGGCTTGTCCACTCAGAAGGCCTTTTACTGTTGGAAAATCTTTTCTTTATCCACTTGTTAACTTGATCTCTTAGCAGACGCATTCCACTGTTCAGTATGGCTCTCTCTCACATCCAAAACAACCATTCCAGTCTGCTGCTTTTTGCCTTCTCTTTAAACAACTCTCCCAGCTTGCAACCCCTCCAGAGCCTTCTTGTGAAACTGAAACCTAAGCTCTCAATACATGTTTCTCGTTAAAAAAAACTGCTTATTTGTTCTCAGCCACAGGACTATTTGTTTATCTAACCTGAGTTTGAGTCCCCAAAACCTGGAAGCCTTTAGTTTCAATTTCAAATCAGGGATTGTCTCCAGAAAAACAAACATAAGTTGTATAGAACTCAGTCTATACATGAAGACCCCATCACATATAAAAGTAGGAAAGTCTTGCTACAACTGTAAAGTGGGTTGGTGAGATCACACCTAGAGTACTGTGTACAGTTTTGATCTTATTTACTGATAAGAGTTTAGAAGAATGAGAGGTGATCTTATTGAAGCATAGATCATTACAGTACAGAGGAGGCCATTTGGCCCATCGAGTCCATGGTGGCTCTGTAGAGCAATCCAGTCAGTCCCATTCCCCCTTTCAATGCCCATATCCCTGCAAGTTTATTTCCCTTGAGCGCCCATCCAATTTCCTTTAGAAATCATTCATCATTTCCGCTTCCATTGCCCTCGTAGGCAGCGAGTTCCAGGTCATTACTACTCGCAGCATCAAAAAGGTTCTTCCTCACATCCCCTCGGCATCTCTTGCCAAAAACCTTAGATTTCTGTCCCCTAGTGCTTGTACCATCAGCTAAAGGCAACAGCTTTGCTTTATCTACCCTATCCAAACTCATCATAATCTTGTACAACTCTATCAAATCTTTCCTCTATCTCCTTTGCTCCAAGGAGAACAACCTCAGCTTCTCCATCCTAACCTTTTAGCTAAAATCCCTCATCTCTGGAACCATTCTGGTAAATCTCCTCTGCACCCTCTCAAGGACCCTCACAACCTTCCGAAAGTCTGGTGACCAGAACTGGAAGCAATACTCTAGTTGTGGCCTAACCAGGGTTTTATAATGGTTCAGCATAACTTCCCTGCTTTCGTATTTAATACCTCTATTTATGAAACCCATATAAAATTCTGAGGGGGCTTGACAGGGTAAATGCTGAGAGGATGTTTCCTCTCATGGGGGAATCTAGAACTAGGGAACACAGTTTTAGAATAAGGGGTCTCCCATTTAAAATGGAGATGAGGAGGAATTTCTTCTCTGAGTGTCGTTAATTTTTGGAATTCTCTACCCCAGACAGCAGTGGAGATGGGTCTTTGAATATATTCAAGGCTGAGTTAGATTTTTGATCTACAAAGGGAGTCAAGGATTATGGAGGGCAGGCAGGAAAGTGGAGTTGTGGCCACGATAAGATCACCATGATCTTATTGAATGGTGGAGCAGGTTCAAGGGGCCAAATGGCCTACTCCTGCTCCTATTTCTTATGTTCTTATGTAATTGTTACCTGTCTTAGCAGTCTTCTTGGCTCTCTGCTTCCACCTGTTAACCCCAATCCTGTGACTTTCACTTGCAATGCATTTCTGTGACTTGGGTCCCGAGAGTTCTGGGCACCAATAGTTTGTGTGAAATAGCTATCTTGACAAATTTATAACCTGACCCAGTGGAAAAACTGGAAAATGGTACCAAAAATGCAGTGATTGCAGGTGAAAATTATAGAAACCCGCAGGATTGTCCAGTTTGTTCCATTGAATTGACATCACAGGATTTGCATTTGCACTGCAGCACTGAGCTAGAAATTCCATTCCTTCTCAATCATTATTATGTAATTATGTTCTTCAAATGCAGGAGTCTTATTGAAATTAGTCAACTGTCATCTAAACAAATCATGTAATTTTAATAACTATCTGCTGATTAATAATGGATAGTTGAGCCTCAGGCATGTAGACAGTTCAGTACTAGCATACATCTCATTTATAATTTCTTTTTATAATTATTTTTCAATTGATGTCACCTGAGTGCTCAACACCGTGATACACCGAATAAAAATGAAATGCAAGAAAAGTTTCAGAAAGAATATTGAAATTGAAGGGCTCTGTTTTGTGTTTTTATAAAATGAACAATTTATTATAGCTATCAAAATCAATCCAACCTCTAAAAATTGAAGAATTGGATTTTTATTTTGTAAAAACCTGTTTATGGTGATGTTAGGAAAGTAGCATATATAATAAAACGTTATTCATAAAAAAAAATTCAACCTCTGGTTATTTTATGTTCTAAACCAACTTTACTCTGGGTTCAACATTGACTATCATGATTTCTTAGCTCCACAAAATCAAACTTTTTCTTACCTTCAAATATCAATTTCAATTTTTTGTATCATAACAGTTTCGGTATTTGCTTTGCATCATTGGGATCACAGCTCAGAATTCTGGTAACACCATAGAGAATTCCCTGGCAGATAAATTCTTGTAATAGTTTTGGAGGGCATGGGATGGAGATAAGGCCCATTCCAGCTTGAGGACAACATTATCACTGTAGCCATCTTGGACCACTGTAAAAACAACTTTTTTGAAAAAAAAGGCTAATCTATCTTGACATTGTACATGGTAAGTCAGGTGAAGTGGGATTAGAGACTAGTGCTTATTTAGATCAGGGTGTGCAGATGTATTTCAGACCCCATTTTAAAGTTGTACAATCTGTATTTATAGACTTTCATTGTAAATTACAGACCCTGAAAATCTATTATGACTTGCTGAGATGCACCTGCTGGGAACCTCTGCTGCTGACCTTCACGGACATAACAGGGTCAGGGAGAGGCTATTGTCTGTATGTAGCTGCATTACTAGGGGCATACCTGGGATGCCCAGCTTAGAAAATATGCTGGAAAGTCTGGCAGAGGTTCATGAAGGTGTGTTGGCGACCCCCGGAAGCATATCAAGACTATTCGGTGGCTCCTTCAAAAGGGGCTACATTTCTCAAAAAATGTGATGCTGGATCCTACTGAGGGCTGAAGACATGAGAGCCACAAACATTGAAAGTCCCTGTCCCCCTTCTTACTCCCTCCAACACTAATATCCTTGTAAGGTTCCACATTCACAAAAGAATGGGCCCTGTCATATATCAGTCTTGACCTAATTTCTGGCCCTTCCAGCAGATTCCTTCTAAAGTTTATGGCACTATGTTGGAAGGGCCATGGATTTATGGGGGCCACTAAGTCCACACTTATAATGCAAATTGCATATATAAACTTGCCACACAATAGTTACACCCTTCTGATAATGTGCAGCCAATATCCTCACAAAGATCAAAGATGAAAAATGTTTAAAAGCTCCTGAGCTCCAGAATGGATCAATTACCTATGTTTGGTATTGGTTTGAGGCCTCAGTGGAAATCACCAAAGCTTTTCTCAGAGGCCTTTATCTGTGTACTGGGTAGAAATCCCAGGATAGTTGAGGAACTCCTCCATATATGCCACTTTGAGAGATTGTGAGTGGAAGATCTGGCCCACTCCCCCTCACCAGAAAATACAGGAACTAAAAAAGAAGGGGCAAAACTGCATTCCGTCTCAAATTTTGCCTGCGACCCACCTGCTCTCTGGCCTTGGGCTATTATCTGCAGGTCTGCATGTTGCACTTAGGGTAGGGGTGGTCGGGAAATTGTGGCCCTGAGCAGCTCCTTTCCCATCCCCTCCCTAAAACTCCACCCATCCCTTCATTCCCTGCAAGTCTTGTACCCCTTAACCTTCTTATGACCCATTCCAATTCCTATCACCTCTCACTCCCATCACCATTCATGCCTCTTACTAATGAACTACCTGCTCAACCTCTGTATGCTCTTCTCCCTATTGCTCTGCTGCAGACTGCAATTGGGAATTCCTGTTTTTGTGTGACTGTCTGTCTCTAGTAGGCAGAAAACAGAATGACTTCCATCGCAGTAGGTGCAGCATCGAGGACGATGGACTGAATCCTTGTTGAGTGTTGTCATCAGACACTGACATGTCCCCTCAAAATGCTGATTGCCAGCGTGAAACACTGATTGTTGACATGTGTATACCCCATCATATAGTTCAGTAGTCCTGGTTTCAAAGACGTGTGCAACCTGTATCTCCGACTATACACAAAGATAAGCATGAATGGCAAGGAGAACAGGTAGGATCAATTAATAAAAATTCTTCTTTTTCCTAAATAATAAATAATATTTTGTAGAATTGTTGGAGTCAGTGCACTTTTATATCTCTGCTGTGTTTTGGATAAGCATTGTATGTGACCCTGAGATGAGCTGCCAACCACATCTCCACTCCATCACTGAGACCGCCTACTTCCGTCTCCATAACATTGCTCGACTCTGCACCTGCCTCAGCTCATCTGCTGTTGAAACCCTCATCCATCCCTTTGTTACCTCTAGACTTGACTATTTCAATACTCTCCTTGCCAGCCTCCCATCTTCCACCCTCCGTAAACTTGAACCATACTCTGCTGCCCATATCTCAACTAGCACCTCGTCCCGTTCATCCATCGCCCCTGTGCTTGCTAACCTAGATTACCTCCCGATCCAGCTGTTTCTCAATTTTAAAAATCTCCTTCTTGTTTTCAAATCCCTCCATGGCCTATCTCTGTAACATCATCCAGCCCTGCATCCCTTCGAGATCTCTGCATTCCTCCAATTCCAGCCTCTTGCACATCCCCAATTTTAATCACTATCATTGGCAGCCATGCCTTAATCTGTCAGGGCCTTAAGCTCCTAATTTCCCTCCCTACATTTCTCTTTCCTCCTTTAGGATGCTGCTTAAGATCCATCACTTTGACCAAGTTTTTGGTCATCTGTCCTAATATCTCCTTATGTGTCTTGTTGTCAAATTTTGTTTGATAATGCTCCTGTGAAGAACCTTGGGACATTTTTATGTTAAAAATATGTATTAATGCAAATCATTGTTGTTAATGTAGTAGCTTCAGCACCAGAGCATTGGAGTCTTAACTGTTAATTTATTAAGTTTATAATTAGGCAATTCGATTCTATACAAATTCATATAAATCCAGAGCAAATTTTTCACTAAAATTGCTAAATAAAACTCAAACTTGATCTGATTTCACCATTATGTGAGAACTGAATAAACAAAAAAACATGGATTTTGCTTTAGAATTTTCAACAGTCACAAATGTGGAAATACACAGAAGCATCTGTAAGAAGAAAGGACAAATTATGACTTTTTGGTGTGTGTGCTTCATCAGAGTCTGATGAAAGGTGCACACCTGAAAAATCATTACCTGCCTTTTCTTGTTACAGATGCAAATGAACTGCTGCACACATTTCCACCATTTTCATTTTCATTTTATATTACAACATTTTCAACCTGTCCTTTTTATTTTACTGTGTCTCCTACACAGCAGTTCCACCACAACTTGTCTTGCTGGCCAATCAGAGATCTAATTATGTATTTTATGAGGGAAAGATGAGTAGGCGAGTATTATTCCAGTTATCCCAATGATGTCATATGTTCCTGTATTCCAAAAATGATGAAAAGCAGTAAATGAAAATCATCTCGAATATTAATGAAGTTATTTTCAAATCAATTCTACTTTGTGTCTATGCAGAGTCAGTCCTGCAGAGGGCAGAAGAGCTCAGTATACAATCAGACAGCTGCTCAAGAATTGACACAGCATTTATACTGGTATGATGAATATGAAACAAAAGGGAGCACCATCTCAGTCAATCCACAGACAGTGTTTTTGTGTTGAAACTATTAATAACCAACTGTGCATGTCAGTAATAGTGGTATCATTAGTCACATCACAGGATCATATGAATGATTTTCATTGTTACTACCTAGGCATAAAGTCTTGCCAGGGCAAAATGCCAAGTGGAAAATCCAGATGAAGATCTCATATCTGTAACAGACCCCATCCAATGGGCAAAAATCTACCCTGTAAAATCATTGAATTTACAGCAAAACGGAGACCATTTGACCCATTGTGCCCTTATTGGTGCTAGCTCTTCAACGGAAGCTGTTAACTCTCATTACATTGCCCTGCATTTCTCTCTCATACTTTATGGCCTTACTTTTCAAATATATATCCAATTCCCTTTCAAATGAAGTTATAGTTTTTGCCTCACTTGTGGTCAAACAAATAATGTCAATTGCTTCCAAGTAAAACAAACAATATTCTAACTCTCCCTTCATTGTTCTAATAATAATCCTTAATCTGTATCCTTTTGTTATCAATTTATCTACCAATGGACACAATATTTCGGTATTTATCCACTCAAAACCCTTCATGATTTAAAAAATATGTCTTAGAAAGTCCCCTAAGCTCTATTCTAGTGAAAAAAGCTCAAACTTCTGAAGCTTTTCCTCATAATTCTAACCTTTCATTCTGGGTTTATTCTGCTGAATCTTCTTCCTGCTGCAATATTCCAATTGTGGCTTAATTTGGGGGTCATCTGGGTAATGAATTCTTTAGGTTGTCCAATTTATAGAGTTATGCTGCCCATGAAAGTTATGAAAAAGGCTTTGATTACATTCAAGAGGTGATCTATCTCTTCTACACCTGCCCAATTGTTTTTACATTGATTTCAATGAAAAGGAAAATTGGGCAGGTTGTGTAACACGTATCTTTTTTTTTTGGAGTGTGCGGGTAATTTATTTAAGTGTGCTGCCCCTTTATGTTTGTTTGTTGGGTCACACATGCACAGTTGTTTAAAGGGGCTGACGTGCATGACCTGCGCGAGGACTTTGAGGTTGTTGCGTGGTTATGCAACTGCTCAGCTTAAAGGGAACATTGGTGTGTAACACAATTGCTCATTTTGAGTTCCTGCTGAAGTTGAATTTCACCCCCATCTTCTCTCAGAACCTCTATGACAATTCTGTTAAAGCTGGGGTCGAGAAAGGCAAAAACCAAACATGTGTTAGCAATATTCATTAAACCACCAGGGGACTACACATACACACACACATATAGAAACTTATATTTGTGTATATCTATGTCTATACAGTTTTGTAATTCTCATTAATTACTTTTTTATTTGTAAGATATTTCCTTTGTTCTTTAATGTCACACATCAGTGCATCAAAAATAGGTCTAGCACACAGTTTGCTGCTTGACTTTTCTCAGTGTTTCTCTGCAAAAGCCCAAAAAGGGCATGCAGAGGTGTAGGGGCAGACTAGTACACCTATGAATTCTACTTCATGCCTGAGGTCAGAAAAACACTACTTAAGACAATCAGAAACACACACAAACACACTGATCACTACACACTGGTCAATTCATTCTGGACCTGTATTTGGTATTTCATTATATGCAAAAAATGGTCTAGCTTTTGCAATATTAGCTTTACAAATTTTCAATCCAATGTTTGCTGTGTCATTATTACTCTTCTGAATCATTGGAGTTGATACTAACCTCCCACCCCCATGATGAGCAGGGAAGTTAAAAGTTTAAAATCACGTAACAAGATCCCAACCCTCCCCGTACATGCCTGCCGCCACATGTATGGTGGTGGGTTGTGCAGGGTGTCTGTGCCTCACTCTCGAGAGGCAGGAGAGTTTATTATAATATTTAAGTCAGGCTCCCACAGATGCAGTTGGGAGCCAGATTTAAATTTAGCAATGGTCAGTTGGAAAAACCAGCAGCTAAGTGGAGCTGAGAGCAATCGGGTCAAGTAGGTAATTGCTTTTTCCAGCACCACTTGTGAGTTAGGAGGAGCAGGAGTGCTCCGTGTAATGAGTTCGTTTTATGTTGTCTGATGCAAACCCATCTACCCATATAAATCCATCTAATGTCTTTCAGGGAAGGAAATCTGCCGCCCTTATTTGGTCCAGCCTACCTGTGACTCCAGACCCACAGCAATGTGGTTGACTCTTAACTGCCCTCTGAAATGGACGAGCAAGCCACTCAGTTCAAGGGCATTTAGGGATGGGCAATAAATGCTGGCCTAGCCAGTGACGCCCACATCCCATGAATGAATAAAAAAAATTAATAGCTATCTATTATATACAGTACAGAATTAACTATTTACAGTCTCTAGATGTTACAGTTACAGAGTGACTCTGGGTCAGAGTCACAAGACTACGTCCTAGTACTTAGCTTATTAGCATAATAAGATCTTAAAGGGACATCACTCTAAAGGCAATCATACAATATCCCCTTCTTTTCAAAGATAAGTCTTGTATGCTAAAAGTAAAAAGACGTAAAATTAGACATAAAAATTATTTACCCATGGATAGAGATTATGAAATGTACAAATATAGAGGCTCACAAGTCCATATATCGTCTCGGTGGTTTGATAATTCTTGCTTTGAGAATTTGCGTCACATCTGTTGCCGTTCTTTCTGAAGTTTTTCCCTCTCTGCATTCAGTTTCTGTTGCTTTGCCTTCAGCCTGCTCACATACTCTGTTGCTTTTCTCAAGATAGCCACTTTTGAGGTCTTGTTATTCTTGAAAAGTTCCGGCACCTCATCTCAAAGAGCCAACAAACAATGCTTCAACTCACTCCTCCTCTGCCTCCTCAGGACATTGCGTGTTCTTTGCCTCTCCTCATCCTCTGTGTCTGAAGGCTTGGGGCTCAAGGTCGAGGACATGTTGGGAGAGGTGGACTTGGCCTCATGGAGGTACCTGTCCATTCTGGCTCATTGTGATGCTGGTGATTCTCTGGAGAGTGGAAGTGAAGGCACGGCACAGTTGTGCTGTTGCTGGTTTTCCAGACTGCACCATTTGATGCTGGCCAGAGTCTGCGAGTGGGTTCTGATCCTTGGAGATTTCCCCTTGGCAATGCTCTTGTGGATAGTTATGACGTTGAGGTACTTACATGCTGGTAGTCATGCCACTGTCGGTCTGCTTGTGTCTAATAGGTAAAATATTTGTGGTTTCCAAGCCGACTTGCATCTGCATTGCATTGTTAATGTGCCACTGCAAGGGATGGGTGACCTGTTGTAGGCAAGTAACTTGGCAGTTGTCAGTTGTATCATGGATTTCCAATAACTCCGGTACATATCTCTGAATATTCAGACTGGTAGGATATTTGCACTAGTGCCGGTGTCAATCTTGACCCTGAGTGTATGTTTGCCAGCTTTCTTTGGGCACATGATGTTAATAGTGGCGAAAGCTTCCAGTTGTTTGGCTTCATCAACATGGTGTGTCAGATTCACAACGCGGAATGCTTGTTCGTCCTCTGGCTGAAAATTACTTCTCTCTGGATCTCGCCTCAGGTCTGCTTTGTTATGGACCTCGTGTATCGGCTTGCATTTGCACCGGTCTCTGGAGCTCGCCTTGTTGCTGTTTCCCCGTTTCTGTATCTGTCGTCTATTTGTCGCGCCTTACTGTGACCTCTGGATGCGTCATCAGAGCCAGATTTCTTGCATAGGTGGGCCCAGTGTCCTTTTGCACCGCACGCCTTGCACAGGTCTTGAAATGCAGGACGTCACAGTGAGTGGGACCAACTACACTTACCACACAGCTTGCTTGCTCTTTTCAACCTGGTTAATGTGCCAATACTGTTGGCTGCACCTACTGCTTGCAGTTGCTGTTGTCCAGCTACAATGGCTTTGTATTTCCTGCCATTTTCCAGCAGTGCATCAATGCTGTGACCTTTCTTTTTCCCCAAGAGGTCTTTCTGAATCATTTCAATGGGTGTTGATACAATAACCAGCTCCATTATTCGGTCCGACAGTTCAGCTTCTGAAAAGGCTTCAGCCAAGAACATTTTTGGATGAATCTGCAAAGTTCTGCCTCCCACAAATCTGACTGTAGGTCCCAATACTAATTACTGAATCTAAGTCTGGCTTCAAGAGCTGAAGGTTTTGGCTTCTCGGTCTCTGAACCTTCTTTAGTTATTCCGTAATCAGAATTCTGCAATAATTACTTTGCTGGAAGCCAGTCTGCAACTATAAAGTTAATCATGCGTATTTTTAGTTTTACATAGTTTGGAATACAATGATAAAATAATGCTGTGGATTTCTTAGGGCTAAATTGTGTTTGTTTTCTGTGCATTGGCACAGATAGCAATAGGCTTTAATGTATTAAAATTACATTGTTTCATGGATTGCAGTGTTAAGCTGCAGGCAGCTGCGGCACTCAAGTCAGTGTTAAATGGAAGATTAACTGAACTATACCTGGATCCTGTATTAACTCAATACTACCCTATCCAGTGGAGTGAACTTGGTCTTGTGGTAACATTTTCCCACCTGAGTCAGAACATGCAAGATTTGAACCCTGCTCCAGACAGTCCAAGCAACTGGACACCTATATTCTGAATTTTGGTTTGACATCCAGCAGGATGCTCACATCAAGTGGGTGTAGTCGCCCCACCCCTCATCATATGGGTAGAGACAGTCCATAAAACTTTGTCAGCAGGTATAAAGATGGTTATGGCCATGGAAGGAGCTGCAGCCTCTGAATCAGCCTGCAAATCCTTCCGCACTATTCTCGAAAGCAAGTGTACGAAGATATGTATAAAACAACAACCCCATACTTTGCATAAAACAATTAAAACTGCCAGCATTGCAGCAAAATGCATTTATGTCACGAAATGTGATGAAAACTTTCTTTCAAAGAGATCCAAGTGCAAAATAAATGTCATTTGCTGGTCAACATCAACAGCAATTAACAATGCAACAGGAATGAGATCCAAAAATAACAAATAGCATTTTTACTGGCATATTAAATGTCAACATATCATGCACTGAACTCAAATTAATGGCTCAACAATTGCTGAATAATAATTCCAGAAGGAACAGCAATTGCCCCCTATACATATCTCACATTTCAGATGTGAATTTGAAATCCAAGGACAAAATATTCTTGCATAGGAACACCATACCATAAAACAGAGGAATCTGGGGGTACAGATACACAAAATGCTTAAAGCAGCAACACAAGTTAATAAGGCCGTAAAAAAGCAAATCAAGCACTGGGGTTCATTGCTTTATCCTGATTGTAAATACAAAATGTAAAATTACATTTTAATCCAATTCTTAAAGTTGGAACTTCCAATTAATTTCATTTAACATAGCTTCTAAATGTGACTTATTATTAGCAGTTATGACTTTATGCACAGAAAAGGCTAAGTTCTGTTGTTTTTATTTTCATCAATGTGTATGTGTTCAGCTGTTATTTAGGCTACAATAT
Source organism: Heterodontus francisci (assembly GCF_036365525.1). Lineage (NCBI taxonomy): Eukaryota > Metazoa > Chordata > Chondrichthyes > Heterodontiformes > Heterodontidae > Heterodontus > Heterodontus francisci. Next base: position 67,651,529 of record NC_090384.1, read on the forward strand.
ATTTGCATCTGTATCATTACACAGCTTTAATATTCTACCATGGGTCTGTGTGATCTATGTTGATTCCACTAGCTTCAATATCTACTCATTGTATTTGTAAGATGCACTACAGCAAGTTAGCACCTCCCAGGCCTATGACCTACACCACCAAGGAGCGCAAGGGCATTAGGTGCATAGGAACACCATACAATAAAACAAAGGAATCTGGGGGTACAGAAACACAAAATGCTTAAAGCAGCAACACAAGTTAATAAGCCCATAAAAAAGAAACCAAGCACTGGGGTTCATTTCTAGAGGGATAGAATTGAAAAACAGAGAAGATATGTTAAACTTGTATCGAACCTTGTTTAGACAACACTTGGAGTGCTATGAACAGTTCTGGAGGAGGTGCTGGAGGAGGTGCAAAAAGATTTACTAGAATGATACCAGAAGAGAGATATTGGGCAAGATTTTCCCCCCCGTCAGGCTCAAATGAGGGTCAGAAGCCCGCACTGTGTGGGGAACAGTCACTCACCTGTGATTTTCCCTGAATTGGCCAATTAATGGCCAGAGGGTGGGCTTGCCATGCAATTAAGAACAGTGAGTGGGCTCTCGAAGCTGGAGGGCCAATAAAAGTCCCTCCAGCATGGAAGCAGCAGCAGGATGCATTGAAGATAACTGAGGAAGAGGGTGCCTCATGATGGAGGCCCCCTCCCTCCAACCTTTTCAAATTAGGGCCAGTGAGACAATTTTGGCAAGATAAAGGCATTAAAAATTTATTTTGCTATTAATCAAAACAACAAATGTACATTTTGTGAAGAAGCTTCAAATGAGAAGATTAATTTATTGAATTACTTTCTCTTCACTATGTTGGACACTGATCTACTGAGATACGTGGCATTTTTTTGCTAGCACAAGTAGTCAATGTTTGCCCACACACTTGATGTAGCAATGTGGAGTATTCTGAATGGATGTCATTCTGTCAGGAATGATCTTGATCACTCTCTCTCTCTTTCTCTCTCCCGCTATGTCCCCCCTCTCTGTGTCATTCCCCTCCCCTCTGTGCCGTCCTCGCTCTCTGTGACTCTGCTGTACCTCCCTCTCTCTCTCTCTGTCCCCCTCTCTCTCTGTCTCTCCCCTCTCCCTCTCTGTTACCCCCTTCTCTCTGTTACCCTCTATCTCTCTGTTCACCCTTCTTTCTCGGTCCGACTTTCTCTCTCTCTCTCTCTGTTCCCCCTTCCCCCTCTCTCTCTCTAACAGTAGCAGAGAGCAGAACACTCAGCAGATGGTCAGTTTTTTTCAAAAAAGATCGCAAATCAGTTTCACAGCTGACAGGTGCTGCATCGGGAACAGCGGTTTCTGAAATTCAGACAGATTTGGGGTTTTCCAGCGGGCTTTAATAAAAGTCAAAATCTACCGGAAAACACTGTCATTCCGAAGTTCAGAAATCACTGTTCCCGCTCCCAGCACCTGTCAGCTGCAAAACTGAATTGCAATATTTTTTAAAAGCTGGTCTTTCAATGGGAAATTTCTCATCTCCACTCGTGGAGCCCTGGCGAGGATGAGGAAAGGCCCCGGGTACAGTTTACATCTGCGGGCTGGATGGAAACCTTTGACGGGCCGGATCCTGGCCCGCAGGCTGTATGTTGGACAACCCTGCTCTAGAGAATACAGGCCCAGTTTCCTCAATCTCTCCTCATAAGACAATCCCGCCATTTCAAGGATTAGTCTGGTAAACTTCCATTGCACTCCCTCTGTGGCAAGTTGTGGGTGTAGCCCGAAAGAATGAGATATGTTTAGATATGGCTCATGCAGGAACTGTAGGTATATATATGTTTTAGTTAAGTTATAACAAAAACCCACGTTTTCTTTGGATATCACGTAGTCCTGTGAGTCTTACAATAGTTCACGTATCAAAGGAACAAGTAATATGGCACCGTACACTTCTAGAAAAATCATGGTAAAATTGACGTTAATTGCCTGTTTAACAGGCTTAATTATCTGCTCGCCGCATGTAAACACAGTGTGCTTCCATCATGTTGGCCGCCCTTGGGAGTATCCGGTTGTGATGTGAAGGCATCAGGCTTCTGACCTGAAGTCTTCCATTTCGATATTCTGACCCCTCTCACCTCCCATCCCAACCACAGTGGGCCAGAAATATTCAATCCCTTGAACAGGTAGGAAAGTCTAATCAATGTACATTAATGCACTTTACTGCAAATAACTGGACGTTGCCAACTGACTGATGATGAACATGGGCCTCAATATTACCCCTTCCACAAAACAACGGATTGGACAAGCTGGGGGGTCAATTAAACACTACAAAACGGGGAACGAAATGCCAGACCACCACATACGTGCCTGCCATCATTTTTACGGGCTTGGGAAACCCAGCAAGGTGGGGGAAAATGTTAATTCGAAGAGGCTAGTGCTTTTTATAGCACTCCTTGTGGGCTAGCAGCAGTAGAAATGCCCTCCCCTGGCTACTCAAGAAAGCCCTTGGTAATCGCAGCATTTTTCTCCTCAATTGTGTAATCATTGACCTCTCCCCCAACCCTTGACCTGCAGCCTGCCCGCAATCCAATCATACCCACCCCCATGCCCAACCTGCAGCCTATCCCGCAATCCGATCATTGGGTTCCATCCCCAGGGGTCCCCAACTTCAACCTCCTAATACTGGATTTCCTACCCAGCAGCTGGCGGTCAGGCAGGAAACAAAGTTATTAAGGAGTCTTTCTGTTAAATTTGGCAGGATCTCTGCAAAGATTTCCAATGCAATTCTGCATCCTAGACAGCCTCCCACCTTCCTGTTGGGGTCATGGGGGTCGCGGTAGGAACTTGATACAGTAGGCACAGCGGGTAAGTGCCCAATAGTCATCTTCACAGGCACTGGCATAAAATAACTGCAGCTAAAATGTCATCCCATTTTTGGACATGGGAGCTGTGATGCGTGACCTTCAAGTGCCTGTTCCCTTCAAGGTAGGCAGCAAGTAAACTTTAGTTTGCTTCGTCATCTGCATGATTGTCACGTGGGGCTGAGTGTCTGCAGCTCTGTTGGTTGGCTGGTCACACAGTGAGGGCCTAACAGCGTTTCAAGGCTAGCATGTGGTGCAGCTAGCCTCCAGCTGTTAAAGCCTCTTACTCTTAAAGGGAAGTTTGCACCAATGAACAAAAAGCTGATTTTGGTGGAGTGAAGAACTGAGAAATGGTGCAACATGCAAGGGAGATGGCTTCCACTCTTTGTTATGCTGCCTTGGAGGAATTAGTTTACTCAGGTGGAGTCGAAGAGGGGAGGGGATCAAGAGGCCCTCAGGCATCAGCCTCTGAATGGAGTGGGAGAACGCGACCTGGAAGCTGAATGCTCAGAGTCTGGCCCCGAACATGGCAGCAGTGCTGCAAGAGGTTTAATGCATTGCGCAGGGGGTCAAGGCCAGTGGCTGCATCTTCAAAAGATATCTACCAACCGTACCTCCAACTTTTCATGGTGTTCAATGCACCACAGGCCACTCACCCAGCACCAGTCCCTCGCAGTCAGGACTCGTGCCTAACATTCACATACTCCACCTCACCCACATGCCCTTTCCAATCATGCCAGCCTCACACCCACCTCTTGTTGCCTCCACATATCTCCAGCTATTCAGCTGTGGCAGGCACATCACACAAGGGTGAATAATTTATTTTGTTTGTATAATTGGATGTATTTTTGTTATGTGAAGGTTTTTGTTGGTGACTTTTATGGTTAAATGGTGGCCAAGGGGACGCTGTGATGGAGCATCTCATGTGAATCTGACGGTGGAGATGGTGGGTCTATGCTGGTCCTGGGGAAGGTCTCTCAGTGAAAGCGGAACCTCACAATCCACTCCCTGACAGCCCATACAATTACATGGGTCCAAGATGCCTCCTCCTCTTCCCCTCCTCCTTCCCACAAGGTGGCTCCGGATTCCTGTAGGAAATGGCTGCACTCTCATAATGGTGAGGTTGTAGAAGATGCAACAGACCACCACCAGCTTCAAGATCCTCTCTGCACTGTATTGCAGTACTTCACCTCCCACCGCCCCAAGCGGTCAAGGTAGCGAAACCATTCTCTCAGCAGGCCAGTTGAGCCACTTAGGACATCATGAAACAGGCATTGGCCCTAATTGGAAGCTTGGTCTGCTTACATGGTGGGATGTCAGAGGGGATTCATGAGCCTCGATAGAGGAGGTAGATCTTCCCAAACTTCCCAAAGATACTTGAAAATCAAGAGGAGAAAGGGAGGGAGAAACTTAAAACAATCACCAAGGAAAAGCTACTAGGAAAACTATTAGAACTAAAGGCTGACAAGTACCCAGGACCCGATGGCTTGCATCATAGGGTCTTAAAAGAAGTGGCTGCAGAGATAGTAGAGACATTGGTTATAATCTTCCAAAATTCCTTAAATTCTGGAAGGGTCCAGCGGTTTGGAAAATCACAAATGTAACACCTTTATTCAAGAAAGGAGGGAGACAGAGAGAAGGAAATTATAGGCCACTTAGCCTAATATCGGTCATAGGAAAATTGCTAGAATCCATTATTAAGGAGGTTATAGTAGGATACGTAGAAAATCATAATGGGATTAGACAGAGTCAACATGGTTTTGTGAAGGGGAAATCATGTTTAACTAATTTATTAGAATTCTTTGAGGAAGTGGCAAGCAAGTTGGATAAAGGGGAACCTGCAGATGTAATGTACTTGGGATTTCCAAAAGGTATTTGATAAGGTGCTTTATCTAAGGTTACTACACAAAATAAGAGTGCATGGTGTAGGGGGTAATATATTAGAATGGATTAAGGACTGCTTAGCTAACAGGAAGCTGTCACACCAACTTGTTTTGTTGAATGATATTTATCTTTAATCCATTGACTGGAGATCTGAATTTATATTTTGCTAGCAGCTTTTTGCAATACTGTATCCTACATTGGAAGGTCTGTGAGGAAGGAGACGAAATGTCTGCTCATCCCAGCAAGAACCAAGACCCAGCAAGTTTAAGGGAACTGCTTGTTCTTTTTCTTTTAGCAAGAAGAAATACTGCTAACTACTATGCTTGAATCACTGAGTGACTGTCATGTAATAAGCCCCTCCCCATCTGTGGCTTTAAGCTTGCATTTCTCTGCAGCAGCAAGAAGAAGCATCTGGACTCTGGCACGTGCAGACCAAAGTGGGGGTGCCTCTCTCTCCATTCCAGCTTGTAAGCTTTAAATCCTGCCGTTGACTGACCACCTTTGCATACTCCAGCTACTATCAGAAACCCCATGGGAGGAAATCATCCGCATCGCTGTCTTCAAGAGACCCACCAAACCAGTCATCTACCTCTTCAAACTAAAAGCCTCAGGATCACCGTATTCAGCTAGAAGCCAACCAAATCACCAAACCCACAGACTGCATACCCCTTTTTTCTATGGACTCTAACTCCACCAATCTACATTTCCCAGCTCTATACCCTATTTGTATGTGTGTAAACCGCGAGTGTGTGTGCGTGTGTGTGTTTGAGAGTGAAAGTTAGCGTGTAGTTTATTATTTTTATTAGTTCAGTTTAGGTTCAATAAAGTTAACCTCTTTCTTGGTTAAACTCAAGAAAACCTGTCCAATTGGTTCTTGTTATGATTATAGCAAGTAAGGAATCAAACACCTACATCTACTCTAAGAAGGAATTAAACCTGTTATGGTCAAACAAGGAGAGGGAAAACAGGGAAGCCCTTTGACCCCTCCTCACTTGACCGTAGCAAAGCAGAGATTAGGGATAAATGGGTCTTTTCAGGTTGGCAAGCTGTAACTAGTGGAGTGCCACAGGGATCAGTGCTGGGGCCTCAACTATTTACTATCTATATAAATGACTTGGATGAAGGGACAAAATGTATGGTAGCTAAATTTGCTGTTGACATTGAGATAGGTAGGAAAGTAAGTTGTCTAGAGGAAGTAAAGAGTCTACAAAGGGATATAGATAGGTTAAGAGAGTGAGCAAAAATTTGGTGGATGGAGTATAATGTGGGAAAATCTGCTTGTCCACTTTGGCAGGAAGCATAGAAGAGCAGTATACTATTTAAATGGAGAAAGATTGCAGAACTCGGTGGTAGAGAGGGGCCTAGGTGTCCTAGTACAAGATTCACAAAAAGTTAATATGCAGGTACAACAAGTGATTAGGAAGGCAAATGGAATGTTCTCATTTATTGCAAGGGGAATGGAACATAAACATAGGAAAGTTTTACTGCAGCTGTACAGGGCCTTGGTAAGACCACATCTGGAGTATTGTGTACAATTTGGTCTCCTTATTTGAAAACGGATATAATTGTATTAGAGGCAGTTCAGAGAAGGTTCACTTGACTCATTCCTGGGGTGAAGGACTTACCTTACGAAAAGAGATTGAACAGGTTGGGCCTTTACCCATTGGAGTTTAGAAGAATGAGAGATGGCCTTATTGAAACATATAAGATCCTGAGAGGACTTGACAGGGTGGCTACCAGGAAGATGTTTCCTCTTGTGGAGGAGATTAAACATAGCTGACACAGTTGAAAAATAGGTCTCCCTTTTAAGATGGAGTTGAGGAGAAATATTTGTCTGTGGGCCATTAGTCTGTGGAATTCTCTTCCCCAGAAAACAGTGGAGGTTGGGTCATTGAATTTATTCAAGGATAAGTTAGATTTTTGAAAGACAAGGGAGTTAAGGGTTATGGGGGAAGGCAGTAAAATGGAGTTGAGACCATAACCAGATCAACTATGATCTTATTGAATGGCAGAGCAGCCTCGAAGGGTCAAATGGCCTACTCCGGTTCCTATGTTCCTTCCTATGTCCCCGAGCAGCCAGCTTCTGGTTCTTCTGGGAGGACTGAAGACAGTGTGTAGGGCCAATTGTTGCAAGATAAATGCATCATGGCTACTGCCAGGATAGCAAGCATTCATGGAGATGAAGGTGTGATTGCACAACACGGCACATTTATCAAATAAAACCTCATGCGGTTCCTGTACCTCGTCCCATTGACATGGGGAACTCTGCTATCCTGGCAAAGCTACATGCCCTTTCATCGCATTTGTCCCGCCTATGCAAGAAGATGAGTAAGTCTCTTCGTCTGGCGTAAATGGCCTCCATCACCTCCCACATGCTGCAATAGACAGAATACTGGGAAATGTTTACAATGTTTCCAGTTCCCATCTGGAAGGAACTGCAAGTGTAAACGTTGAGGGTGACAGTGACCTTGACGGCCACTGTCAGGGTTCTGGTGTGAGGCTCCAGGTCAGGATACAGTTGGTCGCACAGCACTATGGACACTTGTTGAACCTGAGTAACATCAGGCATTGTTCTTGGGTCAGGTGAATTTAAGATAACTGTTGTTTTTTTTAATTCATTTATGGGATGTGGGCGTCACTGGCTATGCCAGCATTTATTGCCCATCCCTAATTGCCCTTGAACCGCTGCAGTCCATGTGAGGTAGGTGCACCCACAGTGCTGTTAGGAAGGGAGTTCCAGGATTTTGACCCAGCGACAGTGAAGGAATGGCGATATAGTTCCAAGTCAGGATGGTGTGTGACTTGGATGGGAACTTGCAGGTGGTGATGTTGTCTGACAACCCTTGGTGGGTGGGGTCTTCTGTGGAGAGCTTCGCCACCTCCTGTCTCCTCGCAGAGCTTCTCGTCTCTGCGTTCTCCACTCCATGTACAGCAAATGTTGCAGATCAAGAGGCACTGCAACAACTGCCCCTACACCTGGGTCAAGTTTTCACCTGATTATAAAAACAGAAAGTGCTGGAAATACTCAGCAGGGCTGGCATCTGTGTTCTGATGAAGAGTCGCTGACCTGAAACATTAACTCTGCTCCTCTCTCCACAGATGCTGCCAGACCTGCTGAGTATTTCCAGCACTTTCTGTTATTATTTCAGATTTCAAGCATCTGCAGTAATTTGCTTTTATTTCATCTGTTTTCCCTGACTGTACCCACCAACTGCCACAAAGCAACTCCAAAACCCAAGGACAATGCATCCACAAATTCGGTCTCAGCTAAAGTAAGTCAAGTCAAAAGCACCTCACCTGCAATATGTTGACTGACCCTTTAATTATTCCTGTTTCAGAGCCCGTCCTGCAGCAGAACACCACCCGCTCTTTGATGGGTGATATATTTGTTGCCTGGACTTACATGACCCAAATTTGGTATCCTGTGTCGCATCAGCTGGTTGGGCTGTGTAACGTCAGTATAGCATCAATTCACAGCCTTCTGGAACATACTAGAGACGTGGCCGCATGCATCTTTTTCCTGATGGAATGCTGTGTGGGCCTGGCAGGAAGTGGCCAGTGATGCATCACGCCCTAGCAAAGTGCTGGAGGCAACACTCCAGCAATGAATTTCGCACCCTTGGTGTTGATCTGATCTAAATCCTCTTTAACTAACTGCACAAGCATAGCAGCATTTTCTAGACCCAATCAGTAAAGCTAATATGCTGTATGTGAAGCTTGAGCAGATTCAATGTTAAATAAATTCTAAAATAATTATTCCATCAAAAGCCATAATAGATATTTTTTCTCAGAATCACAGAATTGTTACAGTGCAGAAGGAGGCCATTCGGCCTATCGTGTCCACATCGGCTCTCCGAAAGGGCAATGCACTCAGTTCCATTCCCCCCACTTCTCCCTGAAACCCTGCACAGTCGTCCTTTTCATATAACAGTCTAATTCCCTTTTGAATGCTTCAACTGTATCTCCACCACTCTCTCAGCCAATGCATTCCAGACATTAACCACACACTGCGTGAAAAAGTTTTTCCTCATGTCACTTTTTCTTCTCTTACCAAATACTTTAAATTTTTAATTAATATTTTCTGAGAGAGAATATTAGCAACTGTGTTTTTTAAGACTCAATTTTTCACACTCAATTTTTCTACGGTCTACCGATGGAAGAATCTGCTCCTTGGTCCTTGAGCTGCTGCTGTTCAGTTAAACTCTAGAGATTCTTTTACTTCTCACTTAACATAGCTTCCTGCTTCAGTAGAGTGCATGTGTAACTCTCTTCCTTTTACACAAGGAGTGTTAAATTGGATAATGCCCAAAATTGGGCATGGGATTGTGCTACATGATTAACCTGTGCCCATTAACTGCACTGAAGGCAGCACGTTAAATTCATGCTGCCTGCTATTTTAAAAGATTGTTCAGCCAGCACTGTCTTTGCTAGTCATTGGCTGCACTAATCAGCAGGGGGCCTGATATTGTGAGTGACTAGTGCTACTTAAAGGCAGCCTCCCTTCTTAAATGGGAGATACATTGTGGCTGCAAGAAATGGTTGGGAGACCTTGAAAACTGAGTTTGTGCTGTGAAACTTTGAGAAGTATCAAGGCTCAATGGGGAAAGACCACAGTGTAAGGTTCCCCCACCAAGCTGGACTGAGGGGCTGAATCCATGGGAAACCCCTCGAACTGTATCGTTAATATTCTCAATTGCTGTAAATGTAAAACTGTAATTGACATGACAATTGTGAAACGGAAGGGTCGGGAAGAAACTCATGACAGTATTGAAGGAAACTGATCTCCCTTGCAATGTTTGTATTTTTTGGTGCTGTTTGGAAACTGTTTGGCAATGTAATTTTTACAGATTTTTATGAATAAAGTATATTTTGGAAATAAAAAAAAAGAAACTTTGAGAAGTATCATGCTTCAGCTCCTGGTTGTGATGGTGGTCTCACGGGCCATCGATCTGGTCAGGGGTAATGATTCCCGTTCCTCTGGCCTGGATATTCTGCTGCGGGGAGGTAACTTCACCATCTCCGAAGTTAAGGAGGTGTTGGGCAGTCGCCTCCTCGTAGCAGATGTAATGTACAACAATGCTCCGCTCCGGTTGATCAGTGTGTATGCCCCAGTTCAATGCAGCGAGCGGCAGACCATCTTCTAGCAGCTCCCACTGCTGCTGGCGATGTCCAGGCCGGTCATTCTAGGCGGTGACTTCAACTGCATCATCGATGCAGCTGGACGATTCAGCAGCGACGACAGCAAACTGGACGCTACGTCCAGATTCCTAATGGAAACAGTAAAAGATGCCAAACTGCACGACGTCTTCTGCAAACCTGCAGACGGAGCGCAGTGTAGCTACACCTGGTCAAGATCAGACGGGTCTGCCTTTTCCAGGATTGACTTCCTGTTTGTGTCCCATGCTGTCACGGTCAGATCCACTGACGTCGAGCTGGTGTTCTTCTCTGACCATTGCCTCTTACTGGCCGACTCACTTACAAGACGACCAGCAGGTTGGCAGGGGGACATGGAAGCTCAATGCTACACTGCTAACCCCAGAGAACATTGAGGAACTCAAAAGGGATTACTAAGGTTGGAGAAACGTGAAACCCCACTTTGAATCTCCAGTTCACTGGTGGGAGGCGATCAAGGGGAATGTCAAGAGGTTCTTTATCTTTAAAGGTGTTCAGAGGGGGAGAGAGAGACAAAGGGAAATGTCCCGACTCCAGAAAAGAGTGCAAAATCTGCTCCGACTGCAGTTGATGGGGGTCAAGGAGGATCTCCAAGAGGTGAAGAGCAAGCAGGCCTCGCTCTTTGCCACGGAAGCCTCCAAGGTCATACTCCGGTCCAGAGTCAGCTCCATTGAGCAGGATGAGATGTGCTCATGTTACTTCTTCCAAAAGGTACACACAGAGAGCTCTGTGATCAGCAGCCTGAAGGGAGAGGATGGCTTGGTAACATCTTCGCAGTCCGACATACTAAAGATCAGTAAATCCTTTTATGCTGGGCTGTGCGACATGAAGCCCAGCATAGCTGCCCAGTTCTTCCTGTCATCTATCACAGAGGTCTTAGATGACAGCATGAGGGAGAGACTGGACAAACCGCTAATTCTGGATGAGCTGAAAAATGCCGTCAGGTCCTTCGAGATGAGTAGAACTCCTGGAAGCGACGGCTTACCAGTTGAGTTGTATTCGGCCCTGTGGGACTGGATCAGCCCAGACCTGCAGGATGTGTACGAGAGTATGCTTCTGGCTGGCAGCATGTCAGAATCCATGAGGAAAGGCATCATCACCCTCATCTACAAGCGGAAGGGGGAGAGGGCGGAAATCAGAAATTGGCGGCCCATCTCACTGCTTAATATTGACTACAAGATTCTGTCCAAAGTCATCGCCAGTTGGGTCAAGTCTGCTCTGGAGTTGGTGATTCACCCTGACCAGACCTGCACTGTACCCGGCAGGAAGATCTCTGATAGTCTTGCGTTACTCAGGGATATGGTCGCCTATGTACGGGACAGGAGGGTGGACACCTGCCTCATCAGCCTGGACCAAGAGAAGGCTTTTGACAGGATATCACACACCTACATGATGGATGTGCTCTCCAAAATGGGGTTTGGGGAAGGAATCAGTAATTGGATCAAACTGCTCTACACAAACATCAGTAGTGCAGTCTCAATCAATGGGTGGGAATCGGAAAATTTCCCGATCCAATCTGGAATCAGACAGGGCTGTCCTCTCTCCCCTGTCTTGTTTGTTTGCTGTATCGAACCTTTTGCTGAGTCCATTAAGAAGGATTCAGGCATTAGAGGGGTGACAATCCCAGGCAGCGGAGGCACTCAGGTAAAAACCTCCCTGTACATGGATGACGTCGCTGTCTTCTGCTTGGATCCGCTGTCTGTGCGCAGACTGATGAGCATCTGCGACCAGTTTGAACTGACCTCGGGAGCCAAAGTCAACCATGGCAAGAATGAGGCCATGTTCTTTGGAAACTGGGCTGACTGATCCTTTGTCCCCTTCACTGTCAGGTCAGACTACCTGAAGATGTTGGGAATATGGTTCGGAAGGGCCGGGGCGTGCGCCAAAAGCTGGAAGGAGCGAGTAGACAGGGTACACCATAAACTGAGCATGTGGGAGCAGCAATCTCTCTCCATTGTGGGTAAGAACCCGATCATCAGGTGCGAGGCGCTCACGTTGTTGCTGTATGTTGCGCAAGTCTGGCCCATACCCCACCCCTGTGCTGTCGCGCTCACCCGAGCCATTTTCCGCTTTATCTGGAGATCTAAAATGGACCGGGTCTGGAGGGACACGATGTTCAAACCTCTGGATAAGGGCGGGAAAAATGTACCCAACGTCATCCTCATCCTGATGCCCACCTTCGTGTGCAGCTGCATCAAGCTGTGCGTAGAGCCCCAGTAGAGCAACCACCAAGTGTCACTATGTGCTGAGGTTCTATCTGTCCTCGGTGTTACGAAGGATGGGTCTAGTCACATTGCCGTGGAACGCTCCATCCAGTTGGACCGTGCCGTACCACCTATCCTTCGTGGGAAAGTTTCTGCGGGAAAACACCTTTGACCACCAATGCATCATGCAGTGGTCTGCACGGAATGTCCTCAAGGCCCTACGGGAAAAGGAGATGATGGATCCGGTTGGATGGTTCCCCGAACAGACTGCCAAAGTCATTTGGCAGAATGCCTCATCACCAGAACTTTCAAACAAGCACCAAGACATAGCTTGGCTGGTGGTGAGAAGGGCCCTCCCCGTCAGGTCCTTCCTGCATGCCCGGAGTCTTGCTCCCTCCACACGCTGCCCTCGAGCTGGCTGCGGTGGGGAAGAGACAGTCGCCCACCTGGAATGTGTCTTTGCAAAGCAGGTGTGGAAAGAGATGCAGTGGTTTTTGTCAAGGTTCATCCCAAGCAGCTCTGTAACACAGGAGTCTGTGCTCTACGGGCTGTTCCCAGGGCCGTACACCGAGATAAACATCAACTGCTGCTGGAGAACCATCAATTTGGTGAAAGATGCTCTTTGGTCTGCCCGAAACTTGCTGGTCTTCCAACACAAAGAGTTGTCCACGACCGAGTATTGCAGACTGGCACATTCCAAGGTCCAGGACTACGTGCTGAGGGACGCGCTAAAACTTGGGGCAGCCGCTGCAAAGGCTCAATGGGGAAAGACCACTGTGTAAGGTCCTCCCACCATAGTGAACTGAGGATCTGGACCCATGGGAAACCCCTCAGGCTGTATACACCAAATATGGGTTTGCTGTAAAATGTACATAGCATGTAAAATGGAATGGAAGGGTTGTGAGACAACTCACTCCTGTATTGAAGAAAAGTGATTTCCTTTGCAATTTTAGTAATGTCAACTTGGTGCTGTTTTGTAATGTCATTTTTTTTTTTACAGATTTTTGTGAATAAAGTATATTTTGGGAAAACAAAACTTTAAGAAATGGCTGAACATATGAGTGAGCATGCACCAAGTTTTCTGACAATGCAGTGGAGGTCTTGTGCAAGATGGAGACGAGGAGAGACATCATGGGCTGAATTTTCACGACAGAGGTGGGCAACAGAAGCCAGGTTTGTTTTGGGTCAGAAACCCCCCTCTGGTGAGAAACTGATTAAGATTATGATTTTCATGGGGGTGAGCCCTTAAATTGATTTGGAGATGTATTTCCTGTCCAGTTAGAGCCAGTGGGGTTGGGAACATAGGCGGGTCAGATGAACTGATTTAGACTCCTCATGGCAACCATCATTGAGGCTACTGGTTGTCCTAAGGGAGAAATCTGATTGTGCCAAAGCCTTCCACAGCAAGAGAAGGAAGTGAGATGTCACAGGAGAGCCAGAGCTCTGGCACCCAGGGCAGGTCTACTCCTTGCTTTATTGACGCCAATCTGGATATAATAATGGAGGCCATGAGGGAAAGGAAGGTGGAGGCCACCGTATCATGCGGAGCACTTCGTGGACCACTGGGGTGTTTTCCTACTGTCTGCGTCTACTGTTTTCTTCTATTTGCACTGCATAATTGCTGACAATTTAAGCCACAGGTCTGGGTCTCTAATCGCTGCCATAACAGGAAAAGTGGTATGAGGTGGTGAAAGAGATAACGGGATTCTCCATGGTGACGGCAAAGCCTCTGGGCAGATGTGCTTCCTTCATTGGTGGTAAGTGACCTGATGTTTCAGGCTGCATCTTCCATGCACGTGTTAACACAGGTATCTCAGACTCTCTTACAGGCCATGCCTCTCAATATGGGTCAGAGGAGCCCGGTTGAAATGTTCCTGGATCAGGAGATCCTTGACATTCATTGCATCCTCACAAGCCCTTTGTGCTCTGAGTCGTGCCCAGCCACCTCATTGTGCAGCCAGGGCACGTCCATTCAATGTCATCTCTCTCCATCTCCACTTCCTCCTCCTACTCTTCCCCTGATGAGCTGTCTCCTTCCAGGGCCTCACTTTCCTCAATGTCCACGTTATGGAAAACGCAGCAAACCACCACAATGACAGAGACCTTTGCAGGATGGTATCGAAGGCCACCATCTGAGGATCCCCGAGGATCCATCCATGCACTTTGGGGATTGGAGTGAACAGTGTAGATGGGCAGAGGATGAAGGAGTCCTGGCAGCAGTCAGGAAAGTGAGCACATACATGAAGGAAGCTCTTTTTGTGAGTGCAAGTCAAGTGGACGTTGTGGAAGTGGAAGCCCTTCTGTTAATGGACCTCATTGGCCAATTATTCGGTGCTTTAATGGCCATATGGCTGCAATCGCTGATGCCCTGCACCTGGGGGAATCCAGCAATAGTGGCAAAACCCAATGCCCTCTGTCCCTGCGAGGTCGTGTACGTCGTGAAATGAATGTGCTGTCCCGCTCTGGCAAAGAGGGCATCAGTGACCAGCAAGATGCAGGGGTATGCAGCCATTTGTGAGATGCACTAGGGTATACAGCTGATCCTTGGAAGGAGCCAGAAGCGAAGAAGTTCAAGGCCACTTTGATGGCTACTGGCAGGGCATGGCGACCAGTGCTGTGAGGTTTGAGGTCTTTGGTGATGAGGTCACAAATCTGTGACCATCTGCCTGGAGAGTTGCTGTCTCCTGCGGCACTGGGTCTCGGTCATCTCCAGGTAGCTCAATCTTTGTCAATAGATCCCATGTTGAGGGTAAGGCCTCCATTGCCTTACTGTCCCTCTTTCCTCTCTTGTGCCCTCCTGCTGCTCAGGTTCTGCCCTTCCTGCAGAGGGTATTACCTCTCATCGCCACTGGGCACAAAGTCTGACAGTCATGTTCCCATTGCCAGCTGCTGCCTTCTTTTTGGACAGGCGGCTGCCCTATTGTGATTGGTAACCTTATCCCCTGCTCTTCTGCCCTGTAATGCCAGGGTAGTTACAACCCTGTTGGAGCGCTGAGTGCCCACTCTCTCTGCCACCTGTGTAGTGCTAAGGGCACCTCCTTCACAAATTCTGAGTCCTCATTTGCCCTGGTGACCCTCCTATGGGGCTGGGGTGATGCCCTGGCAGCCATGACTCCCCACTCTGTACCTGCCTCCCTTCAGCTAATCAAATGGACAGCTCCTGAAACTCATGTGCCGCTTTCAAAACTCCCCCTACCCCATCCAAGTTCTTAACAGGCTTTTCAACTACTTTAATTGGCCTCAATGGGAGGTGATCGGGATCACTGTCCTGCCTTAGCCCTGCCCTGGTGAACACTGCTGGTGCCGGGAATGGAATCTTGAAATTGACATGCTGGCTGCTGCCAGTATTACTGACTTCACCCTCCCCACCTCCATTCCTGACTTCACGGGGGCCTGAAAATTCAGCCCCATGTATTCGCAGGTAGGCAGTGGGAAGAAGTAAAGGCCATATGTCAATGCCAGGAGTGTAGCTGCCCTTGACATCAAGGCAGCATTTGACTGAGAATGGCACCAAGGAGCCTTAGCAAAATTGAAGTCAATGGGAATCAGGAGGAAATTTCTCCACTGGCTGGGGTCATACCTAACGCAAAGGAAGATGGTTATAGTTGTTGGAGGCCAAGCATCTCAGCCCCGGATATCACTGCAGGAGTTCCTCAGGGTAGTGTCCTAGGCCCAACCATCTTCAGCTGTTTCATCAATGACCTTCCCCCAACATAAGGTCAGATGTTAACTGATGACTGCATAGTGTTCAATACCATTCGCAACTCCTCAGGTACTGAAGCAGTCCGTGCAGAAATGCAACAAGACCTGGACAACATTCAGGCTTAGACTAATAAGTGGCAAATGACATTCACGCCACACAAGTGCTATGCAATGACCATCTCCAACAAGAGAGAATCTAACCATTTCCCCTTGACATTCAATGGCATTACCATCTCTGAATACACCACTATCAACATCTTGGGGGTTAATATTGACAAGAAACGTAACTGGACCAACCATGTAAATACTCTGACCACAAGAGTAGGGGCAGCACAGTGGCTCAGTGATTATCACTGCAGCCTCACAGCTCCAGTGACCCAGGTTCAGTTCTGGGTACTGCTTGTGCGGAGTTTGCAAGTTCTCCCCGTGACCACGTGGGTTTCCGCTGGGTGCTCCGGTTTCCTCCCACAGCCAAAGACTTGCAGGTTGATAAGTAAATTGGCCATTGTAAATTGCCCCTAGTATAGGTAGGAGAATTGAGGGAAGATGGGGATGTGGTAGGGAATATGGGATTAATGTAGGATTAGTATAAATGGGTGGTTGATGGTTGGCACAGACTCAGTGGGCTGAGGGCCTGTTTCAGTGCTGTATCTCTCTATGATTCTAAGAGCAGGTCAGAGGCTAGGAATTCTGTGGCTAGTAATTCACCTCCTGACTCCCCAAAGCCCGTCCACCATCTACAAGGCACAAGTGATAGAATACTCTCCACTTGCCTGGATGAGTGCAGCTCCAACAACAGTCAAGAAACTCAACACCATCCAGGACAAAGCAGCCTGCTTGCTCAGCACCCAATCCACCACCTATCACAGTGACAGCAATGTGTGCCATCTACAAAATGCAGTGCAACAATTTGCCAAGGCTCCTTCAAAAATACCTTCCACACCTGTGACCTCTGCCATCTAGAAGAACAAGGGCAGCAGACGCATGGAAACACCACCATCTGCAAGTTCCCTCCAAGTCGCACATCATCCTGACTTGGAACTATAATCACTCTTCCTTCACTGTTGTTGAGTCAAAATCCTGGAACTCCCTCCCTAACAGCACTGTGTGTGTACCTACACCACATGGACTGCAGTGGTTCAAGAAGGCAGCTCACCACCACCTTCTCAAGGGCAGTTAGGGATGGGCAATAAATGCTGGCCTAGCCAGTGACGCCCACATCCCAAGAATGAATTTTAAAAACTGCTCATGCAGTGCAACTGATCTGAAACGTGTTGTCAAAGTGAATAAATTGCATCTTCAAATGGCATATGTATCCTACCATTTGCCTCATCTGCTGCTCAAGTCAAACCCCATCACTCACCTACCACTGATCTCTATCAATCAGTTCTCAACCCTTCAATTCATATGCTTTACCTCATCCTCACACACTTAGCACTGTTGCAATACTAACACTCACAGCTCACACACAGGGAGCTATTCAACTATGACAGCCATAAACAATGCTGCCATTGCCCTGCTTTGTGATCGCAGTCATAGCTGCAGCAGTTGGCAGATTTCAGCCAAGACCTCTACTGTGAGCGAAAGAAGTCTCATGCATTGGTCCTCACTAAATTTGAGGTAAAAGAATTGATTCTTGACGACCCTTGGCAGATATGGCCACTAGTTGAGTGTCCTTCTCCCTCTTCTCCTCTTCCCTTTTCAAGCAGTTTGTCCTGCTGTATGTGGTCTCTTATCATTCTGCCAGTCATGTTCAATGAGGCCACCTACCAGGCCATCAATGTCTGAAAGCAAATTGTTTCAGCGTAGTATTTTAAATGGTCAAAAATACTACTTCGAGACCAGCCAGACCACTCCCTGTAGAATATTCAAACTTCAGCCAAGTATAGGAAACCACCAAAACCACACACACTTGCACCAGCTGCAAGAAATAAACCAGCAACTAACTTGTAAGCAGTTCACAATCCCTTTAATAGTGCTGGCGGAGGTCCTTTATTCCGTTTACCAGCATGTGTGAGGTTATGACACAGCACTGGCTGTAGTATGGAGTTTGAAAATGGCAGTGCTGACATCAAATTAATGTTGCACACTGATTTGCATCATCATCTTGCTGCTCTACGTGTTACCAGTGGTTGTTGGGCACACTCGTGCAAATCCCTTTATCAAGATATTGTCTTGCACACTTCATGTCAGACGTGTGCACGTGCTTCTTGGATCCCATTTTCAATCCTTATGTGGTCGTATAGCGCCTAATAAAAAAAGGCTGCACGGACCAATCTAGCCCTACGGGGGTCAGGAGTTGGGTTTCATTGTTCAAGGAATGTGGGAATGGCTCCCTGCCTTTACATAAATGAAATCTGCAGCTTTATCCTGAAGGCAGTATTGTAGGTTGACATTCTCATAGGGTGCAGCTAATGATGTGGGATGCACATGTGCCTACAGCCAACTGTTACCCCATAATGTAAAAGTGCATTAGCATTCACATAGCAGCAGTCAGGGCGAATGCTACTTGCAGCTTTTTCCTTCCCCACAGTAGAGAGCCTTGCATCAAGAGTTCAGCAGCCAACTGAAAACTAGTTGTGCTCCAGTGGGCTGTATCACCACACCAAATCATCAGCTATTTTAAAATTGGCAGTAATAATTTATTTATACTTTGTCACTCCAACTTACTTTTTTTTAAATAGTGAACTGAAGAGGCAGGCAAGGTTTTTTAATTTTATTTATTTATTTAGAGATACAGCACTGAAACAGGCCCTTCGGCCCACCAAGTCTGTGCCGACCATCAACCTGTTTAGATATGAGCAACATTGCATTGTTTACTGTACAAATTACTCAATGGCTTCACCCTTCCCTATCTGTGTAGCCTCCTCCTACCCTACAAACCTTCAAGAACTCTGTGCTCCTTGAAATTCGATCTCCTGTGCATGCTGGTTTTTAAATTGCTCCACCATTGGTGGCTATGCTTTCAGTTACCTTGGCCCTAAGCACTAGAATTCCCTCCTTAAACCTCTTCGTCTCTCTATCTCTATCTATTTTAAGATCTCCTAAAAATCTACCTTTTTGATACATTTTACATCTTGAATACTGTGTGCAGTTTTGGTCTCCTTATTTAAGGCAGGATGTAAATGCGTTGGAGGCGGTTCAGAGGAGATTTACTCGATTGATACCTGGAATGAGCAAGTTGTCTTATAAGGAAAGGTTGGAGAGACTGGGCTTGTTTTCACTGGAGTTTAGAAGAGTGAGGGGAGACTTAATTGAAGTTTATAAGATCCTGAATGGTCTTGACAAGGTGGATGAGTCCAGAACTAGAGGGCACTGTTTTAAAATTAGGAGTCACCCTTTTAAAACAGAGATGAGGAGAATCTTTTTTCTCTCAGAGGATTGTGCGACTTTGGAACTCTCTGCCTCAGAAGGTGGTGGAGGCAGGGTCATTGAATATTTTTAAGGCAGGTAGATAGGTTCTTGTTAGGCAAGGGAATCAAGGCTTTCAGGGCTACATAGGAATGTGGAATTCGAGACACAAACAGATCAGCTATGATCTTATGGAATGGTGGAGCAGGCTAGAGGGGCCGATTGGCCTACTTCTGTTCCTAATTCATGTGTTTGTATGTATGTATGTTTGTATGTTTGTGCTTTTGGTCATCATTCCCAATTTCTATTTCTATGGCTTGGCATCAAAAAGTGTCAGTTTATTTTTACTGATACTGCTCTGGTTAAGCACCTTGGACATTTTACTATGCTATGTGTGCTATATAAATGTAAGTGGCTGTTGTTGTTATTGATGTCAAGGGAAATCCAGAGCTTAGGGGCTTGCCACCTGAAGGTGTGGTTACATAGAAATATAGAAAATAGGAGCAGGAGTAGGCCATTCGGCCCTTCGAGCCTGCTCCGCCATTCATTATGATCATGGCTGATCATCCAACTCAGTAACCTGTTCCCGCTTTCGCCCCATACCCTTTGATCCCTTTAGACCCAATAGCTATATCTAGCTCCTTCTTGAAAATATACAATGTTTTGGCCTCAACTGCTTTCTGTGGTAGTGAATTCCACAGGCTCACTACTCTCTGGGTGAAGATATTTCTCCTCATTTCAGTCCTGAAAGGTTTACCCCATATCCTTAGACTATGACTGCTGGTTCTGGACTCCCCCACCATCGGGATCATCCTTCCTGCATCTATCCTGTCAAGTCCTGTTAGAATTTTATAGGTTTCTATGAGAACCCCCTCACTTTTCTGAACTCCAGCGAATATAATTCTAACCGACTCAATCTCTTCTCATACGTCGTTCCGCCAACCCAGGAATCAGTCTGGTAAACCTTCGCTGCACTCCCTCTATAGCAAGAACATCCTTCCTCAGATAAGGAGACCAAAACTGCACACAATATTCCAGGTGTAGCCTCACCAAGGCCCTGTATAATTGCAGCAAGACATCCCTGCTCCTGTACTCGAATCCTCTCGCTATGAAGGCCAACATACCATTTGCCTTTTTATAACCGCCTGTTACACCTACATGCTTACCTTCAGCGACTGGTGTACGAGAACACCCAGATCTCGCTGCATATTCCCCTTTCTCAGTTTATAGCCGTTCAGATAATAATCTGACTTCCTGTTTTTGCTACCAAACCTCACATTTATCCACATTATACTGCATCTGCCATGCATTTTCCCACTCACTCAACTTGTTCAAATCACCCTGAAACCTCTCTGCATCCTCCTCACAACTCACCCTCCCACCCAGTTTTGTGTCATCTGCAAATTTGGAGATATTACACTTAGTTCCCTCATCTAAATCATTAATATATATTGTGAATAGCTGGGGTCCTAGCACCGATCCCTGAGGTACCCCACTAGTCACTGCCTGCCATTCGGAAAAAGACCCACTTATCCCTACTCTTTGTTTCCTGTCTGCCAACCGATTTTCTATCCATCGCAATACACTCCCTCCAATCCCATGCGCTTTAATTTTACGCGCTAATCTCTTATGTGGGACTTTGTCGAAAGCCTTCCGAAAGTCCAAATAAACCACATCCACTGGCTGCCCCTCATCAACTCTACTAGTTACATCCTCGAAGAATTCTAGTAGATTTGTCAAGCATGATTTCCCTTTCATAAATCCATGCTGGCTCTGCTCGATTCTACCATTGTTCTCCAAGTGCTCTGCTATAAAATCTTTGATAATGGACTCTAGAATTTTCCCCACTACTGACGTCAGGCTGACTGGTCTTTAATTCCCTGCTTTCCCTCTACTTCCCTTTTTAAATAGTGGGGTTACATTAGCTCCCTCCAGTCTGTAGAAACTGTGATTGCCAATGGTGGAGCAATGAAAATCAGGGCCAGAATTGAAGGAACACAGAGATAACTATGGGTTATAGGGTCCAATGAGGCTACAGAGATAGGGAGGGGAGAGATCGTGATGGGATTTGAAAACAAAGGATGATAAATTTTAAAATCAAGGTGTTGCCAGATCATTAACTGACATAGATCAGTGAGCACAGGGGCGATGGTGAACAGAACATGCTGTAAGTTAGGTTACGGGCAGCAGTTTTGGATGAGCTCAAATTTATGAAGATGGAATTTAGGAGGCCGGCCAGGAGAAAATTGGAAAAGTCAAATATACAGGTAACAAAAGGCATGGATGAGGGTTTCAGCAGCAGATGAGCTGAGGCAGGGACGGATTCAGGCAAAATTATGCAGGTGGAAATAGGCAGTCTTGGTGATGGAATGAATAGAGTCAGAAGCTCAGCTCAGGGTCAAATAGGACACCAAGGTTCTGTAAACAGTCTGGTTCAGACTCAGATAGTGGCCAGTGAGAACGATGCAGTCAGTGGCTAGGGAACAAAGTTTCTAGTGGGGACTTAAGAGAAGGGCCAGATTTTCCATCAATAATAATGGGGCTGTTAGTGTTCACCATAACTATGGAGTAAATCAGATAGTAACTTCCAGAGTATGCACATGTGCAGTTAAACTTGGGACTCTGGAAGTTGCTGTCTGAGGTACTCTGCTCCTCCGCAGACTGCTCTATAACAGAATCTCGTCGATAGACTATGCATTCAAATCCATATAAAGGCGTGAAGTTGGGGTACTTACTAGTTATCCATTAAACATGCCAGAAAGAAAAGTTAGAGCTGGTGCATTCATGAGTAAGTGATTTTTTAACAGCATGATAAGTAATAATTACTGCCAAATAACTTCTCTGGCCCAGAAAATTTTATTTTACAAGTGTGGAGTTTCATTCCTTCAGACGTTAATTAGTGTTGGAGATTTTTTAAAGTATTTTTTAAAATTTATCTTTCCATCTCTTATCTCTCTCTCTCTTTAGTTCAATTTGTCTCTTCTAATCTTTATTTTGCTTTTTGCACGTGATTTAAATTTAACTTATACTTCCTGGTTTAGTCTTCAAGCTGATTGGTTGAAGAGCCTTGCTGTTTCTTTCCCTGTTCACAGATGCTGCAGACCCCTGTAGAGGTTCAGATGCCCAATTAGAGCAAGTCTGCGTTCCAAAGTCTGTAAAACATTTGTGGACAGCAGTCAGTGTGGTGGACAGTGTTCCTTCCCCACCACAAAATCTGGGCCAAGGGCTTCAGTCTTCCCGATGTTTAGTTGGAAGAAATTTCTGCTTATCTAGTATTGGATGTCAGACAGGCATGTCCTCTTCCTCTCCATGTAAATGCAGAGGTCATGGCTAAAGTATTAAATGAGTACTTTGCATCTGTCTTCACAAAGGAAGGTTACAGTAGAAAGAGAGGGAAATTATAAACAGGATAGTAATAGATAGAGCAAACGTAAAAAAGGTTAGCGTCACTGAAATTTGGTAAGTCACCTGGTCTGGATGGAATGCATCCTAGGTTGCTGAAAAAAGCAAAGGAAGAAATAACAGAGGCATTGGTCACAATATTTTAATCCTCATTAGATACAGGAGTAGTGCTGGAGGACTTGAAGGTCGCTAATATTACACTACTATTCAAGAAAGGGAAGAGAGATAAACCAAGAAACTACAGGACGGTTAACCCTACATCGATGGCGGAGAGGTTTTTGGAAGCCATTATCAGGGACAAAATTAACTTATATCTTTGCAAATAAAAGTACATCAAAGAGAGCCAGCATAAATTTGTTAAACACAACTCTGACTAAATTGATTAAATTCTTTGATGAGGTAACAGGGAAGGTTTATCAAAGTAGTGTAGTAGATATTATATATATGGACTTTTGGAAGGCATTTGACAAAGTGTCATACAGGAGACTTGTTAAGAAGATGGAAGCCCATGCAGTTAAGGGGAAAGTGCTAGTATGGGTACAGAATTGACTCAGCGACAGGAAGCAGAGAGTGGTCGTGGTGGATGGATGTTTTTTAGCCTGAGAGGGAGTTTGCAATGATGTTCTCTAAGGGTCAGTTTTGGGTCCATTTTTTTATGAACTGAGACTAGGGTGTAGGGCGCAGCATTATCAAGTTCGCGGATGATATAAAACTTGGCAGTAGATAGTAATGAGGACAGTTGTAGACTTTAATGTGATATAGACAGGATAGGTGAAACAGGCAGATACAGGCAATTGGAGTTCAACGCACGGATGTGTGAAGTGGTGCACTTTGGGAGGAATAACATAGAAAGGCAGTATACAATAAATGGGATGATTTTGAAAAGTGTAGATGAGCAATAGAGACCTTGGTGTCCATATACACAAATCCTTAAAGGTGGCATAGCAAATTTTAAAAAAGCAGATGTTTTTTTTATTCAATCAGGGGATATGGGTGTCGCTGGCGAGGCCAGCATTTATTGCCCATCCCTAATTGCCCTTGAGAAGGTGATGGTGAGCTGCTTTCTTGAACCGCTGCAGTCCTTGGGGTGTAGGTACACCAATAGTGCTGTCAGGAAGGGAGTTCCAGGATTTTGACACACTGATAGTGAAGGAATGGCAATATAGTTCCAAGTCAGGATGGTGTGTGGCTTGCAGGGAAACTTGCAGGTGGTGGTGTTCCCATGCATCTGCTGCCCTTGTCCTTCTAGATTGTAGAGATTGTGGGTTTGGAAGGTGCTGTTGAAGGAGCCTTGGTGCGTTGCTGCAGTGAATCTTTTATATGGTACACACTGCTGCCATTGTACACGATGGTGAAGGGAGGGAATGTTAAAGGTGGTGGATGGGGTGCCAATCAAGCAGGCTGCTTTGTCTTTGGGTTTATAAATAGATAGAACAGAATATAAAAGCACAAGATCATGCTAGAACTTTATAAATTGCTGCTTAGGCCTCAGCTGGATTATTATGGAAAATTCTGGGCAACTCACTTCAGGGAAGATGTAAAGGCCTTAGAAAGGGTACAGTGGGGGTTTACCACATTACCAGGGATGAGGGACTTCAGTTACAAGGAGAGGTTAGAAACATTTAGGTCTATTCTCCCTGGAACAGAGGAGTGGTGACTTAATAGAGGTTTTCAAGATGAGAGGTTTTGATATAGAGAAAAACTATTCCTGCTGGTAAGTGGGTCAATAACTAGAAGTCATAGATTTAAAATCATTGGCAAATGATCTAGACTGGAGATGAGAAAAAATATTTTCACTCAGTTGTTGGGATGTGGACTGCTCTACCTGAAAAGGTGGTGGAAGCTCGTTCCATAAATAATTTTAAAAGGGAGTTGGACAGGTACTTGAAGATGAGGAACTTACTGGGTTATCGACAAAAAGTAGGGTTGTGGGACTAAGCATGACTGTTCTTTCAAAGAGCCAGCACAAGCATGACAGACTGAATGGCCTCCTCCTGTGCTGTATGGTTTTATGATTCTGGGTATTGTTAACATATATGTGAAACCTAGATTTTTGGATGATGTCACCGAAAAACAGCATGTAGATGAGAAATAGGAAAAGGACTAAGGATAAACTGGATCAACATTCATATGAAAGTTGCCCCAAAGAATTATTCCACTGGAATAAACAGATGTTTATAGGGATATTTGCCTGTGTTGAAATTTTTTTAAAACTTATAATTCAAGTATTGCTAGAATCCACATGAAAGTTGTGAAAATAACACTACATGTGATATTTCTCCGAGATCAGTTGCAGACGAGCTTCATTGGTGTGAATTGACAAACCAAGAACAATGGTAATTCCAATAGTCAATTAGCTGGTGTTAGCAGATTCAGTGATAAGGATCTTAGTCCATTTTTGGAGATTGACTATATTTGATATAAACAAATAACTATTTGGTTGAATTAAATCATGCAAGGTGTATCATCTGCTGCCTTGGTCTGAGGATCTGCATGATGCTCACAAGCCCCTAATAATTAATTAAAGGGTACACTTGACCTAGGGCAGTGACTTTATTTGACAGCTGTTTTCAGGATCATTGAAAAGAGAAATAGGCCCTTGATTGGTTGGAAGCTGCTGTAATTGATAGTTTGCAGGGCAGACATTTTATTTCACTGATTTATACATTGTTCTTAGGCAGTATTGAGATACAGAGAGCAGTCAGTATTTAAACTTAGAGTAACCAATTTAATAATAGTTAATAGTGACCATAATATAATATTGTAGATGTTGATTAAGTTTGAGATGGAGAAGGCTAAGTCATGAACCAATGTTTTAAATTTAAGAAGGCTGATAGTAGAAGATTGATTTAGGAATTGATTACAATAGATTTGGCAGGACTGTTAATGGATAAAACTAAAGATGAGCATTCGGAGTGCTCAAAAAGTAGTGTTTGGTAGAATACAAGACCTGTACAGCCCCCTAAAGAGCTAGAGCTCTGTGGGTATAATTAAACAACTTCAGTCAACAAGGTAAGTGAGAGATAGAAAACTAAAAGAAAAGCCTTATATGAAGGTCAAGAACAATTGTGATCCTATGAACTGGGAGAAATATGAACAGCAAAGGGATGCAAAGAAAGTGGTTAAAAACTACAAAAAGGCAATTTGCAAATAAGCTTGTGAGAGAGATCAAACACGACACTAAAGATTTTTAGAAATATGTTGAGAAAGAAGCTGGTTGAGATAGATAAAGTGTGCCCTTAATGACAAATGCAGGTAATTTTGTAATTGGAAATCTGAAAATGGTAGACTTACTAAATAGTTACATTTTAATGGGCTACATAGTAAGGGATAAGGTAGCAGAAGTAGAAGGAAAACTAAAAATAAATCATGGGGAGGGACTAACTAGATTCACTTTTTTTAGGTCATGATAGATAAATTCATGATTAAAGTTAGATAAGTTTCCAGTGTCAAATGGTTTCTACTCGAGGCTATTAAAAGTAGATGTAAAAATTGGTATTCGTCACGATCTTCCAAAATTCTTGATTCAAAAACTGTCCCCTTGAATTGGAAAACTGCCAATGTTACTCCACTATTTAAGAAGGGTAGGAGAAATAAACTGGGAAAATATAGGCTGATTAGTCTCAGTTATAGGAATATTAGAATCAGAAAGAGATAGCATAGATTTGTAAAGGATATGTCATGTCTAAATAGCCAACAAACATGTTAGATGACAGTATTTATGGATGTTTATTTCTTAGAATAGGATCATACAGTACAGAAGATACCCATCAAGCCTGTGCTGGCTCTTTGAAAAAGCTGTCCAATTTACATAGAATTATGTAGAATATATAGCACAGAAACAGGTCATTTGACCCAACCAGCCTATGCTGGCATTTATGCTCCACTCAGCCTAGTCCCATACTTCAGTTTTTTTCCCCATAATCTTGCAAATTAGTCCACAAGTATATGTTCAATTTCCTTTTGGACGTTCCTATGAAATCCACTTCCACAACACTTTTAGCCAATCTGTTACAGATCTTAACCCTTTTGACTGGGGTCGAGTCTCTCCTCATTTCCTCCCTTGTTCTTTTGTTAATCATTTTAAATCTATGACCTCTATTTATATGAACTTCCAGAAGGTGTTTCACATAAGAGACTGTTAACAAAAATGAGAGTGCATGCAATTAGAAGCAACCTATTGGCTTGGTTAAGGAATTGGTTAAGAGGCAGGAAGTAGAGTAAGAATAATGGGTATGTATTCCAATTGTTAGGATGTGACAAGTAGGATATTTACTGGGGGCCCAGGTTTTCACTGTTTTTAAATGATTTGGATGAAGGAATAGAGAGCTGTATAACTAAGTTTATTAACATTATGTTAGGTGGCACAGTAAATAGTGAAGATGGGAACAGCAAATTGCAAAAGGATATTGATAGATTGGGAGAGTGGCAAAAATGTGGCTGATGGAGTTTAATATGGGGAAGTTTAGTTTAGAGATACAGCACTGAAACAGGCCCTTCAGCCCACCGAGTCTGTGCCGACCATCAACCACCCATTTATACTAATACTACACTAATTCCGTATTCCTACCACATCCCCACCTGTCCCTATATTTCCCTACCACCTACCTATACTAGGGGCAATTTATAATGGCCAATTAACCTATCAACCAGCAAGTCTTTGGCATGTGGGAGGAAACCGGAGCACCCGGAGTAAACCCACGCAGACACAGGGAGAACTTATGCTGCCCATAAGTGTGAGGTCATTTATTTTGGACCTAAGAAAGATAAATCAGAGTATTTTCTAAATGGCATGAAGGAAGGATCTGTGATTGAGCAGAGAGATTTAAAGGTCCAAGTACATAAATCACTAAAAGCTAATGGACAGGTACAAAAAATAATTTAAAAGGCTAATGGAATTTTGACCTTTATCTCAACAGGGCTGGAATACAAAGGGTAGAAGTTATGTTACAGCTGTACAGTGCCCTGGTTAGACCCTATCTGGAGTACTGCATTCAGTTCTGAGTACCGCACCTCTGGAAGGAGATATTAGCCTTGGAGAGGGGTGCAGTGCAAATTCACCGTAATGTTGATGGTTTCATAAGGCTTAAGTTACGAGGATATGTTGCATATACCAGGGTTGTATTCGCTTGAATATAGCAGTTTGAGAGAGAATCTAATTGAAGTGATCAAAGGAGTTGGTGGGGTAGCTAAAAAGAAATTACATTCTCTGGTGGAGGAGTCCAGAATAAAAAGAAATAACCATAAAATTAGAGCTAGGCCATTCAGGGGGAAGATGTAGGTCAACACTTCTTCACATACAACGTTGTGAAAATCTGGAACTCTCTTTCCCCAAAAAGCTGTTCAGGTGAGATCAATTGAAGGTGTCAAAATTGGGATTTAGAAATTTAGTAGGCAAGAATATTAAGGAACCAAGACTGATAGCTGTTCTACATTTTAATTCTATCTATGATCTAATTGAATGACAGAACAGGCTTGAGGGGCTGAATGGTCTATGCCTGTCCCCGAAAGCGGTTCTGCTGAGGGACAATGAGCAGCTCGGGGCTAAATTAAAAAGCAGAACCACAAAGGTAATAATCTCCAGATTACTACTTGAGCCACGTGCAAATTGGCGTAGGGTAAATAAGATTAGAGAGGTAAATGTGCAGCTCAAAGATTGGTGTGGGAGAAATGGGTTCTGATTCATGGGACACTGGCACCAGTACTGGAGGAAGAGAGAGCTGTTCCATTGGGATGAGCTTCACTTGAACCATGCTGGGACCAGTGTCCTGGCAAATTGTATAACTAGTGTTGTAGATAAGGCTTTAAACTAAATAGTGGGGGGGAGGGTTCAATTGAAGGGAAGTTTAAAAAGTCGAAAAGTAATGAGAGAGCAGAGGTGCAGGGTAGTGAAGGGGCATACATTGATCAGAGTGTGACTGGAAGGGACAGAGAATACAAGCATAAGAGTACAGCGGAAATTAGAACCAAAGTAGGTAAAATGTCAAAGCTTGAGGCTCTTTATCTGAATGCACATAGCATTTGTAACAAGATAGATGAGCTCACGGCACAAATAGAAATAAATGAATATGATTTGATAGCTATCACAGAGATGTGGTTGCAGGATGACCAGGATTGGAAACTCAATGTTCAAGGATATTCAATGTTCTGGAAGAATAGGCAGAAAGGAAAAGGAGGTAGGGTAGCTTTGTTAATAAAGGAAGGGATCAGTGCAGTTGTGAGTAATGATATAGGTGTAATAGATCGTGATGTAGAATCAGTTTGGCTGGAAATAAGGACTAGCAAAGGAAAGAAATCTTGGGTGGGAGTGGTCTATAGGCCCCCGAGGAGTTGCCTCTCTGTAGGACAAATTATTAATCAGGAAATAATGGAGGTATGTAAGAAGGGCACAACAATTATTATGGGTGATTTTAATCTGCATATAGACTGGACAAATCAAATTGGCAAGGGTAACATGGAAGACGAATTTGTAGAGTGCATCAGAAGTGGCTGCAGAGATAGTGGAGGCATTGATCATAATATACCAAAACTCACTAGATTCTGGTAGGGTACCAGTGGATTGGAAAACCGCTAATGTGACGCCCCTATTCAAGAAAGGAGGGAGACAGAAAGCCGGAAACTATAGACCAGTTAGCTTAACATCTGTCATTGGGAAAATGCTAAAGTCCATTATTAAGGAAGAAATAGCTGGACGTTTAGAAAAACATAATGCAATCAAACAGAGTCAATATGGTTTTATGAAAGGGAAATCATGTTTGACAAATTTGTTAGAGTTCTTTGAGGCTATAACAAGCCGAGTGGATAAAGGGGAACTGGTAGATGTAGTGTATTTGTATTTTCAGAATGCGTTCGATAAGGTGGCACATAAAAGGTTGTTGCACAAAATAAGAGCTCAGGGCAGGGTATTGGGGGTAATGTGTTGGCATGGATTGAGGATTGGCTAACACAGAAGGCAGAGAGTCGTGATTAATGGGTTGTTTTCAGCTTGGAAAACCATAACTAGTGGGGTGCCACAAGGATCGGTCCTAGGGCCTCAACTATTTGGGGTGGCGCAGTGGTTAGCACCACAGCCTCACAGCTCCAGGGACCCGGGTTCAATTCTGGGTACTACCTGTGCGGAGTTTGCAAGTTCTCCCTGTGACCACGTGGATTTTCGCCAGGTGCTCCGGTTTCCTCCCACCGCCAAAGACTTGCAGGTGATAGGTAAATTGGCCATTGTAAATTGCCCCTAGTGGAGGTAGGTGGTAGGGAATATGGGATTACTGTAGGGTTAGTATAAATGAGTGGTTCTTGGTCGGCACAGACTCGGTGGGCCGAAGGGCCTGTTTCGGTGCTGTATCTCAAAATAAAATAAAATTTACTATCTATATTAATGACTTGGAGGAAGGGACAGAGTGTAGTGTATCCAAATTTGCTGACGATACAAAAATAGGTGGGAAGGCATGTTGTGATGAAGACACAAAGAATCTGCAAAGGGATATAGATAGGTTTAGTGAGTGGGCAAAAACTTGGCAGATGGAGTTCAATGTGGGAAGGTGTGAGGTCATCCATTTTGGTAGGAAGAATAAAAAGGCAGATTATTATTTAGTTGGAGAAAGACTACAAAATACTGCAGTACAGTGGGATCTGGGTGTTCTTGTACATGAAACACAAAAAGTTAGCATGCAGGTACAGCAAGTAATTAGGAAGGCAAATGGAATTTTGGCATTTATTGCTAGGGGGTTAGCTTTTAAAAACAGGGATGTCTTGTTACAACTGTAAAGGGTATTGCTGAGGCCACACCTGGAGTACTGAGTACAGTTTTGGTCCCCATTTAAGGAAGAATATACTAGCATTGGAGGCAGTTCAGAAAAGGTTCACTGGGCTGATTCCTGGGATGAAGGGGTTGTCTTGTCAAGAACAGTTAAACAGGTTAGGCCTTTATTCATTGGAGTTTAGAAGAATGAGAGGTGATCTTATTGAAACGTATAAGATTCTAAGGGGGCTTGACAGGGTAAATGTTGAGAATATGTTACCACTGGTGGTGGAATCTCGAACTAGGGGACATAATTACAGAATAAGAGGTCACACATTTAAAACTGAGATGCAAAGGAATTTCTTTTCTGAGGGTGATGAATCTCTGGAATACTCTACCTCAGAGTTGTGGAGGCTAGATCACTAAATGTATTTAAGGAGGAGGTAGATAGATTTTTGAAATCTCGGGGAGTCGAGGGTTATGCGGAGCAGGCCCAAAAGAGGAGTTGAGGGTTGATCTGTCCCAGGCATGATCTTATTGAATGGCGGGGCAGGCTTCAGGGGCTGAATGGCCTACTCCTGCTCCTATTTCTTATGTTCTTATTCCTACGAGTATCTAAACTTAATCTATCCAGAGGGAGGTAAGGCACCAAATGGTCTTTTGTTTAAAGGTCTATAATTGAGAGAAAGTGAGTTGCATATTTGTTTTGTATATTATGGAGTGCATGGCAAAATATTTCATTTGCAATGTGAACTATTTGGTCTGATATTTTGTCTAACTAAAACCATTTATTGGTTCAAAATCTATGCCTCAAATTGGTAAGAATGTTTATCCAGTCCGCTGTTTGGAGTGAGAGGAGTAATCATGTAGTATATTCCAGTAGCTGATGTAGAGAGTAAGGGTTCTTTGTTACAGTACCTGGGACATGCTCTCATTTACACAGATATTGGGCAGAAAAAGATGCACTCTGGATTGTAGGAGATGTGAGCTCTATTTATGGAAGTAACTGCTGATGTTGAACCTGGCAGAAAGTCTCGTGTAATAACCCAAAACAGGAAAGACTTACATAAGCAAGCTTCATTTTCCAGAAAATGTGAGGTATGACGGATGTTCATTTCCTGCTGCACACATGCAGAATAAGGCAAACATTTTTTCATTCTTGCACTTTCCATTATTCTGTTGTTTTTCATTATTGCAGTAAGTCATGAATACATCTACAAACTGTAGCTATCAAACCTTGAACAAACACTTAAAATAAGGCACGTGCTGCTTTATTAGCATGTTCTGACCACTTGAATGGTCAATACTATAAGGGCGGAACCTGTATCTCTCCCATGATTTTCATGCAAAATAAAAAAAGCTTCTTGTTAACTAAAGGAAACATGATCTATTTAAAGTGCAGATGATATGAGCCATGGGAGTGGGTGGGTATTTCTCTATTCCAACAACAACATGTATTTATATAAAGACTTTAATGTAATAAAAGGTTTCAAGGAACTTCACGGGAGCATTATCAAACAAAATGATACTGAGCCACAAAAGGAGATATTAAGTCAGATGACCAAAAGCTCAGTTAAAAAGTTTAAGTCATAAGGAGTGTTTTAAAGGAGGAAAGTGAGAAGGAGAGGCAGCGATGTGCAGGGAGTGTATTCCAGAGCTTGGGGCCTAGGCAACTGAGGGTGTGGCCACCAATGGTGAAGTGATTATAATCAGGGATACTCAAAAGACCAGAATTAGAGGGGCAGAGATATCCTGGAGGGTTGAGGGGTTGCAGGAAATTACTGACATAGGGAGGGAATGAGGGCATTGAGGGATTTGAAAACAAGAATGAGAATTTTAAAATCAAAATGTTGCTTGACTGGGAGCCAATGTAGGTCAGTGAGCACAGGGATGATAAGGGAATGGGACCTGATGCGAGTTAAGACATGGGCAGCAGAGTTTTGGATGACCTCAAGTTTATGGAGGGTAGAATGTGGGAGACCAGCCAGGAGTACATTGGAAGAGTTAAGTTTTGAGGTAATGAAGGCAGGAATGAGGGTTTCAGCAGCAGATGAGCTGAGATAGGGGCGAAGTCATGTGATATTACAGAGATGGAAATAGGCAATCCTACTGATGGCATGAAAATGAGATCAACTCCGGGTCAAGTGCGACACCAAGGTTGCGAACAGACTGGCTTAATCTCAGACTGTTGCCAGGGAGAGGGAGGGAGTCGGTAGCTAAAGAATGGAGTTTGAAGTGGGAACAGAAAACAATGGCTTCAGTCTTCCCAATATAGTTGGAAGAAACTTCTGCTCATCCAGTACTGGATGTTGGATAAGCAGTCTGATAATTTAGCAAAAGTGGAGAAGACGAGAGAAGTGGTGGTGGGGTAGAGCTGAGTGTCGCCAGCATACCTCTGAAAACTAATACTGTGCTTTTGGATGATGTCGCTGAGGGGCAGCATGTAAACGAGAGATAGGAGGGGCCAAGGATAGATTCTTAGTGTACACCAGAGGTAACTGTGCGGGAGCAGGAAGAGAAAGCATTGCAAGTGATTCTCTGGCTACGATTAGATAGAAAAGAATGGAACCAGGTGAGAGCAGTCCCACTCAGCTAGACAACAGTGGAGAGGTATTGGAGGATGTTGTGGTGAACTGCGTCAAAGGCAACAGACAGGTCGAGAAAGACAAGGAGGGAAAGTTTAACTTTGTCATGGCCACATAGGATGTCATTTGTGACTTTGATCTGAGCTGTTTCAGTACTGTAGCAGGGGCTGAAACCTGATTGGAGGGATTCAGTCTTGGAGTACCAGGAATGATGGGTAAGGATTTGAGAGGTGACAACATGTTCAAGCACTTTGGAGAGGAAAGGGAGGTTGGAGATGGGATGGTAATTTGCAAGGGTGGTGGGGTCAATGGTCAATTCCCTTTCCGATCAGTAGTATGTCTTTATAGAGCATAAAGGCTTGTTGCTTGGGGGAGGAACAAGTATTCACTGCTGGTTTTAGGTAGTTCTGCTTATTTTGGTTGAATTCAGAGGATCAGTATGGACTGCTGAAAAGTGTGTCAATGATTAAGGAATTGAATTAAATTCACTCTTTGCTGGTTGAGTTTGAATAATACAAGCTGGAGAAGAAGTATCATTATGC
Source organism: Heterodontus francisci (assembly GCF_036365525.1). Classification (NCBI taxonomy): domain Eukaryota; kingdom Metazoa; phylum Chordata; class Chondrichthyes; order Heterodontiformes; family Heterodontidae; genus Heterodontus; species Heterodontus francisci. The sequence continues at coordinate 67,684,940 of NC_090384.1, forward strand.
CTCTGATGGCATAATTGCACTCTTTTCTCAAACACCTTCCATAGGTGTCAGCCATGGCTCAGTGATAGCATTCTTCCCTCCTGAGTCAGAAGCTTATGGATTTTTAAAAATCATTCATGGGATGTGGGCATTGCTGGCTCGGCCAGCATTTATTGCCCATCCCTAATTGCCCTTGAGAAGGTGGTGGTGAGCTGCCTTCTTGAACCACTGCAGTCCATGTGAGGTAGGTATACCCACAGTGCTGTTCGGAAGGGAGTTTCAGGATTTTGACCCAGCAACAGTGAAGGAACAGCGATATAGTTCCAAGTCAGGATGGTGTGTGACTTGGAGGGGAACTTGCAGGTAGTGTTCCCATGCATTTGCTGCCCTTATCCTTCTCCTTGGTAGAGGTCGTGGGTTTGGCAGGTGCTGTCTAAGGAGACTTTGTGCATTGCTGCAGTGCATATTGTAGATGGTACACACTGCTACCACTCTGTCGGTGGTGGAGAGAGTGAATTTGTGGATGGGGTGCCGATCAAGTAGGCTGCTTTGTCCTGGATGGTGTTGAGCTTCTTGAGTGTTGTTGGAGCTGCACCCATCTAGGCAAGTGGAGAGTATTCCATCACACTCCTGACTTGTGCCTTGTAGATGGTGGACAGGCATTGGGGAGTCAGAAGGTGAGTTACCCGACACAGGATTCCTAGCCTCTGACCTGCTCTTGTAGCCATGGTATTTATATGGCTACTCCAGTTCAGTTTCTGGTCATTGGTAGCCCCTAGGATGTTGATAGTGGGGGATTCAGCAATGGTAATGCCATTGAATATCAAGGGGAGATGGTTAGATTCTCTCTTGTTTGAGATAGTCATTACCTGGCACTTGTGTGGCATGAATGTTACTTGCCACTTATCAGCCCAAGCCTGCATATTGTCCAAATTTTGCTGCATTTCTGAATGGACTGCTTCAGTATCTGAGGAGTCATGAATGGTGCTGAATGTTGTGCACTCATCAGCGAACATCCCCACTTCTGACCTTATGATTGAAGGAAGGTCATTGATGAAGCAGCTGAAGATGGTTGGGCCTAGGACACTACCCTGAGGAACACCTGCAGTGATATCCTGGAGCTCAAATGATTGACCTCCAACAACCACAACCATCTTCCTTTGTGCTAGGTATGATTCTAACCGGCAAAGAGTTTTTCGCCTGATTCCCATTGACTTCAATTTTTCTTTGGCTCCTTGATGCCATACTCAGTCAAATGTGGCCTTGATGTCAAGGACAGTCACTCTACCCTCACCTCTTTTGTCCATGTTTAAACCAAGGCTGTAATGAGGTCAGGAGCTGAGTAGCCATGGCGGAACCCAAACTAAGCATCACTGAGCAGGTTATTGCTAAGCAAGTGCCACTTGATGGCACTGTCGATTACACCTTCCATCTCTTTACCGATGATTGAGAATAGACTGATGGGGTGGTAATTGGCCAGGTTGGACTTGTCATGCTTTTTGTGTACAGGACATACCTAGGCAATTTTCCACATTGTTGGATAGATGCCTGTGTTGTAGCTGTACTGGAACAGCTTGGCTAGGGGCGCAGCAAGTTCTGGAGCACAGGTCTTCAGTAATATTGTCAGGGCCCATAGCCTTTGCGGTATCCAGTGCCTTCAGTTGTTTCTTGATATCACGTGGAGTGAATCGAATCGGCTGAAGTCTGGCATCTGTGATGCTGGGGACTTAAGGAGGAGGCTGAGATGAATCATCAACTCGGCATTTCTGGCTGAAGATTGTTGTAAATGCTTCAGTCTTATCTTTCGCACTGAAGTGCTGGGCTCCCCCATCATTGAGGATGGGGATGTTTGTGGAGCCACCTCCTCCAGTTAGTTGTTTAATTGTCCACCACCATTCACGGCTGGACGTGGCAGGATTGCAGAGCTTAGATCTGATCCGTTGGTTATGGGATCGCTTAGCTCTGTCTATCGCATGCTGCTTATGCAGTTTGGCATGCAAGTAGTCCTCGGTTGTAGCTTCACCAGGTTGACACCTCATTTTGAGGTATGCCTGGTGCTGCTCCTGGCATGCCCTCTTGCACTCTTCATTGAACAGGGTTGGTCTCCTGGCTTGATGTTAATGGTAGAGTGGGGGATATGCCAGGCCATACGGTTACAGATTGTGGTTGAGTACAATTCTGCTGATGCTGCCCACAGCACCTCATGGATGCCCAGTTTTGCATTGCTAGATCTGTTCGAAATCTATCCCATTTAGCACGATGGTAGTGCCACGCAACTTGATGAAGGGTATCCTCAATGTGAAGGTGGGACTTCGTCTCCATAAGGACTGTGCGGTGGTCACTCCTACCAATACTGTCATGGACAGATGCATCTGCAGCAGGCAGATTGGTAAGGATGAGGTCAAGTATGTTTTTCCCTCTTGGTTTTCTCACCACCTGCCACATACCCAGTCTAGCAGCTGTGTCCTTTAGGACTCAGCCAGCTCTGTCAGTAGTGGTGCTACTGAGCCACTCTTGGTGATGGACATTGAAGTCCCCCACCCAGAGAACATTCTGCACCCTTGCCACCCTCAGTGCTTCCTCCAAGTGGTGTTCACGGAGGAGTACTGACTCATCAGCTGAGGAAGGGTGGTAGGTGGTAATCAGCAGGAGGTTTCCTTGCCCATGTTTGACCTGATGCCATGAGACTTCATGGGGTCTCGAGTCGATGTTGACGACTCCCAGGGCAACTCCCTCCCACCTGTAGCATTGTGCCGCCACCTCTGCTGGATCTGTCCGGCCGGTGGGACAGGACATACCCGGGAATGGTGATGGCAATGTCTGGGACATTGTCCGTAAGATATAATTCCATGAGCATGACTATGTCAGGCTGTTGCTTGACTAGTCTGTGGGACAACTCTCCCAACTTTGGTACAAGCCCCCAGATGTCGGTAAGGAAGACTTTGCAGGGTCGACAGTGATGGATTTGCTGTTATCGTTTCCAGTGCCTAGGTTGATGCTGGGTGGTCTGTCCAGTTTCATTCTTTTTTTTATTGACTTCGTAGTGGTTAGCTACAACTGAGTGGCTTGCTAGGCCATTTCAGAGGGCATGTAAGAGTCAATCACATTGCTGTGGGTCTGGAGTCACATGTAGACCAGACCAGGTAAGGACAGCAGATTTCCTTCCCTAAAGGACATTGGTGAACCAGATGGGTTTTTACAATAACCGACAATGGTTTCATGGTCATCATTCGACAAGCTTTTTAATTCCAGATTTATTATTTGAATTCAAATTCCAAGGGCCAAGTGCTGGAGAATGGGACTAGGTGCTTGATGACCAGCACAGACACGATGGGCCGAAGGGCCTGTTTCTGTGCTGTATGAATCTATGACCTTCTGCTGTGGTGGGATTTGAACCTATGTCCCCAGAGCAATACCCTGGGTGTCTGCGTTACTAGTCCAGTGACAATACCACGATGGAACTGCCTCCAAAGACGTGAGCACATAATCTTGGCTCCAGTGCAGGGAGTGCCAGTCAGGAATTTCGTGGGAGATGGTGCAAACTGGCATTGCTTAGTCTCGGCAGGCAGGTTCCATCAGGTCAGCAGGAGTCCCCGTGACTGGGAGGGGAGGCCTAAGATTTCCTTTCCCCAGAAAGAAAGTTTTATATATATATATATTTTTTTTAAATGTTAACTTTGCCATTTCTGGTCTCAATCCACTTCCTCCCCAAGTTGGCCTGGAACTAACTGTCTCTTTACACTCAGGCCTCTGTGTAAAGTTGCGGTCGGATCCTAATGACATTTCACCAGCCAGGTCGGATAGAAATTGTCCCACCTTTCTCGCCTCACTTTTAACAATTCTCTTCTTACTCATGTTTTTGTATAGTACTTACTGTTAATATACCCTCAATTTCCCTATTTCTCTTACTTTCTTGCATTCTCGCAATCATTTTTTTTTTACCAATAGGCTCCATGTCCTTTTCTTCAATTTTAGTTTGTTTCTAACTTTTTTATTTATCCACATTATCGAGAAATGTAAAGTACTCAGCTTGTTATGGTTTATATTTATTCTGCAACTTTGCAGTCTCCTTTTTTTTAAAACCTGATTTGATCTACATTCCTGTTTGCCAGTTTCTCTTTGCACCTCACTTCAGCTAGCTGACTCCTCGTCTTCCTAGAGTCTGTTGAGATTCCTTCTTGTCATCACCACTTCCATGATGCTCACCTACATTTAGCTCTTCTATCTGATTTACTTGGTTATTCATAACTAAACCTAGCAATGGATGTCCCCTTGTAGACATATGAACATATTGCTTGAGTAACTGTCAGCTGTGGATCAGTTGGTAGCACTCTCGCTTCTGAGTCACAAAGTTCTATGTTCAAGTCCTTGAGCACAAAAATCAAGGCTGACACACCAGTGAAGTTCTGAGGGAGTACTGCACTGTCGGAGGTGCCGTCTTTCAGATGAGAAGTTAAACCAAGGCCCCATCTGCCTACTCAGGTCAATATTAAAGATCCCATGGCACTATTTTGCAGAAGAATAGGGGATTTATCCATTGTGCCCAGGTTAATATTTATCCCTCAATCAACATCACAAAAAAAACAGATTATACGGTCATTATCACATTGTTGTTTGTGGAAGTTTGCTGTGCACATCTTGGCTGCCACATTTCCTACATAACAGCATTGATGACACTATTGGCTGTAAAGCACTTCGAGATGTCCGGTAGTCGTGAAAAGTGCTTTATAAAAATCAAGCATTTTTTAAGGAGTCCTGCACACATTCTAGGAATTCCATTCTCTATTTACTCCCTGAATGTCCCCATCAATGAGTGAATAATTAAAATTTCCTAGAAAAATATTGTTGTTCCTACTCAATTCACAGATTTCTTCTTCCATTTCCATCCCACAATTAGGGATCTGTGGTACAGCTCTACTGAATGTACCAATCCTATTTTTATCTTTGATCTCTAACTATATCGACTGTTTGTGTACATCCTCCCTACAGCTCATATTACCTCTTTCATCAATATTGCCGCTGCTCTTCCCTTCTTACCTATTCTTTCCCTCGTGATTTGTGCATTTTCTGCTCTGAACAAATCGGTGGCCAACTTTTTGTTACTGATCTTTAAAGTGTATCTTCCTGCGATCTAAAGGTTTCCAATTTTCCCCACTTTATTTTCCACACTTTGTGCATTGCAATGATCTTTTTGTGTTCATATTTAATGCTATTCCTTTACCTTTGATTTTTTTCTTTTGGTCCAATCTCAGTCTTCTCCCTGCTGATAATTGGGTAATTTGATTTTCATCTCCTTTTATTCCTAGTGTATGCCATTCCTTTTGCTAATTTTTTATTTTTTTATTAACCTCATTTTTTTGTCATCTTTTTTCTGATATTTTATTTTCCCCACCTCTCCTCTCTACCTTCTTTCCTGTTGAAAAGCCTCTTCACTTTCCTATTTATCTTTGCCAATAATTATCTCAGTTCCTGTCCAAACGTAGCCCATTATTGCTGAATAGCTCTCACCTTCCCCAGAATGCCTACAAAATAGAAACTCTCTTGATGCCACCTTTAACCAATCTTACTAACCTTCCCCATTCTATCATGTGAAATCCTGCTTCCTAAACACCTTTTGCAGAACTTCAATCCTTTTCTTTCCTATATTGTTTCTACCAAGTGGGCCACAATGACTGGCAGCTGTCCCTTCCAATTCATAATCTTTTGCAGTCTTCTGAAATGTCCTTTACCTGGGAAGAATGCTTGGTCTGAACTCCACATCCTTCTCAATACTGAGTCTCCTTATACTACTGCATTCCTAACAACCACCCCCCCCCCCCCCCCCCACCCACCCCCCGAACCATCTCATGTTATTTTTGGGGCCATTGTAATCCATGTTATGGTCCTGCCTAGAACCTACATCTTCCCCTACAGGAGGCCAGTGCTCCAACTTGGAGAGGATTATTTGCTCTGTGCATTTTTGCTTTAGCATGTTATACTTTGCTTTCCTTGACTGGTGGATAGTTGCCACTCTGTCCTTTATCATTGCATGTTTCCTATCTCTCCTCTTGAGGGACTAACTAATCTCTGAACTCCTGCTTCAACAGCACACTCCTTCTCCGTTGTATTAGATTGTCTTCAGCTCTGCCTTAAATTCTGAGATCTTGAGTTCAAGTGATTTCAGTTGGAAACAATATCTGTAGATGTGTTTGAGTCAACATCTTGCAGGATCTGCGCATCATTCTCCCTTCCTATGTTGACTTTCTTACTATAAATGTTAGCTAAATTATTACATTGGTGCTAAGTATAACAAAAAATATTCTAAGTCTGTTACAAAGGTCCTCATAATTACAACAAACATGCTATTCCACTATTGTCCATTGGTAACTCCGTTTACATCGCAAATACAACTCGATTGAGAAATAGATCAGCATCAATCTCGACGTGAAGGACAATCCAAGGTTCCTCTAATTCATGTCTAGCAACGCCCTTACAATTTTTCCTCACCCGCCCCCATCCCCCCAATACCGGGACAGTAAGTGCAGCACAGCTATTTTAGGGCCACTATTGTCCTGTTTCCACCAGTTAAAATTAACCATTGTGTCTCTCCCCTAATGGTTCTATTTTCTACTAGTTTTTGGTTTCTTAAAACACCTTCTCATCTTCAATATTTACATTGCAGGATCTGTTGATACAGTTAATTTATGTAATAATTCTGACATAATTTAACTGCTTAATGAGACTTGATGCAATCTCTTCATTTCCTCACATTCTTCAAAGCTTTTCCAATAAAATAAAAGAAAAGTACTGCAGATGCTGAAAATACTTAGCAGGTCTGTTAACAGAGTTATCATTTCAGGTCTGTGACCTTTCATCCAATTACTGACTGTATCTATTTAGTGCGTTTTGAATAATAGGTTTGCCGAACTGTGCAGTATTCACAATTCTTAACATTAGTTTTCTGTTTTAAAATAACCTTTCACCTGGTACAATTACACACACCAGGATACAATCAAGCACAAATAGTATAGATGCTGTATTGTATTGGCTTGGAGTATATACAAATACTTAGCTGAAAGCACGTGGAGCTATAGGAAGTTCTGTCTAGGCTATTTCTTTCTCCTTTTAAAATATTCTTGTAGAATCAAAGTTAGTTGGTTGTTAAATTCAGTTTGTAACAAACTAGAAAATATCCCTGAACTTTAAAACATGTAGCCTGGATATTCTGCTATCAGCGGGTCAAAACCAGTAATGGGTTAGGCAAGCATGGGCACAAAGGAACTTGGGAGACTGGACACCGCAGGCACTGTAAGGTTGGGATTGTACACATGGGTTTAATGTTCCAGAGCCAATTTTTTTTTTTTTTTAAAGCATGCAATTCGTGTGCTGAAGATGCTCAACTAAGGCTGTACCTTTTGAATCCTTTGAACAAAGATGTCATCATTCTCCTTCTCTATCCCTCCTTCTTCTTTGTCACTCTGTACTGTGCATTGCCCAGTGCCTTCTGTTCCCTATCACTAATAAAAGCCCCTGGGTGCTTGTCTCTAGGTTAGTGTTTGGAAGTAATAGAATGAATGATGTATGGGCAGGTCAGAAACTGTAGTGAGAGGACTGCTCTTCCTCCATGTCAACAGGTATGTGCTTCTTCTGGATGGAGGATACAGTAACAGGATCAATACTCAACAGTGAGCTACAATGAATCTTTTAAAGTGCAATACAACTGCAGTAGGCTAGCTGAGGGCACATATTGTCTGCTGAAGTCTCAACAGGCAGAAACAGTTCATTTATACGCAAACTTGTGCCACCTGCCCACAAATCTCCATTATCTATTTATCACCAAATGTCCTATAATGTTTAGTGCTTTTTCCTCAGAGGCTCTACTTGCACCTACTTGGCACTTCGTTCCCTGTGGACTTTCTCTCCTTTGCATTATGTGCCACCTTTACCTGCAACACAAATTCAGGCTAGGTTACATGATGGGTTCATTCTGTTCATTTAGTAATCTTGTAAATGGCTACGTGCAAGCTGTGATAGAGTGCTGGCATTGACACTTTCAGTGGCAGGCATGTGGACTGTTGATCGTGCAATACCCAGCATGAATGACAACTGTATGTGACAGCAATGGTGCTTAGCAATGTTTGCATGACCAGCACATGCAACGCTGCGACAATAGCATAAATAGGTGGTGCAGGGAAGTTCTTTTAATAGTATGTGTTGCACTTACTTTGCCCAAGTCTGGTCAGGTCTTGAATTTTTTAATCTGCCATTGAGTCGCTGATTTTGAGATTGTGGAGATGGCACTAACTGCTTCACTAGCCTTCTTTGACTGTATTCTCATTGTGACACAAAACAATCCCTTCCCCCATGTGCCAGAATCCTACATGCCTTCATTGCTTCAATTTCAGCATTGTTTGATGCTTCTCGTTCATGTATGTCTTTTGGTGGTCATAACTTTTAACCTCTGCTGCCAGGCTGTTGCTTAATGCTGCTAAAGGACTTTAAATTCTGTAGAAGCACCTCTGTTTTTGCCTCCACATACAAATGCAGATAATCACTGGCAGGTCTTCAGCAGAAGCCTGCCAATAGTTATTTAAATAACTTACCTGGGAAATTTGCCAAAATTAGCAGTAGGCTCAATGGGCAGACAAAAGTACACGTTCCCTGCACTTCTATTACCATTCTGCTACATCAGGAAATCTAGTCCATGGTCTGTATTCATCAGCCATATTAGTAAACTGCAAATCATAAAGATTTCTAGGTTAAAGAGAACTTCCTGCATTTAAGTATATGGATATAAATATATGCCAATATTAATGCAGTGCATGCACAAGGATAGTTAAAGGGACTTTTTTTTAATTGAGTGATCCTTGCTCTGACAGCCACAGACCTGAGCAGATTTCGATAAGCTGAGCAACTGTTTGAAAGATTCCTTACTTTTAAAGGTCTCCTTGGATTTTTGGCACTTATTAGTGCTGGAAGGGAGAAATATTGAGGTGAGACATTTTAAGGCTGGGTCATCGACCTAAGTTAATGTTTCAGGCCTGTGACCTTTCATCAGTTTTGATGAAAGGTCACAGACCTGAAATGGTAACTCTGTTTCTCTCTCCACAGATGCTGCCAGACCTGCTGAGTATTTCCAGCACTTTGTTTTTGTTTCAGATTTTCAGCATCCACAGTATTTTGCTTTTATTATCATCAACCTAATTTGGATGTGCTGGTGATTCCTGGGGTAGTAATGCATCAGTCTCCTTTGCTAATATAAGAGAAAGAGGTGCTACTGGCAGTAAGCATACAGTACTGACAGGTGGCAGAAATGAGACCCATCAAATTTGGAAAAGCTGGGTTTCCTTACAGCAATCAAGTGCCAGAAAGGTGTCCTTCTACGAAAGGGCCAATTTTTTGCAATTACAGGAATTCTTCAGCCGGACCTGTGACACACTTGTTAGCAGTTGGTTAATGCTTGATTTCCTTCTCCCCCTATTTAGCAGGATCCCCAACAGCACCAATTCTCACATGACCACAAGCCCATTTTAATCAAATATCCTGACCCTGGAAGTCTAACAGGGTCAGGACCAACTCGGGGTAGGAAGCAGTGGTGGAGTGGGTTATAGATTTTCACGGCCATATTTTCTGCAATATTTTGGGCTTAGACAAAGGAAATTAGAGAAACATTTTGGGGCATTCCTTACCACTAGTTAAAGGCAGACTCTAACACTCATCTGTGACTGTACAGCTTTAGTGAGCTTATTTGTACACAGCTGTGGTATTCCACACGCATTCCTGTCTAATTACAGGCTTTGGAGGAGGAGGGGTTGAGGATTAGGGGAGGTATGGCACACGGGTGTGTTTTCACTTTAGACAAACAATTATGTCCTTTTGCCAATATTTGTGTGTACGGTATCCTAACCTGTCCTAGGACACTTATCAAAAGAATGCTATAACGGAACAACGTATTCTTTTACAGCCAGAGCTGGAAAGCAGTTCCAGCACAGAGATGGCTCTTGATCGTGTCAAGGTTACAGCTGCGTTCAACCTTTGTGCAGAAGGCTCCTTCTAGGGAAGAGTGGGGAATTTCTGTCACGTCTCCCAACCATCAGAATGCATTTGCATCAAGCAGGTCACTGGGGCACTGTTTGTCGTGGCCAGTTATTTCGTTAATTTTCCTTTGGAAAACAACCAATAACAGAGACAGCCCTCCACTTCTACCATGTAATAAGATTCCAAAAAGTGCAGGGCTTAACTGACTGACTGCAGTTATGTGGCACTTCATGCCACTAATCCAAATGCAACTGCATTTGTGAGTAGAGAGGGCTACCGCTCCACAACTTGCAGGTGGTCTGTGACTATAAAAGCAGAGATGTGCACATCAATGCTCTTTACCTTGTTTGCTCCCATGATTCCTCCATCCTGCAACAGTCAACAGTGCCATCATTATTTGCAGGCCAAGACTATTACAGGGATTGCTGATGGGAGTCCAAGTATAAGCCCCGCAGCCATAGCTTGTGACATTACTGAATAATCCAACACAACACCTGAAGATAGGTAAAATAGCCCACATTTCTACCAGGGTATCTGTGGAACACCTTTACACACACTCGAGCAGCGGTTTCATTGTTTCGACACCCAGTTCTGGTGACACATAAATAGCGGCCTTGCAATTGATAGGTTTATATTAAACTGTTACCATAAATCTTCACCATAAATCTCCCTCAGTGAGACATCAGTACAATGAATCTTCAAATATTTGGTTACCAGCCTTCCCTTCTGTTTACTACATATTACAAAGTATTTACAGCACAGAAACAGGCCATTTGGCCCAGCAGATCCATGCCAGTGTTTATGCTCCACATGAGCCTTCTCCCACCGCTTTTCATATCCCCCCCCACCCCCGCCCATCAATATATCCTTCTATTTCTTTCTCCTTTCCATCCCAAAGCACTTCATGGAGCATTATCAAATAAAATTTGACACCAAGCCACATAAGGAAATATTAGGGCAGATGATTCTGTCACCAGAACTGGGTGTCGAAACAATGAAACCGCTGCTCGAGTGTGTGTAAAGGTGTTCCACAGATACCCCGGTAGAAATGTGGGCTATTTTACCTATCTTCAGGTGTTGTGTTGGATCATTCAGTAATGTCACAAGTTATGGCTGCGGGGCTTATACTTGGACTCCCATCAGCAATCCCTGCAATAGTCTTGGCCTTCAAATAATGATGATCTAAGAAGTATGCTGTAAGGACTGTCTTGAAAGAAAGAGAGGTGGAGAAGTTTAGGAAGGGAATTCCAGAGCTTGGAGCCTTGGCAGCTGAATGCATAGCCACCAATGGTGAGATGATAAAAATTGGGGATGCTCAAGAATTGGAGGAGCGCAGATATGTCAGACAGTTGTAGGGCTGAAGGAGATTGGAGATATGGAGGGGTGAGGCCATAGAGGGATTTGAAAACAAGGATGACAATTTTAAAATTGAAGTTTTGCTTAACTGGGTGCCAATATAGGCTAACTATCCTTCCTGGCTGACATGTTAGCTGATATTTATTTTTTTTTATTTAGAGATACAGCACTGAAACAGGCCCTTCGGCCCACTGAGTCTGTGCCGACATCAACCACCCATTTATACTAATACTACATTAATCCTATATTCCTACCACATTCCCTCAATTCTCCTACCGCCTACCTATACTAGGGGCAATTTACAATGGCCAATTTACCTATCAACCTGCAAGTCTTTGGCTGTGGGAGGAACCCAGAGCACCTGGCGGAAACCTACACGGTCACAGGGAGAACTTGCAAACTCTGCACAGGCAGTACCCAGAATTGAACCCAGGTCACTGGAGCTGTGAGGCTGCGGTGCTAACCATAGTGTCATTGTGCCACCCGTTATATAGGTAACAGTTCTCTCTCTTCAGGTACTGTCCTCCTCTTTTTTTTTTTTTCCCCCCCTCCCCCTTTCAAATCTGCCATCATCATCCCTCTCCTCAAAAAACCAACCCATGACCCCTCCATCCTTGCAAACTACCACGCCGTCTCCAATCTCACTTTCCTCTTAAGTCCTTGAATGTGCTGTTGCCTCCCAATTCCATGCCTGTCTTACCCAGAATTCGATGTTTGCCTCCGATCAGGTTTCCGCGCCACCACAGTACCAAAATGGCTCTTAAGTGACATTCCACATGCCTATGAGAAAGGTAAACTGTCCTTCCTATCCTTTTCACCTGTCTGCAACCTTTGACATGGTTGACCACATCATCTTCCACCATTGTCCAGCTGGGTGAGATTGCACTCGCTGCTTCCATTCTTATCTATCCAGTTGTAGCCAGAGATTCACCACAATGGCTTCTCATTCTGCACCCACAACGTTACCTCTGCTGACCCCCAAGAATTTATCCTTGACCTCATCCTTTTTCTCTTCTACATGCTGCTCCTCAGTGACATCATCCAAAAACACAGCATCAGTTCCCACATGTACCCTGATGATACCCAGCCCTATCTCAACACCACCTCTTTCAACCCCATCACTGGCTCTAAATTGTCAGATTACATATTTGACATTCGGTACTGGATGAGCAGAAATTTCTTTCAACTAGATATTGGGAAGACCCAAGCCAATGTCTTCAGTCCCTGCCACAAAGCTGTTCCTTAGACATGGACTCCATCCCTCTCTCTTGCCCTGTCTGAGGCTGAACCAGACTGTTCGCAACATTGGTGTCATATTTGACCCCGAGATGAGTATCCGACCACATATCCATGCCATCACCATGACCACTTATTTCCACCTCCGTAACATCGCCTGATCTGTCCCTGTCTCTGCTTATCTACTTCTGAAACCCTCATGCCTTTGTTACCTCTAAAGTTGACTATTCTAATGCACCCTTGACTGGCCTCCCACATTCCATCCTCTGTAAACTTGATGTCAGCCAAAACTCTACTTCCTGTGTCCTAACTTGCATTAAGTCCCAATTGCCCATGACCCACCATTTGCCAATCTGAATAACCACTTTTTAACCCCTTATCACTCTTTTCTTTTTGATAGTTGCTATCCATACTGCTGCTTGTCCCCTGACTCCACGTGTTATGATCTTAGTCATGAATCTGTAATGCGGTACCTTATCGAAGGCCTTTTGGAAAGTGATAAGACAGCAGCAGCAGAGAGTGAGATCACAGCAAGACCAGCAGCAGGGATAAGAGAGCAGTGACCGGGTCAGTGAGTTCAGAAAGCCTGGTGGCAGGGATAAGAGCAGCAACAGAGTGTAAGAGCACAGTGAGACTGGCAGCAAGGATAAGAGAGCTCTGAAGAGGGTTCAGAGTGAACCAACTGGGTTTGAAGGAAAAAAAAAAATCAAAGTGTGACATCACAGGAAAGCAGGTAAGTGATTGGTTAGTAAGAATTTCTCTTTTGCTCTCAAAACTAGGACATTTGTACAAGTCTTGAGCTGGGAAATTAAAAACTTCAATTGGGGTAATTATAATAGGTGAATTAATAAGAGTATTAGCATAAAGCAGGTCAAAAGTCATTAATTAAAATTATTAGTTTAAACAAGATACTAACTAAATTGCAAAAGAGGGAGTAGGGTTTTTTGATCATGGATGGGCAGCTCTGACCTGTTGGTTGCAATTCTTGTGTCATGTGGGAATTCCAGGACACTTCACATGCCTTGGGTGATCATGTGTGTAGGAAGTGTCTCCAGCTGCTTCAGCTCAAGCTCAGGATTTACAAGCTTTAAGGGCAGCTGGACTCACTGTGGAGCATCAGGGAGCAGGAGAGTTTCCTGGATCATACTTTCCAGGAGGTGGTCACCCCACAGGCAGTAAGAGATCAGGATATTAGGTGGGTGGTCATCTGGAAGACTAGGAAGAGGCAGGAAGTGCAGGAGTCTTTGGGGTGTGTGCCACTCTCAAACAGGTACTCAGTATTGGAAACTGCTGGGAATAATGACACTTTGAAGGAGTGCAGACCATGGCACCAATGGGCAAGGGACTGTACAGGAGGGAGCAGCAAAGTGTAGAAATGCAGTTGTTATGGGAGATTCCATAGTGAGGAGGACAGACTGACATTTCTGTAACAGTCATCATGAGTCCCGCATGGTGTGTTGCCTTCCTGGTGCCAGGGTAAAGGACATCACCGAGAGGGTGCAGGATATTCTGCAGGGGGAAAGGGAGTGAGCTAGAAGTTGTGGTACATGTTGGTAGCAATGACATAGCAAGCTTGGGTATTCAGGTCCTGCGGTCAGATTTTCAGGATCTAGGGAGTAAGCTAAAGAGTAGGACCTCTGGATTACTTCCTGGAGGATCAATATGTGGCTTGAAGCATGTTGCAGTAGGGAGAGCTTCAGATTCTTGGGGCATTGGGACCAGTTCTGGGGTAGAAGATACCTATTCAAAAGGGATGGGTTGCACCTCAACAGGATTGGCTCCAATATCCTCACAGGCAGATTCACTAGTGTGGTTGGGGAGGATTTAAACTAAGTTGGCAGGGGATGGGCACAAGCATATAGAAGTAGAAGAGAGGAATAAGGTGCATAATGTGAGAGTGCTGGACAGTACTAGCAAAGGGAATAGTTCCACATTACATCGGAGCAGACTGAGAAGGGCTGCAAGGAATGCAAATTCAGGATTACATTGCATGTGTGTAAACATGCAAAGTGTGGTGAGTAAGGTTGGTGAGCTCCAAGTAGAAGTATGGGTATATGATGTAGTGGCAATAACGGAAATGTGGCTTAAAAATGGTGGGGACTGGGCACTTAATATACAAGGATATAAAGTGTTCAGAAAAGATAGAGAAGGAAACAAGGGAGGTAGGGTGGCACTACTGATTAGGGAAGACATTGTAGTGTTGTAAAGGGAGGATGTCCTTGAGGGGGCAAGGACAGAATCCATTTGGCTAGAATTGAGAAGCAAAACGGTATGACCATGCTACTAGGGGTATTCTGTAGGCCCCCAAATAGTGAGAGAGAGATAGAGGATCAAATCTGCAGGGAAATCACAGATGTGCAAGAACTATAGAGCGGTGATATTGGGGGATGTTAATTACCCAAATATTGATTGGGATAATGTTAGAGTAAAGGGAAGGGAGCGGGAGGAATATCTGAAATGTATTCAGGAGAACACTTGTTTTTGGCCCAACTCGAAAGGAGACATTGCTGGATCTGGTGCTGGGAAATAAGATGGGCCAAGTGGACAAAGTGTCTGTGGGGGAGCACTTGAGTAACAGTGATCATCATATCATAAGGTTTAGACTGCTAATGCAGAAAAGCAAGGATTGATTATAAAGTAGAATGGCCAGATTGGAAGAGTGCTAATTTCAGTGCGAGAAAGGATCTAGCCAGGATAAAATGGAACTGAAGACTGACATGAAAAACTGTAATGGAACAATGGGTTATCTTTAAGCAAGAAATGCTTCAGGTACATTCCAAAAAGCGCCAAATGTAGGGGAACAAAAAAAGGGCTCCGTGGATGACAAGGGAGATAGAGATTATGATAAAACAAAAAAAAGAGGGCGTATGATGCATGTCAGGTGAATTCTTCCAGTGAGAACCAGGCTAAATATAATAAGTTGAGAGGGTAGGTGAAGAGGAAAACAAGACTGGCAAAGAAAGAATATGAGAATAGAATGGCAGTCAACATAAAAGGGAACCCAAAAATCTTCTACTGGCATGTAAGTAGTAAGGGGGTAGTGTTATGACTGAGGTGGAAGCAACGCACTGTCAATTAAATCCCATCACTCCACAGATCACAGCATATTATTAAAGTTTTCCTACCCAACTGGAAAACAGCCAAATTAAGCACTCTAGTAACCCCCAGAATAAAACCGAATAAACCAGATATCTTTTAGACAACAACAAATTAGTTATTTATTCAAACGAAATCTTAAACACTATTAAGATAAACCTATGTCTAAAGATGACTTATTTTAACCTAACACCTACATTCACACACTCAAAAATTAACGATTAACTGGTTTTTAAAAAGGAATGATTTTCTTTAAATTAGCTGTTTCTTGAGAATAAATAAATAACTGTTAGTCGTTGTGGGTTACATTTTTGATGGGTGAGGTATCCTAGTGTAAAAATAATCAAATGCCACTCGAAGTCTCCACACAGATTTGATGAAACAGTCCTTCAATAGATAGGCATTCAAAGCACTTTGGCTGCAGCAAGTGTTACATAGTTGTTTCAATGATGAGCACAGCAATAGGTCTACTTGAATTTAAAAAAATTGGCAGTTTTTACTGTGAATTCCGGAAAACACAATCAGTCAGGGAGAGTCAATCTTGAAGCAAAGACTCTTAGATTGGAAGTAAAGAAAAGGAATTTTTCTACCTCCAGCAATACGAATGGTCTCTTCAAAGGGTTTTTTCCTCCTTAGGCAATTAACACGGTGGCCTGTAACTCATTGTAGAATTTGTGCTGAGAGAAAATAGACAGCTTCTTCCTCCAGTAACCAAGCTTCGATGGTATGTCTCAAAACTAGTTTTAGCTGATTTTTACAGAGTCAAATTGAAACATTATACCATGTGACCTCCTCACTCTCCTGCTCTTGCCTAAATAACAAATGCAGCTGGCACACTGTTCTCAGATATCTAAAACTTCTCTGTCTTAAAGGTACATTGTTTTTAACAGTCTTAAAGGCATGCAGTTTCAAGCAGAGGAGAAAAAAAACACAGTTCCAAGACAGTAGTAAAAGGTGGCGTGCAGCCTATTAAGGACAAAGAGGGTAACATATGCTTCGAGGTAAAGGCCTGCTCAGGTCACGAGAAAAGACCTGACCCGAACCCAACGGAACCACATCGAACCCGAGCACGATCCGGCCCGAGTCCCTCCATCTTTTTCCCGCACCTGACCCGACCCAACCCGAGCGCTGGAATGTTCCCTTTACTTACTTTGCAACTCTCAGTCTGCAGGAAGCTGCAGCATGAGCGTGATGACATCGTAGAGATGCTCACTGTGCAGACTCCGAGTTTCCTCCTTCAACGTCTAGGACTCCCAGCTCAGGCAGGTTTTTTTACTTTTAACACTTCTTGCTGTGTCTGTCCGGCCTGACCCGACCCGAGCCCGAAAGCCGGACCTGGAAGAGCGACCCATGTCGTCGGGTCCTGTCTGGTTCGGGTCGGGTAGCAGGCCTTTACTTCAAGGCACAGGGCAAGGCTAGAATACCTAGAGTACTTTGCATCAGTGTTTACTAAGGAAGAGGAATCTGACAAAATATTGGTAGAAACAGAGAGTAGTGGCAATGAATAGGGTAAAAATTAACAGAGAGGAGGTACTGGAAAGACTGGCTATGCTTAGGGTAGATAAGCCACCTGGTCCGGATGGCTTGCATCCCCAGTTTGTTAAAGGAAGTGGGAGTGGAGATAGCGGAAGGGCTTTCCATAATCTTGCAATAAACCTATCTATGGGGGAGGTGCCAGAGGATTGGAGAGTGGCAAATGTGACATCCTTATTCAAGAAAGGGTGTAAGGACAGTCCTAGCAATACAGACCAGTTAGTTTAACAACAGTGGTGGGTAAGGTTTTAGAAACAATAATCAGGGAAAAAATTAATAGGCACTGGGAGAGGTTTGATTTAATTATGGATAACCAGCACAGATTTGTAAAAGGCAGATCATGCTTGACTAATCCAATTGAATTTTTTGATGAAGCAACAGAGAAGGTTGATGAAGGGAATGCAGTGAATGTTGGCTGTATGTATTTTAAGAAAGTGTTTGATAAAGTACCACATAAAAGGTTGGTTAACAAAATTGAGGCTTATGGAATAGGAGGGTCAGTGTCAGCTTGGATAAAAAATTGGCTTAAGGGCAGAAAACAGCGAGTCATGATAAATGTGTGTTTTTCAGACTGGAGGATGGTAGACAATTGTGTTCCCCAATATTCAGTGCTGGGACCACTGCTTTTTTGCTATATATAAATGACTTTGATCTTGGAATAGAGAGTAGAATTTCAAAATTTGACGATGATACCAAAATTGGAGGAGCGGCAAACCTTGAGGATGATATGAAGCGCCTGCAACAGACTAGCAGAATGGGCAGATAAATGGCAAATGGAATTTAATACAGGCAAATGTGAGGTGATGCATTTTGGCAGAAGGGATAGGGTGATGCAATATAGACTCAATGGTGCAGTTCTAAAGGGTGTGCAGGAACAGAGGGACCTGGGGGTTCATGTGCATGGATCTTTGAAGGTGGCTGGACATATTGAAAAAGTGGTCAGCAAAGCACATGGGATCTTCGGCTTCATTTAATAGATACATAGAGTACAAAAGCAGGGAAGTTATGCTGAACTTTATAAAGCTCTGGTTCGGCCCCAACTAGAGTCCAGTTCTGGTCACCACACTTTATGACTGAGGGTGCGGAGAAGATTTACCAGAATGGTTCCAGGGATGGGGGATTTTAATTACAAAGTTAGGTTGGAAAAGCTGGGGTTGTTCTCCTTGGAGCAAAGGAAATTGAGGGGAGATTGTGACAGGTTTAGATAAGTTAGACAAGGAAAAATGGTTCCCATTAACTGAGGTACAAGGACTAGGGGACACAAATTGAAGGTTTTGGGCAAGAGATGCAGAGGGAATGTGAGCAAGAACTTTTTTATGCAGCAAGTGGTAATGATCTGGAACTCGCTGCCCACAAGGGTGGTGGAAGGGGAGACACTTGATAATTTCAAAAGGAAATTGAATGGGCACTTGAAGGAAATAAACCTGCAGAGCTATGGGAATCGAGCAGGGGAGTGGGACAGACTGGATAGCTCCACAGAGAGCCAGCATGGACTCGATGGAATGAATGGCCTCCTTCTATAATGTAAATGACTCTATGACTCTATTACGTCTGCTATATTACACTTCTCTACCCTTTCTGTTACTACTTTAAAGAATTTGTTACTACTTCAAAGATTTCAAATCCAACTACTGACTTCCCAAATGAGAATTAGTCAGGACATAGCTTCAAGAGGCATAAGCTTAAAATCAATGCTAGGCCTTTTAGGAGTGAAATCAGGAAGCACTATCACACACGGGTAGTGGAAATCTGAAACTCGCTTCCCCAAAAGCTTTTAGATGTTGGGTCAATCGAAATTTTCATGAATGAGATTGATGGATTTTTGTTAGCTTAGGGTGTCACAAGATACAAAACAAGGGCAAGTAAATGGAGTTGATGTATAGATCACTGTGATCCAATCGAATGTTCCTATGTTCTTAAGGGGCATCACAGGATTTTTAAACCATTGACCACTGAAATGCTGTCTCTGATTCAATGTTTATCATCACTTAATTTAAGACTGACTATTTGGTTTTAAGGACCAGGTGATGCATTGTTCTTTTTGACTTGAGTTAGAAGCTGAAAGAGACCTGAGCGTCTTTGTCGACCCGATGCTAAACATGTCCAACCAATGCAAAAGAGGAATCAATAAAACTAATAGTATGCTGAACCACTTAGACAAAACAGGAGAATACAAAATCATACAAAACAGTGATCAACATTTTATAGTGCTCTTGTCAGACCACATTTTGAATTCTGTATCCAGTTCTCGTCACCAAGAAACAAGAGAGGCATTCAGGCAATGGAGAGGGGAACCAAAAGGCTGATGCTCCGTATCAGGATCTGAGTTATGTGGAAGGACTGAATAGATTTATATTTTGCAGCCTAGAAAGGAGGCATCTGTTAAGTGATCTTGTAGAGATATCTAAAATGGTTAAGGAAACAGAAAAGGTTAACCTTGAGTATTGGGCTGGAACTTGTATGAATGACACAAGCTGTTGTTAATGTGTGAATTGGCCAGCAACTTGTGGTGAAGAAGAGATGCCTCATGAATTGCAAGTTGCCACAAGTTTCTGACAATTTGTGCAGCTTCATTGATAGCTTCACGAAAACAGCATCTCGTCATTAATCTGCATGAAGTTGCTGCATTTGCACATTGCTTATTAAAACCATCACAAAATTAAATCTAGTAATTACTAGCATAAGTACCTTTTTAACAACTTGATAATTATTAATAACTGCCAGTGAAACTCTGTCCCAGAAGGTGAACAATTAAAAGTGTGGAGTCACATTCCTTGAAGTAGTGAATTGTTGGAAGTTTAAAAAATGTCAAATTTGATTTCTTTTTTTCTTTTCTTTTTCTCCCCCTCTCAATCCAGTCTTTCCTTCCCTCTCTTTATTTCTCTTTCTGTACCTGATTTGACTCTAATTCACGCCCCTCAGACATGCCTCTGTTTACTTCTCAATCCTTAAATCTCATTGGTTATACAATTATTTCCACTGCTCATTGAGGTCCCAGATGCCCTGTTGCCCTAGCTATGCTGTATTCAGCTGGCATTTCCAGCAAATTAGGGTGCAAAAAATGTTTGAACTGAAAGGTGCAGGAAAAGTTTAACTAACAACATACACCATGAGATGCCCCACTCCAACATGCTCCGGCTCATTACTTTAGATTAAACTGTGGGTGTAGGACTAAGTAATGCAGGTTTAAACTAGTAAAAGATAATTTGGAGATTGATGTTCAGAAATTCTTCTTCACACATAGGGTAATCAATATGTAGAATAGTCTTCCAGGAATCATTTAAGAAATAATTGTATGCTGCAATATGGTAAATGCAAGGATATCTCGGATGGTTAAATTAAGAGTAGCTAAATGGTCTTCCTCATTTATAATTATCTTGTGATCAAAGTTACCTTTCCTTGTGTCTGTTAAGATCCCAAATGAAATTAATGTAGACAATATTAACTTTATTCCCAGTGAATGTGAATTCACAAACAAAACTACCAATAATTAAGTATGAATGAGCAGATTCTCATTTGGAAAGGCTCCCTGCCTGTTGTGATAAATGGAAATGTTACTCTGATGGAAGAGGTGTCCTCAGTAAGGGTGAAAGCGCACAAAAATGCAAGCAAAAAATAAATGTCATTTATACAGCATCTTATGTACATCTCTGCCCTTTACAATGAGCTAATTACTTTTGAAATGCAATTACTGTTTTATTGGCAAATATCAAACTTATGCAAAGCAACATCCTATGAACAGTAAATGGGATGAATGACACGTTAATCTGATGCTACTTGTGTTGGTTGAGAAAAGAATGTTGGCCAAGATGCAGGAAAACTTACTGTTCTTCAAATAGTGTCTGGGGATTTTTATGTCCATCTGAGCAGGCAGGTGAGGCCCCAATTTAATGTCTCATTGAAAAGATGGTTTAAAGTGCTATGAGCTTTAAAGAAAAAGGGCTTTCCTTTTATATAGCACTTTTCACATCTTCAGAGTGTCCCAAACCCCTTTACAGCCAATTTTTTTTTCTAAGTGTTGTCACAGTTGATTTTACATAAGCAAACATGGCAGCTAATCTTTGGACAGGAAGGCTCCACAAACAGCGGTGAGATGAATGTCCAGTTAATTAATTTTACTTGTACTAACCTTTTCATACAGAGAAGTACCAACCAGTAAGCAATAAAGTCAATGTTATAGCTTTTCATTTAGGTCTGCACATTGTGCAACATTTTCTAGTCAAGCAGGGAGATTAAATGTCATGCTCCCAGATCTATTCCAAATCCTTATAGAAGCTAAGAATGTACAAAAACAACATTTGCTTGCTTTTGCATATTCTTAGCTCACAAATGGCAATAAAATAAAATTGGGAGTATACCGTCTAACTGCTCCTTTCAACTGGGGAATGTGTGCAACATAAAGACCCAAGAGAGATTAAAAAACAAGAATAAATATTTAAGAAATGATTTGTGATCCTTTAGTGGCAACTCCCATCACGAAACAAAATGTTTCCTTAAAGTACAGTATATTCAATATTGGGTCTCTTTTTGAAATTGTGAATGTAATCTCTTATGGCTAGGAATTCTGAAGCAAGTTTCTCTCATCTGCGTGCAATTAACAAGCCTCTCCTATACCTTAATATAACAAATGGGAGCAGGAATCGACGATGTGGCCCCTCAAGCTTGCTCTACCATTCGTTACAATCATGGCTGATCTTCTACCTCACCTCTACTTTCCCGCCCACTCCCCATATCCCTTGATTCCCTGAGAGATCATAAATACCAGCCGTGAATACACTCAACAATGGACCATCCACTACCCCTCAGGGGTAGAGAATTCCAAAGATTCACAAACTTCTGAGTAAAGAAATTTCTCCTCATCTCGGTCCTAAGTGACTTAGGACCCTTATCCTGAGACTGTGCCCCCATGTCCTAGATTCCCCAGCCAGGGGAAACGATCTCTGTGTCTACCCTGTCAAGCCCCTTCCGAATTTTATATGTTTCAATGAGATCACCTCGCATTCTTCTAAACTCCAGAGTGTATAGGCCCAGCTTACACAGCCTCTCATCATAGGACAAATCTCTCATCCCAGGAACCAATCTAGTGAACCTTCGCTGTACTGCCTCTGAGGCAAGTATATCATTCCTTAGATATGGAGACCAAAAATGCACACAGTACTCCAGGTGTGGTCTCACCAAGGCCCTATACAACAGTAGCAAGACTTGCTTGTTCTTGTACTCCAGTCCCCTTGCAATAAGGCCAACATGCAATTTTCCTTCCTAATTTCTTGCTGTACCTGCATGCTAACTTTCTGTGTTCCTTGTACAAGTACACCCAAGTCTCTTTGAATATCAATATTTAAAAGTTTTACACCTTTTAAAAAAATATCCTGCTTTTCTATTCTTACTACCAAAGTGTATAACCTCATACTTCCCCACATTATACTCCATCTGCCACCTTGTTGCCACTTAACCGGTCTATATCTCTATCTCTTTACAGCATCTTCATGTCCTCCTCACAGCTTATCTTCCCACCTAGCTTTGTATCATCGGCAAACTTAGATACATTACTCTCAGTCTCTTCGTTTAAATCATTAGTATGGATTGTAAATAGCTGAGCCCCCAGCACTGATCCTTGCGGCACTCCACTAGTTACAGCCTGCTAACTTGAAAATGCCCCATTTATCCCTACGCTCTGCCTCCTGTCCATTAACCAATCCTCCATCCATGCTAATATATTACCCCCAATTCCATGAGTCCTTATTTTATGTGGAACCTTATTGAATACCTTTTGGAAGTTCAAGTATACTACATCTACTGACTCCCCTTTATCTACCCCACTAGTTACATCCTCAAAAAATTCTAATAAATTTGTCAAACATGATTTCCCTTGCGTAAAACCATGTTGACACTGTCTGATCATACTATGATTTTCTAGGTGCATTGTTAAGACTTCCTTAAAAAATAGATTCCAGTATTTTTCGGACATTGATGTCAGGCTAACTGGCCTGTAGTTCCCAGTTTTCACTTTCCCTCCTTTCTTAAATAGCGGTATTACATTTGCTAACTTCCAATCTGCTGGGACCATTCTAGAATCTAGGGAATTTTGGAAAATCATAACCAGTACATCCACTATCACGAAGCGATCTTTTAGAACCCAAGGTGTAGGCCATCGAGTCCTAAAATATTTGTTGTTTTTTAATCCCTTAATTTTCTCTAATACGTTTTCTCTGATATTAATTTCTTGAAGTTCCGCACTCTTATCAGCCCCTTGGTTACCCTCTATTTCTGGTATGTAATTTTGTGTCTTCTACTGTGAAGACAAACACAAAATACTTGTTCAGTGTCTCTGCTATTTCTTCATTCACCAGGATAAGTTCTCCCGTCTCTGTCTCTAAGGGACCAACGTTTACTTTAGCTACTCTCCTCCTTTTAATAGACTTGTAAAAGCACCTACAACCCATTTTTTATATTCCTGGCTAGTTTACTCTCATTCTATTACTTCCCATATCAACTTTTTGGTTGCCCTTTGCTGCTTTCTAAAACTCTCCCAATCCTTAGGCTTGTGTTTTCGTCATCACCTGTCTGCTTAATCCAAATAAATATCGGACTTGTTTGTTCTTTAAAAAAAAAAATGCATTTATTTCTTTGGATTAACTTGTCTCTCAAAACTGATTGATTCCCCTTAATTTTAATAGGTGTTCTAGTACAGGAGGGGAAGAAGGAAGCTATTCATTTTGTGCTAAAATGAGTTCCATGAATTTCAGGACACCTTGTGGAAGATATGAATGATATGAATTTTTGAAAAGTGACAGCAACTTTACAGTGAAATCTTAAAGAAGTAGTATTCATTTTTTAACATGTCAATACCGCATGATCAATATGAGACCAAATCCTATTATGTGAAATACCTTTAAGTTGGGGAAATACATCAATGTTACTTTGAAGCCCACAACAGTGCCCATTCCATAAGATGCAACAATCATACCAAGGACTCAGTATGCGAGCTTCTTTAGCTACAGTAATTGTGTGCGACCGTGAAATAACTTATTGGCAATTTTCATTCTATGAATAATGTCAGGACAAAACCCTGTGTTTCTGGTAGACTTGTGGGCTCTTCTGTTGCTGTGATAATTGATTTCTCCCTCCAAATCCTGGTTCCCCATGGGATTACTGCTGAGGGGTTTAATTTACTTTGCAACAGTAGAAACCAGCAGTTTTTTTGTGTGGGGGTGGAAAGAGGGAGAAATAATACCCTACAAAACACATTAAAAACATAAAGAAACCATGGTTTATTGACTTGAGATCCCAATGCAGTTATGGCAGAGTTCTGTAATGCTTTAAAAATACTCCGGCTTTTTAAAAAATACACGTTTTTTAAAAAAAAGATGCATAATGGAAAGTGGAGAGGAGCTGGAGCGTGAAGATGAGCTATCTTGTCATCATGGTGCGATGTTAAAGGGAAATGAATTGTTTGGAGAGAGAGGGAGGGAGGGACTTTTTTTTTTGTATACGTCCGCAGGTTGGATGAGAGGGGATTTAAATTAATAAAAAGAAGCAACCGCACCCTGGCTCAAAACATCAACGGGTAAAAAAAACCTTTTCTGTCGGTGTTTGTGCACAGACGGCTAGTTGTTAGAGGGTGCGGGCGGTGTGTTGGCGGAGGGTCGGGGCAGGGTGGGCGAGCGGGGAGGCTGCGGGATTATTTTGCCGCTCGCTGCGGGAGCCGCTGTCAACCCGCCGGCCGCCGCCATGTTGGATTATAATGTTAATTTTCTAGAAATTGCCCCGCAAATTTGGACAGAGATTCCCGGCTCGTCCTGAGGAGAGTGGAAAAAAAAAAGAGGGCGTTTAATTTTTTTTTTAAATATACGACACTGGCTTTTCTGTATTTATGTTGGCCCCGTCTGGTCGCAGAAAGCAGCCAACTTGGGTAAGGTGTGAGAAATGGTGGCCGGGGTTTGTGTGTGTTTTTAAAAAGAAAATTCTTATTACTTGTGTGTGTTTTTTTGCTGCTGCTTCTTGAACGAGTGGGAATTGTTTTCGACGCCAGAGTGGAGGGGCTGGAGGGAGCTGCCAGCCCGTGTCTTAGAGATGAGTTTATGTCGAGGCTTTGCTTTCGGCCTGAAAATTTTCCTTTTATTTTTTTTCTCTCTCTCTAGTCATACAAAATGGAACCGGTTTTAACTTCACTTTCCATCGTCTGCTTTTGGCTGCAATTTGTTTCTGCAGAAACTTTTAGACCGTTTTTTTTTTTCTTGCCGTGTGTGTTGTTTTGTGTTTTATTGACAGGTGGAAGTTTAAATTTCCACAATCTCTTGTCATATATATATATATATATATATATTAATATACATTTGATTTAAAGAGACTAACCACTTTTAAAGAAACACACACGCCGCCAGGTGGAGGAGAAGAGAAACATCTCATTTTAGAAAATAGGATTAAATGCTGAGAACTCAGTCCAAGTCCGAGACTTCTTAAAACATTTTTTTTTCACTTATACGTGGCGTTTTGCCTGTAAGCGATGATTGTGAGGGTTTTTTTTTTAAATTCCCTTCCTGTCTTTCGACTTGCTTCAAGTGACTAGAAACTAGCTTTAGGGTTGTTGCTGAGCTTTCTTTTCCATTTCAGTCGGAAGGGGGCGGTGAGATATCGCAGGGAGAGGGAGCTGCAGACTCTTATCAATGTTGGTACGTCTGTTTTCGTGTTGAGGTCAAGGGTAAAACCTACTGTAGTAACAGATCCGGCATGGTACAGTGTAGTCAGTAATTATTTCTGCAGTCTGATCTACGCAACAGGACACTACTTATAAGGAGTTTTTGCATTCTTCTGCAGTAGATGGGCAACTTGGTGAATGTTGGAGAGAATTTCCCCGTAACCTTCGTTTTATTTTCTTGGAACTATTGCGATGGTTGGAATATATAATGGGATGTAGGTTATAACCTCCTAACCCTAACTGTAAAAATGGGATATATGGTAGATCTGACCAACTCTTGGAAGAGTACTTCTGCTTCTTCTGTGTGTCGAACCGCTATCTAAATAAATTTGAATTTGTATGTGATAAATAAGTACATCATATAGAAGTGAAACATTTTTCTACAATTAATGGGTTCTCAGAAGTGAATTTTTTGCAAAAATGGAATCAAACACATATGCAGAGTATATGGTGTATTGTGTTTAATGCATTTTACACCAGGTTGTTAGTATGAAATTTTGGATATGTAATATCCGATTCAAATTGGAGATTTTTTTAAACAATGGCTAAAAGTAGTATAGCCTGAAAAAGTCATGCTTAAACTTAATAGTGCTTGGTCAGCCCACTTTTTGGATGTTGTTGCTTTGTCACTGAAAAGCAAGGGAGACAGATAAATCCTGAAGGCAGTGCAAGGAAAGCTGCAAAACTGTGTTTTAGTGACAGAGAACTTAATTATCGACAAAGACTTGAAAAACCTGATCTTAAAAGGCATTGAATTTGCACACAGCAAGGTAGTACAAAACCTTGTGCATAAGAGAATAAACTGTAGAACATGCAAATCTGAACACGGCTACAATCTAAACCATAGGATGACCGTAGGAGAAGAGGCAGGGGTTGAAAGTAGCAAAAGGCATATTTAGGACCAATCTCAGGAATGCTTCCAGAGAGTGATAACATGAAATGGATTTTTTAGCCGGGTAATGGAACTATTTAAATCACAGTTGAATGCTGTGATGCGAGGGTGGTCGTAGGATCCTTCTGGATTTATGAGCAGTGATGGACCAAATAGCCTGCTCCATCTGTATGTATCCGTCTTGGGAAAACCAGGAATAGTTGTCAGTCATGGCTCAGTGGTAGCATTTTCCTGAGACAGAAAGTCGTTGGTTCAAGACTCACTTCAGAGACTTGAGTATATAATCCAGGCAGACACTGCGGAGCAATATTGAGGGAGTGCTGCACTGTTGAGTCATCTTTCCAATGAGATGTTAAATCAAGTCTGCCCTCTCAGGTGGAAGTAAATGATCCATGGTGTTATTTGAAGAACAACAGGAGTTCTCCTGGTGTCCTGGCAACATTTATTCCCTCAACCAACATTGTGAAAACATATCATCTGGTCGTTATCAAATTATTTTATGTGGGCTCTTGCTGAGCACAAATTGGCTACTCCATTTCCTGCATTATAAGAAGGTTGTGGGTTCAAGCCCCATTTTAGACTTGATCACATAATATAGGCTGACACTTCAATAACAATACTGAGGGCATGCCATATGCCAACTGCCATTCTGCCAGTGCCCTCGCAAACCTTACCTCCTTCAACCGCCACTATCAGAAATGTAGCTTGGTTTTTTTATTCATTTGCTATTTGTTGGACTTTGTGTGCAAATTCAATGCCATATTTGCCTACAGTACATCTATAGTGCAAAAAAAGTAGATGCTTGCTCAGTTAATAATTTGAAATCTGATATCGATAGATTTTTGCTAGCCAAGTGTATAAAAGGATGTGGAGCCAAGGCAGATGGATAGAGTTAAGACACAGCTATGATCTCATTGAATGGTAGACTAAGCTTGAGGGGCTGAATGGCCTACTCCTGTTTATATATGTTTAACTGGTTAAATGGGCTCTGATAACGTCCATAAAAATGTAATTAACTTTTCTTAACTACTCACTGTTTAACTGCAGCAACTTAAGGTGTGAGCTTAAAAAGTGAATTTAAAAGTTGATCGGTTCTGCTAATAGCCATTTTCAGTCATCTATTACTTCATCAAATATATAAATCGTGACTTCAAAAAAAATTCCCCTTTCACCTGGTTATGAATGTACAACTGTCCTGTCATGATGAGGAAATATATTTATAAACAACAATGGTTATGCCATGAGAAAGCACAAAGAATGGCTGATATTGGGGTGCAAGTGACAGGAATATGGTCTCTCTATTCTGCTTCATCCACTGCATGGTTATTCGTCCCATCGGTGATGTACTCTTTAGTATCGTATTACAACTTCCCACATTATTTTGGCTCCTAAGGAAAAGTACATTTAGTGTAATCCATGCTTAATCCACTTTTCCTAAAAACAAAATATGACTGCATAGTGATTTTTTTTTTAAAAACTTGCAATTATTCTTTTTGTTTGAGGTAATTTGGTTCTCTCAGGCTTGCTCGCCTTATGTCTGACAATTGAGAAGTAAACTTTAACTCATTACCAGATTTTTTTTAAAGTGCTAAATTACCTTGCGTTATTTATGTTGGTTAAGTTAAATTACTAGCTATAAAATTGTTTCAGCATTTGAATTGCTAGGAGCAGGTTGACTTATTCCTAAATTGTTAGCAATATTGAAATAAACATTTCTGCAGTAACCAAAAAAAATCTTTGTTCCCCCTCATTTGCAATCAGTCTAAACTGTCAAATCTGTAATTGAAATAGTGTGTGTGTGTGTGCCCCCACTTGCCAAGACTGAGGCACACATTATTTCACCACATGAACATTAAAACTTAAAATTGTGGCTGGAAAGAAAAGAGGGCCTATCACAATGATGGATGATAACTGGCTGGATAAGATCTGTCCAACTTTTTGTGAATAAAACATATTGTCCACATTCCACATTGTCAGATAGATGTCAACATTGGAGCTGTGCTTGTACAGCTCAGCCAGAGACGTGGCTTTTTCTGGAGGACAAGTGTCAGCACTACAGCCAGGATGTTACTGGCACCCATAGCTTTTATTGTATCCGTTGCACTCAGCCATTTCTTGATAGCACGTGGAGTGATTTGAATTGCTGAAGATTGGTATCTGTGATGGTAGGGACCTCAGGAGGATGCTGAGATGGATCATCCACGCTACACTTCTGGCTGAAGATGGTTGCTAACGTTCCAGGCTTGACTTTTGTACTTGTACTGGGTTTTGCCATCACTGAGGATGGGAATATTCGTGGAGCTGACTCCTCCTGTTAGTTGCTTAATTGTCCACTACCATACTCGACTGGATGTGGGAGGACTACAGCCTCACAGCTCCAGCGACCCGGGTTCGGTTCTGGGTACTGCCTGTGCGGAGTTTGCAAGTTCTCCCTGTGACTGCGTGGGTTTCCGCCAGGTGCTCTGGTTTTCTCCCACAGCCAAAGACTTGCAGGTTGATAGGTAAATTTGCCATTGTAAATTGCTCCTAGTGTAGATAGGTGGTAGGAGAATTGAGGGAAGGTGGGGATGTGGTAGGAATATGGGATTAATGTAGGATTAGTATAAATGGGTGATTGATGGTTGGCACAGACTCGGTGGGCCGAAGGGCCTGTTTCAGTGCTGTATCACTAAATAAATAAAAGGAATTGCCAAGCCCCTGACTGGAAAAATATTTGCATGCTGGCAGACAGTGTTGGAACCAGGGACCCAGTCCTTGCTTCCCCAATGCACAGAAGTAGTGGTCAGACCAGTTTAGTCACATGACTGACTGTTGGAGCTTTTTGAATTTGAACTTGCTGAAAGAAACTCAGAAAGCTCTTTGCTCCTGACATGAAAAGACCTCTCTCCTGTCTGCTCTCATCTCTTTCTCATGGCACTGAAGACACATGAACCCCAAGAGAGAAAAGTCTCCTACAGTGAAAAAGGCTTAAGAAGAATACTGGGCCCCAATGAAAAGCAAGACTACTTACAAAGGGACTACAATGAGCTCGAAGCACAGTAAACAAGAAACTCTTCTGATATTGCCTCAAACCTCTCCATTTTATTTTTCTCCTCTTTTCTGTCTCTATTTGCATGTCCGTATTGCGTATGCATGCTAGCTTGGGGCGTGGCATGTATCCATAGGCGTTAACAGAATTCGAATTTAAGTTTAAGGTTTAATAAATTTCACTTTTCTTCTTTAAACCTAAGAAAACCTGGTGTACTCATTTCTTTGCCTTATAAGAGCATAAGAACTAGGAGCAGGAGTAGGCAGTTCAATCCCTCGAGCCTGCTCCGCCATTCAATACGATCATGGCTGATCTCATCTCGGCCTCAACTCCACTTTCCTGCCGGTTCTCCATAACCCTTCAACCCATTACTAATTAAAAATCTGTATCTCCTCCTTAAATTTACTCAATGTCCCAGCATCCATCGCACTCTGGGGCAGTGAATTCCACAGACTTACGACTCTTTGAAATAAGTAATTTCTTCTCATCTCTGTTTTAAATCTGCCATCCCTTATCCTAAAACTATGACCTCTTGTTCTAGATTGTCCCACCAGAGGCAGCATCCTCTCGACGTCTACTTTGTCGATCCCCTTAATCATCTTGTACACCTCAATTAGATCTCCTGTCATTCTTCTAAACTCTAGAGAGTAAAGGCCTAAACTGCTCAGTCTCTCTTCATAAGACAAACCCCTCATCTCTGGAATCAATCTAGTGAACCTCCTCTGAACTGCCTCCAATGCAACTACATCCCTCCTCAAGTAAGGGGACCAAAACGGTACACAATACTCCAGGTGCGGTCTCACTAATGTCTTGTAGCAACACTTCCCTACTTTTATACTCTATTCCTTTAGCAATAAATGCCAACATTCCATTTGCCTTCCTTATAATTGGAAAGTGAACAAGGATTCACCAAGGGAGAGCTTTAAACTGTGTGTTTAAAAAAACATAAACCCTGTTACAATAAGACTGGGTGAAGACAGCAAAAGACCCCGAGACATCTTTCTCACCTGGTCGTAACAATAGTAAATATCTAGATGATGATGGGGATAAATTTTGCGTGCTGTTTACAATGAAAGCCATTGAGCACTGATCACTAGTATTCCATCAGCTGAGAACTTGCACAGTTTTGGTTGTCTTACTGAAGGAATAATGTATTTGCCTTGGAGGGAGTGCAACAAAGGTTCACTAGACTGAATCCTGGGATGAGCGGATTGTTCTATGAGGAGAGGTTGAGTAAACTAGGCCTTTATTCGCTAGAGTTTAGAAGAATGAGAGGTGATCTAATTGAAACATATAAAATTCTTAAAGGGCTTGAGAGGGTAGATGCTGGGAAGATGTTCCCCTGGGTAGGGAAGTCTGGAACTAGGGGTCAAGGTCTCTGAATAAGGGGTCATCCATTTAGGACTGAGATGAGGCATTTCTTCAGCCAAAGGGTTGTGCACCTTTGGAATTCTCAACAGAGCATCCACAGCACTCTGCTGTAAAGTATGTTGAAGTTGGAGATTGACGAACATTTGAATACTAAGGGAATCATGGGGATAGAGTGGGAAGGCGTAACTGAGTTAGAAGATCGACCATGATCATCTTGAATTGTGGAGCAGGCTTGAGGGTCCAAATGGCTTGCTCTTGTTCCTGTTTCTTATGTTCTTGGGTATCAAGTCTGAGATTTCTTTCCTCATTTTAAATTGCAGTGCTGCTGGTAACTGAAAAATGTATTCTATGACTTTCTTTTGAGTTTTTCAGTGACTTGACTTTTCATGCAGGACTTTAATTTGCAGGTATCATTGGATTAATGAAGCTGTTAACACAGTTATATGTACTTAAGTGGTATTGAGTGCTAGAGGACTGCGTATTTTGTTGATAGATGCTCAGATGAATAGTGGGGCAAGGGTGTTTTCTATTTTTTTCAGTTGCTTTGGATTACTCTTATGATGCCTGGGGGACAGTACACTTAGGTAGTACAGTTTAATGTAGAAAACTGTGGGAACAGTTCCAAGGTGATTCATGGAGGTGAAAAAAAGTGGGTGTTGAGCTTTTGTGGGAGGGTTAGAAGAGATCAAAATCTTGGTTGAATGGATTGAGAAAGATAAAGGTTTTGGTTGGAGTGTCAGACTAGCACTCGAGTCCTTGTATGTGCTCTCACTTTTGGTGGGGAGTTGGCACGTATATAAGGGCAGGAGAGCATAGAACATGGGAGGGACTATGATTTTAGAGGTAGCATGAGATAAAAGGGATGATTTTAAGTTTGATCCATTGGGGGACTGGAAGCCAGTATAAATCATTGTGGATCAGAATGATGGATGCAAGCAGCAGACTTTCAGATTACTTAACATTTATGGAGGGTTGACAGAGCATTGGAGAAGTTGAGTCCAGAAGTGATAAAGGCATGACTGTGGTTTGATGGCAGTACAGTTAGAGAGTTGGGAACCAGCAATCTTGTGGAGAGAATGTGGGTGTGAAGCTCCGCTCTGGATGCACCAGAACAGCGAAGTTGCATGTAGTCTGAGCCAGAGTGAGCTGCTGGAGAAGGGAGACTGAGTTGGTGACAAAGGCATGAGTTTTTGGTTGGGGCCAGAAGTTATAGGCTCATTCTTCCTGATGCTCAGTTGTAGGAAGTTCTGACTCATCCAATTTAATATCAAACAGACAGTCATGGCAGCTTGTGGATGGTCGAAGTAAGTGTTCGAGAGCGAGAGCAGGGTGTCTTCAGCATGCATGTGGAACCTAACTCTGAATCTATGGATAATACGATGGGATAGATACAGAAGAGGAGGGGATCAATAGTGGAAATCTGGGGAACTCCGAAAGTTACAATGTAGTAGCTGGGAACAAAGCTATTTATGGAGATACTTTAGCACAGGTAAGTGTCAAATAATGCAAGGTACCATTGAGGTACCATGAAGTAAAGGCAGTAGAAAAGGATGATGTGTTTGATTATGTTGAATGCTGCAGAGAGCTTAAGAAAGGTTAAAGCTCCATGGTTGCAGTCACAGAGGATATCATTTATTTAGATGAGCGCAATCCCGGTGCTGTGGGCAGGATGCAAACTGAACTGTCAAAATCGAATAGGTAGTTGTGGGAGAGGCCAGGAAGCAAATTGTTAAAGTACCTTAGTTAGAAAGTGTAAGTTAGAGCTAGGTGGGGTGAGTGTAAGAAATCTTTGGGAAGAAACGTGGCGGTATTGGATTTGAAAGGAAAAAATGGACAGTGACTGAACAGAGCAAACCATTAAGGTAGCTGGATGGCTAGAAGTCGATGGGAGAGGTTCAAAGGGCTAGAGGTGGGACATGTTACAAAAGTGGCTTCATTTCTCAGTGAAGTACTTCATTGGCTGTAATGCATTTTGAGACATTGTGAGGTCATGCAAGGTGCTATATACGTGCAAGTTCTTTTATGTTTGAGAGGGTAGAGGAAATGGGAGAAAAAGTGATGGGGCTATTGGGGTTGGGATGACTGAGGTAGTTAATGGTGGAGGGGAATAGGGCACGTTTGGCAGCTGTGTGCTGTCATATTCATTTTTCCTCTCCTGTTAGACTGCCCCTTCTTTTGTAGATATGCTGTAATGTTTATTATTAGGGTCTTGTGTAGATCTTGGGAAGAGGTCCAGGCTGCTTGTTACTTCTGTAGCTTTAAGTTGAGGACATAGTATAATTGTTCAGTCTCAAAGGTGCTTTGTAATTTATGGCAAGATCCTTCCTTAGTGCCACAAACCACCTTGGTACTCGTGGCAAGAGTTGTGATGATCTACAGGGGCCTTTGAACAGGTCAGAATGGTGGGAAATTGGCTCCAAGGAGAATGCAAAATCCTGACTTTGATCTATCCTGTACAGTTATTTGCTTCTTTTACATCAGGGTGGAACATAAAAGAACTGCGTACCCTGGAAATGCTTGTAAATTGCTGGAAGTGTGCAGCACTTTACACCTGAAACATAAAGTTACTTTTCTCTTTAATCATTCATTCCATTTGTTTGGAGAGTTGAAGTCTGTTGGGTGGGATGCATCCATTTTTTTGGATGCAACATTAAACCGTGGCCTTGTCTGCTCTCTCAGGTGGATGTTAAAGATTCCACCGTACTATTTTGAAGACAGGCAAGGGAGTCATCGCTGGTGTCCTGGCGAATATTTATTCCTTAATCAACATCAGTTTTAAAAAAAAATGATCTGGTCATTATCACATTGCTATTTGTGGAAGCTGGTGTGTGGAATTTGGTTGCTGCTTTCCCTGCATTACAACAGTGAGTACACTTCAAAAATACTTCATTGGCTGTTAAGTATTTTGGGATGACCAGAAGTGGTGAAAGGTGCAATGTTAAATTAAGACTTTCTTTCAGTTTGTCTGTCAGTTGCGTTTTTCTGCTTGTGGTATTTCTGAAATCTTGATTCTATATTTTTCTACTTTTGCTGACGGCTAGGTCTTACTTCTGGCCTCCCTTTGGGCACTTTGGAATCTGCAGTGGTGACAGAAATGTATGTTTTTGCATCTTTGTGTCTGAGTCGGTCTAAGAGGGTTGTCTTGGAGTTTGACAAGTGCTGCTGAGTCTCAAAGGAGTGCTTGGTTTATGTAAATGTACCAGGACAAGACTAGTTAGATGAGAGAGAATTTATCAGCTAGGTACTGGAAGGTTTTGATCTTCTGGAGGAGCTGTCATAGCCAGTACTGATCTCATGTTGGGATTGGGATTTATTTATAATGAGCTCTCCAGGGAGTCCCTTTTTATTTTACTGGGTTAGGAGAGAGGAAGTGTAATATTGTGATTTACAAAAAGGAGCTGGGAACCAAGCGAGAATGAAGCGAGATATGAAATGTAGAGTGAAGTGAGGTATAAAGTTTTAAGTTTTATTTCTGGCGAGTTTAGATAGTAGTCTAATAAATAAAAGAATGGCAGGCCACCTCAGCCCTATCAAATGCATATTCTGTGCCATGTGGAAACTCCAGGGCATTTCTCATGTCCTGGACAACTACATGTGCATGAGCTCTGGGTTTTCCAGCTTGAGCAGCAGCTGGTGTCACTGCAGTACATCCACGATGCTGAGAGCTACATAGATAGCACATTTCAGGAGGTGGTAACTGCAACTTAAGATTGTGCAGACAGAGAGGGAATGGATGACCGCCAGACATGTAGTGCAGGAGCCCCCTGAATGCATCTTGCTCTGTAAACTGTATTCAGTTCTGAATGCTGGTGAGGACGGTGGTTGCTCTGGGAGATTACAGAGATAGGGAGGGATGAGGCCATTGAGGGAATTGAAAACAAGGATGAGAATTTTAAAAATTGAGGTGTTGCTTGACTGGGAACTGGTGTAGATTCACAAGCACGTGGGTAATGGATAAATGGGACTTGGCCCGAGTAAGGACATGGGCAGCAGATTTACAGAGGGTAGAATGTGGGAGGCTGGCCAGGAATGCATTGGAATAGTAGATCTGGAGTTTACAAAGGCATGGATGAGGATTTCGGCACCAGCTGACCTGAGGGAGGGGCAGAGTTGGGCAGTGTTATGGAGGTGGAAGTAGGCGGTCATGGGGATGATGTGGTTGTGTGGTTGGGAGCTAATCTCGAGGTCAAATATAACACTCTGGATGCAAACAGTCTGGTTCAGTCTCAGAAAATTGTCAGGGAGTGCAATGGAATCAGTAGATAGGGAACGGAGTTTCCGGCAGGGGACGGAAGGCAATGGCTTGGGTTTTCCTGATGTTTAAATGTGGGACAAGCAGTCTGATAATTTAGCAACAGTGGAGGAGTTGATAGAGTTGGATGTCAACAGCATACATGTGAAAACTAATGCTGTGTTTTCGTATGATGTCCACAATGTGCAGCATGTAGCTGAGAAATAGCAGCCAAGGATAGATCCTTGGAAGACACCAGAGGTAACTGTGTTGGAATAGGAAGAGAAACCATTGCAGGTGACTCTGGCTATGATTAAATAGATAAGAATGGAACCAGGAAAAAAGTGCAGTTCCACTCAGCTGGAATGTGGTGGAGAGACATAGGAGGAGGAGAATAGTCAGCCATGTCAAACGCTGCAGACAGGTCAAGAAGGATGAGGAGGGATAGTTTGCCTTTGTCACACTCACATAGGATGTCATTTGTAACTTTAATCTTAACAGTTTCAGTACTGTGGCAGGGGTGGAAACCTGATTGAAGGGATTCAAACATGGAGTTTGGGGAAAAATGTGCACAGATTTGGGATGCAACAGCACATTCAAGGGCTTAAGAGAGGAAAGGAAGGTAGGAGATAGGGCAGTAGTTTGCAAGGACAGTGGGGTCAAGGTTTTTTTTTGAGGA
This sequence comes from Heterodontus francisci, assembly GCF_036365525.1. Lineage (NCBI taxonomy): Eukaryota > Metazoa > Chordata > Chondrichthyes > Heterodontiformes > Heterodontidae > Heterodontus > Heterodontus francisci. Next base: position 67,721,056 of record NC_090384.1, read on the forward strand.
GAGAGATGATGACGGCAGATTTAAAGGGAGAGAAGGACAATACCTGAAGAGAGAGAATGATTAACAATATCAGCTAACATGGGGACCAGGAAAGGAAGTTGGGTGGCCAGCAGTTTAGTGGGAATAGGGTCGAGGAAGCAGGGGATGGGTCTCATGGATGTGATGAGCTCGGAGAGAGCATGGGGGAGATAGGAGAGAAAGATGCTAGGACAGGGGGGAACTTTAGAGAGATTTTTACCTGGTTGACAAGTGAAAGGGAGAGAAGCAGCAGAGGCAGCTGATTGGATGGTCTCAACCTTAGTGACAAAAAAGTCTGTGAGCTCCTTGCACTTGCTGGTGGTGAGGATGGAGGAGAGGGTGTGGTCGGGGGGTAAGGGGTTTAACCAGATAGTTTGCAGTAGAGAAAATAGCCAGGGTTTGCCTTTGCATTCCAGGATGATCCTGGAATAGTGAGCAGATGGGAGCAGGATCTGATGGTGCTTTATGTGGTCCAGCCAGATCTGGTAGTGAATGGCTAAACCAGTTCTTTGCCATATTTGTTCAGATCTGTGCCCTTTGGACATGAGGGAGTGAGCTGATGGCCTTACTGGGGGACTGGACAACGTGAGAGAGTAATGGTTTTGTTGGTGTCTATGGCATCAAAGGTGAAGAGGGTTTAGCGAATCAGTAACTGCAGAAATGTGGTGAACAGAAGGTCAAAGGCTAGACAGTTGGGACTTTGAAAGTGCAGTTCTAAGTAAATCGAGGGATGGTTTTTCCAGGGGCAGATACAGAGGAAGTGGAGTTGGGGCATGGAAGGTCGATGTGGGTGGAGAGCGATACAAGGAAGTCATCACAGATGGCCTTATCTGTGATCGCTATGATGTGAGCAGCGAGGCCTTGAGATGGCACGGTCAAGGGGTTGGTCGTGACTGAGTTGGGGAGTTTACATGGAAGTAGAGAATAATGTGGTGGTAGTAAGAGGGCAGTAAACTCAAAGGAGAGAGAACAAGAAGAATTGAGATGTAAGTTGTAATCACTAAGGATGAGAAGTCGTTTGGTACAGAGGCTGAGGGAAGAAAGCAGTGAAGATATCTTTGTGAGAAGAATTTTATTGTACACGACTAGTCATGAAATTCAGGTTATATTGGCGTGGCAGAGATTAAGTAATCTATGCTCTGGTCATACGCAGAGACGTGAAATGGACCAAAGTTAGAAGTCTGAGATCCTGTAGTAGATTGAAGTTGCCATTTAGACACTGTGGAGTCAATTTGGAGCATCCATGAACCAGCATCCAGGTTTGCAGACAGTTGTGGAGATGAGAGGATTCGGCGCCATTGCGGGGGCAGAGTATCAGAGTGTGTTGCAGAAGACTGTTTGGTGGAATCATCAGCCGAGGAAAAGTGGAGAGTTGACGGTCAGCCAGCTGAGTTTGATCCAGGGGTCCAGTGGAGTTGCATAGTTGAGTGCTACCAGTGTGCACCAGCAGCTTCAATACAGCAGTAGAAAAATGAGGTGCAGTGCATTTTAAAATGGATGACTAAGAGCAGTGAAGACAAGGGAGAGTTTGAAAGAGAGACCAGTTGGTCTTTACCTATCAAACCTGCCCCACATTCTCATGGTGCAAGTGATATCATGATCCCCAATGCCTTTTGTAAGCTGCGATAGCTGCCATAACTAGAAACTCGTCTAGCTCCCTTTGGAGCATTTGCAGCAAATTCTCGCTCACTGCATGACCTTGTTCCACAGGTTAATGACCCCCATATGAAAAAAGCTTCTGACATCTGATCTAGCTTTAGGCAACTAAGTGACGCTTTTTTGATTTGTATATTGTTTTGATAAACAGATGTCATTACATTTAATGTTCTCAATCAGAACTTTTAAGGTAGCAGGGCTTAGTAAGAGAATTTGCAGACATTATTATTTCTGTCGCCATTGTTTTCAGTCCTGGTTATTAACCTCTGCTCCATTGCCACTAGCTCCCTGACCCCTTGTTCAGGCTGAACCAGACTCTCTCAAACCTTGGCAGCCTGTTTGATCTAGAGCTGAGCTGTAGATTTCACTTTATCTTTTATGAAGACTGCTTCTTTCCACATTGCCCTTTTCCACCTCCGCCTCAGTCCATCTTCCACTGAAACTTTTATCCATACTTTTATTTTATTTTTTATTTTATTTATTTAGAGATACAGCACTGAAACAGGCCCTTCGGCCCACCGAGTCTGTGCCGATCATCAACCACCCATTTATACTAACCCTACACTAATCCCATATTCCTACCACATCCCCACCTGTCCCTATATTCCCCTACCACCTACCTATACTAGGGGCAATTTATAATGGCCAATTTACCTATCGACCTGCAAGTCTTTTGGTGGTGGGAGGAAACCGGAGTACCCGGCGAAAACCCACGCAGACACAGGGAGAACTTGCAAACTCCACACAGGCCGTACCCAGAATTGAACCCGGGTCGCTGGAGCTGTGATGCTGCGGTGCTAACCACTTTGCCGCCCACCTTTCAGATTCCATATCTTGCTGGCCATACATCATCCTTCAAAAACTCCAACTTAACTAGATATAGCAATCCTGTACCCTTTCATGAGTTAAATGGTATTTGTCTGTACCTTCGGTCAGTGGTCAGTATGTCGGTCAGTTTTGTAACAGTTTCTTTAGAAAGGTAGGTATTGAAAATAAAGAAAGCATAGATCAATGGAAATATTTTACAATTGATGTGTAATTGGTTGAAGAATAGAACCCAGAGGGAAGTGGTATAGGGGTTATCTTCACCCTGGTAGAATGTTATCAGTGGGGCCCCATGACCCCTTGTTTAATATTTTCATAAACGTTCTTGAGCTAGGAGTCACAAATAGTAGCTAAATTTGCAGATGATACAAAGCTAATGAAGGTATTAGACAACAAAGTTGAACAGGATAAATTACAGTAAGATTTGAATATACTTGGGAATTGGGTAGACAGGTGGCAGATGAAATTCAATGCAATGAAAGACAAAGAGCTTCATTTGGGGACTAAAGTTCCAGGAAGCACTATTGCTTAAAAGGAAAGAAAATGATGTGCATAGAGAATTGAAGAGATCTGGGGGTTCTGATTGACAACAAATTGAAGCTATCGCAACAATACTCAGTTGGGGTGAGTAAAATGAGCCAGATAAGCTAAAAGGTCAATATTGAGCCAAAATAGTAAGGTAATTCTGCCACTTTTGAGTTATTGGTCCAAGCACACTAGAATATTGTGTACAGTTTTGGTTGCCACATTGCAGAAAGGATATTGCAGCTATTGAAAGGGTACAGAAGAGAGCCACCAAAATGATTGAGGAGATGGAGGGATGAGATTATGAAAAGCATTAATGTAAATTGGACAGGCTCTAACTGGAAAAGAGAAAGTTGAGCAGTGAAACTATTGTTGCTGTTACAATTCTAAATGGACTATGTAATGTAGACCATGACTAGCTCTTCCATCTTATTCAGCACAGTAGAACCAGAGGACACAGCCTGTGCTTGAAGAGTAAATCTAAACTGTGAAAACAACACTTCAGTGAGCAAGTGGTCAGTCTATGGAACAGGCCCCCTAGGGAGATGCTGGAAGCTGTTATTATTGATTAATTCATATACAAATTAGATCTTTTTCAAAAAAAATTTGGGCTAACTATGAGTTATTTAAGATGTCATGCTCACGTGAAAGTCCAGCGATGAAAATACAGAACCCAACTGAAGAGTTATAAAAATTAACTTTTCCTTTTTAAAAAGTGGACAATGTGCTGCAAATGGCTGCCAAAGGTCAAATGACCTGACCCTGCATATTCAAACCAGCTTATTGTCTGTTAAGGACAAAAGGATACATTCTAAGCTAAGAGGTGTCAATTACACCCATCCTGAACCCATCAAGAGACATTTCTTTGAATTGAATGGGTTCTTCTGAATCAAAGAAGAAGCCACACCCTGGTCTATGTCGGTCACCAGAGGGAGGGGGCTCTGCTTTTCTCAACAGAAACAACATGTGAGATTTTTGACCTTAAAAAGTAGCTCTCTGGCGAGAGAGGGAGAGATCAGAACAAACATCACAAAAGCCTGTCCATTCAAGAGCTGAGAGAGACCCAGCAAAAGCCAAAGAAGGAGCCCTGGTGTGAATTCTACACTTCAACTTGTTGCAGCAGAGAACTGAAAGTGATCATGGTCTCCAAACTAAAGTCTCAACCACCAGAAAAATCTGCAAATAACCCAGACCTGCAACTTTAAAAGAGAAATTAACCTCTGAGAAGGTTCAACAGGTTTTCCGTGAACCCGAACGCCTACCTCACTTCGTACCACTCAGCCTTTGCCTCTCTATCTATTTGTGTGTGTGTGTGTGTGCACGCAAGAGAGAGTGAATGCATATGTGGGTACGGTTGTGACCAATTTGGGAATGAATATTGCTCAGATAATTAATTTTCTGTTTCAAACCTCCAAGAAAACCTGTCACTGTCTTTATTTGACAAATAAAACACAAGGGGTTAAAACACTTACTGCGGTCAGTTGGAAGTGAATAGTGGGAGCCACCCTTACCACCTGGCCGTAACAAATTGGGGGCTCAAATCCAGCATCTGAACCATCATATAAGTGAGAGATTTGAAAATGGGAAGAAAATTGATCTCTTGAATTGTGGAAAAGTAAACAAGCGGGTTTTCTTGTATTCTGTTTTCTATCTACGGTGTTAGAAACAAAAGATATGGCCACATTTAACGCTGAAAAGTTTGTAGAGCAGTGCGTCATATTCCATGATAAGTTAAATGAAGTATTGTAGACTTAAAAAGCTTGGCTGTCTAGGTGGGAATCACTTTCAAACAAAAGGCCAAGTAACCTGAACTGGGGTGAAGAGTCCAGCTAACCATTTTAAACTTACCCTGAGCCCGAAGAAGAGGCAAGCATGGAATCTGAAACTGAAAGGATAGCCCTCCTAGAATTCAGAAATAAAGGAAAGAGATGCAGTAGAGAAGAGAGGAGATGGAAACACAAGTTGAGCACCCTACCAACCACTCAAACCTTATCCCCAATTCGGAGAAAAACTTTGATGTATTAAGACGCTCATGGTTAGTGCCAAAATTTAATGAGGAGGAGGTTGAGTCGTATTTTTATCTCCTTTCAGAAAATAGCTACAAGGCTAAAATGGCCACAAGAATTTTGAACTCTCCTCTTACAAGGCAAGTTTGTGGATAGGGCTTGTGAAGCTTTTTCTCTGTTATCAGAAGAGAGTTCCTCTGACTGAACAAAGTAAAACAGCAATTCTAAATGCATATGAGGTAGTGCCCAAAGCCTATTGACAGAAATTCAGATACACTAGGAAAAAGATCTGCCCAGACTTGCATTGGATTTGAAAGAACTAAACATATGGCTTTTGATCATTGGATATGATCCCTTGAACTCGGACCCTCATGAAAATTTGAGAGAAGTGATGTTGCTTTTTTAAAAAAAAGAATTAAAAAATAGCATCCCAGTTAACCGAAGAACCAATATTGAAGAACAAGAGGTTACAAGGGAAAGAGAAGCAGCACAAACGGCTGACAACTATGAGTTAATACACAGACTCCTAACTCCATAAATTTGGGTCTAGTAACTTACAGGCTAGGGAGAGATAGGAGGGATGTAGATGAAGTAGAAATGGACTCGAGAGAAAAAGAGGAGGGAAGGAAAAACGGGTCAGTCTCCAACTTTTAAAAGAAGAAACCCAGATGATAAGCTAGTATGGTCACGCCTGTGTTTCCAGTGTGGAAAATCTGGGCACGTCAAGGCAGATTGTTGATATTCCAAAAAAACAACAGGGGGTGCTGCAGTCAAACCAGTGTCTGTAGCTATGAAGGTAGTGAGCATGTGCTCCTCTGTAACCCAAGAACAGAATACATACAAAAACTTTTAGCAAAAAGGAAAATTGACTCCTGTTATATCCCAGGGAAAGAGATAACCATCCTTGGATACCGATTGTTTTCAAACACTACTTGCAGCAAAGTTTACAGAAATGCCACCTGAAAGCAGGACAAATACCACAGAATTGATCAAGGAGATAACTGGCAAATGTTTGAAGGCTCCCTTCATTGAAGTTTACCTGCAGAATAACTTGGTCACTGGAATAGTGACGGTCAGGGTCATTCCAAGCTTACCAATACAGGGCGTCACCAATTGCTGGGCAATGACTTGGCTGGAAGCACAGTATTGTATCCGGAGGGACCAGAACAGTCCACACAGACTGGAGAAACTGAGGGGAACAAACAAAATTCCGTACAGCTGCAGATGGCTGAGGAAGTCCCAAAAATCCCACAGTGGGTGGTAGGGCCAATAAAAATTAAAAAGGATAAAGGAAAGTCAGTAGACTTTAAAGAGGCCAAGATGGAGCAGAGGAATTTAAGAGCTGAGATGAAGGCAGCAGGGTTTGAAGGAAAAGCACCAGAGGTATGGTTAGCAGAAACCTTTAAAGATTTAAATAGGGACAGGGAAAGTTCTCAAACAGGCAAGCCAAAAGTGAGGGAGATGCTTCACTGAGCTGAAGTGCCACAGGGGAGTGCAGTGATAGCTGGACAGTCACCTGCGAGCAGTATGTCCCAGAGGACATTGGACAGCCTAGGGAAAATCCCATCCCCGAAGTAAAGGGAAAAGGGAAGGTAAAATGCTCTAAAGTAAACAACACTATGAAAACCACAAAACTAAAAGTGAGGTCAGCGTGCAGCTGAAGAATCAAAGGGTCAGGTTCTAAATTCAAAGCTAACCAAACTCAGCAAAACAAATTCAGAACTTACTAAGGACAAAGTGCAGGAGGAGAATCCAGATGTCTCACGGGCTAAAAAAACAATTTATCACCCTAGAGGTAAGAATTATCTATGTGCCAGACCCTGAAGTATTAAATCCATGTGTTCTGGAAGCAGCAGTTAAGGGGTTAAGGCCTGTACAGGCAATGAAATTTGAGAACAGCCAGGAATAATGCAGTAATGGCAATTTGCATATAACAAGCCTTGAAACCGAAGTCTCTCCAACAGTTCCCAAAGTACTGCAAACAGATACTGAGAAACCCAAAATAAAAACAAGAAATGCTGGAAATACTCAGCAGGTCTGGCAGCATCTGTAGAGAGAGAAGCAGAGTCAATGTTTCAGGTCAGTGACCCTTCATCAGAACTGGCAACGGTTAGAAATGTAATAGGTTTTAAGCAAATAAAGTGGGGGTGGGGAAAGAGATAACAAAAGTGAAGGTGTTGATAGGACAGGGTCATGGAGTAAAGGCAAATGGTATGTTAATGGTGTGTTGAAAGACAAAGCGTTAGTGCAGAGAGGGTGTTAATGGACAGAAAAATGAACAGCCCTGGCCCAAAGCACAAACATGAAAAAAAAAACAGTGGGCAAGCACATGGTAAGGAAAATGAGTGATGAAACAAACTAAAATAAAATAAAAAGAAATAAGAATAAAAACTGAAAACAAAAAGGGGGGGGGGGGTGCCTGTCATGCTGTGAAATGATTGAACTCAATGCTCAGTCCAGCAGGCTGTAGCGTGCCTGATCGGTAAATGAGAGGTTGTTCATCGAGCTTGCGTTGATGTTCACTGGAACACTGCAGCAAGCCCAGGACAGATATATGGACATGAGAGCGGGGTGGAGTGGTTGTTGAAATGGCAAGCAACCGGAAGCTAAGGGTCATGCTTTCGGACTGAGTGGAGGTGTTCCACAAAGCGGTCACCCAATCTGCGTTTGATTAGATTAGATTAGAGATACAGCACTGAAACAGGCCCTTCGGCCCACCGAGTCTGTGCCGACCAGCAACCACCCATTTATATTAATCCTACACTAATTCCATATTCCTACCAAACATCCCCATCTGTCCCTATATTTCCCTACCACCTACCTATACTAGTGACAATTTATAATGGCCAATTTACCTACAAACCTGCAAGTCTTTTGGCTTGTGGGAGGAAACCGGAGCACCCGGAGAAAACCCACGCAGACACAGGGAGAACTTGCAAACTCCACACAGGCAGTGCCCAGAATCGAACCCGGGTCCCTGGAGCTGTGAGGCTGCAGTGCTAATCACTGCGCCACTGTGCCGCCGTTTGGTCTCCCCTTTGTAGAGGAGACCACATTGTGAGCAGCGAATACAGTAATACTAAATTTAAAGAAGTACAAGTAAATTGGTGCTTCACCAGAAAGGAGTGTTGTGGAAGGTTGCATCGTCAGAACAGATGCGTCGAAGACGGAGAAACTGGGAGAATGGAATGGAGTCCTTACAGGAGGCAGGGTGTGAAGAAGTGTAATCGACGTAGCTGTGGGAGTCGGTGAGTTTATAGTGAATATTAGTAGACAGCCTATCCCCAGAGATGAAGACAGAGAAGTCGGGAAGGGAAGTGTCGGAGATGGACCATGTAAAGGTGAGAGAAGGGTGGAAATTGGAAGCAAAATTGAAAAAGTTTTCCAGTTCACGGCAGGAGCAGGAAATGGCACCAATACAGTCATCAGTGTATCGGAAAAGGAGTTGGGGGAGAAGGCCTGAGTAGGACTGGAACAAGGAATCTTCGACATATCCCACAAAAAGACAGACTTATTTAGGACCCACACGGGTGCCCATAGCAACCCCATTTACTTGGAAGTGAGTGGAGTTGAGGGAGAAGTTGTACAATGTGAGAACAAGTTCAGCCAGGCTGAGGAGAGTGGTGGTGGATGGGGACTGGTTGGACCTCTGTTCAAGGAAGAAGCAGAGAGCCCTCAAACCGTCCTGGTGGGGGATGGAGGTGTGGAGAGATTGGACATCCATCGTGAAGAGGTGGTGGTTGGGGCCAGGAAACTGGAAATTGTCAAAATGACGTAGGGCATCAGAAGAGTGACGGATGTAGGTGGGAAGAGACTGGACCAGGGGAGCAAAGATAGAGTCAAGATAGGAAGAAATAATTTCAGTGGGGCAGGAACAGGCTGACTATGCCAGGCCAGTCCTGTTTATGGGTTTTAGGAAGGAGGTAGTAGCGGGCTGTCCGGGGTTGCGGGACTATGAGTTTGGAAGCTGTAGAGGGAAGATGCCCAGAGGAGATGAGGTCAGTGACAGTCCTGTGGACAGTAGCTTGATGTTTGGTGGTGGGGTCATGGTCAAGGGGGAAGGTAGGAAGAAGTGTCTGAGAGTTGGCGCTGAGTGTCTGCAAGGTAAAGGTTGGTATGCCAGACAACAACAGCACCATCCTTAGCAGGTTTGATGACAATGTCGGGGTTAGAGCTGAGTTTTCAATGAAAAGATCAAGAGTGGGTAATCAGCCAGAGGGTGGGGTCCAGGTGGAGTTAGAATGCTGGAGGTGTGTGAATGGGTCTGCTGGTCGGGTGGGGAGGGGAGGACTCCTGGTCCAAGAAGTGAGCCCGGAGGCGACGGAAGAAGAGCTCAATGTCATGTCGAGCGACAAATTCATTGAGGTGGGGCGTAAGGGGATAAAACGGAGTCCTTTGCTGAGTACAGAATGTTCAGCGTCAGAGGGGGGAGGTCAGAGGGTATCGTGAATACACGGCAAGAGGTCAGAAGGGGCGGGGTCAGAGGGAAGTGAAGGGGAAGGAGGATCTGACGGGGCATTAGTCTCCATGAACTGCTGGAGTTTGTGTTCCTTAACGCCTGAAAGGAAGAAAAAAAGTTTTTTGTTAATACATGGATATGACGAAGGGTGAAAAGAAACTGCAGAGTAGAACAGCTTTGAGATAAGGTGAGGCAGTGCTTCTGGAGAGAAATCCAACCATGTTTCGATACCACATAGCTGGAATTTAAAAGTAAGAAACAAATTTTTTAAAATATCACATTTTCTAAGCAGAAGGTTTCCTGGCAATATTTCAATGCCCAAAAGGGAAATTCAACTATAATTGTGCCTCTTCCAAAGAAAGGATGATGTAAAACTCAACCTTGAACAAGAAATGACTGTTACAGACAATGCTAGCTGTAACAGTTGTAAGATTGAGGTGTGGGTGTCAAGTGCGCTGTGGTGTGACCCCTATACCTTCCTACTTTCTTTGTATCTTTCTAAACCAAGAAGGCAAACAACATAAAATGAAATCCAAGGAATTTCCTTTTTTCACTTTTGGGGGAGGTGTCACACTCAGTGAAGTGCAGCGATGAAAATACAGAACCCAAACTGAAGAGTTATAAAATTTGACTTTTCCTTTTAAAAAGTGGCCCTGTATATTCAAACTGTCTTACTGTCTGTTAAGGACAAAAGGATACGTTCCAAGCTAAGAGGTGTCAATTACACCCATCCTGAACCCATCAAGAGACATTTTTGAATTGAATGGGTTCTTCTGAATCAAAGAAGGTGTGAAGTAGCCACATCCTGGTCTATGTGGGTCGCCAGAGGGAGGGGGCTCTGCAACTCCCAACAGAGGCAACATGTGCAAGATTTTTGCCCTTAAAAAGTAGTACTCTGGAGAGAGAGGGAGAGACCAGAACAAACATTACAAAAGTCTGTCTATTCGAGAGCTGTGAGAGACCCAGCAAAAGCCAAAGAAGGAACCCTGGTGTGAATTCTACACTTCAACTTGTTGCAGCAGAGAACTGAGAGTGATCACCGTCTCCAAACTGAAGTCTCAACCGCCAGAAAAATCTGCAAACAACCCATGCCTGCAACTTTAAAAGAGAAATTAACCTCAGAAGATTCAACAGGTTTTCCGTGAACCCCGAACACCTACCTCACTTCAAACTGCTTATTCTTTTCCTGTCTGTCCCTGCATACACGCACGAGTTAATGTGGATGTGGTAGCGACCATTTTGGGAATGAATATTGCTCAATAAATAGTTGATATTTTTTAAACCTACAAGAAAACCTGTCACTGTCTGTTTATTTGACACACAAAACACAAGGGATTAAAATCCTAGTAACAAGAACACTTGCTGCGGTCAGTTGGGAGGTGAACAATGGGAACCACTAACACCCCTTGCCACCTGGCCATAATGACGATGTGTAGTAAGTGCAGCATGTATGGGAGGAACAGATGATTTTGAACATGTTCCCAAAACTCCACTACTGGGGTTTTCCTTCACTGTTGTTGTATGGTGCGACTACCAGGACCGCTAGATGGCGAACTAGTTGAATGTAGTCGTTTTTCTTGTCAGTTTCTATGTTCCTCATCTTGCTGACCAGTACTGGCTTCCTGTCTCCCTAGTGTATTAAATTTAAAGTTTGCACATCTCTACAGGGCCTTGCTCTAATCTCCACAACTTCATTTATCTCCTCCCGCCCCCTTCAGTTCTGTGCCTTTTATTTTGCATATTGCTCTTCAGTATACAATTCTGGCCACCAGACTTCAGGAAGAATGTCGAGGCCTTGGGGAGGGTACTGAGATGGTTTACCAAGATTATACCAGGGATAGGGGAGTTTAATTATATGGAGAGTTTGGAAAAGCTGGGATTGTTCTTCTTTGATCAGCTTAAGGGGAAACCTATTCGTTATTCAGAATTATGAGGGGTTTTGATAGAGCAAGGAGGGAGAAACTGTTTTTGGCAAGTGGATGGTTAACCAGATATCATAGATTTAAAATCATTGGCTAAAGAACTAGAAAGGAAATGTTTTCTCTCTCAGGGTTGTTAAGATCTGGAATGTACTGCCTGAAAAGGTGGTCAAATCAGATTCCACAGGAACTTCAAATACATGTCCAATTGCCTTTTGGAAGAAGACTAATTTGCAGGGTCATGGGGGAAAAAGCAAGGGTGTGGGACTAAATTCAGTAGCTCTTTCAAAGCGCTGTCACAGGCAATATGGGCTCATTAGCATCCTCTGCTGTAATTTTCTATGATTCACCCCACAGTTGGTCAAAGAACCTTTAACCACTTCAGCCCCTTTCTATGGAACTTGCTCCTTAGACCCATTTTGCCTCTTCACCTTTCTCACTTCTCAAATCCCAGGGGGTCGTGAGTCTTTGGAATTCTCTTCCTCAAAAGGCAGTGGAAGCAGAGTCCTTGAATATTTTTAATGCAGAGGTAGATTGATTCTTGATGCGTAAGGGGTGAAAGGTTATTGGGGGTAGATGGAAATGCAGAGTAATCAGTTCAGCCGTGAACTTATTGAATGGCAGAGCAGGCTCGAGGGGCCTACTGCTGTTCCTAATTCGTATGTTCATATGGCACCTCCAACAGTGCTATACTCCCTTAGTACTGCACTGGAGTGTCAGCCTAGATTTTGTACTCAATTCAAAAAGTTATTTAGTTATCTGTGATATTTACTTTCCAGGAGTATTACTCCATTGCCTGTGTCATCAGGTCTGCAAAGCAGATTTTAAATAATTTTATTTATTTTATTTAGAGATACAGCACTGAAACAGGCCCTTCGGCCCACCGAGTCTGTGCCGACCATTAACCTGTTTAGATATGAGTAACATTGCATTGTTTACTGTTTTGGAGGCTTTATTACTTGGGTCAAAAGGTGTCATTTGTTACTTGTGTCTAGTTGTGCCTATTGTGGCTATGGCTATGATTCTTTGGATTAACCATCAATGGCGCACCTTTGCTCTACACAGCAAGAAAAAAGTTATATTGGCAGTAGACTTGCTGGGAACTGACTTTTGAAAATTAGAAGCATTGCCAGTTTTCTTATGCATGTGTGTGATATACTGAATGTTAAATGTAATAAACACATCTAGTATAGGTGGTGACCCCAATTTCAGAGGAATCCAAAGCATTTTGGGTGTATGAGCAATATAATGAGGTCTATACTTGTAACTCGTCAAGAATAGCAAATAAATCATGGTTCACCTTGCACTCTTGAGTTCAAGGTTGGTACTGGCATCCTCAAAAGTAGGTTTTTGATAAGTGCGGATGCTTGTCGGTGTAAGATTTCAAGGTTTGTGAGCTATATCTCCAAGCGATTTCCCCTTCTTTCCACTTAGACTTTCTTTTTCCATTAGGTATATCCATATTGTTTACACATGCAGTCTGCAGTATTCACGATTTTCCAGTTCCCAGTTTTTGCTTTGCTTTACTGTTGGGGGCAGCAGGTGTGGAATAGGCATTTCCCTATAGTGAAGTGCCTATCTTGCATTCACTGTCACTTAATTTCTAGTATGAAATTGACTCTTTAAGTCTAATGTTCAGCTCTTAGTAAACTGAAGAGTTGTGGTTCCATCGTCAAAGTTACAAGTTATGTTGAGACAATTTGATGTACTGCTTTTGACAGAGAGGATGGGCATTAAAACTGGATGTGGCCGTTTTTCGCAATAATTCGTTATGCCGTGATTAACACTGAACATTTGTGAGAAAATTCTTTGCTGTTCAAATTTTTGTGTCAATTTCTAATAGTCTTTAACAAATTGCTATGCCAGTTGTACAGATGATCAAATTAGTCTGGTTACTGTAGTAATATTAGTACAATTCATTTGCTTCAACAGAGAGATCAGAATTTATTGTAAAGAAAGGCTGCCTTGTCCTGACGTAGACTAAATGCAACTGCTTCAAGTCATTTGTGGATATGAAGTGGTTGGGAGAAACAAGGAATATGTTTGTAAATGGCGGCAGCAGGAAAAATGCAGGAAGGTTGTCCAGTGAACATTATCAGAGTCATACCAAGCCTCAGCACTCTGGAAGGGGAATTTCAAGGGCCAACACAAGAGTCTCACTTGGAAAACGTAGCACCCGTAAGTGACTTTTTTATGTGATTGGTTTAGGAATTTAACAAAACCAAAGCAATCAGCCACCATAATATGGGTTTATAATTTGTTCACTACATTTCAAAAGTAAGAATTGGAGATGAAAGACTTCAAAAAGTTCTTGAAAGATGTGATTAAGCCACTTGACTATATAATTTGTAGTTTCCCTTCTAATATACAAAGTGGTTTTTACAGACATGACTTGCGACACAATTGCAATCTTTGGTTTTATTCTGGTACCGTGCTTGCTTAATACTATTTTGAGCTGGAAAGCATAATTTTTATGAAAGAAGTGAATTAATTCTTTTGCTGTCCAGTCTATATAATAGTTGATCTGTGTGGGTGTAAAATTTGCACTCATTGAGATTCTACTAGTCCTTTTGATGACGTTATATTGTTTGATAAATCCATGTCAGCAATTTAATATGTAAAAGATTGCTGAAAATAGGTGGGATTGTAGTAAGTATTGACATTGAGTGTATGTGATTGATTCTTAGTTTTCCTTGACTTTGTTTAATAGAATATTGCCTCAGCAGGAACATTTTTACTCCGATTTGTAAATGTTATTCATTGAAAGCTGATTCAAGGAATGGAATTGATGATAGAAAGATACAAATTTTACAAGAAAGGCTTGATGAACACTATAAATGCAACAAAGAAATCTATGTACAGCAGTACTTGCTGAATAAAGATTTTTGTTGCAGCATAAACATGCTTTAATGATACACTGAATGGAATAATTCACACCTAGCGTCCTTGAGATTATTTTAAATGACTACATTTCAAAAATACTTCATTTAGCTGTAAAGCACTTTGGAATATTCTGAGGTCATGAAAAGTGCTCTAAAATGCAAGTTCTTTTTCTAAATGCCAATTAAGGCACAACCAACGTAATGTGGTTTCTTTTTAGGCATGATGGGTTTTGAGGGTCATGGCTCTCGATATATACCATCCACTGGAATGACAGCCAAAGAGCTGTGTGAAAATGATGATCTAGCAACAAGCTTAGTCCTTGATCCCTATCTGGGGTTCCAGACACACAAAATGAACACCAGGTATGTCAGGCAAGTATCATCCGCTCCAGTTTTCAAATCTAAATAGATTGCTGATGCATTAGCGGGAAATTGTAATCTATTTGTGGATACGAAACAAAAATTATTTTTTTTTCTCCCATTTTTCTCCTGTTGTAGGTTGCTCACCACCTCACATCCTCCTCCAACCAGGAGGGTGGGATGGTTTGGGCCGCGGACCTCTCGATGACCGCCATCAATAACGCTCCGTGTTTGGCAGGCAGGTGTGACTGAAATGGGGTGAGCCTGACGATGTCAGTTCCTCCTACCTCCCCCGAGATGGAACGCCTCGCTTCTGCGCGACGCTCTTGCAGCCTAGCCAAGAACTGACCAAACTGACCCGATTTGAGGTAGGGGGATTCAAGTAGCAGGCAGTCCTGGGACTCGAACCCGCGACCTCCTAGTTGGGAGGCGAGTGCTGTATGGGGCTGTGTGACTTAAAATGTTCCGTATGTAGGTTCAGTCCTCACTACTTCCAAACTCCAAGTCATTTTCCCCCCCTCTTTGTTATTTTAAAAGCTGAGCTTTTTTTAAAAAAGATATAACAGTTTAAAGGTACCTGTTAAAGTACCTGTCCCACAGTTTTATTTTTTTTTTGTTCTGGTAATAACAGTTTTCCCGATCTATGTTTCAATTGTTGTAAATGATGGGTAGCAAAAAAGCAGATTTGACTATTTTCTTACCAGTGCTTTTAAAAAAGAAATGTTCCAATAAAACATTATTGAGGTCTTTCTTATATCAAACATTCTACACCAAACATGCCAGCCAAAATTGAAACAATTGAAAATGTACAAGTCCATACGATTGGGGAAAAAAGGACATTGAGCGCAAAGGAATAACCACAAGACGAAATAAGTGGTTAATATTGCACAAATGGATTTTTTTTTAAACTTGGTGAAGAAAATATTAAAATCAAATCATTTATGTGCGTGATCATTTGATGCTAGAAATGGGACACATTAGAATGAAGTGTCCCACGACGATGAAGGTTCGCTGGTGATAATTTACGAAAAGAATACCTGGGGTCATCAGATAAGTAAAGCAGAAATGGTAAGTCAAAGCTGTTATTTCAGTGTACATCTTGACAGTAGATGCATTGTGGTGGTTTCCTATGTGGTGAGTTCTTAATCTTCAAAGTTCTAAGTATACAAGACAAACAACTGAGGGTGAGTCTTTGTTAACTATTCTTGAGTACCTCATTGCAACTCATCTGTTGAGATGGATGTAGGAAAGCTGATGGTAACTGCAATTGGAGCCAGTTGACATGGATGCCTGGCTGGATATTTTGCTTCTCTTCATGCAATGCCACCCAATTCATTTGCTTCACTGAGTGTTCAACAGAGAGGTCTGTTTATTCAAAAAAAACTGTTCTATAACTGTGCATCAAAGATAGTTTTATTTTTATTTTTCCCAGAAAATAGAAAGCATTTCAAATGAGACTACTGCACACATGTATGAAGGTGGCATTCTCATGCTGCCAATGAATAATTCTTTCTTCGGTCTGCATAGAATCCAACTTTTGTTGGCTAACCACCTTGGACAGAAAAGTTGCTCGAGATTATTATTAGTGTTTTGAAAGGAGGGGTAACAGTTGTCTAAATTAATTGGATTACCAATATAAAATAACCTGTGCTCCTGTGTCTACCTCTGTAGGGATTATGAATATTACCTGCTATGGTAGACCTTATGAAATGTTTTGTCCATGGTTGGTTTTCAATGACTCTACAATTTTAAGTAGATTTGGGGTGGGGGGAGTAAATTTTACTTAATATAACTCCCTGGATCTGTCAGTTGATAAGGGAAATGTTTAGCTGAGCTATGCAGACTAAAAGGCCCCAGTTTCAATTGTTGTATGCTGATTAGATTATTTAACTGGTGTCAGGTTTGATTGACTTGGTGCCCCCACATAGGGAAGAGAATTAGCCAGAGTTCGTTCTTATGATAAACACAAAATTGCCTGTGAATACTTGTTGTCGAGACTTTCATGTCAAGAATGGCCACAGTACTGAAGGCACCTACTGCTGGTAGTACTGCATCCCATCACCAGTTAGTACCTTTAGGAAAGGGGAGGGGGGAAAAGAAACTTAACAAAAAAATGACCAAACTGTAAATAGCCCAGGTATTTAGCTGCTTGCTTAATTAAGCAACTTTAGTTAAATTGTGTTTGTTGTCCTCCTCATAGCTTGTCTCTCCAAAACTACAGTCAGGATCGAATGTTGCAGTATATTTCAAATAGTTCCGCATGAGTACAAGATATTGACAAGGGGCACTGCATCAGCCAATGTTTCAGTTTTTGCCTCAACTCTCTACATTTAACATCTTGAGTCACTTCTCAGCTTCCACTTGATCATGTTGTAATCAGTCTTTGCTGCCCTAGACCTTGCTTGATTTGGAGTGCACTTATATTTTTTGAGGTTAATATGTAGGTGCGTTCTGAGGGAACCAGGTCTTCAGGATCCTTTTGTATTCCTGCTTTCTCGTTGCACTGTAGCCTTCCACACTGGTGTTTTATAGTAAGGGTTTTCAGAGGCAGAGCTTCTATGGACTATACAGTAGGTGTCTCAGATCATACACCTGTTTCTATCATGTTTTTACTGAAGGCATCCCACCTCACTGATCGGCAGTATGGCAACAGTGTAGGAGTCTGGAATACAAGAGGCTGGAAGTTGTGTTGCAGTTATATTAAAACTCTGGTTAGACTCCATTCAGAGTACTGCATTCTGTTCTAGGCACCACAATTCAAGAAGGATATATTTGGCTTGGAGGGAATGCAGCATAGATTCATCAGAATGATACCAGTGCGAAAAGGGTTAAGTTATGATGGGTTGCATAGGCTTGTGTTCATTTACATATAGATTAAGGTGTGATCCAATTGAGGTCACTGAAAATGAGGTGCAACTTTCCATTTTTCCTAAAAATAAGTGTGACTTTAGCTATCCCTGACCCACGTACCCTCTAATTTTCTTTAAGTGCACAGGCCCTTTAAATTTTTAGTGTGGCTGTGCTAGCACACTTACTTAAAGGAGCCATCTTGTGCGCAGCATGCATGGGAATGTTTGGGTTGACACTGCACAGTTTAGAGGGAGCATTGCATCTGACCCTCTTTTTTTAATTCTTAAATTGTGAAGTTTTGCATTCACTGGTACGAAGGCCAGGATAGGATGAATAGACTTGATAAAGTCTTTGTGGCACATAAGATCTTAAAGAAACAACTTTTTATTTAAACTTTTTAGCTTAATCTCCTGATAATTTTTGTTTAAAAAATTTTTAGTTTTTGGTAGGAAGAACTT
This sequence comes from Heterodontus francisci, assembly GCF_036365525.1. Classification (NCBI taxonomy): domain Eukaryota; kingdom Metazoa; phylum Chordata; class Chondrichthyes; order Heterodontiformes; family Heterodontidae; genus Heterodontus; species Heterodontus francisci. Next base: position 67,739,014 of record NC_090384.1, read on the forward strand.
GGAGAGACACTAAGATAAATGGTACAACTCTAAAAGGGTGCTACTGGGTGTATATGTACATAATTCATTGAAGGCAGCAGGACAGTTTGAGGAGCGGTTAATAAAGCAAACAGTATCCTAGGCTTTATTAATAGGGGCATAGCGTACAAGAGCAAGGAGGTTATGTTGAACTTGTATAAGAGACTAGTTCTGCCTCAGCTGGAGTATTGCATCCAGTTCTGGGCACTGCACTTTAGGAAAGATGTGAAAGCATTGGAGAGAGTGCAGAAAAGATTAATGAGAATGGTTCCCAGGATGGGGAACTTCAGTTATGAAGATAGATTGGAGAAGTTGGGCTTGTTTTCCTTGGAGAAGAGAAGGATGAGAGGAGATTTGATGGAGGTATTCAAAATCATGAGGGGTCTGGACAGAGTAGATAGAGAGAAACTGTTCCCACTTGTGAAAGGATCAAGGATGCAAGGGATAGATTTAAAGTAATTGGCATAAGTGACATGAGGAAAAACTTTTCCACCCAGAGAGTGGTTAAGGTCTGTAATGCACTGCCTGAAAGTGTAGTGGAGACAGGTTCAATCAAGGCATTCAAAAGGGAATTAGATGGTTGTCTGAAAAGGAAGCATGTGCAGAGTTATGGGGAGAAGGCAGGGAAATAGCAGTAGGTGAATTGCTCATTCGAAGAGCTGGTGCAGACATGATTGGCCAAATGGACTTCTGCGTTGTAACTATTCTGTGACGATAGACTTAAGACTGAAAACAGTATACGTTTTAACTATTCATAAAAGAGGAAGTACAGCATACTTGTGTGTTTTGATCTTAAAATAGATGTCTTTAACTGCTTTTTAAAATTTATTACTATATTATCGCAGATATTGTATACATCTTTATACTGTGCATAAAACTTATTGTTTAACTCTCTTTTCCCTTTTAAGATTTCGACCCATAAAAGGGAGACAGGAAGACCTGAAAGAAGTTATAGAGGATTTCAAAAAGAAGGAGAATTTAGAAAAAGCCTTCAAAGCACTAACAACGGGAGAATGGGCACGGCACTATTTCCTCAACAAAAACAAAAGTCAGGAAAAGTTATTTAAGGAGCATGTATGTGGTGTTTTCTTTCTTAAAGTTTTTTTTTCCCTGAAGAATTTTTCAGGAGCCTGGTATATGCTTAAGGGTATAAATGATGCAACCAAAGTGCTGCAGCTCTCAAAAACATTATTTTGATACAATTTGTTAGGCAAGTCCAATTGAAGCATAAAAGCCTTCCAAATCTTTCAGGTTTTTCTGCATAGCACCTTGAGTATAAACCTCCTGCTAAATTTCACAAGGACAGTTTTGGAAATCTCATGACTTCCGTGTAAAATATTTTTGTGCTTTCTTTGTTTTGTTATTGAATAATAAAATGTTTTATGATTGTATAGCCTGCTGTTCTGCATTTTCCATATGACCCAACTTTAGCTCCTTTGAGTAAGAGGAAACTTCCATATTTTAGAGTAAAATTTCTTCCATTGAAGAGGAAAAAATCTTCTCAGCAAGCTGAGCTGACTGAAAGCTTTGTTTTGGAGCAACCATATTGGCTGCCAAGAAGGTTTGTAGCGGTGTATGTGAAGTCGAGAGCAGCACAAACTCTTTTATGTAGGTACTTTTTGTGGAGTGGGTTGCATATGTGTGCGTCATTCTTAGTAACAACATCCTCATTTTGGAGAGAACTTAATTTTGTTGCACATTCAACATAGGAACATAGGCAATAGGAGCAGGAGTAGGCCGGTCAGCTCCTCGAGCCTGCTCTGCCATTCAGCTAGATCATGGCTGATCTTCTACCTCAATGTCATTTTCCTGCACTCTTCCCCCTATCCCTTGATATCTTTAATATCTAGAAATCTGTCGATCTCTGTCTTGAATATACTCAATGACTGAGCCTCCACCACTCTCTGAGGTAGAGCATTACAGAGATTCACCACCCTCTGAGTGAAGAAATTTCTCCTTATCTCAATCCTAAATGGCCTAACTCGCATTCTGAGACTCTGTTTCTGAGTTCTAGACCCTCCCAGCCAGGAAAAACATCCTTCCTGCATCTACTCTGTTAGCCCTGTGAGAATTTTGTATGCTTCAATGAGATCATACCTCATTCTTCTAAACTCTAACGAATGTAGGCCCAGTGTCCTCAATCTCTCCTCATAGGACAATCCCACCAACCCAGGGATCAGTCTGGTGAACCTTCATTGCACTTCCTCTATGGCAAGTATATCCTTCCTTAGGTAAGGAGACCAAAACTGTACACAATACTCCAAGGCTCTGTACAATTGCAGCAAAACCCAACATACCATTTGCGTTCCTAATTGCTTTCTGCACCTGCATGTTAGCTTTCAGTGACTTATGCACAGGGACATCCAGGTCCCTTTGGCCATCAGCAATTCCCAATCTCTAACCATTTAAAAAATACTCTGCATTTCTGTTTTTCCTACCAAAGTGGATAATTTTAAATTTTTCCACATTATATTCCATCTGCCATGTTCTTGCCCACTCACTTAGCCCGTCTAAATCCCCTTGAAGCCTCTTCACAACTCTCATTCCCACCTAGTTTTGTGTTATCAGCAAACTTGGAAATATTACATTTGGTCCCCGCATCCAAATCATTGATATAGATTGTGAATAGCTGGGGCCCAAGCACTGATCCTTTTTTTTTTCCTTGCAGTCTCAGCCTGCTAACCTGAGAATGATCCATTTCTTCTTATTATGTTTACTGTCTGTTAACCAATTCTTAATCCATTGCAGTATATTACCCCGAATCCTATGTGCTCTAATTTTGCTTACCAACCTCCTGTGTGGGACCTTATCGAAAGCCTTCTGAAAATCCGAATACACCACATCCACTGGTTACCCCTTATCCATTCTGCTAGTTACATCCTCAAAAAACTCCAACAGGTTTGTCCAACATGATTTCCCTTTCCTAAATACATGTTGACTCTGTCCAATCCTATCATTATTTTCCAAATGTCCAGTTATCACATCCTTTGTAACAGATTCTAGCATTTTCCCAGCTCCACTGATGGTCTTCCATGTACCCATTTAAGAAGTGTGCAGTCTAACCTGCAGCCATTAATACAGTGGGTTTTACTCCGGGCATCTAAACATTGCTGAACATCTGTATAAAGTGTGGTTCACATCAAAAAAAAATACTGTTGGGAGTGGTTACCTGTGATTCACACGTTCAGTGTTGTGCTGTACTTAACACCAAGGTATTATGGATGGCGAGACCAGTTTTTTTAATGCACTTAGAGAATATAATGACATGGCCAATTCCTTGTGGAAAAATATAAATTCTTGGACCAAATCAAAAGTTGGCCAGTGAATTGCAGTGCTGGGTTATAATTCAAAGATCTGTCATTTGAATATTTGAATTGGTAGTCTATAGGAAAATGTGATTTAGCACAACTTTGTTCTTCAAGTTCAATTGTATAAGATTACTGTATAAATCTAAAATGTTATACCTACCAAGTGTTTAATATATTTTGGGCAGGTTTTCATTTATCTGAGAATGTTTGCAGCTGAAAGTGGATTTGAGCTCTTGCCATGTAATCGGTATTCATCGGAGAAAAATGGAGCCAAGATAGTTGCAACCAGGGAATGGTAAGAATTGGACCAATTGTGGGTCATGGGTTTACTTTAGCTGTGTGGTATTTTTATTCTTGATGCTCATAAATGGCATGGTGAAACTATGTTCATGGAAGAATTAAAGACAAAAGCTGCGGTAGGAATTGTAGTCTCTAATGCACAAATATAAATTTTTTTGAAAACTGTTTTGATTCTAGGGAATTAAATCACTGCATTCTGTACAGAACAAAAGCAATATTTTTGCTACTTTTGCACCTGAAAGTTAAGAGTGTGTGTGTGCACATGCACATTCTGCTTTAACATTACAATCAAATTGATTCCATTGTAAAGAGACTGATAATTACATTCAACAGGTCAGGCAATTAACATTTCATGACCTTTCATCAGAACTGAAAGATGTTTCAGATGAACAGCTTTTAAGCAAGTGCAGAGTAGAGAGAAAGGGGTTGGGGTGGAGGTGGGTGCGCAGGCAAAAACGAGAGAGTTCTGTGGAAGGCAGGAGTAATTAAATATAAAAATGATTATGGTGTGAGGAAAATGAGGTAATCAGGAGACAAGTAAGAATCAACAGATGGGTTATAGCAGAATAACAGAGGAGGAAGGAAGCATGGAAAATCTGGCAAAATAGAAGGCTCTCATTGCCCATGAATGTTGCTGAAGAAAGGCCTTGCGTGTGCTGAAGATCTCCAATTTATAAGTTGATTTCTGCCATTAGGATCACAATTAATGAATAGATGTGCATCAATTAAATATAGAAACTTATTACACCTGAAATATTAGAAATTGAGACTTAAAATGAACTGAAATATACAACAACCGCAACTAGCGTTTATAGAGTGCTTTTAAAATAGGACAATGTCCCAGGGCATTTAACAGAAGTGTAACCAACGAATGAGATGTTAGGGGGTGACCAAAAGCTTGGCCAGAAAAGTGGGTTTTAAGCAGCCTCTTAAAGGAGGAGAGGATGCTGTTGGTGGCTTCACACGTTCAGGAACTTTGGAGAGGAAAAGGCAGTTGAAGAAGGGTGGTAGATTGCAAGGACAGTGGGGTCACTTTGTGTTTTTTTCTCCCCCCCTAAGGTGGGGAGATAACTGGTTTTGAAAAGGAGAGGGTCAGTACCAGAGGAGGGGGAGCCATTTGTAATGTCAGCTAGCATGGGGACCAGGAAAGGAAGTGGAGCCTATAGTTTAGTGGGAGTTGGGGGGAGGCGGTGGTGAGTCTCATGGATGATGTGAGCGTGCAGAGGCTATGAGGGGTGATAGAGAAAGATGGGGATTCAGGGCTTTGGAGGGGAGCCTCGGGGAGGTTTGGCTTGGTGGGTAGGGTGAAGGGAGGAAGCAGCACAGGCAGCTGAATAGATGGTCTCAATGAGAGACAAGTCGTTGAGTTCCTCGCAGTTGTCAGGCTTGGGGCAGGAGAGAGGTGTTTAAAGCGTCAGTGGAGAAATAAGGTCAGGAGATCTGTGTATTAACAAACTATTTGTTGGCTAAGCATTTGAAATAACTTCAACTTTAATTGTTCCTAGTAGTTAATCAGCAGGTACTTACAAAATCTTGTTCAGTAATGGCACTAGGTAACATCATAGGACATACGAACCAGGTCCTCGTATCCTGTATAATTTTTATATAGCACTGTGTATCCTTTATTTACTGGCTATTTTATTTTGGGTATAATTGCACAATTTAGTTTCCGTGTGAAGTGGTTCCAGTTTGCTAAATTTGCGAAGTGTAAATCCAAAGCTAATGGCACCTTGATCTAGAGCAAGATGGAGTGAGATTCCTGTTTCCAGGGAATGTTCCTCCTCTTCATTCTGATGCTACTCTTGGACTGCAAGTATGCTATTAAATGCCGTCTTCATTACATATATATGACACTCTCAGTTTCCTGCTCAGATACAGAGGTAAAATCTTAATGATCTTCGCTCTTGCTTGGCTTCAGCTGCAAACTGTAAGGAAAATGAAACTAAACAGGTTAGCGTTTAGCAACAAATGGTAACTCTGCAACCTTTTGCTAAATATTTTCCCCTTTCCCCAAGAAAGAGTTACTCCAGTAGATGATTCTGATGGCATTATGTACTTTGCAGACTAAAGATCTTAATTGTATTCAATATTTGACTTGCATATAGGAAGAAGAATGACAAGATTGAGTTGTTGGTTGGCTGCATTGCAGAGCTGTCAGAGATGGAAGAAAATATGCTTCTTCGACATGGAGAAAATGATTTTAGTGTTATGTTTTCCACAAGGAAGAACTGTGCTCAGCTTTGGCTTGGACCTGCTGCATTTATTAACCATGGTATGGAACCCTTCATAAGAGTGAATTACAATGAATAAATATAGTGGTTGGGATAGTTAAAGCATTGCTATATTTCATATGCAATCTCCTGCTGTTAATTCAGTCATTTTGTTTGCTTGAAAGCAGTTCAAATTATCCAGTACTTCAAATTAAGGATTTTTATGAAACAATCCAGCAAAACCACTGTTAGGGCAGTAAAAACCCCTTAAAGCATCAAAACAACTATTGAAATGTACATAATCGAAACTGTACGAGCTACACAGTACAAACTTCAGTCATTTTGCACAATACACTTAGTGGTTTGCTGTCTGCTGAAGTTAAAATAACTTGCATTTATATAGCACCTTTAACAGTAAAATGTTTCATGACGCCTCACAGGTGAGATATCAAACAAAGTTGGACACTAAACTACATAAAGACGTATTAAGACAGGTGACCGAAAGCTTGATTAGAGGTACGTTTTAAGGAGCAACTTAAGAGGAAAGGTTTAGGCAGGGAATTCCAGAGCTTGAGTCCTGGGCAGCTGAAGACACAGTCACTAGTGTGAATTGAAGAAAATTGGGAATATGCAAGTGGCCAGAATTGGAGGAGTGCAGAGACCTTGGAGGGTTGGTGGGCTGGACGAGATTTGAGATGGGAGGGATGAGGCCTTAGATGGATTTGAAAACAAGGATGAGAATTTTAAAAACTGGGCATTGCCAGACCGTGAGCCAGTGTCGGTCAGCGAGCAGGCGAACAGGACTTGGTGCAAGTCTGGGCGCAGACAGCAGAGCTTTGGCTCACGTCAGATTTACAGAAGGTGCAAGGTGGGAGGCCAGCTAGGAAGAGCATTGGAATAGTCGAATCTAGAAGTATCAAAGGTATGGATGAGGGTTTCAGCAGCCAATTAACTAAGGCAGGGATGGAGACGGGCAATGTTATGAAGGTGTTCCATTCATACATATAGTATTTGGCACAAAAGTCCATCTGCTTGCTGAATCTACTTGCTTGGGCTTTTTCCCACTTTTGTAAGCAGCAGCATCCTCCTGCACAGCGTCACCAATTTCTGAATGTCAAGACTCATTCCTCATGTCTGCCGACAGTCATAGCAGAGAACTAATACATTAAGAGGTTATCTACTTCAGATTTGGCATCTGCACCTGTGTGAGATTCTTGATGCCAGATGCAACAGTCACCTCTACTGGTGGGATGAATTTGTTCTGCTAAATGCAGCCAAGAAGGCATTCTGCTTTTAGATTCTGACACTTTGTGTCCCAAGTTGTGAACTATTGAAGCAACTTTCCTGCCTTACAATACCAAAGTGATGTAACAATTCCTCAAAAAAAAAGTTCCAGTCATCCCTGTCTTTTTGTTGTTTCTGTATGTTATGGGCATTCATACCACCCTGAAGACATTAATGGTTTTTGTAATTCTCAATCGGCAGCAGCTTTTTTCCCCAATAATGCTATTGCAAATCATGACAGTATTTCATATTTAAGTATTCCCCAAATAAGCGTTTTTCATTTATGGAAGATAGCATTCTGCTTAGGTAGAGCTTGTGAAATTGCCAGGCTCCTCCTCATTAAAGATGTGTTTCGGTGTATATGTAATAAAATGTAAGGAATTTTATAACACACCTAGTTGTCGACACTTTCTGTAGGAACTTTGCTTGTCTCCTCATCTGTGGTTCCTGACTTGATCGAGTGGTGGCCGTTCATAATCCAGAAATGGCACCTGTTCTGAGGTTTTCAGTGAATTCATTTACCCTTTTCCAGAAAGATACAGTTGGCTTACTTGAGATGTTTAGCTCTTTCTACCAGGTTGAATTTGAATTTACAGATTTTACTGGTCAGGGCCCATTTTGGATGGGAATTTGAATTAAACATTAATTTAAATCATGAGGTTAGAATTAAGAAATAATTTTAATTTGGGCTTTTTGTGCAATTTAGATTCATTTGAATTATTTTTTTAATGAAAGGAAGAGGATTCTATTTAGTTTGCCTTTCTGCTTTCTCTCATCCAATTTTTTAAAATCCCATTCTGAAAGTTATCTCTTATGCTGTAATATAGTCCCACAGGTAGTGGTTGGCCTATGGTATATGACCCAAATGACCATTTTCCATAAGTCTGCACAGCAAGTGTTAGCAGACTATTTGGTGATGGGGTTCCATCACAGCTAACTCTAATCCCTTCCAAACACATCTGCTTTAAACAAGATTCACTGGATAATTATCAGAAATGGGAACTGTGGCTGCTAACTTTTCCCACTTGTAGCCATCTACCTTCACCTCTACAGAGGTATGAAGGGATTGTTGGCTACAGTGGACTGGGAAAATAGGTTAAAAGGTAAGATGGCAGATAAGTAGTGGTAGATGTTTGAGGAGATCTTTTTACAATTCTCAATAAAGATATATACCATTGAGAAGAATGCACCACCCGTGGCTAATGAAGGATGGTACCAAATTGAAAGAAAAAGTGTACAATGCTGCCAAGATTAGTGGTAGGCCGGAAGATTGGGGAAATTTTAGAAACCAGCAAATGATGACTAACATAAAGAGGGAAAAATTAGAATGAGAGTAAACAAGCAAGAAATATAAAAACAGACAGTAACAGCTTCTACAAGTGTATGAAAAAGAGAGTAGCCAAAGTAAACATTGGTCCCTTAGAGGATGAGACAGGGGAATTAATAATGGAAAACAAGGAAATGGCAGAGACTTTGAACAAATATTTTGTATCTGTCTTCATGGTTAAAAACACTAAAAGCATCCCAAGAATAGTAGAAAATTAAGGGGCAAAAGGAAGGGAGGAACTTAAAACAATTACTATCACTGGAGAAAAAATGCTAGGAAAACTAATGGAACTAAAGGTTGACAAGTCCCCCGGACCTGATGGCCTGCATCCGTGGGTCTGAAAGGAAGTGGCTGCAGAGATGGTGAATGCATTGGTTGTAATATTGTAAAATTCCCTAGATTCTGGAAAGGTTCCAGCAGATTGGAAAACCGCAAATGTAACACCTCTATTCAAGAAAGGAGGGAGACAGAAAGCGGGGAACTATAGGCTAGTTAGCCTAACATCTGTCATTGGGAAATAATCCATTATTAAGGATGTAGTTGGACATTTAGAAAATCATAAAACAATCCAGCAGAGTTTTATGAAAGGAAAATTCTGTTTAATAAATTTATTAGAATTCTTTGAGGATGTAACAAGCAGGGTGAATAAAGGGGAACCAGTAGATGTCATGTATTTGGATTTCCAAAAGGCATTCGATAAGGTGCCAGATAAAAGGTTACTACACAAGATAAGAACTTATGGTGTAGGGGGTAATATATTGGCATGGATAGAGGGTTGGCTAACTAACAGGAAACAGATTTGGGAGAAAGCAAGTTGTGAGGAGGAGGACAAAGTTTTCAAAAGAATGTACAGATAGGTTAAGTGAGTGGGCAAAAATTTGGCAGATGGAGTATAATGTGGGAAAATGTGAGGTTATCCACTTTGGTGGGAAGAATAGAAAAGCAGAATATTATTTAAATAGAGAGTCTGCAGAATGCTGGTGCAGAGGGATCTGGATATCTGTACATGGATTGCAAAAAGTTAGCATGCAGGTACAGTAGGTAATTCGAAAGGCAAATGGAAGGTTGGCCTTTATTGCAACAGGAATGGAGTATAAAAGTAAGGAAGTCTTACTACAGCTGTACAGGGTGTTGGTGAGACCACACCTGGAGTACTGCATACAATTTTGGTCTCTGCTGACAATGCTGCATTAACATCCCACACAGAAGAGTGTCTGCAGAGACTCATTGACAGGATTGCAGCTGCCTGCAACGCATTTGGCCGAACCATCAGCCTCAAGAAAACAAACTTCATGGGACAGGACATCAGAAATACTCCATCCACCAATATCGGCGACCACGCTCTGAAAGTGGTTCAACTATCACCAGTAACTTGTTTCTCAATGCAGAAATTAACAAGCGCATGGGAAAGGCGTCTGATGCTATGTCCAGACTGGCCAAGAGGGTGTGAGAAAGTGGCGCACTGACGCGGAACACAGAAGTCCGATAGTATCAAGCCTGTGTCCTCAGTACCTTGCTCTATGTCAGCGAGGCCTGGACAACGTACGTCAGCCAAGAGTGACGTCTCAACTCATTCCATCTTCGCTGCCTCTGGAGAATCCTTGGCATTAGGTGGCAGGGCCTTATCTCCAATGCAGAAGTCCTCGAGGCAGCCAGCATCCCCGGCATATACACCCTACTGAGCCAGCGGCGCTTGAGATGGCTTGGCCATGTGAGCCGCATGGAAGATGGCAGGATCCCCAAGGACGCATTGTACAGCGAACTTGTCACTGGTATCAGACCCACCGGCCATCCATGTCTCCGCTTTAAAGACGTCTGCAAACGCGACATGAAGTCCTGTGACATTGACCACAAGTCATGGGAGTCAGTTGCCAGTGATCGCCAGAGCTAGCAGACATCCATAAAGGCGGAGCTAAAGAGTGGCGAGTCGAAGTGACTCAGCAGTTGGCAGGAAAAAAGACAGAAGTGCAAGGAAAGAGCCAACTGTGTAACAGCCCCGACAACCAATTTTATCTGCAGCACCTGTGGAAGAGTCTGTCACTCTAGAATTGGCCTTTATAGCCACTCCAGGCGCTGCTCCACAAACCACTGACCACCTCTAGGCGCTTACCCATTGTCTCTCGAGAGAAGGAGGGGATAAAAATGAGGGATATACTTGCATTGGAGGCAGTTCAGAGAAGATTCACTCGGTTGCTTGCTGGGATGAAGGGTTGTCTTATGAGGAAAGGTTGAGCAGTTTGGACCTATAATTGGAATTTAGAAGACTGAGAGGTGATCTTAATGAAACATAAGATTCTGAGGGGCCTTGACAGGGTAGATGCTGAGAGGATGTTTCCCCTTGTGGGGGAATCTCGAACTAGGGGACACAGTTTCAAATTAAGTTGTCTCCCATTTAAGACAGAGATGAGGAGGAACTTCTTCTCTCAGTGGTTCATTAATCTTTGGAATTATCCACCCCAGTAAGCAGTGGAGACTGGGGCATTGAATACTTTCAAGGTTGAGTTTGACAGATTTTTGACCTACAAGGGAGTCAAGGGTCAGTGGAGAGGGGATGCAGGCAGTAAAGTGGAGTTAAGGCCACAATCCAATCAGCCATGATTTTATTGAATGGTAGAACAGGCTTGAGGGGCCAAATGCCCTGCTCCTCCTCTGTTATTTTCTTAAAGAAAAAACTTGCATGCATATTGTGCCTTTCACATCCTCTGGATATTCCAAAGCACAGCACAGTTAGTTAATCATTTAAGTTTAGTCATTATTGTTAGGCAGGCAGTAGTGCCATGAGATCTTTACATCCACCTGAGCAGACATTGGGGGCCTCAGTTTAACGTCTCAAATGAAAGATAACACCTCTGCCAATACTCTCTAAGTACTTTACTGGAGTGTCAGTTTAGATTATATGCTTAAATCCACAGCCTTTTGTCTCTGGTGAGAATGCTGTCAACTACTACCAGGACTGAGGCCAGCTACCTAATGTTACAACCTCAGTGAATCTGTTAGTGTTAAAACACGAGAAATGAACTCCCCAGACCAATTTAAAGGAATACACGACAAGATTTCACATTTCAAGACTTTTGTTATCACCACTAAACTAAAAGAAATCCCCATTAACTAACCCCAAATTACAGAGGTATTTTCTTCACGTATTAAAACACTTGGCAACCTCACACCACACTTGTACGTTACACAATCCTACTTGATGGTGAAATATTTGCAGGTGAAAGACCCAAACTCAACCCAGTTGCAATGGATTGGATCTCCCAGACCTTTCTCAGAGTCAATGTCCTCTTCTCTCACCTCTCCGAGCACTTTCAACCTGGACAAGTTCTCCTCCAAGCCACACACCATCCTGACTTTGAACTATTATCACTTCATTCACTGTTGCTGGGTCAAAATCCTGGAACTCCCTTCCTAACAACACTGTTGGTGTACCTACATCCCAAAGACTGCAGCAGTTCAAGAAGGCAGCTCACCGCCATCTTCTCAAGGGCAGTAAATGCTGACCCAGCCAGCGATGGCCACATCCCACAAACGAATAAAAAAAAAACTTGTGTGAATAAGGTGATCTCTGGGTGGCACAGTGGCGCAATGGTTAGCACCGCAGCCTCACAGCTCCAGGGACCCGGGTTCGATTCCGGGTACTGCCTGTGTGGAGTTTGCAAGTTCTCCCTGTGTCTGCGTGGGTTTTCTCCGGGTGCTCCGGTTTCCTCCCACAAGCCAAAAGACTTGCAGGTTGATGGGTAAATTGGCCATTATAAATTGTCACTAGCATAGGTAGGTGGTAGGGAAATATAGGGACAGGTGGGGATGTTTGGTAGGAATATGGGATTAGTGTAGGATTAGTATAAATGGGTGGTTGATGTTCGGCACAGACTCGGTGGGCCGAAGGGCCTGTTTCAGTGCTGTATCTCTAATCTAATCTGGTGATCCTTTCGGTCTTTTACTTCTCTGCAAACTTCAACTTTCAAAACAGGTTCAAATCTTCGCAGGCTTTCGTTGTATCAGTCTTCTGAAAGCAGGTGGTCACCCTCTCTCTCCTCTCTGATGATCTTCCGGTCTTCCTTACAGCCTGATTGCCTTCTGAAAATCTGTTGAATTTATCCAGAATCAAAGTCTTTTCCAATATGCAAAGTCCACTCTGACTGCAGCAGAGCCACCCAGGCTTTCCATTGTTTCCAGGTGTTAACAGCTGCCATTCATGCGTATTTACATTTTCGGAACCATTGACTCCTTGTTTGCAGTCTGGAAGGATGAAACCCATTGTTCTTCAGGCGTTGTTCCCCTGCGGTCTCTGCTTTTCAAAAAGGTCTTTGATCTGGGTTCTTTTTGTCCAGCGTTCATAACACCTAAACAGATCATTTATTTTGTTGGGGGGTGGTGGTGGAAGAAATATCAGCTGCTTTAGCCTCTCCATGGAGTATAAGAACAATTTTGTCATTTGGGTTCTAATCATGCACTGGGACACACTCCAAACCCATGCATGATGACTCTGGTTGATGAATTTTGGCAGGTGTCACCAGTGAGCCTGAACCTGTCGTTCTACATGCATTTTCCACTAGTGTTCACTGGATAGCAATCAGCAATGGGGGCCCTGGCTGACATGTGCTTGCTCGTCGCCTATATAGCTCAGTTTCACATCAGGAAGTGCAATTATTCATTGAAAATACTATACTATTCAGAAGTATAATTGAAAAACAGTACAGTTTGAGTCTAAGACATTTTGGGACAGCGCAATGGGAACTTCATTCTGGGCATTTAATGACCACATGAAATACTCACAGGTCAGGCATAGCACTGCCACCTGGAAAGCAACAATATTCTGATCAGCTCAAAAGCTGCCTAAATATGTCTACATATTGTATTCTGAAGAGTTAATTATTTTTAACTGTATTTGTTTTAAATCACATGTATGAGATATTAATAGTCTTATTCTGTTCTTTTTCCCAATTTGGTGTTCTAAGACTGCAGGCCAAACTGTAAGGTAAGCTATGGTTTTGCTGTCCTCAACTTGGTTTCTTCTATGAAACACAATCAAATTTGCATTGAACAAGAATATATATTCTATTTCTTTTAATCCTAGTTTGTATCAACTGGACGGGATACAGCTTGTGTGAAAGCGTTACGAGATATTGAACCGGGTGAAGAAATCTCCTGTTACTATGGGGATGGTTTCTTTGGGGAAAATAATGAATTCTGTGAATGCTATACTTGTGAAAGGTAAGAAATATTGTATTTGGTTATAATAACCTCTTTATAATTGAATGGGAACTCTATCCTATACATAAAATGACAAACTTCAGACCTTCATTCACAAAAATCTCCTGTTGTGTTCTGACCTGCTACTGTGCTGCAATTAAATTCAGCTTTGTAACATTGTACTTTTTTCACCACCAGAAGATGACATTACTTCTGCCCGACATTCTGGGTAGGACACCAGTGGAGCTTACGGTCTTGCTAGACAGCCATTTTTGCTTTATACATAAAATGGGCACTTAATTATTTTTATGACTCAAAATTTGTTACAGATTTAGTTTTTTAAAAAGGGTGGAGTTCCTGTTAAGAATTTACCTAAATTTATATTTTAGATTCACTTCTTTATTCCCAAAATAGCAGGATCATGAACCTTGAGGAATCTGTTTTAAAATAACTGCTTGTTCCACCCCTTCCCAAACTCAGAGAAATTGAGGCCAATTGTAGCACCTGAACTGTTGCTCCAACCAAGATTATTTTACACGAGAGATTGAACCTGGGTCGTAGAACTCGGATTTACAAAACAGAAGGGGCCATTCAGCCCATTGTGTCTGTTGACTTTTCTTTCCAGAGTAGTCAAAAACTAATCCCATTGCTTTGCTCTCTCCCTATAGACTTGTGCTGGCAACTTAATATACAGAAAAATTCCCATGATTATACTACAGGAGAGCTTAAAGTGGCTTGCTTTCTTCCTCCAGGCGTGGGCAAGGTGCGTTCCGATCAAAACCTGGACTTCCTGACCCTGTACCGGTCATAAATAGCAAGTATGGACTCAGAGAAACAGACAAACGTTTGAACAGATTAAAAAAATTGGGAGATAATGGAAAAAACTCTGACAACCAGTCTGTGAGCTCAAACACTGATGCAGAGATTACTCAGGAAAAAGGTAGTGTATCTTGTTTTGCTTCCATCATTTTCTGCAAGTTCTCTCAAACCTTCTTTTCTGAAAGCATTGAGTCTACTGTAGGAGTACATTTCTGCTGACATTAGTTGCCTTACCCTACTCCTGTTCCTATCTTTCTGTGTTCTGAAATCTCTCTGACTGGCCATTCTATGCTTGAGCATAGGCCTTGAGTGTTAGTTTTTGGGACCAGAAGCATCATTGCCAAACTTCTCATCTTCCCATGTGCATTTCCATTTCATAGCAGTCAGGACCATGAACCTTGAGGAATATATAGTTTTAAAGTAACTGCTTATTCCTGCCCTTCCCAAACCCAGAGAAACCAGGGTCAATCATAGCATCTGAATTGTTGCCCCAACCAACATTATTTCACACGAAATCGAACCTGGGTCCTGGAACCCAAGAGATTTACCGAATAGAAAAGGGCCATTCAGCCCATTGTGTCTAATGGCGTTTCTTTCCAGAGTAGTCAAAAACCAATTCTATTGCTCTGCTGTTTCCCCACAAACTTGTGTCTTCCTCTGCTTCAAATATTTACTTACTCCTTCCTTCAAAGATCAACCATTCTTTGTGGCAAAACATTCCATGCTGTTACAACTCTGCATAAATAAATGTTGCTAAAACTCCCTCTTTATTCTCTCTGGCAATTTTAAATTGTTTACCCCTCACCACTAATTCCTCAACAAGAGAAAATTATTCTTTCCCATTTGACCTTATTTGTTCTTGGGATGTGGACAACATTGGCAAGGCATAGAATCATAGAAACCTCAGCACAGAAGGGGGAGATTCGGCCTATCCTGCTTCTGCTGGCTCTTTAAAACAGCAGTTGGACTTAGTCCCATTCCCCTGCATTTTGTCTGTAACCCTGTAAGTTCCTCATCCTTGGGTACCTATCCAACTACCTTTTCACAATCATTTATGGAATCCGGTTCAACCACCTTTTCAGTTACATGTGAACATAACGAATTATGAGCAGGAGTAGGCCACTCGGCCCCTCGAGCCTGCTCCGCCATTCAACAAGATCATGGCTGATCTGATTGTAACCTCAACTCCACATTCCCGCCTACCCCCAATAACCTTTCACCCCCTTGCTTATCAAGAATCTATCTGACTGTGCCTTAAAAATATTCAAAGACTCTGCTTCCACTGCCTTTTTAGGAAGAGAATTCCAAAGACTCGTGACCCTCAGAGAAAATATTTCTCCTCATCTCTGTTTTAAATGGGCAACCTCTTATTTTTAAACAGTGACCCCTAGTTCTAGATTCACCCACAAGAGGAAACATCCTTTCCATATCCACCCTGTCAAGACCCCTCAGGATCTTATATGTTTCAATCAAGTTGCCGCTAACTCTTGTAAACTCCAGTGGATACAAGCCTAGCCTGTCCAACCTTTCCTCATAAGACAACCCACCCATTCCAGGTATTAGTCTAGTAAACCTCCTCTGAACTTCTTCCAATGCATTTAAATAAGGAGACCAATACAATACACGGTATTCCAGATGTGGTCTCACCAAAGCCCTGTATAACTGCAGCATAACCTCCTTACTATTGTATTCAATTCCCTTCGCAATAAACAATAACATTCTATTAGCTTTCCTAATTAGTTGCTGTACCTGCATACTAACCTTTTGTGATTCATGCGGACACCCAGATCCCTCTGCACCTCAGAGTTCTGCAATCTCTCGCCATTTAGATAATATGCTTTTTTAATTCTTCCTGCCAAAATGGACAATTTCACATTTTCCCACATTATACTCCATTTGCCAGGTCTTTGTCCACTCACTTAACCTATCTATATCCCTTTGTAGCCTCCTTCTGTCCTCTTCACAACTTACATTTCTACCTATCTTTGTGTCATCAGCAAATTTAGCAACCATACCTTCGGTCCCTTCACCCAAGTCATTTATATAAATTGTAAAACGTTGAGGCCCTGGCATTGCACCCTGTGACACACCACTCGTTGCATCTTGCCAAGCAGAAAATGATCCATTTATGCCTCCTCTTTATTTCTTGTTAGCTAACCAATCTTCTATCCATGCCAATATGTTACCCCCTACACCATGAGCTTTTATTTTCCAAATAATCTTTGATGTGGCACCTTATCAAATTCCTTCTGGAAATCTAAATACAGTATATTCACCGGTTCCCCTTTATCTATAGCACATGTTACTTCTTCAAAGAATTCCAGTAAATTGGTTAAATGTGATTTCCCTTTCACAAAACCATGTTGACTCTGCCTAATTACCTTGAATTTTTCAAAGTGCCCTGCTATAACGTCTTTAATAATAGCCTCTAACAATTTCCCTATGACAGATGTTAAGCTAACTGGCCTGTAGTTTCCGGCTTTCTATCTCCCTCCCTTTTTGAATAAAGGAGTTACATTTGCTATTTTCCAATTTAGTGGAACATTCCCCGAATCTAGGGAATTTTGGAAAATTAAAAGCAACGCATCAACTATCTCACTAGCAACTACTTTTAAGACCCAAGGGTGAAGTCCATCAGGACCTGGGGACTTGTCAGCCTGCAGCTCTAACAATTTGCTCAGTACCACTTCCCTGGTGATTGTAATTTTCTTGAATTCCTCCCTCCCTTCCATTTCCTGATTTGCACTTATTTCTGGGATGTTACCTGTATCCTCTACAGTAAAGCCTGATGCAAAATACCTGTTCAATTCATCTGCCATCTCCTTATTTTCCATTATTAATTCCCCAGACTCACTTTCTATAGGACTAACACACACTTTGTTAACTCTCTTCTTTTTAAAATATCTATAGAAACTCTTACTGTCTGTTTTTATATTTCTAGCTAGCTTTTTCTTGTACTCTAATTTTCCCTCCTTATCAATCTTTCAGTCATTCTTTGCCGTTTTTATATTCTGTTCAATCTTCTGCCGTGCCACCCGTCTTTGCACAATTATATGCTTTTTCTTTAAGTTCGATACTATCTTTAACTTTTTTAGTTTACCATGGATGGTGGTTTGTGTTCTAGATCCTGACAACTCTGAGTGTATCAATTTCTGCTTATCTCCCTCTAGATCTTCTGCCAGTGATTTTGAATATATGACTTCTGGTTGTTGATCCATTCGCCAGGGGGAATAGTTTTTCTCTATCTCTATCAAAACCTCTCATCATCTTGAAAACTTCTAATAGGTTACATCTTAACCTCTTCTGTTCCAAGGAGAATAGGGCTAAGTTTTCTAACCTCCTCTTGTCACTGAAGTCCCTCATCCCTGGTAACATTCTGGTAAACCTGCTGTGTACCTTTTCAAAGGCCTTTATATGTTTCCTGAAGTGTGGTGCCCAGATTTGTCCACACTACTTCAGCTGATGCCTAACCAGTAATTTATAAAGTTCTAGCATAATTTCTCTGCTTTCATATTCTACGCTTCTATTTATTTATAAACACGAGTTAACTACCATATCAACTTGCTGTGCCACCTTTTAAGGATTTGTGTATATGGGCACCAAGGTGTCTCTGCTCATCTACACATTCTCCAAACATGCCACTTCTTATAGTATGCTATCTTTCTATATTAGTCCTCCCAAAGTGCATAATTTCACACTACTCTGCATTGAACTCCCAACTGCCATGCTTCTGCCCATTTCACCATCCTGTGTGTCACCCTGAAGTTTAAACTATCCTCATCACTATCTACTACGTGGCCAAGTTTTGTATCATCTGCAGTCGTTATTGCTCATCCCTACTTAGCCTGAGGGCATTAAGAATCGACCATATAGTAAAGGACTGGAGACACATGTAAGTCAGACAGGTGGGCAGTCCAAGAGCTTTCAGGGCTATTTTCTAGTGCTAATCTAGGAATTGCTAAGTTCAGATTCATAATTTGCTATGGTGAGATGTGAACTCTCAACCTCCTGGTTATTGACCTTCTCTGCTCCAGGATTAATAGTCCCAATATCTTAAATCTCCCCTCATATTAGTTTCTCATTCCTGATATCACCCTGATAAATGCTGATTGGATGCATTCCAAGAGGTATTCTCCATTTTGACCACATACTTCATCTTTATCCCTGTCTATCTTGATATATGGTTAAAATCCACTCAATATTATATTTGTGTTATTCTTGCATATCCTTCATAACTACCTCACTATCCCTAAATGGTAACCACCACCGAGGCAGTGCATTCTAGGAACTCTTCAGACTCCCATATGTAACACAGCATCCTTAACTGCTTCCTCAAGCATTGAAAACTTGAGCTCAACTGCAAGCGATCAGAATTGCTTTCTGGATAACCAAAGCATCCAGGATCTCCCACATTGCGGAGTTAAGACATATCATGGGCTTCAGCTGTTCAGTGTAAATTCTATTTCCTTGAAAAGTTTAAGAAAAACAAATGCAACTTGGTAATTTAACCGCTCAAATATAACTTTTTAGGTCAACTGCATTTCAAGGCTGAAATCCTTCTAAGGCTGATTTTCTGCCGACACTAACCCCTACACATTCCGGGATGTTCACACTCCACTGGTCTGCTCTACTTTCTTAGTCTTCATCGCTCAGTTACCCATTGCTGTAACAACCCAAGATGTTAGAGCTTTGTGTTTGAATTTTAATGCCTCTGTATTGTTTGCCATAATTGTTTTAAGTCACTTACAGGTTCTGATTCTGCAAAATTATAGAAACATAATTTGTTATCCTTTTGGCTGCACTTAGTAGTATAGTGGCAGTATTGTGTACATTCGCAAACTTTGAAGTCCAGCACATCTGGTGTGCTTCAGTCTTTATGTACAAATGTATTCATAGCTCACAAATCCCACACAATTGTTTTTTGAAGTACAGTGATTTGAATTACATTGTAGCCACTACTGTATTTACAGAAGGTGTGGTTTTCTGGACTATCAAGTAAATGAGACAAAGTTGAAATCACATGTATTAATAGTAATGCATTTTTCATCCATGTAGTGGACAGCCATTTGACCTATCAGATTTCATCGCTGCATAACTCTTAATGTTCCCATCATGACATCTAACCCTATCTTGAGAAAAATCCCAGTTTTTTTGACTCCATTTTGGTGTCCAGTAAACCATTCCAAACATTCATCACTGAGGAAAGAAATTCTTCCTTATTTCTGTTTTCAAGCGTTTCATCCATTCCTGTTTGTTCCCAGTATTACTTTTCGCACTTAGTTTGAAATAATAATCTGAGGGTGCATTTGTACTATGAATTTTGAGTTGGTATAAGTAGTTTTGGCTTTGTACCAGTACTATCTAGTGTAATGTAAATTGAGTTGAGGCCCAAAAGAACTCTGAAACAATGCAGATTGAGATTTCCTCCTCTGGGAAATCCTGCTCTGCTGTCATTTCAGGCCCTGATTTTGGATTAAAGATGCATTTTTACACAATTGCAATTGGTGCAGATTAAAACAGTTTTGCACCAACGCTAGTTGTGTATATGTACTGAGTAAATGTCATCCATACCATTTTACTATGTCACCATAGAAGTGAAGTGAAAAAACAAGACTTGACCTTGTCAGTTATGTTCAGCTTTTCTGATATAGCTTCAATTTTTTTTTTTCATTTCTATTACCCTATCTTTGCTGTTATATGATGTTGAAACTTTTATTCTGGTGAACTTTGTCTCATTTACCTAACAGTCCAGAAAACCACAACTTCTGTAAATACAGTAGTGGTTACAGTGTAAC
Source organism: Heterodontus francisci (assembly GCF_036365525.1). Classification (NCBI taxonomy): domain Eukaryota; kingdom Metazoa; phylum Chordata; class Chondrichthyes; order Heterodontiformes; family Heterodontidae; genus Heterodontus; species Heterodontus francisci. The sequence goes on from NC_090384.1 coordinate 67,759,268, forward strand.
TGATCAGCTACTTCAAATCACCGTACTTCAAAAAACTAATGTGTGGGATTTGTGAGCTATGAATAAATCTGTACATAAAGACTGAAGCACACCGGATGTGTTGGACTTCAAGGTTTGTGAATAGAAACATAGAAAATAGGAGCAGGGGTAGGCCAATCGGCCCTTCGAGCCTGCTTCACCATTCATTATGATCATGGCTGATCATCCAACTCAGTAGCCTGTTCCTGCTTTCGCCCCATATCCTTTGATCCCTTTAGACCCAAGACCAAATCTAACTCCTTCTTGAAAACATACAATGTTATGGCCGCAACTGCTTTCTGTGGTAGCGAATTCCACAGGCTCACCACTCTCTGGGTGAAGAAATTTCTCCTCATCTCAGTCCTGAAAGGTTTACCCTATATCCTTAGACTATGACCCCTGGTTCTGGACTCCCCCCACCATCGGGAACATCCTTCCTGTATCTACCCTGTCAAGTCCTGTTAGAATTTTATAGGTTTCTGTGAGATCCCCCCCTCACACTGCCACAATACTACTTAGTGACTATGCAGCTGCCAGCCTTTTTGACATGTAATATCCAACTTTCATTCTCTACATCAATTGGCAGATCAGTGTCCCCATCTGTTTTTTTAAAAAAAACTGATACTAATCTGTTACCTTCAACTTTGATCAACTGATGGTGCGACTATTTCAAGCGTGCTGTGTGATAGGTTCAGTGCGCAAGTGTTAACTTGTGGTTATCAAAATGAGAGGCTTCGTAAGCCACATGCTCAGTCGATTGATGGACTCATTATTCTCAGAGACCTAATACTCAAAATTTACATTACACAGAACAGAAGCATTTGTCAATGCCTGTTTTATAAATCTAGTGTGTTGGCCATGCGGATAGAGTTTGTTTCCCTTCATTAGATTTGTTTTCCAGAATTTTTTGCCCCTTTAATATTTCCACAATGCAGTTGGGATCAGTCTTTTTGCTCTTCTCCTATTTTGTGAAAATCCAATTTTGTTCTAAGTTTCTTGGTACAGTTTAATGCAGCATTGGAATAGATGATGAACAATCCATTATTGTTTAAAATAAATTCCTGTATGTATGTATTAAATGTATAGAGAGCTTCAAGAATAGGCCGAATTATTTCTTTCGTCAAGCTTCCAGGCATCAATATTCTAATCTCTGCCGCAATCCTTTTCTTGCTCCCTTTTTTAAATGTGACATCATAGACTTGATCTCAAGCTGACTAACATTTGTTGCATCAGGTGCCAAGTTAGAAGTCGTTAACAACAGGCCAGACTCAACACAGCTCAACAATTTCAGATCATCACCGCCACTCCTGTTTTTTTCAGACAACAGGTGCTGGTAATCATTCTGCTGTTGCCATTTACAACTCCTCCAGATCCATCTTTTGTTTCATGTCCCATTACCACCTCTTTTTGCTTTGTGCCATCATCCCTTTTGTCATTTAATCACTGCTACCTTCCACCCTATTACAGACCTTCCTTTTTTTATTCATTCACGGGATTGGGCATCGCTGGCAAGGTCAGCATTTATTGCCCATACCTAATTGCCTTTGTGTGGTGAACTGCTTTCTTGAACCACTACAGCTTGTATGGCGAAGTTACTCCTGTAGTGCTGGTAGGTAGCAAGTTCCGGGATTTTGACCCAGCAACAATGAAGGAATGATGATCTGTTTCCAAGTTCGAATGATGTGACATTTGGAAGGGATGGTGTTCCCATGTGTCTTTTGCCCTTCTAGGTGGCAGAGCTTGCAGGTTTGGGAGGTGCTATTGAAGAAACCTTGGTGAGTTATTGCAGTGCATGTTGTGGATGGGGTACACATTGTAGACATGGTGCACCAGTGGTGGAGGCAGTGAATATTCAAGGTAGTGGATGGGATGCCAATCAAGTGAGCTGCTTTGTCCTGGATGGTGTTGCGCTTCTTCAGTGTTGGAGCTGCACTCGTCCAGGCAAGTGGAGAGTACTCAATCACACTCGTGACTTGTGCCTTGTAGATGGTGGAAAGGCTTTGTGGAGTTAGTCACTTGCTGTAGAATACCCAAAATCTGACCTGCTCTTGTAGCCACAGTATTTATGTGGCAGTCCAGTTACGTTTCTGGTCAATGGTGACACCCAGGATACTGATGATGGGGAATTTGACAATGACAATGGCAATGCCATTGAATATCAATAGGTGGTTGGATTTTCTCTTGTTGGAGATGGTGATGCCTAGCACTTGTGGCATGAATGTCATTTGCCACATCAGCCCAAGCCTGAATGTTGTCCAAGTCTTGCTGCATGTAGGCACGCACAGCTTTGTTATGAGGAGTTGTAAATGGAATTGATCACTGAACAATCATCAGCGAACATCTCCCCTTCCTATCTTGTAATGGAGGGATAGTCAATAATGAAGTAGCTAAAGATGGTTGGTCCTAGAACATTGCCCTGAGGAGCTGAAATTATTGGCCTTTAACAACCACAGCCATCTCCTTTTGTTTAAGTGTAACTCCAGCCAGTGAGGAATTTTCCCCTGATTCCCATTGACTTCATTTTGCTAGGGCTTCTTGATGCATTACTCCATCAAATGGTGCCTTGATGCCAAGGGCAGTCACTCATGCCTCACCTCTTGAAATCAGCTCATTTTTCCACATTTGGACCAAGATAGTAATGAGGCTGGTCAGAGATGTGTGGTCGTGGCAGAACCTAAACTGAGCATCAGTGAGCAGGTTATTGGTGAATAGGTGCCACTTGATAGCACTGTTGACGTGGCTTTCCTGATGGATGATAACTGGCTGGATAAGATCTGTCCAGCTTTTTGGAAACAGGACATAGCTGGGTAATTTTCCATATTGTCAGGTAGATGTCAGCATTGGAGCTGTGCTTGTACAGCTCAGCCAGAGACGTGGCTTTTTCTGGAGGACAAGTGTCAGCACTACAGCCAGGATGTTACTGGCACCCATAGCTTTTATTGTATCCGTTGCACTCAGCCATTTCTTGATAGCACGTGGAGTGATTTGAATGGCTGAAGATCGGTATCTGTGATGGTAGGGACCTCAGGAGGATGCTGAGATGGATCATCCATGCTACACTTCTGGCTGAAGATGGTTGCTAACGTTCCAGGCTTGACTTTTGTACTTGTACTGGGTTTTGCCATCACTGAGGATGGGAATATTCGTGGAGCTGACTTCTCCTGTTAGTTGCTTAATTGTCCACTACCATACTCGACTGGATGTGGGAGGACTACAGCCTCACAGCTCCAGCGACCCGGGTTCAGTTCTGGGTACTGCCTGTGCAGAGTTTGCAAGTTCTCCCTGTGACCGCGTGGGTTTCCGCCGGGTGTTCTGGTTTTCTCCCACAGCCAAAGACTTGCAGGTTGATAGGTAAATTGGCCATTGTAAATTGCCCCTAGTGTAGATAGGTGGTAGGAGAATTGAGGGAAGGTGAGATGTGGTAGGGAATATGGGATTAATTTAGGATTAGTATAAATGGGTGGTTGATGGTCAGCACAGACACGGTGGGCCGTAGGGCCTGTTTCAGTGCTGTATCTCTCTATGATTACAGAGCTTTGATCTGATCTGTTGGTTGTGGGATGGTTTAGCTCGCTCTGTAGCATGATGCTTCTGCTGTTTAGCATGCATGCAGTCCCGTGTTTGTAGCTTCACCAAGTTGCCGTCTCATTTTTAGGTATGCCTGATGCTGTTCTGGCATGCTGTCCTGCACTCCTCATTGAACCAGGGTTGGTCCCCTAGCCTGATAGGAATGAGAGAGTGAGGGATATGCTGGGCCATGAAATTACAGATTGTAGTGGAATACAATCCTGCTGCTGCTGATGGCCCTCAATGCTTCATTTTGCCCAGTTTGGAGCTGCTAGATCTGTTCTGAATCTATCCCATTTAGCATGGTGGTAGTCCCTACAACACGATGGAGGGTGTCCTCAGTGTGGAGATGAGATGTTGTCTCTGCAAGGACTGCATGGTCACTCTGGCAAATAATGTCATGGACGGATGCATCTGTGACAGGTGAGGAGGTGGTCAAGTAGATTTTTCCCTCATGTTAGTGTTCTCACAGTCTGTTGTAGCCCGAGTCTGGCAGCTGTGCCTTTGAGAACTCAGCCAGAAGTGGTGCTCCCAGGCCACTCTTCGTGATTGGCACTGAAATCCCCCACTCGGTACATTCTGTGCCCTTACTCTTCCCACTTTCCCTGCTTCTGTAGATCTCTAACCTTTCTCAGTTCTGACAAAAAGTCATCGACCTGAAACATTCAGCTGAATTTTATGGGCCGTTTGAGACGGCAACAGAGGCGAGGTGGGGGAGAGACATAAAATTGGGACGGAAGATGCCAGGTAGGAAGTCTGACACTGTGATGTCTCTTCTGGATTTTCCAGTCAGTGGCTGACATGGAGGGCTGGCTTCGCACATTCATGAGGTGGGAAGCCAATTAAGGTATTTAAGAACCCAATTTACAATTTTATTCACCATTTTGAATTTTCCTGATCATGCACGGGGACCGTGGGGCTTCAGGGCCTCGCCTGGTGCAAGGAGGCGACAAGGAGGCAGGGGTTCAGTGTTGGTTTTGCTGGGAAGCCATTGGGTGAGGCAGCGTTGCTTGACAGGAAGGGTGGAGGAGGGCAACATCATGAAAGACTGTCAGAAGTGGGGGCCTAGGTGCCAGCACTGTGGGTCACCCACACCAGGGTAGCATAGGAGCAATGCCATTTCATTGAAAGGGCGCAAGTGGTGGGGGAATGGTGGAAGGTCTGTTTGTCTCAGAGGCCTTGCGTTCGGAGAGGCAACCTGTTATGGGTCACATTCACCCTGGCATCGAGGCCCCTACGGAGGAGGAGGAGCAGAAAGGGAGAGAGCAGCAGGGATGGGCAGGGGAACACTGGCAAATTGTGGGCCCACAGGAGGGCCAGCTCCAGGCACAGGAGGCTGGAGAAGGTTGTAGAGGGACGTGGCAACAATCTCTAGTGCGCAGAAGAAGCTGCCCTCCAGAGAGGGTTTACCGGCTACATCACAACTACCTGCAGATGTCCGTGTGGCAGTGTCTCCGAAGACTGCGCCTCTCCAGGGAGGCTGTCAATCATCTATATGCCACGATGCAGGATGAGCTGAGGCCCTTGGGACTTGGTGGCACCCAATGCTTGTCACCGCGGCACTAAACATCTATGCCACCGGATCATTCCAGGGGTCCACTGGAGATTTGTGTGGAATCTCCCAGTCTGCAGCGCATAACTGCATCAAGGAGGTCACCAATGCCGGCGACTATGCGGGCTTCCGTACCAATGCAAATAGTCAAGTTGAGAGGGCTATAGGATTCGGGGCCATCATGGGATCCCCCAGGTGCACGCATGTAGCCATCCAAGCTCCCACGGACCAGCCTACTGTCTTGATCAACTGGAAGGGCTTCCTCTCCCTCAATGTACAACTGGTCTGTGACCACTGCAAGCGGTGTCTATACGATTCCTGGGACGCAGCCATGATGCATACATACTAAGGCCCTCCCAGTTGCATGACCTTACCGCGTTCCCTCGTGCATTCAGGGATGCATCCTTGGAGATGAGGGCTACCCACTGAGGATACGGCTACTGACACCTGTGAGGAACCCACGCACTGATGCAGCGGAGAGATATAACACTTGCCATGGGTCAGCCAGAGCGACCATTGAGCAGGCCATTGATCTGCTCAAGATGAGATTTAGGTGCTCAGATCAATCCGGTCAAGCCCTTTAGAATGTCCTGGCAAGGGTCTCATGTACTGTGGTAGTCTGCTGTGCAGTACACAACCTGGCACTACAGAGGGATGAAAGGTTGACTTGTGAGGATATGATGGAGCGAGATGCCTCCTCCAATGAGGATGCTGCCCAAGCAGTGCCAGATGAAAGGCCCATGAGATACGCCTGAGGGAGGCACGTGACGCCTTCATTCATTGTTTCCTTTGAGCCTCATCACCTGCAAGTGCAACAATAAAACCTTACCACTAAGCAGCCCTGCTGTCGCATCCATCCTTCTGTACTGCAGCACCCAGGTGCACGTCATAGAGTCATACAGCACAGAAACAGGCTCTTTGGCCCATTGTGTCTGTACTGGCCATCAAGCACCTACCTATTCTAATTCCATTTTCCAGCATTTGGCCAGTAGCCTTGTCTGCTATGGCATTTCAAGTGCTCATCTAAAAGTGTCGTAAAGTGGCAAAGCTAAAGTTTTCTGCCCTCTGGTCTAGCTCCCTCGCTACCAGCCCCTTAGGACGAAGGTTTGCAAGGAACTTTTAAAAGGAATCCACAACAGAAAGGAGGCGTGGTGAGTGAGCAACATAGTTTAATTACGCATGACAACCAACGCAACTAGCCCCTTTACTACAAGGTGCCACCCATGATCCTCTAAATGTACCTGTGCGCTTTTCTGAACTCGTTTGCTGGTGCTCCCCTGTGCTGTCAGCTGAGGCTGCTGACTTTGCTGCCCCCTGCTTGGGATGACCTTGGCTGCCGTCCTCTGGCTGCCTGAGGCCTTGCGGGTCCCAGAACACTGAGGGCCTCCTGCAAAGGTGCAGGGGCAACCTCAGTTGGCGGGGATGTTGGAGGCGCTGTAGTCACTGGCAGAGGGGCTTTGGAGACACTGTCCGCACCAGGATCACCCTCGGAGGAACCCCCAGATGTGGCAGCCAGCTGCTCCTCCCCCACTCATCCATTATAAGGTATTCTTGTATCTCCCTGCTGACCTGAGAGGAACGTGGACCTGGTGGAGACTCCAGGTGCCTTGTCCGCCTCTCACCCTGCCACTGCTGCATCAAGCACATGGACAAAGTGATGCTGGATTTGGGTCTCCATGAGAGTTGCCATTCTCCAATGGAGGAAGCCAGACACGCAATTGCCAAAGACAGTGCAGCACCAAAGGTATGGATGGAGTACTCCATCATCCGCACTTGAGTACGCAAAGCCTCTGGCATCTCTGCGAGATATTGCCTGACTTCTCACTGCAGCGTTTTCCATGTTGCCGCCTACGCCAGAGGCACGTCATCAGCATGGGCCTGACCTCCTACAGTCCTCCGACTGCTAGTGGCCTAGGCTGTCACAGTTTCTGTCAGCTGCCCTGGCGCATCTCTGTTTTGTTCGCCAGGTTGTGTGCCCATATCTAAACACATGCGAATACCCACCAAATGTAAGAGTATCTGTGCTGGTGGGCGAATGATGTGATGGCGGACCCTCATAGGCTGCTGCCTCCTCCTGCTCCTCAGAGGCGGCCGACTGTCCCCCAGCCTGTTCAGCTCCTCTCTCCTCTCGGTCACCTTGACCTACATGAGAAATCATTTGAGATGGAATGTCTGCCTGTCCTGTCACTCATACCAGGCCAAATGTACCCCTTAGTTGCTGCCATGACGATTACATGCGCTACATGGCTTTTTGGCATCAGAGACACCCTTATGCCCCAGGAGATGTTCACTCATTCTCTTGAGTGTGTCCCCCTGACTCCCCATCAGCTATGGCACAGCCCCCTTGCCATTCCAGTTCCATAGCCGTTGCCTCCCATCAGTATAAGGATATGCAGATAAGGAACTCCACCGCCGATCTTGGCATGTTCCCTCCTGTTGTAGGCCGTATTCTTCTGCAGGCACAATGAGGGACAAGGTTAGTTTGCTAGCTGGTAAAAGTCCCTGATCTCTGATGGTGAAAGTCCATCGAACCATGATGGGGGCTCATATATGCCTCCTGCCCCGGCCAGTCTCATGAGTCTATACAGGGCAAAGTATTGATGGACGAGCACCTCTAACTGATGTGCGGCCATGCCTCAGACCTCATTGGCGACTCCAGAACCGCATTGCCACAGCTGGGGGTGGTCCCTCCCTCTCCATCAAACGATATCCCTTGCTCTGACAAAGGGTTGTAATTGATTAGTACACCTTGGCAAACCAGATGAGGTCGTTGACCCTTTTCTGGCACTGGATCCAGGTCTTTGGGGTGACCCCATGGCTACTGTCCTCCTCCGCTATCTCCATCCAGGCTTTCTTGGTCAGGCGGGCTGGTCTCCTCCTCCCATCTCTGGGGAAGAGGACCTCCTGCCTTTTCCTTGCAGCCTGGAGCAGAGTCTGGAGAGAGGCAGCACTGAACTGTGGGGCCACATGGGTTTGTCTTCTGCCATTTTACCTGCAGACTTGCAAAACAATGCCTGGCACTGCTGAATGCAGGGACTCACTGGATGAAATCAGCAGTCAGGCAGGGGCTGTCAGCCCTTCAAGTATGGCGGCTGGACCTTCTGCGGTGTCAGCTGATGCCACATTCGCTGCCTCCGTTGCCACCTCCGTCCTCTCCGTAGACAGCCCCCATGATTGCCGGCCGCCGATTGCCCCAATGGATGCCACACCCACTTCCAGTCCCGACGTCAGGACCTACAGCCTAGAAATAAAATTCAGCCCATTACTACTTTCTCTGCCTGGCCTGGCCTCCTAAATATTTCCAGCATTTTCTCTCAAAGTTGTCTGTTAGTTTGTCTGGTGTAACTGACCTAGGATGTCCAAATTATATTTAAGTGATTTATATTTGCATTGTGTTTTAAATAAACACATATATAGACAGCACCTCACTATAATTTAAAGTCAGTAAGTCCTATCATTTGTAAATATTTCTATTGGTGATTTCTATGTTAATTGTGTCCACAACCTTACTACATTTGTAGTTGTGTTTGCTGCCTGTAGGTGGTGCAGTAGTAAAATTTTCTCATTTGAGGCATTCAGCCCTCTGTCATGTTTTTCAATCACAACAGCTTGTGATTCTGCAATTCCTTATTAAAAATCTTGGTTTGAGTCAGTCTGCAGTTCCATACTATGATCACCAGAGATTGCTGTGGAACCAAGATTTCTGAGCTCTCTTTCTCTGCTGTCATTTCTTTTTACATTGCTCTGATAATTAAATCATGCATTTACTTTTCAAACTTAATGTTTTGCAGGGTCACATCAGATGGTGTCTTTCTTCCACCAGCTTTTTAAGACTAGTAGACCAGTTCTGCTCAAGCCCATGCTCTGCTTTTCTTACCATTCTCTTACTGAAATTTCTGCTCTTCATTTTCTCTTGACTCATTCTACACCTCTACTTTTACTTAATTTTCCCTTAATCTTTCCCCTCCCTCTCTTCCTCCTATTAAATGATGACTCTGTATTTATGTGTCTATGTCCCAAGAAGTGGTTGGCATCTTAATAGAGAGCTGACATCTCTTTTGAACCTTTGGATACACCCATATTGATGCTATTTTAAACAGCCTAACAAATAATTTCTGATGTAAAATGTTTAATCAAAAAGCTGTGATTGGGAAAACTACAGATTATTCAACTCTGATTAAGAGCATAAACATCAGAAATAATACTGAGCAAAATTATTTCAAGCACAATCAAACTGTTGTTAATTTACTTGCATCTCCCGCAACTATGTCCTGTCGGGTACCTGAGAGATGCAATGCTAAATTGGTGAAAATGTTGAGGGAAGTTCTGCAGGAATCTGTGTTACCCTGGTTGACATTGGGCTTGAGTATAATATTTGTGGTAATGTAGTGTAAGATCTTGTTTTTATTTGCAAATTATAATATAATAATTTATATCTATATTTCAGCTGCAACTAGAAAATCAATCAATATGAAAAAGGATAACAAAAGCAGAACAAGGCAAACTTTACCCAGAACATCAGCTGTCTCTGGCTCTACCTCACACTCTTCAAAAATATGTTCTGTGGGTAATTCCAAGGTACCAAAGAAACTGAAAACCTCAAGGCCAGTAAGGTCTTTGCCCTCAAAATCGAGGTTAAGAAGTGAATCTAGAAGGTCAGAGCAAAAGACCACTTTTAGAAGTCTTGAAATGGACAATTTAGTTCTTAAGGAACCTAAAGTAGTTCTTTATAAGAATTTGCCACTTGAAAAGGACAAAGATTTAGAGGGACCAGGAAAAGTAGAAGGTTCGGGTAGGTGCCTAACCAGACATGCTGTTCGAGAAAATAACGTGAATTCTATAAAAGAATTACATAAAAAATTTTCTCGCTTGCGTAATGGAACAGTTCCTTGTACCTACATGACCCGGCGGGCAAAAAGAACAAGTCTTGCCCTAAAAGAGTCCTGTGATATTGCTTCTTCACTGGAGCTTGAACCAAATACAGTGGACAATGAAAGTCTTCATTGCACAGAAGAAAGCGAACATGTGGACTCAATTCAACATGTCTGTGATGGCACCCATGTAAATACATTGATCCAAGAGTCTTTATCTGATATAGGGACAAATTGCCAGAATAATGGCATATGTTTGAGCAGAAGGAGGTTACAACAAGGAAAACTAGAAAAAATTGCTGCACAATTGGATGAATGTGAACACTCATTATCTTGTTCTGTAAAAGGGGATGTGAAGGAGGAAACTGTACCAGAATTGATAAGTCCTCCTCCAATTCACAATCTTAATGGGAGTGATAAAGTTAATTTGGTGGATGTATCTGGTATATATCGAGACTGTGTTGGTTCATCACATGGTAGCACTTCAGATTCCTTTATGGTTTCTCACAAATCAAAAAGTTCAGAATCTTATAAAATGAAAGATAACTATTCCAGAGCAACAGGTGAAAGAAACAGAAAGAAACGACGAATCACAAGATATGATGCACAATTGATACTTGAAAACAGTACTGGGATTCCCAAGTTGACTTTGCGCAGAAGACGTGACAGCAGTGGTAGTAAGACTAATGACCAAGAAATGGATGGGACGAAATCCAAGATTAGTATCAAACTGAGCAAAGACCATGAAAATGACAAAAGTAACAATTATGTAGCAAAGCTCAGTAATGGGTTTACCACAGGCTCAGGAAATAATTCTACAAAACTCAAGATACAGCTGAAACGTGAGGAGCAGAATAAAGGAATTAAGCGATCACACTCCATCATGGAAGACCTCTGTGACAGTGGTGTGTGTTGTGATGATGCTGTTTTGTTGCGGTCTAATGGAGAAGTGGATGAGCACAGACAACACGGAGATGAGGATGATGATGAGGAAGATGACTCTTCATCATCATCATCGTCCTCATCATCTTCATCTTCCTCATCATCTGAGGAGGATGATTACGATGATGAATTTGAAGATGACTTTATTCCACTTCCTCAGGCAAAAAGACTAAGACTGATAGTTGGTAAAGACTCCATAGATATAGATATCTCATCAAGGAGAAGAGAAGATCAGTCTTTAAGGCTTAATGCATAAGTTTTGGTTCTATACTAACCATAATGTACAGTACTTTCCAATCAATTATTCCACATTTGAATGAACTTCTGTAAATTTTGATGGCACTTCTGTATTCATTATCAACATAAATATTGTAGAAAGTGTACAGTATATTGACTCTTGATTTTTTTTTTGCAGATTTTTATTGTACTATTAATAGCCTTACCATGTGCAATTCTGAGTTTTGGAGGGAGCTAACTCTCTGTGGTAGAATTAAGGTATAAAACAGAATTGTTGTACATAAAGACCAGGTTTTCTCTTTTTTCTCCTCTTGAGCCTCAATAATTTGAAACACAATTATGGTGGATTTTTTTTAAATGAGTGTTAATTTGCTCTCCTTTATGAATGAAGGTTAAAGAATACAAGAATCGATAGTGGCAGCAAGTACAAACAACAAATTTATACTAGCTGTTCTTATCACCAGCAAGGAATTGCAGCTTTTAGGCTCGTTTGCTAGGTGTTTTCCCCAGGTTATGTCAGTTTTACACTGTATGCTGTCCCAGATGTACTGTTTGTGGCCTTTGTCAGTAGCCAGCTATTGGTTGGAAGTTTAAATAAATGGAGTTGTTTAAATAAAATAAGTGTGAGCCATTCGCTGACCTTGTAATACAGAATAATGTGTACAGGGTATAGTACTTTACAGCATAAAAGTTTGAATATAGTTTAAATGGCACCGATATATGTAATTACTCTGGATCCTTGTACTCACTTTTGACTGTTAAATGACACAAAACGATATTTGTAGGTTTCCTGGAATAAGACTGGTCATGTGTTTAATTTTTTAAAACAAAAGTCAACACCTTTTTTGTAATGAGTTGGTATTAAAGTCATAAAAGCTGAATTTAAATTTGAACTTTTTATACAAACAAAAATTGTATATGTATTTTGCAATGGTAATGATGTTCATCCAGTATTTCCCTTCATCTCTCCCACCTGCAGCTCTTGGCACTTTTCAACATACTGACAAATGTTTGAGTTAGTATTTGAATTCCAGTTTTGGGCTTAAGGCAATTTTTATTAGTGAAGTGAAAATAGGAGACTTAAGTGAGTTCATGAAAATATTTCTTAGCTGAATTTATACCTCACATGTTTCGTGTATTAGATTTATACCTCCAATGAGCCACAGCTAGATGTTTTTCATTTATTTCAAACATTTGGACAACAATGGTTTACTTTGTAAGCCTCTTGCCCCAACATATCTCATGTGTCTCAAAACAATTTTGGGTCTAAATGAATTTTTAAAATTACTTTAGTCCAGTTCATAGGTCACTGTGTGTTACTCTAAGTGCTTTTGAAGCCTGTGAAACCAATGTAAAGCTAATCAAAGTGAATGTCAACTGAAGATTTTAAATCCTATTAGGACTATAATGGGAATAAATAGCAGGGACCGTTTTACATAAAAATTGTGTCCTGAGCTGTTAACTAACTAGTTCTCATAATGCTTAAGAGTTATACAGTGGGCAATTTTTTGTTTATTCTGCATAAATGCTAGGCACATACATTCTATTTAAAATCCCATTTCTGACATTGTGCGGAGTATAGCTAGTATGCTCCGAAAATAGTTAGCCTTCATTTAGTATAGTTTGGAGAAGCTGCATTTACTTTTCAATTTTTATACTGAGGTTTGTGAGCTGGTTTTTTTTTTTACCTTGTGCTTTTGCAATCTGTCTCTTCACTTTTAATCTCATGTTCTCTGATGTATGTTCTCATCACTGTTTCTCTACCACTTCACCTATGTTTATTGCCCAGTGTATGTCTCCCTCAGTAATTCTATATTTATTCCACTTTCTGTGTGAATCCCTTATCATGCTTTGTGAATGGTATCTATTTTTCATGCTTGACTTTCGCTGTTCTATTCTCCCATTCGCATCCATTTTCTACTCATTCTTGCCTGTGTTTCTCATGTCTACTTTTTTAAGGCATCCTTTCTCTCACTCGGCTGCTTTTTTCCTCAGTCCTCTTTCTGTGTGTGTCTCATGCCCATTTTATGTTATATTGCGGCTCCGTTGTGACCTTTTGTATCTGACTTATTTCCTCAGTATTGTGGTATCTCTGGTCTTTGTTTCTTCATCACGTGTGTCTTTTTAATCTATAATCAATCAATTAAATTTTTTTCTCAGCGCGCTCTCTATCTCTCTCAGCAATCTTTCATTCTCTTTTGCATGTCCTTTCCTTCCCATTGCCTTCAATTTTTGAAGATTTGAATTTTTTTTAAGTTAAATGTTTTTGCACTTGTTTGTCTTGGCTACCCTTTAGTACCCTTTATATTTACTTGTTTTTAATTTTTGTTACCTCTTTTAAATCTTCCTTGGGATGTCTAGGCCACTGGCAAGACCAGCATTCATTGCCCATCCCTAATTACCCTCGAGAAGGTGATGATGAGACTGCCTTCTTGAACTGCTGTGGTCCATGTGGTGCAGTTATGCCCACAGTGCTGCTGGTGAGGGAGGTCCAGAATTTTGACCCAGCAATAGTGAAGGAATGGTGGTGTGTAGCTTGGAGGGGAACTTGCAGGTGATGGTGTTCCCATGCATCTGCTGCCTTTGTTCTTCTGGTTGGTGGAGGTCATAGATTTGGAAGGTGCTGTCAAAGGAGATTTGGTGAGTTGCTGCAGTACATCTTGTAGATGGTAAACGCTGCTGCCGCTGTGCGGTGATAGTGGAAGGAGTGAATTTTGAAGGTGGTGGATGGGGTGCCGATCAAGCAGGCTGCTTTGTCTTAGATGGTGTCAAGCTTCTTGAGTGTTGTTGGAGCTGCATGCATCCAGGCAAGTGGAGAGTATTACATCAAACTCCTGACTTCTGCCTTGTAGATAGTGGACAGGCTTTGGAGAGTCTGGAGATGAGTTACCCACCACAGGATTCTTAGCCTCTGACCTGCTGTTGTGTCCATGGCTGGTCCAGTTAAGTTTCTGGTCAAAGGTAACCTCCAGGGTGTTGATGGTGGGGAATTCAGTGATGGTATATATTTTGTTGCCCTCTTTCACATTTTACATTTTTTTTGTGTTGCTCCAGTTCCTGGTGCTTTTTTTAAATTTAGAGATCCATTTGTTATCACTGTTTTGTTTCGGCACTTGTACCCTATTTATGTTTGTTTTCCTCATTTGTTTACAATCTAAAAAAGGCACCTGTTGAATCTAATTTTGATCTTTGTCATTCTTAAAAGTATTTGGCTTCATTCATTAAGAGAAGTTATGTTTGTGTATCTATGCATTTATGAAGGCAGGCAGCGGGAAGCGGGTTATACGTGGATGGAGGCATCTGACCGGATCAGGAGTGGGGTTAGATATGCTGTAGGGATAGTTGACTGAGATTCATGGAAAGATGAAATGAACTGATGAGATTGATATTTCGGACCAGGGCACCAAATAGAAGGGGATTGATGTTCATGATTGGTTGGGCATAATTGAATTAGCTAATAGTTTGAACCAGAACAAGACTATAATGGAGGGAGTTTGAGACAAGATCGATACTTCTGGGGATTTCGGAGAGAGGGAGAATGAGAGTGGTGACTGGATGAAATAAAAGTATACCTTCCAATATTTCTAATCTTCATTTTTGTTATTTGCCTTACTTTTAAATAGTTCTGACACTTGGTTTATTTTCTTTAATTTTCCATATTTTTTATTTGCATTGTGATCTTAATATTTTCTTCCTTCCTTACTTCATGCCTGTTGAGTAGTTTCTAAATTTTTTCTTTATTAGCTTGTCTTAACAAACACTACCTAAGATCCAAAGACCACAACACCTGAAGGAAATATGACCCCATCAACAATACAGTCATCTAACTTCATAATAAATAAAGAGCAAACCTAATAGAGTACACAATAGGGAAAAGAATGTTCCAATTTTAGTGCTCCCTGGAAATTACCTTGTGAAACATAAATGTCAGTCATATTTTTAAAATGCATTTTGGGTCACTGCAGGTGTGCAAATATAATTGTGTTGTATGACTTCTCTGCACTCTTCATGCATTATGAGGACAGTCATACATTTAGTGGTTATTTGATGATGGACATTACCCAATTATAGTGTGAAAAAGTTAATGGGCTTTTATGTTCTAATAACAACCTCATCTTAAACTTTATCAATATGTCAAAAGTTATTCAATTAACTCTCAGACTGGTGCTAAGTGCAAGGAAATTCTTCTTGTGTTGGGCTGCGCCCACAATGCAGGGGGGAAAAAATTAGTAGTAACGCTATTCTCATTTTACAATAAATCCTATACAACTTGGAACACTAAAGCATGATTTTTAAATAAAAATGAAAAAAAATTATACTTGCCATGTATTTGCTATTCCCTCCCCCTCTTTCTGCCCTACTTTTTTGGCATTTATATTTGAATAAAACAATTCAATTGATTTTAATTGTTTTTGCTAGTTTTTAATTTATATTTACCAACCATATTGTTAAGAAAGTGCTTCCATTTTTTGTTAAATTTTGAGGACTTGTGTTTTATATCTGAAAATGATTCCACAGATTTTTTTCTTTACATGGATCACTGAGAGGTTGTGTGAAAACAACATTTGCTGGAAGTCACCTGTCTTCAGATAAGTATCCCATGGGGCATTTTGACCTGGGGAAGATGTTTACAGAGAAGTAACAGGTCAAGATTTATAGGGGTCAGGAGGCTTGACTCGAGATATTGTTTTGGGGTTCACTTTGGACAGTCAGTTGGGGTGTGAACCGTGTTCTGAAAGGAGTTTAAAAATCAACCTGCCAAGGACAAGACCCCAGCTCAGCCTTTTCCATCTCTTTGAAAAGCTTGCCAGCTTTTCCATCGCTTTGTGAAGCTCTTAGAAGCGAGTGTAAGAAATAGAGAAATTGATGCTGCATTCAAGGCCTGCCAGAAACCCCATTTGCTGCATTTCTCCTGAAAACCCTGCCAAGCTGATCTTCAACATCGCCTGGGAAGAACTGTTCTAGAAAGATCCCAGTGACAGCCATCTATGTGTATTTGGGATGTCAGAATAAAGGGACAACTGACATCTTTCCACATCTGTTTTTTCTTCAGGAATTAGTAAGTATTTGTCCAAAGTTTTTTTTTTTTTTGTCTTTTTTGTAACAGAGCTTTAAAGAGAAAATCTCTTTATTTTTGGCTTAACCGTGTGTGTGTATGTGGGGCTAAGGTAAAAAGGGAGCTCTCATATTTCAATCTGTGTGTTAATGCTTTGCTTTATTGCTGGTTAAGTCTCATTTTATAATAAACGGATAATTTTGTTTATTAAAGAAACCTGGTTGGTTTATTTTATTCTGGGATAGAAATAGTGTCTATGATGGACCATATCGGTAACTGGGTCTGCATTTAAATATATGGTGTGACCTGTGGAGAAGTTCAACTAGAAAAAACAGTGCACTCCTCTCACCTTGGTCATAAAATATAATTGGGGGCTCTGTGCAGGATAACCCAATGGCGTGCAATTGTAAGTGGGGTAATAACAATTGAAAAGAGGAAAAGTAAAAAAAACCACGTTTCTTGTGCATTAGAGTAAAGTTTACTCGACCAGAATGTCTTTGTCAGTTGCTATGACCTTTCTGGGGAAGGAGGATGTATCTCTGAGTGATTTGAGAAACTTAACCAGGGCTAGGCTGAAGGATTTGGCAGAATTGTTGGTGTTACAGTTAAAACCAGGAGATAAGAAAGCACACGTAATTGAAGTAATAGAACATAGAACAGTACAGCTCAGTACAGGCCCTTCGGCCCACGATGTTGTGCCGAACCTTTAACCTACTCTAAGATCAAACTAACTACCTACCCTTCATTCTACTATCATCCATGTACCTATCCAAGAGTCGCTTAAATGTCCCTAATGTATCTGCTTCTACTACCACCGCTGGCAGTGCATTCCACGCACCCACCACTCTCTGTGTAAAGAACCTACCTCTGACATCTCCCCAAAACCTTCCTCCAATCACCTTAAAATTATGCCCCCTGGTGATGGCCCTTTCCACCCTGGGAAAAAGTCTCTGGCTATCCACTCTATCTATGCCTCTCATCATCTTGTACCCCTCTATCAAGTCACCTCTCATCATCCTTCGCTCCAATGAGAAAAGCCCTTGCTCCCTCAATCTTTCTTCATAAGACATGCCCTCCAGTCCAGGCAGCATCCTGGTAAATCTCCTCTGCATCCTCTCTAAAGGTTCCACATCCTTCCTATAATGAGGCGACCAGAACTGAACACAATATTCCAAGTGTGGTCGAACCAGGGCCCTATAGAGCTGCAGCATAACCTCGCGACTCTTAAACACAATCCCCGTTAATGAAAGCCAACACACCATACGCCTTCTTAACAACCCTATCAAATTGGGTGGCAACTTTGAGCGATCTATGGACATGGACCCCAAGATCCCTCTGTTCCTCCACACTACCAAGAATCCTGTCTTTAAGCCTGTATTCTGCATTCAAATTCGACCTTCCAAAATGAATCACATCACACTTTTCCAGGTTGAACTCCATCTGCCACTTCTCAGCCCAGCTCTGCATCCTGTCAATGTCCCATTGCAACCTACAACAGCCTTCCACACTATCCACAACTCCAGCAACCTTCGTGTCATCGGCAAACTTGCTAACCCAGCCTTCCACTTCCTCATCCAAGTCATTTATAAAAATCACAAAGAGCAAAGGTCCCAGAACAGATCCCTGTGGAACACCACTGGTCACCGAGCTCCATGCTGAATACTTTCCATCTACTACCACCCTCTGACTTCTATGGGCCAGCCAATTTTGTATTCAGACAGCCAACTTCCCCTGTATCCCATGCCTCCTCACTTTCTGAATGAGCCTACCATGGGGAACCTTATCAAACGCCTTGCTAAAATCCATATACACCACATCCACTGCTCTTCCTTCATCAATGTGTTTTGTCACATCTTCAAAGAATTCAATAAGGCTTGTGAGGCATGACCTGCCCCTCACAAAGCCATGCTGACTGTCTCTAATCAAACCATGCTTTTCCAAATAATCATAAATCCTGTCTCTCAGAATCCTCTCCAATAATTTGCCCACACCATTTGAAATTGGAAGAGAAAGGTAGTGCAGTTGAATCACCTAAAATTCAGTGACAGATGAAGCAGCTTGAGTTTGAACAGGAAGAAGAGATAATAAAGCTTGAACTACAATTTCTAAGAGAAAGAGAAGGAAGGGAATTCAAATTTAATAAGATGGAACTAAGACAAAGGGGTGGTCTTGACTCCAGTGAAAGTTCTGACTCCAGCCCAGGACCCAGTGGAAATCTGTTTAAATTTATACAAGCCCTCCCAAAGTTTGAGGAAAGGGACATAGAGGCATCTTTCATTTCTTTTGTAAAGACAGCCAGACAGATGAAGTGGCCAAAGGAAAGCTGGACACTGCTTATGCAAAGCAGGTTGATAGGCAGAGCTCATGAAGTATGCCATGCTTTCTGAGGAGGTTTCTGCAGATTGAGATGCCCAGAGTGGGCAAAAAAGGCTATTCTCGCTTCTTATGAATTGGTCCCTGAAACATACAAGCAGAAATTTTGGAACCTCTGGAAACAACCTGGGCAGACTTGTACAGAATTTGAGAGGGTAAAGCAAATTAATTTTGATCGTTGAATGCAGGCACTAAAGGTAGAGGCCACGTATGAGAACCTTAAGGAACTAATTCTCCTGGAAGAATTTAAAAATTCACTCCCTTCATTAGTAAGAACATGTGTAGAGAACCAGAAGGTTTCAGCAACCAGACAGGCAGCAGAATTTGCTGACTATTACGAGCTTGTTTATAAGCCCAAGCCCTTTGTCCGTCACCTCCACAAACCCGAGAAGGATAGAAGGTGGGAGGCTGAAAAGAAGGCAAGTAGCCAGGGACAAGAAGGGACAGATGGGAACATCCTGGGATCTCTTCCTCAGACCAGAAAGGAAGATGCTGAGGGTGGAAGTGAGGTCCACAAGCCTAAGTATTACTGTTGTCACAAGGTGGGACACCTTTGTGCAGAATGCTGGAAGTTGTGAGGTAAGCCCATGCAATTTATTGGGATACACAAAGCCAATGTAGAGAAAAGAGCCCTGACCGAGACTACGACAGATTAGCCTGTAGCTCTGACTTGCAGCTGTAAGGTGAAGTACGAAAACTGCTGTGAATGCTGGGGACTTGAATAAAATACCTGAGAGTTATAGGGAATTCTTGTCAAAAGGAAAAGTAACTCCTTATCCCTCAAGTGAGGCAGGTAACCCTATAGCTGTACTTAGGGATACAGGAGCAACCCAAACACTTTTGCTGGGAAAAGGCATAACTTTTCCACCAGAGAGTGTACTGAATGCCAAGGTTTTAGTGAATAGTATCGGCGGGGAGTATACACCTGTACCTTTGTATCGGGTGCACCTAGAGTGTGACCTAATGTCTGTAACAGTAACTGTAGGAGTTGTCCATAGTCTGCCAGTAGACAGAGCTGACCAACACCTGGGGAATGATTTGGCCGGAGTGAAGTTAGTAGCTTCTCCAGTAGGGATAGAAAAAACAAGTGAAGTTAGAGACAGAACAGTTACAGGAAAAGGTTTTGGTAATTTTTCCTTCATGTGTAGTGACCCTAGCAATGGCTAAACAGGTTCCATTTTCGGAGGTCAAATTGGCACCACAGACAGATAGCCAAATATCTGAAACTTTGGGGATTTGGATAATCCGAACGAAACGTTTAATAGATCTTCTCTGATCAAGACTCAGCAAGCCGATCCATAGTTAAATAAAGCGGCACAATTGACTCTAACTGAAACTGAAGGAAAGGCAGTTCCGGAAGGATACTATATTAAAAATGGGATTCTGATGAGAAAGTGGAGACCTCCTCTCAAACCTGAGGATGAAGAATGGATGGAGTTCACCAGATCGTAGTACTGCCAAACTATCGCCGGGACCTATTAAATGTAGTGCATGAAACTCCTATAGTGGGACATGTGGGGATCTGGAAGACCCAATTACGTATAAGTGGACAGTTTACTGGCCAGGTCTTTCCAAGGATGTGGTGCAGTTTTGTAACATGTGACTTTGTAAAAAGTCAACAAGGATTCCTTTTCCAGTGATGCCTGGGCCACGATTTTACCCTCGGCAGATGGGAGCCATCCACCAACTGAAAAGACGGTGGTGAACCCGCCTCTACCTGGCCTGGGGATCCAGACCACATTTTGCAGTCCCCAGGCCTTTAATTGGTCTGAGGCAGGACTTCCACCTCATTGAGGTAGGAAGTCCTGCCTAATGGAGCTTCTGGCCAATCAGTGGGCTAACAGCTCTCTCTCCCAGCAGTGCCAGCGGGAGTGGTGGCCACTGCTGGGACTGTAACCCAGCTGAAGATGGAAGATGTCGGGGAGCCGGGAAGACCAGGTAAGTTTTTGGGGCCTCACTGGGGGCAATCGGTCGGGCCCCAGTAAGGCAAGGGTGGTCGACTGGGGGCGTGTTGGCCTTTGGGGGTGGCTGGGACATAGGGGGCAACCCTCAGTAGGGGCTTTTCTTGGGCCTGGGCCACCCATCTGCCAAGGGTAAAATTCCTGTGGCGGCAGGCGGATGCCCTTAAGTGGCCGTTAACTGGCCACTTAAGGGCCTTGATTGGCTCGGGGCAGACGGGCTGTTTCTCTTCGCCGCCGCCCTGTGTAAAGTGGCAGTGGAGGCAAGAGTGCGTCGGGAAGAGCTCCCCAATCCTCCTGCTCTATTCCCGCCACCATCCCGCCCTTTTTTGTGGGGGGTGGGGGGGTGTAAAATTCTGGCACTGGTGTGTATAAATTTGGGTGATGACTGGGCCAAGCTAAGCTGCGACGTTCTCTGTGTTGTCCAATGGATTAGCTGTTATCCACATGTGGCTAATTGCATTTCTGATGAGTAAATAAAAAAATTGCTCCATTACCATTGGACATTTGATCTCAATACTCATTTGCATAGCTTATGCAAGTGTACTTGAACCATTTTGTACATTTGTTGGTAAAATAGACAAAAAGAGGGTGCAGATGTTTTTGATGGTTGTGATTACTTCCTTAGTTACTAACAAGTGGTAGATGTTTGTTAAGGAAATATGCACATGTACTGGTATTGTGAATGGAAGTTGAGGCATTTTCTACGAACAGTGCATATGGCTAAAAGCGTATTTGCCGTCGGCACTTCAGTGGATAGTGAGTGATTTAATATTCATCAACACTGCTCTAAACTAGGAATATCCAGCTGGCATTACAATTTAGGCATAAAGTATGATCCCTTGGGAAAGATACTGAAGGGCTGCTGGAGCCCTTCCCTTTCTCCCAGAAAATGTTCGGCTTCAGAAAGGGGGAAAGGAAGCAAGTCAGTGATTATGTTCGCATGGTTAAACTCATTCGTGATGTGCTCAGGGTTAAATCTATTTCCCAAGAAATATCAAACAGCAGATGCCTACAAAACACTTTATATAAGATAAGTAGGCTGCCAGTAACTGAGAAGGCAAAAAAGACATCAAGTCAATGAAATGTCACCTATTGATTTAAATCCATACAAAGTGGAATTTCCTATTTCCAATGCTTCTGTCTTTGTTACATGTGTCAACAGGAGGATTTCACCCTGCACCCCAACCCCTGTTGCCAAAGAAGTTGAGCCAATAAAATAAACAATGGAAGTCAAATTGCAGTGATTTTCAGTATTTTCTCAACTGAGATGCACACAATCATCAACGTTCCCAAGTAGTTCCATCAGCTTTTTTTTCCCTTACCACTAATCTTGTTCTTGAAATGCATTCCAGATTGATCTACATGGTAACATATCTTGCTCTCATAATTTTTTAAAAAATTGATAATTGAAACTTATTGTAGATGGTGACTGTTGAATAAGTTCTGTGATCGTAACATTTTTAAAACTGCGATTAAATTGAATTGTAATTTAAAATGTGAGCAACGTAAAATACATTTCAGCATTATTTGGAAATGCATAATATCTATATAATGTAGCTGTTCAAAAAGCACTGAAAAAGATTGGATAGTTTACAGATAAATAAAAGCAAAATACTGCGGATGCTGGAAATCTGAAATAAAAACCAGAAATGCTGGAACGACTCAGCAGGTCTGGCAGCATCTGTGAAAAGAGAAGCAGAGTTAACGTTTTGGGTCAGTGACCCTTCGGATAGTTTACAGATGTTGGATACAGCCACCTAGATGTTTCCTTTTATATAAAAAAAATTTGTAAGCTTTCCTATTTGAATTTTGCATTGAAATTTTATATTTCTACTAACTATTGGGAGGATTGGGAACTTAAAATTGCTGACTTCAAGGTATTTAGGAATAAAAGGGGAGTTGGCAGTATTGATCAAAGAAGCCATTAGCACTGAAGAGAGATGATGAGCGGTCAAAGACTGAGTTTATTTGGTTAGAATTAAGGGACAATAGAAATAAAGACTTGCATTTGTATAGTGCCTTTCAGAAGCTTAGGACGCCATGGCCAATGAACTACTTCTTGAAGTGTAGTCCATCTAATGTAGGAAACAACAGATGTCTGCAAAACACACTAGAGAATAAATAGGTTGACAATAAGTAAAATGATGAAAGGACAAGTGGGTGAAATGCCTCCTTCATTGATTATATCAGTACAAATGGAATTGCCTATTTCCTGTGCTTCTGTTGAGTTTTGTGAAATTTGTCAACAGGAACAATAGCACTACTGAGCGTATACTATAGGCCACCAATTGTGGGAAGGAAATAGAGGAGCAAATTTGCAGGCAAATTACAGAAAGATGCAGGAACTACTGATAATGGGAGACTTATTATACAAGTCTATGTTGGATAAATAACAGTGTAAAGAGCAAAATTGGGAGAAGGGATCTTCCTAAACTGTGTACAAGAGAACCAGAACACCTTGGATGACTAAAAATATAGAAGTTAAAATGAAACAGTAAAAGGAGGTTTAAAACAAATGTTTTATAATAGAGTAGGTTACTAAGCTGAATACAGAAAGCACAGAGGAAATCTAAAAAAGTGAATGGGGAGGGGGGTGGGGAAGAGAAAATGGGAATAGATTACCATCGAGCATAAAAGGGAACCAAAAGTCATTTATAAACACACACACAAAAAGGTTAAAGCAAGGGTGGGCTAACTGGGGATCAAAAAGGACATATTCTTGATGAGACAGAGGCTATGGATGAGCTACGCGCATCTAGAAACTTACAGCACTGAAGGAGCCATTCAGCCTATTGTGCATGTGCTGTCTCTTTGAAAGAGCAGTTGTTCTTAGTCCCATGTCCCAGATTTTGGTCTGTAACCCTGTAAATTACTCACCTTCAAGTAACTGTCCAACTTACTTTTGCAATTATCTATGGAATCCACTTCCGCTACCTTTTCAAGTACTGCTTTTCAGATCCTGACAACTCTAAATGAAAAAGTTTATCCAAATCTCCCTTCAAGATTTTTTGTGAATAATTTTATATCAATGGCCTCTGGTTATTGACCCACTCACCATTAAGAATAGGTTTTTCTCTATCTACTCAGATCAAAACCCTTCATCCTCTTGAAAACTTCTATTAGATTGCCTCTTGCCTTTCTCTGTTCCAAGCAGAACAGTCCGAACTTTTCTAACCTCTTCTCATAACTGAAATCCTCATCCCTGGTCAACTTCCTTTGTACCCTTTCGAAGGTCTTTCCTGATGTGAGTTGCCAGAATTGTCCACAGCATTCCAGCTGAGGGCTTACCAGTAATTTATAAAATTTGAACATGATATCTGTCTTTATATGCTATGCCTCTTATTTATAAACTCAAGCAGCCCATACATTATTTTATCCACCTTTAAGAATTTGTGTATGTGGATACCAAGGCCTCTCTGTTCATGTACACTTTTCAAAATCATGCCATTTATAGTAAACTGTCTCTCCATATTATTCTTCCCGAAGTGCATCACTTGACATTTTTCTGCATTGAACTCCATCTGTCATTCTTCTAACTATTTCACCATCTTGTCTGTCATCGTGAAATCTACAGCTAGCCTCATCACTATCTACTATGTTGGCAAATTTTGTATCCTCTGCAAAGTTTATAATGCTGCTCCCAAGTGTAGGTCGTTCATTAAAAATTGAAAGAATGGACCCAAAACTGATCCACTGCAAACTACCTCCCAGTCTGAAAATCATTCATCCACCATCACCTGCCTTTCCTGTCACTGAGTTAATTCCGTACCCATACCACCACTTTTCCCTTAATTCTATGGGCTTCTATCTTAACAAGCCTGTGAGGCACTTTTGTCGGATGCCTTCTGAAAATATCTATATATAATATCTACTGCACCACCTTGATCAATGTTTTCTGTTAGCTCATCAAAGAATTGGATCAAATTAGTCAGACACTATTTGCCTTTAACAAATCCATGCTGGCTCTCCTTGATTAAGTATGCATTTCTAGGCGGAAGTTTATTTTGTCCCTGATAATGGTTTCCAAAAACTTCCCCACCACTGCTGTTAGGCTGATTGGTTTATTCCTCTCCCATTTCTATAATATAGGTATAATATTAGCAACCCTCCTGTTCTCCAGTGCTCCTGTATCCAATGAGGATTGAAAGATGCCTCTGCTATTTCTAGTTTGCTTCTTTCAGCAACCCAGGATGCATCCATCTGGACCCTGTTACTTACTAACTTACACTAAGTTTAGCATTACTGAATCTTCTCTATCTATTACTATCCTATCCATAACTTCTCTTGCCTGTTCCTTTGTAAAGATAGAGCGAAGTACTCATTTAATACTTTTGGTCATGTCCTCTACCTCTAAATGAAAATTTCCCTTTGGGTCTTTAATAACCCCAACATTTTTCTAGTTAACTTCTTATGCTTTAGAGTCATAGGCTGGAATTCTACTAGCCCCTTGGCAACGGGCTTGGAGGCAGAAACACTGGCAAAATGGTATGGGAAGGCATCAGGGCCGTGCCTGACATCTACTCGCTGCCACGCTATTTTGCCATTGGTGGGAAAGCTGGCAGACGTACTTCCCACCGGAAGATGAATTAAGTGGCCGATTAAAGGTCTCTTCCTGCCTCCGGGCATTTTTCCAGTGGCGGTGGGGGGGCCTGCTGCCGCTTGGGGAGACCATTTTGTGCAACCTCGTGGGCTCTGGTGGGGTGTGGGGGGGTGGGGGGTGTTGCCTTCTTTGGGCACTCCATGGCCAGTGAAGGGAAGCCTCTCTGGGAGCAATAGCCACTCCAGCAGCAACAGCGTTGGCTGCCCTCAATGACACCTACCTCTGGCCCGATTGCTGGGGTATATCTGCCTGCCTACCTGGGGTCAGTGTCCTCAGACCCCACTTGCCTCTCTTCGAGGGCACACAGCCATCGAGTTTCCCTCATCCTGCAGGTACAGCCCCAGCAATGGCCACTGCTAGCAGTGGTGCTTCTGTGCTGCCAGTCCTGTGATAGGGCCAGCAGCTCTTGGAGGCAGGCTGCTGTCCTTAATAGGGATGGAAGCCCTAGTGGTCGCCACTTCATTGGCCACTGACAGGAAGATGCCTCTCTGAGTCCTGCTGCCAGCCTAAGCAGGGTTGCCTCCCACTTTTGGCCCTTGTGGCAGGACCTTAATTGTCCTGGTAGAATTCAGCCCATAGAGTCATTATGGCATAGAAGAAGCCATTCGGTAGTCCATGACTGTAGAGCAATCCAATTAGTCGCATTCCTCTATTCTATCCCCATAGCCCTACAAGTTTATTTCCCTCAAGTGCCAGTCCAATTTCTTTTTGAAATCGCTCATCATCTCTATTTCCACCACACTCATAAGCAATGAGTTGCAGATCATTACTATATGTGTAAAAAAACATTCTTCCTCACATCCCCTGCATCTCTTGACCAAAACTTCAAATCTTGTGTCCCCTAGTCCTTGTGTCATCAACTAATGAGAACAGCTTTTGTTTGTCTACCTTATCTAAACCTGTCGTAATCTATCAACTCTCCCCTCAATTTCCTTTGCTTCAAGAAGAACAGACCTAGCTTCTCCAAGCTAATCTTATAGCTAAAATCCCTCATCCTGGAACCATTCTGGTAAATCCCCTCTGCACCCTCTCAAGGACCCTTGCAGCCATCCTAAAATGTGGTGGCCAGAACTGAACGCGGTACTCTAATTGTGGCTGAACCAGAGCTTTATAAAGATTCAACATAAGATACCTGCTTTTGTACTCAATACCTCTGTTTAGGAACCCAAGATCCCATATGCTTTTCTAACTGCAATCTGTTCTGCCATCTTCAAAGATGTATGCACATGAACCCCCAGGGTCCCTCTGTCCCTGTACATTCTTTAGAACTGTGCTATTAAGTTTATATTGCCTCTCCCTCTCCCTTCTGCCAAAATACATCACGTCACACTTAAATTCTAGCTGCCACTTCCTGCCGCCTGTCCGCCCATTCTACTAGCCAACTATGTCTTGTTGCTGTTGATTGGTATCAAGCTCATTTTGAAATTTTACTCTGTATTTCGATATCCAAGTCATTTATATGTAAATCAAAAATAGCAGTCTTCCTAGCACTGAACCTTGGGGAATACCGCTGTTTGCCATTCTCCAGTCTGAAAAACAAACATTTACCATGACTCATGTTTTCTGTCCTTAAGCCAATTTTTTTTTTACCCAAGCTGACATGAACTCTATTCCATGAGCCTCAATTTTGTTAACCAGTTTTTTATGTGATATTTTGTCAAACACTTGCTTAAAATCCATACAAACAACATCAATCACTTTCCCTTTCATCAACCTTCTCTGTTACTTCATCAAAAAATTCAATTAGATTAGTTAAGCACGATCTGCCTTTTAGAAATCTGTGCTGATTATCCATAATTAACTCAAACCTCTCAAAATGCCTGTTAATTTTTTTCCTCCCCTGATTATTGTTTCTAAAACTTTACCCATTACTGATGTTAAACGGACTGGCCTATAGTTACTAGGACTGTCTTTACTCCCTTTCTTGAATAAGGATGTCACATTTGTACTCTCCAATCCTCTGGTACCTCCCCCTTATCTAGGGAAGATTATGTCCAGCCCTTATGCTATCTCCACTTCCTTAACCAACCCGAGATGCAAGCCAGGTGACTTAGCCAGTCTTTCCAGTCTATCAGTTACTTCTACCATCTCCACTTCCACTGATGTTTAGTCAGCATCCTCTTTCTTAGTAAACACTGATACAAAGTACTCATTAAGTATTCTAGCCTTGCCCTGCGCCTCAAAGCATATATTGCCCTTTTTGTCCCTAATCATACCTACCCTGTCTCTTACTATCCCCTTTATATTTACATGCCCGTAGAAGATTTTTGGGTTCCCTGTTATGTTGACTGCCATTCTATTCTCATATTCTCTCTTTGCCAGTCTTATTTTCCTCTTCATTTCCCCTCTCAGTTTATTGTATTTGGCCTGTGTTACGACCAGTTGAGAAAGAGGTCTAGGGGTCCCTCTCAGTTTTCACCCTGGTCTTGACGTAACAGGGTTTAATTTTACACAAACTGTGTTTTAGCTCCCCCTTGGTGAATGCTTGTTCACTGCTTTCCAATTATATGGCAAAGAAACCAGCACAAACAGGTTTTCTTAGGTTTAAAGAAGAATAATTGAAATTTATTAAACTTGAACTTATACTCTAATTTGGTTGACGCCTACGGATACACGGCGCGCCCACACTGGCATGCATACATGATACACACATGCAGATAGAGACAGAACACAGCAGAAGAAATAAAGTGGAAAAGTTTGAGGCAATCTCTGAAGAGGGTTTTTGTTGTGGATCTTTGAGCTCACTGTAGAGTCCTTGATTGTAGGTAGATCTTGCTTTTCGTTGGAGCCCAGTATTCTTCTTAAACCTTGTTCGCTGTAGGAGACTTTCCTCTCTTGGGGTTCAGGTGTCTTCAGTGGATTTGGACTTCCGTGAGAAAGAGATGTGAGCAGACAGGAGAGATCTTGTCAGTCCAGGAGCAAACAGTCTTTTTCTGAGTTCAAATTCTATGTGGCTAGTTCAAAAAACCCTGGAACAGCCAGTTAGTCATCTGACCAGATGGTCCAACAGTCCTGACCCCTGTGGATTGTATCACCCCAGCAGGCCTTGGAATGCGCTTCCTCACCCCCTCAGTGCCTGGTGATCAACATGCATTGTGGGTTGAATGTGTCAGGGAATGGTCCTTTGTCTATACAAACACCGTCTGTTTCTATGCAAATGTTATTTTCTAGCCACGGCTGATCTGTTCAACAAGTCATTTCCTCGCTCCGGCAACAGTTCAAAATCAATGCTCAAATGACAAAACCAATGTGCCTCATTCTTGGCAGGTGGGGGGCCTGCATGACAACTGGTTCTCACTTGAAGAATTCACATGACATGCATCATAAACCTCCTTCTGTTTCATCATATTCCCTATCTCCCTCTTCATCCAAGGAGCCCAGATTTGCTTCCCCTGCCTTTCGCCCTTGTTGGATTGTACTTAGCCTGTACCTGAAACATCTCCTCCTTTAAGATCACCCATTATTACCTTTATAGTTTTTTCTGTCAATCTCTGGTTCCATTTTACGCTGGCTGGATCCCCTCTTATCCCATTGAAGTTAGCCCTCTTCCAATCTAGAGGTTCCACTTTAGATTGTTCCTTGCCCTTCTCTATTACCAATCTAAATCTTATGATTCAATGATCACTCTTACCCAAGTGTTCCCCCACAGACACTTGGCCCACCTCATTCCCCAGCACCAGATCCAGCAATGCCTCCTCCCTAGTTGGACAGAGAGCATACTTGTCAAGGAAGTTCTCCTGAACACACTTCAGAAATTCCTCCCTCTCCTTACTGGCGCAGTGGTTAGCACCGCAGTCTCACAGCTCCAGGGACCCGGGTTCGATTCTGGGCACTGCCTGTGCGGAGTTTGCAAGTTCTCCCTGTGACCGCGTGGGTACCCGCTGGGTGCTCCGGTTTCCTCCCACAGCCAAAGACTTGCAGATGATAGGTAAATTGGCTGTTGTAAATTGCCTCTAGTGTAGGTAGGTGGTAGGGAATATGGGATTATCGTAGGGTTAGTATAAATGGGTGGTGGTTGGTCGGCACAGACTCGGTGGGCCGAAGGGCCTGTTTCAGTGTTGTATCTCTAAAATAAAAAAATAAAATAAAAAATTATCCCAATCGATGTTTAGGTAATTAAAGTCCCTCAATATCACCACTCTATAGATCTTGGAAACAAACAAACATATTAGTGAGAGGCAGCATGGTTTTGTGAAGGGGAGGTCATGTCTCACTCATTTGATTGAGTTTTTTGAGGAAATGACACAGATGATTGATGAAGGAAGGACAGTGGATGTTATCTATATGGACTTCAGTAAAGCCTTTCACAAGGTCCCTCATGGCAGACTGGTACAAAAGGTGAAGTCACACGGGATCAGAGGTGAGCTGGCAAGATGGATACAGAACTGGCTCGGTCATAGAAGACAGAGAGTAGCAGTGGAAGGGTGCTTTTCTGAATGGAGGGATGTGACTAGTGGTGTTTTGCAGGGATCAGTGCTGGGACCTTTGCTCTTTGAAGTATATATAAATGATTTGGAGGAAAATGTAGCTGGTCTGATTAAGTTTGTGGACGACACAAAGGTTGGTGGAGTTGCGGATAATGATGAGGATTGTTAGAGGATACAGCAGGATATAGATCGGTTGGAGACTTGGGCGGAGAAATGGCAGATGGAGTTTAATTCGGACAAATGTGAGGTAATGCATTTTGGAAGGTCTAATGCAGGTAGGAAGTATACAGTAAATGGCAGAACCCTTAGGAGTATTGACAGGCAGAGAGATCTGGGCGTACAGGTCCACAGGTCACTGAAAGTGGCAACGCAGGTGGATAAGGTAGTCAAGAAGGCATACGGCATGCTTGCCTTCATCGGTCGGGGCATAGAGTATAAAAATTGGCAAGTCATGCTGCAGCTGTACAGAACTTTAGTTAGGCCACACTTAGAATATTGCGTGCAATTCTGGTCGCCACATTACCAGAAGGACGTAGAGGCTTTGGAGAGGGTACAGAAGAGGTTTACCAGGATGTTGCCTGGTCTGGAGGGCATTAGCTATGAGGAGAGGTTGGATAAACTCGGATTGTTTTCACTGGAACGACGGAGGTGGAGGGGTGACATGATAGAGGTTTACAAAGTTATAAGCGGCATGGACAGAGTGGATAGTCAGAAGCTTTTTCCCAGGGTGGAAGAGTCAGTTACTAGGGGACATAGGTTTAAGGTGAGAGGGGCAAAGTTTAGAGGGGATGTGCGAGGCAAGTTCTTTACACAGAGGGTGGTGAGTGCCTGGAACTTGCTGCCGGGGGAGATGGTGGAAGCAGGTACGATAATGATGTTTAAGAGGCATCTTGACAAATACATGAATAGGATGGGAATAGAGGGATACGGTCCCCGGAAGTGCAGAAGGTTTTAGTTTAGGCAGGCATCAAGATCGGCGCAGGCTTGGGGGGCCGAATGGCCTGTTCCTGTGCTGTACTGTTCTTTGTTCTTTGTTCTTGCACTTCTCTGTGATTTCCCTGCAGATTTGCTAATCTATCTCTCTCTCACTATTTCGAGGATTATAGAATACCCCCAGTAGCGTGCTCATCCCCTCAACTCTAACCAAATGGTTTCTGTCTTTGTCCCCTCAAGGCTATTTTGTCTTTCCACCACGACAATGTCTTCCCTAATTAAGACTGCCACCCCACTCCCTTCCTTCTTTATCTTTTTTGAATACTTTGCATCCTTGAATATTAAGTTCCCAGTCCTCACCATTTTTAAGCCACATTTCTGTTATTGCCGCTACATCATATTCACACATGGTTACTTGTGCTTGTAACCCACCAACTCTATTCACTACACTTTGTGTATTTACATACATGCATTGTAAACCTGTCTTTGCATTCCTCAGAGTTTTCTTAGGCTGCTCCTATTTAATATGACATTACTTCCTTCTCTAGGACAATCCAACATGCTCCTTTATGCTCCTTATTCTTCTTTGCTACTTTTTATATGCTGGTGCCCATCCCCTTGCCAATTTAGTTTAAACCCTCCCCAACACACTCGTGACCCTTGGCATGAGGACACTGGGAACATAGGAACATAAGAGCAGGAGTAGGCCATTCAGCCCATCGAGCCTGCTCCGCCATTCAATACGATCATGGCTGATCATCCACTTCAATGCCTTTTTCCCACACTATCCCCATATCCCTTTATGTCAGTGGTATTGAGAAATCTGTCAATATCTACTTTAAACATACTCAATGACTGAGCTTCCACAGCCCTCTAGGGTAGTGAATTCCAAAGATTCAGAACCCTCTGAGTAAAGAAATTTCTCCTCATCTCTGTCCTAAGTGACTTCCCCATTATTTTGAAATTGTGTCCCCTGGTTCTAGGCTCCCCAACCAGGGGAAACATCTTACCTGCATCGATCCTGTCTATCCCTTTCAATATTTTGTAGGTGTCAATGAGAAACTAGTCCCTGTCCTGCTGAGGTGCAACCCGACCTTTCTGAATAGGTGCCTCCTGCCCCCATACTGGTTTCAACATCCCAAGAATCTGAAGCCCTCCCTCCTACACCGTACCTCAAGTCATGCATTGATCCTCTCTATCTTCCTATTTCTACTCTCTCTAATGCGAACAGTGGGAGTAATCCAGAGATTATTACCTTCAAGGTCCTACTCTTTAACTTCCTCCCAAGCTCCCAAATATCTGACAGTAGAATTGCAATACTTGCTTTCTCTATGTTGTTGGTACCAATGTGTACCAGAACTTCTGGCTCATTCCCTTCCTCCTGCAGAATAGAGTCATAGAGCCATAAAGTTATACAGCACAGAAACAGGCCCTTTGGCCCATCATATCTGTGCCGGCCATCAAGCTATTCTCATCCCATTTTCCAGCATTTGGCCCATAGCCTTGTATGCTATGGCGTTTCAAGTGCTCATCTAAATACTTCTTAAATGTTGAGGGTTCCTGCCTCTACCATCTTTTCAAGCAGTGCGTTCCAGATTCCAACCACCCTCTGAGTGAAATTTCTTTTACTCAATTCCCCTATAAACCTTCTGCCCCTTACCTTAAATCTATGCCCCCTGGTTATTGACCCCTCCGCTAAGGGAAAAAGTTTCTTCCTATCTAACCTATCAATGTCCCTCATAATTTTGTATACCTCAATCATGTCCCCCTTGGCCTTCTCTGCTCTAAGGAAAACAACCTTAGCCTTTTCAGTCTCTCTTCATAGCTGAAATGCTCCAGCCCAGGCAATATCCTGGTGAATCTCCTCTGCACCCTCTCCAGGGCTATCACATCCTTCCTATAGTGTGGTGCCCAGAACTGTACACAGTACTCCAGCTGTGGCCTAACCAGCGTTTTACACCCTCCGCATGATGTCCTTTACCCAACACCAGGGAGGCAACACACCATGCAGGACCCACGAAGACCATTACAGAAATGCTTGTCTGTCCCCCTACTATGGAATCTTGTATAATGACTGCATTTCTACTCTTTGCTGTTCCCTGCTGTGCAGTCCCTTGTCCACTGGTGCCATGTTCTGGACTGCGCTCCTCCTTTAAGGTGCCATCACTCATAACCGTCTCAAATGTCTGAGTACTAGTTTGAAAATGGTACACACCCTGAGGACATCTGCACCTAAACGTTGCATAATGTGGGGATCGATCTTGCGACCTCGGGCTGGATTTTAAGAGCCTGCCACCGATCTTGGCAGCGAGCTCAAAAAATGGCGGCCCGCGCATACCAAAGAGCCGCCGCAATCTCAAGCACGGCAGCTCATTTAAATAACCGGGGCAGCCCGCCCCCCTCGATCTTGTGGAGGGGGTGGGCTGTTCATTCTCTGGCAATGGCATCAGCTGCCTGTGCGCGGGCGCTGGCGCTCTTTTTAAAGGGCAGCCAGCACTGCCGCCTAATTTAAATTTTTCAATACATACCCCCAAAATTAAATGAATAAATTTCTTATGTTCCTTTCCCAATGCCCTAATAATGATTACATTAACTATTTGCCCATCCCCCCCAAACACTTACCTTTTACATCTGACCTTCTCCCCCACCCCTCCCCACAAACTGCACAAAGTTTGAAGTTCAACCCTTCCCACCATCCCCTACACCCATTCAGTGCATTTGACCCCATCTCCGCCGCCCCCCGCACTGAAAATCTTACCTCATTTACTCCCACCTCCCCACCAGTGCCGCGCTGCCTTTCCTCAGACGGGGATCTGAAGGCGCGCGAGTGCCAGCAGCTACACTGAAGATTGCAGCGGGCCCTCAAGTTTGCAGGTAAGTCTATGTTAATTCATTCATTTTATTCTTGAATATTTTTATTGAGGTCCCGTTGCCCAGTGACAGGGTGGGCACCATAGAGCCTCGCTGCCATTGGAAGGATCGGGCCGGGCACTTCCGGCATCGAGTTCCGTGGCGGGCCTCATCCGGACCCAGCTTCAGGCCCTCCGCGCCATGGAGCCTGATGCCAGGGTGGTGGCGGGGGGACAACAAGATCCAGCCCCTCTTGTGTGCTAAGTGAGCACTCTACCATTTGAGCTAATTCCCCTCTTTATATGTTTATAAACCGTTTTGGGGTTGAATTTAACGTTGCCTGCTAACCTTTTCTTGTAACCTCTCTTTGCCGCCTGTATTAACTTCTTCACTTCACTCCTGTACTTTCCAAAAGCTGGTAATTAACTGAATTTTGCTCCTGTAATTTGTCATCAGCCTCCATTTTGTGTTTTATTTTAACTTTTATTTCTTTTGCCATCCAGGGAACATTAGCTTTGGATGTTCAACCTTCTTCCTTAAAAGGAATATGCCTAACTTGCACCTAAAGTATCTCTTCCCTGAATGCTTTCTATGGCTCTGTTACTACCCAGTCAAGCAACGTCTTGATTTTAAAATTCTCACCCGTTTTCAAATCCCTCCATGGCTTCGCCCCTCCTTTTCTCTGTAATCTTCTCCAGCCCCCAACCCTCCAAGATATCTGTGCTCCTCTAATTCTGGTCTCTTCTACATCCCTAATTTTAATCGCTCCACCATTGGCGGTCGCGCCTTCAAGTTGTCTGGGCCCCAAACTCTGGAATACGCCCCACCCTACACATCTCCGCCTCTCCACCTCGCTTTCCTCCTTTTAAGACACTCCTTAAAACCTATCTCTGACCAAGCTTTTGGTCATTTGACATATTGGCTCCTTTTGTGGCTCGGTGTCATAATTTGCTCCTGTAAAGCATGTTGGGTGTTTTATTATGTTAAAGGTACTATACAAATATGAGTTGTTGTTGCACTGCAATTGCCTTTTCCGATCTACCTGTGCCAGGTCTCTTAAATCACAATAATATAAAAGCAAAATACTGCGGATGCTGGGAATCTGAAATAAAAACAAGAAATGCTGGAACCACTCAGCAGGTCTGGCACCATCTGTGGAAAGAGAAGCAGAGTTAACGTTTCGGGTAAGTGACCCTTCATCGGAACTGACAAATATTAGAAAAGTCACAGGTTATAAGCAAGTGAGGTGGGGGTGGGGCAAGAGATAACAAAGGAGGTCTAGATTGGACCAGGCCACATAGCTGACCAAAAGGTCACGGAGCAAAGGCAAACAATATGTTAATGGTGTGTTGAAAGACAAAGCATTAGTACAGATTAGGTGTAAATACACTGAATATTGAACAGCAGCAAGTGCAAACCTGAAAAAAAACAGTGGGTAAGCAAACTGAACAAACTAAGATGAAATGAAATAAATGCAAAAAAAAAAATTGTAAAAAAAGAATGGAAAAAAAAAAGGAAGAAAAAATAACTGAAAATGAAAGTAAAATGGGGGCCTGTCATGCTCTGAAATTATTGAACTCAATGTTCAGTCCGGCAGGCTGTAGTGTGCCTAATCGGTAAATGAGATGCTGTTCCTCGAGCTTGCGTTGATGTTCATTGGAACACTGCAGCAATCCCAGGACAGAGATGTGAGCATGAGAGCAGGGGGGAGTGTTGAAATGGCAAGCAACCGGAAGCTCAGGGCCCTGCTTGCGGACTGAGCGGAGATGTTCCGCAAAGCGGTCACCCAGTCTGTGCTTGGTCTCCCCAATGTAGAGGAGACCACACTGTGAGCAGCGAATACGGTATACTACATTGAAAGAAGTACAAGTAAATCGCTGCTTCACCTGAAAGGAGTGTTTGGGGCCTGGGATAGTGAGGAGAGAGGAGGTAAATGG
The DNA here is from genome assembly GCF_036365525.1 of Heterodontus francisci. Classification (NCBI taxonomy): domain Eukaryota; kingdom Metazoa; phylum Chordata; class Chondrichthyes; order Heterodontiformes; family Heterodontidae; genus Heterodontus; species Heterodontus francisci. The sequence continues at coordinate 67,794,592 of NC_090384.1, forward strand.
GCAGGTATTACACCTCCTGCGATTGCAGGGGAAGGTGCCATGGGACGGGGCGAGGTGAAGGGGGTAATGGAGGAGTGGACCAGGGTGTCGCGGAGGGAACGATCCCTTCGGAATGCTGACAGGGGAAGGGAGGGGAAGATGCGACTGGTAGTGGCATCACGCTGGAGGTGGCGGAAATGGCGGAGGATGATCCTTTGGATATGGAGGCTGGTGGGGTGAAAAGTGAGGACAAGGGGAACCCTGTCACAGTTCAGGGAGGGAGGGGAAGGGGTCGGACACGGTTGAAGGCCCTGTCAACCACAGTGGGGGGAAATCCTCGGTTGAGGAAAAAGGTCATATCAGAAGCACCGTCATGGAAGGTAGCATCATCAGAGCAGATGCATCGGAGACGGAGAAAGTGGGAGAATGGAATGGAGTCCTTACAGGAGGTAGGGTGTGAAGAAGTGTAGTCGAGGTAGCTGTGGGAGTCGGTGGGCTTATAATGGATATTAGTAGACAACCTATCCCCAGAGATGGAGACAGAGAAGTCGAGGAAGGGAAGGGAAGTGTCAGAGATGGACCATGTAAAGGTGAGAATTAGAAAAGTCACAGGTTATAAGCAAGTGAGGTGGGGGTGGGGCAAGAGATAACAAAGGAGGTCTAGATTGGACCAGGCCACATAGCTGACCAAAAGGTCACGGAGCAAAGGCAAACAATATGTTAATGGTGTGTTGAAAGACAAAGCATTAGTACAGATTAGGTGTAAGTACACTGAATATTGAACAGCAGCAAGTGCAAACCTGAAAAAAAACAGTGGGTAAGCAAACTGAACAAACTAAGATGAAATGAAATAAATGCAAAAAAAAGAGATTGTAAAAAATGTAAAAAAAGAATGGAAAAAAAAAGGAAGAAAAAATAACTGAAAATGAAAGTAAAATGGGGGGCTGTCATGCTCTGAAATTATTGAACTCAATGTTCTTAAATCACAAATTAGCTTTCGTCCAGTTGAGTATTTTTACCTTTTGATATTTTCTGGTTTCTTTCCATAATTACTCTGAACTGAATTATGTTGTGGTCACTGTTAGCCAGATGACCTTTCACTTGCCCTCCTTCATTTCCCAGTGCTGTTTCTCCTAAGTCTATATTAGAGTAACGAAAGTCCCCAAATATTATTAAACTATTTTTGTTGCACACCAAACAAATTTGCTTATCTACCTCCTTCTCAATGTTCAGAGCTTTATTTAAAAAAAATTCACAGCAATGTAACAACTCCCTCCCATTCCTTAACTCAAGCAAAATAGATTTAGGCCTAGATCCATCTAGTATATCTTTTCTATTTAGAATTGCTGCATAATTCTTAACAGTGCCATGCCCCTCCTCTTTTTCCTTCTCTATCATTCCTGAATACTTGGTAACCAGGAATGTTAGGAATCCATTCCTGGCCTTGTTTGAGTCATGCCTCTGTTAATGCAACCACATCATAATCCCATGTGCCTGCAGCTGCCCAACTTCAATTAGTTACACTATGGACTTTGACGTGCACACGATTTAATGCCTCCTTCATCACTTCTGCTGTTTTCCTCAGTCTGGTCCCAACTTTTGGAATATTTCTAATTTTACTACAAAATGAATATTTTGTATCTATTTTCACTGCCAGTGGATGCTGCCAATGTAGCAATAAAGGAAGAGCTATATTGGATAGAATAAAAATAAAGAGGAGGTACTTAAAAGGTTGGCAGTGCTCAAAGTAGAAAATTCACCGAATTGAGGTGGGTTGCATCCTACTTACTGAGAGAAGTAAGGGTGGAAAATGTACAGTCTCTAACTACAAACTTGCAAACTTCCTTGTGTATAGGGTGGTGCCAGAGGATTGGAGGATTTCAAAAATGTTAAATAGGGAGAGAGGGATAAACGAGGAAACTACAGACCAATTGATGTAATGTCAGTGGTGGGGAAACTTTGAGACAATAATCTGGGAAGATTGGCATTTGGAAATGGAACTAATAGAAGTTGGGCTTAGAAGTGAGAGTCAGGACGTATTTGTTAAAGGAAAATTGTGTTTGGCAAACTTGATCTAGTTCCATGTTGGAGTAACAGAATTGATGAGTGTAGTGCGATTGATGTATATACGGATTTTCAAAAGATGTTTGATAAAGTACCACATAATAGACTTGTCAGCAAAATTTAGCCCAGCGGATTAGAGACAATGGAAGCATGGATACAAAATTGACTAAAGGACAGAAAGCAGAGAATTGTGGTGAACGGTTGTTTTTCGACTGGAGGGAGGTGTACAGTGGTATTCCCCAGGGATCAGTATTACTGTTTTTATTGTTACTATTAATGACGGGCAGCCATAAAGGCGGGGCTAAAGTGTGGCGAGTCGAAGAGACTTAGCAGTTGGCAGGAAAAAAGACAGAGGCGCAAGGGGAGAGCCAACTGTGTAACAGCCTCGACAAACAAATTTTTCTGCAACACCTGTGGAAGAGCCTGTCACTCTAGAATTGGCCTTTATAGCCACTCCAGGCGCTGCTCCACACACCACTGACCACCTCCGGGCGCTTACCCATTGTCTCTCGAGATAAGGAGGCCAAAGAAGAAGAAGAATTAATGACCTGGACTTGAACACACAGGGCATAATTTCAAAGTTTACAGGTGACCTGAAACTCGAATGGAAAACAATCACAAGGATGGTAACAGACTTCAGGAGGACATAAATTGGTGAAATGAGCAGATGCATGGCAAATAAAATTTATCGTAAGGAGGTATGAAGTGATGCATTTTAGTACAAAGAATGAGAGGCAAGATGAACTAAATGGTACAATTTTAAAATGGTTTCAGGAACAGAGGGACCTGCAGGTATATATGAACAAATCTTTGAAGGTGGCACGACAAATTGAGAAGGCTGTTTTTAAAAACAAATCTGATGGGATCCTTGGCTTTATTAATTAATAAAGAGAGTACAAAAGCAAGGATGTTATGCTCGTAATAAAACACAACCAATATCTCTAAAACATTGAGGGCAGCGCAGTGGTTAGCACTGCAGCCTCACAGCTCCAGCGACCCAGGTTCAATTCTGGGTATTGCCTGTGTGGAGTTTGCAAGTTCTCCCTGTGTCTGCATGGGTTTCCTCCGGGTGCTCCGGTTTCCTCCCACATGCCAAAGACTTGCAGTTTGATAGGTAAATTGGCCATTAGCAATTGCCCCTAGTATAGATAGGTGGTAGGGAAATATAGGGACAGGTGGGGATGTGATAGGAATATGGGATTAGTGTAGGATTAGTATAAATGGGTGGTTGATGGGCGGCACAGACTCGGTGGGCTGAAGGGCCTGTTTCAGTGCTGTATCTCTAAACTAAACTAAACCTTATAGAGTGCAGAAGAGACTAGGATGGTACCAGGGATGAGGCACTTCAGTTATGTGGAGAGACTGGAGAAGCTGGTGTTCTCCTTACAGCAGATAAGAATACGATAGAGGTGTTCAAACTCATGAAGTGTTTTGATAGAGTAAATAAGAAGAAACTATTTCCAGTGGCAGAAGTGTCAATAACCAGAGGACACTTATTTTGTGCAAGAGGTGACATGAGGATTTTTTCTTTCAAACAGTGAGTTGTTGTGATCTGGGATACACTGCCTGAAAGAGTTGTGGAAGTCGTTTCAATAGTAATATTCAAAAGATAATTGGATGAACACTTGAAGGAAAAGATTTTATAGGACTATAGGAAAAACCAAAGAGCTGGCACAGGCACGATGGAATGAGTGGCCTCCTCCTATGCTGTTTCATGCTATGCCCTATATTGCCAGCTTGGCTCGATTGCAGCATTCTCACCTTTTGAGTGACTAACTTCGAGGTTAAGCTTCCACTCCAGAACTTGACCATATAATGCTGACTGACAGTACTGGGGAAGAGCTATGCTGTTGGAAATCTCATCTTTTTGATGAAATGTTGGTTGGATGCAAAAGAGCTCATGCCACTTTTCAAAAGAAGAACAGGAAGTTCTGCTGGAGTGCTGACCAACATTCCTTCCTCAATGGGTACCACCATGAACAGATTGAAGTTACTTGTAGTCTGTGTGACCTGGCTGTGAATAAATTGGGTGATCAACTTACGTACATTATAACTGCACTTCAAAAGTGATTGATTAGTTATGAAACTGATTAGAAATTCTGAGGATGTGATACAGTGCTATGAAGATGCCAATTCATTTGTCGTGAATTTTTCTGTCAAACTACCATTGACTTTAGAGTTGTATTATGTCATCATGTGCCAGTAAATTATAGTTGTATTGCTGCTAAGGGGAAGGTTTAAACCCCCGCACCCCTCCTCCCCCCCGCAACCCTTCCATGAAATCGCACAGGTTACTTGTTAGGGCCCTTGCTCAGGGATAGGAGCTAACAACCCCACTGCCTTGTGGGCATCTCGGGAGAGACCAAGGCTAAGGGAGTAAACCCAAACAGAAAATCTGGAGTGGAACCCCTAAGCCGGTCATGTGTCACCTTTGGCATGTTTCCGGCAGTTCCTGCAGCCATACCGGTGCCAAACATCATGCTCTGCACTCCTTTGGACCCCACTAGGAAGGTTGAGAGGGGGGTTATGATGCTTGGGCAACTCACAAACCTCCATACATGCGCCCAGGCATGCGCCATGGAGAGGTCACTCCATAGTCGCCTCACAGCGACCAAAACAACATGGAAGGCAGCAGTTACGGGTTATAAGTCCAGCTCAATTGGCATAGAGATTGGGTGCCACAGTCCTTTGTCGGTGGGAGAGGTCATCGCATCTCACTGGACAGCTACCGCCTGCCTCAAACCGGGCAGCCCCCGGTCAGAAAGGTTCTGTCCCGCCACAGTCCACCTGCTTCAATGGCTGCTTGGAGCTCAGGGTCATTGCCTGACAAGTGGACTGTAACACCGCACCAAACAGCATGACAAAAAAAGGAAAGGTACCAGCCCTTCGGTTTGCATGCTGGAACGTCAGAACCATGTGCCCTGGAAGACCTTACACAAATCAACGACTCTCGGAAGACCGCCATCATTAACAACGAGCTCAGTAGACTCAATGTGGACATTGCAGCATTCAGGAGACACGCCTCCCTGCGAGTGGATCTCTAAGAGAGCAAGACTATACCTTCTACTGGCAGGGTAGGGATCCTGAAGAACCAAGACAGCATGGAGTGGGCTTCGCCATCAGAAACTCTTTGCTCAGCATGATAGAGCCACCTTCAAATGGCTCGGAACGCATACTGTCCATCCGACTGCTCACCGCCTCTGGTCCAGTACACCTACTCAGCATCTATGCTCCAACACTCTGCTCCCCACCTGAAGTTAAAGACCAGTTCTACGAGGAACTCCATAATATCATTAGTTGCATTCCTAATACCGAACATTTGTTCCTGCTGGGGGACTTTAACGCCAGGGTTGGGCCGACCATGACTCATGGCCCTCCTGCCTTGGGCGCTATGGCATTGGAAGGATGAATGAGAATGGACAGAGACTGCTGGAGTGGGTACCTATCACAACCTCTGCATCACCAACTCGTTCTTTCATACTAAACCCTGTCACCAGGTTTCATGGAGGCACCCAAGATCACGTCGTTGGCACCGGCTGGACCTCATCGTCACAAGGCGAGCCTCTATAAACAGCGTCCAAATCACACGCAGCTTTCACAGTGCGGACTGCGACACCGACCACTCCCTGGTGTGCAGCAAAGTTAGACTCAAACCAAAGAAGCTGCATCACTCCAAAAAGAAGGGCCGCCCGCGCATCAACACTAACAGAATTTCTTATCCACAGCTGTTACATAAGTTTCTAAATTCACTTGAAAAAGCCCTTCAAAACACTCCTGCTGGGGATGCAGAGACCAAGTGGGCCCACATCAGAGATGCCATCTATGACTCAGCAATGACCACCTTTGGCAAACGTGAGAAGCAGAATGCAGACTGGTTTCAATCTCACTTTGAAGAGCTGGAACCTTACATAGCCGCTAAGTGCATTGCACTGTTGAACCACAAGAAAGCCCCCAGCAAGTTAACATCCGTAGCACTTAAAGTAGCCAGAAGCGCTGCACAAAGAACAGCCAGGCGCTGCGCAAATGACTACTGGCAACACCTATGCAGTTGTATTCAGCTGGCCTCTGACACCGGAAACATCAGAGGAATGTATGATGGCATTAAGACAGCTTTTGGGCCAATCTTCAACAAGATCGCCCCCCTCAAATCTAAATCAGGGGACACGATCACTGACCAACGCAAGCAAATGGACCGCTGGGTGCAGCACTACCTAGAACTGTACTCCAGGGAAAATGTTGTCACTGATACCGCCCTCAATGCAGTCTAGTCTCTGCCAGACATGGATGAGCAGGACGAACAGCCAACAAAATTGGAACTCTGTGATCTCATTGATTCTCTAGCCAGTGGAAAAGCCCCTGGAAAGGACGGCATTACCCCTGAAATAATCAAGAGTGCCAAGCCTGCTATACTCTCAGCACTCCATGAACTGCTTTGCCTGTGCTAGGATCAGGGAGCAGTACCACAGGACATGCACGATGCCAATATCATCACCCTCTATAAGAACAAGGATGACCGCAGTGACTGCAACAACTACCGTGGAATCTCCCTGCTCAGCATGGTGGGGAAAGTCTTTGCTTGAGTTGTTTTAAACAGACTCCAGAAGCTTGCTGAGCATGTCTACCCTGAGTCACAGTGTGGCTTTCGTGCAGAGAGATCCACCATTGACATGCTGTTCTCCCTTCGCCAGCTACAGGAGAAATGCCACGAACAACAGACGTCCCTCTACGTTGCTTTCAAAGATCTCACCAAAGCCTCTGACCTAGTCAGCAGATGTGGCTTCTTCAGACTACTAGCAAAGATCGGATGTCCACCAAAGATACTAAGTATCATCACCTCATTCCATGACAATATGAAAGGCACAATTCAGCATAGCGGCACCTCATCAGACCCCTTTCCTATCCTGAGTGGCGTGAAACAGGGCTGTGTTCTCGCACCTACACTGTTTGGGATCTTCTTCTCACTGCTGCTCTCACATGCGTTGAAGTCTTCAGAAGAAGGAATTTTCCTCCACACAAGATCAGATGGCAGGTTGTTCAACCTTGCCCGTCTAAGAGCGAAGACCAAAGTACAGAAAGTCCTCATCAGGGAACTCCTGTTTGCTGACAATGCTGCATTAACATCCCACACTGAAGAGTGTTTGCAGAGACTCGGACAGGATTGCGGCTGCCTGCAATGAATTTGGCCTAACCATCAGCCTCAAGAAAACAAACATCATGAGACAGGACGTCAGAAATGCTCCATCCATCAATATCAGCGACCACGCTCTGGAAGTGGTTCAAGAGTTCACCTACCTTGGCTCAACTATCACCAGTAACCTGTCTCTCGATGCCGAAATCAACAAGCGCATGGGAAAGGCGTCTGCTGCTATGTCCAGACTGGCCAAGAGAGTGTGGGAAAATGGCGCACTGACACGGAACACAAAAGTCCGAGTGTTTCAAACCTGTGTCCTCAGTACCTTGCTCTATAGCAGCGAGTCCTGGACAACGTATGTCAGCCAAGAGCGACGTATCAACTCATTCCATCTTCGCTGCCTCCGGAGAATCATTGGCATCAGGTGGCAGGACCGTATCGCCAAAGCAGAAGTCCTCGAGGTGGCCAACATTCCCAGCATATACACCCTACTGACCCAGCGGCGCTTGAGATGGCTTGGCCATGTGAGCCGCATGGAAGATGGCAGCGTCCACAAGGACGCATTGTACAGCGAGCTCGCCACTGGTATCAGACCCACCGGCCGTCCGTGTCTCCGCTTTAAAGACGTCTGCAAATGCAACATGAAGCCCTGTGACATTGACCACAAGTCATGGGAGTCAGTTGCCAGTGATCGCCAGAGCTGGTGGACAGCCATAAAGGCGGGGCTAAAGAGTGGCGAGTTGAAGAGACTTAGCGGTTAGCAGGATAAAAGACAGAAGTGCAAGGAGAGAGCCAACTGTGTAACAGCCCCGACAACCAATTTTATCTGCAGTGCCTGCAGAAGAGTCTGTCACTCTAGAATTGGCCTTTATAGCCACTCTAGGCGCTGCTCCACAAACCACCTCTAGGCGCATCAAATGATAGTACTTTATATTGAGTAGTGAGGTTGAAATCAAAAGCTTCAGATAATGTCCTGACTCTCAAGAGTGAAGCTTTTGTAGGTTACAATTGTCCTTTTTAAACCAAGATTAGAATACAGGATTATATTTCTAAATGCTGTCATTTTGATAATTTATAACTTTGAAATATTATTCAGATTCCAGTTTATCTGTTTTAAAAAAAAAACAGTAATTCATGCTGAAATTATTCCAGTGAGTTATAGAAGGAGTTAGTGTACTCGCATCCAAAACAGAATTTTGAGTCCTTTATTGTAGAAAGCAATAATATAAGTGAATTATAAAGCAGTAGTCCAATGAAGCTTTTCAGATGAATTGCAAACAAAAACTGAATAATTGATGTACATAATTTTGAGATCAGATAGGTATTTATGAACATTTACGTTGTTAGTCCTATTTTAACTGAGATGTCACCATGGGCTGATTTGGATACTTGATATTTCACTTCTTTAAAAATGGTATTTTGGGACCCCTTCCCAACCAAGACGTACCCCATAACTAACTGATTGGAGCTGTAAAAGTGTACCTTTGGATAACTCTCCCGATGTTTCATTCGCCTTTCCACTTAGTACATTGTGAAGGAAGTATCTGACCTTTACTTGAAACATCTTACAGGCAATTGTGTACAACACATTTTTTGTGTTGCACTCTGCAGAGAGCAACTGACTACTGCATATGACACAGAATCACAGAATTGTTACAGTGCAGGAGGAGGCCATTCGGCCCGTCATATCTGCACCGGCTCTCCAAAACAGCAATTCACTCAGTTCCATTCCCCTGCCTTTTCCCCGTAAACCTGCACATTCTTCCTTTTCATCCTACAATCTAATTCACTTTTGAATGCGTCAATTGAACCTGCCTCCATCACACTCTCAGGCAGCGCATTCAAGACCCTAACCACTCTGCGTTATTCAAGTTTTCCCTCCTGTCACTTTTGCTTCTCTTACCAGATACTTTCATGAGTGGGAACAGTTTCTCTCTATCTACTCTGTCCAGACTCCTCATGATTTTGAATACCTCTATCAAATCACCTCTAAGCCTTCGCTTCTCCAAGGAAAACAGTCCTAACTTCTCCAATTTATCTTCATAACTGAAGTTCCTCATCCTTGGAAGCATTCTCGTGAATCTTTTCAAGACTCTCTCCAATGCCCTCACGTCTTTCTTAAAGTCTGGCTCCCAGAATTGGACGCAATACTCCAGCTGAGGCCGAACTGGTGTCTTATTCAAGTTCAACATATCCTCCTTTCTTTTGTACTGTATGCCCCTATTAGTAAAGCACAGGATACTGTACGCTTTATTAACTGCTCTCTCAACCTGTCCTGTCACCTTCAATGACTTATGCACATATACACCTAGGTCCCTCTGTTCCTGCACCACCTTTAGAATTGTACCCTTTATTTTCCATTATCTCTCCATGTTCTTCCTACCAAAATGAATCACTTCACATTTCTCTGCATTGAATTTCATCTGCCACCTGCCTGCCCACATCACCAACTTGTCTATGTCCTTTTGGAGTTCTACACTATTCTCCTCAGTTCACAATGCTTCCAAGTTTTGTATCATCTCCAAACTTTGAAATTGTGCCCTGTACACCAAGGTCATTAATATATATCAGGAAAAACAAGGGTCCCAACACTGACCCCTGGGGAACTCCACTACAAACCTTCCTCCAGCCTGAAAAACATCCATTAACCACTACTCTTTGTTTTCTGTCACTCAGCCAATTCCATATCCATGTTGCTACCATCCCTTTTATTTCACGAGCAGAATGCAGATTGCAAGCTGAGTGGAGATACAAGTTTGGTGAGTGTCAAGTTTGGTGAAGGGGGAAGGAGGCGTCTATCTTTTCTACTTTTTTAACCCTCAGTATTTGGTTCTTGCTTTGGTGCAGTGGAAGCAGCTGGTTGGTATGTAACTAGTAAGCTAGTCTACTTATAATAAATAATGTGTAAAGTTAAGATATGGCAGGGATGCTCAGCCAAGTGGAATGTACAGCCTGTGGCATGTGGGAAGTCATGGACGGACCACGTGTCCTAGACAAACACATCTGCAGGAAGTGTCACCAGCCGCACAAGCTTGAGCTCTGGGTTTCAGGACTCGAGCAGCAACTGGAGTCACCGTTGTGCATCCACGAGGCAGAGAACTATGCGAATAGTACATTTAGGGAGGTGGTCACATGGCAGGTGAGGAACTTGCAGGCAGACAGGGAATGGGTGACCACCAGGCAGTCTAAGAGAACCAGGAAGGTAGTGCAGGAGTCCCCTGAGCCAATCTCACTTGCTAATCGGTTTTCCATTTTGGATACTGGAGAGGGTGGTGATTCCTCAGAGCAGTGCAATCAGAGCCAGGTTTGTGGCACCACAAGTGGCTCAGCTGCATAGGAGGGGAGACAGAAGAGTGGAAGAGCAGTAGTGATGGGGGATTTGTTAATTAGGGGAACAGACAGGCATTTCTGCAGCTGTTGATAGGACTCCAGAATGGTGTGTTGCCTCCCTGGTGCCAGAGTTAAGCATGTCATGGAATGTATACAGGACGTTCTTCTGTGGGAGGGTGAACAGCCAGAGGTTGTGGTTCACGTTGGCACCAGTGACATAGGTAGGAAGGGGGATGAGGTCCTGAAAGCAGATTTTAGGGAGCTAGGAAGGAGATTAAAAATCAGGACCTCAAAAGCAGTAATCTCAGGATTACTCACAGTCCCACGTGCAAGTGAGCATAGGAATGGGAGAATTGAGAGATTGAACACGTGGCAGGAGAACTGGTGTAGGAGGGAGAGCATCTGATTTCTGAGGCATTGGGATCAGTTCTGGGGCAGGTGGGACCTGTACAAGATGGACGGGTTCCATCTTGGCAGGACTGGGACTAATATCCTCGCAAGGAGATTTGGTAGTGCAGTTGAGGAGGGTTTAAAATAGATTGGCAGGGGGATAGGAACCTGAGAGGGAGCTCAGATCGGAGGGATGTAAAACTGGTAACTTGTCAGGGGTGTCAGAACCAGGAGCAAATATCAGAGAGGAATACCAAGATGCACAGAACACTGGGGGAGATAGATAGCACAAGAGTAGGGACTAGTAAGTTATTAGGTGGGGTCAGAGTAAGGGAGAAATTAATAAAATCTAAACCAGGGTTAATGTGCATGTATGTGAATGCACGGAGTGTGGTTAATCAGATTGGTGAGGTACAGGCACAGATTGCCATGTGGAAATTTAGCAACCAAACCTTCAGTCCCTTCATCCACCTCGTTTATATAATTTGTAAAAGGTTGAGGCCCCAGCAATGATCCCTGTGGCACACCACTCATTACTTCTTGCCAACCAGAAAATGAACCATTTATGCCTACTTTCTGTTTCTTGTTAACCAGCCACAATCTTCTATCCATGCCAAAATGTTACCCCAAACCATGAGCTTTTATTTTCCACAGTAACCTTTGATGTGGCACCTTATCAAATGCCTTCTGGAAATCTAAGTACAATACATCCACCAGTTCCCCTTTATCCACAGCACAAGTTACTTCTTCAAAGAACTCCAATAAATTGGTTAAACATGATTTCCCTTTGACAAAACCGTGTTGACTCTGCCTGATTACCTTGAATTTTACTAAGTGCCCTGCTATAACGTCTTTAATAATGACACTGCCTCCTTCATGTTGCTTTTCTTCAATCAGTGTTGGTGACTGGTTCAGGGAGTACATCTGGGATGGCTGGAGTTGAGGTTAGGAGGGTGCACTACTTGGAGGAGAGGTGCCAGATGGATTTTAGGTATATGGTAGTCATCTTGGATGAGATGTCACTTCATACAAAGACTGAGTCAGGAAAATAGGAAATTTTGGTGAAGAGGTTCTTGTCTCTTTTTGGACAGCGAGTTGCTCTAATGAGAAGGAGCAGAAGAAGTACCGGGTCAGGCAGAGGTGGAGCAGCAGATGATGATTATGCTACTGCCATTGGTGTTAGGTTGGGGATGTGTAGCTGGGCAGGATAGCTTCAATTGAGAGGTGGGGGTGGGGTGGTGGCAGTAATGAGAGGAGTTGCTTTTTATTTACTTTAATTATTTTTTATTTTATTTAGAGATACAGCACTGAAACAGGCCCTTCGGCCCACCGAGTCTGTGCTGACCAACAACCACCCATTTATACTAACCCTACAGTAATCTCATATTCCCTATGCAACGGCCAATTTACCTATCACCTGCAAGTCTTTGGCTGTGGGAGGAAACCAGAGCACCTGGCGAAAACCCACGTGGTCACCGGGAGAACTTGCAAACTTCGCACAGGCAGTACCCAGAATCAAACCCGGGTCCCTGGAGCTGCGAGGCTGTGGTGCTAACCACTGCGCCACTGTGCTGTTAATTAGATTTCAGTCAGGTTAAGGACTCCAGTGGATTCATCCAAATGAAGCCATGGGTGGGGAAGGTTTTATTTGCAAGAGAGTGGACATTTTGTGTTGGCAATTTGGAATGTTTCATAGTGGGATATTAATTAATTGAGGGGTGGATTCAGTGGGGAAAGAGGAACAGGGTGAATAGTAGAGATGTCTACCTCACGGGAAGAGAGTGGGTGAGGTGTGTACCAAGGATAAACCAATTTGTGTCAGATAAGACAGTCAAAAGCAGGATTCACAGTAACTGCACCAAAGGATGTCTAGGTCAAAGCAGAAAGAAGCTGTGGCCCTATCCAGAAAGATCTCGAACTATGATGGTGATGGGGCAGGAGATTAGTTGAGAAGCAACGTCCATTTGGGAGGAGATCGATGCAGGCATTTTGCATTGGGGCTGGGGTGAGGGAGAGATGAAAGGGCTGGGAGATGGAGAAATTTGTGAACATAGGTATGGAGTGGCAGCTAATACACACACAAATAGATGTCATAAAAAATGCCATACATAGCTAAAGGAAATCCTTGAGGAGTCTGAGAAAGGTGATTGTGACATGTATGAAGAAATTCTGTCTTTTGATTTGGTGACTGTCCCTATTAAAATGGGCACAATGTACCAGATTCTTTTTAAAAAGCCACCTGCAGCTTCAACCTGTTTTATTACGGAGGTTGTTGGATTTGTTTCTCCTGGTAGCGGGCTTAAGCCCCCAAGTAACTTTAAAATGAAATAGATTGTAATTTCTGCCATTCTTCCTTCAAGAAAAAAATAATTTATAGAGGACTGCAGTTTTAAGTATTAGCATTTATTTTGAGTGGATATATAATGTTTTATAACTTAAAGGAAATGATTTTGCATTTTTCATGAATGTTAAAAGTAACTGTGCTCAAAACAAGGGGAAAACTCAAACATCTCTTGTTTTCATTTGGTACCATCAAGTATAAACTGATTACTGCTGGGGGTACTAGAACATATTTTGAATAAATTCCATCTGTTTTGTCAAAGTACAACTCATCCTGTACATTGATGTTGATCCTTTCCTTTGAGGTGAATTTGAGCCAGAACATATGCCTGGCATACACATTTCTTTGTGATGGAGAAAAATCTATTTCAGCTTCTTAGCTACTTGAATTTACAGGTCAGTTCTTTTTGTTCTGGACTTGTTGACCTACTCCCTCAGCATCCAAGACCTGTAGCCTTGTTAATGAACAAGATGCGCATTAATTACTCTTAGACCCAGGTAGTCATTGCAAAAAATAAAAAATTGAAAAGGGGCTTAAGTAGCCTGAAGGCAACTATGAAAAGCAATGTACATCATGGCTACAGAAAGTAAATCATGGATAATTAACCAAAAATTTATTACATTTGAGCTTTCACTTGTATGCCAGATTTCACACTCAGCTATTATCTTTGGGACCAATACAGTTCTGGTGATTACAGGGGAATGCCAAATATGTTGCAATTTAAAAAAAATACTGGCCTGGATTTTTACGCTCAGTGACAGAGGAATGGCACTTGCCATTCAACATGGCAACAGCTGCCTACAGGTTTTTCATAGGTTTTTGAGTGGCAATGTGTGGTATTTAAAGATTGTTTACAGTGTAGTGCCCTCTACAGGGAAAGCAACAGTGAGGTTCTTCAACATATCAGATTGAAAAATCCTCCTTGAGACCTGCAGAGTCTAAATCAGAAATTATAAATTAGATCTAAAAATCATGTACAGACAGGCAAAATAGAGAGGGAAAGAAAGATGGGATTGAGAGAGACGAGAAAGAAAAAGTAAAATGTTATTTTTTAAGTCTCCAATGTTAATTAAGTTCTGAAGGAATGAGACTCCCAACTAGTAGAATTAAATTTTCAGTGCCAGAGAGGTTGTTTGGCAGTAATTATAATTTGCCATGCTGTTAAAAATTCACTTACACCAGCCCTAACTTTTTCTGCTATGTTTAATGGGTAAATCGTGGATAAGTGCAGCACCTTCCCACCCTAAGATGTATTTTAATGTTGAGTCCATTGCCGAGACATTGGTATAATGCAGCCTGTGGAGGAGCTAGTTAACTAAGACAGCAACTTCTGGATTTCCATGTTTAACCTCGCATGTGCATACTACGGAACTTACTGTCAGATTTACTCCATGATATCAGTGAGCACTGATAACCTCACTGTTATTCTCAGTCCAAAATCAAGGCTGTTGTGAATACAATTACTATCTAGCTATATTGAAGAATTAGTTCCAAGGATGTATGTAATCGCATTCCTTAAAAGATATTTTGGTCAGAGATCACCATCTAGTAAACCCTACTGATGTTTTCTATCTGACGTATATTGTATTAGTGTTGTAACCTGACCAGAATCATTACACATAGATGATCAACATTTGTAAGTTAGGAGCTGATCTATAATAATGTTAACAAGTCTCTTCAATGGCTCTCAAGATTGGGTACTTTTCATTGGAATGGTGATTTTCAGAACTGAAAGGGTGTACTTCAGACTTCGTAGGGCGATAGTAATCCAACCACCCATTAAACATCTCTGATTTTAACGAGAAACTCAGGAAAGATATATCAAGGAACGGCTGAATCAATATTGCCCATTTTACACCATCAATGTAAAAATTACCACCAAAGTGTTGAGGGTAAATAGTGAGAACATGAGTACTGCTCTGTATGTGTGTAGACTGGAGTCCTGACAGTGATCATTTTATATTTTTTATATAAATACTGTATCTTTTATAATAATTAATCACTCGGGACCTTCCTGGGCTCTGCATCTCAGCTGCTCACTGGATAAACTTGCAGTAAGTATTTCAACCTGTAAAGCAGGAGTCTGGGTAATGTATAATATTTTCTGAGCCTTCGGGCAATTGCTGTGTTTATTTTAAGCAATACAGATACTGGTATAGTGTGGCACAACCTATCTGGGCATAACTCCATGGGTTTCTGTTTAATTCATGACCAATCACTGACTTCGTGGCTTCAATCTTCATCTTTTTAAACAACCTTTCAAGTCCAATTATTACTGTGTGCGTCCGACCCGGACCATGCCTGGCCCGACCTGACCCGATCCGAGCCCGAAAGCCAGACCCGGAAGAGTGACCCGACCTGACCCGAGCCCAACATATGTCGTCGGGTTCGGGTCGGGTAGCAGGCCTTTAGCCCTCAGGACTTGAGTGAGGTTTGGCCAAGTTTGGTATAGGATATGAGGCAAAGACAGAGACACAAAGACTGCAGCAACTGAAAAAAAAGACTCCTCCTTTTATTCTGTCTGTTTTAGTTTCAATTTGCTAGCATGTGTGTTCTACAGCAGCCTCTAGAATACACAATACACAATGCAATAGCAATTCCAAAAAACTATAACACTACTTCCCTCCCCTTCTTAGTAATTTTTTTTATTTGTTAGTGGGATGTGGGCATTGCTGGCTATGCCAGCATTTATTGCCCATCCAAAATTGCCCTTGAGAAGGTGGCAGTGAGCTGCCTTCTTGAACTGCTGCAGTCCTCGGGGTGTAGGTATACCAACAGTGCTGTTAAGGAGTTCCAGGATTTTAACCAGCGACAGTGAAGGAGCGGTGATATAGTTCCAAGTCAGGATGGTGTATGGCTTGGAGGGGAACTTGCAGATGGTGGTGTTCCCATGCATCTGCTGCCCTTATCCTTCTAGGTGGTAGAGGTCGCAGGTTTGGAAGGTGCTGTTGAAGGAGCCTTGGTGAGTTGCTGCAGTGCATCTTATAGATGGTACACACTGCTGCCACTGTGCGTTGGTGGTGGAGGGAGTGAATGTTTGTAGATGGGGTGCCAATCAAGCAGGCTGCTTTGTCCTGGATGGTGTTGAGCTTCTTGAGTGTTGTTGGAGCTGCACCCATCCAGGCAAGTGGATAGTTTTCCATTACACTCCTGACTTGTGCCTTGTAGTTGGTGGACAGGCTTTGGGGAGACAGGAGGTGAGTTACCCGCCTCAGTACTTTGAAGAATGATGCGTTTCTTGCAATGATTTATATACAAAGATACGAATTAGGAGCAGAAGTAGGCCCTTCGGCCCCTCGAGCCTGCTCTGCCATTCAATAAGATCGTAGCTGATCTGTTTGTGTTTTGAATTCCACGCTCCCATCTACCCCTGATAATCCCTGATAACCTTACCTAACAAGAATCTATCTACCTCTGCCTTAAAAATGTTCAATGACCCCGCCTCCACCACTTTCTGAGACAAAGAGTTCCAAAGACGCACAACCTTCTGAGAGATAAAATTTCTCCTCATCTTTGTCCTAAACAGTGTCCCCTAATTTTAAAACCGTGCCCCCTAGTTCTGGTCTCGCCCACAAGATGAAATATCCTCTCCACATCCACCGTGTCTAGACCGTTCAGGATCTTATAAACTTCAATCGAGTGTCCCCTCACTCTTCTAAACTCCAGTGAAAACAAGCCCAGTCTGTCCAACCTTTCCTCATAAGACAACCTGCTCATTCCAGGTGTCAATCGAGTAAACCTCCTCTGAACCGCCTCCAACGCATTTACAGCCTTCCTTAAATAAGGAGACCAAAACTTCACACAGTATTCGAGATGTAGTCTCACCAATGCCCTGTATAACTGAAGCATAACATCCTTACTTTTATTTTCAATTCCTCTTGTAATAAAGGATAGCATTCCATTAGCCGCCTTTATTACCTGTTGTACCTGCATGCTAACCTTTTGTGACTCCTGCACTACCGTGCTTAGCAATGATCATTGATCACTTTGTGTTGGTCACAACAAATGGTTGGATGTCATATAAGGGGTTGTTTGTTTTCCAATATGACCATCACATTTCACAAGTTCTTCATCTCCTGGCTTTAGTGGTGTAGCTCTAAATTTCATGTTTCGCTCTGCATTTACCTTTATTCGATCTTTCTGTTCTCGATCACATTCTCATACATGTTGATCATTAGCTTCGCAGGGTAGGTCAGGTAGATGTGTGCGCATAGGATGTACAAAGATGAATGTAGCTGGAGGTTTTCTAGTAGTCGAGTGAGGTGTCACACTAATTACAAAGGAAGTGATGTAGCTCTTGCTTCCATGACTTGTTCTCAGCTGTAGTTGTACATATCACTTTATTCAAGGTTCACATAAATCTCTCAACTTTTCCATTAGCTCTTGGCCAACGGGGTGCGATTTTTCTATGAGTGAACCCTGGTAGTTCTCGAATTTACTGAACTCATCACTGTTGAATGAGTATCCATTGTCCTTTCTTACCATTTGAAGGATTCCAAACAAAGGGAAGATCAGGATGACTGCTTTTATTGAAGTTGATATAACTAATTCCACGATTTGGGAATCTGCTGTAGTCTTTGGTGACATCAAGTCGGTGTTCATCTGTGGGCAAATGTGCAAAATCAACGCTGACTTCACTCCATGGTCCTGGGGGTTGTTCGGACACCTTGAGAGGATCACGAAGATTTGACATTATAGTTGCTTGACATGGCAAACACTGATTGACTTTGACTTAGTGCTCTACCATGCGGCCAATTCCTGGGAACCGTACCTTGTCTCTGAGGAGTTGTTTGGCCTTGACTATTCCCTGGTATCCTTCATGTGCTATATCGACAACACATTCCCTTATGTAATTACAATACAGTTGTTGTGCAATGCAAGATCAGATGTTGTTGTAACAGCTCATTTCAGACATTGTGAAGACCTTGTAGTGTGTGAGCAATTTCACTTGTGGATTCTTTCTCAATCATGTCTTTCCAGTATCGTGTTTCCATAGGCTTCATACATAGTCGCAAAGCCTCATCGTGTTTTGTTGCTGCTTTGATGTCGACTAGTTTTAGCGGCTTTGGCACCACATTTATGCTTACGTAGTTAAGATGATGTTCAGCAACCTTTTCCTCATTACTAGTAGGGCCGACTGTCGGTAGCGGATGTTGCAAAAGGTAATCTGCTGGGTTGACCTTGCCTGGCTGATACTCAACTTGGAACTCATACTCTTGTAATTTGAGTATCCAATGTTCTATTCGAGTGGGTGTTTTGCTACATGGATTGTTTAACAAGTTCACTAGTGGTCTATGATCGGTTATTACTTTAAACTCACTTACATATAAGTAGAGATGAAATTGTAAGATACCCCATGCAATTGAGAACGTTTCTCTCTCTATTTGCGAATAACATTGCTCTGCAGACATTAATGATCTGTTTGCCATCACAATGATTGCTGGGTTGCCTGTCTTGTCTTTCTTTACAGAAACTGCACCTAAGACTAGCTGGGTGGTTTTCCCAGGATTGAAATAGGCATTTGTGCAACTTGCTGACAAATGTCATTTGATCTGGTGTAGTGCCTGTTTGTGTGATTCCCAATTGGTGGTCTCTTTTCTCAGATCGTTTAGGGGGGCAGATAGCGAGATCAGGAATGCAACAACTATAGTACGTGACAAGTCCTAGCAGACTCCGGACTTCCTGCACATTTGTAGGATCTGTAGTGTTTGCAATGGCTTCAACTTTCCATGGAGCTGATGATATTCCTTCACCACTGAACACGTGACTGAAGAATTCAATTCTGCTTTCATTAAACAAGCACTTGTCTTTGTTCCAAGTGAGATTACATTCTCTGAGATATTGTAGGCATGCGTGTTGGCGTATCTCGAGTTCACTTTCGGTGCAGCCAGAGATGAGAATGCCATCAGTGATATTCAGCATGCCTTTAAGTCCTTGAAGTGCAGACTGAATCACGAGCTGAAATACCTCAGCTGCTGAGCTGATCCAAAGTTGAGCCTCTTGTATCGGAAAATTCCGAAGTGAGTGGAAAATACAGTAAGATGTCTCGATTCTACTGCAAGCTCAATTTGATGGTAGCCTGCACTGAGGTCAAGTTTAGCGAAGTGTTTAGAACCATTCACTTTCTCTATGATGTCATTGATTGTCAGTGTCAAATATCTTTCTTGCTGTATGGCTTGATTTGGTGATTGCATATCAATGCAGATTCTAATCCAGTTCTCGCTCTTGGGTTTCTTGATGACTTGTATGGGTGCGATCCAAGGGGTAGGCTCATCCCCAACTTTCTCAATAAAGTCAAGGTCAAGTAGACATTGAAGTTCCTTCTCTTTCCTGACATGAAATGGCATTCATCGCCATTGATGCACAACTGGGGGCACAGTAGGGTCTACATGCAGCTTGCATTTAATACCTTTCAGCTTTCCGATACTAATGAAGCAAGAATGTGTTTGTTATGCAAAGGAATCGCGTATATACAGTCATAGAGTTTTACAGCACAGAAACAGGCCCTTCGGCCCAACGTGCCTGCGCCAGCCATTAAGCACACGTCCTAACTAATCCCATTTCCCCGCACTTGGCCCGTAGCCTTGTATGTTATGGCGTTTCAAATGTGCATCTAAATACATCTTGAAACTTGTGAGTGTCCCTGCCTCTACCACACTTCAGGCAGTGTGTTCCAGATTCCAACCACCCTCTGGGTGAAAGAATTCTTCCTCAACTCCCCTCTAAACCTCCTGCCCCTTACCCTAAATCTATGCTCCCTAGTTGCTTCCTATCTATCTTATCAATGCCCCTCATAATTTTGTATACATCAATCAGGTCCCTCCCTCAGCCTTCTCCGCTCCAAGGAAAACAACCCCAGCTTATCCAGTCTGTCTTCATAGCTGAAATGCTCCAGCCCAGGCAATATCCTGGTAAATCTCCTCTGCACCCTCTCCATTGCAATCACATCCTTCCTATAGTGTGGTGACCAGAACTGTACACCGTACTCCAGCTGTGGCTTAACCAATGTTTTATACAACTCCATCATAACCTGCCTGCTGTTATATTCTATGCCTCAGCTAATAAAGGCAAGTATCCCGTATGCATTCCTAACCACCGTATCTACCTGTGTTGCTGCCTTCAGTGATCTATAAACAAGCACCCAAGGTCCCTCTGACCCTCTGTACTTCCTCGGGTTCTACCATCCATTGTATATTCCCTTGCTTTGTTAGACCTCCCAAAGTGCATCACCTCGCGCTTCTCAGGATTAAACTCCATTTGCCATTGCTCCGACCATCTTACCAGCCCATCTATATCGTCCTGTAGTCTAAGGCTTTCCTCCTCACTATTTACGACACCACCAATTTTCGTGTCGTCTGTGAACTTACTGATCATACTGGTCATTAGGGCAGCGCAGTGGTTAGCACCGCAGCCTCACAGCTCCAGCGACCTGGGTTCAGTTCTGGTTACTGCCTGTGTGGAGTTTGCAAGTTCTCCCTGTGACCGCGTGGGTACCCGCCGGGTGCTCTGGTTTCCTCCCACAGCCAAAGACTTGCAGGTTGACAGGTAAACTGGCCATTGTAAATTGCCCCTAGTGTAGGTCGGTGGTAGGGAATATGAGGTTAATGTAGGATTAGTATTCATGGGTGGTTGTTGGTTGGCACAGACTCGGTGGGTCGAAGGGCCTGTTTCAGTGCTGTATCTCTAAATAAATAAAAAATAAATACCTCCTATATTCACATCTAAATCATTACTGTACACTACAAACAGTAAGGGTCCCAGCACCGATCCCTGCGGTACCCCACTCGTCACAGGCCTCCATTCGCCAAAACAACCTGTACCATCACCCTCTGCCTCCTTCCACTAAGCCAATTTTGAATCCAATTTGCAAAATTACCTTGGATCCCATGGGCATTTACTTTCTTAATTAATCTCCCATGCGGGACCTTATCAAAAGCCTTACTGAAGTCCATGTAGACTACATCAACTGCTTTACCCTCATCTACACTTCTCGTCACCTCCTTGAAAAATTCAATCAAATTTGTTAGACACAATCTCCCCCTGACAAAGCCACGCTGACTATCCCTGATTCATCCCTGCCTCTCCAAGTGGAGATTAATCCTGTCTCTCAGAATTTT
Organism: Heterodontus francisci; assembly: GCF_036365525.1. Lineage (NCBI taxonomy): Eukaryota > Metazoa > Chordata > Chondrichthyes > Heterodontiformes > Heterodontidae > Heterodontus > Heterodontus francisci. The sequence continues at coordinate 67,815,944 of NC_090384.1, forward strand.
TTCCAATAATTTCCCTACCACTGATGTTAGACTCAACGGCCTGTAATTACCTGGTTTATCCCTACTACCCTTCTTGAATAATGGTACCACATTCGCTGTCCTCCAATCCTCTGGTACCTCTCCTATGGCCAGAGAGGAGAGGATCTGAAAATTTGTGTTAGAGCCACTGCTATCTCCTCCCTTGCCTCACATAGCAGCCTGGGATACATCTCATCTGGGCCTGGGGATTTATCCACCTTTAAGCCCCCTAATACAGCTAATACTTCCTCCTTTTCAATGCTAATTTGATCAAGTATAATTTGATCACAATTACCTTCCCTGATCACTACACCTACATCGTCCCTCTCCGTCGTGAACACAGATGAAAAGTAATCGTTCAAAACCTCTCCTATGTCCTGCGGCTCCACGCACAGGTTGCCTCTTTGATCCCTAATGGGCCCCACCTTTTCCCTGGTTATCCTCTTGCCCCTAACATACTTATAAAATGCCTTGGGATTTTCCTTTATCTGGCCTGCCAGTGATTTTTCATGCCCCCTCTTCGCTCTCCTAATTACTTTTTTAAGTACTCCCCTACACTTTCTATACTCCTCTAGGGCCTCCGCTGTTTTCAGCACTCTGAATCTGCCATATGCCTCCTTTTTTTCCCTTATCCAATCCTCTATATCCCTTGACATCCAGGATTCCCTTGACCTGTTCGTCCCACTCTTCACCTTTACAGAAACATGCTGCACCTGAACCCTACAAATTTCCCTTCTAAATGACTCCCACTGCTCTAATGTAGACTTTCCTAGAAGAAGCTGCTCCCGGTTCACTTTGACCAGATCCTGTTTTATCATATTGAAATCTGCCTCCCCCAATTCGGTACTCTTATTTCCAGGCCCTCTATGTCCTTTTCCATAACAATCTTAAATCTTAGAGTTATGGTCGCTATCTCCGAAATGTTCTCCCACTGCCACTTCTACCACCTGTCCGGCTTCATTCCCTAGGATTAAGTCCAGTACCGCCCCTCCTCTTGTAGGACTCTCTACGTACTGGTTCAAAAAGCTCTCCTGAATGCACTTGAAGAATTCCTCCCCCTTTAAGCTTTTTGCCCTAATACTATCCCCTCTAATATAGGGGAGGTTGAAATCCCCTGCTATTATTACCTTATTGTTATTGCACTCTCTGAGATTTGCCTACATATCTGCTCCTCTGTCTCTCTCTGTTTGTTTGGAGGCCTGTAGTACACTCCCAACCAAGTAATAGCCCTATTTTTGTTTTTATGTTCTACCCATATGGCCTCATTAGAGGAACCTTCTAAGATATCATCCCTCCTTACTGCAATAATTGTCTCTTTAATCAACAGTGCAATGCCACCTCCTCTTTTACCCCCTCCCCTATCACGTCTGAAGATTCTATACCCTGGGATATTAAGTTGCCAGTCCTGCCCTTCCCTCAACCATGTCTCAGTGATAGCAATAATATCATATTCCCATGTGTTAATCAATGCCCTCAATTCATCTGCCTTACTAGTAAGACTTTTTGCATTAAAATAGATACAATCCAGCCTTGCATTATTTGCCTGAGCCTCAACAGGTCTACATTTACTCTGTCCTCCGGACTGACTTAGCTTCACATTTATATTTGATTGTACATTATCCCCTACTGTGCTTCCACTCTGTATCCCATCCCCCTGTCAAATCAGTTTAACCCCCCACCAACAGCACTAGCAAACCTCCCAGCAAGGATGCTGGTCCCATTCTGGTTCAGATGCAATCCATCCATCTTATACAGATCCCACCTTCACCAGAAACAGGCCCAAGAATCTAAAGCCACCCTTCCTGCACCATCTCCCCAACCATGCATTCATCTGCTCTAACATCCTATTCATATACTCACTAGCCCGTGGCACTGGAAGAAACCCAGAGATTACAACCTTTTGAGGTCCTACTTTTTAATCTGCTTAGTTTTAGTTTAGTTTAGAGATACAGCACTGAAACAGGCCCTTCGGCCCACCGAGTCTGTGCCGACCATCAACCACCCATTTATACTAATCCTACACTAATTCCATATTCCTACCACATCCCCACCTGTCCCTATATTTCCCTACCACCTACCTATACTAGGGGCAATTGCTAATGGCCAATTTACCTATCAACCTGCAAGTCTTTTGGCATGTGGGAGGAAACCGGAGCACCCGGAGGAAACCCACACAGACACAGGGAGAACTTGCAAACTCCACACAGGCAGTACCCAGAATTGAACCCGGGTCGCTGGAGCTGTGAGGCTGCGGTGCTAACCACTGCGCCACTGTGCCGCCCCTGCTGCCTAGCTCCATAAATTCTTGCAGCAGGACCTCATCCCTCTTTCTACCTATGTCATTGGTACCAACGTGGACAACGACCTCTGGCTGTGCACCCTCACCCTCCAGAATACTTTGTAGCCGCTCAGTGATATCCAAGACCCTTGCACCAGGGAGGCAACATACCATCCTGGAATTCATCTGTGACCACAGAAACACCTATCTGTTCCTCTAACCATAGAATCCCCTACCACTATTGCCCTCTTGTCCCTTTTTCTCCATCCCAGCACAGCTGAGTCAACCATGACATTCCGGTCATGACTCTCAGTGCATTTTCCAGAGGAACCCTCTCTCTCATCGGTACTCAGAACTGAATACCAGTTAGAAAGTGGGATGTCCTCTGGGGACTCCTGCAGTACCTGCCCTGACTTCTTTGTCTGTCCAGCAATCACCCAGTCACCCCCTGACTGTGCTCGCCTAGGCACTGGCTTGACTACCTCCAGAAACGTGCCATCCACGTAGTCCTCCACCTCGCAGATGCGCCACAGTGACTCCAGCCGCCGCTCGAGCTCCAAAACCCGAAGCTCAAGCTTCTGCAACCGGAGACACTTTCTGCCGACATGTTCGCCAAAGTCACATGCACGCCACGACTTCCCACATTGCAAAGGAGGTACATTCCGCTTGGCCAAGCTGTCCCGCCATTGCTTACTGTTACAATGAAAAAACTTGCCAGTGTAATAACTTACCAGCTATTTACAATCAACTTATATCCCCTGTACCTTTGAGGCTGAGAAAGAAAAAGACCAAAGAGCACCTTCCACCGCCCCCAGTCAACGAAAATACCCGCATTTAACTTAGACTCACTCCATGCAAACAACACTAGTATAGCTAATTTGAAAGGAACCTTTTTTTAACTCCAATCAATCTGTTATTCCCAGACAATAACAGCTGCTGCCCACCGACCAATCAGCACACAGAATTTCAGTGATGTCACTATTCATAAGCCCCGCTCTTTATTTATAGGTTTTCAGCCTTGTTCCTTTCAGGTCCACCGCTGCCCTGGGTCGCAATTCAAAAATACTCGGTGCTAACAAAATCTCGAGCTTGGAGACGTGGTATAGTGTTTAACATGGAGAACATTTACAACCACAGTGTTACTTTTAATAGAAGCTTCCTCCTCTAGCAAGAATCCTTTTAATTAGATTTTATACTTGCATGCTGCCACTGTGTGAATATAGTTACTACAACAGGAAACCATGTACTTTACATTGCTTGGTTTGGGGCATGTGATTACAATCATGTGCAGATCTGTTGCTGTGTGGAAACTGAAAAACATGTCACATTCTCCAAATATGACATAGAATACAGCTTTCGCTCTAGAGCCATTGAATGAGACTGACGTTTAAAAAGTCCCTAGGATTTCCAGCTGTTTGGCACTGTTGTAAGGGAAAAGGTTTGTGTTCTCTTGCAGAGAATGGGGCAATCCTGAAGTTGATTGAATGTTTTGTCTCCCATGACATTGACAGACGCTCCTGTGTCTATGAGAGCATCTACATCCAAGCAGCCAATGGTCACACATGGCTTTTGCTGTGTCTGAGAGAGAGCTCAAAAGTAGTGTCATCTTCCTCTACTTTGGCTACATTCTCTTGTATTTTGCTGTGGTGACAGCCTTCTGTTGGTATTGGTCTTAGTTGTTGATTTTGCTGATGAGCAATAAACATGAGCAAAGTGATTGGGTTTTTCACTGGCTTTATACTGTTTACCAGTAGCAAGACATTCTGTCCAATGTGGGTAAGGACTGCCACAGTGGATGCATTCTTTGAATGAGTCGCAATGCTATGAGATGGCTGTTGTTGCTTTGCAGGTGGTTTCCGGGCATGTGAACGATGAAATTGGAGTGTGGTAGTTACTATTAGCAGCTTCAACTTCAGTAGCTCTGGACTCTGACAGTGATAGTGATCGTGCTAACTCCAGCAGCTCTGATAGCTTTCTGTCTTTCTTGAATGCTTTTCGGCATAATTGACTGGGGAGCCAGCCTTCAATTATTTGTATTTTGATTGCCTGTTTGACATGTTCAGCATCACCAAAGCCACATTTGGTTGCTAGTTGCCTCAAATGCATGCAGTATTGGTCAATTGATTCGTTTCTTTCTTGCTTAGTGCGTCAGAAGATAATGGTTTTGTATATGGTATTTGTCTTGGACGTGAAGTCGGTCGCGAGGGCATTTTTTGCCAAGTTGTAATTTTGCTCGGGCGTAAGTGTCTCAAAGATATCTTCTAATTTTTCACCTCCAGGTAATTAAGGCCTTTTTCCTTGTGTAATCTGTGATTGCGAAAGTTGCCATCGCGCCTTCAAAATGTTGCAGCCACTTTTGTCAACGTGGGGATACGGATGATGGCTCTGAATGCACATCAAAATGTGGTAGATTAGGCATAGACAACACCATACTGATCAGCAACGCAGTGATAAAGGTTCCGGGATCGCTCTCCTTTCAGAGGAAACTTCTCTGCAGTGATCTGATAAATATATTTTTTGATTGGATTGTTATTTTGGAGAGATTAGTGTGTGAGTATACACTGTACAAGCTTCCTCTGTGTGTCTAACACAGTTTCAAAGTTAAAATGCTGTCTGTGAAAGTAGACAAAAGCTTCCAAAATGTTTATATCTGAAAGCAATGTTTCCGTTCTTTTCATCCTTTTTCTGTTTACCATGTTGCCATTGTGATGTCCTCAGGACTTGAGTGAGGTTTAGCCGAGTTTGGTAAAGGATATGAGGCAAAGACAGAGAGACAAAGATTGCAGCAGCTGAACATAAAGTCTTCTCCTTTTATTCTGTCTGTTTTAGTTTCAATTGGCTAGCATGTGTGTTCTACAGCAGCCTTTAGAGTACACAATACACAATGCAATAGCACTTTCAAAATGCTACAACACTACAGCATGCTTTACCACAAATGGCTACTGAGGTAGTGACTATACTTCAACAGTACTTCATTGACTGGAAAGTGCTTTGGGATGTCCTGAGGCCATGAAAGGTGCTATATAAATGCAAGTCTTTCATTATTTAAAAGGAATTGAATATGGATTTAAAAAGTAATAATATTAAAGGTCATGGAAGTAGATATTCGGTTAGGCATTAGGGGCGGCGCAGTGGTTAGCACCGCAGTCTCACAGCTCCAGGGACCCGGGTTCAATTCTGGGTACTGCCTGTGAGGAGTTTGCAAGTTCTCCCTGTGACCGTGTGGGTTTTCGCCGGGTGCTCCCGTTTCCTCCCACAGCCAAAGACTTGCAGGTGATAGGTAAATTGGCCATTGTAAATTGCCCCTAGTGTAGGTAGGTGGTAGTGAATATGGGATTACTGTAGGGTTAGCGTAAATGGGTGGTTGTTGGTCGGCACAGACTCAGTTGGCCGAAGGGCCTGTTTCAGTGCTGTATCTCTAAATAAATAAAAAAAATAAATAAATACTGCAGACTCAGTGGGCTGAGTAAGTGCTGCACTTTCCTTTTGGTTCTGCCATACTATTTAAAATTGGCTTGTTAATAGGAATGGTTTATTCTGTGGTATGAAGCAAATAAGCAGTTACAACTCTCCCATGTAATTTGGTTTATTTCTCATGTGTTTCTATTTTGTCAACTGTTCAATTTTTGGTTGGATGTAATTTTAAAATATATACTTGGGAAGGAGATCTGCAGCTCTTTCTGTTGTTAGTGCAAGAACTATACACCCAGGGGCAGCATACTCCCAATTCAGATATTTTTGTACAACTAGTCCTCAGATTTCCTTTCTCTCACTATTCCATTTGCTGCTTCCTCACCAGTTGTCATCTTTTAATCCATTCTAGCATATAAAATGTGAAAATGACTCAAAGTCACCAGGTAGGATTTCTTATTGCTTCCAGTTTACATTTTTCTTTAGGCTTGTTTCATTTTTTTAAAAAAACTTTTTTTTTTGCTTGGTGACTGGACTAATTTAAATCGCTAAAGTTTCCCATCAGCCAATCTATCTTGTCGAGCATGTGTGCAAAACTCAACCGCTGAAGCAAGGTTGATATTCTCCAAGCCACTGTTTTCAGATTCTTTATACAAGCAGGTTTAAGACTGGTCAAAATTGTGTCAGAAAGTCTTACATTTATGGCCTATATTTGTATCTACTCAACTGGTAGTGGGACAGAGCAGAAACCATCAGATAGGTGCCACACTCTTTGCTGCTGATTAGATTCCCTGCTGTTTAGCAATAGAAGGTACATGTGAGCATTGCATTATCACAAAAATGGCACCTCAGTCAGTGTTTGCTGTTAGTTTTGAGGAGACAAACTGTTTCTGGAGGTGATGAGAAACCACTGGATCAAGTGAAGTCAACCTTTTGGCTTCCATTACACTGCTGGTTTTACACTATTTGCTGCAGTAAATCAGGGTATTAGTAAGACTTGAGCCATTTTAATAAAGTGGAAAAAATAGGTATGATTGGTTGCTTCTGATTGTCTTGACTAATGGTTCAAACCATGTGAAATCAATATTTGCCAGGGGCATTTAAAAAAAAATTCATTAATGGGATGTGGGCGTCGCTGGCCAAACCAGCATTTATTGCCCATTCCTAATTGCCCTTGAGAAGGTGGTGGTGAGCTGCCTTCTTGAACCGCTGCAGTCCATGTGGGGTAGGTATACCCACAGTGCTGTTCAGAAGGGAGTTCCAGGATTTTGACCCAGCGACAGTGAAGGAACGGCGATATAGCTCCAAGTCAGGATGGTGTATGGCTTAGAGGGGAATTTGCAGCTGATGGTGTTCCCATGCATTTGCTGCCCTTGTCCTTCAAGTTGGTAGAGGTCGCAGATTTGGAAGGTGCTGTTTAAGGAGCCTTGGTGCGTTGCTGCAGTGCATCTTGTAGGTGGTACACACTGCTGCCACTGTGCGTCGATGGTGGAGGGAATGAATGTTTGTAGATGGGGTGCCAATCAAGTGGGCTGCTTTGTCTTGGATGGTGTCAAGCTTCTTGAGTGTTGTTGGAGCTGCACCCATCCAGGCAAGTGGAGAGTATTCCATCACACTCCTGACTTGTGCCTTGTAGATGGCAAACAGGCTTTGGGGAGTCAGGAGGTGAGTTACCCACCTCAGGATTCCTAGCCTCTGCCCTGCTCTTGTAGCCACGGTATTTATATGGCTACTCCAGTTCAGTTTTTGGTCAATGGTAGCCCCTAGGATGTTGATAGTGGGGGATTCAGCAATGGTAATGCCATTGAATGTCAAGGGGCGATGGTTCGATACTCTCTTGTTGGAGAATGTCATTGCCTGACGCTTATGTGGCACAAATGTTACTTGCCACTTATCAGCCCAAGCCTGGATATTGTCCAGGTCTTGCTGCATTTCTACATGGACTGCTTCAGTATCTGAGGAGTCACGAATGGTGCTGAACATTGTGCAATCAGCAAGCATCCCCACTTCTGATCTTATGATTGACGGAAGGTCATTGATGAAGCAGCTGAAGATGGTTGGGCCTAGGACACGACCCTGAGGAACACCTGTAGTGATGTCCTGGAGCTCAAATGATTGACCTCCAACAACCACAACCATCGTCCTTTGCGCTAGGTATGACTCCAACCAGCGGAGGGTTTCCCCCCTGATTCCCATTGACCTCAGTTTTGTTAGGGCTCCTTGATGCCATACTCGGTCAAATGCTGCCTTGATGTCAAGGGCAGTCACTCTCACCTCACCTCTTGAGTTCAGCTCTTTTGTCCATGTTTGAACCAAGGCTGTAATGAGGTCAGGAGCTGATTAGCCCTGGCGGAACCCAAACTGAGTGTCACTGAGCAGGGTATTGCTGAGCAAGTGCCACTTGATGGCACTGTTGATGACACCTTCTTTCACTTTACTGATGATTAAGAGTAGGCTGATGGGGCGGTAATTGGTCGGGTTGGACTTGTCCTGCTTTTTGTGTACAGGACATGCCTGGGCAATTTTCCACATTGCAGGGTAGATGCCAGTGTTGGTTATAGGATCACTTAGCTCTGTCTATCGCATGCTGCTTATGCAGTTTGGCACGCAGATAGTGTTGTAGCTTCACCAGGTTGACACCTCATTTTGAGGTATGCCTGGTGCTGCTCCTGGCATGCCCTCCTGCACTCTTCATTGAATCAGGGTTGGTCTCCTGGCTTGATGGTAGAGTCATAGAGTCGTACAGCGTAGAAACAGGTCCTTCGGCCCACCACGTCCATGCCGACCATAATGCCTATCTATACTAATCCCACCTGCCTGCATTAATTCCATATACCTCTATGCCGTGCTCATTCAAGTACCTGTCCAGATGCCTCTTAAATGTCGCTACTGTTCCTGCCTCCACCACCTCCTCAGGCAGCTCATTCCAGATGCCCACTATTCTTTGTGTGAAAAATTTACCCCTTTGATCCCCTTTAAACCTCCTCCCTCTCACCTTAAATCTATGCCCTCTAGTTTTAGTCACCCCTACCATGGGAAACAAACTCTGGCTATCCACCCTATCTATGCCTCTCATAATTTTATATATCTCTATCATGTCCCCTCTCAGCCTCCTTCGCTCCAAGGAAAACAGACCCAGCCTATCCAATCTCTCTCCATAACTTAAGCCCTCCAAATCAGGCAACAATCTTGTGAATCTTTTCTGCACCCTCTCTAGCTTAATCACATCTTTCCTGTAGTGCGGCGACCAGAACTGCACACAGTACTCCAATTGCGGCCTAACCAACGTCATGTACAACTGTAACATGACGTCCCAATTCTTGTACTCAATGCCTCGGCTGATGAAGGCAAGCATGCCATACGCCTGCTTCACCACCCTGTCTACCTGTGTTGCCACTTTCAGGGAGCTATGTACTTGCACGCCAAGGTCTCTCTGCTCAAGAACACTCCCCAGGGCCCTGCCATTCACTGTATATGTCCTGCCCTGGTTTAACTTCCCAAAATGCATCACTTCACATTTGTCTGCGTTAAATTCCATTTGCCAATCCCTTGCCCACTTTCCCAGTTGATAACCTTAGACAACCTTCTTCACTGTCCACTATACCACCAATTTTGGTGTCATCTGCAAACTTACTAATCATGCCCCTTACATTCACATCCAAGTCATTAATATATATGACAAACAACAGAGGGGCCCAGCACCGATCCCTGTGGCACACCACTGGTCACCGGCCTCTAATCTGAAAAACAACCCTCCACTACCACCCTCTGCCTCCTATCACCAAGCCAATTTTGTATCCAATTTGCTAGCTTATCCTGGATCTCATGTGTTCGAGCCTTCTGGACCAGCCTACCAGGTGGGACCTTGTCAAAGGCCTTGCTAAAGTCCATGTAGACAACGTCCTTCGCCCTGCCCTCGTCAATCCTCTTGGTCACCTCCTCGAAAAACTCTATCAAATTCGTGAGACATGATTTCCCCCGCACAAAGCCATGCTGACTATCCCTAATCAGACCATGCCTTTCCAGATGCATATAAATCCTGTCTCTCAGAATCCCTTCCAATAACTTTCCCACCACTCATGTAAGGCTCACCGGCCTGTAGTTCCCTGGCTTATCCCTGCTGCTCTTCTTAAATAAAGGCACAACATTAGCTATCCTCTAGTCTTTCGGTACCTCACCCGTGGCTAACGAAGATACAAAAATCTCTGCCAGGGCCCCAGCAATCTCCTCCCTTGCTTCGCATAACATCCTAGGATACACCTGGTCAGGCCCTGGGGATTTATCCACCTTAATGCGCTTCAAAACCTCCAACACCACCTCTTTTTGTAATGTTGATATGCTCCAGGATATTGGTGTTCCCTCCCTTGAAGTCACTAGCTTCCATGACCTTCTCCATGGTAAATATGGACAAGAAATATTCATTTAAGACCTCGCCCATTTCCCGTGGCTCCACACATAGATTGCCACACTGATCCATAAGGGGAACTACTCTCTCCCTCGCTACCTTTTTACTCTTAATATACTTATAGAATCTTTTAGGATTCTCCTTTATCTTATCTGCCGGGCAAATCTCATGGCCCTTTTTCACCCTCCTAACTTCCTTCTTAAGTGTAGTCCTACATCCCCTATACTCCTCAAGGGACTGGACTCGCTCGATCCCAGCTGCTTATACCTGACATAGGCCTCCTCCTTTGTCCTGATCAGACCTTCAATATCCCTCGTCAGCCAAGGTTCCCAAAACTTGCCAGCCTTGCCCTTCCATCTAACAGGAACATGCCGGCCCTGAACTCTTCCTATCTCACTTTTAAAAGCCTCCCGCTTGCCAGACGTCTCTTTACCTGTAAACAGCCTCTCCCATTCAACTTTTGAGAGTTCCCGTCTGATGCCATCGAAATTAGCCTTCCCCCAATTTAGGACTTCAACCGGAGGACCAGTCCTATCCTTTTCCACAACTGTCTTGAAGCTAATAGAGTTATGGTCACTGGTCCCAAAGTGCTCCCCCACTGACACATCAACCACCTGCCCATCCTCATTTCCTAAGAGGAGGTCGAGTGTAGCCCCTTCTCTAGTAGGGCCATCCACATACTGCTTCAGAAAACTATCCTGGACACATTTAACAAATTCTTCCCCATCTGATCCCTTAGCACTAAAGCAGTCCCAGTCAATATTAGGGAAGTTAAAATCACCTACTTTTACAACCCTATAATTCCTACACCTATCCGTGATTTCCCTACATCTTTGCTCCTCCACTACCCTCTGACTATTGGGGGGCCTATAGTATAATCCCATCAAAGTGATCAGCCCTTTCTTATTTCTAAGTTCTACCCATAGGGCCACGCTGGACATTCCCCCGGGATATCCTCTCTAAGTACTGCCGTGATGTCCTCCCTAATCATTAGTGCAACTCCCCCTCCTCTCTTACCTCCACCTCTGTCACGCTGGAAGGATCAGTACTCCGGAACATTGAGCTGCCAGTCCTGCCCATCCCTCAACCACGTTTCTGTAATAGCTATAATATCACAATCCCATGTACCGATCCATGCTCTGCGTTCATCTGCCTTACCTGTAAGGCTTCTTGCATTAAAGTTAATGCAGTTTAGCCGACCAGACCTTCCATGCTCCCTGTCCTGCCCCTGCACGGTCTGCCGACTGGACTTGCTTGCTTTAACCTCTACATTTGCCTCAACTATCTCATCTGAGAGACTACTACTTTGGGTCCCACCCCCCTGCAAGACTAGTTTAAACCCTCCCAAGTAGTACGAGCAAACCTCCGCGCAAGGATATTGGTAATGGTCGAGTGGGGGATATGCCGGGCCATGAGGTTACAGATTGTGGTTGAGTACAGTTCTGCTGCTGCTGATGGCCCACAACGCCTCTTGATGCCCAGTTTTGCATTGCTAGATCTGTTCGAAATCTATCCCATTTAGCATGGTGGTAGTGCCACACAACACGAAGGAGGGTATCCTCAATGCGAAGGCGAGACTTCGTCTCCACAAGGCCTGTGCGGTGGTCACTCCTACCAATACTGTCATGGACAGATGCACCTGCGGCAGGCAGGTCAGTGAGGATGAGGTCAAGTATGTTTTCCCCTCTTGTTGGATCCCTCACCACCTGCTGCATGTCCAGTCTAGCAGCTATGTCCTTTAGGACTCGGCCAGCTCGGTCAGTAGTGGTGCTACATTGAAGTCCCCCACCCAGAGTACGTTCTGTGCCCTTGCCACCCTCAGTGCTTCCTCCAAGTGAAGTTCAACATGGAGGAGTACTGACTCATCAGTTGAGGGAGGGCGGTAGGTGGTAATCAGCAGGAGGTTTCCTTGTCCATGTTTGACCTGATGCCATGAGACTTCATGGGGTCCACAGTCGATGTTGAGGACTCCCAGGGCAACTCCCTCCCTACTGTATACCACTGCGCCACCACCTCTGCTGGGTCTGTCCTGCTGATGGGACATTGTCTGTCAGCTATGATTCCGTGAGTATGACTATGTCAGGCTGTTGCTTGACTAGTCAGTGGGACAGCTCTCCCAACCTTGGCACAAGCCCCCAGATGTTAGTAAGGAGGACTTTGCAGGGTCGACAGGGCTGGGTTTGCCATTGTCATTTCCAGTGCCTAGGTCGATGCTGGGTGGGCCATGCGGTTTCATTCCTTTTTATTGACTTCGTAGCAGTTAGATGCAACTGAGTGGCTTGCTAGGCCATTTCAGAGGGCATTTAAGAGTCAGCCACATTGCTGCGAATCTGGAGTCACATATAGGCCAGACCAGGTAAGGACAGCAGATTTCCTTCTCTAAAGGACATTAGTGAACCAGATGGGTTTTTGCAACAATCGACAATGGTTTCATGGCCATCATTAGACTAGCTTTTAATTCTAGATTTATTAATTTAATTCAAATTCCACCTTCTGCTGTGGTGGGATTCGAACCCATGTCCCCAAACCCTGGGTCTCTGGGTTACTAGTCCAGTGACAATACCACTACGCCACCGCCTCTTGTATTAATTGCCTCACTATTTATCAACTGTATCTATAACAACTTTTAATTCTACTGGGTGACTGAAATAGCATCTTTTTGTGTTAGATTGTACAGTGCAGTGTGTTGTCTGCATTTGAATCAGTTACATTTAGGATTTTCTTGATGCTGTGGGTCAATGCCTCCCAACCATGGAACAGGTGAAGCTTTTTGGTAAAATGGTACAACATCCATCAATAACGCAGCTGAGCAGTCCATAAATTTAGCATTTATTCTCCATTGAGCTTCCCTAATAGTTCCCAAACCACAACTCTTCACAGGCTTAACAGCCAAAGAACATTTCACGTGAATTATTAGGATTGGTAAGGCATTTAATAGATGCTAAACAACCCATCTGATCACTCTTTTTTTGCCAAGAAGGTGGGTCACCACCACCTTCTCAAGGGCAGTTAGGGATGGGCAATAAATGCTGGTCTTGCCAGCGATGCCCACAGCCCAAGAATGAATGAGGGGGAAAGAGTGGTGGGGAGAGAAAGAGGGAATTTCAAGGCTTAGGCTACAGGCAGCTGAAGGCACGGCCACGAATGGTGGACTGATTAAATCAGGAATGTTTAATAGGCCAAACTTTGCAGAGTGCAGAGATCTATGGGGGGTTGTAGGGCTGAAGGAAATTACTGAAATTAGGAGGGTCAAGGCCATGAAGCAATCTGAAAACATGGATGAGAATTTAAAATTGAGCGTTGTTTAACTGGAAGCCAATATGGATTAATGAGCACAGGGGAGATGGGGGAGCAGTACTTGGTGTGAGTTAAGATATGGGCAGCAGAGTCTTGAATGACCAAGTTTGCAGAGTGGGCAGGGTGAATAATTTTAGCAGCTGGTTGGGGTTACAGTCTGCATTTGGGTTGCACAACTTTTTTTTTTGTCATTGGCACAGTTGACCACGTGTTAACAGATTAAAAATGTCTGATCATAGATTGTTTTTTTACTTTAAACTTTTCTAACCTTTAGAACATTTGTGATCTGGGAATTCCTTAGATATCAGTCCAGTGTTTGCATAATGTGGAGTGTTATTTGAATGATAAAAAATGCAAGCATGAAAAATAGTAAGAATCTATAGTGTCAGGCCTTTGGAAGCCGTATATCCCAATTGCTGCAGGGGAGAAAATTGTGACAAGGAAACAACATATAAGAGATACTTGAAATCATCAACAACAACAACTTGCATTTATATAGCACTTTCAATCTATTAAAACATCCCAAGATGTTTCATAGGAGCATTATGGTACAAAAATTGGCACTGAGATGACCAGCAGCTTGGTCCAGGAGGAAGGTTTAAGGAGTGACAAAGGACGGTAATAGAATACTCTCCACTTGCCTTAATGAGTGCAGCTCCAACCAAGGGTCGGCACAGTGTCCGTGGTAAAACATTTTGAGGTCCGTGACTGGTAATATTAAGGATGAGAAATTTCCCATTGGCTTCTTCTTTCTGACCAGACTGGCTTTAAAAAAAAAGTCATGTGTCAGTTTCACAGCTAACTTGGAATTTCTAATCTCAGATATTTATCTAATGCTCATAAATACTCCTTTCCATATTCACAGCTGACAGGTGCTGAGAGTGAGAACAGCGGTTTCCAAGCTTCGGACAGATTTGTGGTTTTCTAGTGGGCTTTAAAAAAAATTGGAACCTGCCGGAAAACCCCGAATATGTCCAAAGTTCGGAAACTTCTGATCCTTTGCCCAGCACCTGTTAGGGCAGCTTCGGGGTTTTCTGGCTGGTTCTGATTTTTGTTAAATGCCTGCTGGAAAACCACCAAGCTGTCGGCAGGTTGGAAACCGCTGTTCCTGCTCTCAGCAACGGGCAGAGTCAGTGGGGGAGGGGTGGGGGCCAGAGAAAGAGAGAGCGAGATGGGGGAGAGAGAAAGAGGACAGAGGGAGAGAGAGATGGGAGACAGCGAGGGAGAGAGAGATGGGAGACAGCGAGGGAGAGAGAGATGGGAGACAGCGAGGGAGAGAGAGATGGGAGACAGCGAGGGAGAGAGAGATGGGAGACAGCGAGGGAGAGAGAGATGGGAGACAGCGAGGGAGAGAGAGATGGGAGACAGCGAGGGAGAGAGAGATGGGGGACAGCGAGGGAGAGAGAGATGGGGGACAGCGAGGGAGAGAGAGATGGGGGACAGCGAGGGAGAGAGAGATGGGGGACAGCGAGGGAGAGAGAGATGGGGGACAGCGAGGGAGAGAGAGATGGGGGACAGCGAGGGAGAGAGAGATGGGGGTCAGCGAGGGAGAGAGAGATGGGGGACAGAGGAAGAGAGAGATGGGGACAGAGAGATGGGAGACAGAAAAGAGAGGGAGGATGACACATGGGTGGGACGACACACAAGAGGGACAACACGGGGGCGCGGTTTGTCAGGAGCGGGACAACACAGAGGGGGGACACAGAAAGAGAATGGAGGGAGAGAGAGTGATCAAGATCACTCCTGACAGATGGACATCAATCCAGAATACTCTGCATCACTACACGAAGTGTGTGGGCAGACATTGACTACTTGTGCAAGCAAAAAAAAATGCAGGTATCTCACTAAATCAGTGTCCAACATAGTGAAGAGAAAGTAACTCAATAAATTAGTCTTCTCATTTAAAGCTTCTTCACAAAAATGCACATTAGTTGTCATTTTGATTAATAGTAAGATAAATTTTAAGGCCTTTATTTTTCCAACATTGTCTCACCGGCCTCCTATGTAAGACAAAAATTGTAATGTGACCCCCCCCCTCCCCCCACATGAAAAGGTTAGACACCTCTGCTCCAAGCCTTTAACCTTGTGTTTTAAAACAACCTCGAAGCAAGGTTATCTTAAAACACAAGTTGAAAGGCTTGTGTTATGTAAACTCATTATAAAATGGCAAAAGGCACTTAGGGAATGTCTCAATATCTACACTGTCATGCAGTACTGTGATTTGGGGCACAAGCTCAGTGACATGTTGAAAGTTGCTGGACTTTTACTTCTATATAACTGTTCACTGCTATCCATTTGGAATCACATTGTTCCAGAACTTGTATTGAGGGGAAAACAGGTAAGAAAATCCAAAGAATCTCCCGAAGTTGGCACTGTAAATTCCTCATGAATACAAGAGTATGATGTATTGGGGCTGAGTGATATTGGCAAAAGCAGGATGCTGCTGACCCATATACATTAGTTAGTAAATGCCATGTAACTGTTTTAATAAACCTTAATCTATGACTGTCTACAATTCCTTCACAAAATCCATGCTGCATTTGCAGTTTTAAAAACTGTCAGGGAAGTGTTACGGCTGAGGTGGGAGCAGTGCACTGTTTTTCAAGTTCCACTTCTCCACAGGTCACCATATATATTTAAATTTTTTCCCAGTTACCAATACAGAATATCATAGATTCTATTTTTATCCCAGAATAAAATACACCAACCAGGATGGCATTGCAGTGACAAAATTATCAGTTTATTATAAAGCAAGTCTTAACTAGTAACGATGCAAAGCATTAACACAGATTGAAATATAAAAGTTCCCTTTTTACCTTATCCCTCCTCACCCAGCCCCCCCCCCCACACACACACACACACACACACACACACACACACACACACACACACACACACACTGGTTAACCTCAAAAATAGAGATTTACTCTTTAGAGCTCTATTACAAAAGAAAACTGACAAAAAGAAGACTTCATCCAAATACTTGCTAATTCTTGAAGAAAAAAAAGACATGGAAAGATGTCAGATGTCCTTTGTTTTGGTTTGGTGTCCCAAATATGCGCAGACAGGTGTCACTGGGATTCCTAGAACCGTTCTTGTCTGGCGACATTCAGGATCAGTTTGGGCAGACTTTCCGGGAAAAATGCAGCAACAGGGCTTTTAGGCAGTTTCTTACACTTGATTCTTGGGGCTTCTTAAAGAGATGGAAAAGGTGGCAGGCTTTTTTAAAGAGATGGAACATGTTGAATTGTGGTTTGCTCCTTTGGCAAGTTTTCTGCAATTTTATTTTAACACTGTCCACACTCCACTCACTGTCCAAAGCAAAACCAAAAGCAATATCACAAGAGTCAAGCCTCCTGACCCCTATAAATCTTGACCTGTCACTTTTTTGTAAACATCTTTCACCAAGTCAAAAAAACCCTGCTGGGCAATTATCTGAAGACAGATGCCTTCCAGTAAGGGCTTGTTTTTAGCACTGCTTGATTCTCCAAATCAAGCTCAGTCCAAAAGACCTTCTGATGACCCCTTTTTAAAAAAACACAAAGTTCCAGCATTTATGGAAGCCTTTTGAGTTTTAAAACTTTAGTCCTCAAAATATTTAACAAAAAATGATAAAGTAAAAATGTATTGTGTTTCAACGACCATGTTAGAAACAGTCATTAACTGATTTTTTTTTTTGCTGATAATTGGATTAAAGGTCGAGCGTATGTCAAAGATCAGTAACTACAATGTGCATCATTTACTATCCAGTTTGAGAGCAGATAACCTGAGTGGCCAATGTCATTTGAAAGTAACTTGCCAAGAGGACATAAGGGGCTACAAAGGGATATAGATAAGTTAAGTGAGTGGGCAAAGACCTGGCAAATAGAGTATAAAGTGGGAAATTGTCCACTTTGGCAGGAAGAATAAAAAAGAAGCATATTATCTAATGGTGAGAGAGTGCAGAGCTCTGAGATGTAGAGGGATCTGGGTATCCTAGTGCATGAATGGCAAAAGGTTAGTATGCGGGTACAGCACATAATTAGGAAAGCTAATAGAATGTTATTGTTTATCGCGAGGAGAATTGATTAGAAAAGTAAGAAGGTTATGCTTCAGCTGTACAGGGCATTGGTGAGACCACATCTGGAGTACTCTGTACAGTACTGGTCTCCTTATTTAAGGAAGGATGTAAATGCATTGGTGGCAGTACCAAGAAGGTTTACTAGATTAATACCTGGAATGGGCGGGCTGTCTTATGAGGAAAGATTGGACAGGCTCGGCTTGTATCCACTGGAAGTTAGACGAGTAAGAGGTGATTTGTTTGAAATATATAAGATTCTGAGCTGTCTTGACAGGGTGGATGTGGAAAGGATGTTTCTCCTTGTGGGAGAATCTAGAACTAGGGGTCACTGTTTAAAAATAAGGTGTCGCCCATTTAAGACAGAGATGAGGACAAATATTTTCTCTGAGGGTCGTGAGTCTTTGGAATTCTCTTCTTGTCCATCCCTAATTGCTCTTGAGAAGGTGGTGGTGAGCTGCTGCCTTGAACCACTGCAGTCCATGTGAGGTAGGTACACCCACAGTGCTGTTAGAAAGGGAATTCCAGGATTTTGACTCAGCAACAGTGAAGGAATGGTGATATAGGTTCAAGTCAGGATGGTGTGTGGCTTTGAGGGGAACTTGCAGGTGGTGGTGATCCAATGCATTTGCTGCCCTTGTCCTTCTAGGTGGTAGAGGTCGCGGGTTTGGAAGGTGCTGTCTAAGGAGCCTGGGTGCGTTGCTGTAGTGCATCTTGTGGATGGTACACAGTGCTGCCACTGTGCGTCGGTGGTGGAGGGAGTGAATGTTTGTAAATGGGGTGCCAATCAAGCGGGCTGCTTTGTCCTGGATGGTGCCGAGCTTCTTCAGTGTTGTTGGAGCTGCACCCATCCAGGCAAATGGAGAGTATTCCATCACACTCCTGATTTGTGCCTTGTAGATGGTAGACAGGAGGGGAGTTACTACCACAGGAATCCTAGCCTCTGCCCTGCTCTTGTAGCCATGGTATTTATATGGCTACTCCAGTTCAGTTGCTGGTCAATGGTAACCCCCAGAATGTTGATAGTGGGGGATTTAGGGACAGTAATGCATTTGAATGTCAAGGGGAGATGGTCCGATTCTCTTTTGTTGGAGATGGTCATTGCCTGGCACTTGTGTGGCACAAATGTTACTTGCCACTTATCAGCCCAAGCCTGGATATTGTCCAGGTCTTGCTGCATTTCTACACAGACTGCTTCAGTATCTGGGGAGTTGCGAGTGGTGCTGAACATTGTGCAATCATCAGCGAAAATCTCCACTTCTGACCTTATGATTGAAGTAAGGTCATTGATGAAGCAGCTAAAGATGGTTGGGCCCAGGACACTACCCTGAGGAACTCCTGCAGTAATGGCCTGGAGCTCAGATGATTGACCTCCAACAACCACAACCATCTTCCTTTGTGATAGGTGTGACTCCAGCCAGCGGAGAGTTTCCCCCCGATTCCCATTGGCTCCAGTTTTGCGAGGACTTCTTGATGCCATACTTGGTCAAATGCTGCCTTGATGTCAAGGGCAGTTACTCTCACCTCACCTCTTGAGTTCAGCTTTTTTGTCCATGTTTTAACCAAGGCTGTAATGAGGTCAGGAGCTGAGTGGCCCTGGCGGATCCCTAACTGAGTGTCACTGAGCAGGTTATTGCTAAGCAAGTGCCGCTTGATAGCATTGCCGATGACACCTTCCATCACTTTACTGATGATTGAGAGTAGAGTGATGAGGCACTTATTGGCTGGGTTGGATTTGTCCTGCTTTTTGTGTACAGGACGTACCTGGGTAATTTTCCACATTGCTGGGTAGATGCCAGTGTTGTAGCTATACTGGAATAGCTTGGCTAAGGGCGCAGCAAGTTCTGGAGCACAGGTCTTCAGTACTATTGCCGGAATATTGTCAGGGCCCATAGCCTTTGCAGTATCCAGTGCCTTCAGTCGTTTTTTGATATCATGTGGAGTGAATCGAATTGATTTTAGTCTGGCATCTTTGCTGCTGGGGACTTCAGGAGGAGGCTGAGATGGATCATCAACTCGGCATTTCTGGCTGAAGATTGTTACAAATGCAACAAATGTCTTATCTTTTGCACTGATGTGCTGGGCTCCCCCATCATTGAGGATGAGGATATTTGTGGAGTCACTTCCTCCAGTTAGTTGTTTAATTGTCTACCACCATTCACAGCTGGTGTGGCAAGACTGCAGAGCTTCGATCTGATCCATTGCTTATGGGATCGCTTAGCTCTGTCTATCACATGCTACTTACACAATTTGGCATGCAAGTACTCCTGTGTTATAGCTTTATCCCGTTGACACCTCATTTTGAGGTATGCCTGGTGCTGCTCCTGGCATGCCCTCCTGCACTCTTTATTGAACCAGGCTTGATCCCCGGCTTGATGGTAATGGTCGAGTGGGGGATATGCCGTGCCATGAGGTTACAGATTGTGGTTGAGTACAATTCTGCTGCTGCTGATGGCCCACAGCGCCTCATGGATGCCCAGTTTTGCATTGCTAGATCTGTTTGAAATCTATCCTATTTAGCACAGTGGTAGTGCCACACAACACGATGGAAGGTATCCTCAATGTGAAGGCAGGACTTCGTCTCCACAAGGACTGTGCGGTGGTCACTCCTACCAATACGGTCATGGACAGATGCATCTGCAACAGGCAGATTGGTGAGGACGAGGTCAAGTATGTTTTCCCCTCTTGTTGGTTCCATCACCACCTGCTGCACACCCTGTCTAGCAGCTATGTCCTTTAGGACTCAGTCAGATCGGTCAGTGGTGGTGCTACCGAGCCACTCTTGGTAATGAGCATTGAAGTCGCCCACCCAGAGTACTTCTGTGCCCTGCCACCCTCAGTGTTTCCTCCAAGTGATGTTCAACTGATTCATCAGCTGAGGGAGGACAGTAAGTGGTAATCAGCAGGAGGTTTCCTTGCCCATGTTTGACCTAATGCCATGAGACTTCATGGGGTTTAGAGTCGCTGTTGAGGACTCCCAGGGCAACTTCCTCCTGACTGTATACCACTGTGCCGCTCCCTCTGCTGTGTCTGTCCTGCCGGTGGGATAGGACTTACCCGGGGATGATGATGGCCGTGTCTGGGACATTTTCTGTCAGGTATGATTTCGGTGAGCATAACTATGTCAGGTTGTTGCTTGACTAGTCTGTGGCACAGCTCTCCCAACTTTGGCACAAGCCCCCAGGTGTTAGTAAGGAGGACTTTGCAGGGTCGACAGGGCTGGGTTTGCCGATGTTGTTTCCGGTGCCTAGGTCGATGCCGTGTGGTCCGTCCGGTTTCATTTATTATTGAATCGTAGTGGTTGGATACAACTGAGTGGATTGCCAGGCCATTTCAGAGGGCATTTAAGAGTCAACCACATTGCTGTGGGTCTGGAGTCACATGTCGGCCAGACTAGGTAAGGACAGCAGATTTCCTTCCCTAAAGGACATTAGTGAAACAGATGGGTTTTTACAACAATGACAATGGTTTCATGGCCATCATTAGACTAGCTTTTTTTTTAATTCCAGATTTATTAATTGCATTCAAATTCCACCTTCTGCTCTGGTGGGATTCAAACCCATGTTTGAGCAATACCCTGGGTCTCTGGGTTACTAGTCCAGTGACAATACCACTACACCATTGCCTCCCTGATAACCTTCCACCTGGTTGCTTATCGGGGGGAGGTCGAAATGTAGAGTATTTCAGCTCAGCCATGAACATATTGAATGGCAGAGCGGGCTCGAAGGGACGAGAGGCCTCCTCCTGCTCCTAATTCGTATGTTCGTATGTATGTTCGAAAGTTGTCTGTATCATATAATTACATTACATTAAATGTGCATCTCTGCCAACAGGTAAGAAATTTGGCTTGAACATAAATTGGTTAGTTTGGAGTACAATCTTACAGATAGTGACTAAACATTTTGTAACTGAATAATACATACAGTAACAACCGCTTATCTTTTTGCAGAAAAGCTTCTGTTAATAATTATCTTGTCAGAGCTGAATCAAATCGACAGTGAAAAACTGAGGTATAGACATAGTGAATTTAAGAGAATCGCTTTATTGGAGGAACTGAAGGACGCTCTTTATTTGTAATTGTGTTTATCTAATTTCGTCACTAGCTTTGGTGCGTAAATGACATTTTGTTCATGAGATGCTGTTGTTTCTGTATTTTATAATCCAGGACCTAAGTTTAACAGCATGTCAAGATGCATAAACTAGTCTTGGCTCCCGATTAATAATCTCTCTCTTCCTGTCTCGCTCTGCTCTTCTATTTTACATGACTCATCTGAAGTACTATCTGCTCCATCCTATAACATTCTCCTGATTTGGAGATCACTTCCCTTTTGTTGGCTACCCTGTCTTCAGACACATATTACAAGCAGGCGGAGAAGTTGTACAATCATTGATTATCACTGGTTAAATTGTCTTGCGATGATAGTGTGAGAAATGGTCTGTCTTCCTATTACTGATTTTTCTAATGCCTCACCTCACTAATCCCAATAACAATCTTCTCCTTGAATTTTATGTTTTATTGGATGAATTTGCACTCCTGACACAGAGTTAATCTACAGAGGTTATCCAATAATGTCCATCTACCACCCTGTGACACGGTGTAGCTAGCTCTATTCTGTCAACAAGAGAAATTTGCATTGGTATTGCATACTATTTTGTTTGCTAGCTAGCTAATACGGTTGTGCTGCTCTCCATTGATGTTTGTCTGCTTAGCTACTTTATAGGGAGAAATGTTATTTTAAATCAGTCTGTGTTTTGATGGCATTAGATTGGCTACACACTTTATATACAGATTAATTGCTCCCGTGCCTGTGGCTGCATCAATAATTTTGTCAAATGTCTGCGGTGCAACATGTCGGTGCCTGGGTCCAAGAGCATTCAAGAAGCTCGATATCATCCAAGACAAAGTAGTCTGCTTGATCAGCACCCAATTCACCGCATTTAGCATTCACTCCTTCCACATACAATGTCAGTAGTACCAACTACAAGATGCATTGCAGCAACTTGCCTTTTTTTAAATTCCCCAATTACACTCACATGCACACACTGGAAAAAGTACAGAAATTTACTCTGCAGAGGTCTGTTACAACAAAACAGACAAAAAATAAGTACTTTGGCCAAATACTTGCTAATTCTTGATGAAAGAAGATATGGAAGGCAGTCAGTTGTCCCTTTTTTTTTGGTCTGGCATCCGGGTATACGGAGATGGGTCACTGGGATCATTTCAGAAGCAGTCTGTTCTGGAGATGTTGAGAATTATTCTAGCAGGCTTTCTAGGAGAAATGTGGCATCAGGGTTTTACCGCCAGCACACACCTGAATCACAGAATTTTTTTTTCAGTTCCTCAGGAGCTATAGAGCACCAAGGATTTTTTTCTCTTCCACACTGAATCTTGACAGGATTTATTCAAAAAGGTGGAGAAGGAGGTGAGCTGGGTGATTTCTTTTTCCTTGGGAGGAAAACACCAACTGTGTTCAAACAGTTCACACCACAACTAACAAAACAATCCAAACCCCAAACGGAGAGTCGACCTCCTGACCTCCATAAACCTTGATAAGTGGTTTCTCTGTAATCATTTTTTTTTCCATGTCTCCAAGGGTTCTGCTGTCTTTTGGAGCCCAAATCACAGGTGGCCTCTAGCACAGGTGGCTTTCAAACAACTTGTCCTGTCAGTGAACTTGATTTTTAAAAAAAACACTTCTATGGAATTTTTTTCAGTTTTAACGCAAGTCCTCTAAAAATAATGGAAGCACTTTCGTAACAATTATTATTATCCCAGTCTAGGTGGTCGAAGTTTCAGTAGGGGAGCATTTCAGGAACAGTGACCATAATTCCATAAGTTTTAAGGTACTTGTGGATAAGGATAAGAGTAGTCCTCGGGTGAAGGTGCTAAATTGGGGGAAGGCTAATTATAACAATATTAGGCAGGAACTGAAGAATTTAGATTGGGGGCGGCTATTTGAGGGAGTCTTTCAAATGTCAGATGATTAGAATCCAGGACCAGCATGTTCCTGTGAGGAAGAAGGATAAGTTTGGCAAGTTTCGGGGACCTTGGATAACGGGATATTGTGAGCCTCGTCAAAAAGAAAAAGGAAGCATTCCTAAGGGCTGGAAGGCTAGGAACAGACGAATCCCTTGAGGAATATAAAGACAGTAGAAAGGAACTTAAGCAAGGAGTCAGGAGGGCTAAAAGGGGTCATGAAAAGTCATTGGCAAACAGGATTAAGGATAATCCCAAGGCTTTTTATACATATATAAAGAGCAAGAGGGTAATTAGGGAAAGGGTTGGCCCGCTCAAGGACAGAGAAGGGAATCTATGTGTGGAACCAGAGGAAATGGGCGAGGTACTAAATGAGTACTTTGCATCAGTATTCACCAAAGAGAAGGACTTGGTGGATGATGAGCCTAGGGAAGGGAGTGTAGATAGTCTCAGTCATCTTATTATCAAAAAGGAGGAGGTGTTGTCTTGCAAAGCATTAAGGTAGATAAGTCCCCAGGGCCTGATGGGATCTACCCCAGAATACTAAGGGAGGCAAGGGAAGAAATTGCTGGGGCCTTGACAGAAATCTTTGTATCCTCATCGGCTACAGGTGAGGTCCCAGAGGACTGGAGAATAGCCAATGTTGTTCCTTTGTTTAAGAAGGGTAGCAAGGATAATCCAGGAAATTATAGGCCGGTGAGCGGTAGGGAAATTATTAGAGAGGATTCTTCGGGACAGGATTTGCTCCCATTTGGAAACAAACAAACTTATTAGCGAGAGGCAGCATGGTTTTGTAAAGGGGAGGTCGTGTCTCACTAATTTGATTGAGTTTTTTGAGGAAGTGACAAAGAAGATTGATGAAGGAAGGACAGTGGATGTTATCTATATGGACTTCAGTAAAGCCTTTGACAAGGTCCCTCATGGCAGACTGATACAAAAGGTGAAGTCACACGGGATCAGAGGTGAGCTGGCAAGATGGATACAGAACTGGCTCTGTCATAGAAGACAGATGGTAGCAGTGGAAGGATGCTTTTCTGAATGGAGGGATGTGACTAGTGGTGTTCCGCAGAGATCAGTGCCGGGACCTTTGCTGTTTGTAGTATATATAAATGATTTGGAAGAAAATGTAGCTGATCTGTTTAGTAAGTTTGCGGACAACACAAAGGTTGGTGGAGTTGCGGATAATGATGAGGATTGTTAGAGGATACAGCAGGATATAGATCGGTTGGAGACTTGGGCGGAGAAATGGCAGATGGAATTTAATCCGGACAAATGTGAGGTAATGCATTTTGGAAGATCTAATGCAGGTGGGAAGTATACAGTAAATGGCAGAACCCTTAGGAGTATTGACAGGCAGAGAGATCTGGGCGTACAGGTCCACAGGTCACTGAAAGTGGCAACGCAGGTGGATAAGGTAGTCAAGAAGGCATACGGCATGCTTGCCTTCATCGGTCGGGGCATAGAGTATAAAAATTGGCAAGTCATGCTGCAGCTATACAGAACTTTAGTTCGGCCACACTTAGAATATTGCGTGCAATTCTGGTCGCCACATTACCAGAAGGACGTGGAGGCTTTGGAGAGGGTACAGAAGAGATTTACCAGGATGTTGCCTGGTCTAGAGGGCATTAGCTATGAGGAGAGGTTGGATAAACTCTGATTGTTTTCACTGGAACGACGGAGGTGGAGGGGTGACATGATAGAGGTTTACAAAGTTATGAGCGGCATGGACAAAGTGGAGAGTCAGAAGCTTTTTCCCAGGGTGGAAGAGTCAGTTACTCGGGGACATAGGTTTAAGGTGAGAGGGGCAAAGTTTAGAGGGGATGTGCGAGGCAAGTTCTTTACACAGAGGGTGGTGAGTGCCTGGAACTTGCTGCCGGCAGAGGTGGTGGAAGCAGGTACGATAATGACGTTTAAGAGGCATCTTGGCAAATACATAAATAGGATGGGAATAGAGGGATACGGTTCCCGGAAGTACAGAAGGTTTTAGTTTAGGCAGGCATCAAGATCGGCGCAGGCTTGGAGGGCCGAATGGCCTGTTCCTGTGCTGTACTGTTCTTTGTTCTTTGTTCTAAATTAGGATAATTAAAGCCTTCCGTTATAACTACTCTATATTTTTGACGTCTCTGTAATTTCCTTGCAAATTTGTTCCTCTATATCTTTCCAATTATTTGGTGGCCTATGGAATACACCCAGTAGTGTAATGGTCCCTCTATTGTTTCTTAGCTCTAACCAAAAAGATTCTGTCCTTAACCCCTCTAGGACATCCTGTCTCTCGAGCACTGTAATATTCCCCCTAATCAATATTGTGACCTCTCCAACTTTCTTTCCTTCCCTATATTTCCAGAACTCTTTTTCTATCCAGGAATATTTAGTACCCAGTCCTGCCCTTGTTTGAACCAGGTCTCCGTTATTGCCACAACATCATGTTCCCACTTGGCTACCTGCGCCTGCTGCTCAACAACCTTATTTGCCTTGCTCTGTGCATTCACATACATGCATTCTAAACTTAATTTAAACCTATTGTATTCCCTCTTAATCTGACCCTACCTAATACCTTACTATTTCTAACTCTAGTGCTATCTGTTTCTCCCTTGAGGAGACGGGTACTTGAAGGTTGTGGTGTTCCCAGGCGCCTGCTGCCCTTGTCCTTCTAGGTGGTAGGGTTCGTGGGTTTGGGAGGTGCTGTTGAAAGAGGCTTGGCAAGTTGCTGCAGTGCATCTTGTCGATGGTACACACTTCTGCCACTGTGTGCTGATGGTGGAGGGAGTGAATTTTTAAGGTGGTGGATGGGGTGATGATCAAGCGGACTGCTTTGTCTTGGATGGTGTTGAGCTTCTTGAGTGTTGTTGGAGCTGCGCTCATCCAAGCAAGTGGAGAGTATTCCATTACACTTCTGACTTATGCGTTGTAGACAGGCCTTGAGGAGTCAGGAGATAAGTAACTCAACATAGACCCTGACCTGCTCTTGTAGCCATGGTATTTATAAGCTGGTCCAGTTGTTTTAGGTCAATGGTAAGCTCCAGGATGTTGATAGTGTGGGATTCAGCGATGGTAATGCCATTGAATGTCAAGAGGAGATAGTTAGATTCTCTTATGTCCAGGCTGGTCATTTAGAGAGCAAGACGTGGGTCACATTGTTAAGATGAGCTTGGACAGGGCATGAAGGGAGATAGGCAAGAAACTAGAGAAAGATGCAAATTCAGGGTGAGGGCAAGGGGAAACCTTAGAGGAAGTTAGGCCCCTTAGGTTCAGGGAAGGAAGGGAAACCACTGGTTTGGTGATCCTGATCTTTTGTAACAAAAAATTCCGTGAGCTGATCGCACTTATTGTTGGAGGTGAGAGCGTAGGAGACAGGGAAGGGTGGTTTAAAAGGACGGTTTATGGTGCAGAGAAGCCAGGTGTTCCTGACCTTCCTGAATGATCTTTGATTAGTGGGCAATTTTAGTGATGGAAGCATAGCCCAATAATGCTTTATGCGATCTAGCCA
Organism: Heterodontus francisci; assembly: GCF_036365525.1. NCBI lineage: Eukaryota > Metazoa > Chordata > Chondrichthyes > Heterodontiformes > Heterodontidae > Heterodontus > Heterodontus francisci. Next base: position 67,842,874 of record NC_090384.1, read on the forward strand.
GATGTGGCGATAATGGGTAAATCAATTGTTTGCCAAAGACACTGAAGTCTACGTCCCTTGGACTTAAGGGAGTGAAGATCAAGGGTATAAAAGCGGGAATGATTAGAGTGGAAAAGAGTAATAGTCCAAATGGGGGCAAGGGCATCAAAGATGGTGGAGCAGTTTGATTTCGCGAATCAATAGCTGTTGAGGTATCATGATGGATTAAAGGCTAGATAGTTGGAAGTTTGAGAATGCAGAGGTGAGTGACTTGGGGGAGAGTTTTTCCAGGGTCAGACACAGAAAGAAGTGGGCTTGGAAGGGGGATGTGGGTAGACAGCAATACGAGGAAATGATCAGAGAATGCCTTATCAGTGATATTTACGATAGGGGTAGTGAGGCTGCATGGGATGACAAGATCAAGCAGGTTCTCATGTATGTGGGGAGGAGAGTTTATATGAAAGGAGAGATTTAGGGAGGAAAGGAGGGCAGTAAACTCAAGAGAGAGAACAAGGCTCATTTAAAAGGTGCCTGGATGTGCCCCTGAAGTGCCGTAACCTGCATGGTTACGGACCAAATGCTGGAAAGTGGGATTAGGCTAGATGGCTGTTTTCTTTCGTCCACGACAGACACGATGGACCAAGTGGCTTCTTTCTGTGCTGTAAACTTTCTGTGATTCTAAGAGTTGAGATGGAGGTTGAAATCAAGGATGAGAAGACACTCCGTGCAGAACCAGAGAGAAGAAAGCAGAGAAAGTATCTCAGTAAGAAACTTGGACAGATATTTGGGTGGGTGATACAGAACAAGGATTTTAAATGATGTGTGATGGGTGAAACAAAGTGACCTGCTCAAAGGAGAAGTTGACAGAGGACAGACCAAGTGCAATTTAGAGATAAGAGATGCACTGCCGTTGCCACAGTTTGAGCAGATCAAGTGGGGGAAGGTATAGCCATGTGGGGAAACTTCATTAAGGGGAAAGGAGACATTGCCTCTCAGCCATGTCTCTGACGAGGCCAAAATGGATGGCAAGAGTATTATTAGCAAGTGAACATACATTTTGGAAGGAGATTTGGAGCAGAGCAGTGACAGCCAGTCTACAGGCAGAGTCCACAGGGTCAGAGCTGGGAGTGATCAGAGGGAGGGGAAGGAGGGTGGCGACATTAGTCCCAGCAGGTGCACAGGTTGGGAAAGGTGGGGATGAATAGGATGGCGAAATTGTGGTTGTTGCTCGTTAGGAGGCAATGACGAGTGCCACAATGGGCCTTTCAGAGGATGCTAAAAGAGGCACAGAAGGGCGCTGTAGAATTGTTTGAGGGAGTTGAGCCTAGGACAGCAGCATAAGGGCAGGACAGACCATGAGTACGAAAGAAATGGAGTTGGTGAGGGTAGAATATTGAGTCCAATGAGAAAGGAGTCATAATAGCAAGGAGGAGTCTGGAGAATGGAGAGAAGAGGGAAATAAAAGTGATGGGCTCTGGTCTGGAGTGGCAACCAAAATGCACACAAAGGACACATGAGCAAAACTAAGTTACATAAGTGGTGAGGTTACAAATGAGATCAAGGTAACTAAGATTGATATACACAGGCATTAAAAGCCAGGCGCTGTGCAAATGACTACTGGCAACACCTATGCAGTCATATTCAGCTGGCCTCAGACACCGGAAACATCAGAGGAATGTATGATGGCATTAAGAGAGCTTTTGGGCCAACCATCAAGAAGATCGCCCCCCTCAAATCTAAATCAGGGGACACAATCACTGACCAACGCAAGCAAATGGACCACTGGGTTGAGCACTACCTAGAACTGTACTCCAGGGAAAATGTTGTCACTGAGACCGCCCTCAATGCAGCCCAGCCTCTGCCAGTCATGGATGAGCTGGACGTACAGCCAACAAAATCGGAACTCAGTAATGCCATTGATTCTCTAGCCAGCGGAAAAACCCCTAGAAAGGACGGAATTATGCCTGAAATAATAAGCCGTGCTAAGCCTGCTATACTCTCAGCACTCTATGAACTGCTTTGCCTATGCTGGGATGAGGGAGCAGTACCACAGGACATGCGCGATGCCAGTATCATCACCCTCTATAAAAACAAAGGTGACCGCGGTGACTGCAACAACTACCGTGGAATCTCCCTGCTCAGCATAGTGGGGAAAGTCTTCGCTCGTGTCGCTTTAAACAGGCTCCAGAAGCTGGCCGAGCGTGTCTATCCTGAGGCACAGTGTGGTTTTTGAGCAGAGAGATCGACCATTGACATGCTGTTCTCCCTTTGTCAGATACAGGAGAAATGCCATGAACAACAGATGCCCCTCTACGTTGCTTTCATTGATCTCACCAAAGCCTTTGACCTTGGCAGCAGACGTGGTCTCTTCAGACTACTAGAAAAGATCGGATGTCCACCAAAGCTACTAAGTATCATCACCTCATTCCATGACAATATGAAAGGCACAATTCAGCACCCCTTTCCTATCCTGAGTGGCGTGAAACAGGGCTGTGTTCTCGCACCTGCACTGTTTGGGATTTTCATCTCCTTGCTGCTCTCACATGCGTTCAAGTCTTCAGAAGAAGGAATTTTCCTCCACACAAGATCAGGTGGCAAGTTGTTCAACCTTGCCCATCTCAGATCGAAGACCAAAGTACGGAAAGTCCTCATCAGGGAACTCCTCTTTGCTGACGATGCTGCATTAACATCTCACACTGAAGAGTGTCTGCAGAATCTCATCGACAGGTTTGCGGCTGCCTGCAACGAATTTGGCCTAACAATCAGCCTCAAGAAAACAAACATCATGGGACAGGATGTCAGAAATGCTCCATCCATCAATATCAGCGACCGCGCTCTGGAAGTGGTTCAAGGGTTCACCTACCTAGGCTCAACTATCACCAGTAACCTGTCTCTCGATGCAGAAATCAACAAGCGCATGGGATAGGCTTCCACTGCTATGTCCACACTGGCCAAGAGAGTGTGGGAAAATGGCACACTGACACGGAACACAAAAGTCCAAGTGTATCAAGCCTGTGTCCTCAGTACCTTGCTCTACGGCAGCGAGGCCTGGACCAACGTATGTCAGCCAAGAGCGACGTCTCGATTCATTCCATCTTCGCTGCCTCCGGAGAATCCTTGGCATCAGGTGGCAGGACCTTATCTCCAACACAGAAGTCCTCGAGGCGGCCAACATCCCCAGCTTATATACACTACTGAGTCAGCGGCGCTTGAGATGGCTTGGCCATGTGAGCCGCATGGAAGATGGCAGGATCCCCAAAGACACATTGTACAGCGAGCTCGCCGCTGGTATCAGACCCACCGGCCGTCCATGTCTCCGCTTTAAAGACGTCTGCAAACGCGACATGAAGTCCTGTGACATTGATCACAAGTCATGGGAGTCAGTTGCCAGCGTTCGCCAGAGCTGGCGGGCAGCCATAAAGGCGGGGCTAAAGTGTGGCGAGTCAAAGAGACTTAGCAGTTGGCAGGAAAAAAGACAGAAGCGCAAGGGGAGAGCCAACTGTGTAACAGCCCCGACAAACAAATTTTTCTGCAGCACCTGTGGAAGAGCCTGTCACTCTAGAATTGGCCTTTATAGCCACTCCAGGCGCTGCTCCACGCACCACTGACCACCTCCAGGCGCTTACCCATTGTCTCTCGAGATAAGGAGGCCAAAGAAGGCCTCCTTACATCCATTTGAATGTAATTTGCCACGATCTTACTAGCAGTTTCCAATCTTGAGCCCAACATGCGGCACTTGCGTGCCTTCACTTTCCCGTCCTTAAAAAGCTGGCGCTACTGAGGCAAGAGTCCTTGGTGCCGCAAAGGTTGGTAAGTAATCCTTTGCTCTCCTCCATTTTTGTTGCGAACTTGGGCACAGTGAAGTTAAATCGCCAGAAGTGAGGGTGGTTGGAACTCTGCATTGGTCGATCGCATGGTTGTCCAAGATAAAGCCCACAGGCCAGGATCAACACTGCCAAAGGTTACCATCCGGCCCGCGTATGTATTTCAGAGATGAGAAATTTCCCATTCTCGTCATCTTTCAGACCGCTTTTTTTAAAAAATTGCATGTCAGTTTCACAGCTGACAGAAGCAGGAACAGCGATTTCTCAACATCAGACGGATTCGGGGTTTTCCGGCGGGTTCCAACTTTTATTTAAAAGCCTGCCAGAAAACCCCAAATCTGCCCAAAGTTCAGAAACTACTGTTCCTGATGTCAGCACCTGTGAGCTGTGAAACTGATCTGTGATTTTGTTTTTCAAAGAAGAACTGATTAACCACAAACCCTGATGGTGTTTCCAGTTGTACTCTTAAGCTGCTGTGCTGAGCACTTCCACTCCCTGCAACTGTCAGAGAGAGAGGGAGGGGAGGGAGGAGGAGAAAGAGAGTCGGGGAGAGGGAGGATAGAGGCAGAGAGAGGGGGAGAGAAGGAGAGAGGAAGGGGGGTGAGGAGGTAGAGGGGGGAGAAAGAGAGAGAGAGAAAGGGGGGAACAAAGAATGGGTGAGAGAGGGGGGACAGAGAAAGAAAGAGGGGAACACACAGATGGGGGGAACATAGGGGGAAATATAAGGGGGAACACAGAGAGACAGGGAGAGAGTGAGCCAGAGAGGAAGACCAAGAGATCAAGATCACTCCTGACAGATGGACATCTATCCAGAATACATCGCTACATGTGTGTGGACAGACATTGACGACCTGTGCAAGCAAAAAAATGCCAGATATCTCACGAAATCAGTGTCCAACATAGTGACGAGAAAGTAAGTAAAAAAAATTAATCTTCTCGTTTAAGGCTTCTTCGCACAACTGCACATTTGTTGTTGTTTTGATGAATATTAAGACATTTTTAATGTCTTTATCTTTCCAAAATTGTTCCACTGGCCCCTTATGTGAGGCAAAAATTGTAATGTGGCCCCCCATGCAAAAAGATTGGACAACCCTGGTCTATCATGAAAGCGGGGCAGGGGAAGGGGTCAACTCTGCAAGTGGATAAACTGGCGGGGGGGAGGGACAACTGGAAAACTGTAACGGGGTTGCTGTTATCAGTGGTCCAGTGCAGGCAACATTAATGATGTAACAATGGTCAGACTGGCTCTCACCTATTTAAAGTTAGTGTGGGCAATGTCATGCCATACCATACAGCTCATGCTGGAGCGGCGCAGTGGTTAGCACCGCAGCCTCACAGCTCCAGCGACCCGGGTTCAATTCTGGGTACTGCCTGTGTGGAGTTTGCAAGTTCTCCCTGTGTCTGTGTGGCTTTCCTCCGGGTGCTCCTGTTTCCTCCCACAGCCAAAAGACTTGCAGGTTGATAGGTAAATTGGCCATTATAAATTGCCCCTAGTATAGGTAGGTGGTAGGGGAATATAGGGACAGGTGAAGATGTGGTAGGAATATGGGATTAGTGTAGGATTAGTATAAATGGGTGGTTAATGGTCGGCACAGACTCGGTGGGCCGAAGGGCCTGTTTTAGTGCTGTATCTCTAAATCTAAAAAAATCTAAAATCACTGCTGAAGCAACACTCATCCCAGATAGATGTAATTGATCTTTTGAAGGAACCCAAAGTTACCGGGAGCATAGAGATGGGTATGATCCACCCTGTATTCCTGGATCCCCTTGCCGTGATGAGGTATCTGTGCTGGCGGTGGGCCCAAGTGAGAGGTGCGGCCCATGAGTATGCTCCCAGTCATGAGCAGCAGCAGCCACCAAGGTGCAAAGTAGCCCAGATATGCCAGCGAGTCTATAGGACTCAGATGACATACCTCCAGATGTCGGGGCGCCAGTGTCAGAGCCAACTATGGATGTCCAGAGAGTCTGTCAGACACCTCTGCGCACTGCTGAATAATGACTTGCAACCAATGGGCTTTGTTGGATGCGCTATGTTTGTGACCCTCAACATTACTGTGGCACTAAACTTCTATGCCTCTGGGTCATTCCAGGGATCCACTGGTGATGTGTGGGGTCCCTCAATGCACAGTGCACAGCTGCATCAAGGAAGTTACTGACGCTTTGTACAGGAGGGCCAGTGACCATGTTTGCTTCAGGACGGACCCTGAGAGTCAGACCAAGAGAGCCATTGGATTTGGGGCCATTGCGGGATTCTCACAGGTGCAAGGAATCATTGACTGCACTCATGTGGCCATCAAGGCTCCCACAGACCAATCTGCCACCTTAATAAACAAAAGGGGCTTTCATTCCATCAATGTGCAACTAGTGTGAGACCACAGAAAGCACTTGCTGCAAGTGTGTGCCCTCTTCCCAGGAAGCTGCCATGACTTGTACATCCTGCACCAGTCCCAGGTGCCTCTGCTGTTCACTCTCTTTTCCCCCCCCACCCCCCACCAACCCCCCGCTGCTCACCTTCAGGGGTGGATTCTTGGGGATTAGGGAAACTCCTTGATGTGGCTTCTGATGCTGTTGAGGAGCCCCAGCAAAGATGCAGAAGAGTATTACGACACCTGCCACAGCTCCACACAAGCTACCATCGAGCAGGCCATCAGTATGCTAAAGATGCGCTTCCACTGCCTCAATAGATCTGGTGGAGCCCTACAGTATGCACCAGACAGGGTTGGGTGCATCACTGTAGTGTGCTGCATTCTGCACAACATCACACTACAGAGGGGAGGGAGGCCTTGCACGATCAAGTATGGGAGCAGGGCACCTCCTCTGACGATGATGACACCGAGGGCAACCAAGAACAATCACACGTGGGAAAACAGAGAGCAGTGATGGAGAGCCAACATGGTGAGCAGCAAGCAAGGGAGGCCAGGCAACGACTGATTATTGAGCACTTCCACAATCCCTGAAGTTCAACAAACGTTCCTCAGAGCACAACCCACCATCACGCATCTCATCTGTAGTCTTCTGCCTCTGTAACATTCGTCTCTCCAGCATTAGTGGCAACAGCTAACTGAGCCATTGTTTAATTCACTGCCACTTCTCTTCCAGGAATGCCTACCTTGAAGAAGTTCTGCTATTCTCTCCGGGATTTCCGTTTGTTTTTTTTTACCTTGTGCACCTTCATTGCTTTCCATTTCCCTCCTAGTGTTTGATAAGGTGAAGACCAAAACTCATTTTCACAGCCACATCTCCTCCCTCAGCGACTGTTTCTGGCTCCGACTTATTCCACGTGGATTCCAACTGAAGTTTCATCCTTCATATTTTGAATCCACCCAGGATTACAGGTAGCTCCGAGGCATGCAACGTTCCTCAGGCTGCTGTTCTCACCGCATCATCAGTGCCATGCACCACCACAAGTACACACTTGACCTCTCTCCAGAAGCACCGATTCACCTTGTCTCAAAGCTGTCTTGCTTTCATTCATCCTTCGTCTTATCTGCGCATTAACAAAAAAGATTTTCTCTTCCTTTCAGGTGTTAAGGAATGCAAGCTCCAGCAGTTCATGGGGACAAATGCCCCTCCAGATCCTTCTTGCCCTTCACTTCCCTCTGACCCCACCCCTTCTGATCTGACCCCTTGCCATGTATTCACTATACACTCTGACCTTCCCATCTCTGACACTGAACGATCTGTACTCAACAAAGGATTCAGTTTTATCCCTTTACGCCCCCACCTCAATGAATTTCACGGTCGGCATGACATTGAGCTCTTCTTCTGTCGCCTTTGCCTCCAGGCTCATTTCTTTGGCCAGGAGTCCTCCCCCGACCAGTGGACCCATTCACCCGCCTCCAGCATTCTCCCTCTACCTGGACTCCTCCCTCTGGCCTGTTACCCACTCTTGATCTTTTCACTGAGAACTGTCGGTGTGATATCGACTGTCTCAATTTCTCCACTTCCCTCGCTCACTCTAACCCGTCTCCCTTCAAACTTGCTGCACTCCGTTCTCTCAGGTCTAACCCTGACATTGTGATCAAAACCTGCTGACAAGGGTGGTGCTGTTGTTGCAGAGGCTGAGCACCAACTCTCAGACACTTCTTCCTACCTCCCCCTGGACAATTACCCCACCACCGAACATCAAGCTACTGTCTCCAGGACTGTCACTGACCTCATCTCCTCTGGAGATCTTCCCTCTACAGCTTCCCACCTCATAGTCCCACAACAGCAAACAGCCTGCTTCTATCTCCTTCCCAAAATCCACAAACAGGACTGTCCGGCAGACCCATCATTACAGCCTTTTCCTGCCCCACTGAACTTATTTCTTTCTGTCTTGACTCTATCTTTTCTCCCCTGGTCCAGTCTCTCCCCACCTACATCTGTCACCCTTCTGACGCCATACATCATTTCAACAGTTTCCAGTTTCCTGGCCCTAACTGCCTCCTCTTCACTATGGACGTTCGATCTCTCTACACCTCCATCCCACACCAGGGCGGTTTGAGGGCTCTCCGTTTCTTCCTTGAACAGAGGCCCAACCAGTCCCCATCCACCACCACCCTCCTCCGCCTGGATGAACTTGTTCTCACATTGAACAACTTCTCCTTTAACGCCACTCACTTCCTTCAAATAGAAGGTGTTGCTATGGGTACCCACATGGGTCCTAGTTTTGTCTGTCTTTTTGCGGAATATGTCACACATTCCTTGTTCCAATCCTACTCAGGCCCTCTCCTCCAACTCTTCTTCCAGTATCTTGATGACTGTATCGGTGCTGTTTGCTGCTCCCGCCCCGAACTGGAAAACTTCATCAACTTTGCTTCCAATTTCCACCCTTCTCTCAACCTTACATGGTCTATAGGGGGATACTTAAAAAAGCAATTAGGAGAGCAAAGAGGGGGCATGAAAAAACACTGGCGGGCAAGATAAAGGAAAATCCAAAGGCGTTTTATAAGTATATTAAGGACAAGAGGATAACCAGCAAAAGAGTAGGGCCCATTAGGGACCAATGTAGCAATCTGTGTGTAGAGCCAGAGGACGGAGGTGAGGTTTTAAATGATTACTTTTCATCTATGTTCATAATGGAGAAGGACCATATAGGTGTGGAGATCAGGGAGGGGGATTGTGATATACTCAAATTAGTGTTGAAAGGGAGGAGGTATTAGCGGTTTTAGCGGGCTTAAAAGTGGATAAATCCCCAGGCCCAGATGAGATGTATCCCAGGCTGTTATGTGAGGCAAAGGAGGAGATAGCAGGGGCTCTGACACAAATTTTCAAATTCTCTCTGGCCACAGGAGATGTACCAGAGGACTGGAGGACAGCGAATGTGGTACAATTATTCAAGAAGGGTAGCAGGGATAAACTAGGCAATTACAGGCCGGTGAGTGGTAGCATCAGTGGTAGGGAAACTATTGGAAAAAGTTCTGAGGGACAGGACTAATCTCTACTTGGAGAGGTAGGGATTAATCAAGGATAGTCAACATGACCTTGTCAGGGGGAGATCATGTCTAACAAACTTGATTAGATTTTTCGAGGAGGTGACTAGATGTGTAGATGAGGGTAAAGCAGTTGATGTAGTCTACATAGACTTCAGTAAGGCTTTTGATAAGGTCCCACATGGGAGATTGGTCAAGAATGTAAGAGCTCATGGGATCCAGGGCAACTTGGCAAATTGGATCCAAAATTTGCTTAGTGGCAGGAGGCAGAGGGTTGTTTTTGCGATTGGAAGCCTGTGATCGGTGGTGTACCGCCGGGATCGGTGCTGGGACTCTTGCTGTTTGTCGTGTACATTAATGATTTAGACATGAATATAGGAGGTATGATCAGTAAGTTCGCAGATAACACGAAAATTGGTGGTGTCGTAAATAGTGAGGAGGAAAGCCTTAGGCTACAGGACGATATAGATGGGCTGGTAAGATGGACGGAGCAATAGCAAATGGAATTTCATCCTGAGAAGTGTAAGGTGATGCATTTTGAGAAGATTAACAAGGCAAGGGAATATACAATGGTTGATAGGACCCTAGGAAGTACAGAGGGTTAGAAGGACCTTGGTGTACTTGTCCATAGATCACTGAAGGCAGCAGCACAGGTAGATAAGGTGATTAGGAAGGCATATGGGATACTTGCCTTTATTAGCCAAGGCATAGAATATAAGAGCAGGGAGGTTATGATGGAGCTGTACAAAATGCTAGTTAGGCCACAGCTGGAGTACTGTGTACAGTTCTGGTCGCCACACTATAGGAAGGATGTGATTACACTGGAGAGGGTGCAGAGGAGATTCACCAGAATGTTGCCTGGGCTGCAGCATTTCAGCTATGAAGAGAGACTGGATAGGCTAGGGTTGTTTTTCTCAGAGCAGAGAAGGCTGACGGGGGACCTGATTGCGGTATACAAAATTATGAGGGGCATAGATAGGGTAGATAGGAATAAACTTTTTTCCCTTAGCGGAGCTGTCAATAACCAGGGGGCATAGATTTAAAGTAATGGGCTGGAGGTTTAGAGGGAATTTGTGGAAAACTTTTTTCACCCAGAGGGTGGTTGAAATCTGGAACACACTGCCTGAAGGGGTGGTAGAGGCAGGAAACCTCACAAGATTTAAGTAGTATCTAGATGAGCACTTGAAACACCATAGCATGTAAGGCTACAGGCCAAGTGCTGGAAAATGGAATTAGAATAGATAGGTGCTTGATGGCCAGCACGGACATAATGGCCGAAAGGCCTGTTTCTGTGCTGTATAACGCTAAGGCTCTAACATTTAAGAAGTATTTAGGTAATCACTTGAAACACCATAGCATACAAGGCTACGGGCCAAGTACTGGAAAATGGGATTAGAATAGATAGGCTTGATGGCCAGCGCAGACACGGTGGGCCGAAGGGCTTGTTTCTGTGCTATATAACTCTATGACACAATGACTCTATATCTGACACTTCCCTTCCCTTCCTTGACTTCTCTGTCTCCATCTCTGGGGATAGATTGTCCACTAATAATCATTTTAAGTCCACCAACTCCCATTGCTACTTCGAATACACTTCCTCATACCCTGCTTCTTGTTCTCCATTCCATTCTCCCAGTTTCTCCGACTCTGACGCATCTGTTCTGATGATGCAACCTTCCACAACAGTGCTTCTGATTCATCTTTATTTCTCTTCAACTGAGGAGTTCCACACCCCCCCACCCCCCCCCCCCCCCCCCCCCCAATCCCACTGTGGTTGACAGGGCCCTCAATCGTGTCCGACTCATTTCCTGCACTTCTGCCCTCACCCCTTTCCCTGCCTCCCAGAACCATGACATGGTTCCCCTTGTCCTCACTTTCCACCCCACTAGCCTACATATCCAAAGGATCATCCTCTGCTATTTCTGCCACCTCCAGCGTGATGCCACCACCAAACACATCTTCCCCTCCCCTCTCAGCATTCTGAAGGGTCTATTCCCTCCACGACACCCTGGTCCACTCCTCCATTACCCCCAACACCTTGTCCCCTTCCCACGGCACCTCCCATGCAATCGCAGAAGGTGTAATACTTGCCCTTTTACCTATTCTCTCCTCACCATTGAAGGCCCCAAACACTCCTTCCAGGTGAAGCAGCGATTTGCTTGTACTTCTTTCAATTTTGTGTACTGTATTCGCTGTTCACAATGCGGTCTCCTCTACACTGGGGAGACCAAACGCAGATCAGGTGATTGCTTTGTGGACCACCTCCATTCAGTCCACAAGCATGACCCTGAGCTTCCGGTTGCTTGCCATTTCAATTCACCACCCTGCTCTCATGCCCATATTTCTGTCCTTGGCCTGCTGCAGTGTTCCAATGAACATCAACGTAAGCTTGAGGAACAGCATCTCATCTTGCGATAAGGCACTCTACAGCCTTCTGGACTCAACATTGTGTTCAACAATCTTAGAGCATGACTGACCTATTTTTTATTATTTTATTTTACTTTATTTTTTAACCATGCGCCTGCCTTAAACTTGGTTTGTCCTGTTTGTGCTTTTGGACAGAGTTATTCATTATTCTGTTTTTACACTCTCTCCGGTCTAAAGCTTTGTATTTCATCACAACCATTACCACTCCCTTTGCCTTTGTCCAATGACATATTTGTTATTTAATCTCTTCTGCCCTCTGCCCTATCACGTGCCTTCCTCTTTGTTCTCTTCCCTCCCCGCCTTCACTTGCTTAAAACCTATTACATTTCTAACCTTTGCTAGTTCTGATGAAAGGTTAACTCTGATTCTCTCTCCACAAATGCTGCCAGACCTATTGAGCAATTCCAGCACTTTGTTTTTATTTGAACCATTGCTCATGTGACTTCATCCATGCAGTGTCATATTGGCATGGCAATGATCTTATTGCTTACATTGGCAGTACTGTCAGGCTTAAGATGTAGTGGAAAGACACATAATCGATCCATGGTGGCATGTGTTATTCAGAAAATAAAGGCTGATGATTGGCAGGACATCATAGTTAATTAAAATACATATGAAATATCCATATGTGTCAAGGTATTTTTTAATAGGTTTGCGGGTGCTCCTTCGCAGTGTGATCTCTGAGCTAGCAGCTGAACTGAAGGCGGGCTGCTGATCAGGATGCCCCTTGGGCTGGGATAACTTCGGCAGTCGTCCTCTGGGTACCTGAGGTCTGGAGGGCCCCGGCTGCCTGAAAGCTTCCTGCACCTCTCCTCCTCTCTTGAGACTTGTTGGAACCTCCCTGCTCTCTGGTGAAGGGCCAGGAGCGGGAACACTCTCCGTGCTCCTGGTCCTTCTCTCACCCAGCCACTGCTGGATTGCAGTTATGCCCAAGGAGAGGGCTTGCAGGTCATGGCGCATCTCTGAAATGTGGCTCTCCATGAGGGTCACCAACCACTAGATGGATGAAACCATGCACTCACATACCTGGGACATGGCAGTAGTCATGGCATGGATGGACACCCCCACAGTCTGCTCAAGGCTGCGCATGGCTTCTGGCATCTCCGCCAGATGTTGCCCTACCTCTCCCTGCAACTCCAGCATACCCTGTGCTGTCAAAACCAGAGGCTCATCATGGACCCGGACACCACTAGTCATACGACTGTCAGAGGCCTCAGCTGTCTCAGCCTCAGCCATCTGCTCGGGTGCATGTGTGGTGCTCTCACCAGTTCGTGACCCCGAATCTAATGCCGATAAGATACCCACTGAGGTGAGAGTATTAGCACTGGTGGAAGGTGCAGAAGTGTCATGGGATGAGGTGTAGCTCATCCTTAGAGGTGCTTGTTCTTTCCTGGGTCTCTGGTTGCATTGCCAGGTGGCGCCCTGCAAGATGCAATGTGAAGAATAGACATTTAGACGGGATGGTACACGTCACAATGATAACAGCGTAGTGTCTGCATATGAGATGTATTTTTTGAATCATTCTGTGTTTGGTAATAATCACTGTCTTCAACTGGGACCCCGAGCTGCACGGTCGATATGCCACATGCTCCTTAGCTACCAGTTAACTTCAGCACCTCTACTTCAGCACCTCTTCTTCAGCTTGTAATAGAGGCCACAGATCAGGCACACTGCCTCTGGTCCTGAATGCCTCTCTGCTGTTGTGGGCCTTCTTCTCCCGAAAGAGCAAGGAGGCAGATAGTGAACATTGCCAAACATCAACATCACAGTTGTCCCAACATGGACGCTTCATTGACTCCTAGGGGATGCTTTGTCTGGCATACTGGCTCACTCTGTCATGGATCTGACGTGCTCTGAGGTACTAACGAGGGATTACATGATTCAGATATGCAGCCAGTCATGGGGCATCAACCCTCCTTGACCCCCTGTCTCTGAAATGGCAGTGGCACCCTTGTGGCATACCATGTAGAGACAACCAAATCACACCGAGCAAGTTTGAAACATGCCACTTACCTTTGCTGACCTCAGAAGGTCATTGAGCCTGTTCCGACACTGGACCCAATCTCATTGGGTGACCCCATGGCTGCTGATCTCCTCTGCGATCTCTGTCCAGGCTTGCTTGGTCAGGCGGGAGATCCTCTTCTTTCCATCTCTGGGGAAAAGGATCTCCTGTCTTTCCCTTGCAACCAGGAGGAGAATAAACAGGGAGGTATCACTGAAATGTGGGGCACCCTTGCTCAGACCTCTGCCGTGACCAGAGGGATGCCCAGTGGTGCCACTTGCTGACTGTTAGATTTATTGAACACTCCTGAAATGTTGCTTGAAAAAGCTTCACTGCAATGCAGGGAGAGAGTGAATGCAGGCTGGCAGCCTTTTAAGATTGCTCCAGCACATGCTCCTGCATCAGGTGACGCCATTCACGGCGTCACCAATGCCGCCCTCACCAGATGATTGGCCTTGGCTCCTGGCACGGGCCTACAAAATTCAGCCCATGATTTCCAAGAAAGTTAGAAGATCAGTATTATTCACTAATGGTACCCTGTTCTAATTTTGCATTTTGTGTCAATAGTAATAAATTGTTGGTATTTTAATTAACTGCAGATATGGGCTGAGGTTGTAACTCTTGACTCCTTCCCAGAGTTCCAATGTCTTACTGTGCTCATATTTCGAAGGTGTTTTAGAATATGACCAAAAAAAACCACCAATTCTTTGTGCTTTGTTGGTTGCTACCTTACAATGTGGTGCCTTCTCGTATTGTGCAGAGGAAATATGTTTATAATTGAATTGCTGATTGGCAGATTCAAAGGAGTTCTGTTTGTATAACTGAGTGAAAATTGAACAATGCCTTAAGAGAAGAGTTTGTTTCGCAACAACTGCAGAGTTAATTATAACAAGGGCATGTCTAATTAAAAATTAAGGATTGCCTGCAATGATTTTGTTTCCCTAAATGGAAGCCAAAACACACAGAATTGATCAAAGTCTAAAAGAAAAAAAAACTAGCCTTGCATTATATGCTATTACTTTTCTCATTCACTATTTTTTGCACTTTGAGGTTTTGACAAATTCAGCCACAAGCATCAACATAAATTTTTTTTTATTCATTCATGGGATGTGGGCGTCGCTGGCCAGGCCAGCATTTATTGCCCATCCCTAATTACCCTTGAGAAGGTGGCGGTGAGCTGCCTTCTTGAACCGCTGCAGTCCGTGTGAGGTAGGTATACCCACAGTGCTGTTAGGAAGGGAATTCCAGGATTTTGAGTCAGCGACAGTGAAGGAACGGCGATATAGTTCCAAGTCAGGATGGTGTGTGACTTGGAGGGGAACTTGCAGGTGGTGGTGTTCTCATGCATTTGCTGCCCTTGTCCTTCTAGTTGGTAGAGGTCGTGGGTTTGGAAGGTGCTGTCTAAGGAGCCTTGGTGCATTGCTGCAGTGCATCTTGTAGATGGTACACACTGCTACCACTGTGCGTCGGTGGTGGAGTGAGTGAATGTTTGTAGATGGGGTGCCAATCAAGCGGGCTGCTTTGCCCTGGGTTTAAATGGATGAAAATCTTATTTGCCCAGCAGCTAGAAAGCTTCCACATCAAATTAATTTGGTAGTTCCTTGCATGTACATGTCTATAGCACTTCTCCAATTGGCAATCTACTTCAGAAGGAGGGTTGGTTTGATAAAATATCACAGATGTATTACTGTACACCTGACTGGATATCTGAAATCCGTCACTATCACCCCTCATTTCCATAAGTACAAATAAATCACACACAGGAAAAAAAGCACGCTTATGTGTTGGGGTCTGTTGAACCTGATATGACCCAGACTTTCTGCCAAATTGTGTTTACATGGGAAAATTAATCTGTGTTTTTATTTTTCATTACAGAACAATAATTGTAGTTTTACTATATGCTTGCTAGAATCCATCACAGATGTTATTTCCCAATACAAGCCGCTGCTTCTTTGGAAGTCTGAAGTAATTGAATAAATATATAAGTAAGAGAATGGTGTTTTGTAAGTGTTCTTAAGCATATGTCATTGTAGCCACCCCTTTCACATCACTCACCAAAGATAAGGTTGCCACTTGTTCGGTTTTGAACTGAGATGTCCAGAAAATGTATAAAATTAAAGTTGACGCATAAATTCATGAAGCTCCTATCAATCTCATGGAATTGCACAGAAATTACAACAGAGGAACAGGCTGCTTGGCCCAGGCAGTCCACATTGTGTTTATCCTCCACACAAGCAATAATCCTAATTACATGTCCCCACACTATTTCCATGTCCCTCTATCCATCTTTCTTTCTTTCTTTTTAATGTATTCTTTCATGGGATGTGGGTGTCACTGGCAAAACCAATATTTGTTGCCCATCCCTAATTGCCCTTGACATATGAGTGGCTTGCTAGGCCATTTCAGAGGGGCATTAAAAGTCAACCACATTGCTGTGGGTCTGGAGTCGCATGTAAGCCAGAGCAAGTAAGGACATCAGATTTCCTTCCCTCAAGGACATTAATGAACCAGATGGGTTGTTCCGACAATTGTGATAGTGCCATGACTGAGACTAGCTTTCAGTTCCAGTTATCTTTTTTCTTAATTAATTGAGTTTATTAATTGAATTCAAATTCCACCAGCTGCTGTGATGGGATTGGAACCAGTGTCCCCAGAGAATTAAGCTGGGCCTCTGGATTACCAGTTTTGTGACATTTTTCTGTTCGTTCATGGGATGTGGGCGTCGCTGGCCAGGCCAGCATTTATTACCCATCCCTAATTACCCTTGAGAAGGTGGTGGTGAGCTGCCTTCTTGAACCGCTGCAGTCCATGTGGGGTAGGTACACCCATAGTGCTGTTAGGAAGGATCTTCCAGGATTTTGACCCAGTGACAATGAAGGAACGGTGATATAGTTCCAAGTTAGTATGGTTTGTGGCTTGGAGAGAAATTTGCAGATGGTGGTGTTCTCATGCATCTGCTGCCCTTGTCCTTCTAGGTGATAGAGGTCACGGGTTTGGAAGGTGCTGTCTAAGGAGCCTTGATGCATTGCTGCAGTGCATCTTGTAGATGGTACACACTCTGCCACTGTGCATCTGTGGTGGAGGGAGTGAATGTTTGTGGATGGGGTGCCAGTCAAGCGGGCAGCTTTGTCCTGGATGGTGTCGAGCTTCTTGAGTGTTGTTGGAGCTGTACCCATCCAGACAAGTGGAGAGTATTCCATCACACTCCTGACTTGTGCCTTGTAGATGGTGGACAGGCTTTGGGGAGTCAGGAGGTGAGTTACTCGCCTCAGGATTCCTAGCCTCAGCCCTGCACTTGTAGCCACGGTATTTATATGGCTACTCCAGTTCAGTTTTTGGTCAATGGTAACCACCAGGATATTGATAGTGGGGGTTTCATCGATCGTAATACCATTGAATGTCAAGGGGAGATGGTTAGATTATCTCTTGTTGGAGAATGTCATTGCCTGATGCTTATGTGGCACAAATGTTACTTGCCACTTATCAGCCCAAATCGGGATATCGTCCAGGTCTTGCTGCATTTCTACATGGACTGCTTCAGTATCTGAAGAGTCACGAATGGTGCTGAACATTGTGCAATCATCAGCGAACATCCCCACTTCTGACCTTATGATTGACGGAAGGTCATTGATGAAGCAGCTGAAAATGGTTGGGCTTAGGGCACTACCCTGAGGAACTCCTGTAGTGATGTCCTGAAGCTGAGATGATTGACCTCCAACAACCACAACCATCCTCCATTACGCTCAGTGTGATTCCAACCAGTGGAAAGTTTTCCCTCTGATTCCCATTGACTCCAGTTTTGCTCCAGCTCCTTGATGCCATACTCGGTCAAATGCTGCCTTGATGTCAAGGGCAGTCACTCTCACCTCACCTCTTGAGTTCAGCTCTTTTGTCCATGTTTAAACCAAGGCTGTAATGAGGTCAGGAGCTGAGTGGCCCTGGCAGAACTCAACTGAGCATTACTGAGCAGGTTATTGCTAAGTAAGTGCTGCTTGATAGCACTGTCGAAAGCACCTTCCATCACTTTGCTGATGATTGAGAGTAAACTGATGGGGCGGTAATTGGCCGGGTTGGATTTGTCCTGTTTTTTGTGTACCGGACATACCTGGGCAATTTTCCACATTGCCAGGTAGATGCCAGTGTTGTAACTGTACTGGAACAGCTTGGCTAGGGGCGTGTTAAGTTCTGGAGTGCAGGTCTTCAGTACTATTGCTGGAATGTTGTCAGGGTCATTAGCCTTTGCAGTACCCAGTGCCTTCAGCCATTTCTTGATGTCATGTGGAGTGAATTGAATTGGCTGAAGACTGGCATGTGTGATGCTGGGGACTTCAGGAGGAGGCCGAGATGGATCATCAATTCAGCACTTCGGGCTGAAGATTGTTGCAAATACTTGAGCTTTATCTTTCGCACTGTTGTGCTGGGCTCCCCCATCATTGAAGATGGGGATATTTGTGGAGCCACATCCTCCAATTAGTTCTTTAATTGTCCACCATCATTCATGACTGGATGTGGCTGTACTGTAGAGCTTAGATCTGATCCGTTGGTTGTGGGATCGCTTAGATCTGTCTATTGAATGCTGCTTACGCAGTTTGGCACACAGATAATCCTGTGTTGTAACTTCACCAGGTTAACACCTCATTTTTAGATATGCCTGGTGCTGTTCCTGGCATGCCCTCCTGCACTCTTCATTGAACCAGGATTGATCCTCGGCTTGATTCTAATGGTAGAGTTGAGAAAATGCCAGGCCATGGGGTTACAGATTGTGGTTGAGTACAATTCTGCTGCTGCTGATGGCCCACAGCATCTCATGGATGCCCAGTTTTTCATTGTTAGATCTGTTTGAAATCTATCCCATTAGGCACAGTGGTAGTGCCACACAACACGCTAAAGGCTATCCTCAATGTGAAGGTGGCACTTTGTCTCCACAAGGACTGTGCGGTGGTCACTCCTACCAATACTGTCATGGACAGATGCATCTGTAGCAGGCAGATTGGTGAGGACGAGGTCAAGTATATTTTTCCCTCTTGGTTCCCTCACCACCTGCCGCATACCCAGTCGAGCAGTTATGTCCTTTAGGACACGGCCAGCTCAGTCAGTAGTGGTGCTAAAGAGCCACTCTTGGTGATGGACATTGAAGACCCCCATCCAGAGTTCATTCTGCACCCTTGCCACCCTCAGTGCTTCCTCCAAGTACTGTTCAGCATGAAGGAATACTGATTCATCAGCTGATAGGTGGTAATCAGCAGGAGGTTTCCTTGCCCATGTTTGACCTGATGCCATGAGACTTCATGGGCTCTCAAGTCAATGTTGAGGACTCCAAGGGCAACTCCCTCCCGATTGTATTCCACTGTGCCACCGCCTCTGGTGGGTCTGTCCTGCCGGTGGGACAGGACGTACCTGGGGATGGTGATGGCGGTGCCTGGGATGTTGTCTGTAAGGTATGATTTGGTGAGTATGATTATGTCAGGCCCTTGCTTGACTAGTCTGTGGGACAGCTCTCCCAACTTTGGAGGACTTTGCAGGGTCGACTGGTCTGGGTTTGCCGATGTTGTTTCCGGTGCCTAGGTCGATGCCGTGTGGTCCGTCCGGTTTCATTTATTATTGAATCGTAGTGGTTGGATACAACTGAGTGGCTTGCTAGGCCATTTCAGAGGGCATTTAAGAGTCAACCACATTGCTGTGGGTCTGGGGTCACATCTTGGCCAACCAGGTAAGGACAGCAGGTTTCCTTCCCTGAAGGACATTAGTGAACCAGATGTGTTTTTACAACAATCGACAATGGTTTCCTGGCCATCATTAGACTAGCTTTTATAGTGGACATTACCACTATGCCCCAATTTCCCCTCAACCATTTAGCCAATTTAGTCTTAAAAGTTGACGTTGTCTCTGCTTCAAACATTAACTTTGATTGTGAAGTCAACAGCCTCACAACCATTTGTGTCAATGTTTTTTCCTGTTCTCTTTGCTATATCACCCAACATCCGTGCATATGCACTTAGAATATCAGCAGGAATCAGTGGCCAACACTAAGAAGAAGGGGCCCTAGTTGATTTTTCCCCCTCCTTTGACTGGAATTAGTTAAACTAGCACTAGACTAGAAGTTGAATCTGGAACATTTCTAAACTGTATGATTCAACAGCCATTGTGGTCCTACTAAGATTTTATATGAATTTATCATTACATCTTGATTTTTAAATTCTATAATTTCTGCTATAAAACAGAGTATTTAACTTGCTTTTTATGACCTTATCCACTTGATATGTTGCTTTTCATGTCTTGTGAATCAAGACCCCCAAATCTCTCTACTTTTCCACATCACTCAACCTTCCCCATTCAAAGTAAAATACTTTTTTTAACTAAAATATATCAACTCATTGAATTTCATCTGCCACTTTTTGAATCAATATTCCCTTATAAGTGGCCTTAGGTTCTCAATTATTTATGATGTCCTCTATTTTATTCTTATCTGAAAATTTGGACATAACTCCTTCTAGCATTCTTCTAGCATCCACATTATTAATGACCAATGTGAATAGAGCTGGTCCAACCACAGAAACCTGTGAACCACTCCTCTTCTCTGGTTTCTGTTTATAAAAAGAATCCTTGACCCCACTGTCCTTGCAAATTACTGCCCCTGGCTGAATTATTCCAGCTCCTGCCAATCTCGATGAGCTTCAAAAACAGCGGGGGGCATGCACGGGATTTACTCCGTGGAGCTGCCGTGATATTTAGTGTGGTGGCTCATTTACATGGCCGGAGTGGACTACCCCTGCCGACGACGTAGGAGGGGGCGGGCGCCATGAGGCCCTGCCACCGGCGGTAATATGAGGAAGGGCCTTCCCGGCATCAAGGCCCGTGGTGGGCCTCTCCCGGAGGTATTTTCTGGGCCACCCTGCCACGACCCCTGATGTTGGGGGCCTGGTAAAATTCAGTCCATAATCTCCAACCTCCCTTTCCTCTCAAATCCTTGAACGTTTTGTTGTCTCCCAAATCTGTGCCCATCCTTCCCAGAACTCCATGTTTGAATCCCTCTAATCAGATTTCCTCCCCTGCCAGAGTACCGAATCAGCTCTTATCAAAGCCACAAATGACATCCCATGTGACTGTGACAAAGGTAGATTTTCCCTCCTCATCCTTCCCAACCTTTTTGCAGCCATTGACATGGTTGTCCACACCATCCTCCTCCAACGCCTCTCCACTGTCATCCAGCTGAGTGGGACTGCTCTCACCTGGTTCCATTCTTATCTATCTAATTGTAGCCAGAGAATCACTTGCAATGGTCTCTTCCTGCTCCTGCACTATTACATCTGGTGTTCCCGAAGGATTTATGCTTGGCCCCTCCTATTTCTCATCAGCAAGCTACTCCTTAATGACATCATCCAAAGGCACCACATTAGTTTCCACATTTATACTGACAAAACTCAGCTCTACCTCACCATCATCTCTCTTGACTCCTCCACTGTTACTAAATTATCTGACATCTAGTACTGGATAAACAGAAATTTTCTCCAATTAAATATTGAGGAGACCAGAGCTATTGTTTCCAGTTCCCGCTCCAAACTCCGTTCCCTAGTTATCAACTCCATTCCGCTCCCTGGCAACTGTCTGAGACTAAACCAGACTGTTTGCAACATTGGTATCATATTTAATCCTGCAATGAACTTCTGATCACACATTCACGCCATCACTAAGTCCACCTATTGTCACCTCTGAAACATCACCAGACTTTGCCCCTGCCTCAACTCATCTGCTACTGAAGCCCTCATTCATGCCTTTGTTACCTCTAGACTTGACTATTCCAATGCTGGTCTCCCACATTCTACCATCCATTAAATTGAGGTCATCCAAAACACTGCTATCCTAACTTGCACCAAGTTTTGTTTCCCAATCACCCTGTGTTCGCTGACCCACATTGGCTTCCAGTCAAGCAACATATTGATTTAAATTTCTCATTCTTATTTTCAAATCTCTCCATGGCCTTGCCCCTCCCTATCTCTGTAATCTCCTCTAGCCCCACAACCCTCTGCGACCTCAGTGTTCCTCGAACTCTGGCCACTTGAGCATCGCTGTTTTAATTGTTCCACCATTGATGGCCGTACCTTCGGTTGCCTTGGCCCGAAGCTCTGGAATTCCTTCCCTTCACCTCTCTACCTCGTTTTCCTCCTTTAAGACACTTCTTAAAACCTATCCCTTTGTCCAAACTTTTGGCCATTTGATCTAATATCTCCTTATGTAGCTCAGTGACACATTTTGTTTTACAATGCTCTTGAAGCACTTTGGGACACTATATAAATATGAATTGTTGTTGTTTCCCTCCTTATAACAAGTTTTTAATCCAAATTTCTACTCTTCCTTAATTCCATGCTACTTAATCTTCTCCAATAGTGTCTTATTAAAGGCTTTGTGAAAGTCCATGTACACAAATCCACTGTAGTTCTCCCATCCACCAAATCTGTCACCTTCTCAAAGAACTGTATTAACAGCATTTATATAGCACCTTTTAATGTAGATTAGATTAGAGATACAGCACTGAAACAGGCCCTTCGGCCCACCGAGTCTGTGCCGAACATCAACCACCCATTTATACTAATCCTACACTAATCCCATATTCCTACCAAACATCCCCACCTGTCCCTATATTTCCCTATCACCTACCTATACTAGTGACAATTTATAATGGCCAATTTACCTATCAACCTGCAAGTCTTTTGGCTTGTGGGAGGAAACCGGAGCACCCGGAGAAAACCCACGCAGACACAGGGAGAACTTGCAAACTCCACACAGGCAGTACCCGGAATCGAACCCGGGTCCCTGGAGCTGTGAGGCTGCGGTGCTAACCACTGCGCCACTGTGCCGCCCATAGGAAAGCATTTTTTAGAATTAGAATATTACAAGATGCTTTATAGTAATGTAAAGAGGCAAACATTGACAGCATCAAAGGGGGGGATACTAGGAATGTTGACTAAAAGCTTGGTGAAAAAAGGTAATCTGTAAAGAGGGTCGTAAATGAGAACAGGCAGAAGGTTCAGGGAATAAATTCCACAGTGTAAGACCTGGAGGGCAGAAGGCATACGAACATATGAATTAGGAGCAGAAGTTTTTTTTTTATTCATTCATGGGATGTGGGCGTCGCTGGCCAGGCCAGCATTTATTGCCCATCCCTAATTGCCCTTGAGAAGGTGGTGGTGAGCTGCCTTCTTGAACCGCTGCAGTCCATTTGGAGTAGGTATACCCACAGTGCTGTTAGGAAGGGAGTTCCAGGATTTTGACCCAGCGACAGTGAAGGAACGGCGATATAGTTCTAAGTCAGGATGGTGTGTGACATGGAGGGGAACTTTCAGGTGGTGGTGTTCCCAAGCATTTGCTGCCCTTGTCCATCTAGTTGGTAGAGGTCGTGGGTTTGGAAGGTGCTATCTAAGGAGCCTTGGTGCATTGCTGCAGTGCATCTTGTAGATGGTACACACTGCTGCCACTGTGCGTCGGTGATGGAGGGAATGAATGTTTGTAGATGGGGTGCCAATCAAGCAGGCTGCTTTGTCCTGGATGGTGTCGAGCTTCTTGAGTGTTGTTGGAGCTGCACCCATCCAGGCAACTGGAGAATATTCCATCACACTCCTGACTTGTGGCTTGAAGATGGTGGACAGGTTTTGGGGAGTCAGGAGGTGAGTTACTCGCCTCAGGATTCCTAGCCTCTGCCCTGCTCTTGTAGCCACGGTATTTATACGGCTACTCCAGTTCGGTTTCTGGTCAATGGTAGCCCTTAGGATGTTGATAGTGGGGGATTCAGCGATGGTAATGCCATTGAATGTCAAGGGGAGATGGTTAGATGCTCTCTTGTTGGAGAATGTCATTGCCTGGCACTTGTGTGGCGCGAATGTTACTTGCCACTTATCAGCCCAAGCCTGGATATTGTCCTGGTCTTGCTGCATTTCTACACAGACTGCTTCAGTATCTGAGGAGTCACGAATGGTGCTGAACATTGTGCAATCATCAGTGAACATCCCCACTTCTGACCTTATGATTGAAGGAAGGTCATTGATGAAGCAGCTGAAGCTGGTTGGGCCTAGGACACTACCCTGAGGCAGTGATGTCCTGGAGCTCAGCTGATTGACCTCCAACAACCGCAACCATCTTCCTTTGCGCTAGGTATGACTCCAGCCAGCGGAGGGTTTTCCCCCTGATTCCCATTGACCTCAGTTTTGTTAGGGCTCCTTGATGCCATACTCGGTCAAATGCTGCCTGATGTCAAGGGCAGTCACTCTCACCTCACCTCTTGAGTTCAGCGCTTTTGTCCATGTTTGAACCAAGGCTGTAATGAGGTCAGGAGCTGAGTGGCCCTGGCGGAAACCAAACTGAGCATCACTGAGCAGGTTATTGCTAAGCAAGTGCTGCTTGATGGCACTGTCGATGACACCTTCCATTAATTTACTGATGATTGAGAGTAGGCTGATGGGGCGGTAATTGGCCGGGTTGGACTTGTCATGCTTTTTGTGTACAGGACATATCTGGGGAATTTTCCACATTGCAGGGTAGATGCCAGTGTTGTAGCTGTACTGGAACAGCTTGGCTATGGGCGCGGCAAGCTCTGGAGCACAGGTCTTCAGTACTATTGCTGGAATATTGTCAGGGCCCATAGCCTTTGCAGTATCCAGTGCCTTCAGTCCTTTCTTTATATCACGCGTCGTGAATCGAATTGACTGAAGTCTGGCATCTGTGATCCTGGGGACTTCAGGAGGAGGCCGAGATGAATCATCAACTTGGCACTTCTGGCTGAAGATTGTTGCAAATGCTTCAGCCTTATCTTTCGCACTGATGTGCTGAGCTCCCCCATCATTGAGGATGGGGATATTTGTGGAGCCACCTCCTCCAGATAGTTGTTTAATTGTCCACCAGCATTCACGGCTGGATGTGGCAGGACAGCAGAGCTTAGATCTGATCCGTTGGTTATGGGATCGCTTAGCTCTGTAAATCGCATGCTGCTTATGCAGTTTGGCACACAGATAGTCTTGTGTTGTAGCTTCACCAGGTTGACACCTCATTTTGAGGTATGCCTGGTGCTGCTCCTGGCATGCCCTCCTGCACTCTTCATTGAACCAGGGTTGGTCTCCTGGCTTGATGGTAATGGTAGAGTGGGGGATATGCCGGGCCATGAGGTTACAGATTGTGGTTGAGTACAATTCTGCTGCTGCTGATGGCCCACAGCATCTCATGGATGCCCAGTTTTGCATTGCTAGATCTGTTCGAAATCTATCCCATTTTGCACGGTGATAGTGCCACACAACACGATGGAGGGTATCCTCAATGTGAAGGCGGGACTTTGTCCCCACAAGGATTGTGCGGTGTTCACTCCTACCAATACTGTCATGGACAGATGCATCAGTGGCAGGCTGATTGGTGAGGACGAGGTCATGTATGTTTTCCCCTCTTGTTGGTTCCCTCACCACCTGCCGCAGACCCAGTCTAGCAGATATGTCCTTTAGGACTCAGCCAGCTTGGTCAGTAGTGGTGCTACCGAGCCACTCTTGATGATGGACATTGAAGTCCCCCACCCAGAGTACATTTTGTGCCCTCGCCGCCCTCAGTGTTTCCTCCAAGTGCTGTTCAACATGGAGGAGTACTGAGTCATCAGCTGAGGGATGGTGGTAGGTGGTAATCAGCAGGAGGTTTCCTTGTTCATGTTTGATCTGATGCCATCAGACTTCATGGGGTTCAGAGTCTATGTTGAGGACTCCCAGGGCAACTCCCTCCTTCCTGTATACCACTGTGCCACCACCTCTGGTGGGTCTGTTCTGCCGGTGGGACAGGATATACCCGGGGATGGTGATGGCAGTGTCTGGGACACTGGTAAGGTATGATTCCGTGAGTATGACTATGTCAGGCTGTTGCTTGACTAGTCTGTGGGACAGCTCTCCCAACTTTGGCACATTCCCCCAGGTGTTAGTAAGGAGGACTTTGCAGGGTCGACAGGGCTGGGTTTGCCGTTGTCGTTTCCGGTGCCTAGGTCGATGCCGGGTGGTCCGTCCGGTTTCATTCCTTTTTATTGACTTTGTAGCGGTTAGATACAACTGAGTGGCTTGCTAGGCCATTTCAGAGGGCATGTAAGAGTCAACCACATTGCTGTGGGTCTGGAGTCACATGTAGGCCAGACCAGGTAAGGACAGCAGATTTCCTTCCCTAAAGGACATTAGTGAATCAGATGGGTTTTTACAACAATCGACAATGGTTTCATGGCCATCATTAGACTAGCTTTTTAATTCCAGATTTATTAATTGAATTCAAATTCCACCTTCTGCTGTGGTGGGATTTGAACCCATGTCCCCAGAGAAATACCCTGGGTCTCTGGGTTATTAGTCCAGTGACAATACCACCACGCCACCGCCTCCCCGAAGTAGGCCATTTGGCCCTCCGAGTCTGCTCTGCCATTCAATAAGGTCATGGCTGATCTGTTTGTGTTTTGAATTCCACACTCCCATCTACCCCCGATAACCTTTGATTCCTTTGCCTAACAAGAATCTATTTATCTCCGCCTTAAAATTATTCAATGACCCCGCCTCCACCACCTTCTGAGGCAGAGAGTTCCAGAGTCGCACAACCCTCTGAGAGAAAACATTTCTCCTCATCTCTATCGTAAAAGGGTGACCCCTAATTTTAAAATAGTGCCCCCTACTTCTGGACTCACCCACAAGAGGAAGCATCTTTTCCACATCCACCTTGTCGAGACCGTTCAGGATCTTATAAACTTCAATCAAGTCTCCCCTCACTCTTCTAAACTCCAGTGAAAACAAGCCCAGTCTCTCCAACCTTTCCTCATAAGACAACCTGCTCATTCCAGTTATCAATCATGGCCTTCAATGGTGGGGTGAAGGAAGTAGGGGATGCGTAAGAGATCAGAATTGGAGATCAGTGAGACAGAGACTGAGAAAGAAAAACACAGAGACAGAGAGAGAGGTGATGGGTGGGCAGGAATTATGAACATACTAACAATGACGTTCATACAATTGCGATACCATGTGTACCACAATTATACACTGCTCACCTCACCTGAAACCATGGAATCTTCTGGTCGGTGTGAAATACATAATAAAAACCCAGGACAATTTGGGGGGAAAATCTGGGAAATTCCTCACTGGCCCATCACATCAGTGCAAAAAACAAGGCTGAAGCATTTGCATCCATCTTCAGCCAGAAGTGTCTAGTGGATGATCCATTTTGGCATCCTCCTGAGGTCCTCAGAATCATAGATGCCAATCTTCAGCCAATCTGATTCACTCCACGTGATATCAAAAAACGACTGAAAGCACTGGATACTGCAAAGGCTATGGGCCCTGACAACATTCTGGCAATAGTACCGAAGACTTGTGCTCCAGAACTAGCCGTGCTCCTAGACAAGCTGTTCCAGTGTAGCTACAACACTGGCATCTACCTGGTAATGTGAAAATTGCCCCGGTATGTCCTGTCCACAGAAAGCAGGACAAATCCAACCCGGCCAATTACTGCCCTTTCGGTCTTCTCTCAATCATCAGCAAAGTGATGGAAGGGGTCGTCAACAGTGCTATCAAGCAGCACTTACTGAGCAATAACCTGCTCACTGAAGCTCAGTTTGGGTTCCGACAGGGCCACTCCGCTCCTGACCTCATTACAACCTTGGTCCAAACATGGACAAAAGAACTGTATTCCAGAAGTGAAGTGAGAGTGACTGCCTTCGACATCAAGGCAGCATTTGACCGAGTATGGCATCAAGGAGCCCTAGCAAAACTGGAGACAATGGGAATTGGGGAAACTTTCCACTGGTTGGAGTCATACCTAGCGCAAAGGAGGATGGTTGTGGTTGTTGGAGGTCAATCATCTCAGTCCCAGGACATCACTACAGGAGTTCCTCAGGGTAGTGTTCTAGGCCCAAACACCTTCAGTTGCTTCATCAATGACCTTCCCTCCATCATAAGGTCAGAAGTCCGCTGATGATTGCACAATGTTAAAGTCATAGAATCATAGAAAGTATATGGCACAGAAAGAGGCCACTTGGCCCATCTCAGCATCATTTGCAACTTTTCAGATTCTGAAGCAGCCCATATCCAGATGCAGCAAGACCTGGATAACATTCAGGGTTGGGCTGATAAATGGCAAGTAACATTCGCGCCACACAAGTGCCAAGCAATGACCATCTCAAACAATAGAGAATCTAACCACCTCCCCTTGACGGTCAATGGCATCACCATCGCTGGGTCCCCCACTATCAATATGCTGGTGTTAACATTGACCGGAAACTGAACTGGACTAGCCACATAAATACTGCGGCTACAAGAGCAGGTCAGAGGCTAGAAATTCTACGGCGAGTAACTCACCTTCTGTCTCTCCAATGCCTGTTCATCATCTACAAGGCACAAGTCAGGGGTGTCATGGAATACTTGCCTGGATGGATGCTGCCCCAACAACTCTCAAGAAGCTCGCACCATGTAGGACAAAGCAGCCCGCTTGATTGGCACGTCACCCAACACCTTCAACATTCACTCCCTTCACCACCGATGCACCGTGGCAGCAGTGTATACCACCTACAAGATCCACTGCAGCAACTTATCAAGGCTCCTTTGACAGCACCTTTTAAACCTGCGACCTCTACAACCTAGTAGGACAAGGGCAGCAGGTGCATGGAAACACCACCACCTGCAAGTTCCCCTCCAAGCCACTCACGATCCTGACTTGGAACTATATTGCTGTTCCTTCACTGTCACTGGGTCAAAATCTTGGAACTCCCTTCCTAACAGTACTTTCGGTGTACCTACGCTCCAAGGACTGCAGTGGTTCAAGAAGGCAGCTCACTACCACCAAGGGCAATTAGGGATGGGCAATAAATGCTGGCCTAGACAGGGATCAAGGGATATGGGGAAAAAGTGGGAACAGGGTACTGAATTAGATGATCAGCCATGATCTTTTTTGAATGGCAGAGCAGGCCCGAAGGGCCATATAGCCTACATCTGCTCCTATTTGCTATGTTTCAATGTTTCTAGCCAGCGATGCCCACATCCCATGAACGAACATTAAAAAAAAATCCACTCTCAGTAGAATCCTAAATATTATTACTAGGGCCTCCATTATTTTTTGTCCCATATCCTATGGGATACTTGGATGTATCCCGTCAAGGGTGGATATTTTGTTCTCCTCTAGCTTAACTAACTTTTAAGACTTTTATTTATTATATCTCTTCTTGCTTTTAGCCAATTCAGAATTTACCTCCTCTCCCAATATCCTTCTCTTTTGTAAACACTGAATGAAAGTACATGTCATATCCCTGCCAATTTCATTTATCCTGAGATTCTACTTCATTTAACAATTCTCTTAGTGATAAGTTTGGAAAATACTTTATAGTTCTTTTAATTTCTTTAACGTCCTTTACTCATAATTATTCCATATGGCAAATTAGTCCGACTTACAAAATCAAGCTATCCTTGTGTTTTATGATCAATGTTGCATGGAACAAAAGAAACAGGAGGGCCAGGTGTTGCACCGTACTGTATAGACTATAGAGCTTTAATTGTTATAAAGATAGAATTAGCAGTTCATAAAAGCAGAGATACTGAGCCTGCAGGTGTTAGGATTGTTGACTGGCCAGCTGGTATGAACCATATAAAAGATATGTTCCACATATGCTACACCAACATCTTCAATACTCTCTGTACACAAGCAAATAAAAGTGTACTCAAATGAGTCTGTACACATGTTAAGAATTTCATTCCCTCTCCTCCATTTACTCCGTCCCTGTTTCGATCAATGTGTGTGTACTTAAAATCTCTTGGAACTATTCCTCTCCCTGATATATCTACAGATTTCCTCTTCGGTTTCCCTCTCTCAATTGAAGGACTGTAGAACAAGCCAAGTAATGTAAAAATCCTCTTTTTATCTTTGATCTCTAGCTATATGAGTCTCCCTGAATCACTTTTTGTGCACATCCATTCTCTCCGGAATATGTATTCCCTCCTTTACCAATATTGACACTTTACCTCCTATGCTGTTCTCGGTACTGGAGTGAGGTTTAGCCAAGTTTAATAAGAAATATGAGGCCAAGACTGAGACAGAAGCAGCATACTGTTGAACATATGGAGTCGTCTTTATTCTGTTTTACTCTCACTTTCTCTTTCAGCTCCCTCTGCTGGCTTATGTGTGCATGGTAGCCTCAATTGAACAATATGTACAATGCAATTTTCAAAACATTACATCTTTTTTTATTATTCTGTTCTTTTTTTCCTTGTATTTAACACTTGTTTTCCCACGATTTTGCTTTGTTTTGTCTGAGCACCGGGTAAGATTTTAACTCGCTCAAAACCCACCTATTGCACAGAATTAAAATCAGGCCCCTCGTTTTTTTTTCATCTCAATTTTTCCTTCCTATAACTGGTTGATTTCTTCCTATGCTCCCTACATTCCCTCTATATTCTCTTCCTTTTCCTAAAATCTTTTTTATTTGTATATTAATCAAATCTGTTTCCGCCTTCTCTATTTTCTCTTTTTGAGCGCTTCTATTTTGCGTGCCCCTTCCGAGTTTGAATGCTTCTTCATTTTCCTATTTGTGAATTGTATCAATTTATCAACTCCCTTCCTACTCAGCTGTTGCTCATCCTTTGGAATAGTTCCAATCTTCCCTAGAGCTGAAGCCAATGGCCCATAAAATGGAAACCCTTTTCCTGACGCCAACCCTCCTTCGCTTGCTCCCTTTCCATCCCTCCTTCATTTTGCTCTCTTACCCCTCTTCCACTTTGCTCTCTTTCTCCTCCTCTGCTTTGCTCTCTTTTGTCCCTCCTTCGCTTTTCTCTTTATCCCCCCTCCTTCACTTTGGTCTCTTCCCCTTCTTCGCTTTGCTCTCTTCCCCTCCTTCACTTTGCTCTCTTTCCTCCCTTTACTTTGCTCTCTTCCCCTTGTTCATTTTGCTATCTGACCTTCCTCTCTCTTCACCTTCCTTCTCTCCTCTCTCTCCTGCTTCACTTTTCTTTCAGCGTTACTTTATTTCTATTCCCACTTACGTCTTTAATTCCTTGCTTTCCTACAATTTCCCCTCCCCCTCTCCTCCTTTACTTGTCTTTCTTTGCACCTGTCACTTTGCTGTTTTTCTGCTCTTTCGTGCCTCTTTCAACTGCTTCTGGAACTGCTTCCTGCTGCAGGAAGAGTTGGATGAGAATATTAAAAATAGCTGAGGAAAGAAAGCTGGCTCAACTGTCCAAACCATCCTGGGTTGCAGTAATGCCAGATGTGACCAGTTTGTGCTGCCAGAAAGTTGATATTGCCGTATTGCCAGCGATCAGGGAATTACCTTTAACTTCTTTGAAGCGCTTATTGTGCCTTTCCTATCTCAGTAAAAATACAGTACAAGCATTTAAACTAAACTTCAAACTACTTCCCAGATCACAGATAGCAATGTAGTAAAATGACCTTCCTCGGAAAAGAATGAGGGTGGGAGGGAGAAGAATGCACCAGCTGTTGGGACGTGGATGGGCCAGGTTAGAAGTGGAAAATGTGGAAAGACCAGCAGCACTCAGATAATCTTAAAAAAAATCAATGTTTATCACACCCCAGACCTAACACTTCAGGTGAAACCAAACTTGGAGGTGTGGCAACCTGTGAGGATACCTATCAACTGCAACAGGACATAGGCTAGCAGAATGGGCAGACAAGTGATGAGAGGAATTTAATACTGACAAGTGTGAGGTGATGCATTTTGGCAGAAGGGATAGGGAGAGGCAATATAGACTAAATGGCACAGTTCTAAAGAGTGTGCAGGAACAGAGGGACCTTTGAAGGTGGCAGAACCTATTGAGAGGGTAGTTAGTAAAGCATATGGGATCTTGGGCTTCATAAATAGAGGTATTGAGTATAAAAGCAGGAAAGTTATGCTGAACCTTTATAAAGCTCTGGTTAGGCCCCGACTAGAGTATTGCATCCAGTTCTGGTCACCACACGTTAGGAAGGATATGAGGGTGCAGAGGAGATTTACCAAAATGGTTCCAGGGATGAGGGAATTTAGTTACAAGGATGGTTGGAGAATCTGGGATTGTTTTCCTTGGAGCAAAGGAGATTGAGGGGAGTTTTGCTAGAGGTGTACAAGATTATGACAGGTTTAGAGAAGGTAGACAAAGAAAGGCTGTTCCCAATAGCTGATGCCACAAGGACTAGGAGTCATAGATTTAAGGTTTGGCGCAAGAAATACAGGGGGATGTGAGGAAGAAATGTTTTCCGCAGCAAGTAGTAATGACCTGGAACTTGCTGCCTATGAGGGTTGTGGAAGCAAAGATGATGAATGATTTCAAAAGGCAATTGGATGTGCACTTGAGGAAAATGAACTTGCAATGCTATGGCGATAGAGCGGGGGAATAGGACTGATTGAATTGCTCTATAGAAAGGCGGCACGGACTTGATGGGCCAAATAGCTGCCTTCTGTGCTGTAACGACTTTATGACTGTCATATTTTGTATAAAATGTCAACAAATTACAAGGAACAACCTTAAAAATATTTCATTTCCTGTTGTTTTTCTGACCTTGAGATAACAAGGAGAGAACCAAAGAGTTGTCAATCTAGGGAAATTTCCAACAGTAACACTAACTAGACTTTAATTGACCATGTGAACACGTGACCAGTGGTCTTGGAGTCAGATAAAGTTAGAAACTAAACATCACGGGTTAGCTTTCGATGTATCTCTACCCATTTTACAAGTGTGACGCTGACAGCTGCCCACAGAGTTTTCACGGGCTGTTGAGCAAAGACTTGCTGTCTAGTCTAGCACAGTGCCCTCCACAGGAAATCTGTGGCATGTGTGAGCAGGGGAAGCTATAGTGTGGCCCTTCACAATAATGACTTGACAGCTGTGGTCAGATGTGTTTTTTAATTTTTTCCCTATGTTGCAGAAAGTGCCACCACTTTGAGGTGCCCTCACGGTCTCCTGCCTGCCTCAGTTGCGTCCACCACTCCCAGTGGGGCTGCCAGCTGGACATCGCTGCAGGCCCTCCTATTGGGCTTCTCAGTTCCTTGGCCTGCCTGCTGTCCTTAACTGGACAGGGCTCCTGGTGACAGCTTCTTAATTGGCCGGCTCCAGGAAGATCATGATTGATGTCCCGCCACAGCCACTTTGGGTTCCCAACCCAGAATTGAGGCCGACGTTAGGATAGCGATCCGACTGGGAGCATTCAGCTTGCAAAGTGTAAATCAGGAAATATAGATTAGATTTAACTCGTGTATGGAAAGCAAATGCAGAGCAAGAAAGAAAGGTGGGATTAAGACAGAGAAATAAGAGACAACCAGAAAAAATAAAAATATATTTTATTTTAACTTTTTAAAATCTCCAATACTAATTAAATTCTGAAGGAATGAGACTCCACACTTGTAAATTTAAATTTTCAGTGCCAGAGAGGTTATATGGCAATAATTATGACTTATCACACCATTTAAAATTCACTTACACCTGTATGTACCAGCCAAAACTTTTTCTGTCATGTTTAGTGGGTATCTTGTGTGTAAGTACCTCAACTTCACGCCCCTACATGGATTTTACTGCTGAATCTATCAGTGAGGTACCGTTATAGCACAGCCAGTGGAGAAGCATGGTAAGCCAGACTGCAACTTCTGCGTTAGACTGTGCATGCGCGGATTCCAGAAGTTGCTGTTCGATTTACTTCATAATAACAGTGAGCACTGTTAGCCTCACTGTCATTTCAATGCAACGTCTGAGCCAATATATTTTATTGATCATTGTTGTAGGATACTTTTGTGAAAATGGGCTGCATCGGCATCTGAAGGGCCATATGACACCCACTCAACAAATCATGGCAACAACAGACAGCAAGGACCCAGCAGCAGAACTATTTAAAGGGTTTATCCTCCAAACAGGTTTATTGTTCATTTGTCCTTTCAAGTTGCTGGATAAATTCTGGGTGTTTTTGGCCTATTTGTGCCTTTTACGTCTTAATTCAGATTTCGGTTATCATGATTTTGCTGGTGCTGGACCGCTTATGTCTGACTTCAAAAGTTTTATTGCAGTCATGGGTGGTCTGTTTTCTCTGCCTTTGGGGCTGAAGGATGAGGGGACACAGCGAAGGAAAGAAAAGGAGGAGCTGGGAGAAGGAAGGCACAGTGCAGCAGACCATGTGTCTGCATGAGGATGACACCTGCACTGCATAAAGTCGGCTGTCACCAAGCTACAATTCGAGCTCGAAACGGGCCAGACAGCACTGCCCGTGGCTGTCAAGGTTGTAACAGTCTCCTTCCAGGCTGCAGCAGGTGACGTCAATGACACAGCAGTGCACAGCAAAAAATATCAGCAATATCTTGCACTATGTATGCCAGAAGGAATACCTCCATCACCATGACAATAGACAGAGTGCAGCAGGATGAGAGAGCATTAGGCTTTGCCCGCACAGCAGGCTTCCCCATTGTGTAAAGTGCCATAGACTGACTTACATTGCCTTCTGTGCTCCACACCACCATCCTGGCATGCTTCTGAATAGAAAGGGATTCCACTGTCTCAATTTCCAGCTTGTTTGTGACTACCGATTACGTTGGAAAAGCAGTCATCCTAACACAGGCACATTTAGATTAAGCAGCCAGTATGGAATGCAAAGAACTCAAATTTGATGTGACAGCTGCTGAAGGGCAACAATGATAACAAGTGCTTTTATATATTCTGGGTCTAAGCCTACCATAATTAGGTTGCAAAGCAGCAAACTGATGTGGCTGAATTTCCACATCTCCAACTGGTCATGTAGTATGCCTACATTATAGTCACCCAGGATGGTGGCAATACAATATGGTGAATTGTGTTGTTTAGCTTGCCACCTGTTGTCTACCTCATAGCTCAAATCCCGCTGGTTGCTCGCCCAAAAGTTAAAATCAAGCCCTCTAAAATTAGGTAAGTGGAGTGCATCCCCATGATGGGGGGGAGGGGAGCAGGAAAGCTGTACTTTTCAAATTAGGAAAACAGAAATCTATTTGTGTAGATTTCACAAATGTTCTTAAACGTGGTGATGGGTTTCCCTGCACATCTGACACTAGCTGATCAAACAAAATTATGAGTTGAATATTAATATGAATATTAATCATGGAAGAAATAAATATCTGCTTTTTTTTCTACTTTGCTAGGTGGATTGATAATTGTTAAACTAGCAGAGACCTGCAAAACATTTGCGGAGGCAACGATCCCTTCGGAATGCTGACAGGGACACCCTCCACGACACCCTGGTCCACTCCTCCATTACCCCCACCACCTCGTCCCCGTCCCATGGCACCTTCCCCTGCAATCGCAGGAGGTGTAATACCTGCCCATTTACCTCCTCTCGCCTCACTATCCCAGGCCCCAAACACTCCTTTCAGGTGAAGCAGCGATTTACTTGTACTTCTTTCAATGTAGTATACTGTATTCGCTGCTCACAATGTGGTCTCCTCCACACTGGGGAGACCAAACGCAGACTGGGTGACCGCTTTGCGGAACACTTCCGCTCAGTCCGCAAGCAGGACCCTGAGCTTCCGGTTGCTTGCCATTTCAACACTTCCCTCCTGCTCTCGTGCTCACATCTCTGTCCTAGGATTGCTGCAGTGTTCCAGTGAACATCAACGCAAGCTCGAGGAACAGCATCTCATTTACCGATTAGGCACACTACAGCCTGCCGGACTGAACATTGAGTTCAATCATTTCAGAGCATGACGGGCCCCCCATTTTACTTTCATTTTCAGTTTTTTTTTCTTTTCTTTTTTACATTTTTTACAACTTTTTTTTTCATGTTTATTTCATTTCATC
Source organism: Heterodontus francisci (assembly GCF_036365525.1). Lineage (NCBI taxonomy): Eukaryota > Metazoa > Chordata > Chondrichthyes > Heterodontiformes > Heterodontidae > Heterodontus > Heterodontus francisci. The sequence continues at coordinate 67,878,290 of NC_090384.1, forward strand.
TTAGTTTGTTCAGTTTGCTTACCCACTTTTTTGTTCATGTTTGTACTTGCTGCTGTTCAACCTTCAGTCCGTTAACACCCTATTTGTACTAATGCTTTGTCTTTCAACACCCCATTAACATATTGTTTGCCTTTGCTCCATGACCTTTTGGTCAGCTATGTGGCCTTGTCCAACCTACACCTTCTCCTTTGTTATCTCTTGCCCCACTCCCGCCTCACTTGCTTATAACCTTTGACATTTCTAATATGCGCTAGTTCCGAAGAAGGGTCACTGACCCGAAACGTTAACTCTGCTTCTCTTTCCACAGATGCTGCCAGACCTGCTGAGTGGTTCCAGCATTTCTTGTTTTTGTATACTATTTCCTTGAATCTGCCTGTTATAATTTCAGCATCTATCATCAAAGAAAACAGCTTCCTAACTACCAATCTTGTTTCATGACAAAGTTCTTGTTTAGGATTCAAGTTTCGTAGCAGAATTACATACAACTGCTCCTTTCTTGAGTCTAAGTTTGTGCGGTGGCATGTCCATTGGAGTTAAGCTGTGTAGAAACTCTGCAGGGTTTAGAATGTTATCATCATCTTTGTCGATAGAATCAACACTGATATATTCTTTTAATTCACCTGACAGCTTTTCTAAAACTTTTTCATTCAAATCTAATGAATGTTCATTTTTAGCATGAATCGGTTTTGAATAATAAGTTGTATAAAATGATTGTCCCTGTCATTTTGCCACACTTAACCAATTCCATCATCTTATCCACCCCTCCCATGCCATCCCCCTCTCATGCCATCCCCATCCCACTCCTGCCATCCTCATCCCTCCCTTCAATCCCATCCCATCCCTTACAGAAACAATCTCTCCAGCCGGGGTAACTGTGTTGTTGGGCTCCCCTTAGCTCCACTGTTTTTACTGTCCACCTATCACCAACCCCACCGCCGCCACCATCAACCGTTGGCATGCACTCCGTTCCTCCACGTGTCTCATGTGCCTCCGCATGCACCGGGCACCACCCTCCAAATGAACCCAACAACAAATGCAGCCCTTAAACTGACCCGTCAAAACAGTCCAGACAGACAAAAGCTGAGTATTATTATTATAGATATATTCATTCCTGCTCCAAAATATTTTTAAGGAGATTCTGGTGAATTGGATATTTTTTTTAAAAAAACAAAATACAGTAGTCAAAACATCAAGTAAATGACTCAAAAGGCAGAAATAGAATTCCTGAGCCACCCAGAAGTGTATGATCCATTTATCTTGGTCCCTAAATTACTTACATTGGCCAGAGATAATCTCGGTAAAAAATGAAACAGTAAACCTAGTGGCTGAATACACAGCTCGAATTCAAAAAGAACCTTGCTGATAAGTCCAACAGGAGATGCCCATACTTGCTGGGGCCGGCCCAACACTTGGCTGAACTCTGAGGAATCCTTTCGTTTAGTACCTCTGCCATACAAAAGGTTTGACAAATAAACTTTCAGTGTCTTTGTGGTTTTGATAAAGAGGGTTTCTGACTTTCCAGAAAACTGTTTCTCACACTCATTATCTGAGATGGCTTTGTGACAATTTTTCTCCCACATATCTTTGAGCTTCACAGTGATCTGTGGATACATGCCAATAGAAATGCTGTCAAATTATGAAGCTCTCTTAGTCTCTGTTATTCAAAAAACAATTCCAGAAGAATGAGTGAGTATGAAATAAAGGATGACAAAATAGCAATAGAAATTTGCTTCTCCAGGTTTCAAGATTAAAGCAGAATCCAAACTTATCTTCCAGACTACCTTTGCCAATTTGATTTGTCCAGTCTATATGAAGATTAAAATCCCCCACAATTATTACATTGCCTTTGTTACAATTATTTCTTGCTTAATGTTCTTTCCAACTGTATAACTACTGTTAGGGGGCCTATAAACTACTCTCACCAATATTTTCTGACCCTTGTTATTCCTAATCTCCACCCATACTGATTCTACTTCATGATCTTTTGAGCCAAGATCCTTTCTCATGCATATCCTAATGTCGTCTTGTAGCACTACTAAGTGAGGTGAAGCTATGAATGTGAGGTATGAATACTGATTGATAGAGATTGTTGGTAGTGATTGGGGTGTGGTGATTTGAGCAGCTAGTGGGGTAGGATATGGTATTTGAAGATGCACTCACTGACCTTGACCACTCAGGTGTGATCATTGAACTTCTTTATGGCACTGTATCCAGGTCTTCGGGGCTTGACTCCTGGCATTGACAGCCACAGCTATCTGCTCCCACTGCCTTCTGAACCTGTATCTGGAGGGCCTCCTGGCTCCCTGTGCATACAGAACATCTCTCTGTTTTTCCACCTTCTCCACAACGCCTCCAGTGAAGCATTGGAAAACCTTGGAGCCCACTCTCTCCCATGCTGTTGAGCATTTCCCAGGTCAAAATCAGTTGTAGACTTCCAGCACCTGCTCCAGCCACAATGGACAACCTCTTTATGAGGTGCAGACTCACTTTAAATAGTGCAGGCTAGCTTTAACTGGCACCAGCCTCTCTCAATTTTAGGCTTCCTGCTGAATGGTGCAGCACTCTACAGCACAGTTAGTGCTGGCTGCACACTGCAATCATGTTAATCAGTAGGCAGCACGAAGTTGGCACACTGCCTGCATTACAATGAATAGACACTGGTTAATCGTGCATCCTAAGCCTTGCACCTGTTTTGGGGGCCATTGAATTTAGCTCCCAGTATCTGCCAATGCATTTGTCTGAGTCAACGTCTGCTACTCAAAACCCCCATGTCCTGCACGAAGTGCATAACGGTGTCCCTTCCTGTTGTACTTGCTATAAATGTCAATAACGTTAGATTTAAGGTATATGTTCTTTATATCCACAACCACAACGGCAAGAAAAAAATTCTCATTTGTTAACTTTGCATTTGTATTGTCTCATTCTGCAATCCCAGTTTGAGTTAAATAATCTGTTTACCTTTGTAAAACAAAGAAACATTAATGTTGGGATGGAGATTAAGAAAAAAAAAAGACTTGCATTTATATAGCAGCTTTCATGACTGCCAGACACCTCAAAGCACTTTACAGCCAAAGAAGTACTTTTGAAGTGTAGTCACTATGTAATTTTTAAAAATTCTTTTATGGGATTTGGGTGTCGCTGGCAAGACCAGCATTTGCTGCCCATCCCTAATTGTCCTTGAACTGAGTGATTTGCTAAGCCATTTCAGAGGGCAGTTAACAGTCAACCACATTGTTGTGGGTCTGGAGTCACATGTAGTTCAGACCAGGTAAGGACAGCAGATTTCTTTCCCTAAAGGATATTAGTGAACCAGATGGGTTTTTACCACAATCGATGATAGCTTCATGGCATCATTACTGAGACTAGGTTTCAATTGAATTTAAATTCTACCAGCTGCAGTGGTGGAATTTGAACCCTTGTCCCCAGGGCATTATCCTGGGCCTCTGGATTACTCATCCAGTGATAATACAATTATGCCACTGTCTCCCACTGTGAGAAAACACTACAGTCAATCAATTTGTGCACAGCAAATTCCCACATTGAGAGATAATGACCAGATAATCTGTTTTTGTAATGTTGATTGATGGATAAATATTGGCCAGGACACCAAGGATAACTCCCCTGCTCTTCTTTGAAATAATGTTATGAAATCTGTTATGTCCACCTGAGAGAGCAGACAGGGCCTTAGTGTAACGTCTCATCTGAAAGATGGTACCTCCATACTCACTCAGTACTGCACTGGTGTGCCAGTCTTGATTTTAGTGCTTAAGTCCTGGAGTGGGGCTTGAACCTTACAACCTTGTAATTCAGAGGCAAGATTGCTCCCAACTGAGCCACAGTTAGACAAAGTTTATGTTGAGATCCATTCCTTTTTCAGGCTCTGCTTAACGTTTTCATGTTTTTCCTAACTTGTAATCCATATAATTCTACTTTTGCCTGAATCAAAAATTGATCCAGTTCCCCTTGAATGCTTCAACTCAGCCAATATCTAATATACTAGGTGGCAGTTACTTGGAAAATCACATTAAATGTGAGAAATAATTCCTTAGGTTTACCAGTGGTTTCATTGGTTCACAATTTCATTATTTGGTTCATTTATCCTAATTTTACACAAAACACCTCTCTGCTATCAATGTACTTTTTTATGGTAGAAAGATTTCCAATGAAAGAAGCTTCTTTAACCTCTCTTGATGGCTCAATAATCAGGAACCTGGAATAATCTGTGTCCTTTTCCGAGTACCTTCCACTGCCTTTATGTTTTTAAGAACATAAGAAATAGGAACAGGAGTAGACCATGCGACGCCTGAAGCTTGCTGCGCCAGTCAATACAATCATGGCTGATCTTCTGCCTCATCTCCACTTTCCCGCCTGTTCCCCATATCCCTTGATTCCCTGAGAGACCAAAAATCTGTCTGAGTTTTGTAAGAATGGTTAAAAACATCTGCATACAGTTCTTTATATGTGAGTTCAATAATATTTTGCAGGATACTGGATATTAGGGCTGGATTTTACTGCCCGCCAATGTCGGGTTGTGGTGGGGAGGCCAGGAAAATGGCTCTGGGAGAGGCTTGCCATCGGGAAGGCCTGGCCCCTTATTGCCAGTGGTGGTGAGGCGTTGTGTTGGCCCCACCCCGCCGCCTGGCGGCGGCATCACAATTTGAATATGTTAATGTAGTTAAACTAATGAATTAAATACTTACCCGCTCCCGCCATCGGTCCCTGCTGTATTGGTGGTGGCGGCCAACACACTCGCGCCTTCGGATCTCCGTTGGGAGATCCGAGACAGAACACTGGTTGGAAGGGGGGAGTGTGTATTTTTTCAGGGTGGAGAGGGGGGTTTAAATGTTTTTAATTGGTCGAGGGGGTGGTGGGAAGGGGTCAAGTTCATAGTTTAGTAACTTATGTGGGGGGGAAGGTCAGAAGCACAAGATAAGTTTTTTTGGGGGGGAGAGGGCAAGTAATAAATTTAATGATAATTTGGGGGAGGGGTGGTGGGAGAGGGTCAGGATAACTTGATTTAATTTTTAACACTCGTAATTTAAAAATTTTAAATAAATGTAAGGGCTGGAAGCCCTTTAGAAATCGCATTGCCATGTTGCCGGGGATGGAACGCCCACCTCCTCTACGTCATCGGTTGGGGGGGTGCGGGGGTGTTGCGGTCTGCCCCAGCCATGTAAATGAGCCACCCTGTTTAATATCAGAGCGGTTCTGCAGCGTAAAGCACGTGCGTGCAGGCCACCATCTTTGAAAGCTGGTAAAATGCAGCCCTACTTTCCTTGAAGTTAAATTCTACTTGGATGTATAAAACTGTGCTGACATTTTTAACCTATATTCAACTGTTGTACAAAAATCCTTTTGCTGACTCTCCTGTTCCAACAATATACTTAGTCATTTTGTAATCATTTATATTTATAACACATATAACACATACTGCACATTTCCCGATATTAAACTTAAAGATTGCTCTTCCTTGTTGATCTTTTTAAATTTTATCTCTTGCAAACATTCTATGTTCCCTCACAACTTGGAATTCCCTGCATTTCAATGAACACTTTGCAAAAGCTTGATTAAAATAGAAGCCTTCTTTCCTAAGTAAATTTCAAAATGGAGGACAGATCTTTCTCATGGCAATCAGAAAGGACTTGCATTTATACAGTACCTTATCATGTCTCTGAAAAACTTCTCAAAGCAGCTCACACAAATTACTTTTCGACTGCAGTTGGTATATTGACTAATAAATGTTTGCTGAAAGATGGTATCACCTTGATATTAATACCCATTTCATAAGTTATGGTGGTGTTTAAAAGTCTGACTGTAACATGAAAGAATTCTCATGGCTAAGTAATTGCACAGATTACTTATGTCATTAGTTTTGGACTAAAGAATTTGATCTCCCGGTGTTAATTGAGAATCATATTGCCCTTTATAACATTGCATCATAACATTTTGCAAAAGGCTGCTTCGTCCAAAAGTCCTGACAATTGTAAAGTTGTGTAAGCAATACATTTAAGCATGTACTTTAACCCTTTATGGATTCATTCTCTTTTTTTCAGTATTATACTTCTAACATCTTATGGTATATTTGTGCTTAAGTATATTACACAACTTAAAACTAAATCTGGCTAGGACACAAAGTCTGATGATATGGTACTTACTGCCTTTTCAAGATGACAGCGACTTCAGTGGGCAAGGATGTAGGTTACAGTTCAATTTGCTATGAAAACTGCCATTCTTCTCTATGCACAACACAAATATGTTGGAAAAAAGTCCAACTTGTAACACCTGGACCTGGAATGCCTGCCCAATTGTAAGGCTCTGAAATCCTGGGAATCATAACTTCATAATACTAATGGAAAGAAGTTTGCCAAACCAGTTGGGACTTAGTAGAATTTTGTCTTTTGATTTTCCCTAATTGCTTCACACATCTATGCTCTATGGCTATGGCAAGTGCAGATTATAAATTCCATGGAATTGAAGTGATGTAAGGAGGAAGAAAAGTGCAGACATTTACTAGTTATAGATGGTTATAACATCAAATGACTGCTACACGTATAAAATTGAAGTGACAGAATCAGAGGTCATAATGGTACAGATAGTACAATATTTAGAAAATTGGTTTATGGGTGCACCTGCTTTCTTAAATATAAGAATACAGGCCAGAAAGCGAGAATAATAACTAGCTAGTCTTATACAGGTTGTGCATGGAACAAATCTGTCAAAAAATCTTGAATGTGACTGGAGGTTTTACTAAAGATTTGTACATGTATATTAAGGCAAGGCACTAAACTGGCTTAAGAAGGGCTGGCAGAACGACATGATGCAGGAGATGTTGACAACTTTTGGTGCATGACCATGCCTGCCAGAAATTTGTGATTGAATATATTTTCCATTCCAACACAACTTCCTATAAACCCACCGAGCAGGAAGTCAGAGCCAAATAAGTTTACAGCATAGGAGGAGGCAATTTGGCCCAACAATATCTGTGCTGACTCCTTAATGGAACAGCCAAAAACGAATCTCACTGCTCAGCATTCTCCACATAACCTTGTATCTTCCTCCAAATAATATTGTTGCTGCAACTACTTAACAGGTTTCCATCTAATATGAACTAAAGGGAAGGATAATGAAGCTGTCTACTATGTCTGTGTGATGGAGGGTTCCTGACACCAACTAGCCATATTTATGAGTGCCATCAACGTACACCTCCCCCGCAATCCTGATCAGCCCCTCCCCACTACCCTCCACTTTGGGGAAACTAGAGATTTGGTGAAATAGGACAGCCCTGTCATTGTCAATAACAGCAATTTATTTAGCACCTTTAATATAAAAAAAGCTCCCAGGCTGTTTCACAAACAATATGCAAACTTCGTACTGCCTGCTCACTTAAATGATAGTGGTGCGCAGCCCAGCACTAAACGTGCTGTTGCATGGCTGCATGCCTCAGCAGTGCTAAGTGTGTGAGGGTGACATGAGGCATAAGTCATGCATAGTAGAGAATGTTGGCAAGGTGATGAGGGTGTGGTGAATTGAGCTGTGTGTAAGGCTAATGGCTCAGTTGTAAGGATATGGCATTTGAAGATGAATTCACTGACCTGAACATTTGTATGAGATTTCATATTTATTATTTTTGCTTTACTTACAACTTGACTAGTATCCTCCAGTCTTTCCTATTCTTGAGCTGAGATTCTTGCTTTCATTTACATTTCAATCAAGAGATTACAGTCTGAAAAACATTCTGACACACTTTTTGGGACTCCCAAAGTTGATTTTGAAGAAGTTTGAGCAATTTGAAAGATTGCTTCATGTGTTTGCAATTCATGTTTAGCTACAACTCAATGAGTATGTAATTTTAAAAATATGGTACTGAAGATTTATTTTGGGACAATGAGGGAATTTAACCCTAACAAAGAGGACTGATGTAATTACAAACGAAGGTTACACATATGCCTGCAAGCTAATAAAATCCTAGATGAGGATAAGGTCTCACCATGATGAGACCAAATGCATTTGAGGTGGTGTTGCACACAAGACCTTGTGTTTAGGACTACACTGAAATAAATGAGATTCTGGGCTCATATTTTGGCTTGACTAAGAACAAAATTGTACTCTGTGATTGCACACTATGGTGCCAACTTAGAAGTCAACCTTAGAGACGTGTTCAGTGGAGCTCTAAAGAACAGTAAAATCCAGGTCAAGCTTTTGTGTAAAGGCAATAAGCTGATGTGGAAGGAGGCCTGCACTGAGGCCACAGCAATGGAAATGTCAAGAAGCGATAGCTGCATATTGCAAGGAAGTTCTTTTCCTGAGCCGGCAGGGGAGGACCACCAGATTTCAGCAGGAACTAGGCAGCCAACTTCACAGACTCAGAGTCAGAAAATTAGATGCGATCATTGCCAAGGTAACCACCAACCATCCAAATGCTCCTATTTCCAGTCGAAGTGCTATACCTCTGGGAAAGTTGGTCATATCCAGATGCCATGCAGGAGTAGAGGAAACAGTAAGGTTGTGGAAAAGCTCCAGATGTCCTGAAGACCCCACCTGCAATGAATGAGGCATATTAATTCTGTCATATTAAGAATTAATTTTAAACTGTTGCTGGACTAAAGAGATGAATTGTTTAAAGAGATCAGCAGTGGCTGGAAACATTTGCATTCTAAGAGACAGTTGCCTAGGAAAAGACAATGGAACTGCTCCCTGATACAATTAACCTAAAAGGATTTTGATCACCAGATATTGACTGTGGAACAAGCCAGCATTCCATTTCCACCCCTCCCCCACTGTGGGTGTCTACTATGATGAAAGGAATCCACAAAATTGGAGAGTTTGTTTAAAAAAAACTAGTCACATGACTAACCGGCTGGCCCAGGTTTGGTGTTGAACTGCTCACAGAACAGTTTGGGTCAGACTGCAACTGAACTTGAAGAAAGTGCCTCTCTCCCTGGTCCTCTTTCTCTCTCCCGAATTTCCAGATCCACAAAATCCACTTAAACCTCAATAGGGAAGACTCCTACATCAAAACAAGTTTGAAAGCATGCACTGCGCCCCAATGAAATGGCAAGACTTAACTGCAATCAAAGACTACATCAAACTCAAAGGGCAGTAAATGAACCCCAGCTATTGCTTCAAACTTTTCCCCTTTATTCTTACTTCTTTTCTGTCTCTATCTGCATGTGTGTTTATCGCGTAAGCATGCTAGCATGGTTGTATTGCATGTTCGTAGTAATTTTAACCAAATTAGAGTTTCAAGATTAATAAACTTACACCTTTCTTGTTTAAATCTAAAAAAAACTGTCTGGTTGATTTATTTGCCTTACATTTGGAGAGCAGTGAACAAGGATTCACTGAGGGGGAGCTAAAAACACGGTGTTTAAAAAATTAAACCCTGTTATGGTCAAACTAGGCAAAGGCTGAGAGGGAACCTCTAGACCCCTTTCTCACCTGGTCATAACAGAAATTTGGGGGCTAGTGTCCGGATTCGACCCACAGACAAACGGGAAAGTGGAAGTGGGAAACAATAATTGATCCCAATCAAAAAGAGAAAAGATTTCAATACAGGTTTTCTTGTGGTTGTGTGTGGTAGAATACTAACATGTCTGCAACTGAAGCTAGTAGCTCCCCTAACCAGAGTGAAATAACTTGGGATAAGTTAAAAGCACTGTCTATGGAGGAGTTGAGCAAAATGGCTGATCAGTGTGGGATTACTGTCCGTGCCAAGGCTAGAAAGTCTGAACTCCTAAGACTAGTGACCAACCATTTTTCTCTTGAATCTGAAGAAGCAGAAACAGGGTTAGAAATAGACTCCGACAGGGTATTGCTAGCAAAGATACAACTGGAACAGAGAAAACTTGAATTTGAAGAAAGAGAAAGAGAGACATTGAAGAAAGAGAAAGAAAGAGCTTTCCAGAAGGAACGTGAGGAAAGAGAAAGAGAGAGACAGGAAAGAGAGGAGAGAGAGAAAGAAAGAACCTTTCAGAAGGAACGTGAAGAAAAAGAGAGAGAGACAGAAAGAGAGAGCCTTCTAGAAGGAATGAAAAGAGAGAGAGCTGAGGCAGCTTGAGTTAAGTAGGGGGTGACAGAGTAACCCCAGTGAAAGTATGGCCAATGATTGTATTTCAGGGCAGGATACAGAATTGTTAAAATTTTCCCAACTAATTCCAAAATTCAATGAGGGAGACATGGAAGCATTTTTTGTATCTTTTGAAAAACTTGCAAGGCAGTTAAAGTGGCCAGCTGAAGCTTGGACTCTCCTGCCTCAAAGCAAGCTAACAGGAGAAGCCCAGGAGGTTTAATCCCTATTGCCACATGAGAGTCCATCATTATGAATTGACAAAAAATGCTATCCTTGGGGCATATGAGTTAGTACCAGAAGTCTATTGCCAGAAGTTTAAAACCCTCAAGAAGCAAGCTGATCAAACTTACCTGGAGTTTGAGAGAAATGAGCAGCTGGCTTTTGACAAATGGCTGAGGGCTCTTGAAGTGCAGCCCAACTATGAAAATCTCAGAGAGGTAATTTTACTAGAGGAATTTAGAAACTCTCTCCCACTCTCCATAAAGACAGAAGTCGAGCAACAGAAAGTTCATCGAGCCAGGGAAGCCGCAGTTCTGGCTGATGAGTTTGCTCTCATTTATAAGTTGGTTCCCCAGGGGAAAACCTTTCCTAGTCACTCCCACAAATCCGAAAAGGACAAAGGGGGGGAAGGTGATAGAAGCCCAAGCAGTCCTGGGAGAGGAGGAAAAGCAGGAGTCACAGGGGGCCCTCCTCCAGCCAAAATGTATAGTGCTGTAAGTAGGAGTGAGACCCGGAGACCCGTGTACTTCCATTGTAATAAAGCAGGTCATCTAAGAGCTGACTGTTGGAAACTACAGGGAAAGCCTGTGGGGTTAATCAGGGCACACCCGCTCAGTGAAGGAGAAGGGACCCTGATGGAAAGTACAGCAGATCAAGCTGTGGCTTTAACTGCAGTAGTTGTAAGACCCAGAAAGCATACCACCACGAGTGCAGGAAAATTTAAAAGGGTTCCTGAGAGCTATCAGGGTTTTGTGTCTGAAGGGAAAGTAACCCCATACCGCTCGAGCAGGGCAAGCAAGTCCATAGTAATCCTTAGGGATACAGGGGCCACTAGATCTCCTTTACTGGGAAAAGGCCTGACCTTTCCCCCAGAGAGTGCAGTAAATACCAGAGTGGTGGTAACTGGTATTGGAGGGCAGTGCACGCCTGTACCTTTACGTTGGGTGCACTTGGAGTGCGACCTAGGTTCAGGACCGGTGGCCGTAGGGATTGTCCCTAGTTTGCCTGTGGACGAGGTTGACCTGCTCCTAGGTAATGATCTGGCAGGGGCGAAGGTGGTAGCTTCCCCAGTAGTGAAAGAGAGACCACAGGAGGTCAGAGAGACACAGCAGTGGCAGGAAAATGGTCCCTGGCAGTTTTCCTGAATGTGTAGTGGATCAGGACATGATCAAACCAGTTCCCCTAGAGGAGACTAAATTGGCACTGCAGGCAGATGACCATGAGGTCTGTCTGTCTGAGACTTTCTTTGGAAGTTAGAAGACCCAGGGAATGAGTTAAATGAATATTCCCTAGCTGAGGCTCAGCGCCGTTACCCAGTATTGAGAGAGTTAGCAGAGGCTGCCCAGTCTGAAATTGAAGCAGAGGGAGTCCCTGATTGCTACTGTGTAAAGAATGATGGACTGATGAGGAAATGGAGTTCTCCTCACAGACCTGAGAGCAAGGAGTGGACAGTGGTTCACCAGTTAGTGGTGCCGCAGAGGTACCAGAGAGAAATAGTAAGAATGGCCCAGGAGATTACAGTGGCTGTACATGTCGGTATATGAAAAACCAAAGCCCACATAAGACAGCAGTTTGACTGGCCAAAACGCCACAAAGATGTGATGGAGTACTGTAGGAGATGCCACATGTGCCAGGCTGAGGGGAAACACCAAGCTACAGTGAAATCTGCACCTCTAAGTCCTGGATCGGTGTTTAGATTAGCTTATGTTTAGTTTAGAGATGCAGCACTGAAACAGGCCCTTCGGCCCACCGAGTCTGTGCCGACCATCAACCACCCATTTATACTAATCCTACACTAATTCGATATTCCTACCCATCCCCACCTGTTACTATATTTCCCTACCACCTACCTATACTAGGGGCAATTGCTAATGGCCAATTTACCTATCAACCTGCAAGTCTTTGGCATGTGGGAGGAAGCCGGAGCACCCGGAGGAAACCCACGCAGACACAGGGAGAACTTGCAAACTCCACACAGGCAGTACCCAGAATTGAACCCGGGTCGCTGGAGCTGTGAGGCTGCGGTGCTAACCACTGCGCCACTGTGCCGCCCCAAGGCGGTTTGGAGGACCTTCCAGCAGAGGGCTGGTGAACTGTAAGGGACTCCTGCCGAGAACAAAAGGGGACAGGCAGGCACAAGGCTGGCAAAAGGTTCGAAAGGAAAGGGGGAAAAGGGACAAAGAGGACAAGTTAAAGGAATTCCAGGAGGAATCCCAAATGGAAACCTCTACTGTCCGGTCACCCAACTCCGATATGTTTGAAAGGTTAGCCCCTACATCCTCCTATGTAAATGCAGACTCTAGAAGCACCCCACCAGAGTTGCTAACAGCATTTACAGAACCTGCAGAGACAAAGAAAGTCCTCAAGAGGGCAGAGAAACCATGAGGGTGATGCCTCACCAAGTCGATATGCCACAGGGGAGTGCAGTAGAATCTGGCCAAATACCTGCAAGGGGTGTCCCGGAGGGCAAAGGGAAAATTAGCAAGGAATCCTCTCCCCCACAATCAGGAGAAAAGGGAACCAACCATCCCCTGAGGTGAAAAGCCCTTGCATGACTCATCAAAGCACTGAAAGAAAGTTCAGAGTGGATCCACCCATAAGCAGAACTCCAACCTAAGGATAATTAAATCTAACCCTCCAACTGTAGACCTCAACAGGAACAAAGACGCCCTAGGCAGGATGGAAATGTGCAAACTGAAAAACTTCCCCAAAAATCACATGTTGATTGGGATGCCAAAAAGGGCAGTTTAAAGCAGCACTGCTACCAAGAACAGACAGGCGGTAACAGTTTTTAGGATTTCTGAATGAATGAGAGAGATGCATGTGTGTTTTCCTGTATCTACTCTTCTCTCTAGTCTTTTAATGAAATGCTCTTCTAAAAATTGCATTTCATTTCAATGGGGGTAAATACCCCACCTGCCACGAAAGAGGCATATTAATTTCATCATATGAAACATTAATTTTAAACTGTTGCTGGACTAAAGAGATGAATTGTTTAAAGAGATCAGCAGTGGCTGGAAACATTTGCATTCTAAGAGACAGTTGCCTAGAAAAAGACAATGGAACTGCTCCGTGATTCAATTAACCCAAATGGATTTTGATCACCAGATATTGAATGTGCAACAAGCCATCATTCCATTCCCGTCCCCTACCCCACTGTGGGTGTCCGCTAGGATGAAACGCAGGAGAGTTTGTTAAAAAAAAACTAGTTACATGACTAACCTGCCGGCCCAGGTTTAGTTTTGAACTGCTCACAGAACAGCTTGGGTCAGACTGCAACTGAACTTGAAGAAAGAGCCTCTCTCCCTGGCCCTCTCTCTCTTACGTATTTCCAGATCCATTAAAGCCACTTAAACCTCAATAGAGAAGGCTCCAACATTGAAACAAGTTTGGAAGTGTGCACTGCGCCCCAATGAAACGGCAAGATTTAACTGCAATTAAAGACTCTACACCAAACTCAAAGTACAGTAAATGAACCCCAGCTATTGCTTCAAACTTACCCTATTATTCTTACTCCTTTTCTGTCTCTATCTGCATGTGTGTTTATTGCGTATGCATGCTCGCGTGGTCGCATCGCGTATTCGTAGCAGTTTTAACCAAGAGTTTTAAGGTTAATAAGCTTACACCTTTTTTGTTTAAGTCTAAGAAAACATGTCTGGCCTTAAAATTGGAGAGCAATTAACAAGGATTCACTGAGGGAGAGCTAAAAACACGGTGTTTAAAAAATTAAACCCTGTTATGGTCAAACCAAGCAAAGGTTGAGAGGGAACCCCTAGACCCCTTTCTCACCGGGTCGTAACACAGGTCACAGGAATGTACCAGGTTGAGGTCATGGTAGACATAATGCTAGAGAAGGCTCCTGGAATTCCTCAAATGCGCATATGATGGATATGGAAACAAAAGTTGATGTATTGAGCAGTAAGATCAAATGTTCTACTCAATCAGAGTGCAAGGAAAACAGCATATGGAAGTTGAGAGAAAAAGGACTGAAGATATAATTCCAGTGCCCACAGTAAAAATGAAAGTTAGAGGGTCACAACTTACATTCATCGTCAATACAGCCACAGCAGTGCCTGTTATCTCAGAAGCAGAGTATAAGAAGTCCCTAAGTCAATTCCCTCATGAAAAACTGATGTGAAACTGACTAGTTATTCCAATAACAGTATCCTAGTATTGGTGAAGTGGGTGTTAAGGTGGAATACAATGATGCATCCTATTATTTGCCATTGGTAGTAGTAGGAGGAAACAAAGTCTCCCTGGTGGGAAGAAATTGGCTTAAGAACATAGGTCTAAACTGGGCTGAGTTATTTACAATGGGGATCAGTAAGAGTATGCCTGATATTGGGGAAATGCTAAGAGTCCACAAAGTGATCTTTGAGCAGAGAGGACCAAATAATAAAATTAGGCATCACAAGGCCAAAGTCAAGAGAAAGGAACAATGTAATGGATAACCTCACACTTATCCACGTTAACCTCCATCTGCCAAATTTTGGTCCATTCAACTAACCTATCCATATCTATTTGTAAATTTCTTATTTCTTTATTGCAACTTACTATCCCACCTATTTTAGTGTCATCTGCAAATTTGGTTATAATACCTTCTATCCCTGCATCCAGGTCATTAACATAGATTGTAAATAGTTGGGGCCCGAGGATCAAACCCTGTGACACCCCACTAGTTACATCTTGCAACAAGAAAAGGACCCATTTATCCTGACTCTCTGTTTTCTGTTGGTTAGCCAATCCTTTATCCAAGCCAATAAATTGCCCCTAACCCCATGTGATCTTACCTTGTGTATTAACCCTTTGTGCGGCACCTTATCAAATGCCTTCTGGAAGTCCAGATAAACTACATTTACAGGATCCCCATTATCCACTTTACTTGTTACATAGAAACATAGAAAATAGGAGCAGGAGTAGGCCATTCGGCCCTTCGAGCCTGCTGTGCCATTCATTATGATCATGGCTGATCATCCAACTCAGTAGCCTGTTCCCGCTTTTGCCCCATATTCTTTGATCCCTTTCACCCCAAGACCAAATCTAACTCCTTCTTGAAAACATACAATGTTTTGGCCTCAACTGCTTTCTGTGGTAGCGAACTCCACAGGCTCACCGCTCTCTGGGTGAAGTAATTTCTCCTCATCTCAGTCCTAAAAGGTTTACCCCGTATCCTTAGACTATGACCCCTGGTTCTGGACTCCCCCACCATCGGGAACATCCTTCCTGCATCTACCCTGTCAAGTCCTGTCAGAATTTTATAGGTTTCTATGAGATCCCCCCTCACTCTTCTGAACTCCAGCGAATATAATCCTAACCGACTCAATCTCTCCTTATACGTCAGTCCCGCCATCCCAGGAATCAGTCTGATAAACCTTCGCTGCACTCCCTGTATAGCAAGAACATCCTTCCTCAGATAAGGAGACTAAAACTGCACACGATGTTCCAGGTGTGGCCTCACCAAGGCCCTGTATAATTGCAGCAAGACACCCCTGCTCCTGTGCTCGAATTATTTTGCTATGAAGGCCAACATACCATTTGCCTTTTGTACCGCCTGTTGCACCTGCATGCTTACCTTCAGCGATTGGTATACGAGAACACCCAGGTCTCGTTGCATATTCCCCTCTCTCAGTTTATAGCCGTTCAGATAATAATCTGCCTTCCTGTTTTTGCTACCAAAGTTGATAACCTCACATTTATCCACATTATACTGCATCTGCCATGTATTTGCCCACTCACTTAGCTTGTCCAAATCACCCTGAAGCCTCTCTGCATCCTCCTCATAACTCTCTTTGGAGATATTACACTTAGTTCCCTCATCTAAATCATTAATATATATTGTGAATAGCTGGGGTCCTAGCACCGATCCCTGAGGTACCCCACTAGTCACTGCCTGCCATTCGGAAAAAGACCCACTTATCCCTACTCTTTGTTTCCTGTCTGCCAACCGATTTTCTATCCATCGCAATACACTCCCTCCAATCCCATGCGCTTTAATTTTACGCGCTAATCTCTTATGTGGGACTTTGTCGAAAGCCTTCCGAAAGTCCAAATAAACCACATCCACTGGCTGCCCCTCATCAACTCTACTAGTTACATCCTCGAAGAGTTCTAGTAGATTTGTCAAGCATGATTTCCCTTTCGTAAATCCATGATGACTCTGTCCAATTCTACCACTGGTCTCTAAGTGCTCTACTGTAAAATATTTTACAATGGACTCTAGAATTTTCCCCACTACCGATGTCAGGCTGACTGGTCTATAATTCCCTGCTTTCTCTCTACCTCCCTTTTTAAATAGTGGGGTTACATTAGCTACCCTCCAATCTGTAGGAACTGTTCCAGAATCTATAGAATCTTGGAAGATGACCACCAATGCATTTCTAGGGCCACTTCCTTAAGTACTCTGGGATGTAGGTTATCAGATCCTGGGGATTTATCGGCCTTCAATCCCATCAATTTCCCCAACACACAATACTAATACTGATTTCCTTCAGTTCCTCCCTCTCACGAAACCCTGTGTTCCCCAACATTTCTGGTATGATATTTGTGTCCTCCTTTGTGAAGACAGAACCAAAGTATGCATTTAGTTGGTCAGCCATTTTTTTGTTCCTCATAATAAATTCCCCTGTTTCTGACTGTAAGGGACCTACATTTGTCTTCACTGATCTTTTTCTCTTCACATACCTAAAGAAAC
Source organism: Heterodontus francisci (assembly GCF_036365525.1). NCBI lineage: Eukaryota > Metazoa > Chordata > Chondrichthyes > Heterodontiformes > Heterodontidae > Heterodontus > Heterodontus francisci. The sequence continues at coordinate 67,895,269 of NC_090384.1, forward strand.
TTTTGCAGTCAGCTTTTATATTCCCCGCAATCTTACTCTCGTACTCTATTTGCCCCTTCTTAATCAATCCCTTGGTCCTCCTTTGCTGAATTCTAAACTGCTCCCAATCCTCAGGTCTGTTATTCTTTCTGGCAAATTTGTATGCCTCTTCCTTGGATCTAATGTTATCTCTAATTTCCCTTGTAAGCAATGGTTTGGCTACCTTTCCTATTTTACTTTTGCGCCAGGCAGGAATAAACAATTAAAATAAAAGCAAAATACTGCGGATGCTGGAAATCTGAAATAAAAACAAGAAATTCTGGAACCACTCAGCAGGTCTGGCAGCATCTGTGGAAAGAGAAGCAGAGTTAACGTTTCAGGTCAGTAACCCGATGGGTCACCTGATGATCCCACGTAAGAGGAATAAACAATTGTTGCAGTTCATCCATGCGCTCTTTGAATGTTTGCCATTGCCTATCCACCGTCATCCCTTTAAGTAACGTTTCCCAATCCATCATAGCCAACTCGCCTCATACCTTTGTAGTTTCCTTTATTAAGATTCCGGACCCTAGTCTTAGAATCAACTATGTCACTCTCCAGCTTGATGAAGAATTCTGTCATATTATGGTCGCTCGTCCCCAAGGGGTCTCGCACCACTACATCGTCAATTATTCCTCTCTCATTACACAATACCCAGTCTAAGATGGCCTGTTCTCGAGTTGGTTCCTTGACGGATTGGTCCAGAAAACCATCCCGTATACACTCCATGAATTCCTCCTCTACTGTATTGTGACTAATTTGATTTGCCCAATCTATATGCAGATTAGAGTCACCCATAATTACAGATGTTCCTTTATCGCATGCATCTCTAATTTCCTGTTTAATGCCATTCCCAACATCACCACTACAGTTTGGGGGTCTATATACAACCCCCACTAATGTTTTTTGCCCCTTAGTGTTTCTCAGCTCTACCCATACAGATTCCACATCATCAGAGCTAATATCCTTCCTCATTATTGTGTTAATTTCATCTTTAACCAGCAATGCAACTTCACCGCCTTTTGTTATTTGTCTGTCCTTCCTAAATACTGAATACCCCTGGATGTTCATTTCCCATCCCAGGTCACCTTGCAGCCATGTCTCCGTATTCCCGACTATATCATACCTGTTTACATCTATTAGCACGATTAATTCATCCATTTTATTGCGAATGCTCCGCGTGTTAAGGCACAAAGCCTTAAGGCTTGTGTTTTTAACATTACTTGTCCCCTTCCCACTAATTTTCACTGTGTCCCTGTTTGATTCTGGCCCTTCATTTCTGTGCCTATCACTTTTCTTATTCCCCTTACTGTCTTTTGTTCTTGTCTTTGATCCCACCCTCCTCTGATTCCTTGCAAAGGTTCCCATGCCCCTGCCATTTTAGCTTAAACCTTCCCCAACCACTGTAGCAAATACACCCCCTAGGACATCAGTCCCAGTCCTGCCCAGGTGTAACCCAGCCAGTTTGTACTGGTCCCACCTCCCACAGAACTGGTCCCAATGTCCCAGGAATCTAAAACCCTCCCCCTCACACCATCTCTTCAGTCATGTATTCATCCGATATATCGTGCTATTTCTACTCTGACTAGCACGTGGCACTGGTAGTAATCCTGAGATCACTACCTTTGAGGTCCTACTTTTCAACTTACTTCCTAACTCCCTATATTCTGCTTTTAGGACCTCATCCTTTTTTTTACCTGCGTCATTTGTACCAATGTGTACCACGACCACTGGCTGTTCACCCTTCCCCTTCAGAATGTCCTGTAACTGCTCTGAGACATCCTTGACCCTGGCACCAGGGAGGTAACATACCATCCTAGAATCTCATTTGAGGCCACAGAAACGCCTATCTGTTCCCCTAACAATTGAATCCCCTATAACTATTGCATTCCCACACTTTTTACTCCTCCCCTGTGCAGCAGAGCCAACTGTGGTACAACGAATTGGGCTGTTGCTGCTTTCCCCTCAGAGGCTATTCCCCCCAACAGTATCCAAAGCAGTATATCTGTTTTGCAGGGGAATAGCCACAGGAGATTCCTGCACTGCTTGCCTAGTCCTCTTGCTCTGCCTGGTGGTCACCCATTTCCTTCCTGCCTGTGGAGTCTCAGCCTGCGGTGTGACCACCTCTCTATACGTGCTATCCACGATACTCTCCGCCTCACGGATGCTCCACAGTGTCCCCAGCCGCCGCTCCACCTCCGAAACCCGGGCTTCCAGGAGCTGCAGCTGGAGATACTTCCTGCACACATGCTGGTTCCGGGCACTGGAATTGTTCCTGGCTTCCCACATAGAGCAGGAGGAGCACGGCATGGCTTTGAGCTCTCCTGCCATGACTTTACCCTTTTAAATTAAACCTTTTGGAAGATGCTTAATAGCAAATAATATCAATTACTCTAGGGCCCTTCTTCCTTGGTCCTCATTAGTACAGAACTCCCTAAAAAACACTACTTACTATTTATGAAAATAAACTGTAGACCTTTCTTACCTTGGTTACTAAGCCACCTATTTAGAGCTATTCCCTAACAGCAGTTACTCACCAACCAATCACCTTGCAGCTTTCCTGTGATGTCACTGTAGATTTTTTTCGGACACTTTGGACTGTGTCTGTGTTTATCCTCCCAGGTCTGCTCCGCTCTTCCAGGTAAGTGTGGGCCTCGAGCCTCAGGCTGGATTTATCCTCTCTCTCGCCGATGCTGATTCCTGCCAGGTCCGCTCCGCTCCACTCTTCCATCTTTGAAGAACTCTAGCAAATTAGTCAAACACGATTTACCCTTCATAAAACCATGCTGACTCTGATGGATTGCGTTTTGACTTTCTAAATGTCCTGTTATTACTTCCTTGATAATGGATTCTAACAATTTCCCAACAACAGATGTTAAACTAACTGGTCTATAGTTTCCTACTTTCTGCCTCCCTCCCTTTTTGAATAAGGGCGTTATATTAGCATTTTTCCAATCCACTGGAACCTTCCCCGCATCTAGGGAATTTTGGAATATTATAACCAATGGATCCACTATCTCCACTGCCACTTCCTTTAAGACCCTAGGATGTAGGCCATCAGGCCCTGTGGACTTGTCTGCCTTCAATCACAATAGTTTGCTCAGTACTTTTTCCCTAGTCATGATGATTGTTCTAAGTTCCTCCCATCTATAACCTTTGCATTACCTGTTACTATTGGGATGGTACTAGTGTCCTCCAACATGAAAAGAGAGGAAAAATACTGATTTAGTATCTCTGCCATTTCTGTGTTCCCCACTATTAACTCCCCAGTCACATCCTCCAAGGCACCAACATTCACTTTAGCCACTCTCTTCCCTTTTATATACTTATAGAAGCTTTTGCCATCCATTTTTATATTTTGCACTAGTTTTCTTTCATAATTTACCTTTGCTCTTTTTATTACTTTTTTAGTAACCCTTTGTTGATCTTTAAAAGTTTCCCAGTCTTCCAGCCTGCCACTGGCCTTTGCAATATGGTATGCCTTAGTTTTTGTCTTTATGTTATCCTTAACTTCCTTGCTTAGCCATGGATGTTTTTCCACCTCTTACAATCTTTCTTCCTCTCTGGAATATATTTTAGTTGGGAGGAATTGAATATCTCCTTAAACATCTGCCGCTGCTCATCAACTGTCCTACCTTTTAGTCTTCCTGCCAAATCTGTCCTCATGCCTATGTAATTACCTTTGTTTAACTCCAGAACGCTCATGTGGGACTCCAGTTTCTTGCCCTCAAACTGAATTTGAAATTCTAGCATGCTATGATCACTCTTCCCTAGAGGATCCTTAACTATGAGATCATTAATTAATGCCACCTCATTACATAATACCAAATCGAGAATAGCCTGCTCCCTGGTTGGTTCCACAACATATTCTCCAAAAAACAATCTCTAATACATTCAATGAACTCTCCCTCGAAGTTACCCTTGCCAATTTGATTAATCCAGTCTATACGCATATTAAAATGACCCATGATTATTGCCGTACCTTTATTACAAGCCCCCAGTATTTCCTGGTTTATACTGTGCCCCACTGCAGAACTACTGTTTGAGGACCTATAGATTACTCCCACCAGGGACTTCTTTCCCTTGCTATTTCTAATTTCTACTCAGACTGATTCTACGTCTTGATCTCCAGTGTCTATGTCATTTCTCACTACAGCACTGATCTCTTCCTTTACTAATAAAGCTACACCATCTCCTTTTCCTTCCTGCCTAAGCTTCCAAAATACTGAGTACTCTTGGATATTCAATTCCCAAACCTGGTTTCCCTGCAACTACGTCTCAGTAATCGCCACTAAATCATACCCATTCACCTCTATTTGCACTGTTAACTCATTAATTTTATTCCGAATGCTTTGTGCATTCAGATACAAAGCCTTTAGGTTTGTTCTATTATCAAATTTCCCTACTCTTGTACTATTCCTTGGTGCAATATGACGTTCACATGTTCTGTCCCTATCTTTTATTTTCTGGTAACAATCAGCCTCATCACTAACCTGCACTCCTACCTTCTCCTTTAACTTTGATTTCCTAATTTTCTATGCAACTGAATTCTCCCCCTCACTATTTAGTTTAAAGCCCTATCTACAGCCCTAGATTAGATTAGATTAGAGATACAGCACTGAAACAGGCCCTTCGGCCCACCGAGTCTGTGCCGAACATCAACCACCCATTTATACTAATCCTACACTAATCCCCTATTCTTACCAAACATCCCCACCTGTCCCTATATTTCCCTACCACCTACCTATACTAGTGACAATTTATAATGGCCAATTTACCTATCAACCTGCAAGTCTTTTGGCTTGTGGGAGGAAACCGGAGCACCCGGAGAAAACCCACGCAGACACAGGGAGAACTTGCAAACTCCACACAGGCAGTACCCGGAATCGAACCCGGGTCCCTGGAGCTGTGAGGCTGCGGTGCTAACCACTGCGCCACTGTGCCGCCCTAGTTATGCAATTCGCCAGGACTCTGGTCCCAGCATGATTCAGGTGGAGCCCGTCCCATCGGAACAGCTCCATCCTTCCCCAGTACTCGTGTCAATGCCACATGAATTCAAATCCATTTTTCCCACACTAATCTTTGAGCCATGCACTTACCTCTTTAATCTTATTGACCCTGTGCCAATTAGCTCGTGGCTCAGGTAGCAATCCAGAGATTATTACCTTTTTGGTTCTGATTTTTAATTTAGCTCCTAACTACTCATAGTCCCTCAACAGAACCTCTAACCTCGTTCTACCTATATCGTTGGTACCTACGTGGACCACGACAACTGGATCTTTCCCCTCCCACTCCAAGTTCCTCTGCAGCCCAGATGAGATATCCTGAACCCTGGCACCAGGTAGGCAACACAGCCTTCGGGACTCTCGATCCTCGACACATAGAACCGTGTCTATGCCCCTAACTATACTATCCCCGATTACAACTACATTTCTCTTTTCTCCCCCAACTTGAATGGCTCCCTGTACCACGATGCTATGGTCAGTTTGTTCATCCTCCCTACAGTCTCTGCTCTCATCCACACAGGGAGCAACAATCTCAAACCTGTTGGACAAGGACAAGGGCTGAGGCTCCTGCAACACTACCTCCTGGATCCCTCTACCTGCCTCACTCATAGTCACACCCTCCTGTCCCGGACCACTGGCTGAATTCAAGGTCGTTAATCTAAGGGGTGTGACTGTCTCCTGAAACACAGCGTCCAGGTAACACTCCCCCTCCCTGATGTGTCGCAGTGTCCAAAGCTCAGACTCCAGCTCATCAACACTGAGCCGGAGTTCCTCGAGCAACCAACACTTGCTACAGATGTGGTCACTAGGAACCACAATGGGGTCCACCAGCTCCCACATCATGCAGGAACAACACATCACCTGGCCCTGCATCTCGATTTTATTTAATTAGATTTTAATTTGTTTTTTAAATTTCCAACTGCTCTTTAGTTTTTAATCTCTAAAATATTTTTCCTATTCACCTTTAATCTGAAATCAACTTAGAATATGTAGTTCAACTAGCAGTTACTTACTAACCAATGAACTTACGGTTTTCCTGCGATGTCATTCTTTGTTTTTTTTCTCTCTGTTTTTACTCCCTTAAAATACCCTCTCTCTCTCTGTGGTCTCCGACTTTGTTCCTTTTGGCATGCTTTTTAAAGCTCTTCTCCCACTGTGTTTTTTTCTCTCTCTCTGCGGTCTCCGACTCTGTTCCTTTTGGCGCGCTTTTTAAAGCACTGCTTGCACTGTATTTTCTCTCTCTCTCTTATATGTCAGGTCCAGTTAAGTTTCTGGTCAGTGGTAACCTCCAGCATGTTGATGGTTGGGGATTCAGCAATGGTGATACCATTGAATGTCAAGGGGAGATGGTTAGATTCTCTCTTGTTGGAGATGGTCATTGCCTGCCACTTATGTGACATGAATGCTACATGTCACTTAACAGCCCAAGTCTGAATGTTGTCCAGGTTTGCTATATGCTGGCACGGACTGCTTCAGTATCTGAGGAGTTGCAAATGGAACTAAACACTATGCAATCATCAGCGAACATCCCCACTTCTGACCTTATGACGGAAGGGTGAACATTGATGAAGCAGCTGAAGATGGTTGGGCCTAGGACACTACCCTGAGGAACTCCTGCAGTGATATCCTTGTGCCAGGCGGATAATTTCATATACCAATCTGGCTGGATATTGGGTCATATATACTTAGCTACCAAAAAACAATCTAGCAATGCAAAGACTTACACATTGCAACAACAGGATACAATAGTGGAATTGATGCCTTTCTGTAGTTGAAGGTTCTCGGACGCGGGCCCATAGTTGCAAGATTGAATGTAAGAGATTTAGAGCAAAAAGCAAGCGAAACTCCTTCACACAATGTTGTGAATTTGTGAAATTCATTCAATTAATGTTTGAGGCAGAATCTATGTCAGCATTCAAGATTAGATTTGATAGGTGGTTGGAGGAAAAGTAAATAAAAGGATATTGGAAAGGGGCAAGCAACTGTGTTTAGGACTAGTTGTTCACATGGAGGGTAAACACCAATATGGACTAGTTGGGCCATATGGCCTGTTGCTGTGTTGCAACTTCTGTGTATTTCTGTGTAGCGATCTTTTGAAGCCTTGTGATTCCCTGCTTCTGCTACCGTTGTTATGCATTTCTTTCTGGCTGTGCTGATGTGCTCAGAACAGAATAATGTGTATCAAGAAGATGCACAAAACCCTCTCCTACGGCAGACAGTGTCCTTTTTCCAAGACTGTTTTTCAAACATGAAACAAATGTTACCTTCTTAAAAACAAAACATTTTCTCTTCCTATCTAAAAGTTGTTGTTGAACAGACATTTGCAGGATATATTGAATGCATACTGGCTGCCCTTCGACATCTCACCCAGAAGGCAGTACTTCATGTGGTAACCTGATAACCTGAATGGTGAGCAAGTGAAGGCCATTTGTTCATCCGGGACTAGTTTGGGCTGTTAGTTGATCTCAGTAGGGGCTACAGTTAGGGGCCTCAGTGCCCCTGAACTAGAAAGTGGAGAAAGCAGTCAGTGAGCCAGAGATTATTGGACAGTAATCCATGTTGGAAAGTATACTGATGTGGACATTGTGTGAGGACTGACTCAGGATCTGCTCTTCACATATATTTACTGTTTCAGTTGACCAAAGGGAGCCTGTAATCATGGAGCTGTACGACAGCAGCAGCCAGAGTCCTCAGGAGAAAAGGTGAGACAATTACAGACTTTAAAAATAAATTTGATTCTTTCTGTTGTTAGAAGGATGACTAAGCAATATATTTCATTTAATATACTGGCTTATGTAAGTCTGAAAAACTGTTTCCATGATATAGCAGTCCACAGTATTTTCTAAACTTGGACAATAATTGTAATGCTTTCAGAACACGAGTTTTAGAAAAAGAATAATACCGTTTTTGGCTTTTCTAATTAAGCAAACTTATGTAGACAAAGGCAGATTACCATAACTAGTTAAATCATTTTCTTAATAGCCTTACAGTTGTAGACTTCCCTCTAAGTTTTCTGAGTTATTGATGCAAGTATGATTACACCACTTTTAAATCACTCTTGTACTTTGCCCTGTTACACAAGTGGCATAGTAAAAATCATAAAATCACCTGCCACATGCTCTGTACTATGCACTATTGTGGAGAAATCCAGAATGACCTTTGATTAACACATATATGGTCGTAAGTGAAGGGTGTTGACCTAATTACACATTTATTTCAATAGAAAAGATTGTTGACTATTATTTCTCAGATTAATGGGTATGTGTGCTTGTATTCATGAACTTGAAGGATGGCAATGTTGGAAAATTGAACTGACTTTATTTTAAGTAGTTCTAACAATATGCATAAATCTCCCAAGTACATGACCGTATCACCTTTCTGAGGAACATTACCAAATTAATGCAGACAGCATGGTTTTGTGAAGGGGAGGTCGTGTCTTACTAATTTGATTGAGTTTTTTGAGGAAGTGATGAAGGTGATTGATGAGGGAAGGGCGGTGGATGTTGTCTATATGGACTTTAGTAAAGCCTTTGACAAGGTCCCGCATGGCAGGCTGGTGCAAAAGGTGAAGTCACACGGGATCAGAGGTGAGCTGCAAGATGGATACAGAACTGGCTCAGTCACAGAAGTCAGAGGGTAACAGTGGATGGGTGTTTTTCTGAATGGAGGGATGTGACTAGTGGTGTTCCGCAGGGATCAGTGCTGGGACCTTTGCTGTTTGTAGTATATATAAATGATTTGGAGGAAAATGTAGCTGGTCTGATTAGTAAGTTTGCGGACGACACAAAGGTTGGTGGAGTTGCAGATAATGATGAGGATTGTCAGAGGATACAGCAGGATATAGATCGGTTGGAGACTTGGGCGGAGAAATGGCAGATGGAGTTTAATCCGGACAAATGTGAGGTAATGCATTTTGGAAGGTCTAATGCAGGTGGGAAGTATACAGTAAATGGCAGAACCCTTAGGAGTATTGACAGGCAGAGAGATCTGGGCGTACAGGTCCACAGGTCACTGAAAGTGGCAACGCAGGTGGATAAGGTAGTCAAGAAGGCATACGGCATGCTTGCCTTCATCGGTCGGGGCATAGAGTATAAAAATTGGCAAGTCATGTTGCAGCTGTACAGAACCTTAGTTAGGCCACACTTAGAATATTGCGTGCAATTCTGCTCGCCACACTACCAGAAGGACGTGGAGGCTTTGGAGAGGGTACAGAGGAGGTTTACCAGGATGTTGCCTGGTCTGGAGGGCATTAGCTATGAGGAGAGGTTGGAAAAACTCAGATTGTTTTCACTGGAACGACGGAGGTGGAGGGGCGACATGATAGAGGTTTACAAAGTTATGAGCGGCATGGACAGAGTGGATAGTCAGAAGCTTTTTCCCAGGGTGGAAGAGTCAGTTACTAGGGGACATAGGTTTAAGGTGTGAGGGGCAAAGTTTAGAGGGGATGTGCGAGGCAAGTTTTTTACACAGAGGTTGGTGAGTGCCTGGAACTTGCTGCCAGGGGAGGTGGTGGAAGCAGATATGATAGCAACATTTAAGAGACATCTTGACAAATATATGAATAGGAAGGGAATAGAGGGATATGGGCCCCGGAAGTGCAGAAGGTGTTAGTTTAGGCAGGCATCAAGATCGGTGCAGGCTTGGAGGGCCGAATGGCCTGTTCCTGTGCTGTACTGTTCTTTGTTCTTTGTTCCTGTGTGAAGAGGAGACTTGTGCTGCTAAATAACAGCAGGTTGAGGACTGGGTTGAGATTAGCCATAACAGAGGAAGCTTTGATTCTGTTTTTTGTCTGGCACAAATTGGTTGTTATTCCAAAAGTATGACTTGGGTTATTCCCTTCCCTCCAAAGTTTCAGTCAATTAAAAAGATCACTGTAAACGGAACACTGTCCATCTGATAGAGTGAGCTGAGTGGCCTACTTTCATTCCACACCTTTTGAGTTTTAAATAAAGAGCTCCTTAAGGAACAACACCTGAACCAGATGTCTGTTTAGTTTAGAATTGATATCAATTTTGAAGAATTTGCTTTTTTTTGTAATCAAAGTATTTAAAAGGTTTTAGCATAAAATTAGCATAACTTCTGAAGAAATTTATATTTTATTTTGTAGAATACAGCAACTATTAACCGTTCCCTAAATCAGCAATAATTCATCCAAAAATGAACACGAAATCGAAGCAGCAAGTGGAAATTTTCTAGAATGTTCTATGGCGGTATAAAATTCACTTTAGCTAATGGTTATTTTTGTTCTCTGGATGTGAGTGGTGCTGGAAGGCCACATTTGTTGCTTGTCCCTAATTGCCCTGAGAATGCACTCTCCTCAAACCACTGCAGTCTTTGTGGTGAAAGATCTCACATGATGGTGTTAGGTAGAGAATTTGAAGATATTGACTGAGCAATGATGAAGGAATGGTGATATATGCCTCATTCAGGATGGTGTTTGACTTGGAGACAAATTTGGTGGTGATGGTGTTCCAACATCATCGATGCTTATGTCCTTGTCAGTAGCAGATGGCACAGGTTGGAGAGGTGCTTTTGAAGTAAGCTTGGTAAGCTGCCAAAGCTGCATCCTGTAGATCGTACACACTGCTGCCATAGTGTACCAGTAATGGAGCAGGAGGATATGGAGTTCAATGGCAAAGGCAGACTTCAAGCAAACAGCTCTGTTCTGCATGGTGTCAATCTTCTTTGCTGTTGTTAAGGATGGATCCTTGATGTGTCCCAAGGATCTTTCCTTGGTCTTCACCTATTTCTTATCTACATGCTGCCCCGAGGCAATGTCATTCAAAAACACGACATTGGGTTTCACATGTATGCTGATGACACCCATCTGATCTCACCATCAACTCTCTTGATCCCTTCACTGTCTCTAAAATGCTTGTCTGATGTCCAGATGAGCAGAAATTTCCTCCCAATTAACTACTGGGAAGACTGAAGCCATCGCCTTCAGTTTCTGCCACAGACTCTGTTCCCCAACCACTGACTCCATCCCTCACCCTAGCAACTACCTGAGGCTGAACCAGACTGTTCGTAAGTTTGGTGTCAAACTTGATGTCGAGGTGAGCTTTCAACCAGATATTCACGCCATCACTAAGACCGACTATTTCCACATCGCCCGACTCTGTCCCTGCCTCAGCTCATCTGCTGCTGAAATCCTCATCCATGCATTTGTTACCTCTAGACTTGACTACTCAAACACACTCCTGGCTGGCCTCCCATTTCCTACCCTCCATAAGCTTGACGTCATCCAAACCGTAGGCCCAGCCTGGTGTCAAGCAGGATGACTGCTGTTATCATGGCTGCAGATACCAGTGTTCAAAGGGGCTTGCGCAGGCTGTCACAGCAGTCCAGCAACCTGTGCTGCAGCAGATTATTAGGAATACTGAAGTGCTGCCTCAGGGGAGTGGCAGTGGCTCCATGTAGCATAAACTTTCTTTCCTCTCTCAGGATGACAGCATTCATGCTGTCATCACTGTCACTCCACAAGTGCTCATGCTGTTGCCTCTCAGCCAGCCAGCCTAGACTAGTGCCGCTCATGCCAAAATGGTGCAATCCGAAGCCAGTTCCTCAGGGCCTAGAGCTGTTCGACGGCATCCTGCAAAGCCATCTGCAGTCTCCCCTATTGAAAGTCAGCAGCCTTTCACCAGCCATGCTGCAGCCACGAGGGTAGAACTGCGTAGGAGCACTAAGACAGGCAAAGGCGCCTCCAGACAGGCACTAAGGGAATGCACAAAGGTGAATAGTTGAGTTTTGTAGGTATTAGTGGAAGTATTGTTTGATAAAGTTGTTATGAAATGGTTCTTTGTGTTGCCTTTTATTTCAGGATTTTGGCCAAAAGGCCTCTATAACTGTCTGTAGCAGAGGGATAGAAAGGTGGAGAATTGTGGAGCAGTGGTGGTCTGGGGATGTTTTCAGGGGAACCGGAATCTGATGAGACACTCACGGACAGCCCGTCTAGAGCGATGATGTCCCAATGCTTCCTCCCTTCCTCCTCTTCCTCCTCCTCCTCCTCTTCCACCTTTTCTTCCTAGTCCTGTGGTGCCACAGAAAGTCTGGTGGAAATGGCAGCATCCTCATGATTTCCAAGTGGTGTAGGACACAGCAAACCACCATGAATCTGGAGACATGCTCTGGCAAGTATTTGAGGATATCCGTCCACCGCGAGTGGTCCACGTAGTGGAAATGTTGTTTGACAACTCCGATGGTTTACTCCACAACATTCCTAGTCACAGCATGGCTCTCATTGTAGGAACACCGTCCACACATGGTTCGGTTGCGGAGGGCAGTCATGAGCCACCTACCTCTAGTTCAACATGGTGGCTTAAAGATAGTGGGAATAGCTGACTGGCATAGGATAAAAGCATCATGGCTGCTGTCAGGATAGCAGGAATTCACCAACATGATGGCTGTGCATGGCCGCACACCAACTGTTGTTTGGGGAGTGGAACCATTTGCAGTGCCAGTACTTTTCTGTGTTCCGATGTGACACCTGCAGAGCTACATGTGTGCAGTCGATGGAGCCTGCACCATTGGAAATCCTGCTATCCTGGCAGAGCCATGCGCCCATTCCTCTTGCTCCTCTTTGCTTAGAAAGAAGGCAATGAAGTGCCTTCTCCTTGTGTAGAGGGCCTCTGTTTCCACCCTGACGCAATGATGCACACTGAACTGAGAGATGTTGGAAATGTTGGCTACAGCTTGGAAGGATCTTGAGGCATAGAAATTGAGGGCAAGGTGACCTTGATGGCCACTGGCAGAGCCGTCCTCACCCTGCTCTGCAGGTTCAGTTAGAGGAAGTGGCACAATTCTGTGACCACTTCCTTGGTGAAGCGTAGCCACCTCAGTCACTCAGTCTGAGGTGGAAGGAGAAGTGCTCTCCTAATACCCTAGGTGGAAATGACCTTCAGTTGAGAGCCCACTTCCTCTCTCTGTGCACAGCTTCTCCTCTCTGCTGCCTCTGCCCTATTTCTGTTTCGTCAGCTGTGACTCAGTTGATAGCACTCTCACCTCTGAGTCCCACTCCAGGACTTATGCACAAAAGTTTAAGCTGGCACTTTAATGCTGTACTGTCAAAGGAGCTGTTTTTTAGATGAGATGCTATCACCTGTGTGTCCTCAGGTGGGCGTAAAAGATCCCATGCCACTATTCTGAAGAAGAGCAGGGAAGTTCTTCCTGGTGTCCTGGCCAATATTTGTCCCTCACCAACATCATTAAAACATACAATCTGGCCATTATCACATTGCTGTTTGTGGGACCTCCCTGTGCAGAAACTGGCTGCCACCTTTTCTATATTACAACAGTGACTAACACATGGAAAGCACTTCACTGGCTATAAAGCACTTTGGAATGTCAGGAGGTTTTAAATGGTGCTATATAAGTGCAAGTTTTTCTTTCCTTCTTTATATCATTTGACAGGATTCTCAAAAATGCAGGGCTCTATTGACTGAAGTCATATGACGATATGTGCCACTATCCTCCAATGCAACTCCATTCGTCAGTAGTAGGGGCTTCCACTCTGAGTATGCAGTTGGTATGCAAACATAGGAATAGAATTCCACATGTCTACACTTATTAACCTACTGCTCCGATGATTCTTTTGTTCTCAGGAGATATTGGCAGCGGCATTATTTGAAGAGGCAGCAAGTCTGCAGAGATGGCTGTTGAGGGGATAAGGGACAAAAACCTGGGAAGAGATACAAATCAGCTTTGATTAGGAACATAGCAGAACACACCTTTAGTTACTTGGCTAAAGCAGGGAAACACGATAGTGCAGCTCAACCCAGCCAAGGTTTCCAAGGACATGGTAGTCCACAAGTTCTGTTCCTTAGCCATTTACTCCATCACCATCCCTGACCACTATCGGAGGCTGAACTAGATCATTCACAACACTGATGTCCTATTTGATCTTGAGCTGAGTGTCTGACCCCATATCTTCACCAATACCAAAACTGGCTATAACACCCCTATAACATTGCCCTTCCCCTGGCCCTGCCTCAGCTCTTTTGCTGCAGAAATCCTCATCCATGACGGTGTTACCACTAGACTCAACTATTCCAATCTCTCCTGGCTGGCCTCCCACCTTCCAGCTTCCATAAACTTGAGTTCATCCAAAACTCTGCTGCCCGTATCCTAACATGCACCAAAGCCCATTCACCCAGCATCCCTGTGCTCACTGACCTACAGTGGCTCCCAGCTCGGCAATACCTTGATTTAAATATTCTTATCTTTGTTTCAAATCCATCCATGGCCTCACTCCTCCCTATCTCTGTAACTTCCTCAAGCCCAACCATGCTCCAAGATCTCTGCACTTCTCCAATTCTAGTCTTTTGCACATCCCCAATTTTAATCGCTCCACCATTGGTGGCCGGGCCTTCAGCTGCTAAGACCTCAAGCTCTGAAATTCCCTCCCTCTCCGTCTCTCCACCTCTGTCCTCCTTTATGACACTATTTATTTGACCATGCATTTGGTGACCTGTCCTAATATCCCGTTAGGTGACTCAGCATCAAATTTTGTTTGATAATACTCCGGTGTAGCATGTTGGGACATTTTACAATATTAAAGATGCTATATAAATACAAGTTATTGTTGTTGCTTTCTTTGTCCTGCAAATGGGTTTAAAACTATGGAAAAATCAAGAGAAGAAAGACAGAAACAGGCATAAAAAGGGTAATTATGGGATAGGAGTCATTCTTAGCAGAAGCTTTACATCTGGAGTTACTCAGATGTTTAGTGCCATATGCAGTACAGAAAGTCTTGCAGAATATTGGGGATGGTAGTATAGTGGTAACGCTACTGGACTGGTAATCCCGAGGCCCAGACTAATGCTCTGGAGACATGGGGCTTGATTTTCAATCCAGGATTGGGATAATCCCAGATAATTTGGGCAGCACAGTGGCGCAGTGGTTAGCACCGCAGCCTCACAGCTCCAGGGACCTGGGTTCAATTCTGGGTACTGCCTGTGCGGAGTTTGCAAGTTCTCCCTGTGACTGCGTGGGTTTTCGCCGGATGCTCCGGTTTCCTCCTACCACCAAAGACTTGCAGGTTGATAGGTAAATTGGCCATTATAAATTGCCCATAGTATAGGTAGGTGGTAGGGGAATATAGGGACAGGTGGGGATGTGGTAGGAATATGAGATTAGTGTAGGATTAGTATAAATGGGTGGTTGATGGTCGGCACAGAATCGGTGGGCCGAAGGGCCTGTTTCAGTGCTGTATCTCTAAATAAATAAATAAATTTCCAGGTCCTGACCCATCACCCCCATGAATCGCTCACATGACACTATTTTTAAATGCTAATGTCCTGATTGGGCAGGAGGCGAGCTCGGGGCCCAATAAGAGGTGCCGAGCACCTCCATGAGGTAGCAGCTGCCTGCCTGGCGCCAAAGGCAAAGGCATGCGACAGCCATGATGGACCCTGGCGCTGCCTTGCCACGGAGATTCTAAAGGGGGAGGGTGAACAGCCAGTTGTCATTGTGCACATAGGCACTAATGATATAGGTAAAAAACGGGATGAGGTCCTACAAGCAGAGTTTAGGGAGTTAGGAGCCAAGTTAAAAAGTAGGACCTCAGAGGTAGTAATCTCAGGATTACTACCAGTGCCACGTGATAGTCAGAGTAAAAATGAAAGAATAGTCAGGATGAATGCGTGGCTTGAGAGATGGTGCAGGAAGGAGGGGTTCAGATTTTTGGGACATTGGGACCGGTTCTGGGGGAGGTGGGACTATTACAAATTGGACGGTCTACACCTGGGCCGGACTGGAACCAATGTCCTTGGAGGTGCTTTTGCTAACGCTGTTGGGGAGGGTTTAAACTAATGTGGCAGGGGGATGGGAACCAATTGAGGTCAGTTGACAGTAAGGAGGTAGTAACAAAAGCCTGTAAGGAACTAGATAATGAAGTCAGTGTGACTAAGGGGAAGAACAGGCAGGGAGCAGATGATGAATATAAAGGGACTGGTGGTCTGAGGTGCATTTGTTTTAATGCAAGAAGTGTAGTAGGTAAGGCAGATGAACTTAGGGCTTGGATTAGTACCTGGGAGTATGATGTTATTGCTATTACTGAGACTTGGTTGAGGGAAGGGCATGATTGGCAACTAAATATCCCAGGATATCGATGCTCCAGGCGGGATAGAGAGGGAGGTAAAAGGGGTGGAGGAGTTGCATTACTGGTCAAAGAGGATATCACAGCTGTGCTGAAGGAGGGCATTATGGAGGACTCGAGCAGTGAGGCAATATGGACAGAACTCAGAAATAGGAAGGGTGCGGTAACAAGGGTGCTGTACTACAGGCCTCCCAACAGCGAGCGTGAGATAGAGGTACAAATATGTAAACAGATTATGGAAAGATGTAGGAGCAACAGGGTGGTGGTGATAGGAGATTTTAATTTTCCCAACATTGACTGGGATTCGCTTAGTGTTAGAGGTCCAGATGGAGCAGAATTTGTAAGGAGCATCCAGGAAGGTTTTCTAGAGCAGTATGTAAATAGTCCAACTCGGGAAGGGGCCATACTGGACCTGGTGTTGGGGAATGAGCCCGGCCAGGTTGTTGAAGTTTCAGTAGGGGACTACTTTGGGAATAGTGATCACAATTCCGTAAGCTTTAAAATACTCATGGACAAAGACGAGAGTGGTCCTAAAGGAAGAGTGCTAAATTGGGGGAAGGCCAACTATACCAAAATTCGGCAGGAGCTGGGAAATGTAGATTGGGAGCAGCTGTTTGAAGGTAAATCCACATGTGATATGTGGGAGGCTTTTAAAGAGAGGTTGATTAGCGTTCAGAAGAGACATGTTCCTGTGAAAATGAGGGATAGAAATGGCAAGATTAGGGAACCATGGATGACAGGTGAAATTGTGAGACTAGCTAAGAGGAAAAAGGAAGCATACATAAGGTGTAGGCGGCTGATGAAAGACGAAGCTTTGAAAGAATATCGGGAATGTAGGACCAATCTGAAATGAGGAATTAAGAGGGCTAAAAGGGGTCATGAAATATCTTTAGCAAACAGGGTTAAGGAAAATCCCAAAGCCTTTTATTCATATATAAGGAGAAAGAGGGTAACTAGAGAAAGGATTGGCCCACTAAAGGACAAAGGAGGAATGTTATGCTTGGACTCAGAGAAAATGGGTGAGATTCTAAACGAGTACTTTGCATCGGTATTCACCGAGGAGAGGGACATGACGGATGTTGAGGTTAGGAACAGATGTTTGATTACTCTAGGTCAAGTCGGCATAAGGAGGGAGGAAGTTTTGGGTATTCTAAAGGGCATTAAGGTGGACAAGTCCCCAGGTCCGGATGGGATCTATCCCAGGTTACTGAGGGAAGCGAGAGAGGAAATAGCTGGGGCCTTAACAGATATCTTTGCAGCATCCTTAAACACGGGTGAGGTCCCGGAGGACTGGAGAATTGCTAATGTTGTCCCCTTGTTTAAGAAGGGTAGCAGGGATAATCCAGGTAATTATAGACCGGTGAGCCTGACGTCAGTGGTAGGGAAGCTGCTGGAGAAGATACTGAGGGATAGGATCTATTCCCATTTGGAAGAAAATGGGCTCATCAGTGATAGGCAACATGGTTTTGTGCAGGGAAGGTCATGTCTTACCAACTTAATAGAATTCTTTGAGGAAGTGACAAAGTTGATTGATGAGGGAAGGGCTGTCGATGTCATATACATGGACTTCAGTAAGGCGTTTGATAAGGTTCCCCATGGCAGGCTGATGGAGAAAGTGAAGGCGCTTGGGGTCCAAGGTGTACTAGCTAGATGGATAAAAAACTGGCTGGGCAACAGGAGACAGAGAGTAGCAGTAGAGGGGAGTTTCTCAAAATGGAGACGTGTGACCAGTGGTGTTCCACAGGGATCCGTGCTGGGACCACTGTAGTTTGTGATATACATTAATGATTTGGAGGAAAGTATAGGTGGACTGATTAGCAAGTTTGCAGACGACACTAAGATTGGTGGAGTAGCAGATAGTGAAGGGGACTGTCAGAGAATACAGCAGAATGTAGATAGATTAGAGAGTTGGGCAGAGAAATGGCAGATGGAGTTCAATCAGGGCAAATGCGAGGTGATGCATTTTGGAAGATCCAATTCAAGAGTGAACTATACAGTAAATGGAAAAGTCCTGGGGAAAATTGATGTCCAGAGAGATTTGGGTGTTCAGGTCCACTGTTCCCTGAAGGTGGCAACGCAGGTAAATAGAGTGGTCAAGAAGGCATACGGCATGCTTTCCTTCATCGGACGGGGCATTGAGTACAAGAGTTGGCAGGTCATGTTACAGTTGTATAGGACTTTGGTTCGGCCACATTTGGAATACTGCGTACAGTTCTGGTCGCCACATTATCAAAAGGATGTGGATGCTTTGGAGAGGGTGCAGAGGAGGTTCACCAGGATGTTGCCTGGTATGGAGGGCGCTAGCTATGAAGAGAGGTTGAGTAGATTAGGATTATTTTCATTAGAAAGACGGAGGTTGAGGGGGGACCTGATTGAGGTGTACAAAATCATGAGAGGTATAGACAGGGTGGACAGCAAGAGGCTTTTTCCCAGAGTGGGGGTTTCAATTACTAGAGGACACGAGTTCAAAGTGAAAGGGGAAATGTTTAGGGGGGATATGCGTGGAAAGTTCTTTACGCAGAGGGTGGTGGGCACCTGGAACGCGTTGCCAGCGGAGGTGGTAGACGCGGGCACGATGGAGTCTTTTAAGATGTATCTAGACAGATACATGAATGGGCAGGAAGAAAAGAGATACAGAACCTTAGAAGATAGGCGACATGTTTAGAGAGAGGATCTGGATCGGCGCAGGCTTGGAGGGCCGAAGGGCCTGTTCCTGTGCTGTAATTATCTTTGTTCTTTGTTCTTTGTTCTTTGAGATCAGGCAGTTCCTCAGAGGAACAGCACCAAATATAAAATGGATCAGAGGCAAAACAGCTAGAACAAAGGTACTGCGCATGTCCCCGTGCAGGATACCGGGGCTACCGATAATTTTAAACATTTAAAGAAACACCTTCCCTTTGCCCCACAACAAAGGCAACAGCTGTGCACTAATGTGCACCAGACTGCTCGAGTTCGCTGGAATTCCCTTCCATAATTGTGTACCAACCTCCCCGGCCTATTAACAAACTCCTAAAGGATCTTAATGGTCCCTTAATCAGAGGCAAGTGGCTTCCCCCATTCCCTGTCTCCCGCCCTGACATTGAAAATTGTGGACTGTCCCGGAGGCATCGTTTCCAGAGATGACCTCCGGGACCGCGATCTTCAAATTGCATCTGCTCTGGCTCCTGACCTCATGGCCCTTTGAAAATTCAGCCCATGAGTTCAAATCCGACCACAGCAGCTGGGGAAATTTAAGTTCAATTAAATGCTAATATTATATTTATTTATATTTAGAAATACAGCACTGAAACAGGCCCTTCGGCCCACCGAGTCTGTGCCGACCAACAACCACCCATTTATACTAACCCTACAGTAATCCCATATTCCCTATAACCTACCTACACTAGGGGCAAATTACAATGGCCAATTTACCTATCAACCTGCAAGTCTTTGGCTGTGGGAGGAAACCAGAGCACCCGGCGAAAACCCACGCGATCACAGGGAGAACTTGCAAACTCCGCACAGGCAGTACCCAGAATTGAACCTGGGTCCCTGGAGCTGTGAGGCTGCGGTGCTAACCACTGCACCACTGTAATGATCACATAACTACTGGATTGTCATAAAAATTCATCTCGTTCACTAATATCCCTCAGGGGAGGAAATCTGCTGTCCTTACCTGGCCAGGCCTACATGGAATCACATGGAACCACAGCGATGTGGTTGACTCTTAACTGACCTCTGAAATGGCCTAGCAAGACACTCAGTTGTATCAAACCACTCGAGAAAAGTCAAATAAAAATAACACCACCCAGCATCGGCCTAGGCACTGGAAATGACAAAGGCACACCTGACCCAGCTGACCCTGCAAATTCCTTCTCACCAATCTCTGGGGACCTGTACCAAAATTGGGAGAGCTGTCCCACAGACTGGTCAAGCAACAGCCTAATATAGTCATATTCACCGAATCATAACTTACAGACAATGTCCCAGACTCGTCCATCAACAGAGGTGGCAGCACAGTGGTATACAGTTGGGAAGGAGCTGGGAATCCTCAACATTTACTCCGGATTCCTTGAAGTCTTGGAATCAGGTCAAACACAGGCAAGGAAATCTCTTGCTGATTACCACCTACTGCCCTTCCTCAGCTGATGTTTATTACAACTTGGAAGAAGCACCGAGGGTATCAGTGGCACAGAATGTACTCTGGGTGGGGGACTTCAATGTACATCACCAAGAGTGGCTCCGTAGCAACACTACTGGCTGAGTCCTGAAGGACTTATCTGCCAGACAGGGCCTGTGCCAGGTAATGAGAGTACCAAATAGAGGGAAAACCCTACTTGACAATAGGAAAATTGGCCAGGTCTCTCCTGTCCACAAAAAGTGGGACAAATCCAATCCGGCCAAATACTGCCCCATCAGTCTTCTCTAAATCACCAGCAAAGTAATGGAACATGTCGCAGCACTTACTCAGCAACAACCTACTCCCTGATGCTCAGTTTGGTTTCCGCCAGGCCCATTCAGCTCCAGGCCTCATTGCAGTCTTGGTCCAAACATTGACAAAAGAGCTGAATTCCAGATGTGAGGTGAGAGTGACTGCCCTTGACATCAATGCAACATTTGACCAAGTTTTGGCATCGGGGGCCCAAGTAAAACCAAACTCAATGGGAATCAAGTGGAAAAGTCTCCAATGGCTGGGGTCATACCTAGCACAAAGGAAGATGGTTGTGATTGTGGGAGGCCAATCATCTGAGCCCCCAAGACATCACTGCAGCAGTTCCTCAGGCAGTGTCCTAGGCCCAGCCATCTTCAGCTGCTTCATTAATGTCCTTCCTTCCATCATAAGGTCAGAATTGGGAATGTTCGGTGATGATTGCATAGTGTTAAGTTCCATTCGCAACTCCTCAGATACTGAAGCAGTCTTTGCCAGCATGTAGCAAGACCTGGACAACACTCAGGCTTGGACTGATAAGTGGCATGTAGCATTCACGCCACACAAGTGGCAGGCAATGACCATCTCCAACAAGGGAGAATCTAACCATCTCCCCTTGACATTCAATGGCATTACCATTGCTGAATCCCCAACCATCAACATGCAGGACGTTACCATTGACCAGAAACTTAACTGGACCTGCCATATAAATAATGTGGCTACAAGAACAGGTCAGAGGCTGAGAATTATGTGGCGTGTAACTCACCTCTTGACTCCCCAAAACCTGTCCTCAATGTAAGGCACAAGTCAGGAGTGTGATGGAATACTCTCCACTTGCCTGGATGAGTGCAGCTCCAACAATACTCAAGAAGCTTGACCTCAACACCATCCAAGACAAAACAGCCTGCTTGATTGGCACCCCATCCACCACATTCAACATTCACTCCCTCCATGACTGGTGCACAGAAGCAGCAGTGTGTACCATCTACAAGATGCACTGCAGCAACTCACCAAGGCTCCTTCAACAGCAACTTCCAAATCTACAATCTCTACCACCTAGAAGGCAAGTTCCCCCCCAAGACACCATACTGACTTGGAACTATATCGATGTCCCTACACTGTTGCTGGATCAAAATCCTGGAACTCCCTTGCTACCAGCACTGTGGGTGTACCTACACCACATGGACTGCAGTGATTAAATAAGGCAGCTCACCACTACTTTCTCAATGGCAATTAGGGATGGAAAATAGATGCTGGCCTTGCCAGCGATGTTCACAACCCAAGAACAGATGGAAAAAAACATAGGTGGTGTAACAGGTTCACAAGCAAGACTTGAACTTTATCTTAATGTTGTCTGGAATTTTCTGTTACATACGCATTATATATAGAGGCTGCATACATTGCGCTGGTATATAACAAATTAAATGGCAGCGCCTCCAAAATTACCATCAGCTTCTGCCAGACTTCAGGTTGCCTAAAAGACCTGGAACCCAACCCACTCTAGTTGAAGGAACCATTGATACAAGATTATATGTTGGAAATTTAGACCTGTGAGCAGGAGAAACTTCATCACACAGAGAGTTGTAAGGATGTGGAATTTGCTTTCAGGGATGGTGGTTGAGGTAGAACTGTCAACATTCAAGACTGGATTATACAGAGGGCAGAAGGGTAAAGGAACAGGGTGGACAAATGTGATTAGAACTATTTTCTCATGCAAAGCGTAAATGCTGACACAAAGTGCTTGGGCTGCATAGCCCATTTCTGTGTTGTACCTTTTACAGATTCCTATCAATACCCCTTGGTCCTGCTAATGTCAACTATTTCAGATTTGTTGGTTCATGCTAGTTAATTTTCTGGTTTGATATTAAACACAATCTCATTAATCTCTTCCCGACTTCTTTCAGGTCATTTTTATTCCTGGAGATAATTTCCAAGAACTTCCTCAGAGCTGCTCCCGCACTACCAATGTTATTTCATTGGAGGTGCAGCAGGAACCCCACTTATGTGCAGAAACAGGGCCCAGATATTAATGGGATGTGGGTAGATTACAGGGGAGCCCGATAGCCGGTGAAGAATCTAACAAGGCAGGGAATGTGAAGACTGCCAATCTCAATGACAGGGCCTCAATTAAATAACTCTTTGTGACAGTCTGCCAGATTGATAGGAATGGAAATTTAGTGACAGGAGACTGCAGTCAAAGACCCATGAGAATGGTCCCTGCAGTCAGTAGGGGAGAGGCTCAGACTATGATTAGAAGTGGAGGAGGAGGAGGAAGAAAGCTGAGGCCACCATCAGGAGGGGGAGGGGCGGAAAGCTGATTTTGCATTTGGGATGAGAGATCCTGTTGATGACAGCAATCAGGAAGGGTGAAGGGCAGGGTTGGGAAGGCTGAAGACTTCCTTATGAGGTCTGGGTTAGCAGCCCTGCTCCTCATGGCCCACAAGGAGCTCATAAACATGCAAAATTTTAAAACTTACCTGGGCCTCTTATGGTCAGTTGTCTCCTCACATCATGTTGCTGCTGCTGGGCAATGGCAGACTCCCCTGTGTTGAAGTGAAGACAGAATATAACACACTAGTTATACTGTAAAAACATATGACCATGAAATATTGCGAGTACGGTTCCAGATCAGGCAGGATGGCAGGCATGCGTGAACAGCTTTTTGCCTGCTTTTTGCTCTTCTCGTCTCAGTGCCTCACATCTTCATGACTTCTCAAACTACCCAAGAGTATTAGCATAGATGCACCCTTTGGAGTTTCTCTCCACTGCCTAATGCACTGAGGTCCCAATGTCTCTCCTTTTTCAGGGGTGGACCTTGATGATTATTGTCCTATAAAGATTTACTTTATTTTGAAATACACTATAAAACATTGAGTTTTTTTGTCTAAACCATGGGTAAAAAAAATCGCCTTTAATATTTTCTTGAGCCTTCATACATACTTTGTGTCCTCGATCAATCAGGCCCATTCATCGTGCTTTCCTTATCCCATCTCAAGCTGTTCTCCCTGATCAATTCCATCCTCCCCAGTAACATTCCATCTCTGGCCATCAAACTAACTCCCAGGAGTTTCATTATCTGTATCTGTTCTATCACCATTTATTCATGTTCAAAGCTGTTCATAAGGTCTGTTAATGAGCTGCTCATAAATTGCCATTCAGTTCAGTGTCCTTGTTTCTTATTCAACTGTTGAATGATGGTAATTCACTAAAGTAACTCCTATTCTATTCCTACATACCAATTAACTTTTACATTTCAGCAGGCATCCTAATTAAGCAAGGTTAAATGAAAAGCCTAGCACAGCTTTGTAGTATGGTTATCTATTTACGCAAGTATCCAGCTATGACCCCTTGTTCAGGCTAATGATAGTGACCTAAGAATAATCATTCCACTTGTTTTGAGGGAAATGAAACAGTAAGCAATTCCCAGTAAAATGAAACTTACAGCACTAATTATTCCTTTACCTATTTCAAGCTGAATATAAATACAGATATATACATATACCTAAGCATATTGCTAATTTCTAATACAAAAGCACAGTACTGCAGATACTGAAACTGCAGTATTTTGCTACTATATTATTGTTTAATTCACTGTCACTTCTCTTCCAGGATTGCCAACCTTGTAGAAGTTCTGCTCTTCTCTCCAACAGGATTTCTGTTTGGCTCTTTTACCTTGTTCACTTTTCTTGATTTCTATTTCCCTTCTCATGTTTGATTAGATATCGACCAAAACTTGCTTTCACAGCCACATCTCTTTCCTCAGCAACTGTCTCCAGCTCCAAGTTATTCCACGTGGATTCCAACTGAAACGCTACCCTTCATGTTTCGGTTCCACCCACGATTACAGTTATCTCTGAGACATTTAGTGCTCCTTGAACTGCTGTTTGATCCACATCCTGACATCCACACTCAGTGCCATGCGTCGCCATGTGCACACTCTCAGCCTCTCTCTTCAGCAGCACTGACTTTTTTTATTCTTTCACCGGCTAGGCAAGCATTTATTGTCCATCCCTAATTGTCCTTGAGAGGTGGTGGTGAGCTGCCTTCTTGAACCGCTGCAATCCATATGATGTTGGTACACCACAGTTCTGTTAGGAAAGGAGTTCCAGTGACGGTGAAGGAACGGCGATATAGTTCCAAGTCAAGATGGCTTGGAGAGGAACTTGCAAGTGGTGAAGTTTCCATGCATCTGCTGCCCTTCTCCTTCTCGGTGGTCGAGGTCGTGGGTTTGGAAGGTGCTGTCGAAGGACCCTTGGCAATTTGATGCAGTGCATCTTGTAGATGGAACACACTGCTGCTGTCGTCGTCGGTGGTAGAGGGAGTGAATTTTGAAGGCTGTGAATGGGCAGCCAATCAAGCAGGCTGCTTTGCCTTGGATGGTGTTGAGCTTCTTGAGTGTTGTTGGAGCTGCACTCTTACAAGAAAGTGGAGAGCATTCCATCAAACTCCTGACTTGTGCCTTGTAGATGGTGGGCAGGCTTTGGGGAACCAATTGAGTTACTCACCACAGATTCCCAGCCTCTGACCTGCTCTTGTAGCCACAGTATTTATATGGCAGGTCCAATAGAGTTTCAGGTCAATGGTAACCACCAGGATGTTGATAGTGGGGGATTCAGAGATGGTAATGACATTGAATGTCAACGGGAGAGGGTTAGATTCTCTCTTGTTGGAGATGGTCATTGCCTGGCACTTGCGTGGCGCGAATGTTACTTGCCACTAATCAGCCCAAGCCTGAATGTTGTCCAGGTCTTGCTACATATGGACAAGGACTGCTTCAGTATCTGAGAAGTTAGGTATGGTGCTGAACATTATGCAATCATCAGCGATCAGCCCCACTTCTGACCTTATAATGAAGGGATGAAGCAGCTGAAGATGGTTGGGCCTAGGACACAACCCTGAGGAACTCCTGCAGTGATATTCCGAGACTGAGATGAGTGACCTCCAACAACCAATGCCATCTTCCTTTGTGCTAGGTATGACTACACCCAGTGGAGAGTTTTCCCCCTGATTCCCATTAACTCCAGTTTTGCTAGGGCTCCTTGATGCCACACTCAGTCAAATGTTGCCTTGATGTCAAGGGCAGTCACTCTCACCTCACCTCTTGAGTTCAGCTCTTTTGTCGATGTTTGGACCAAGGCTATAATGAGGTCAGGAACTGAGTTGCCCTGCCAGAAACCAAACTGAACGTCAGTGAGCAGGTTATTGCTAAGTAAGTGCCACTTGATAGCACCTTCCATCATCTTGCTGATGATCGAGAGTAGACTGATGGGGCGGTTAGTGGTTGGATTAGATTTGTCCTGCTTTTTTGTTTACAGGACATACCTGGGTCATTATCCACATTGTCGAGTAGATGCTAGTGTTGTAGCTGTACTGGAACAGCTTGGCTAGGGGCACACCCAGTTCTGGAGCACAGGTCTTCAGTACTATTGCCGGAATGTTGTGAGGACCCACTGCCTTTGCAGTATCCAATGCCTTCAGTCATTTCTTGATATCACATGGAGTGAATAAAATTGGCTGAGGACTGGCATCTGTGATGCTGGGGACCTCAGGAGGACGCTGATATGGATCATTCACTTAGCACTTCTGGCTGAAGCTGGTTGCAAATGCTTCAGCCTTTCTTTTGCAAAGGTGTGCTGGGCTCCCCCATCAGTGAGGATAGGATTATTCGTGGAGCCAGTTCCTTGTGTAAGTTGTTTAATTGTCCACCACCATTCACAACTGGATGTGGCAGGACTGCAGAGCTTAGATCTAATCAGTTGGTTGTGGAATCGCTTAGCCCTGTCTATCACATGCTGCATCCGCTGTTCGGCACACAAGTCGTCCTGTGTTGCAGCTTCATCAGGTTGACACCTCTTTTTTAGGTATGCCTGGTGCTGCTCCTGGCATGCCCTTTTGCACTGTTCATTGAATCAGGGTTGATCCACCGGCTCGATGATAATCGTAGAGTGGGGGATATTCCGGGCCATGAGGTAACAGATTGTGGTTGAGTGCAATTTTGCTGCTGATGATGGTCCATAGCCCAGTTTTGAGTTGCTAGATCTGTTTGAAATCTATCCTATTTAGCACGGTGGTAGTGCCACACAACAAGTTGGAGGGTGTCCTCAATGTGAAGATGGGACTTTGTCTCCACAAGGATTGTGCAGTTGTCACTCCTACCAATACTATCATGGACAGATGCATGGGCATCTGTGACAAGTAGATCAGTGAGGACGAGGGAGTAGGCTCTTCCCTCTTGTTGGCTCCCTCACCACCAGCCCGAGACCCAGTCTAGCAGCTATGTCGTTTAGGACTCAGCTCGCTCGGTCAGTAGTGGTGCTACCGAGCCGCTCTTGGTGATGGACGTTGAAGTCCTCCACCCAGAGTACATTCTGCACCCTTGCTGCCCTCAGTGCTTCTTCTAAGTGGTGTCCAACAAGGAGGGATACTGATTCATCAGCTGAGGGGAGACGGTAGGTAATAATCAGCAGGAGGTTTCTGTGACCGTGTTTGACCTGATACCATGAGACTTCATGGAGTCAATGTTGAGGACTCGTAAGGCAACTCCCTCCTGACTGTATACCACTCTGCCGCCACCTCTGGTGGGTCCGTCCTGTCGGTGGGATGGGACATACCCAGGAATGGTGATGTCTGGGACATTATCTGTAAGTTATGATTCCATGATTATGGCCATGTCAGGCTGTTGCTTGATAGCTCTCCCAATTTTGGCACAAACTTCCAGATGATAGTAAGGAGGACTTTGCAGAGTCGACAGAACTGGGTGTGCTGTTGTCGTTTCTGGTACCTAGGTTGATGCCGGGTGGTCCGTCCGGTTTCATTCCTTTTAGACTTTTCTCTGGAAGTTTGGAGGGTACTTAAGAGTCAACCACATTGCCGTGGGTCTGGAGTCACATGTAGGCCAGATCAGGTAAGGATGGCAGATTTCCTTCCCTAAAGGAAGTGAACCAGATGGGCTTTTACGACCATCGGTTTCATGGTCACCATTACTGAGACTAGCTTCTTTAATTCCAGATTTATTAATTGAATTTAAATTCCACCAGCTGCCATGGTGGGATTTGAACTTGTGACCCTAGAGCATTAGCCTGGGGCTCTGGATTGAAAGTTCAGTGACATTATCACTACATCACCACCTCCTCATTCACTCTATCTCACCCTATCTCAAAGCTGTCCTGCTCCGCAGTTTCATTTCATCCTTCATGTCATCCGACGCCTTAACAAAAAACCTTTTCTCTTCCTTTCAGGCGTGAAGGATCGCAAGTTCCAACAACTCATGGATACCAATGCCCCCCCCCAGATCTTTCTTCCCCTTCACTTCCCTCTGACCCCTGCTTCTAATCTCACCTCTTGCTGTGCATTCATGATACCCTTTGACCCTCCCCTCTCTGACCCAGAATGATCTGTCCTTAGCAAAGGCCTCAGCTTCATCCCCATATGCCCCACCTCAATGAATTTTGAGCTCAGCATGATGTTGAGTTCTTCTTCTGTCGCCTTCGCCTCCGCTCTCACTTTTTTGGCCAGGTGTCTTCGCCCGCACAGCGGACCCTTTTACCCATCTCCAGTATTCTCTCTCCACCTGGACCTCTCCCTCCAGCCTCTTACCCTCTCTCGATCTTTTCAATGAGAACTGCCAGTGTGGCAACAGCCATCTCAATTTCTCTGCTCCCCTCACTCACTCTAACCTGTCTCACTCTGAACTTGCTGCACTCCGTTCTCTCAGGTCCAAACCTTAACATTGGTTTCAAACCTGCTGACAAGGGTGGTGCTGTTGTTGTCTGGCGATCTGACCTCCACTTAGCAGAGGCCAAATGTTAACTCTGTAATATTTCCTCCTATTGCCCCCTGGACCATGACCCCATCATTGAACATCAAGCCACTGTCTTCAGCACTGCCACTGAACTCATATCCTCTGGAGATGTTCCCTCCACAGCTTCCAACCCCAACCAGCCTGCTTCCACCTTCTTCCCAAGATCCACAAATAGGACTAAACTAGTAGACCTATCGTTTCAGCCCGTTCCTGCCCAACTGAACTGATTTCTTCCTATCTTGACTCTATTTTTTCTCCCCTAGTCCAGTGTCAGGCAAACCCCCCACCTGCCAAGACTGAGGCACACATTATTTCGCTACATGAACATTAAAACTTAAAATTGCAAGCCCCTGACTGGAAATATATTTGCATAGTACCAGACAGTGTTGAAACAAAGGAACCAGACCCTGCCCCAATACACAGAAGAGACCTGGTCAAGCCACTCAGTCACGTGACCACCTGCTGGCCAACTAGGGGAGTATTAAATTGGGAAAACAGAATTTGAAATCAGAACGCCGTGTACTCCTGGAACTGAAGCAGAACCCTCTCCTGTCTGCCTGCTCCCATCTCCTTCCCACAGAACTGAATCTTGTGAAAATGTGAACCTAAAAGAGAGAAAAGTCTCCTACGTGAACAAGGTTTAAGCAGAATACTAGGCCCCAATGAAACAGCAAGAATTACCTACAAAAGGACTATACTGTGAGCTTGAAGCTCAGCAACAAGATATTGCCTCAAACTGTTCCACTTTATCTTTTCTTCTCTTTTCTGTCCCTATCTGCATGTGTATATTGCGTGTGCATGCTATTGTGAGTGTGTCCTATAGCCCTAGGCGTCAACTGTATTAGAGTTTAAGGTTTAATAAATTTCATTTTTCTTCTTTAAACATGAGGAAACCTGGTGTGTTGGTTTCTTTGCCTTATAATTGGAAAGCTTTGAACGAGGATTCACAAAGGGGGAGCTCAAAACACAGTTTGTGTTTAAAATTAAACCCTGTTACAATAATACCAGGTGAAGACAGTAATAGACCCCAAAACCATTTCTCACCTGGTCATAACACCAGTCTCTCCCCATCTACATCCTTGACTCTTCTGGTGCCCTCCTTTACTTTAACAGTTTTTAATTTCCTGGTTGTAACCGTCTCCTCTTCACCGTGGACATCCAATCTCTCCACACCTTCATTGCTCACGAGGTCGGTCTGAGGGCTCTCTGCTTCTTCATTGAGTGGCGGCCCAACCAGTTTCCATCCACCGCCACCCTCCTTCACCTGGCTGAACTTGTCCTCTTATTGAACAACTTCTCCTTTAACTCGCCTTACTTCCTCCAAATAAAAGGTGTTTCTCTGGGTAGCCACATGGGTCCTAGCTATGCCTGCCTTTTTGTGGGATATGTGAAACATTTCTTGTTCTAATCCTACTTGGGACCTCACCCCACCCCACCCCATGCTTCTGATATGTCTTCCTTTTTCCTCAGCTGAGAATTCCCCTCACCATGGTTGACAGGGCCCTTGACCGTGTCCGAACCATTTCCTGCACTTCTGCTCTCACCCCCTCTCCTCCCACCCAGAGCCATGATAGAGTTCTCCTAGTCATCACGTTCCAGCCTCTGTATCCAACAGATCATCCTCCACATCTGACCCTTCAGCATTCCACAGGGACTGTTCCCTCTGCAACACCCTGGTCCACTCCTCAATTATCCCCAACACCCCATCCCCTTCCCAGGGCACGTTTCCACAGAAGCACAGGAGGTGCTATACCTGCCCTTTTACCTCCTCTTTTTTCACTGTCCAAGGCCCCAAACACTCCTTCTAGGTGAAACAACAATTTATGGTGTACTTCTTTCTGTTTAGTAAACTGTATTTGCTGCTCACAATGCAGTCTGCTCTACACTGGGGAGACTGCTTTGCAGAACATCTCCGTTCAGTCTGCAAGCATGACCCTGGGCTTCTAGTCGCCTGCCATTTTAATTCTCTACGTTGCTCTCATGCTGACCTCGGCTTACCGCAGTGTTCCAATGAAGCTCAAGGAGCAGCACTTCATCTTTCAATAAGGCATTTTACAGCCTTCTGGACTCAATATTGAGTTCAACAATTTCAGATTATAATCTCTGCCCCTATTTTGTTTCCTTTGCATGTTTCAGTCTTAATCTTATTTTCTCTTGTTCTGCTTTTGGACAGCAACTATTCATTATTTTGCCATTCACATCTCCTCTGGTGGCATTTTTTAATTTGTTTGTGGGATGTGGGCACTGCTGGCTAAGCCAGCATTTATTGCCCATCCCTAATTGCCCCTTGAACTAAGTGGCTAGCTAGGCCATTTCAGAGTCAACCACATTGCTGTGGGTTTGGAGTCACATGAAGGCCAGACCAGGTAAGGACAGCAGATTTCCTTTCTTAAAGTGAACCAAATGGGCTTTTACAACATTTTACAATGGTTTCATGGTCATCATTAGACTAGCTTTTTAATTTCAGGTTTATTAATTGAATTCAAATTTCACCATCTGCCGTGGTGGGATTCAAACCCATGTCCCCAGATCCTCTGGATTATTAATCCAGCGACAATACCATTATGCCACCATCTCCCCTTTTGTCTCTTTACTTGTAGCATTCCTACTCCCTTTAACTCTCCCTCACCACCAACTCTTTTGTCATTTAATCTCTCCCATCTTTTGCCCTATCACAGACCTTCCCTTTTGTCATTTCTCCACCTGCCCCCATTTGACCCACTAAAAACCTATTACATTTCTAACTTTTCCCAATTCTGATGAAGGGTCATTGACCTGAAATGTTAACTCTGTTCCTCTTGCCACACAGGCTGCCAAACCTGTGAGTATTTCCAGAATTTTCTGTTTTCATTGCTAATTTCTAACATAGGATAAATTCTGATGAGCTCCAACAGTTGGGTTACCACTCAGATATTTGTGGGTTCAACAACCTTGCATCTTGCTTGTGGAGATGCTTAATAATGATTGTTGTTTGTCTGTACTAATTGGATGCCTTACTACAGTCGATGTGTTAAAATTTTATGAAACCTATAAGGTAGTAAAATTGGCTCAGAGATGACAGCAAAAATGTTTAAAATGCCTTAATCTGGCAGTCCATATATAGTACTAAGATGCTGACATCTTCCTGTTTATACTTTTCAATATCTTATTTTCAAAAATCTATTTTATTGACCTATCATCCTAACATTGTTATAACTGTAATACTGCAATCAGGACTCTGAACAGCTTGGCTCCTCCATCAATCCATGTAGCAGAGCACTCTGATAACCTAAAGATGGAAAATGCTGCAAAACGCAGCAGGTCCTCCTGCATCTGCAATGAGAAACGTTTTAAATGCAGACTCTTCATCGGAATCCCAATCGGTTCTACACCATGTCTTTTCTATTCACGCGTGCCTTCCCAGTATTTGCTTTCCAAATGCAGATTTTTATGTCTTTTTATGCCAGTACTGTAATAACCCACAGGTCAGTTTTGTAAAAACAAAAGGATCCTTGCTGTTGGTGAATGCTGGGTTAAACTTTGGAATTCTTCGGAAGGGGAAAGGGTCACTGCATTTTAGAACATATTTTTAAGAAACTTGGCGAGGGAAACCAAGTGCAAAGTAGAAATATATTAAGTGTGCTGAGGTGAGGGCCTCATTGAAACGAAAGCTCTGGTGCCATTGGATGGTGTGGGGGCGGGTAGGGCCGGATTTCCAATCACATTCTTCATGCTTATTGGTAAAAGACGTGACGAAAAAGTTATATTCATTGCAGATGCTGTGGGTGCGCGTAGTGAGGTTTGCGCTCGGACACTGCTGCTTGGGGCTTTTATAGGAAGAATATTACTGTTTACAGCGATTAGCTTTCGGAAACGTAAACTGATTCATCCTTTCAATAGCTGTAGATTTATATTATCTACTGACGTTTACATTTAATTATATATATAAAGCAATTGTATTTTTTGACATATAGTTCAAAAGAAATAATTTTGAAATATTGAGTTTTTTTCTCTCCCACAGAGATACTAGGTGTTAGGTGTGGTTGTTTCGATAAGGTTTGATTTTCTCTGCTGGAGTGAGGGGGATTTATTCCAACCGTTAGGGTTTTTTTTTGCGCCTTAAGTTATAATTGCAATCTTATTCTTTTCCGTCAATATAAATGAAAACCAAATTCTCCAGCGCAGAGGACACTCTCGGGATGGGGCTGCTGATCGCGCAGAATGGCATTCGCGTCCAGCATGAAGAAACCACCGAATACAAAGCCGGAAGACAAGACGCACCCGATCAGCAAACCAAGCATAAAGCTTATCTTTGGTGCAAAGAGTTTCTTCGAGGTGCTTGGAAAACCTTGACAGAGGATGAATTTCAAATTAGCATCATAAGGTTTGTGTGTGAATGCTTTAAAAATATTTTCTTCGTTGTAGTATTTTGGGGATTTTCTGTTGCCCGACTGTTTGATTTTTTTTTTAAATGGAGTAGCCGTGGGATCTAAAGAAAACACTGAATTTGTGACGGGGTATATGCAAAAAGAGAGAGAAAAAAAATAAACGAGTTGTCTAAAAATGGAGTCTACATCTTCACCTTCCAGCAGAGCTAGAGGATCCCGGATACGCTCGAGTACCATCGAGACCAATAATATTTGTTTAATATTCCAATATGGGTTCTGATTTAAAAAAGGAACTGTCAATGAAAAATACAGAAAGAACGGAAAGGTCGGGAAGGCTTCAGATAGCTCTATGGTGACACGATCCATTTAACGTTTTGCCTTGTGTTTGAATTGTGAAGGAAATGAGGAAATATATTCGGGCGGGAAGATAACTTTGGATTATTTAAAATTTGGCCTGTCAGATTTTTAACTGTTATTGAGGATTTGAAAGATTATAACATTAATTAAATGCGCATTTATCAAGGACTTGAGGTGAATTTGATCCTGCTCACTCAGCGTTGTTCCTTAAATGCTGAGAATGCATTCCATTT
This sequence comes from Heterodontus francisci, assembly GCF_036365525.1. Lineage (NCBI taxonomy): Eukaryota > Metazoa > Chordata > Chondrichthyes > Heterodontiformes > Heterodontidae > Heterodontus > Heterodontus francisci. Next base: position 67,928,554 of record NC_090384.1, read on the forward strand.
GAAGCCTATTTCAACTAGACATATAAATGCTTATTTGATGGAAACTTAAAGTTTATTTGTTTAATCCAGTTCGAAATACAAATGATGTGGAGTTAATTAGTTTCATTCTAGTTTGGAATGAAAGGTTCCACATGGGTTTGGGGCCAGAGGGTATTATGAAACAAGAATTTGGGGTTTGAATATAATAAATATATTATGTAAAACTGTTGTGATTGTCTTTACAGCAAGTAAACACTTAACAGATGTATCGGCCTGGTTACAAGAACATAGGAGCAGGAGTAGACCATTCAGCCCCTTGAGTCTGCTCTGCTTTTCAATTGGATCATGACTGATCTGCAACTCAACTCCATTTTCCCACCTTTGCTCCATATCCCTTGATGCCCTTACCAAAAAAAAAACTATCTCAGTCTTGAAAGCTTCAAATTGTTCTAGAAGTCACAAAATTTGGGGAAGGGAGTTCCAAATTTCTACTCCCTTTGTGTAGAAAATGTACTGCTTGATTTTGCTCATGCATGGCCTAGCTCTCTAACTTTTAGGTTGGGACCCCTTGTTCTTGATTGTGCCACCACAGGAAATAGTTTTTCTTTGCATCTACCCTATGAAATCCTTTTTAACATTTTAAATACCTTGATCACATTAGCCCTCAATCTCCTATACTCAAGGGAATACATGCCAAGTTTGTACAATCTGTCCTCATAATTTAACCCTCTTAGCCCCAGTAACTTTCTGCCTTCTCGGATAGTCAAAAAAAAAATTCACTACACAGGTAAGTGGCAATGCAGAACGTTCACTCTGGAAAATTACGTGGCATAGTTACAGAGTGTAAAACATCTATGCTATGCAGAATACATTGCCAATTATTCCCATTGTTGCATTTTGCTACAATGTTGGATTCCTCAATCTGGTTGCCTTAGAATTCTGGCATTCCGTTGAAGAGGAAATATTGTAGTTGGTTGTTTATATGTTGAAAAACATCAATTGCATCAATGCATAAATCACACTGCCAGGTTTGCGGATTGTAAAAAAACAAAAATCTGCGTCAATTTGTGAGTTATTCACCAGAATTTGTTCTGTAGCACAGCATTCACTTGGTAAAACTCGAAACATGAGTTACATAGGAAGATAGGAACAGGAGTAGGACATTCAGCTCCTCGAGCCTGTCCTGCCATTCAATGAGATCATGGCTGATCCGTGGCCTAACTCCATATACCTTCCTTTGGCCCATATCCCTTGATATCTTTGCTTAACAAAAATCTATCTATCTCAGATTTAAAATGCTGTTATGTGGGAGAGAGTTCCAAACCTCTACCACCCTTTGCGTGAAGAAGTGCTTCCTAACATCTCTCCTGAACGGTCTGGTCCTAATTTTTAGACTATGCCCCCTAGTTTTAGAATCTCCAACCAGTGGAAATAGTTTATCTTTATCTAGCCTGTCTTTTCCTGTTAATATCCTGAAGACTTTGCTCAGATCACCCTTTAACCTTCTAAATTCTAGTGAAAACAGGCCTAATTTGTGTAATCTCTCCTCATAACTTAACCCCTGTAGTCCAGGTATCATTCGTGTAAACCTACATTGCACTCCCTCCAAGGCCAATATCTCCTTCCTAAGGTGTGGTGCCTAGGACTGCTCACAGTATTCCAAGTGGGGTCTAACCATGGTTTTGTACAGCTGCAGCATAACCTCTGTGTCTCTATACTCAAGTCCTCTAGATATAAAGGCTAGCATTCCATTAGCCTTTTTGATTATTTTCTGCACTTGCTCGTGGCATTTTAAAGATCTATGCACCTGAACCCCCAAGTCTCTTTGGACATTCACTGTACTCAACCTCTTCCTATTTAGAAAGTACCCTGCTCTATCCTTTTTTGGTCCAAAATGGATAATCTCACACTTGCCCGCATTGAAATCTATCTGCCACAGTTTTGCCCATTCACCTAGTCTGTCAATATCTCTTTGCAATTTTATGCCAGCATCTAGACTGTCTACAATGCTGCCTAACTTTGTATCATCAGCAAATTTGGATATATGACTTGCTATGCCATCATCCAATTCGTTAATGAATAATGTGAATAATTGAGGCCCCAACACAGATCCCTGTGGGACACCACTAGTCACATCCTGCCAATCGGAGTACTTACCCATTATCCCCACTCAACCAACTTCCTAACCATGTCAATAATTTGCCCTCAACTTCATAGGCTTCTACCTTAGTTAACAGTCTCTTATGTGGGACTTTATCAAATGCCTTCTGGAAGTCCATATAAATAACATCCATAGACATTCTCCTGTCCACTACCTTAGTCACCTCTTCAAAAAATTCTGAGATTTGTCAGGCATGACCTTCCCATCATGAATCCATGCTGGCTGTCCCTGATTAACTGAAATTTTTGTAGGTGTTCAGTCACCCTATCCTTGATTATAGACTCCAGCAACCTGCCCACCACAGATGGTATTGTAACTAATTTGACTGGAAATTTCAACCGTTCCATTTTTGGTCTTATCTAATATTATCATCCTCTTATTTTGCAGGGGTGGCCTTAGTAATCTACTTTTTCAATGCTCATTGCCTGATACTAAAAGCTGTGTAAAGGATGAACCACGCTGTGTTCTCCTTCGATTGTATGGTGCAATACTTCAGGTGAGACTGTGTATCCGGACGTGGGATGATCACTTATGATGCATGTCTGAGAGCTAAAGATGTTTCCATTAAGTGTTAGAAACTAGTGGGAAATTGTAGTAGAGTAAATGGTTTGGTTGAATAATCAATTTTCATTTTGAGCACCATTTTTATTGGCTTAAGAATCTTTGTGTCTAAATGTGAATCAAAGCCGTTCTGTGTCAACAAACCAGTTTTAAAATGTTGTAGTGTTAAAATTGCACGAACTAGTACCTTGCTTTGCTCTGAGCAAGAGTAAATTACTTTTACCCAATAATTTGGAACAAATGTTTCTCCTTATTTTACAACTGAGATTTCAACAATATACTGAGTTACAGTTCTAGTCTTAATCTACAACATGAACAGAAACATAAAGTGACCCACATAATAGATTGAGTTGCTAGTTAAAACTTTAGAAAATGTCTTTACAGATCTTTTAAATTAAATATATTTTCCAGTTTGCAGAGAAGTGCACAGAAAAATAATACAGATTAGTCATTTTGTGAGGCATGGAACATTTTAGTCTCCAGTAACTGGAGAAGGTGTAGAGTATATGGCAATCTAGATTGATGTAAAGTTTAATGAAATATTTAATAGTTCACAGGAATTGAGAAATATAGTAGCTAATAAGAAATTTGCTTCTTTTCAGAAAATGTGCAAGTGAAAATGGCCACTTTCCCAGCAGATTACTGAAACATTAATCATGAAAATTCATACAAAGGAAAAATGATTTTTTATTTCATTTTGAATACTGTAAACTGCTAGACATGTCACTGATTTGGCTTTGCAGAATTCAGGTCGTTATGACAGAACTGTTTGGTTTAGTTCATGTTCTTTAGAACAGAGACCCATAAACAAATCCTTAAGAGTTTAGAAGAGACACCTGTTACAAATGGTCTAAAGGTAGGATTCTACATTTATACGTCACAGCTGTATTGAACTTTATGCTGAGTGTTCTACAAATTCATGATAGTCGTGCGCTTATTGTTGGATATGTGGAAGATTGAAAACATCAAAGACGATTCTCAGTCTTCTAAGTTCCTTCCACCTGATGACCTATGTGTATGACTATGGTAGTTAATCATTACAAAAAGTGCAAATTGCCTTTGGCTTGCAGTGTATGCCATATAATTGGCAACTAATGGGAAAAGATGTAGTTTGAGGCTATTTTGAATGCCCCTCTTGTAGGGGAAAATGATCTGCGGACTGCCACACACTCAATTCTTAAAAGCCCTAACAATAATGCACCCAGATCCTATTGATCCCTTCATATTACTGATGGAAACAATGATAATGGAACCATTGAATTATTTATAAATACGTATGTAAATATAATACATTGATGAGATGGCTCAATTTGAAACACTGATTGCTGAGTGATGAAACAAATTTATTTTCAAGTACTGATTGGATGAAGCTCACCCTAATCATTATAAAAATTATCTTCCTGTAATATACCAATTTTTTTCTCCATTTTCTCCCTATCCCTCTTTCCTGAACTTGCATAGAATTATACAGAATATACAATACAGAAACAGGCCATTCGGCCCAACTAATTCATGCTGGCATTTATGCTCCACTTGAGCCTTTTCTCATCCTTCCTCATTTAACTATTGGCATAACCCTCTATTTCCTTCTCCCTCATGCTTATCTAGCCTCCCCTTAAATGTATCTAACCAGTCACCTCAAACTCTCCATGGTAGAGTTCCACATTCTCGCCACTCTCTGGGTTAAGAAGGTTTTTTTTTCTGAATTCGCTATTTGATTTCTTGATTGTTTGTTTATATTGATGACCTCTAGTTTTGCTACTCCCCACAAATGGAAACACACTCTGTGTCTGCTCCATCAAAACCTTTTCATAATTTTAAAGACCTCTATTAGCTCACCCTCAGCCTTTTTTCAGGAAAGAGACTCAGCCTGTTCATCAGTATAACCTCGCAGTTCTGGTATCCTCATTTGTAAATCTTTTTTGCACCCTCTCCATTGCCTCTATATCCTTTATATAATATGGTAACTGGAATTGTACACCGTACTCCAAGTGTAGTCTAACCAAGGTTCGATACAGATTTAGCATAACTTTTTCTCTATTTTTCAATTCTATCCCTCTAGAAATAAACCCTAGTGCTTGGTTTGCTTTTGTTACGGCTTTATTGACCTGCTGTGGAACGTTCAGTGGTTTGTGTATTTGTACTCCCAGATCCCTCTGCTTCTCTACCCCATTTAAATTCTCATTTTACAAGTAATATATGTCCTCTTTATTTTTCTTACAAAATGTTGAAATTCATTTGATAGTTATAGGGCGGCACAGTTGACAGTGGTTAGCACCGCAGCCTCACTGCTCCAGGAACCCGGGTTCAATTCTGGGTACTGCCTGTGCGGAGTTTGCAAGTTCTCCCTGTGACCGTGTGGGTTTTCGCCGGGTGCTCTGGTTTCCTCCCACAGCCAAAGACTTGCAGGTTGATAGGTAAATTGGCCATTGTAAATTGCCCCTAGCGTAGGTAGGTGGTAGGAGAATGGTGGGGATGTGCTAGGGAATATGGGATTAATGTAGAATTAGTATAAATGGGTGGTTGTTGGTCAGCACAGACTCTGTGCTCAGTGGGCTAAAGGGCCTGTTTCAGTGCTGTATCTCTCTATGACATTAAAAGGTAAAATTTTACCATGTGGTATAGGTCTCAAGCCATACTCAGCAAGAAAACCTCTATGCTACATCAAATCATCAGAAAATCAGGAGTGCCATGACTTGGGCACTGTGCCAGATTCCCAACCCGCACTTCTGTCAAGTAAGGCTTGAGTGAAGTGTCACTGAATTTATTCTTATATCTCAGCATGAGTCAACAAATTGGATGGATAGTTAGCCGGCTGCAAGACAGAAAGCAGAGAGTAGGAGTAAAGGGTAACTATTCAGAGGCAAAAGATGGGACATGTGGTCCAACAAGAATTAATGATGGGACCTCTTGTTTACTACTTATACTAACAACTCAGACTTTGGAACCAAAAACACAAATTTCTAAATTTATAGACAACACCAAATGGGAGGAATGGTCAACGCTGAGGTGAACCACAAGAAAATACAGGAAGACATCACTAAATTAGCAAAATGATCATATATTTATTTAGAGATATAGCACTGAAACAAGCCCTTCGGCCCACCGAGTCTGTGCCGACTAAGAACCACCCATTTATACTAACCCTATAGTAATCCCATATTCCCTACCACCTACCTACACTAGGGGCAATTTACAATGGCCAATTTACCTATCACCTGCAAGTCTTTGGCTGTGGGAGGAAACTGGAGCACCCGGTCACAGGGAGAACTTGCAAACTCCGCACAGGCAGTACGCAGAATTGAACCTGGGTCCCTGGAGCTGTGAGGCTGCGGTGCTAACCACTGTGCCACCCTGTCCATGCTGGGAGTACAGATCCCCTGAAATGTGCATCCAGCATACAAAACTGTTCTCAGGTGAAAATGTAGACTTGCCTCAAATGTTAACTGACTGACCATCAAAGGAGCTGACTGTCCAAATTTATTATCTTTTCTATTGCATCTAATCTTTGTGGAACTGCAAAAATAATTATATCTGTTACATTCACAAGGCTATTCCCATATTCACAGAAATAGAAATTACATTTTACTATATCCTACAATTACATGTTCCTAGTTCTCATTACACATGAATGTCACAATTGTTTTGATAGTGACTTGGTTTCTTAGGAAAATAGAAACAGGAGTAGGTCAGTCTGACTCCTGAACCTGTTCTGCTATTCAGTGAGATCATGGTTGATCTGCACCTCAACTCCATTTACCCACCTTTGTGTCATACTTCTTGATACCTTTGCCTCGCAAAAAATGTCGATCTCAGTCACGAAAATTCCAAAACAAAAGCATTCACAGCCATTTGGGGGAGAGAATTCCAAATTTCCCCTTGCAGCCATGTATTTTATTTGTAGCAAATTAAATTTGAATCTTTGGTCTTGTTACCATAGTGCTTTAATATGCATGTACAAAGTAATTATTAAAACATTAGCTGCTTTACTTCATATTACCAAATTAATGCTAACTGTGAAAGCATACATACCTATATAAATTCAAGAATATGTACCTTTTCTGGTGTGGATGATTTTCAGTTACAGGTTTATATTCTGATGGCTGCATTTGCTCTGTTTTGATGCACTAAAAGTTCAAATTAATGGTTTCAAAGAAGTGGATAAATATTTAAAATATGGAGTAGGCATGTACACATCAAAAATTGAATCATACAGTTGGAAGACAAAATTATCAAGTCTTTCTTTCCATCAATCATCACGTCCATTTTGTAACACAAAAAGCATTAGAAACAGCTATTTCACATAACATTGCAGTATGATTCATCAAATGGGATGTTTCAAATATATATGGGATCAATACTTTAAAGGTTGAAATTAACTCAAAGAAGCAATTGGGCTAACATCCATCAGATAAAATGGCATGATTTGTTGAAATTGTAGAGCATTACGTTTTATAAAAAAACAAATTTATTAAAATCATGCAAAAGAGGTAACATTGTGGAGTAGGGAGGAGGGGAAGAAAAGCTGCTTAGGTTTAACCTTGGAATAAAGCTGTGCGGCTGGGGAGTATGCCTTTGGATATACAGCTGCACCTGCATTTTTGATAAACAGATCTGGTCTTTAACAACATATGTGGCACCACCATATTTATTGCAGTAGAATGGAGATAATTCTATATTGAACTAAATTCTAGAGCAGCAAAATAATTTTTTGTGGGACATACTGAAACTTAGTGATCTGTAACAAGCCTTTCTATTGTAATTTCAAAATAAGAACGTATCCATAATATACCATTGTATAGAACAGTCTTATTGATCCCAAGCACAGTAAGTTTTCTTTCAAACATTTAACAGTTTATTCATTGATGTGAGTAGAAATTTTGTAAGCTGTTACAATTTTAATCTGATGATTCGGAATGGAACATTTTCAACTGATGCTTTGACATCAACAAATATTTAATCTACACGAGGTTCAAAAGTATGATCTGCAACCCCGTTACCTTTAGGGTGATCAAAATAATTGACATGCTGATAGTTTCCCCCACAGTTCATGAATTATTAGTAAGCCAGCAAGCGTGTGTGTGTGTGAATTTACTGTGACTTTTTCTTATCAATTGGTAAAAGCTCAAAGTGCTGAATGTTTATATTGCAGTGACTACAAATCTTCCCTGAATGACCTGGTTCTAAGTTTAACATTATGTCCCCTTGTTCTGCACTTCCCCAACAGAGGAAGTAGTTTTGCTCTATCTCCCTATCAAATCTTTTAATCCCCTTAAACATCTCAATTAGATCCTGTAATCTGTTATTATCAAAGGAATACAAGCCTAGTCTATGCAACCTGTCCTCAAAATTTAACCCTGATATCATTCTGGTAAATATGTGCTGCACCCACTTCCAAGACCTATATATTTTTCCTGAGGTGCAGTGCCCAGAATTGAATGCGGTTTCTTGGCATAAACTTGTAGAATTTCAGTACTGCTTGGATCCAAATTGGGGATTAACCTAATATGTTCTGAATACAATCAAAACTACAGGCAGACCTTCAATTGATCCTGTGAATCTAGTTTGTTCACTGTCATGTACCAACTTTGTTTTCAGTTGTACACAACAGACTTCAGACTGCACTGTTCACAAGGGTTGTGTGCAGCATAATGTCAAACAAAAATAATTAGCAGTTTGCTAATTGGTTGGCATTTTTTAGTAAGCTTTCAGATATTTTAAGAGTTTTTATTTGAGAGATGAGTCCTGTATTTCCATCTTGACACAACTGTTGATTTTTTTGATATTTTATAGTGCTTTGCCTAAGTACGTTGAGCACAGTAAGTTGAACAATGTTTCTTAAAACTTTTATACAGAATAAAGCAAAGTGACTATTCTTTGCTGACAATTCTCGTTTCCTCTGTTTGAGGAAAAACTGAATAATAATGGTTGATTGTAATTTATTGCCAACTGTCTATACTGCTCCTGATTTTTCAAATATGCTATAGTTTTCATTCTCTGATTCTAGCCAGTGCTTTGTTTAGTTAACTAAGATTTAAGTAGACCATGAAACAAACAAAGTAAAGTAATTTAGACATTCTTGTTGTAAATTACAAGTTGAAAGTCAAACAATTGTATCTTAAGATTCTTAGCAATTCATTCTATAAGAATGCATGGTGTTCAATAATTACCCAGGAAGAAATGCCTATGGCATATACTAGCTTATTTGTTCCACTTCATTCTCTCTAGGTGAAGACTTGCATAGTTCCCACATTTTGCCTGACAAGAAATCTGTGGCTCTTGTATTACATCGTGCTGTAACAGTTCAAATCTTTACTCCTAATTATTTTCAATACCGTTTATGATAACATTTTTAAAAAATGAGTTGGATGAAGTGCTGTCTTTCTAATTGCGTCACATTTTTCAAGTTTCAATTCGAAATATCAGATCTGTATCCCCACAGCTACTTATCTATTCATTCTGCATCTTATAGAAATTGTGCTGTTAATTTCCTTCAAAAACATTCCAACAAAAACATTCCAAGCAATGTATATGAATTTTGTGTTTGAAATAACAAGCATGTTCAAGTGGAAAGCTTAACTTGTTCAGCATCTTCACACTTGGAGAAAAGCTGAATAAGCACTTAACTTTTCTTTATTGGAACCTAAAATTCATTTATAAGACTGTTGCAGCTTAGTTCTTCTAAACACAGCTCCTGTTTTTGCCATTTGAACTGGACCGTGCCAACAAAAACAGATATGACTAGAGAAATCACCCCCTTCTTTGGGGGAAAAGGTAGAGAATCTTATGACCAAGTGAAGTTTCTATAATCTGAAGTTTTAATATAAATAGATTACATTGTTGTGCATGACAGTGCTAATAAGAAATCTGAACTGAACAGTATACCCCAAAAAACTTGAGGGACATTTTGCTTGGCAGGAATGTAATGAACCATTTAAAAATTATTAAAAATTGCTACAAAAGCTTGTGACAAAATAATTTAACATTTATATGTTAAAATTTCAAGATCAAGGATGATTATTAACTCAAGTGATTGTATGTTCAGTTTCAGTGGGAGGTTATATATTGAAGGTGTATCAAAAGGGCACTTCAGTCATGCACCACAGAGAGGGGAACAGAAAATGCATTTTTTTTTTCTGGCTTTCTATACTTGAATTACACATCCAGTAAGTCTGTTTTGTAGTACTTGAAGTATTTGTGGAAAGTTTCCCCAGCCCAGAATTCTGCCCTAGCCAAATTGCGAGGGAGTTCAGATCATACAAATTTTCCTGTGTAGTTGTCCAAAATAGTTAGATGGCAATTCCTGCTGTAGAGCTACTGAACAAATAGATAGAAGTTATGTTTTAGTGATATTTGTTCAAGTTTTAAGAAGGTTTTCTTGGTTAACTGGACAACAGGGTTAGAAATTCTGTGGAAATGAAATACAAAATTGATGACAATGATACTTAGTTACTAAAACGGTCTTTGGAGTGAATTACATTTAGTAAACCTACAATTCAATTGTTGAGTAGATGCAAAAGACAGTTTTGTAATGTTAAACTGAACATTGGTGTTGAGCATTTTTTCAATTTGGTAACATTACCCATTTTCAGTTTTGTAAATGTTGATTGTAATCGAATGAAAAATCGACTTTAAAAAAAAAAGTCAACGTGCCCGAACTTTGTAATTGCAGCTCTAGATTCTATTTTATGTCGATTACTTCTGATTGCATTCTCTGCAGAATGATGCAGTAAGTATTCTACAGTATATCTTTTTTTCTATTTTATCATTTTACAGAAATTCCGGATAGCTTCAGAACTTCACGTGCTAAAGCTGACATGACCTGTCACATGCATGCTTGCAGTTCTCACTGTACAAGAATACTTTTTTTTTATTTGTATAATGCAGTGTTGAAAATGTGTTGATTGCTGTATGGTAACAGCCTTTTTACGATGTGTGCTTTCTCCATATTCCCTTTCAAAAAGTATCTGATTTTAGTTGCTGTGTTTAGGGAGGTGTAAATTGGAAATAAAGTGGTTGTCCAGAGGAAAGGAAAATGTTCAGGGTCTGTGACCAAATCCTTGCCTCCCACCCCTGGCCTCACGATCCGTAATACATTACTTTGCACCCAGTCAGATTGTGGAATAGGCATAGGAGCAAAGTGCCTCTCTGTCCTTTAACTCATTCAATGGTGGTGTTTGGAATGAGAAAGTAGAGAAAATTATCTTTTATGTTTTTTTAAAAAAAAGTACAGAGTTGACTTAATTTTTTCCAAATATAAATGGTAAATTATATATAAGCTTGCAATGTTAGAGCTACTGAGTAGAATGACACATACCATACTATAACTTATTTCAAATTGGGCTTGGAAGTTTCAAATTAAATAGAAACATTGAAAATTTATGGCACAGAAGAAGGCCATTCAGCTGTGCTGGCCAAAAAGCTGTCCAGCCTAATCCCACTTTCCAGCACTTGGTGCATAACCTTGTAGGTTACAGCACTTCAAGTGCATATCTAAGTATTTTTTAAATACGATGAGGGTTTTTGCCTTGACCACTCTTTTCAGGCAGTGATTTTCAATCTCTGGTTGAAGACATTTCTCCTCAACTCCCCTCTAATCCTTCTGCCAATTACTTTAAATTGACGGCAGTCTGATTATGACCTCTCTGCTAAGGGAAATGGGTCCTTCCTGTCTAGGTCCCTTTTATAATTTTATGTTAAATCTCCCCTCAGCCTCCTCTGTTCCAAAGAAAACAACCCCTGCCTGTCCAATCTTTCCTTATATCTAAGTTCTTCATTCCTGGCAACGTTCTCGTAAATCTTCTCTGCACCTTCTCTAGTGCAGTCACATCCTTCCTGTGATGCAGTGAACAGAACTGTATGCAGTTCTCTAGATGCTCTCTGTCTAGTGTTTCGTATAGTTCTAATATAACCTCCCTGTTGTATTCTATATCTCAGCTAATAACAACAAAAAACATTTATATAGTGCCTTTTAATGTAATAAAGTGTCCCAAGGCGCTTCACAGGAGCATTATGAAACTACATATGACACTGAGCCAGATAAGGAAATATTGGGTCAGATGACCAAAAGCTTGGTCAAAAAGGTAGGTTGAAGAAGGGAAGTGAGGTGGAGAGGTGCAGGGAGGGAATTAGAGCTTACAGCCTAGGCAACTGAAGGCGTGGTCATCAATAGCGGAGCAATTAAAATCGGGGATGCTCAAGAGGCCAGAAATACATGAGCGCAGATATCTCGGTAGTGGGGCTGGAGGAGATTAAAGATAGGGAGGGGTTTGAAAAGCAAGAATGAGCATTTTAAAATCACGAAATTGCTTGACCCGAGCCAATGTAGAGGGGTGATAGGTGATCGGGAATTGCTGCGAGTTAGGACACTGGCAGCAGAGTTTTGAATGACCTAAAGTTTATGGAGGATAGAATGTGGAAGAACTGCCAGGAGTGCATGGAATTATCAAGTTTAGAGGTAACAAAGACAGAAATGAGGATTTCAGCAGCAGATGAGGTGAGACAGACCAAGTCAGGTAATGTTATGGAGGGGAAAATGGGCAGTCTTAGTGATGGGGTGAATATGTGGTCGGAAGCCCAGCTCGGGGTCAAATATGATACCAAGGTTGCAAACAGACTAGTTTAGTCTCAGACTATTGCCAGGGAAGAGAGATGGAGCTAGGGAACGGAGTTGGAGTGGGGAACCGAAAACAATGGCTTCAGACTTGCCAATATTTATTTGGAGGAATTACTGCTCATCCATTACTGGATGTTGGAAAGGTGGGGTAAAGGGAAAGGAAGTTTTAAACAAAAAGCAAAAGTAGAAATGGAGTGATGGGTAGAGGAAAGTATCCCGTTTGTCGTCTTAACCACCATATACTTACCTGTCATGCTACCTTCAGGGATCTGTGGACATGCACTCCAAGATCCCTCTGTTCCTCTGCACTTCCCAGCATCCTGTAATTTATTGCATACTCCCTTGCCTTGTTTGCCCTCCCCAGAAGCACTACCTCACCCTTTTCTGGATTGAATTCTATTTGCTGTTTTTCTGCGCACCTGACCAGTCCATTGATATCTTCCTGCAGTCTACAGCTTTATTCCTTAGTTTCAACCCCATAGCCAATTTTTGCCACATCTGTAATCTTAACTATACCCCTTACATTTAAAACCTATATCATTGATATCTACCACAAAAAGTAAGAAACCTAATACTAAGCCCTGTGGAACCCCACTGGAAATAGCCTTCCAGTCAAAAAACACCTGTCGACCATTACCCTTTGCTTTCTGCCATTGAGCCAATTTAGATCCAACTTGCCACTTTCCCTTGGATCCCATAGGCTTTTACTTTTTCTGACCCGTCTGCCTGTGGGATCTTGTCAAAAGCCTTGCTAAAATACATGTAGACTCTCTCAAATGCACTAACCTTATCAACCTCCTTGTTACCACCTCAAATAATTCAGTCAAGTTAGTCAGACACGACCTTCTCTTCGAAGGAAAAATCGATGCTGACTGTCCTTGATTAACCCATGCCTTTCTAAATGACGAGTTATCCTATCCCTCAGAATTTTTTCCAATAATTTTCCCAACACCGAGGTTAAACTGACTAGCCTGTAATTACTCAGTCTATCTCTCCCTTTTTTAGCAATGGTATAACGTTAGCAGTTCTCCAGTCCTCCCGCATCACATCTGTGGCCAGAGGATTGGAAAATAATGATCAGTGCCTCTGCTATTTCCTGTCTTGCTTCTCTTAACATCTACGATACATTTCATCTAGGCCTGGCGATTTATCTACTTTCAAAGGTGCTGAAACCCTTAATATTTCCTCACGCACTACTTTATCCCATTCAATATTTCACACCCTCCTTCAACTACAATACCTGCATGGTCCCCCTGTTTTGTGTGGGTAAATGCCAAGTACTCATTAAGAACCATGCCCATATCTTCTGCCTCCACATATAGGTTCCCCTTTTGGTCTCTAATAGGCCCTACTTTTTCCTTAGTGATTCTCTTTCCCTTTATGCATTTATAAAACATCTTTGAGCTTTCCTTGAATTTACTTACCAATATTTTTTTCATGCTCCCTCTTTGCTTTCCTAGTTTTTTTCTTTAATTTCATCCCTGCACTATCTATACTCCCTTTGGCTTTCTGCAGTATTGAGCTTTCAGTGTCTGATATAAACTTCCCTTTTTTCCCTGTATGCTTTTTGACATGAGTGTCTAGATTTGGGAGTCCTACTCTATTTCTTTGTGGGAACATATTTGTTCTGAACCCTGTATCTCCTCTTTGAATGCGTCTCATTGCTCTGACACTGATTTACCTTCAAGTAGCTGTTTCCCATCTACTTTTGCCAAATCACATCTCAGCTTTGCAAAATTGGCTTTTCCCTAATTTAAAAACTTTTACCCTTGGTCTTTTTTTTTTTTCCTTTTTCATAACTGCACTAAATCAAACTGAATTATGATCATTACTACCAAAATGCTCTCCCACTGATTCCCATTCCACCTACCCAGCTTCATTCCCTAAAACTAAATGCAGAACTGCCCCTTTTCTTATCAGACTTGCTATGTACTGGCTTAAAAAAAAAATCTCCTGAATGCATTTGTAAAATTCTGCACTCTGTCTATACCTTTTACACTGATTCTAACCCAGTTAATGGTAGGGTAGTTGAAACCCTCTACTATCATTGCCCTATTGCTTTTGCGCTTCTCAGCAATTTGTGTCCATATTTGCTCTTCTCTTTGACTCTTTGTTTGAGGGTCTATACTATACAAAGAAGTCTGCTTGTCTCTTTTTGTTTGTTCTGTAGTTCAACCCATATGGCATCATTTGATTCTTGCATATTATCCCTCCTCACAGCTGTGGTTCTTTCTTTAACCAGTATTGTGACGCCCCCCACCCAACTCCATTTTTAGCTCCTTCTCTATCCTGTCTGAAATTCCTGTAACCAGGAATGTTGAACTGCCATCCCTGCCCTTTAAGCCATGTTTCAGTAATAACTATGATCTCATACTTCCAAGTGTCCATCTGTGTCCTCAGTTTATCTGCCTTATTCACTAGACTCCTTACATTGAGATCTGTACCATTAATCACTGAACAATTCCTTTGTTGTCTGTTTTCTAGCGTTTGTTTCCTCTGTTTCCCATACTCACCTTAGTAATTTTCTGCCTTCCCTTTCCAGCTTTGCTTCACTCCCTCTGAATCTATGCTGAGGTTCCCATCCCCCTGCTAAGCTAATTTAAACAAACAAGATGCCAGTTATTCTGTCAGGAGTCGATTTTCTTCTGCCTTGCACTACAAATGAGGATGCAAAGGTCACTCACATGATTAAAGTCTTAGAATGAGCTATAGGCTTCATCTAATACTACTTTTTCTAGTCAAACTTAAGGTTGTTTTTTGATTTGGAAAGAACTATTGGAAATATCAAAAGTAGATAATTTTTCTTCCTGAAACTACTAAATGTTCAGAGTTAACAGAGCATAGAATATGCAATTTTGTTCACCAGTTTTCTCGCCTAGTTCCTGAATGTGCTGATTCAAACAGGTGTTTTGATGGGTTCTGGCAGCCATTACTCAGTTTAATGCATCTTAAACAGTTAATGTTGCAGGCTGTTTGCCCTGGGTCTAATTCTCAGCTTCACCATTGCCCAAATGCACCTGTTTTCCAAAAGGACCTCTGGGTAGTGATTAGGAGTTGGTTCCTTGGTTGATTTCTTTCCATTATCCCCCTGTTTCCTGTCCCCACCCACTCCTGAGCTCCGAATCTGAACTATGTGGCCAACTGCATTGCCTTATAGCCACTTGGGATTAGGTTAACTAACAGCAAAGGGTGGAATTTAACCTGGAACCTTCCTTGACTATATGACTCAAATAACATCTGACATTGCATATACCCATTGAACCTTCAATGCCGTTTTATTATTTAAATAGAATATCAATTGTTTTTGTTTTTATAAAATATTATAAAGTGATAAAATGAACATACCTTTCATAAGGGCAAATCAATCTTCAAAACTGCTTCAATGTGAGCAAATAATATTCTTATTGTCAAAGGAACATGCTCACTTGTGTAGAATTTCAGTTCTGGCTGTTTATAAGAATTGGTTTTCTAACAACCAAGTTTGATTTGAAATGTATTTAATTTGTTGTGTACGTGATTTCTTTTTTGTAGAAGTGAATAATACTTGCAAAGTTCTAATAACTCCAGTAACAATCATAAAGATGAAAAACTAAATTGAAAAATAATTGTTGTGAAATTGTGATAATACAGTCACCTTAGTGCTAATGCTACATTAGTCATTTAACTAATGACTGAAAAAAAAAGTCAACTGATTAATGAAAATCATAGATATATGTTTGTGATTTTACTTTGTGGATTCTACAGTACAAGCTGGTATTGAAATAAATGACCTCAGTATGAAAGATGATCATTAGTTTTTATTGTGTTGTGCCTGGTTAAGTTACTTTTATGGCTCCAAAGAAATAAATAGTGAATATATTCTATTGAGTTGTCTCATAATAAATGTTACATATATCTGTACTAATTTTTAGTTTCTCTCCACTTCTTGTTCCTCTGTTTAATGCTTTATGACTGCTGGCTAGAAAAGCAGACAATTTGTATAGAACTATCCCTCCTCTGATACTACTAAGTACGATAGATAGTGGACAATGTTCCTGATTTTATTAAGCAGAATTTTGTAATTTTGCATGAAGGATAGTTCTGTACAGCATGTCTTCTTCTAGGCTGTCTTGAAACATGAAATGTGGTAACAAGTGCTGTTGAGAGACATGGAGAAGTATATAGTTAGCTCACTTTATACAATTTGGATTTGTCAGGCTATTTAAATAGAGTATACTACACCTTTAAGAATATCCATATGCTGGCATACAGTTGTCATGATCACTTTTTGTCTTTTTATTTAATTGCTGAGATCTAAAATGGGGATAGTTGGAGGAGTTCTGTACGAGCTGTCAGTGCTTACAATCTTTGTTTAGGATGAAAATGCCATTTTTTGTTGAGCACTTGCAGAAGATTTCTGATTGGGGAAGCGGTGTGCTGAGACTTAACCAACATTCCCAATGGGTGAGTGAGTTATGTCATTCCTGAGGTCATGAGTTGAATTTGTTTCCAGTAGATCTCAACAGTATAGTTTTATTGTAACCCCATAGTTATTCTGTACAGGTAAATAACATTAAAATTAATAAAACAATCGACACTCCTAAAGGCTTAGTGAGTTTATGCAGTGAATAGCAAGCTATGCAAAGCAGCAGATCACTGGTCCGATCTCAAATCTATGCATAGTTAACTGATTTCAGGTAGGGAACTACAATTGGCACCTCTCTGTTAGGGTGGGGAAATTTTACATGGTTCCTGTCCCTGACCACTGTTTAGTTTTCCCTGATTGAGGTATATGAATTTGAACATCAAATGATGGTCATCTCAACTGTGATGCTCCCTTACACCAAATAGCCAGCTGACACTCATGGCTAGGTTCACACATGATGAATGGCCACTTGGGCAAACGATATCTGAGGGAGCCTGGTGCCTGGAGAAACATCTTTTGTAGAAAGATTGGCTAGACAAAAGATTATAATAAATAAAAGGCATGTGGTAGTTACATGATCTGAAATCATGTGACAAATTTTTACTTCTGAGTTGCATAATCTGCAAAAAAACAGGATATTTGTGATTAACATAAATATTTCAAATTCTAGCACTGGTTTGTCACCTAATTATACTGGTGTAGCGCAGGAAAAACTTCTTAAATTTCTAGAATTCATTAATTGGCCAAGTGCAGTAAAATATGAAGTATAGTTGTAACTTTAAAGGCACTGGTTAGTAAATCTAGCTGTCTTCTGATGGCCAGAAGTTAAAATAGCGTGGGAAATTAATTTCATATAGATTGTTAACTAATAGAAACTTGTGGAACATGATAAAAAGCATAAATTTGTCTCTCCTCCATTTTACTACTCTATAATGTCACCTGGTGAATGTAAGAGTTGTAGTGGCTTGTAAGAAGTTTCACATCCAAAGAGCGAAACATGGTAGTGTTACTGAACATCAATGTCTTTGAATTTCAAAATGGAAGATTTGTAAATTGCTGTTTGGATAGTGAGTTAAAAGATTGAAACACAATGGAGAAAATTGGATGACGCAGTAAATCCTTTGCTGTTGCCATATCTCTTACAGTTTTGAACCTTGTGTTCCACTATTTAAACCAGCTACAGTGTGTAGAATGGACTTTTTTTTCCAAGTTTAAATAGTAAAAGTATTTGGGGGTGAAAAAAATAAATTAAATCTGCTTAGAAAATGACAAAATGTAAACAAGAACAGTGCTACAACTGACAAAACATTGAGGCTGCGATACTTTGTATACGATGGCAATTATTTTATATCTTAATAAATTGGATGTTTTTCAAATAAACTTTATATTCAAAATTACACATACATTACTAACATAAGCAGGTAAACTATTTTTAAAACAACCTGGGTTTAGTTAATTTGCCAGGGAAAAGCCATCTGGACCCATGTATAAGACTGAAATAACATGATGGGCCATCCCTCAAGAATTGAAATATGACCTAGTGAAATCTGAAGAGACGTAAAAACTAGTTAATTTATTGGTGACAGTTTTTAAACATACCTTGTGAAATGATATCATTTAAAATTATCTTTGTGAAAGAAACCAGATCTCTATCTGTATCGAGTCTTTGCCGTAATGTCTGTTGTGTGGAGTTGAGTATGTTGTGGGGGTTCTATACCACCTTGGCTGTACTTGCATATGTTCTCTGCTGCAGGCTTGTCCATGCGATCGTGCCTTTGCGATCGTGCCTTGAGCACTCTGGTTTCCAGGTGACAGACACGATTCACGGTACAGTATCTGATCTCTGACGTTGCAGCATCTCTACAGTTGTAAACAAATCCTACTTTATTAATTTATGTCTCTATTTAAATTGGACCTTTAAGTTCATTGTAAAATATTTTGCTCAACTGTAATGAGTTCTTTCCTTACTTTTGGAAGTAATTTCTACTTGGGCTTTCATATAACTGGTTTACATAATGGTTTTGGAATATGCTTGTTAGCAGACAGTCAGTACGGTTTAGCAGAAAAATTGTCTTTCTGTTCTGAAACTTCAAAAATAAGATGGCCATGTAGTGCAGTTAAAGGAGGCTTATTAAAGGAGAGCGTCAGAGAGTGGTCAGATACAGGGCCAAAACCTGTGATTTCTCACATCGGGTTCCCAATCTCGGAAGAGAGGAGCACTGCCATGTGAAAAGTAAAGCATTTCCTTCACGAAAATTGAAGAGCAAGTCAGCCTGGGTTGCTCTCATATGGCTCCTTTAGCTGACCAAGAGTGGCATTGGTAGAGCTCTGGGAACAGGGTGCTTAAATGCCCTCAGTCAGAGAATAATGCAAGGGGACAGAAAGATAGAGAAAAATGATCTCTTGTAGGGAAACGAGAACATATGAATTAAAGTTTTTTTTTGTATAAAAGTTATGTGCCACCTAGGGAAAAGCTAAACATGGCAAAGTATTATACATGTAAATAATAATGAGTGACTGGTTTAATTAAATACAGTTTTATTGTTTGTATATCTTGGAAAAACAAAAAAGCCCACATTTCAATAGTGCTGAATGTTTGGCAAAATATTAACTATAAATATGCCTCCGGTGAATCTTGCACTAAAATGACTTTCCAATCTATGGGAATCTATATTGCTAGTGAGGTCAAAGGGGACCATAGGTAACTGCAGTTTACAGTTGCATATACTGATAATTACGTGAATTGACTCAATTCTGATATTGAACTTTTACTGTAAAGCATCTTAGCATGGCTTTCTACATTGTAACCCAACCATAATTTTCTTCTCATGAACAGATAAATGAATAAGAATTTTTGTGGCATTCTCTCAACTCACATGCTTGAATAAATCTCAACTACTTATTTCATTAAAAAGCTAATTAATTCACAGAAGCTTTGTTTCTATGTATGTCAGCTGAAGACATATGAATTCTTTAGTCTTTCTAATTTTCATTGAAGTTGATTTTAAAAAAAAAATTACAGTTTGAAATACATTGTTTCCCCATGGTTTCAAAAATCCCATGGTTAAAAATGCCAATTTTTTGAAGTAATTGTGATCCATATATAATACATCTATGTAAAAAATGTTACTATAAATTACCAGTATGGTTCCCTGCCTCTGTGCATGCGTATCTCTTTTATGCACTTGCTCTGTATGTGTGCCAGTCTTTACCTCCCACTTGTTCATCCCTTTCTCTAGGTATTTGTGTGTCTATCTTGCTGTAACACAGATTTTATATGGATGTCTAGTTTATTTTACCTTTTTAAAATTCAGAAATGTAAAACTTTCAGCTTATGAATGGCTCTGTGTGCATTCATTGCACGCTGTGTGTGTGTCTCTCCCTCTCACTTTCTGTGCTTATACCAATGTTATTTTTGCCAAAGATTCCATTTTTGATAGCAAGTGTTACCATAAGATTCTAGAGGAGGGTAACATCATAGAAGTAATGTGGCAGTAAAATAATAAATGTACTTTTTTCTCAAAGACCCAGCTCAAACCCAGATGGCACTACTTTTTGCAAAATTTATAGTAACTGAACTCTGGTTACATTTAATGGCACAGCATTGTATTTATGCCCTAGCATTAGAATTTTAGATCTCATCAGTTTTAGTAACAAGATTAGTGGTTTTTCTGAGTGAAGGAGAAGAGCAGCTAATATAAATGGAGCTTAGGCTTGCTTTACACATTTTTTTAAAATGAGTTGCTTTCTGTCTTGTTGATAGATGACCTGTAATAAAGGGGAGTCCACACAGACTAACCAGGAAACATTTGGTATTCGGGTAAGTTTGTCTTAACTTGAAATTGTCTTCAGAAATTAATATATCTTTATGCACATTTGCAAAGGAGGTTCCTTTTCCCCCCCACCCCCCAACTTGATCAAGCTGGACAAGTACTTGTTCAGCTGTCTCTGCCACTTCCCTTTGTTCCCCTCACCTACTGGGCCAGTAACGTTTCCCTGCTTTAGCCCTGAACTTGCATCTTTCTCTAGTTTCTTTCCTATCTTCCCTCATGCCCTCTCTGAGCTCATCCTGTTTGAGACCCACCTCCTGCTCCCTCGACCCTATTAGCAATAAATTGCTGACCACCCAACTTCCTTTCTTGGCCCCTGTGTTAGCTGATGCTGTTGCGGGTTCTCACTCCTCAAGTACGGTCTTCCTCCCCTTCAAATCTGTTGTCATCACGCCTCTCCTCAAATAATCAATACTTGACCCCTCCGTCCTTGCAAATTACTGGCTCATCTCCAAACCTCCCTTTCCTCTCAAGTCGTCAAACATGCAGTCACCTTCCAAATTTGTGTCCGTCCTCCCCGAAAATCCATATTTGAATCTCTCCAATTGGGTTTCTTGCCCCTGCACAGTACTAAATTGGCTCTTGTCCTTTTGAGACAATGACCATATCCTTCTCGACTGGGCTGCAACTTTTGACACGGTTGACCATGTCATTCTCCTCCAATGCCATTCCCCTGCCCTCCAGCTGGGTGGGATTGCACTTTACTGATCCCATTCTTATCTATCCAGTCTTAGCTAAAGAATCACCTGCAAAGGCTTCTTCCTGCTGATGCACGGTTACCTCTGCTGCCTTCCCCCGCCTCTAGTTCCAAGGATCTATCCTTGGCCCCTCCTATTTCTCATCCATGTGCTGTCTTTGGCAATGTTATCCGAAAACACGTAAGATTGCACATGTACGCTGACAACCCCCAGTTCCTTCTTGCCATAAATTCTCAACCACTCCACTGTCTCTAAATTGTAAGACTGCTTATCCTCTACTGGATAAGCAGAAACGTACTCCTAACTAAATACTGGGAAGACCGAAGTCATTGTCTTCGGTTTCCACCACAGACTCCGTTCTCTAGCCACCAGCTCCATCCCTCTCCCTGGCAACTGTCTGAGGCTGAATCAGACTGTTCGGAACCTTGGTGTGATATTTAACACAGCGATGAGCTTCCGACCACATGTCCACACCATCGCAAAGACCACCTTCTTCCATCTCCATTGCATCACCCAACTCCACTTCTGTCTCTGCTCAGTTGTTGCTGAAACCCTCATCTATGCTTTTCTTACCTCTAGACTTGACTACTCCAGTGCACTCTTTGTCGGACTCCTTTTGTCCACCTTCCATAAAGTTAAA
Source organism: Heterodontus francisci (assembly GCF_036365525.1). NCBI lineage: Eukaryota > Metazoa > Chordata > Chondrichthyes > Heterodontiformes > Heterodontidae > Heterodontus > Heterodontus francisci. The sequence continues at coordinate 67,950,444 of NC_090384.1, forward strand.
CTTATCCAAAACTCTGCTGCCGAAATCCTGACTCACACCAAGTCCCATTCACCTATCATCCCGCTGGTCACTGACCTACGTTGGCTGTCAGTTGAGCAATGCCTCAACTTTAAAACTGTCATCCTTTCAAATCCCTCCATGACTTTGCCCTCTCTGTCTGTAATCACCTCCAGCTCTACAAACCTCATATCTATGCGCCTTCGATTCTGGCCTCTTGCGCACCCCTTGTTTTAATTGCCGCACCATTGTCAGCCATGCCTTTCGTTGCCAAGGACCTAAGCTTTGGAATTCCCTTTCTTCCTCTCTTTTCTCCTAAGACATTCCTTCACCTTTGCCTCTTTGAACAAGCTTCTGGTTACCTGCCCTAATATCTCCTCATGTGACTTGATGTCACATTGTGTTTGATAACGCTCCTGTGAAGTGCCTTCGGACGTTTTACACGTTAAAGGTGCTATATAAATGCAAGTTGTAGTAGATGTACAATTATAGCTTCTATGTTTTAAAAGTATTGAAATTAGGATGACCATCTCATCTGTCTGATGACTGTAGGAGATTTATGTGAAATGAGTTTGGGCAGTCTCAGTGCAGTTCCTAGTGGATGTTAGTCTACAACATAAAACTACACCTAATTTGCATTAAATTGACCATCTCACTTAGTGAAGCCACAGATTGGATGCTGTCAGAAATGTAAAAGTGATATAGTAGGAAGTGACTGAGGTTTGAATTGAGGCATATTGTTGGTACAGAGCAGAGGGAGCTCTATTTTAGCTGGGATTGTTTGATATGAAGACTGAATGCTTGAAATGTTCCATTCCTCAGCAGTAATATCCCTCGTTGATCAGCACAAAATTCAGGAAAAAGGCAAAAGTATCAGAATCTTTTGCTGTAGCTTATTACAGTTGAGACACATGACACCAATGTATGTTTTTAAAATAAAGTTTCTAGCAGTCATTAAACTTAAGTACTTAAACTTTGACAAACATGCAAAAACCACAATAGAAGGGGGAGGCAATTACTATTCTTGTAAACTTAAAAAAAAACCTTTCGTTTAAATAATGCATTTCACAACCTCAGGATGTCCCAAAGCACTCCACAACCAAAATTATTTTTGGAATATAGTCATTGTTAGGTAGGCAAATCTGGGAGCCAACTTGTGCACATCGAGGACCCATGTACAAAAATGACATGGAGAGCAGTTAATCTATTTTGGTGATACTAAGGGCTAAATGTCGACCACATTGTGGATGAGATAAACAGTCACTTACTATTTTAGAAAGTCATCAGAAATTGTAGGTATTTCAACTGGGTTGTAAAAGGGAAGAGGCAGGCTTGCTATTGATGTGGTAACGTACTGGAACAGACTAAGCTGTTACCATAGTAACACTTATCTCCTGAGGTCATCAGTAATTCTAAGCATAGGAACCATGCTTATTTTGCTTTATTTGTTTAGTCAATTGTAGTATAGTCTGTAGCCTTACACACTGTAGCTGTAAACATTAAGTATCATGTTGGCATAATTAAGATGGTTTGGTTTTATTACCTGATGCACATTCAAGGTGGTTGGTGATAGTAAATGGGTGTTTTACTTCATGGTCTTCTCATTCTTGATCCTATTCCCTTAGCAGTTCTCACATTTGCTGCCAGTTGCCTCAATTCTGTTAAAATTTGGAAGCGTGTAAACCAGAATATTCTACTGTAATTGCTTTTATATTTGGTTTAAAGAAGATCTAAAAATGTTGCCGTTAATAAGATTGATCTTGCCACTGCCATTTGTTTGTTCTACGTTTGCAGTCAGAGCAGTTGTTTTTATGCCAACCTACAACAGTGAGAAAAGCTGACAAAACCATTTCTAAACCGCTAATCTGGCATCCTAAAAAGCTGACAACCCAAAATAAAATGTATAACTGGGAAGTATCCCCGAATAAAGGTCTTGTGACCAAGGTCATTGTTTCAAGTTCATTGAATAAATTAAATTACTTTTTATTGCATTGTATTTCGAGATTTTTTATTAGTGAGATCACATTCACAATTAAGTTTGCTTTTCTGCAAAAAAACAAAACCCTATGGCCTTATGCATGACACACAAAAGGAAGTGGTTACAGTAAGAGTGCAGTGAGACATGAAATTGTAATCTTTTTGTAAAATATACGTTATTTTTGGTGTGGTGGATTTAATTTTTTTTAAGTTATATACCCTATGAAGTCTTGAGTCAAACTTCCTCTAGAAGTTTTGATTTTGACACTACTTGTTGCATTTTGAAGTGTATTGAGATTTAGCATTTGAAGCCTATAATGTATTCTGTGATAGTTATATTAAATGTTTGATTAAAATTAGTTACAATTTGCAACTGACCCTTTGATATTTGCACCATCAGAAAATAATCCTCAAGCTCATCCAAACTACTGAAACTAGTAAAAACTGAAAATGGCAGATTTCTGTTTTATGTTGATAAGAATGACGCCATTGTTTTTGACCTTTGCCTCTAACATTGTTCCCTAGCCATCAATTCCATTCCCCCCTCAGGTCAGTGTCTATGACTAAAGCAGAATATTCACAATCTTGGTGTCCTATTTGACCCCGATCTGAGCTTCAGACCCCATATCACCAAGACTGCCTAATCCACCTCTGTAATATTGCCTGTCTCTGCCTCTGTCTCAGCTTATCTGCTGCTGAATCCCTCATCCATTCTTTTGTTACCTCCAGACTCAACTATTCCAGTGCTTTCCTGGCTGGCCTCCATCTTTGACTCTCCATAAACTTTGTTCATCCAAACCTCTGTTACTTTTATCCTAACCAGCATCAAATCCCATTCACCTGCTCCCTGACCATTATTGGCTCCAAATTGCTGAGCCTCTCAATTTTAAAATTCTCATTCTCATGTTCAAATCTCTCCATGGCCTCGGTCCTCCCTAACTTTGTAACCTCCTCCAACCCTACTGCCCTCTAAGAACTCCTCTTATTTGCTCCAATTCTGGCCTCTTGATCTTCTCCCATTTCCTTCACCCCACCATTGGCAGCTGTGCCTTCAGCTGTCTTGGCCCTAAGCTCTAGAATTCTCTCCCTAAACATCTCCACCTCTCTCTCATTTAAGACTCACCGTAAAACTTTATTTTTTATTGGTGTCCTATCCTAATGATTCCTTTTTTTGGTATGTGTCAACTTTTGTCTGATTTACACTCCTGTGAAGTGCTTTTTGACATTTTACAATGTTAAAGGTACTATGTAAATGCAAGTTGCTGTGCTTTGAAAGTCAGATTAACACAAACCCTAGCAGTGGTTGGGAAATGCTGGGGGCAAAATACGCTAGTCCCCAAGAACAGGTGTGAGGATTGTGATGCAGAGATACCCTGCGCCCATTCCTTCAGATGCAGATAGCATGCAACTTTATGCTGCCTGCTCACTTAAGTGATGGCTGCAAGCAGCCCAGTGCTAAACGCCTTGTTGAATGGTTGCGCTCCTCAGCAGGGGGCCCACGTTCATGCGAGGCTGGCACCACTTAAAGCTTGCCTGCACCTCTTAAAGGACTCGTTCTTGCAGGTCAAGGTGGCACATAACTAGGGGCAGCAGGAACTAAATGGTGGGGGAAAGGAACAGCTGCATGTCCTTACACCTACGGAGGAGATGACCACTCCAATGATGGCAAGCACTATGACTGAAGTTGTGGTCAGTAGCTGAGCTTAAACCGTTGAGCTGGATACTCCTACCTAATCCTTCTCGCATCCCACTTCCCCCTCATCTTGCAATCTCTTCTGATTTATAATCTGCAGATGGTGTAAGCATACACCTCTTACTTTCTCTATCTCCCTTCTTCACAACCATACCCTTGTGCCTTTCTCCTTTCTGATACCAAGAACTGCAGCTTGGTCAGGCAGTGGTGCAGGAGTAAGAAGAGGTAGAGGGAGAAGAGACTGATGATGAAGAAACACCGTTGCTTGCTCTGACACTTGTAGCCACCAGCTCAGATACTGACACTGTGTGTACTTCAGAGGTAGGATCTGTGCGTGGTGAGAAAGTGGGCACGAGTATCTTGCAGTCAAGGGCGGGGGGAAAGTTTGCACTGGTGCCAGCACCCCGGAGGACAAGGTCACTAATTCTGCTGCAAAGGACTCCGATGAGGACGTCGATGGGGTAGTGTACAGAAAAAGACTGATGGGCATGCACAATCAAATTCTTAGTGTATTGGAAGGCCTGCCATACAGCTTGCTGTCACTGTCGAGGAGCATGGAGGAGTCAGGCTCCAACTTGGCAGAGGCTTGTAGACACCTTGGAACCCATTCATTCCAACGTGGCAGTGGTGACCAACTCCATGAGAAACCATGTGGATCTGACCATAATGCAGCATCTGATGGCTGATGTCTCAGCTTCCACTGCAGCACAAGCAGAAGCCACCCATTATCTGGAAACTCAGACTGAGGTGATGAAATCTCAGCTTGTTGTGTAAGTGCAACTTGCTGCCATGATTGCAGATATCTGTGTTCAAAGGAGCTTGCACGGTCTTTCAGCAGTCCAGCAACCTGTTCTCCATCAGATTATTAGCATTGCCGAGGTCCGGTCCGAATGGAGTGGCAGTGGTTCCATGGAGCACAAACTTGCTGTCCTCTCAGGATGACATCATTCATCTTCCCACCACTGCCACTCTGCCAGTGCCCTATCTGTGTTGCATAAACTGCTGCCACCCATGCTGAGGTAGTGCAATCCAAAGCTGGGCCTTCTAGGCCCAGAGCTGCTTGAGGTCATCCTGTAAGGCTATCTGTTGTCTTTTCCACTAAAAATCAGCAGCCTTCCACCAGCCATGCTGCAGCCACTGAGGTAGCACCTTGTAGGAAGACTAGGTTAGGCAAAGGCACCTTCAAGATGGGCACTAAGGAAATCACAAGTGTGATTAGTTGGCTCTTGCAAGGAATATTGGATGGTTTGTTAGATAAAGTTGGGTTGTAATGGTTGTTTTGTGATGCCTTTTCTCTGTCACAAGACTGAAATAAAAGCTAAGGTGTGTTACTGTTGTAGAATGGAGATCTGGGATTGTGCTCAGTGGAACCTCAGTCAGATGAGACAATCATGGCTGGAAAGGGTGTGTGTTGGCTTCCTCCTCCTTCTCTTCCTCCTGAGCTGCATGCCTATCCCCTGTTGGCAAGGGCTGTATCCTCATGATGGCTAAATTACGCAGAATCTCTTTGGCCTCCTTATCTCGAGAGACAAGAAGTAAGCGCCTGGAGGTGGTCAGTGGTGTGTGGAGCAGCGCCTGGAGTGGCTATAAAGGCCAATTCTAGAGTGACAGGCTCTTCCACAGGTGCTGTAGAAAAATTTGTTTGTCGGGGCTGTTACACAGTTGGCTCTCCCCTTGCGCTTTTGTCTTTTTTCCTGCCAACTGCTAAGTCTCTTCGACTCGCCACACTTTAGCCCCGCCTTTATGGCTGTCCGCAGAATACGGGCTAAATTACGCAGAATACAGCAGATGATAGTGTATCAGGACACACACTCTGGGGAGTACAGCAGGGCTCTTCCAGGAGTAGTCCAGGCAGTGGAACTGTTGCTTGAGCACCCCAGTGGTCTGCTGTTATGATGTTTTGTGTAGCAATATGGCTGTCATTGTATGCATGCTGGCCACATGTAGTTGGGTTGTACACCAGACTCATGAACTAGGTCGCCTAAACATCAGCCTCTGGTTTGATGTGGCTCAAATACTGAGGGAATAGCAGACTGGCATAGAATAAAGGCATCATGATTGCTGCTAGGAACCAGGCATTCACCTGCATGATATGCTGAGAACAGTTGCACACCAACTGCACATTAAGGGATTGGATGCCTTTGGGGTTGAGTTACATCTCAGCCCTTGCGGTGCACATGCACACTCTGCTTTCTTCTCCCTGGTCAGCAAGAGCACGATGTACTTCTCTCTCCTGGCATAGTGTCAGTCATCTCCTTTGTGTAACAGTAAAGGGCGAACTGGGAGATGTTACCTGCTCCAGCCAAGAAGGATCCCAAAGCAAAGAAATTCACCGCTACTGGCAGCACCATCCTTGCCCTGCTCAGGTTTCAGGTCTGCCCGCAAGAGGTGGCATATTTCAGTGAGCACCTCCTTTGTAAAACGGAGGTGATGCACACACTGTTCCTGCCTTGGGTCACAATAAGATAAATGATCCTGGGTGTATAAAGCCTCCTGCTGAGAACCCTCCTCCTCCCCTCTGCAAGCAGCTCATCCTCTTCTGTGCTACCTCTGCTCAATCTCCCTGGCATGCTGCAGGCTAAGGGGGATGGTGATTACAGTACCCATAACTGGGAGCAAGTATTCTGACTGGAACCCTTGAAATCAGAACCAAAGACTTCATGTCTCCATGACTTCATCAACTTTAAACAACTCTGAAAAGCGCCAAGCACTTCTACAAACTCGGACAGAGCCAGTACAAATTAATCAGCACCTAACCTAAGAGTGTTTGATCCCTTTAAATATCACTTGTGCGGGGTGCTTCCTGTTGCTGAACACATGTACATCTGAACGTGTTTGAGGGCGTTAGCTGGAGCGGCGAGATCAAAAATGGCAGCGCTGGCGTCAAATCAAAGTTACACAGACTGATGTCACAAACTGCCTACCTTGCATCAGATGCAAACTCCTTCGCTACTGCCCTACCCAAAATGGCATCTGGTGCTTTGCTGTGCTGGAATTGTGCACACAGATAACATTTGGAACCAAAACGGCACCTGTAGCACTGAAGCTATGGAGCTGAAATTTTGTGGCCAAAAATTTAATGGAGTTATGCAAACTGAGGTTTAGGTGGTATTATAAGTCCTGAGTGTACATTTGTCTCATTACTCTGAGATCCATCTGTTACTGCTATGCACAGACACTAACAACTAATTTCCACAAATTGTTGACATTTGTTCTCTGATCTTAATAGCTATGTAGAAATTAAACCAGTATCTGCCATCACATTGCACTGCATGATCCAGTGAACAAGTTAATGTAGCAAGAAACTTGTCTGATAAATTCACTGCCCGCAAATTTGGTATGCAAAGAAATTGTGTAAATAAGATCATTAAGCCGGTAATTCTAACATACAGGATTATTGGTTAATACTTATAACTTATTGTATTAATTGCTACATTGTCCCTTTCTGGCTGATAACTGCCAGTTGATTTACATTGAAATTTGTAGAATATCTAGGATCATCATAATTGGTCTCTGCTTGGCATTCTGTGAGCTGGATTTTGTTAGAGGTGGGGCTCCCAGCTCTGGGCTGAAAAGGCCGGGAAAAGCCCACCTCTGCCTTTCGTGCCCGCCCCCCTCCCCTCCCCTCCCCGTCCACCCCACCGGCTGATCCTCCAGTCTTTTTAAATCTAAGTTTGAGGAGCCGGATCTCCGTCCTGAGGGAATGGTGGCCATTGCTGGTACTGCAGGGGCCTAGGACCCAGGCCCAACACTGGAAACTCTGACATCAGGTAAGTGAAGTGGGGTCGCCGGGGCCAGTCTGGAAGGCTCCGGCAAGAGGAGGGTGTGGGCAGGGGAGGGTGTTGGTGCAGTCTGGGGGAGGGGAGTTCCCAGGGGGTAAAGCAGTCCTGGTGGGGTTCCTCTGTGGGCCACAGATTGCCCATGGATGAGGGATCCCCAAGCCTGCAGGAAGTGCACCTCATGTTACAAGGCAGCCCCACATCGCTGGTAAGATCCCAGTGGATGTGAGAAGAGGCCCTTAATTGGTCATTAATAAGCCACTTAATGGTCTCAGTTGGCCTCTGTACAGGAAGGCCATCGTCAGCCTACCCACTCCTGGGAAGATCGCTTGGCAATGGGCCCTCCACGCCTCGTGATACTCTGTGCCCTCTCCCCCACCGCCTCGGGACAACATAAAATCCCAACCTGTGTTACACTACCTTCTGGGTTCTCTAACCATAGCCTGATGACCTAGTGGCCTGCCTTTATGCAAGCAGTTGGCATCTATGCAGTTGCTATATTGAACGAATATTGTCTGGACAACTCACTTTTTCAAACAGTTACACAGCGTCTTTCACATCCCCCTAAGAAGGCAGATGGTACCTTAGTTTAACATTTGTCCGAACGATGGGAGTACTCGTCAGTGTCGGCATAGAATAAGAGCTCAAGTCCTTGAGTGGGGGTGAACCCACAGACCTTCTGACTCAGCCAAGCGTACTACCACTAAGCCAAGTCTGCCACTAAGGTAAACCATTATAGGATACATGTGCACATGTTGGACCTCCATATAAATTTCTTCACTTCCAGTTTTTCTTCATTTCCTGCCAATACTGACTTGTGCATGGATATAAGCCAAATGGCATTTCTAATGTGAGTTACTCAATTATAAGGGACAATGCAGCAAAATGCAAAGCTGCCCTCATCTAATTACACACATGAACCTTAAGCAAGGGTGATTGGGGTATCAATAAGGATTTACTTTAAAATGTAATTATCCCCTCTCCCAAACTCAGGGCAATTGCAGCAGCCCTGGTGCATCCTGACTGAGATCGTTGGGTCAACCCAGACCGGAATTTGACCCTGGAACCTTGCTGGCTATTTAGGTACTGCATTCTTTTACTTTTTTTTATTTTATTTTAAGATACAGCACTGAAACAGGCCCTTCGGCCCACTGAGTCTGTGCTGACCATCAACCACCCATTTATACTAATCCTACATTAATCCCATATTCCTACCACATCCCCACCTTCCCTCAATTCCCCTACCACCTACCTATACTAGGGGCAATTTATAATGGCCAATTTACCTATCAACCTGCAAGTCTTGGCTGTGGGAGGAAACCGGAGCACCCGGCGAAAACCCACGCGGTCACAGGGAGAACTTGCAAACTCCGCACAGGCAGTACCCAGAATTGAACCCAGGTCACTGGAGCTGTGAGGCTGTGGTGCTAACCACTGCGCCACTGTGCCGCCTATCTTGCAGTTACTTTACTCACTGAGCCATCAAGGAAAAATAATTTTTTTAATCTAAGATATAGAAAACAATAAAACTATTTAGGGAAGGTGGCTACTTGGTGTTTAACAAAATGTAAACCGTTTTTTTGTTGACTAACCTCCTGAAGTATATTTTGAGTTTATTTTAGAATCCCAGTAGTTTAGTGGCAGTTATGTTTCATGCCTTTCTGTGCATTTTAAATGTCTTAAAGAGTTTATCACCAACAAAATACATTTTCAATTCTGATTTCTTTGAGAGAAATTAACAAACTGTTCACAAATTTTCAATCAGAACAGTGGCAGAGAAGAGGCTAGGAGAGTTGAATTGTTTTAAAGGTCAAATTCCAAAGCTGGCATTTTTGCCATAATTATGAACAAAGTGCCTTTGGTCAGAAAATGAGCAAAGATTACTAGAGAAGTGACTTGTTGCAAAAACATTTCTAGGTTCCAGAAAATGGGGGGGGAGACAGTCTGAGAGAAACTTAGACTGATCAAAATGGTTGCGAACCAATCTAAATGTTCAGAGATGTAAGCAGATGTACACCTTCTAATAAAGAAGGAATGACTGAAATGAGGACTGTGTAGGGGCTGTTTTGATTGTGTTAGGGATAATATTAGGGCTAAACAGCTTATGATTGAATCAGCAGATTTATGAAATCCTGGATGGAAAATTTGAGCATGACTAACTATATTCATTTATTTGTTAGTTACTATGGCTACAAATTTGACCTGATACTAAAATTTAAATACTTCACACCATGGCTATTTCATAATATTGAAGCAGGATTAAGCACAAGAGCTAGTAAGATCTTTTGTACTAGTGCAACTGTCTTAAATCAAAGAACTTTTAAAAAAAAATCAAAATACATTGACATTTGTCCAACAAGTAGGAGGGTCCATTTATGGTCAAGCACCACAGATGCCAATGAGTTATCGTCTTGATGACCTAAGCAGCTAATTTTAAAAAGAAAATGTACATTTTATTACAAACAAAAAATCACATCTGCTGTACAGACTTGAAATTCGATCAGACTTGCCATTGCAGATATGGAAAGACTGCTGCATGGTGATGTTAAAGGGGACTAAATTTGCGGGTGAGAAGTAAAAAGAAAACAAATGTTTGAACTCACTCATAAATAGTGTAAACTTGAGGGAGTGTCTTTAAAGAAAAATGTAACCATTATACTAATGGTTTGCCTTGGTAATACTGTATAATAGCTTGATAGAAATGTTGTCTAACTTTATCTGTAGAGAATTCTGATCTTTGGTTACCAATATATCACTTTGTGATCACATTGTAGTTAATAGACCCGTAGTCTGAATAGCCAACTCGTTTTGTTTGAAGCAGGATGTGTACATGTAACTTATTTGTAACGGGGAGTAACACAGATTCATAAACAGGGGATACTGGATTGTGCTACCCTGCCTTCTCATGGCATTCACTAACTAACTCTGTTAAGATGATGGGTGAAGTGGGTATTTTTAGGGTAGACCTACTTTTATGCTCTTGTGATGTTTTATTATCAGTCTGTAAATAATAACTGCAGTATTCAATTCATGAGATGATGAGCATCATCTGATCTCAGTTTTTTTACTGCAGAAGGATTTGTGCTGTTATTTTGCTGACTGGACCTCGGAGTCCAGGATACATTTTCTATTGCATTGCAGTCCAAAGTCCATTGTCCTCTGTTTTGCAAGTACTGTTCTGTTCTTAGTCTGGCTTCTGAAAGAAACATTGTGATAACACAGAAGGATTATAATTTGTTAGACTCAATTCAAAGCTTGTGGTTTGTTCAAATGCCAATTGCTTGCATTTTAAAATCTTTTCTGTAGAATGTGCTGATATAGCAAACTTACAGTGGCTATTTTAAAATCCCTCATATAAAGTATGCATATTTTACTCATCTGTGTGCTCCTTGCCCTAACCAGCTTCCACAGAGAATAATATTTGAATGCAGGAATCTGCAAAAGATCTGCACTAATTGTCTTCAGACAACTGTCACCAAAAATTCATATTTACTGTTAAACCTTAGATTACAGTGAAGAATGCATGCCTTTCCCAGAAATTCTTTGAAAGAGGTCTGAATTTCTATGGTAAGTTTTGACTTGCAGTAAGAAAACTGGTTCACTTGCAATCCCTCTGCATTAAAGCTGCCTGAGATGTTAAAATAAGTAAGATTTCTGTAGTTCAGACCCAAAGTGCTAAGTGTTTTTTTTTTGTATTTTTCAACAAGGCCACATTCAAACCTTGGCAACAGTGTTGGAATTCAGTGTTCAGACACATCTCTGGAATCTGTCCATATATATGCTATTACTGTGAGACTGTGTCATATCTGTGTTATGGCTAGGGTAAGACCTTGAATTACTTCAATTAACAATTGGTCAATTTAAGTGCTTCAGTGTAGCAATGTTCTGTGGAACAGTTCAGGTCCCATTTGCGTCTAGAGCTTGTGACACCATGGGGAGTGAATAATGTTTGCACAGAATCTCATTTAGTCTGCTTCAATAAACCACAGTGAAAAAACACTGCATTGAAGTAGGCTAGGTGAAATGAAGTAGGCACAATTAAACAGAACAAGGATGGAAAACTGCAAATTTTAGGAAAAGAATTGACATTCATTTAACAATCTATAATCTTGCAGCAGATGTCAATAATAGTAAAATTCCTAGTTTTAACCTTTTACGAATTGTTTTTATGTAATGCTATTGCACACCCAAAGATGCAGTGAGCAAGTAGCTTGTGATAGGTTTTCAGAAGGTGGCATTGTGCCATTGCATTTGCATTGCTCCATGCATTCCCTGCTGTAACATGGAATTTTTAGTGCTGTTGCTCTATATGTGCGAGTTTGTGTCTCAACTGTTGTATGATATTATAATGATGAGAATGGCACATTGTTGTGCTATTTGTGGCTGTTCCACTGCCTGCAGTATTATAATTTCTGCAAAGCCGAAGCTTGCTGAAAAAGGAAAAACTGATGTACAAAGAAATGTTGCCACTCAAAATTTGAGGTTAGATTGAATGCGATCTATGTATTATTCTCATTGAATCTTTTTTTAAAAAATGGTACAGATGTTCAGGTTTCTAGCTTGGGCATATGAAATCTCCAAGGTGCAGAACATTGAGAAAAATCGGGTGGGGAGGATCACATCCCCATAAGGGAGCCAGCCAATTTCCCATCCAATCACCTAAATGGACAGAAAATTGGGCTTGTTCCTGCCTGGGGGTGTGGTCCTTCCCACCCATATTTTAATCTTTGTGCTGTGCCTAGGTGACTCAGTACCTTCAGACGCAGGAACAGGAAAATTTGTTGTATTGCATTTTAAAGAGAGATTGAAAGGCCAATTACTGGTCTCTAACCTCGATGTACTGTTCGCTTGTTGGAAATGGGTGCTTGCCGATCTCCCGATTCATTTAAACATAAGAACATAAGAAATAGGTGCAGGAGTAGGCCATTCAGCCCCTCAAGCCTGCCCCGCCATTCAATAAGATCATGGCTGATCTGCCCCAGACCTCAACTCCTCTTTCGTGCCAGCTCCTCATAGCCTCAACACCTCAATATTTCAAAAATCTATCTACCTCCTCTTTAAATACTTTCGGTGATCGAGCCTCCACAGCTCTCTGGGGTAGAGAATTCCAGACATTCACTACCCTCAGAGAGAAGAAATTCCTTCACATCTCAGTTTTAAATGAGTGTCCCTTTATTCTGTAACTATGCCCCCTAGTTCGAGATTTCCTCACTAGTGGAAATATCTTCTCAACATCTACCCTGTCAAGCCCCCTCAAAATCCTGTATGTTTCAATAAGATCACCCCTCATTCTTCTAAACTCTAATAATAAAGGCCTCACCTGTTTAGCAGTTCTTGATAAGTCAACCCCTTCATCCCAGGAATAAGCCTAGTGAATCTCTTTTGCACTGCCTCCAATGCCAGTATATCCTTTCTTAAATACAGGGACCAGAACTGTACACAGTACTCCAGGTACAGCCTCACCAACACCCTGTACAGTTGTAACAAGACTTCCCTATTTTTAAATGCTAACCCCTTAGCAATAAAGGCCAAAATTCCATTTGCTACCTTAATTGCTTGCTGCACCTGCATGCTAACTTTGTGTTTCATGCACAAGAACACCCAGATCCCTCTGTGCTGCACTTTTTTTTGGAGTCTCTCTCCATTTAAATAATCTGCCTTTTTAATTCTTCCTACCAAAGTGCATGACCTCACACTTTCCTACATTAAACTCCATCTGCCAAGTTTTGCCCACTCACTTAACCTATTTATAATCCCCTTGCAGATTCCTTATCTCCTCATCACAACATGCCCTCCCACCTATTTTTGTATCTTCAGCAAATTTGGATATATTACACTCTTACCTCTCCTCCAAGTCATTAATATAGATAGTAAATAATTGAGGCCCAAGGATTCACTGGTTACATTTTCCAACCTGAAAAAGACCGATTAATCCCGACTCTTTGTCTTCTGTGTGTTAACCAATCCGTAATCTATGCTAATACATTACTCCCAATACCGTGAGCTCCTATCTAGTGCAATGATCTTTTATATGGCACCTTGTCGAATGCCTTCTGGAAATCCAAATACACTACTTCTACCGGTTGCCCTTTATCAACTCTGCTTGTTATATCCTCAAAGAACTCTAGCAAATTTGTCAAACATGATTTCCCTTTCACAAAACTATGTTGCCTCTGTTTGCGTTAAACATTTCCAAATGTCCTACTATTTCTTCCTTAATAATGGACTCTAGCATTTTCCCAACGACTGATGTTAGGCTGACTGGACTATAGCTTCCTGCTTTTTGTCTCCCTCGCTTTTTGAACAGGGGCGTCACATTAGCGGTTTTCCAATCTGCTGGGACCCTCCCGGAATCCAGTGAGTTCTGGAATATTTCAACCAATGCCTCCACTATCTCTAGCCACTTTCTTTAAAACCCTTGGATATAGGCCATCAGGTCCTTGCAACTTGTCTGCCTTTAGTCCCATTAGTTTGTCAAATACTTTGTCCCTCATGATAGAGACTGTTACAAGATCTTTCCTCCCATTAGCTCCTTGCTTATCTGATATCTGTGGGATGTTTGTAGTGTCCTCCACTGTGAAGACCGAGGCAAAATATTGGTTTAAATTATCTGCCATTTCGCTGTTCCCTGTTATCAATTCTCCAGTCGCATCCTCCAAGGGATCATCCAATTTTAAAGGCAGAATTGATTGTTTTTTGGACCTGCCACGTAGATGTTCCTGAATTTTTTGCTGAATTTTTGCAATACAAGGGTCCCTTTGTATAGACCTCCATCCTCCGCATTGTTGCTGTCACAGGCTGTCAACCTCAGCTTCAACCACAGTGCTCAGTGTTAGCATTCAATAGTTCGTGCCAATGGCTATCATGGATTTGGAACAGAGAATACAGGCAGAGGCAAGCAAATGCTTGCACCTCAGGCATCTGGTGCCCATTTACATTTGGCCCAGGAGCTCTGTATTTAGATACTGATACATCAGCTGCCTTCTGTACTCCACAAGAGACATGGGCAGGAATTTTACACCACCCCAGCAAGCCGGATGGTGGCGGTGGGGTGTTGTAAAATTGAGTGGGAGGCTTCAGGAGGCCTTCCCAACCTGCTCACGCCTCTGCCCCACTTTACCTGGGGGGGGGGGGGGGGGGGGGGGGGGCGAAAAATGGGGCGCCTGCCCCAGGCCAATCAAGGCCCTTAAGTGGCCACTTAAGGGCCTTCGCCCACCTCCACGAGGATTTTACACCACACAACAGCAAGCGAATGTCCTGGAGATGTGAAAGGCCGCCTGGTGAAACTTGGAAGCCTCTCAGTGCACCGGTGGGGTGGGGTGAGCGGAGAGGACCCTGACGATCGGATTGAGGGCCGCCCCCTAGTACCCAAGACACCACCCCCCCCCCCCCCCTCCCCCACCACCAAAAGACCACCCTTGCCTCGTTGGGGCCTGACCAATTACCCCGGTGAGGCAAACCAAACATGCCTGCAGTCCTGGCTCCATGCCCTCAGTTGGGCTGCAGTCCCAGCAGTGCCCACTGCTCCCAGTGGTGCTGCTGGGCCTAAGCTGCTGACCCTATGATCGACCTGCAGCTCAATGGGACGGGATTTCCTCCCTCAAGCAGGTGGCAGCCCCGTCTCGGAACAGTTAAAGCCCGGGTAAAATGTGGGATGGATCCCTGTAGGCGGAAGCAGGTTCGCCACCAAATTTTACGCCGGTGACCAGCTCCTGTCCGCCCTAAGTAAAATCCAGCCCGTGGTGACAGAGCTGTGCTGTCTACTGGATCCTGATTGGCAGACAAGATAGATAGCCCTGCCCATTGCAGTGAAAGCTATTACCGGATTGAACTTCTATTATACAGGATCCTTACAAGTCACCAGTGGCGAGTTTGCTACGTCAATCAGACTTTGGTCCACCGATGCGTTGAGCAAGTAACAGAAACCTTGTTTGTCAGAGATAATACTTTTGTTTCCCATGGAAAGAAGGTCACAGTATTAGAGGATTCATTACTTTTTACCATGTGTCTGGCTTTCCTAAAGTCCAGGGATTTCATCGGCATAATGTAGCCATCAAAGTCTTTACCCACTCTGTGGCCTCCATCCAGTAATTTGGTGGGTGAAGCATTGAAAGTTGGCATGTCTGTCACTAGTGTGATCATTTTGAGCAGCATTCTTTAAAACCATACAAAACTGATGCTTTCAGCATTAGATATGACATGATCTGCACCTCAATGGCAAGCCTACCAAAGGTGTGAAAGATTTATTACAGATCGTGCAAGTAGTTTGAGAATCCATAGGCATTTGCAGGCAAAAGATGCCACAGTTGGATGAGACAAAGGGTGACTTTCCTTTCAAAACCCACACTTTACAGATGTGATGGGCAGGATTTTCCCCACATGCTTCGGGACTCCAACGTTGGGGTCAAATGGAGGTCAGAAGCTCGCACTGTTGGTGGTGGTGGGGTGGGGGGTGGCGGGAACGGTCACTCGGCAATGAATTTTCCTGAATTGGACAGTTAGTGGCCAGATGGCAGGCTTGCCATTCAGTTGAGTACAACGGGCAGGCTGTCTAAGTGGGAAGCCCTCCAGCACCATAGAAGTTGCAGGCTGCCTTTTCAAGCGAGAGAGAGAGGGCACCTCCATTTTGAGATGCCCTCTCTCTAATCTTTTAAACTTTAAAGTAAAGAAAAATGCCCTTAACCGCTGGGCCACCATTATGATGAGTCAAACTCTCCACAGGGCAGCCTGCGGCTATAGCTGAAGCCAGGCAGGCGGGTAGGGCCTCAAAAGCCTGCCTGGGACACTGGTTCCCAGTCTGCCTCCAGGAGGCCAACTCGAGGCAGCTGACCTGTTACCCCAATGTCTCCAGGAATCTGGAGGCCTTCTGGAAAATTCCATTCGGCCTCTGACAATAGGCCTTAATTGGCCTTCAGGTAGCTCACTTGGCTTGCGGGTGGGTAACCCTGCTGTCTCTGATCCTGCCTCCAGGAAAATGGCAAACCGGTACACTGGTCGGTAACGCGGATTTTCGCCCTCGCCTACCTCAGTGCTCACCTCCATCGGGAGCTAAAAATCCTCCCAGAGGGCCAATGCTTTCTAGCCATGTTGTTGATATGGCTGCATGCTGTCTGCTCATTCCATGCATCGTGAATAGGCATACTTCAGAAAACCATACCTTGATCTTTTTCCTCAGACTGGAGAACTGATTTTCGTTTGTTTTTCCCCTCAACCTATGGACATGGAAACTGCAATTTACATGGTTGGCCATCTCTTGCCTTGCTGGTTGTACATTGACTTAGGTGGGAGAATTCCTCTCGGCCCTAAAAATGGGCAACTTCTGCTTCACTCCCATCCCTCCTTAGCTCAACTAGACTTTCTTCAGTGAAAGGGCTGTTCTTCCACTGGATCCGGATTTATGCCGAGTCAGTTAGGCTCCACACAAAATGGCCAGCAATCCTTTAAGAACTTCTGGACACTTTTTTTTTTCCTTCTTTTCACATACCAGGGTAATGCACAGGGAGCACTGAAAATGCTTAAATTGAATCATCTTGCCTAATGCCCTGAGATCTGCACATCAGTCTAGAGCATGGGAACACATCCAAAAGCCACAATCATGGATGCTTTTACCTCAAATTAAGGAATCGGCTCTGAGACGTTTTTTCAGATCCAAGCTATCTTATTGAGAAAAGGAATATGACTGATAACTACAGGTCACATTCTGTAATATGCTTGTTTGTGAAATACCACCTAGAAGGACAGGGCCAACAGATGCATGGGAACACCACTACCTGCAAGTTCCCCTCCAATCCACACACCATCCTGAGTTGGAAGTATATCGCCGTTCCTTCACTGTCGCTGGGTCAAAATCATGGAACTCCCTTCCTAACACACTGTGGGTGTACCGATACCACATGGACTGACTCACCACTGCCTTCTCTGGTAATTAGGGATGTGGAATAAATGCTGCCCTAGACAGCAATGTGCACATCCTGTGAAAGAATTAAAAAAAAAAATACTGTTGGCTTCAAACCATTGCTGAATGTCACGTTGATCTATTGGAAAATTATTTAAAAGAGTGCAGTTCAGTGTGCAACTGTGTTCATGCATGTGCATGTTGTAACACTTTGCTAGAAGGCATTTGCACTTTTTAAAAAAAAATTTTGAAGCAAATTGTCAGGAAGACCCGCCACCCCCCCCCCCCCCCCCCCCCCCACCCGCCCAGCTGCCAAGACTGAGGCACACCTTATTTCGCCACATGAACAAAAACTTGAAATTGCAAGCCCTGACTGGAAGGACATTTGCATAGTACCAGACAATGTTGAAGAGACTCTTCCATATAAGGAGCTAGTCACATGAGTAGCCTGCTGGGCAACCTGAGTTTTTTTTTAAATTTGAACTCAATAAAAGGATTTGAACTCAGACAAAACTGTGTGCTCATGGAGTAAAGATCTCTCCTAGGACTGAGAACATCTCCTCTCCTGTCTGCCTGCCTCCATCACTTCCCACGGAACTGAATCTTGTGAAAACACGTGAAACTCAAAGAGAAATGTTTACTAAGTGAACAAGGTTTTAAGAAGACTACTAGGCCCCAACGAAACGTAAGACCATATCTTCAATCAAGGACTACAGCGAGCTTGAGAAACAGTAACAAGATATTGCCTCAAACTGTTCTACCTATCTTTTTTCTTCTCTTTTCTGTCCCTATCTGCATGTTTATATCACGTGTGCATGCTAGCATGGGCACGTCGTATATCCATAGGTGTGAATCGTATTAGAGTTCAAGTGTAAGGTTTACTAAATTTCATCTTTCTGCTTTAAACCAAAGACAGCCTGTTTGTGCTCAATTCTTTGCCATATAATTGGAAAGTTGTAAACAAGAATTCACAAAAGGGGAGCTCAAAACAGTGTTTAAAATTAAACCCTGTTACGTTAGGACTAGGTGAAGACAGCAAAAGACCCCTAGACACATTGCTCACCTGGTCGTAACAAGATGTATCATTTGTATTTGTGAATAGCTTAAAATCAGATCACTGGAGCTGCATTAAACATATTGCACCTCCTAAGTGAATGGGTTTTGAGTGACTTAAAATTTCGTCCATTGATGTCATAGTTCCAGAAATTTTAATGACATACAAAGTTTAAGTTGAATAAAATGACACATGTTATGACTTAAATGTAGTTCTGATTGATAATGTTTGTGAACTTGAATTGTGGGGAATAGAAATGCTTTTGCATTGATGTAGCAGCAACATTACAAAGACTGATGACTCCTATTAAGAAAATGCCATTCAGCCCAGCCTAGCTAATTCTGTTACCACCTTAGTTTAGCATCGAGACAATCATGTTGGAGAAAACAGGCAGGGACCTACAAAAGGAGTTATAATATCTGTAAATGGGCAACATAATGGTAGACTAAATGCGGTTTTTGCTGAACTTGCAGCAATATCACAGCAGCAGAGAAGCAGTAGCTCGGAGGAAATTCCCAGCAGTGTTATTATAAATATAGTATTGTTAATGAGTTATATATTTTTATTTGGAATTGTATCTGAAATCCACCTTGATGTCTATGGCTTTAAATTTATGTTTTCAGCAATTTTATGTAGGTATCAAATTTCCCTTTTGGCTATTAACTGAGCATTAACCCATTTAAGCTGTTGTACAATTTCATCCCTTATATTAATTTGCAAGACAATTTCAATAAAATCCTAATATTTTTGGTGCACCCAGTCATTGCACACTATTTAATGCTGGCTGAAACTTTAACATCTGTTCATAATCTCCTCTTAAAGGCCATTAAGAAAAATGAGAATATCCAAGATACTCTTGACTGATCTCTGTGGGATTCTGCTTATCAGAAATTGCCAATTTCAATACTATTATTGATAATTACTGTCTGGTTTCTGTTAAACCTACCTCTTATTCATTTTGCTAATTTCTTCTATGTCTTGAGATTTTATTTGAGTTTTTATAATTTTTTTTTTATTGGCGACCTTGTGAAAAAATGTCCATTATATAATGGCTGCTTCATTAATTATTACTTTCCCAACCTGGATAATTGATAAACATGACTCCATTTTCATAGACTTACATTGGCTTCCATTTCTTCTGATGTATGTAAGTGTAAGCAAGGAGGGTTCCAGCTTACAAGAAAAGCTGTTTTGGTCATCCATGTGTCTGATGTTTGAGTCTTCAAATCAAACTATTGAGTAATTCATGCAAATAGAGTTTCTGTTTGGTTGATATGTTGTGCAGACTTTGTCATTCTAGGGAAGTTCCCTAGTAAACTAAAATTGAGCACAGGTTAACAAATGCCAAAGTTTAGGAGTCACCAAATGTGTGCATAAATATTGTTGGAGTTTAACTAGCTAAAAACATGTATTCGAACTGTGGAGTATTGGTAAACCTCCTGCTACTTGTCCAGTTAGGATTACTCTATATGTGAAATATTCCAATGTTTCATCATTGGTCTATTTATCACGTACTATCAATGAGCCAAGCTCATCAATAGCAATGCGTTGGAATACTGAGGACCTGCCTGGCTTGGGTATTAGATTGACAAGTCAGACCGAGACCATCAACTTGGTCCCAATTGCCCATCGCCAATCATGTCACCTTGGAGTCAGTTTGACTTTGTAAGAGTAGCTTTCCCCCTCGAAGGACATTCATCATTCAGAGAACTTGAAATAATCAGTGGTAATGACCTGGTGATGTGGTAGGACAGGCTGTTCTTAAAATTGGGATCAAATAGTGTTCAGTTACTGAAAGAGGTCGTACCCTGCAATTCCAACCCCTGTTTTATTCATCTTGCTGAGTATAAAGGTTCCCAAATTTAGTTTTAGGTTAATTTTTTAAATAAGAGAATGAAGACTTTAATTAGATACACAACTCATTGCAGAATATCTGATACCTAATGTACAAGTTTTTTTTGGTAAGAAAATCATAAATTATGTGACGGTCATTTGTCTTTTTCACATAGGGAGCCGAAGCCATGGTGTTGGAAAGTGTTATGTTTGCTATCTTGGCAGAACGATCACTTGGTCCGAAGCTATATGGAATCTTTCCTCAGGGTCGTTTGGAACAGTTCATTGCAGTAAGTCTGATTATCTCTGGCAGTGTTAATCATTGATTGTGTTCTGTTGCCTTTGAGCTTTCACTAGGCAACTGCTGCTTGTGGAAAATGAAAGACGTGGGAAAAAATATTTTTGGCAACCAGCCATTATTTGTGTGCTGTTAGTGTTGCTATTATTAGATGTTTCACAGTAAAAATTCTGCATCTCTTCCAAAAGAACAATCTTAAATGAGCACATTTAAACAAAAAAACTCTAATTTAAAAAAAAAAGCAGCTACTACAGTTGCATTTTATGAAGGTAGTAACACCTGGCTGCACAAAGGATGAAATTCCACCCCCTACCCCCAAAATGGAAATTGATTCCCAATCTGGAAGTAAGAAAATTGTCTTTTGTGCCAAACTACGGAGCGGTATGATGACTGAATATATGTTAGAAAATGCTTGAAAATAATTTGTAGTCAACAAGATATTTAGGTATTTACTGAGTTAAATTTCATGAGACTTGAACAAGAACCTCACTTCAGTTAGACCTCCTTTAGAATTTCATGCGTTTGTAAGTATGCTGCAAGTGTTACCAAATAGCGACATTATTTAGGAAGGATTATATTCTCCTGTGTTTGTATATCCCTTATTACCAATTTGGTAACCAACAAATTGATTGCAGACAATATCTAATAACATTTGTCAGACAGTGTATAATAACGAGCATCTATCTGTGCCAGAAGTATCAAATGTTTAAATGAATGTGCAGAAATGGTAAAGATACTTGCCCTTTTCTTCAGGTTTGAGATTGCACTTCCCTGTATTTTATCCTCAATGTACATAGAAGTAGTGACTAATGTTAAGTTATAAAAAGCATTTGGCATTTAAATGTATGGAAAGGTGTGAATTTGAAAATGTAAGAAGGGCATTCAGACAGTACGCTGGCAGTTTGCATAGATAGGGATTTATTGTTTATAAATGATGCATACTGGAGTAAAACAACAGCTAGAATTCAGCATATTATATGTATTTGACTTATTACATGAATATTGTATCACTACTTTAGAGTCGGAAATTGGAGACCAGAGAATTGGCTATTCCAAGTATTTCAGCAGAAATAGCAAAAAAGATGGCTACATTCCATAGAATGACGATGCCATTTAACAAAGAGCCAACGTGGTTGTTTTGTACAATGGAGAAGTGAGTACTTAACTGGCATATTTAACTTGGGTATAACCTATACAAAATATGAGTATTATCTTCAACTTGACTGTGGTTTATGGGCAAAGAAATTACATATTTGATGGAAGATTTGGATTAGTTCGTAGTTAAGATTGTATGTGTATAAATTCTGTGATTTTAAAGTAGAAAGTAACTCTGTAATTTCAGTCCCCACCACTTCCACTACATGGTTATGACCAACAATAATCATTTCTTTCGCCATATTTCAAAGGCACTGTTATTTTCATGTTAAAGTGCACTTACTTAATCTTCTGTACCTACCATTTAATGGCTCTGATCATTGCATTTTGAAAGGAATAAATTAACTTTGAAAACACTGACAGATTTCCTTGTCACTTGAAACCCTCTTAAAACACTGATATTTCAGTGTCAATACCACTAAGGGAGGGGAGAGGGAATTAAAGAAATCAAAAGAAACTTACTTATTTTGCAGAAATAACAATGAGTTGCTAAGTCACAATAACCATCTGTACTTGCACTTGCGATAAAAAGAACATTTTGACTGCATGAATCAGTTAATTCTTGAAGTCGCGTATCTTTCTTATACTGTGAACTAGATCAAAATACCAGTCATCTATTCATTCAAATTGCAAGATGTGTTGAACACCCAAAATAGATATTTTTTGTCATGAGCAGGTTTATTTGTTTTTATTTCATTTTATGTTTTGCTGAATTAAGTACTTTGGGCACTCACCCACTAAAACCATGTGTATGTATCTCCTCTATATAAGCTGAGAAATTACCATCCACCACTTTAAGTGGGCAAATTGGGCTAACACCTTCACGTCTGCAATAAGTGGTTGAGAATATATTGCCATTGACATTTGTGGAAATGTGCATAAGTTGCATCCTTGGTTTGTCAGTCATAAAAGCATCTTTAAGTTATGGCTTAGACATTAGATTTTATAGTACTTACCTCCAGAGTTACTTTTTCCTCTTCCCTTACCCTCTTCCCCTGAAAACAGTGGTTCATGCTTCCATGTGGACATTGGCTTTCTGGTACCTTCTGTAAATGGCCATTATTTGTGAGAACCAGGAAAATCATTGTTACTGGGCCATTTGCCTGGAGAGATCATCAAGCCAAGTGTAATCCTATTTGAATCCTCATTCACAGAAATACAGCTTTGTTCACTGAACACTAATCGGGAGAGGGAACTGTATCATAGTTATTTACATCACCACCACCCACCCCAGCCTGGAAATCCTGATGCCAATTGTTATACTACACACTACTGCCTAGCTGAAATTAAACAACAATTTGACCTTAATTTTTGGTACTTTCTGCTTTAATAAATTAAGTGGCAGTTTTTGGTTGCTGTTTATTGTATAAAATAATGAATTTGGACAGATCCGACCTTTGCCATTTAATTTCAGTTTACCAATTTGATTTATCTAGATGTTTTAGTTGTATTTAACAAAACATAAAGCATTAAGAATTCTTCAGAATGGTATTTGGAGTAATGATGTCAGTGTGTTTGTGAAGATTTCCGCTGCTTAATATTTCTAATAGATTTCTACTAGAAATTGTGAACAGAGATCTTGACACACACATTTACAACTTTTTTTACAAATAGTAACCAGAGGAATTCTTACCTCAGAAGCACAATCCAAAACAAGAGGAACACTCAAGCTATTTGTGCAGTTCTGTTTGAGACTAATTTATATTTTACAATCCATAAATCTTTAAAATTCTTCATTGCTTCTCTATATTTATGCATATTTTGAGGATTATGGATTTATTTTTGAATTATATACTGTAAATATCAATGCTTACATTGTTTTCTGCAATTCAAGCTTAAATGTACTTTCCTAGAAACAAAGCATTTGTATCGCTATGTACAGTTGACTTTTATCTCAACATTGTGTTTACTTATTATTTATCATTAATGACAGGTACTTGCAGCAAGTGATGCGAATCAGCTTCACAAGAGAGTCTCATGTTAAAGCATTCCACAAACTTCTCAGTTACAACCTGCCACAGGAAATTGAGAAGCTGAGGTAGGGTTTTATTGAGTTAATACATTTGCATTTGTGCCTTTAAAATCTAAAGTACTATATTTTACATTTTAACAAATGAATTCATATTGAGTGGAACTTGTTTGTTATAAACAGGCCTTATGAATTTCACAGTTCTTACAAATTTAACAGTTCTGACACTGTATTCTTTCAGGTTTAGTCTCTGCAGTCAATCTCATTAGCAGATCTTGTGTCTCTATGATCTGGAGTGCATTTTTGCTGACTATTATTTAGTTTAAATAATTAGTGACCTGCAGATTATAACAGAACTCTTACTGTTTGTAGTGGCTATGGTTGCTACATGTGTTCTAATTTTTTGGAAGGTGGACTGAAAAATAGTTCAGCAAAATTAAGCATGATTGTAAATCAATAAATCTGTTTATATGAATACACAAATGAACAAGAATGCAGTTTTCACAGTGTGATTCAGCTATTTCCCACACTTCTTGTACCAGAAAATAATAAAACACACGACTCTACCACTGTTGTAAGCAAGCACTCATTCTCAAGCTAACTAGTCTTAAACTAACGTTTCCTTTGTTAGTCTCTACCACTTTCCTGTGTCACCCGGAAATTGGTCTTCACCCCCAAGCCCAAAGGGAGATCGCCTTGTTTTACTGGCCAACCCTCCCTGCTTCTGTTGGAGGCCCCACACGTCGCTGGTTAAATTCTAGCAGTGGCAGGAAGCATCGTTACGTGGCCTCTCTAGGGCCTCAATTGGCCTCTGGAAGGGAATACCGCTCCCAACTAAATTCAGATGCAACGGGCACGCCGCCTCCTGTCATAATTCTATGGTGCCCCCCCTACTCCAAACACATCTCCGGGGCCCCATAAAATTCAGTCCCACATTAGTACATCAAATCACGCTAGTCTCATGTCTACTAACTTTAAATGTTAAGTCAAAAAATGCTGTGTCCCCAGGAAGTGATGCTTTATAAGCTGAATTTCACCTTTTTTATTTATTTAGAGATACAGCACTGAAACAGGCCCTTCGGCCCACCGAGTCTGTGCCGACCAACAACCACCCATTTATACTATCCCTACAGTAATCCCATATTGCCTACCACCTACCTACACTAGGGGCAATTTACAGTGGCCAATTTACCCATCACCTGCAAGTCTTTGGCTGTCATTACATAAATTAATGCAAAAATGCTACAATAAGGGTAGATTTTATGTGCCCTTGAATCAGTTTATTCTTTGAATTTTGTATATCAACTGTAACACATGGCCTCGTTGTTTGGTTTCTCCGATTATCAATATGGCATGATATTTATTATAAATGATGTCCCAGCATTCCACAACTAGCAGCAAGTGTGAAATAGCATATGGATGTGGGAATCTTGCATTCTATTTATCCTTCAACGTTATTCGCATCTGCAAAACTGCCTTATTTTTAAAAGTATCATTTTAATTTTTGAATTGGGATGGGAAAGGAGTTTGGGCAGGGTCCATAAAATTGCATCAGAAGGCGGGGGACGGAGTGTCTCTCGCCTTCCAAGTTCATCCAGAGCGAGCAACCCACCCCAGGCCAATCAAGACCATTAAAGGCCTCTTCCTGCCTGCACCTCAATTTAATAGAAGATAGAGGGGCCAGCCGCTGCAGGGAGACACCACCAGGTGTTACCTGTTTGCCTCCTAGTGGGGTTATCCAGGGTCCCTGGCAGTGATTGCAACCCTACCCCTTCATCCCCACCCCGTTGCTGAGGCCTGCCTAAATGGCCACAACGACTCTCCCGGATTCTTCTCTGTCCTCAATGCTGCAGGGCCACCTGCAGTACCGGCAGTGACCACTGCTGCCTAAAATGCTGCCAGTACTGGAGAGTCACGGCAGCCTTCCGATTGGCTGGCAGTTCTTAGAGGTAGGCGCTAGTCCCTTTAAGGGACTGAGTCCCTGATGGTGGGCAGTTAATTGCCTGCCCACTGTGGAATTGCAATGGGGCTTCTTAGGGAGACTAAAACTAATGCTGCCTATGCTGTTGCTTCCCACATAGCATTCACTCCAGAGATAGGTTCCTTCTTTTCAAAAGCTCTCCAGTACACATCTGCAGTGGTGGGTGTTTTATACTAAGTTCAATTTCAGAAGCCTTGTTACTATATCTTCTGGGGTTAGCTGATTTCAACCGAAACTGTGCAACATTAGGCATCGCCTGGCTTGGTACAGTAGGGTAAATGTGATGAATGCATGATGCCAACATTGAGCCTTGCTCACTGGGAATAATCGCAGACAAGTTCCTCAGGATCTTTCATCTATGAATGAGCAGACAATGGGCATATGGGGTATACCTGTGATTTCTTGATCTGCAGCCCTCCTAACCTAAGCAGTTGAGCCCTCACACTAGGAGTGCATGTGCATAAAATTCAAGTATATCCTAATAGCTATAAAACACTTAAGCCATGAATAAAATATCCAATCTTTTTTCAAATATATGAACAAAGCACTAAAACTGGCCAGAACAGGGAATGTCCTGGCAATATTTATTTCAGATCAAAGAAATCTATAATAAGACTCAGTTTTTGTCTGTCCGGACTATTTTGATCATTTTAAGGAGCGTGTTTGGCAGATTTATTTGGTGGACAGTGCCTGGCACAGGCGGAGGCATATGGACCCCATGGAGGACTGGAGCGTGTGATGCACATGTAGCTGCCAATGGTTGGTGGCGGTAGGGGGGGTTGGTGGAGAACAAAAACAGCAGAAGATGAGGGGAGCCCAACAACAAAATTACCCTGGCTGGAGAACATGAGGGCGGTGGTGTGAGACTGATGGAAGGAATGGGATGGCATGGGAGGGATGGATGAGATGATGGAATTGTTAAGTGTGACAAAATGGCAGAAACAATTATTTGATGCAACTTATTATTTGAAAGCTATTCTTTGTGCTAAAAGTGAAGATTCACTAGATTTGAATAAAAAAGTTCTGGAAAAGCTGTCCGGTGAATTCGAAGAATACATCAGTGTTGATTTTGTAGACAAAGAAGATGATAACCGTCTCTACGCTCCAGAGTTATGACACATGCCACCGCACAAACTTGGACTCCAGGCCAGAGCAGTTATAATGTTGCTACGAAACTTGAATTCTAAACAAGAACTTTGTCATGGAACAAGATTGGTAGTTGGGAAGCTGTTTTCTTTGATGAGCAATGCTGAAATTATAACAGGCAAATTTCAAGGAAATAGTGTTTATTCCTCAAATAATATTGAACCTGCTTTTTCAACTCAGGAGAATACAGTTCCCAATTAGACTTTCATATTCTTTGACTATTAACTGGTAACAAGGCCAGACTCTTAACAAGATTTGTGTTTATATTCCTAAGCCTGTTTTTCCACTTGCATAGCTTTATGTAGCTTTTTCCAGAGAGAAATTTTGATTGTTAGTCTTTGGTGAAAGAATAACAAGAAATCTGTATTTAAAGATGTACTGTTGGAATAAAGGTACTAATTTGACCGCAAATGTTTTGTGCATCTCTGCTAGTTTCTAATTAAAGCTCTGTTTATAATTGTGCAATTTGCTGTGAATGCGGCAGTTACTACTACCAGAAATAACAAATTTTTATCTACCGTTTTATGGAGAAGATAGCTTGAATGTTTTAAATTGAAAAAGTGCTTCTAATGAGCACAACTTTTAAATAGTGAGATTTGTACCTGTTTTGCTGCCAATCCCTCACATGAACTGGCGTGTCAGTACATTCTGTCCACTGTCAAGGTAAAGT
This sequence comes from Heterodontus francisci, assembly GCF_036365525.1. NCBI lineage: Eukaryota > Metazoa > Chordata > Chondrichthyes > Heterodontiformes > Heterodontidae > Heterodontus > Heterodontus francisci. The sequence continues at coordinate 67,977,891 of NC_090384.1, forward strand.
ATGGTTCCTTTCAGACAGAGCAGTGAATATTCCAAGGGAGTGGTATCTGTTGTTTTTTGGAAATCCAGCATTGGGAGCACAACTTTTTTACCATGTAATTTAATGTGACACTTTTTTTTTCATTCTGATCAGGTCTTTGCTTCAAGCAACTCCTTCACCGATTGTTTTCTGTCACAATGACTGTCAGGAAGGTAAGATTGTTTAGATTTTATGCATTAAATTAAAAGTTGCTTCATTTGCTGTGCTACAATGTTTACTCTTTTGGAAGATATTTTAATTTGAAAATATTTGCAATGCCCAATCAGGTCAAAGTGTAAATTCCTCACTTTAAAGTCATATCTCAGCATCTTGACAATAACCTGGTGTGGAAAATGAAAGTACAGATTGGATCATGGCAGATTGTTGGGGCAGTGCAGCCTGTATCCAATATATCATTTGACTTTTGCTTTTCATCCCAGGTAATCTCCTGCTATTGAACAACACTGAGGACTCTGACGATCAGAAGCTGATGCTCATTGACTTTGAATACAGCAGTTACAACTTTAGGTAATTGTAGTACTGTTTTACATGCAGATGAGATTAATCAAAGGAAGTTGTACTGTAATTCAGGATATGAGATTGGTTACTTGGCTATCACTGGTTATGCAATATCATTTTAGGAAATCATAACTTTTAGAATGATTTGCACAACCTATTCTGCTGAACCCTTAACCTTGGGAATTTGAGAGTATTTATGGCATTTCTTTTTGGATGTTGGAGATCTCCTCCTGATTATAAAGTCCCAAAAGATTCATTGGGCCTTTCATCAGTTCAGAGAATATTACTGCAAGGAACCTTATGGTTTCAGAGACTGTGTTCAATTTAGTATAAAAACTAAGGCTGGATTTTATCCGGGCGACGGGGATAGCCTGCCGGATCTGGTGCCAGTTGGGCACCTAAATAGTTAACTGTAGGCCTTCCCTGGGATCAAGGACCCCAGCAATGGAAGCCCCACCTGCTGAGAGCTGCTGGCCATTCGGAGGTCAGCAGCTCTTTAAGTGAGGAGCGCCACTGCACTGGCGGTGGTTGCTGCCAGTACTCTACTCCCTCAAGGCCCTGAACCCAGGCCATAGGTAAGTCTCACTGGGAGGGGTTTTGTAGGGTCGGCAGGAAGAGCAAATGGGTGGCTCTCAGTGGGCCACCCTTCCCGATGCTGGGTCCCTCGTTCAGGCACTAAGTGCCTATTAATGAGGGACCCCTGTCCTGGAGCCAGCAAGCAACCCGTAAGGGTTTGCTTGGTATGCTCCCCATATAGCGACAGACTCATCTGCCCACTGCTGGGCTAATTCTGGCAGCAGGATGAGGCCCTTAATTGGGAATTAATTGACCATTTAAGGGCCACAATTGGCACATTCACAGGCCTTCCCGCCCTGGACATAATTTGGGTGGAGGTGGAAAGGTGATGGGGTTCCCCCCTGCCACCATCCTGCCTGATTATATGCTCACCCCGCCTCCAAACCCAACACAGGGGAGAGCATAAAATTCCCTCCTTTGACTTCACATGATTAACTGAGTCTTGGTTAATGGTTAAATGGGTCTTCGGTTAGTGAGGAATGTGAGCTATGTATAAAGTAGATATTCTCAGAAGGTGCTAGTAGGCTATTAAGTAACCTTACTTATAGTAACGGTTATCTATTTTTGTGAGCAGTTCCCTAACATTAATACAAGATCACCATAAATATTTGGCTGTGACAATTCTTGGTTCTTCATTGCATGCAGTAATGAGTGTGTTTCTGAATAAATAAAGCAATACAGTTGCACATAATTTTCTTTTGTATTCTAGAGGGTTTGATTTTGGGAATCACTTCTGTGAATGGATGTATGACTACAATTGTGATGAGTATCCATTTTTCAAAGCTGATATCAAGAATTACCCGACCAAAATGCAGCAGGTATGTTCTTTGAGTACTGGACTTTCAAGTGAGTCCTTTTTTTAATCCTATTTGCCGTGCACAAAATTATTTAATTCCGGAGCACAATCAGTAATGATTCTACATCTTAGCTTAAAGTTTTCAATCATCATGCTGGTGGTAAATCATTCACTTTTTAGTAGGTTACTGTTGATAGGGCAATACTCACAGAATCAAACCTTGCATATCCCTGACATCACCACCCCTGGGTATGTCCTGTCCCACCGGCAGGGCAGACCCACCAGAGGTGGTGGCACAGAGGTATAAAGCCAAGAGGGAGTTGTCCTGAGAGTCCTCAACATTGACTCTGGACTCCATGAAGTCTCTTAGAATCAGGTCAACCAGTGGCAAGGAAACCTCCTGCTGATCAGCATCTACCGCCCCTTTGAGCTGATGAATCAGTGCATCTCCATGTTGAATACGAATTGGAAGAAGCGCTGAGGGTAGCAAGGGCACAGAATGTACTCTGGGTGGGGGACTTTAATGTCCATCACCCAGAGTGGCTCGGTAGCACCGAGTCCTAAAAGATATAGCTGCTAGACTGGGTCTGTGGCAGGTGGTGAGGGAACCAACCAGAATGAAAAACCTACTTGACCTCGTTCTCACCAATCTACCTGTCGCAGATGCATCTGTCCATGACCATATTAGTAGGAGTGCCCATTGCACAGTCCTTGTGGAGACAAAGTCCTGTCTTCACATTGAGGATACCCACCATTGTGTTGTGTGGCACTACCACTGTGCTAAATGGTGAACAGATCTAGCAACTCCAAACTGGGCATCCATGAGGTACCGTGGGCCATCAGCAGCAACAGAACTGTATTCAACCACAATCTCTAACCTCATGGCCCAGCATATCTCCCACTTTACCATTACCATCACGCCAGGAGCAGCAACAGGCTTACATAAAAATGAGGTGTCAGCGTGGTGAACCTACAACACAAGACTACATGCATGCCAAACAGCAGAAGCAGCATGCAATAGACAGGGCTAAGTGATCCCACAAGCAATGGATCCGATATAAGCTCTGCACTCCTGCCACATTCCCTCGTGAATGGTGGTGGACAATTAAACAACTAACAGGAGAAGGAGGCTCCACAAATATCCCCATCCTCAACGATGGGGGAGCCCAGCACATCAGTGCAAAAGACAAAGCTGAAGCATTTGTATCCATCTTCAGTTAGAAGTGCCGCGTAGCAGATGCATGGGAATACCATCACCTGCAAGTTCCCCTCCAAGTTGCACACCATCCTGACTTGGAACTATATTGCCGTTCCTTCACTGTCGCTGGGTCAAAATCCTGGAACTCCCTAACCGCAGTGTGGGTGTACCTACACCCCAAGCACTGCAGCGGTTCAAGAAGGCAGCTCACCACCACCTTCTCGAGGGCAATAAATGCTGGCCTAGTCAGTAATGCTCACATCCCATGAATGAATAAAAAAAAAAGGTTAAATGAATGGGCAACAAGATGGCAGATGGAGTATAATGTAGGGAAGTGTGAAGTTATTCACTTTGGTCGTAAGAATAGAAAAGCAGATTTTTTTTTTAAGTAATGAAACTTGGAAGTGTTGATGTTCAAAGAGACTTGGGTATGCTTGTACAAGGATCACAAAGTTAACATGCAGGTACAGCAAGCAATTAGGAAGACAAATGGCATATTGGCCTTTATTGCAAGGGGATTAGAGTACAGGAATGCAGAAGTCTTGCTACAATTGTACAAGGTTTAGGTGGGACCACATCTGGAACACTATGCAGTTTTGATCTCCACATTTAAGAAAGGATGTACTTTCATTGGAGATGGTACAGCGATGGTTCAGTAAATTGGTCCCTGGGATGAGGGAGTTGTCCTATGATGAGAGGCTGAGTAAATTGGGCCTATACTCTGGAGTTTAGAAGAATGAGAGGCGATCTCATTGAAACATACAAGATTCTGAAGGGGCTGGATAGGGAAGACACAGAGATTGTTTCCACTGATCGAGGAATCAAAAACATGGGAGCACAGTCTCAGGATAAGGGGCCGATCATTTTACTACTAAGATGAGAAATTACTTCACCTAGGGTTGTAAATCTTTGGAATTCTCACCCAGAAGGTTGTTTATGCTCCATTGCTGAATATATTTAAGCTGAGATAGACAGATTTTTGGTGTCTTAGGGAATCAAAGGATATGGGGAGTGGGTGGGAAAGTGGAATTGAAGCCCAAGAGCAGCCATGATCATGCTGAATGGCGGAGCAGACTCACTAGGCCATATAGTCTACTCATGCTCCTATTTCTTGTGTTTTTATGTTAAGCACCTATTATAATATTTAATTACCTTACCCAACAGCTGCACAGGGGTTCCCCACTCTCCTTCAAACCTGGAAGTGGGAGGAATTCCCAACCTGACATCACTGAGGATTTAACTCCCTGCACACACCCAAATACACTTACCCTTACCAGGGAAAATTCCATCCACAGGGCAGGATTTTAGAGCCCACCAATGTCAGGAACTGAGACAGACGGAGCCCAAAAATACCAATGTATTCCAGCGTGCCAGTTTGCTGACTCCGTTCCTGGCGACAGCTATTTTGGGGGAGGTGGGTTCAGGGCTTGACAACGCTGCCTGTCCCCCACAAGGAGGGCAGCCAATTAGGGTCATTTAAGAGCACTGTTAACAATAGTTAAAGGAGGCCAACTGGGATTTTCCAGTTGGTCTCCGGTTTCCCAACGCGACAGGAGCAGGTTAACCGCCTCAAGGTGGGCACCCAGCGGCAGGATGGCATGCCAGTGCTCCAGGCAGGCCTACAGGCCCTCCCTGCTTGCCTGGGTGCGGGTGCAGCTGAAGGCTGCTCTATAGAGGGACTCTCCACCCCCACCCACAGTGGTGGCCTGGCTGCTTTTTCTATTTTTATTTGAATTTTGTTTTTAAAAGTTGGTGAGAGGACATCTTCATGTTGAAGCACCCTCAGTTACTTACTCTTTACTGCAGTCAGCTACTGCTCTCTAGCTGAAAGGCCTCTGGCCCACCAGCTTCACAAGCCTGTCTGCCAACCTAACCGTCAGTTAGATACTCTATTTTTTCTCCCAGAATAAAGCACACCAACCAGGTTTCTTTCATAAACAACTAAACTATCCATTTATTATAAACCAAGTCTTACCCAATAATGAAGTAAAGCAGACACACAAATGGAAATATTAATATCCCTTATTTATCCCAGCACCCCCCCTCTCGCTCTCTCTCTCTCACCCACACACACAACCAGTTAACCGGTGTGGGGGGGGGGGGGGGGGGCGGGGAGGAGAGGGATTTTTGTTTACAGCTGTTACAAAAAAATGGAAGGAATTTTTTAAAAACTTGTGCTGAAAAGAAGGTATGGAAAGATGTCCCAAATGCAAAAAGGCGGCTGTCACTAGGAGCTTCCCAGAACAGTCCCTTCCAGACAATGTTGAAGATCAGTCTGGGTAGTGTTACGACCAGGTGAGAAAGGTGTCTAGGGTTCCCTCTCAGCCTTCACCTGGTCTCACAATAACAGGGTTTAATTTTAAACACACCGTGTTTTGAGCTCCCCCTTGGTGAATCCTTGTTCACTGCTTTCCAACTATAAGGCAAAGAAACCAGCACAAACAGGCTTTCTTAGGTTTAAAGAAGAAAAGTTGAAAGTTATTAAACTTGCACTTCAACTCTAATTCGGTTGATGCCTACAGATACACGACGCGCCCACGCTAGCATGCACACACGATACACCCATGCAAATAGAGACAGAAAAGAACAGAAGAAAAATAAAGTGGAAAATGTTTGAGGCAATATCTGAAGAGCTTTGGTTACGGTTCTTCGAGCTCTCTGTAGAGTCCTTGATTGTAGGTAGTTCTTGCTGGGTCCCAGTGTTATTCTTAAACCTTGTTCGCTGTAGGAGACTTTTCTCTCTTGGGGTTCATGTGTCTTCAGTGGATTCAGAGGCTTGTGAGAAAGAGATGGGAGCAGACAGAGATATTTTCAATCCAGGAGCAAACAGTCTTTGAGTTCAAACTCTCTGACTAGTTCAAAAAACCCCTGTAACAGCCAGTTAGACATGTGACCAGATGGTACAATTCAGGACTGGTTAGATCTCCTTAGCAGTCTCTGAAATGCTCCTCTTACACCCACTACCTGGTGATCAAGGTCCATTCTGGTTTCAGTGTGTCAGGGAATGGCCCTTTGTCCTTTCAAGCACTGTCTTTTAATATGCAACTGTCTTTTCCAGCTGCGGCTCATCTGTTTAGTAAATCATTTCCTTGCTGCAGCAACAGTTAGAAATTAATGTGCATCGTTCTTGGCAGGTGGGGGCCGAGCATGGCACCTCCACACCCAGCGGAATGAAATGCGATTTGCAGAAAGCGCATTTCATTCAAAGGGTCGAGAAAAAATGTGTTACGGGGGAGAAAACATGCATTTCTCTCATTCATTCACAAATCCTAAAACTTGTTAAAATTGCCCCTTTTTTGGCTTCCTAATAAACATGTGGTTCCTTGGGGAAGTTTTTCTTCAAATTGCCCGGTTCCATGGCTGCCTAGAATCTTTGAGATGGTTGGGTTTAATTAGCCCTGAGTTGGAATGTTTTTTTTTCAGGAGACTCCATAGTGGACTGGTCTATCCTGAACTCTTTCAGTGCTTTGCTGAGTCATGGGTGGTTCATTTTTTTCTGACTGTGGGGGTGGATTCTTTGCTAATCACTCCTTTGTCTTCCGGGACACTCCTGCCAGCAGGTATTTGTGCAGGCTCTACTGCACTGCCCTGTGGCACTTTGACTAGGTGAGGCATCGCCCTCAGTTTCTCTGCCTCCTAGAGGTCTTTCTTTGTCTCCGCAGGTTCCTGTAAATCCTGTTAGAAACTCTGGTGGGGTGCTTCTAGTGTCTGCATTTACATAGGAGGATGTGGAGGCTAACTTTTCACATTTTTTGGGGTTGGCTAACTGGAGGGTAAGAGTTTTCATCCTGGATTCCTCCCAGACCTCCTTTAACCGGCCATCTTGGTCACTTTTTCCCCCTCTTTGTCTAACCTTTTGTCAACCTTGTGGCTGCCTGTCCCTTTTTGTTTTCAGCAGGGGTCCCTTACAGTTCACCAGCCCTCTGCTGGAGGGTCCTCCTAACACCGGTACAGGACTTAAGGTTGCAGGTTTCATTATAGGTTGGGGTTTCCCCTTAATTCCTGCAGTACTCCACCACATCTTTGTGGAGATTTGGCCAGTCAAACTGCTGTCTTGTGCGGGCTTTGGTCTTTCGTATACCGGCATGTACAGCCACTGCAGTCTCATGGACCCTTCTTAATATTTCTCTCCAGTACCTCTGCGACACCACTAACTGGTGAACTGCTGTCCACTCCTTGCTCTCAGGTCTGAGAAGAACTTCATTTCCTCATCAGTACCCCATTCTTTAAATCGTAGCAATCAGGAACTCTGTCTGCTTCACTTTCAGACTGGGCAGCCTGTGCTAGCTCTCTCAATACTAGGTCGGTTCGCTGAGCCTCAGCTAGGGAAAATCCATTTAATTCATTCCCTGGGTTTCCTAATTTTCCAAGAAAGTATCAGATGGAAAGACCTGATCATCTGCCTGCAGTGCCAATGCAGTCTTCTCTGGGGGAGCTGGTTTGATCATGGCTTGATCCAGTACACATTCGAGGAAACTGCAAGGGTCCGTCTCCTGCCACTGCCCTGTCTCTCCTGACCTCCTGCGGTCTTTCTTTCACTACTGGGGAGGGCTATCACCTTTGCCCCCTCCAGATCATTACCTAGGAGCAGGTCAACCCCGTCCACTGGCGAACTAGGGACAATCCCTACGGTCACCGGTCCCGAAACTAGGTCGCACTCCAGGTGCACCTGGCACACAGGCATACACTGCCCTTCAATACCATTCACCACCATTCTGGTGTTCACTGCACTATCTGGGGGGGAAAGGTCAGGCCTTTTCCCAGTAAAAGGATCTAATGGTCCCTGTGTCCCTGAGAATTACTATGGGCTTGCTTGCCACACTCAAGGGGTATGGGGTTACTCTCCTTTGAAGATATGAAACTCTGATAACCTTCAGGAACCCTATTAACTTTTCCTGCACTTGTAGCAGTAGACATCCTGGGTCTCACTCTTACTGCAGTTAAAGACATCATCCTGACTGAGCAGGTGTGCCCTGATTAACCCTATAGGGTTTTCCTTTAATTTCCAGCAGTCATCTCTTAAATGCCCTGCTTTATTACAATGGAAGCACACAGGTCTCCAGGCCTCACTCCTGCTCACCGCACCTTCCTTTTTGGCTAGAGGAGGGCCTCCTGTGTCTCCTGCTTTCCTTTCTGTCCCAGGACTGCTTGGGCTCCTATCACCTTCCCACCCTTTGTCCCTTTTGGATTTGTGGCGGTGACTCGGAAAGGTTCTCCCCTGGCAAACTGACTGACTTGTAAATTAAAGCAAACTCATCGGCCAGAACAGCTGCTTGCTGAGCTCCCTGAACCTGCTGCTCCTCTACATGGGTCTTTATGGAGAGTGGGAAAGAGGTTTTAAATTCCTCTATCGGAATTACTTCTCTGCGATTTTCATAGCTGAGCTGTACTTTAAGAGCCCTCAGCCACTAGTCAAAAGCCAGCTGCTTACTTCTTTTAAACTGCAGCTAAGTTTGATAAGCTTGCTACTTGAGGGTTCTAAACGTTTGGCGATGGGCTTTGGGTACTAATTCATATGCCCTGAGGATAGCATTTTTTGTCAGTTCATAATTTGATAAACACTCATCTGGCAACAGGGAATAAACCTCATGGGCTTTTCCAGTTAGCATGCTATGTAATAAAGAGGCCAGGTCTCAGCTGGCCATTTTAGCTGCCTTGCCAGTTTCTCAAAGGACACAAAATTACATCTTCCTCATTGAATTTTGGAATTAGTTGAGCTAGTTTTAACAATTCTGTACCCAGCCCTGAATTATGCTCCTCCATATTGGCCATGTTTTCACTGGGGTTACTATGTCGTCCCCTAGTTAACTCAAGCCACTTAAGCTCTCTTTCTTCGCATTCCTTCCGGAGAACTCTTTGCGTTCATTTGTTCTCTCTCTCGTGTTCCCACTCTTGCGCATTCCCTCTAGCGCGCTCTCGCAATTTCCCGCTGTCACTCTTTTTCTTCACGTTCTTTCTGGAAGGCTCTTTCTTTTTCCCTCTCTTTCCTCAAATTCAAGTTTCCTCTGTTCTAATTGTATCTTTGCTAACAATACCCTGTTGGAGACTGCTTCCAACACTGTTTCTACTACTTCAGAGTCAGGGGAAAAATAGTTGGCCACTAGTCTTAGGAGTTCAACAGCAAGTCCTGTGACATGTGTAAATCTTAACCTGTCATTCTTTCTTCAACCCAAAAAAACCTTCCAGTTTTTACTGGAAAACAGATGACTGCTAGTAAGGCTTGTTTACTAGTTGACCTTCCCCTTTTTTAAAAAAACACAAAGTTCAGCAATCTCCAGATGGCTCAATGTCCATAATTCAAATATAAGTTCTTAAAACAGATTTTACAAAACAAACTGAAACAATCTTGTAACACCAGGAACAGTCCTGGTTCTTGTCACCAGTGTGAAAATTTAGCCCATAATGTCTGAAGTCTTTTGAGAATGTCACTTTGTTTTCAGTTGTAATTTGCAGTTGAAATGTGTCACTTGCTGCTTGAATGTGTGTCCTGCCAGTATATGGTTGTGCATGGTAAGCCATGAGAGAACTGATTTCTGAAGCTTGGCCTATGCCAGCAGCATGTATGGAGGGAAAAAGTTTACTTCAACAACCTGCCTGGTAAATAGTACTATTGGGCAGTCTAGCTTCCTTAATGCATGCCATCATCTTCTGCATCTGTTCCTGGACCCAGTTGGTAGTCTATATGGTATTGATTCTAGCTGCCACCTGCTGTAAAGCATGATACATGATTGTTCCCTGGGGAGGATGCTGAGAAGTATCACAACTCTCCTTGCACCAACAAATGCAGTAGTCCCTCCACATTGTAATCATGAATCCAAGGGTTTCAGTGCCGCACCATGACACCACTTGCCCTCAGACTCAAGTTTCCTGCCTCTATTCGTTCTATCCTCCACTGTTTTCTTTGCCAGTCAGTTCTTTTGCTCCATGCTCCCTTTTTGAAAAGACTGCAGAAGAATTTGGGTGCACAGTCCTTTAAGGACTAATGAGGCACATTATTTTCTGTCCTTTCAATTTTCAGTCACCCAAATTGAGAATTAAGTAACAGTCAGCTTAGATTGGGCCTGTAGGTGGGAGCCCGTCTTGCCAGGTAAGTGAGTTTTGATTCTGGAGGATCCAACATGGTTAGCCTTTCCCAGTTTGGGGAAGTGAAGCTCCAGGCACTTTATTAATGGAAAATAGACCTCATTGTATCAGACCAGTTTAATGTTAAATTTCTTCAAAATGTCAGTTTGAGCTTTTATTTACAAGATCCAAAAATTCTGCAGAAATTTCTGTTTAATATAAAGCAATGCAGGTTGGATGTTTTATTGCACAAAGATCAGAAAGATAATAATGATGAGGGAGGCAATTGGCCCATCTACCTCATCCCCATTAAAACTACAATTCCATATATCAAAACATCCAGTTGTTTCTTAAATATTCAACTTGTGTTTGCATCTACCTTTCCACTTGGAAAACCATTCTGGGTAATAATTATGCTGTGTCTGAAGAAGTGCTTCCTAACATCAGTTCTGAACTTGCTTTTTACCAAATTGTACCGGTAATGCCTTTTATCTTGTAATTGTGGTTTAACACAAAATAGTGCTTGGGATTAATTTTTTCTAGTCTGCACATATCTCAAACTGCGGTTACTAACGTCTGAGTGTTCTGATTTGGACTTTACGAATGAGGTCCAACCAACAAATTAAAAGATCTACAAATAGCATTTGCTTTGTTTAATTTGGTTACCCTTGTTCCAGACCATTATAATAAAGCATACCAGTCTGGTTTATCATTAAAAAAAAATCTATTTTATTGTTGTATTCCATGACAGCTCCACTTTATCAGAGTTTACCATGCTGAGTACCAGAATGAATTTGACAACTTAGATGACAAACAGATGGCAACTATGGAGGACCAAATGCTGGAAGAAATAAATAGGTAATTATTATAATTGGTACTTTTCTTAAAAAATAACCTTTGTTTATCTTTTGTGCAGTTCAGTACACACAAGTATGTTTTAAAAAGTGCAACCTGCTTATCGTGAACTTGTAAAACCAAATTTCAAAGTGAGAAAACATTCCAGTGAATCAATTCACTTAACAAATAAATGGCTGCAATTAAAGTAAACTTACTACCTACTACTTTGAATTTTTTATGCTGATCTAGATTGGGCGTGCCAGTATTAGGGAAATTGAACACCTTTGTAGATTTTCCGATTGGTTATACAAAATTAATGAACACAAAGGGCACGTAACTGATCAGAAATATGGGGGGAGAGCTGCTATACCAGATTTCAGACTACTTAATGTTCGAGCATTTAGTCAGCTAGCTGTCATGGAAAATGGGTGCCCATACTGGGATATTACTTTTGAGGAGTGCCCTTTGTAAGATTTGTAGCACCATTTTAAGGATACTTCTGAAACTTTGGATAGGTGGGTAGATAAAATTCCCCAGGTTACCCACCCTAAAGTTGACTGATTGGAATTTTAAGCTGCTCTGCTGAGTAGGCAGAAGGAATGCCCACAAACAGTCAGCAGGGTACTTTTTTTGCATGTGCATTGGTTTTGACTCAGCTGTCTGAGCAAGAAGTGGAAGTGAGTTTTCTGTTGGGGAAGCCTAGTGGTAAGTATTTTACCTTTTTATTTCTTGTGGGCCTAGGAGGAACAGAAGTATTCTTCTCGGGCTCTGAAAGGCAATTTAGATCTGTCTGCTAAGGACCAGTCCCACGCGTCCCGATCAAGATCGCCAAAGCACAGCACAGCGGCCTGGTGTTGGTACCTGATCCCAAGGCTTGTAGTGTAGAGGTCCAGACAGTTTGCTGTCCACTTCTCCTCCCTATCCCAACCACACTACTACTACTACTACCCTGAATTAAAATCTGCTCTTGTATATCTACATTAATGGTACAATGGATTTCCAAATCCAGTGTCTATTGGCTCACTTTTTTTTTTCTTTGGAAACGGATGACTAATGGAAAATATTAGGCAGGTCAGGCTGCACTAAAGGTTGACTGTGGCTATCTGCTGATACCCAACCATCTATGTTTGCAAGTACAGGTGTAATGACCTGGTAATGACCATGGACAGCATTGCAGTGTGCCAGTGGCATTAGACTCCGTTGCACCCTTTCAGCCTTTTCCTCCACTTCCTTCCAAGTATGCTTCAATGCTGTGGCCGGAGAGGCAGCAGGATTCCCTTCCTTACTAACCACCTGCATCATCGCTACTTTGCCAGCCATTGAATGAGGGATTTGAGTGTTATCCTGCCACGGACTGTGGTTCCTGCCCCAAAATTTATTGTGCCAGCCACTGGTTTTTGCTTTTTGCGCATCATTCTTGCCCAAATACTGTTTGCAGAGGCTGAAATATACATAATATTTATTAGCCATTGTGAAGGCTACTGAAATGAATATTTCAACATGTGGCTAGTTATATTTAGGAGGCTGTACCCCTTGTAAGCAGTCACAACATGCAATTATGTGCTACCAACACCAGGCCCAATGTGAGCTTGGAGATTAAGCACAATATGTAAGTGCAATTGACGGCACAACATCAAGTAAGATGAGTGCACTGAGAACTTGGTGGATGCTAATAAAGCACTGCCTGCTTAATGTTTGATCTGAAAGTTTATCTAATTAACCCTGGACTTCAAGCACTCCTTGTTCCAAGTACCATTTGGCCAGATGCACAATAAAGCTCCTCCTCCAACAACAAATCTTAAGAAAAGAAGCCCCTAGGAAAGGAAACTGGGATACCTATGGCACATCATTCTTTTCAAATATTTAAATGCGCCTGTGTGAAATTTTTCATTACCCACACTCTGTATCCTTTTCAGTATTCTAATTTTTAAATTCAGTGGTATCATCTGTGCTGAATTATGATCAGCTTTGTGTCATCTATGCGGTCAATTTGGAAATGTTCTGAGGTCAGTTAAGATCATTGCAGTTAGCAGAGACAAAGTTGATTTTCATCCCATTGGATCCAGCTGGATTCAAACCCAACCTCTAGTGCTGTAAGGACCTTATTGAACCCAGTGTAATCTGAAGTCCTCTGGCACACTATTATCTGTCATTCAGAGCATTCTCTGAATCAAAAGTATATGAAATATAGCTTTTTTTTTTACTGTGTAAGTTTCTTTTAAATTCTGTTGCTTCCAAATGGTTTTTAAAATATAAAATCTGTCCTATGCTGTGATTTAAAGCACAAGGAATGTGGCCTATAACACGATAAATCAATAGGCAGCAAAAGCAACACAGCCAGATCTGCATTTTACAAGCTTCCATCATCCCAACTGCAGATCAGAAATCGTAATTCTAGCAAGCTTTTAAGTGATATTTTAATAACTAAGACATCACTGGTCAAAATTGAGATTTTATTTTCATTGTAATGCATTTAACCATTTTAATCAAGTAATTAGCAAATAAGTTGTATCTAAGATACTTATGGTACATTGTTCTTGAAATATTTAAATACACATCAGCTTTTGAAATAAGCTTGTGGAGATGAATAATTGGCAAATTAGGATAGCTTTTCAGTGACAAAAAGTACTAATGAGGATAATGAGAGTGTGTATATGGTACATTTGGAATTCTGGGACTAGTGAAATGGTATGTCATGGTCCTTTCCAGTCCTGTACATTCCTACATTGTTGTGTTAAGTAAAGCTATTCCTTTGTGATCTGTTAATTCAACTGTGCACATGTATTGATATTGTATGTATTTAAACTTTCCAGATATGCACTGGCATCACATTTCTTTTGGGGCCTGTGGTCCATTATTCAGGCTCGGATTTCAGCAATTGAATTTGGATATTTGGTGAGTGAAATATAATGGTTAAATGTTTGAAACACAGGCACTAGTGGCTTTCATTTACTTTTATACATTTCTTATACAAACAAGTAATAGTTTGGTTATTGGAATAAAACATTTTCTCCATAATAGGAGACAGAATATAAATAGAACATAAATTCCCATTCTGAAATATTTTAATTGTTAATTGTAATGGATTTCTCCCACAGGATTATGCTTTAGCAAGATTTGAAATATACTTTGAACAGAAGAAGCAGCTGGATATTTGATTGGAAAATCTGTGGGAGGAGCCAATGCTGTTTAGTAAAGACAAGGACAGGAGAAAAATTAAGTGTCAGGACCAACTATGGAAAACCACAGCAGTGTCCAGCAGAGATGTGGACTGTGTGGATTTGTTCCATGTGGTAGAAGTTTAGAAAATGGATCTGTAGAATTTAAATAATGCAAATTTATGGACTGCAAAAATGATGACCTGTTTACTTTTTTCATAGATTATGAATAGAATTTGAGAAGTGCAGTAATGTAACATTAATCCTGTACAAAATTGCTGATTAATTCTCTGGAACAACTTCATTTGTTAGGTAGATGTTTAGTGAGCAATTAAGTAATGTACACCAAGATAATCCTTCAGCTGGAAAATGTGACTTTTCTTGACTTTTTAAAAATGATTTTTGCATGTTCCTTTTTTTTTGTTAGCAGAACAACTTTTAGGTAAAGTAGAAATACGAATGAGAGCTAAAAGTTAATTTAAACTCTAAAATACTTGCCTATAAATCTAGATTAAAAGACAGATTAATTGTTTTTTGTAGTACAATGTGAAAATCAGTAATGCTACTGAAGTTAAGTTAGGATATACAGTACAATATAATTTTGCTTTGTTAATGATGACGCACCTCGTGAAAGAATATTGAAACCAAGCTGTTCTAATACAGCAGATATCTGAGCCAGACAGGGGAACAGTACCCAAGGCTTTGATGATTAACCAGTTAGCATGGCTGACTGATAGTGCCCCAGAGGGATAGACCTCTCACTGGGGGGCTAGAAGCTTCTCATTCGTCTCTAGAAAAACTTTGCAATAGGGTGGTCCTAGCTTCTTAAGCACCAGAATGCTTTTCAGTGATCTGTGCTGATATCTGCGCAGTTTTAGCTAGTTAAACTTCAGGAGTATCCCTACACCTAAGGGTAATCTCTAGTTCTTAGCTAGTGCCAACCTGTGCCTACAATTTTCTGATCTTCGGTATATGGGGTATGTTACTATGGGGAGAGTGTGCAACAGAAAGTCCACATTTCTTGTAGATTGATTTAGAGACTCAAGTGTGGTGATGGTTTCTGATTTGTCAGACAGCCAGCTGACATCATAAAAATCATAGCTTAGGGTATCAAGTTATCATGGTTTTATGATTGTTTATCCTTTCTTATTTGTATGTTGTATGCCATTACATAGTTAAGTCTCTGCTATTCCATCATACTAAATAACAAATGTAGAATAAAAAAGATAATATGCTTTTAATTGTTGGTAACAGGAGTTGAGCGTTTGGAACCTGTACTATTTGCAGCTACATCTCTGAAATGTCAATGGGGGTGAAATTCAATTTCAGCAAGAATCCAAAATGCACAGTGGAAAAATGGTTGCCCATTATATACCCTGCCCAATATTTCTTTCTTTCTGTTCAAGTCAGAGCAAATCGGGCAGGATAACAGACAGCCAATTTGTTACGCATGTTCTGCGTTCTTGCTGAAACTGCATTTCAGCCCCAGTATGTCACTTTCTAATATTTTGAGGTGACCTATTCTGCAGTTTCAGTCGCAACTTCTAATTTCCAGGCCAATTGCTTTGTGAACGTCTAGTACTACTGTTTTCAGTTTGCTGTGCATGAGGTAGAACAACAGTGACAAATATTTATTCATGATTTTGTATTCTGTTTCTTGTCTGTAACCCAATTGATGCATCACATGGAGTCAAGTAAGCTAACACCTGAGCCATTTCTTTCTCGTTGACCATGGTATATTGTGTAAATAGTACGATTGAGCTCTGAAGTTAAGACCAAAGCCAAAACTGATTGGAATGAGGTACTTTGCAAACTAGTTAGTGATATGTCTGCATTGACACTACTACTTGAAGTATCTTGAGCAAAATATTATTAATGCTGCCACTAACATGCAAGTTAATATGTACATATATATTTGTACATTTTTTGAAGTAGGTGATTACACAGTAGATGACTAGGTTTTAACTCAACTGTTTAATTTCTTACTAAGATGCAGACTTAATAAAAGCCAGTGTCCAGTAAAGTACTAAATCCTATTGTAATAACTTGTTTGTTAAAATACTGTTTAAAGTGCTATTCCCAAGTCAAACTAAGCTAATAAACTAGGATTGAAATGTAAAATTTTAGTACAGTATTTCATTTGGTAACACTAAATCTGGGTATAACTGTTGCACTGGCTGGAATTTAACGCACTCACCCGAGACTGGGCTAGGAGATGGGCGAGAGAGCATATAATCATGTGGGAGGTGGGGGTGGTGTGCCTGTCGCCTACCTGCCCCTGCTGCTATCTTACCAGTGGGGGAGGAATGTGGCAAATGGTCTGCCCATCTGCCCCAGACCAATTAATAGGCACTTAAGGGCCTCTTCCTGCCACCGCTGGTGTGCCCCACGTTGGGCTGACTCCACTAAAACTACCCCCCATGCCCTGCTTTCTGACGCACATTCTCCACCCTCCCCCTCCCAACCAAGGCCTTGCCAATTGTCCCTGGCGAGGCCCGACTCCCACTTACTCTTTGAAGGGCAACCTCCATTATTCCTCTTGCTGGGTGCAGTCACAGCAGTGACCACTGCTCCTGGTGATGCTGCAGGGACTGAAGAGCGGCCAGCAGCTCTTGGAGGTGGGACTTGCTGCCTCGGAAGGGTAGAAGCCCCGACTGAGGCCAATTAAGGGCCTGGGCCATGCAAAATAGCAGCATGGCTTCCAGGCCTGCCAAAGGCAGGCTCTTACCCAGCTGTTCAGCCAGTGGGCAGGGCCACTGATGTGAAGTTAAATTCTGGCCACTGTTTCTGATAATAGCCAACAATGTTACTTTTGTGTAGTAAGTACTTTTGCTTTACTGGGAAGATGCGGGGTCATAATGATTTTTTTCTGTAAGACAGAGTAATTGCACTTGTGGAATTGCAGTATAAGCAATCAGAATTTTACCTTGTGTGTTGAGGTATTGATTTGTTACTGTAAAGAAAATGTGATGAATGCTTTTAAATTTTTAATGCAGTGATGTGATGCATTATGTTTGTTACGTTAATGCCAAATCAGTTGTATTTTTGTAAAATGTCACTGTATGCACAGTTTATGTACTGACATCAAATCTTTTATTAAAGCTTTTTTTCTAATGGCATAAGGAAATACTAGTTGCACTTTACTGTCTCAATGCAGCTAAAGATGACCATGAATTCTGATTAAATTAATGGACGTTTCTAATAGTTCCATTTTGTACGGTGATTACAATGAATGCAGAGCATTGAAACTTAAAGTCTCAAGTGAATACAACTTTGTTGTCCTTTTAAAATTGATTCCCACAATTCAATGTGGCCTATCATATATTTACAGTATGTGGTAAAGCAGTTCAGGGCTTGTTGCTGAGTCCCTTTTGAAATAGGAAATGTGAACAATGCTAATAAAACAAAAATGAAAATTCCTATAGTTCCTTTCCAAGACAATGGCAAAATCCAGAATGGAAACCATAATATACTTTTACTACTGTGAAAACCATAATTTTTAGACCTTTTCTTCCTCCTGGTGACTGTTCACTGTCAAGTGGGCCTGCTATCTTGGGGAAGCATGAAGAATTTTGCCTCTAGTTAGCTTGTAATTATTGGGGTGACCTGCTCCGGTATAGAATTGAAGCCTGACCCGACCACATCCAACCTGACCTGGGCCCGAGTCCTTTAATTTCTTTTCGCACCCGACCTAACTACAGTAATAAAGTTAATGATATCAAGCAGGTTATTGTGCTCTACCTTGTCCAAATGTTTTGATGTTGTTCATCCATTCTGGCAGCAGGCTATTCCTGCAGAATTGTGCAGATGCAGTTGGGAATCTGAGCCTGATGCTGTCACCAGGAACCAACGCCCTGACACCACGCCCCCCCCCCCCCCCCCCACCAGCTTTCACACACGCGTACTTTGTGGCTGAGTTCATTGGATAGTGATCGGGTACAAACCTCGTGATTTCCTTACCCTCTTTTTTTTTTAGTCAACACAGTTTTTGGAGGGGAGGGGGACTGTGCAAGGCCATGAAGATTTGAATATGAGCAATGCAGAGGCCAATTATCATTTTCTTACAGCTATTCCTAAGCTGAGTGAATTCAATACAGAGACATTGGACTGGAAACTAAATTTCAATGAAAGGAAAGATTGATTGATTGGAAAAATGGCAGTTCAGATAGCAGGCTTTTTCAAATAGCTAACAAAGCAAAAGAAAAAGATATTTTTGTTGACAAAGTATGTTGAACAATTTCTAGCATTCACATTTAATACAATTTTACTTAAAGGTTAATATCACTTTTTTAAAAAAAAATAATACCCTAGATTATTTGATGTCATGAGTGAATCTCAACCCTCCAAAGCTTTCAGAGTGTCCATCCATCCTTTGAGATCTTTTGTGTTTATCTGGCAGTCCTACAAAAAATCAGAAAGCCCTGCTTGTTAATTGCTTTTACACACTGGACTGTCTTGTTCCCCGAAAATTACAGTTCAGTTTTAGAGATAAAGCATCCCAGAAGCCCTGATTTGAAGTATTAAAATGCAAAAAAATCTAACTGCTATCAAATACAGTTATGTATTTATTGGAACATCTTCCAACTCCTTGAGTAATTAAAATTAAATATCCCAACTCTAGGAGCCTAACTAAGTTTTTGTAGATAACTTTCAAATACACATAGTATTTCTCTTGTCAGAAATATCAGCAAGAAATGGTGGAAAAACTCAGCAGGTCTGACAGCATCTGTGGAGAGAGAAGCAGAGTTTTTCCAATGCTTTCTGTTTTTATTCCACCCAGTGAAGGTCTTTGTAAATTGTAGTCACTATTGTAAAATAGGAAACGCAGCAGCCATTGCCCACAGCAAGCTCCCACAAACAGCACTGATAACCAGATAAAACAAATCACGTCAAACCGTAGATTAAAAAGCCTACTCCAATGAAGCACCCAATAGGCAGGTGAACATTAGATTTAGTAGTCTCAGTTACAGACATGGCAACAAAAAAGGAAAGAACAAAAGGTCTTATAAATGGTCATGTTAAAAAAAAAGGCAATAGTGAAAAGTTTAAGGGCAGTCCTCTGCTGGTCGATTATCCTTCCAGCTACTCTGAAGTTCCTCTCACTGCTGCTACTGCTCGCCGGAATGCAAAGTATACTTCTAGCCAGCCTGGCCAATTTAGGGTATGCAACACTGTGTTCCTTCCACCAGCGCAACAGATTACGCTTGTCTGCCAACGCCAACACAGCAGCCCTCTGTGCTGTGTGCTGCTGCACTTCATTTGTGTTCATTTCTTCATGAACATTTTCCCATTCAGCAAATTCCATCAGTGCTTTTTTGGCAGCTGTAGGTTCATTGTCAACCACTTTCATTTCCTGCACAGTGTCTTCTGTTTTAAAGTTGTTGGTCAGTCTGTGCACTTCAGAATAAACCTCTTCCCTATCATGGCTGGGCAACATACGCAGCTGATTAAATTTAGGCCAGAGAAATGTTGCTATCTTGAACACGTCATTTACTTCAACTTTCTTCAGAAGCCACTCTCTTTGCCGTTGCCTGACAACTACTTGCATTGGAGTATCTGAAGAAAGTTGTATACAGAATTGTTCAATGTAGGATTCTAGCTTCCCTCGAGTTCCCTCTAAGCTTCATAAAATGGTTGGAGGAAATCAACCAAAAACTGCAAGACATCGGGGACGATGTTTTCCAGCCTGTAGTTTTCCCCACGCTGTTCCAGTTTCTTGTGCAGCTCATGATAAATATCCTGAATTGAATTCAGTGTCAGATACACAGTACTGTGCCCCATTTCTCCCATTGGATTTAAAGTTTTAGACAACTATGCAGCAAGACCAGACTGCTTAACATATGTCACCAAGGTTTTGGCATAATGTATAGTTTCCACAATATCCAGAGCTTCAGAAGCTAATTCCTTTGGATCAAGTGAATGTCCAAGGACCGTGTTATAATGGACTACTGCCCAACATGAACTGACAGGACCTAACGGCATGTGTTGGGGTCAGATCGGGCCCCTCTTTCGGGGTCGGGTCGGGCTGAGTCTGGGTCGTGCTCGGGTCAGTTCGGGCCGGACACATATGGTAAGTGCTCTGCCAGTAAGTATTAAAAATAAAAAACTTACCTGAGTTGGGAGTCCGGGATGAAACTGAGTTTGCACAGTGAGCAGGTGACGTCACAATGATGTCATCATGCATGCGCTGCAGCTTCCTGGAGCTTCCCAGTTGGAAGTTAATTAAAGGGATGGACGGGTTCTTTTTCCCAACCTAAGTAGGCCTTTACCATGTTATATATGTGGTGCTGACAATCCAGATGTCAATATGGTCTAAGAGCAAGCACTATGTTAGCGCTTTGATCTGTCACCCAGACTAATTTATTTAGATTTGCTGGGTCAAATCCAAAAGTTATTCACTAGCAGCTTTAAAATCTCACCCCTGATGTTTTTTGCCAGTTTTGGCGTCCTCCAGGGGAAGCATTGCTGTTGTTAAAACTTTGGCATTAAGTTTAAAATCTACAGTGATATAATGACAAGTTATCGACATATAATGGATTTTACGGTAGTCGTCCGTCCACATGTCAGTTGTCATTCCCACATTCACATCCTTTAGTATGTCAGTAGTCTGAGACATTAGTTGTTTTCTCTTTTCTTCAGCCACATCACGACACCTTCTTGAAATTGTACTTGGATTTGGTAACACACTTGATGCTGATATTCGACCGTATGTAGCACCCACATTGATGAGCTCTTGTGCTAGCTCAACAAACCCTTCACCAGAGACAGTTTGGAAAGATCGGATATCCTTGCAACACAGATTCACGCATTTGTCTGTAATTTCTGATTTCTTGTGGGCGGGTATTTTTTTTCACTCATCTGTACAAACAAAGTTCAGTACGACTGACTTGGCCCTGCTGCGGGTCAAGAACAACCTTTTTCAGTGTGCCACTGCAAAGATGAATTTCCCATCTTTTTGCTGTCATATTTTAGTAGAAGTTTGCAAGAATTTCATTGTACAAATCCACTTGAACTTTTACTATTGCGGAAAACAACAGCATTGAAATGTTTCCAAACCTTTTCCGGCTACAGGACTTTCCACTGCTAAACATTCTCCAGTAGACAGTATTCGTTTTACATCCATAGTGTACTGTAGTGTTGAATCACTTTTGGAACACAGAAGCTACAGCATGAGCGCGATGGCGTCATAGAGACGCTCACTCACTCATGCAGAGTCTGGACTGCACATTTCCTGCCTTGACCTTAATGTTGAATTGAAGATTACTTCCCAGAGGCAATACTGTCCAGCCCGACCCGACCTGAATCCGAATGCTGGAATCGGAAGAAAGACCTGACCTGATCCGAACCAAACCCGACACATATTGCGGGTCTAGTCGTGTTCGGGTGGGGTAGCCAGGCTTTACTGGGGTGGTTCTAACTAATCTCACAGATGCTACTTCAACTATTGGAGTAGGTTTTCATTTTGCCGCCTGATGTAAAACTGGTGTGTGGATCAGCTGCCCGTTATGGAAAGCACCTAATTTTCATTGATTAATTTTTTTTTGCCCAGATAGCAAGCTGAAAAAATTCTACTCCATTGCTGTATTCCCAACCACTGGTAAAGCTTCTAGAGGAATGGTATCTGGGTAGAAATTTCCTGATAGAGAAAAGGTTCACATTGTGGAGTTTTGGTCGGGGCTTAAACCATTAGGATGTGCAGTGGCCCAAAAACTAAGCTTCCTGCAAGAACTACTCAGTGAAAATTCAAGCTGTGGTTTAGTTTGAGTGTACACACTAGCTATATCTGCTTTTCATGTACCTGTGGAGAGAAAATCCCTAGAAAACTATCCCATAATATTAACATACTATTGGATAAAATCTGAAAATCTCCAACCTGCATTACATCTGAGAGGGAAACATACACAAACTAATAAACCTTTCAATACCATGGTGCTATAGATATCAAGAAGTACAGCCCCAGTTTCTTCAGCTGTGGATAATTTTTTTTTACCATTTTTTCCTGTTCAAATATGTAGGTCAAGGAGCTTTATAGGACATTTTTGGGTTTGTCTTTACTACCATACCCCTTAAAACCAAATTAAAAACAGAAAGTGCTCAGCAGGTCAGGCAGCTGTGGAGAGAGAAGCAGCGTTAACGTTTCAGGTCTGTGACCTTTCATCAGAACTGGCACAGAACTAGGTTTTAAGCAAGTGAAGAGAGGGGTGGGGAAGCGAACAAAAGGGATAAAGACAAATGGAAATCCCATCGGAGAGCCGAGCAGAATTTCTTCAAGGTAGGCATTCCTGGAAGAGAAGTGGCAGTGAATTAAACAAAAAAAAAAATAAAGGCAAAATACTGCAGAAGCCCCCTTAAAATTGATGTCCTTATGGGAATCCTTTTGTTTGTATTACTTGGAAGATAAGGAATGCATGCCTGCAAGGTAAGCCAACTTACATTGTAGGAGAAGGGTTCTGACTGGCCATTACCTTGTCAACTGCATCAACAATGAATTTATGTGAACTAGTCTGAGAAACATAGGGGAAATGTTAATGGATAAAGGGAGGTGGACACTGGTGCAGATGTGGGGTGAAATCCCTAAAAAGGGATTTGACTCAAGCCGATTCAGAGGCAAGCAGGAAACCCCTATGCAGCAGTTAATAACCTCTTTGAACATTTTAATTAGTTTTTTAAGTCCCACTTTAACACTGCATTCTGGCTTTAACAGCCAGCGCGTGGGATTAGATTAGAGATACAGCACTGAAACAGGCCCTTCGGCCCACCGAGTCTGTGCCGACCATCAACCACCCATTTATACTAATCCTACACTAATCCCATATTCCTACCAAACATCCCCATTTTTCCCTATATTTCCCTACCACCTACCTATACTAGTGACAATTTATAATGGCCAATTTACCTACCACCATGCAAGTCTTTTGGCTTGTGGGAGGAAACCGGAGCACCCGGAGAAAACCCACGCAGACACAGGGAGAACTTGCAAACTCCACACAGGCAGTGCCCAGAATCGAACCCGGGTCCCTGGAGCTGCGAGGCTGCAGTGCTAACCACTGCGCCACTGTGCCGCCCTAAGCTCTGCATCTCGCCAGGGTGCAGGAGGTGAGTGCATAGCGAGGAGTGATCGCTTACTGAAATTGATCTGCTGGGAAGGCTTTAAAGACTGAAATCAGCAAGCTTGTGGTTAGCTACGGTGAAAGGCTTGTGCTGACAGGATCTCGTCTGTCAGCCTGAAAGTCAATAGTTTCAGAGGCAATTTCAACTTTTTGGGCTTGCTTTCAGGAGCCTTGGAGCATACTGACCTGCATCTCACCTTCCTCGCTGTCCGACATCACTGGAGCAGTAGCTTGAACCTCTGAGGAGGAGCAGCAGGAGCAACGACAACAAGAGCAGGAGTAGCAACTCCAGCTGCAGCAGCTGCCTTCTCTGCAGCCACATGCTCTTCCAGAGACAAAGGGAATGGACAGAGCTATAGCTTGAAGGAGGTGATAGCCTCTGCCTCTATACCCTGTGCTGAGGGTGAGCTTCCTCAACCTGACACAGCAACAGTGCCTCAGGAGGCTCAGGCTCTCATGGCAGGTTGTGGCAGACATCTGCAGTCTTCTGGAAGCAGGCCTCTTCCAAAGAGGTCTGCAAGGTCACCAAAACCCTGAATTTCTTTGCCTCTGGCTCCTTCCAGGGATCTGCTGGAGACATCTTCAGGATATCAGCTGTCCACAAGTGCATCACCCAAGTTACTGATGCCTCGTTTGCCAAGTTTTCTAATTATATCAACTTTGCCCTCAAATCCATAGGGCTGTCAGCTTCGCATTATCGGCTGGATTCCCACAGGTCTGGGGTCGGGGGGGTGGGGTGGGTGGTGTGATTGATTGCACGCATGTGGCAATCAAGGTGCCGTCAAACCAGCCAGGCGTCTTCCTGAATCGGAAGGGCTTTGACTCCCTTAATGGCCAGCTAGTTTGTGACTACCACAAGGTCACCTGATATCCAAGGAGCTGTCATGACTCCCTCATTCTTCAACAATTTCATCTACTGCAGGTCTTCTATCCACCACACAGCCTCAGCGGCTGGCTGCTGAGAGATAAGGGCTATCCACTGAAGACCTGGCTGCTGACTCCTTCAGAGGAACACTACCACTGAACCATAGGACAGAGACAACAGAAACCATCTCCCCACCAGGGCAACAATAAAGCAAGCCAAATTAAGAACAAAAAATGCT
Organism: Heterodontus francisci; assembly: GCF_036365525.1. Classification (NCBI taxonomy): domain Eukaryota; kingdom Metazoa; phylum Chordata; class Chondrichthyes; order Heterodontiformes; family Heterodontidae; genus Heterodontus; species Heterodontus francisci. The sequence goes on from NC_090384.1 coordinate 68,002,268, forward strand.
GGAAATACTCAGCAGGCCTGGCAGCATCTGTATAGAGAGAGAGAAACAGAATTAGTGTTTCAGGTCAGTGACCTTTCATCTAAATGGTCATAGACCTGAAATGTTAACTGTTTCTCTCTCTCTCTCCCCCAGATACTGCCAGACGTGCTGAGTATTTCCAGCATTTTCTGTTCTTATTTCAGATTTCCAGCATCTGCAGTATTTTGCTTGTGTAATAACGCAAGCCATTGGCTTGCTCAAGCTGTGGTTCAGGTGCCTTGACGGATCTGGAGGTGCCCTTCAATTGCCCCAGCAAGGGTCCCTAGGATTGTTGTGATCTGCTGTGCTCTTCACAACATGGTGCTGCACAGGAGTGGAGCTACAGCAAGAGGAAGATGGAGAGCAGCCGGCATCTGAAGAAGGGCAGCAGGAGGAGAAAGAAGAGCCTGCAGCTGCACACCTGTTGGCCAGAAAAGCCCGCGACGGACACAGCCAGGCACACCACTTAATATGGGTGCATGCAGCCATCTGAGAGTTCCATCACAAACCCTGTGCCCCCATCCTGCTCCAAGGCAGACCTCATTGCAGCAGTCAACTGTTAACCATCACAGTCACACCCTTCCCTCCTCATTAAAGTTGATCATAGCATTTACTGGAAGGAAACTGACCAGGGCAAACGGGGGATGCAAGAAAGTAGAGGCCATGACAATGAGGAGTTCACATCAACTCTTGCTTTCAATTATCATTAATGACAGAGTAACACTGTTATAAGCACAGGAATGAATCCCCCTTTGCAACTAAGTCATTTTTCAGATCTGTTTCCTCTTACTCCTATGCAGTGCAAACTCTGGGGTTTCAGCTGAGTGGGAGACAGGCTGCCCGATCCCCTGCTCTGAAACATGAGATACCCGTGGCAGAGGTTCTCTGGGTTATGAAGGCCGGGAGCACCTCAACAAAGACTGCCCCACCTGCACCTGTGCAGGGGCAGACTTGGTCATCGGGGCAGGAGGCAGCACATGCACCTCTGTCTGGGGAGAGGCCATGTGTCCTTTCTCCATCCTCCGTCTCAAGGATCACCTGCATTTCCCTGCTAGCCAGGATCTGGAGAGTACTTGGCTGCATGCCAGTCAGGTGCTGAGCCACCAGGGCAAGGCTTTGCTCCATCTATTGTAAAGTGGCAGTCAAGCATGTGCAGGCCATTGGCCTAGGCCAGCATGTACTCAACGGCCATCCCTGTCTGATTCTCCATGAGGAAGGCCACTCTTTTCAAGGAGGTGAACATCAGCACAAATGCCTGAGACATCATGGCACTGATGCTTGAGATGGGCACCTCCATTGTCTCTCCAAGGGTGTGCACTGCCTCTGGAAATGCTAACAGCAGCACACACATTTCCTGGTGCTAGTACACAAGTTACCTTTTCCTTGATGACATCTGAGGCTCAGCATCTGCTCCTGCTTACGTGCAATGTGCTCCTCGCCATGTACCGCCCAATCAATCTGAGAGGCTGGACCCATTGAGGTGTGTGTATCTGTGCTGTTGAAGTGTATCTAGGAGTCATGTGATGGCACATCCTCAGAGTGCTTGTCCTCCTCTGAGGACTTCTTGGGCAGATACTTCATCATCTCTATCAGGACTGCGAAGGACCTGTGGGAGATGAAAGACAAATAACATGAGTTAGTGTTCAAAGTGAAAAAGGGTACAAATTCAGCATAGTTCAGATCATGACATTTCAGTTACCGGTGACATCAATTCAATATGACTGACAGTTAAGTGCCAAGTGGCAGTGCATCATCTAATGTTGTGACCAGGTTCCTGCCCCACTCCCACCTTTACATCACTGCTGCCCAGTACGTATGCCACCCTGCCAATCTCAAGGGCATCTTCCTCCATTGAGGTCAGGGTGGCAATGGCTGCCGGTCCACACCCCAGTTCTCTACCTCTCCCTGGAGTTGTGTAGTCTCCTCTGCAATGAGAAAAGGCAGAGTTATGAAGTGGAATGAATGTTGAGAATGGAATGAGAACATTTGAGGAAGGTGACAGTGAGGAATGGGTGTGAGGGCAATAGGGTGAGGTTGAGTGTGAGTGTTGTCTGTTCAGATGGAGATTTGAGAGGTGGCTGGAGAGGAAAGGAATGTGTGTAAAGGTGTGTCAAACAGAATGCTTGGGAGGTGAGAGAGTGAGGGCTGCCAGCTGAGTGTAGTATGACACTCACCTTGCTGGACCTAGTGAGATCATTAAACCTTTTGCGGCACTGAATCCAGGTCCTGGGCACCACATTCCTGCTGCTGACAACTACACCTGCTTCATTCAGCTGGCTGGTCTTTTCCTCCTGTCCTCAGGCAAGAGGACTTCTTTCCTGGCCCCTACTGCCTCCAGCATGACCTTCAGGGATGAGTTGAGGGCAGTCTTCTATGTCTTCCTTCCATTTTGCACCTTTCTGGATGCTTCACCAGCAAGATTTCCTGTAGCCGTTCAGACCCCTGCCGGGGTCCCTTCAAACAAAAAGCCTTCATTGGCAGATCTGGCACGTGATCCTCCCCCCATCCTCTCTGATTGACCAGGAAACAGTCATGACAAAGCCTGCTCCAGCAGAATCGTGTTTCCAACCCACTAGAGCTCCTATCATTTCTCCAGGGACTACGACTTGAAAATTCCACCCAATAGATACACAGAAACTTAGGCCTGAATTTTCGTTCCAGAGTCTGGAACCCGAAGCCCAGACCTGGCCCTGCGCTGTGTTGGCAACACTGGTGCATGCTATTTTAAATATAGACATCCTAATTGGTATGGGGGCAAGTGTGGTGCCCCATTAGTAACAGCGGAACCGGCATGGAGGCGGGACTTGCAAAATGAGGGCTTTTTGAAAAGGTGAATGGCAGCTTGCTGCTCGCTGAAAAGATGGATCTGCAAGAGAGTGAAAGGGCCAGCGCTGCAATGGGCAGGGGTCCACAGGAGGCCCCATGCTTCTCTGATACCTCCCTTGAGGCATTAACCAAAGCATTTGGGGACAGGCGAGATTCCCAGCATCTGGAAAAAGGAATCCTCCTAGAGACACAAAGAGGGCCTGGATGGAGGTCAGCAGACGAGCAGTGAACCAAAGGACGTGGGCACGATGGACGATGTCGGAAAAGATTCAATGACCTGATAAAGTCTGGAAAGGTGACTGACAGGTGGCATCCGAGCGACAGGTGACCAACTCTGTATACAGCAGCATGCACATGCAGACGAGTTGAACTCACAGAATGTCTATAGTCCTCCCGAACATTGTCAGATCAAGTGTCCAGTTGTATCACTGAGAGGGCAGCCACCCTCACGTGTGGGGCGCTATTCAGAAGGGGGCATCACTGAGGCGTGCAGCAGTTCATGTGAATGTCATGCTGGAATAGGTGAAGGAGAACAGCTTACTCATGAATCATTCTCCCGTCATCCTGTAACAAAAGAGAGTGCACAACTCAGGTGAAATGGCTTGAACGGGTGGTGGTGTAGCCAACCTCCACACCTTGACACTGATGGACGAGGCAGCGCTGAAAATCACCAGGGTGACAACACGTCAGTCCATGGGATGATGGCGAGGCAGGAGGCCATGAACAGCAGGGTCAGTTAATAGCTCTATCCTGAGGTGAAGGGCATGGAGGACACTCCCACCCAATGCGTACTGTGGCTCCTCAACCACTATCATCTATGGGGTTGGTTGTGCTGAAGCACTTGCTGAGTGGGCCAAGTTCTCATAACTACCTTCTTGTTTCCCACAGGGCAGAGGGGGAGGAAAGTGTCCAAACACAATGGTTGCCACCCTCCTCAGCAGGGAAAGGCTCAACGGAGCCAGCACTACTACATCATTCCTCTGCACCTTCCACCAGCGCAGACACACTCACCTCGGATGGGCCCTAAAGTAACTTCGAATGGAGAGCACTGGGTGAACCTCATAGCACACATGAGCAGGAGGAGGACCGTGAGGCAGAGTCAACTGTGGGCAGTCCCCCGAGGAGGACGGAGGACAGACAAAGCAATGCTTCGTTGGGCGAAAGTGCTGGGCCTCAGGTGTCACAAATAAGAAGAGTCTTCCTTGACAACCAGAGGCAGATAAGTTCCTGTTTGTCCGGGGTTCCCTGAGACCTTGACGAGCCATGGGCAGGCAATGGAGGAGTCCATGCAGTGCATGTGATCCATCATGACTCAGGGTTTCAATTGCATGAGTTCCTCCATTGAGAGATTGGGAAATCTCTAGGAGAACCAAATTCAGCATCACTCTGAGCGGGTGCAGGAGCAGCATGCTGATACGCTCAGTAAGAGTCAAATTTTCTGTAGCATTGACCATTCAGTATCGCTGTTAGTGCTGAGATGCTCAGTGTGGATGCCAGTCGTGTTCCAGTTGGTGGCTCCATCCAGCACCCAAGGGTGCCAGGAAAGGGCTGAGGCAATCGAAGAGCTGGATGAAGGGGCCACCCCCTGAGGAGGCACTGGGATCACCCTTTGATCCCTCGCTCCCTCCGACTCAGGAACCATCTGTGCCACAAGGCCCTGTGACAGAGAAACCCCTGCAATGATGCAGGCATAGCAGCCTGTGGAGGAGCCCCCACAGGCACCTGCACGATGAGGACGGAAACCACGGGTATCTCAGCCCAAGGCAGAGTAGGAAGCAGGCTGCCTCCACCTCATCCTCTGCCTCAGGGGGAGCACCCCGTAGAAGTTGTAGGGAGAGAAATATGCCATGCCATTGATTGTACTTAAATAGGTCACCAGGGTGCTGTTGTTTATATTTGTCTGCTCTTTTGTTTTCATTTCAATATCAATTGTTTATGTGTTCAATCTGTTGCAGAATCACAGAGTAATAAAATAGTTACAGCACAGCAGAAGGCCATTCGTCTGTTGTGTCTGTGCTGGCTCTCTGCAAGAGCAACTCACCAAGTCCCACTCCCCTGCCTTTTCCTCATAGCTCCGCAAATGTTTTCTCTTCAGATAATTATCCAGTTCTCTTTTAAAGGCCTTATTGAACCTGCTCCATCACACTCTCAGGCAGTGCATTGCACACGTTGCCTAAAATGTTTTTCCTCATGTTGTTTCTTTTGCCAATCACCTTAAATCAGTGTCCTCTGCTTCTGTATCCTTCAGCCAATGGGAACAGTTTCTGCCTATCTCTCTGTCCAGACCCATGAATTTGAACACCTCTATCAAATCTCCTTTTAATCTTCTCTTCTCCAAGGTGAACAGATCCAGCTTCTCCAATCTATCCACATAACTGAAACTCCTCATCCCTGGAACTGTTCTCATGAATCTTTTCTGCACCCTCTCTGATGCCTTAACATCCTTCAGAAAGTGTGCTGCCCAGAACTGGATATAATGGCCTGAATTTTATTCATGTGCTGCGCTCCGTGGCGGCCGCTTTGAACTCGGCGGGATGCCCGCATTCAGCGGCCGCCACCGAGCCCCCGCGATATTACACGCGAGTGCTCATTAGCATCACTGCAAAGCGCCACCCCTCCCCCACACCCCATATTACATGGGGAGAGGCAGGACATCTGATGCAGTGAGGAACTTTTTGACAGCTGTCAAAGAAATACCTCACTGTTGAAGAGTGGGGCTGCTGTTAATCTGGCAGCAAAGCAGAAAGTGCTGGAGAAACTTAGCAGGTCACGCAGCATCTGTGGAGAGAGAAGCAGAGTTAACGTTTCAGGTCTGTGACCAGATGTGAGGGCCACAGGCATAGAATGTTCCCTGAAGCCCCTGGGCTGCAGGTCATCATTCAGCAGGGCACAGAGATGTGTCACCACTTCTCTCGACATCCGCAGTCGCCTCTGATACTGGCGCTCTGATATCTGCAAGTATGTCATGCGGCACCTGTAGATGCATAGCGATCTGTAGTGGCGAGCTCTCCTTGGGTGCTGCTGCTCATGGCCGGGGCCTCTATGTGTGTTGCAACTGCCTGTTGGTTTTGACTGCAGTGCATATGGATCCTCTCAAGAAGCACATCAATGACTATAGGGTGAACCATTCCCATCTCCAAGTTGCAATTCAACTCGGTTCCTTCAATTCTTTGAAGGTTTCTGACAGGGCAGAGATTGATGTTGAGTGGTACATCAGGTGCTTTCATGCAGCAGCTAAGTGGCATGGCATGGAATTGCCCGTCTTAACTCCCACTAAGAGTGGCACCGCACGACCACATAAAGATTGTTCAAGCTGCATCTATTGGCTCACAAGACGTATAAGCTTCACACGCCTACTGTCTCTGGCACACTCCGCACATACATGGTGGCTCGAGTACCATTGCTCCTTCACTTGCAGAGACAGTCAATGGCACAGAGCTGCCAACCATTATGGAGAGTGGAATCTCAGTGGCTCCCTTCCAATATGCAGAGTGAGACCCCTGTAATCCCCCCTCCTTCCTCCTCCCTTCCAATATGCAGAGTGAGACCCCTGTAATCCCCCCTCCTTCCTCCTTCCTTCCAATATGCAGAGTCAGACCCCTGTAATACTCCCTCCTTCCTCCTCCCTTCCAATATGCAGAGTGAGACCCCTGTAATCCCCCCTCCTTCCTCCTTCCTTCCAATATGCAGAGTCAGACCCCTGTAATACTCCCTCCTTCCTCCTCCCTTCCAGTCTGCAGAGTGAGACCCCTGAATATCTGAACTTACCTTCGCCAGCGAAAACTTCCGCCTCTGATGACCCGCTGGCTTTTCTGTTCGTGAGCGGCATGGGACGCGACGGCCAACCATTCAACGTAAAATGCGGCAGAGTGCATTGAGAGACGGCAGGCTGCATAATCTGCAGAGGTAAGTATTGTTTTGAATATTGGGGTGCCGCCACTGAGCGGCGGGGGGGGGGGGGGGGCAGCACCGAGGTCCCCCCGCCTCCAGTAATATGTGGCTGGCGCATCTCAACGTTGGGGGTCAAGGTGGGCCTTTCCCCACAGAATTTTACCGGCCCCCGCGCCGCGACCCGCAGCATCGAGGGGCCGGTAAAATTCAGCTGAATGTTCCAGTTGAGGCCAAACCAGTGTTTTATAAAGGTTTATCATAACTTCCTTGTTTTTGTGCTCTCTGCCCCTATTTATAAAGCCCAGGATCCTGTATGCTTTATTAACCGTTTTCTCAACCTGCCCTGCAAACGCCCTCTTTAGAATTGTGCCCTTTAATTTATATTGCCTCGCCTCATTCTTCCTATCAAAATTAATCACTTCGCACCTTTTCACAATATATTTCATTTGCTACATGTCTATGTCTATGTCCTCTTGAAGTTTATTAGTACCCTCTTCACAGTTCACAATACTTCTATGTTTTGTGTCATCTGCAAATTTTGAAATTGCACCCTGCACATCCTAGTCTAGGTCATTAATAAAAATCAAGAAAAACAGGCCTCCCAACACCGACCCCTGGGGGATCCCCACTATATACCTCCTCCAGTCCAAAAAACAACCACTCACAACTACTCTCTGTTTCTTGTCACTCAGCCTATTTTGTGTCCATGTTGCTACTGTCCCTTTTATTCCATGGGCTCTAACTTGCCGACAAGTCTGTATGTTATTGCTGCTTCATGTCAAAAGGGGATGGAGTTTCGGTGGGTGGATGGGGGGGTGGGGGCGGGGGGCCTGGGATTGCTGTTGTTTCCATGCTCTATGATGTTGGAGAATGCTGGCGGTGGAAACCTCATTCTCCATGGTCGTGGTTGGCAATGGGACTCCTCAGATTTGGGTCATTGCAGAATGATAGCTCTGTATGCTGGAAGGTGGGATTTGGGATCATCTGTCATAAGGGTTCGGAGGCAATCAGGTGAAACACTGCTGAATCAGCATGGCCCTTGTGGCCATGCCAGCCTGCCATTCACCCTGAGGTCTGGGATGGCATCGGCAGGTGCCCTCCAATGCCTGGGCACCGGCCACTTCTGGAGCAATCTCTTCCTCCTCCTCTTCTTCCTTTTCTTCCTCCTCCCAGTCCTCCTCTGAGGTGGAGTGATGTTCCAGGTCCTCCTTTTCATCCAACTTCAGAGCTCTTTGTATGATCATGTTGTGCAGGAGATAGCAGATGACCACAATATGAGACACTCTGGCTGGCTCGTACTGGAGGGCACCACCTGACTGGTCAAGGCAATGGAAGCATATCTTTAAGATGCCAATGATCTGTTCAGTGCAAGTCCACATTAATAGATGGCTCTGGCTGTAGCACCTCTTTCCATCCGTGTCTGGGTAGCGGACGGGCATCAGGAGCTATATCTTTAGGGGATAACTCTTTTATCCCAGCAGCCACCCATGGAGTCTGTATGTGGGCCTGTAGAGGTGCAGGACCTGGGACTCTCGGAGAATAAAGGAATCATGGCAGCTGCCTGGGAACCAAGATTTGCTTCCTGTGGTCACAGACTGGTAGCATGTTCTGTTCAGGAATCTGACAAGCTGGTGTGGAGTGCTTTTATGGCTATGTGCATGCATTCGATGACGCCCTGGACTTGAAGAAATCCATCTATGGCGGCAAACCCCAATTCCTCGGTACCTCCAATGGCCCATCTGTGTCAAAATGAATGTAGTCCCCCACCATCTGGAATAGGGCATCCCTGACGTGCCTGATGGCATGATAAGCTGCCGACTGTGAGATGCCAGCTAAGACCGTAGCAGATCCCTGGAATGACCCAGTTGCATAAAAATTCAATGCCACAGTTACCGGTCATTGTGGATCAGGGCACAAATTTCCAGGACCATCTGCTTGGATAGGCGCAGCATCCTACGGCACTGGCACTTTGTCATTTGTAGGTTGCTGACTCTTGGGCGGTACACCCTGTAGTATAAGGGGCTGAAAGGGTTAATTTTGAGAGAGTGTAAAGAATGCCTCTCACCATGATGATATAAGAGATCACATGTGAAAGAGACTTGAAGAGAGATGCAGCGTGGCTTTGGAGGAGTCACACAGACAAGTGTGGAATTGTTCACAGTTATAATGTCATAAAGGTTAATGTTCTAATTACTCCAGACTAAACAATCTCTCTAAGCTAGACTAACTAAGGTGGCAGCATACCAAACAAACATCTAACATGGTGATCAGTGATGAGATTGAGAGCAATGGCGGGGGTTGAGGGGGAGGGGGGGGCTGTTCTTACTGTACTACACCCAGAAGAAGAATTTGAAAGAATTTAAAGCAATTATTTCAAAAGGTCTGACCTGCAAAAAGCACCAAAGCTGTAAGACTCGGGAAGAGGCCATAGAGAGTCGGGGAATTGGCAGTAGAAATCCAGTCCTGTGAGCACAGGCTGTGAGTTGGAAAACTAAGCAATGTTCAAGGAGCTGGTGAGCAACCCCGAAAGAGGGTAAAAAAATCCATCCCTAACAGCACTCAGCAGGCAGTGAATCGAATTGGCTGAAGACTGGCATCTGTGACAGTAGAGGAGACCAAAATGGATCATCCAATTCTGGCTGAAGAAGATTATAAATGCTTCAGCCTTGTCTTTTGTGCTCACTTGCTGGGCTTCACCATCATTGAGGATGGGGATGTTCATGGAACCTCCTCCTGATGTTCAACTGTCCACTGCCCTTCACAACTGAACTGCAAGATTGCAGAGTTTTGTTCTGATCCATTGGTTCTGGGATCACTTAGATCTGTTTGCTGTTTAGCTTTCATTTTATGTCTCCCACCCAGTGTACACTTGCTCAGTTCCTTTCTGTGCCCTTGCTCAGTTCTTCTTCCAAGTGGTATTCAGCATGGAGAAGTACTGATTCGTCGGCTGGTAGATAGCAGTAGGTGGTTTCTTTGTTCATGTCTGACCTGATGCCATGAGACTTCATGGGATCCAGAGTCAATCCTGAGGACTCCCAACTGTTGTTCTGCCACCTCCAGTGGATCAGTCCTGCCAGCGGCATAGGACATATCCAGGAATAGTGATGAAGGAGTCCGGGACGTTGACTGTTAGGTATAATTCTGTGAGTATGACTGTGTCAGGATATAGCTTGACTAGTCTGTGGACAGCTCTCCCAATTTTGGCTTAAGTCCTCAGAGGTTAGTGAGCAGGGCTTTGCAGGGTCAACTGGGGTGGGTGTGCTTCTGTCGTATCTGATGTCTAGTTTGATGTTGGGTAGTCCATCCGGTTTTATTCTTATTTGACATTTTTGTATCCGTTTTATAAACTGACTAACTTGGTAGGCCATTTCAGAGGGAAGTTAAGGGTCAACCACATTGCTGTGGGTCCGGAGTCACCTGTAGGGCAGACTGGTTAAGGACAGTAGATTTCCTTCTCTAAAGGAGATTAATGAGCCAATTGGATTTTTACAATAATCTGTGGTACTAGCTTTTTAATCCAAATTTATTTAATTAACTGAATTCAAATTTGCAAACTGTCATAGAGGGATTTGAACTCATATCTCTGGATTATTAGTCAAAGCCTCTGGAGTACTAGTCCAGTAACATAACAACTATGCTACCTTGATATCAATATGATATCTGCAGGCTACATGTAACAGTGGGTGCTTAATAGGAATAGACTAATTTATTCTATGAGTTCATGTGGCTCACTAACAAGTTGGTTATAAATGTTGTCCATACTTGGTTTTTACAATCTGTAATTGTCTTTAATATTGCATATTCTTGACAATGAAACAATGATAATAAGGGTTAAATAGAAGTGAAATGATGTTGATGAGATAAAGGAACTAAAAATCTACAGGGGTTTCATTAATTTCCCACTGTAACTCCAGTGGGAGACTGGTGGAACCCCTAGGGAAATGGGTGTGAACAGCAATTTACATCTTTTCATGGGGTTACAATGAATGGGTCTGCTAGTATACACCAGTTAGGACATTAGGCTGAATTTCAATCCTAAAAAGGTAAAACTGGAAAACTGAAACATCACCAAAGAATATTGGAAATATAGTGTAAATCCATCGCAGTCTAAAAGAAAAGAAAGATTAATGCCTCGCTTGTAGAATCTTTGCCCATAGAATAAAACCCATAAACTTCTGCCCCCATTACAGGTGAGTGAGGCAATAATCCAATCTAATATTAACCTGACACATGATAATTAGCTCAACCCAGAAGGCCACCTGGCATTCAGCCAACCTGAAGTCAGAAATGCGCATAATAAGATACAGCACCTGATCTAAGCTGGAGTGAAGGTGGGGGAAGGGTATATCAGCTGTAAAAAATCAGCCGATTAAGGATGAAAGGTCAGAAGGAAAATGGTGGCGAGAACAATTTAGATGTTATAAAAACATGAATAAGAGTTTGACCAGAGTGCAGCTGAGGTAATAACGACAACTTGCACTTGTATGGTGTTTTTAACATTGTAAAACATCCCAAGGAGCTTCACAGGAGCATTATCAAACAAAATTTAACTCCAAGCCACATAAAGAGTTATTAGGACAGGTAACCAAAAAGTTTAGTTGAAGTGATGGATTTTAGGAAGTGACTTGAAGGAGGAAAGAGAGGTAGAATGCTGGAGAGGTTAGGGAGAGAATTCCAGAACTTAGGACATGGACAACAGAAGGCATGGTCATCAATGCTGGGGAGTTAGAAATTGGGGATGCACAACAGACCAGAATTGCAGGAGTGCAGAGATCTTGGATGGCTGCAGGGTTGGAGGAGATTACAGATATAGGGAGGGGTGAGGAAAGGAAGGATTTGAAAACAAGGATCAGAATTGTAAAATTGAGGCAATGCAGGACTGGGAGCCAATGTAGATCAGTGAGCAGAGGGGTAATGGATGAAGAGGACTTGGTTTCATTCTGGTTATGGGCAGCCGAGTTTTGGATGAGTTTAATTTACAAAAACTGGGAGATGGGAAACTGGTCAAGGGAGCATTGGAATAGTTGAGTCTGAGGTAACAAAGGCATGGATATGGATTTCAGCAGCCAATGGGTGAAGGCAGGGGCAGAAAAGGACAATATTATAAAGGTGGAAGTAAGCAGCCTTGGGGATGGAAAAATATGTGGTCAGTAGTTCAACTCTGATAAGGTTCCAGTAAGGCCTAAAGAATGTGACCTTACAGACCTGGATGTTAATTGTCTTGGTGATGGCTAGGACGTTGGGTTAGAAAGTGAAATCTGTGTTACGGCCACATGGTGTGACATGGGTGGTTCCCCCTGTTCAACTCCCCACCTGACTGCAGCAAGCATATTTGCATTAAGAGTTTAGCCCTTGGTGTTTTATTTTTCAAATTATCAGACAGCGACATGTTTTCTTCTAGGTTTTAAAAAACAGAAAGTCAATTGTTTATTGATCAATATGCCTTATCCTAACATTATTACAACTTCATTCACTCACGCATTCACTCGCACACAGACGAACAAGAAGAAACAGAGACAGAAGGGAATGAGGTAGGTGAATTTTTGTGCAGGAGAGGGATTATGATAAACCTGTTGAATTTTCTTGAGACTCAAGTTCCAGATAGTTGCAGGCCTGAGATGATTGTAGATTTCTCTCTTGATTGAAGGTTCTGTTGAAGATGGTGGGTCATTTCCAGCTCTCTCTGCTGTGTTATATAGATGTTGGATTTTTTCAGCAGGGCAGGTGCTTTCTGGATTGCTGGAATGCCTACTGTTAAAAGTAGCTTCACCTTCTGGGTCAGTCTCTCTCTTTCTCTCTCTCTCTCTGGCTGTCTTTGTTTGCCATCTCTCATCTCTTGTTTCAAAACATTCTGGTTTTGTTCCCATGGTGATCACACAATGGTCCAGGATGTGACTACTTCACACCTCCTTTGTTTTAGATGAAGACATTCTACTCTGGAATGTTTTTAGAATACGTATAAAATAAATTTCATTAACACTTTTTGGCTTTGAAGATTTGTCCTTTGTCTTTGTCAGACAGTTTGAATACACAAAAGGCCAATCCCCTTTTTCTTTGGTGGCCATTTTGGATCATTGATCACTGTTTAAAATAAAGGTTCATGTTTTAAAGAGAAAGTTCATTGTTTCATAACTCTTCAGAGATCGTCCATGAACATTGTATCATCGCACTTGTGATGTGTGACATCTAGCTGAACAGCATTCATAGATTTTACAAGCCAAGGGATAATAATCAATTCACATGAACCACTTGGAGACGTTCCCACGAAATGCAATAAAGTGCGATATTAATACAAGTCTTTCTTTTGGAAAGAAGGAGGGAACAAAAATTGATGGAAAAAAATAAAGGAGGGAAGTTGATGAGAATTTTTGAAGAAGCTTTAAGCAATGAAGAAAAGAGCCACAATTCTTTTGTAAACTGTCACCACACACCCACTGACGCTGCCCCCACCCCCACCCGAGAATGATTTTCATGTACTTATCTTAAAAGATCTATCCAGTTGTTGTTATTGTGGTATCCCAAACATCAGAAAGATAATTCTTCCTTCATATCAATAGATCAAACATGAATCCCTAATTAATATGTACAGGTACAGCTTCCGAAATTAAATAATAGATAACCTCCCCACAGAGAGAGTGGGAAATCTAATTGTTCTTGGGAAGAAGCCTAGATGAAGCATTACATTGAGGCCACTCACCCTTGATTGGTCTCATAATACAGTAATAGCAGCCTAAATTTAGAGACTGGAATCAGGTAGTTGTCAATGGAAGATGTGTCACCATTCCACCCCCAGGTGATTTGGTTTTAGATGGTCAGTCAAAAAACCAAGAAAGAAATTAAAGGTAAACCCAAAATTGGATGGAGAGTGACAATTCCATTGTGAACAAAGAGTAGCGCAGCAGCATCAGGAAAGGAAATCATTCTGACTGCCCCAAAATTAAGTCATTGTTCAAGGAACTGAGTACATCTTCATTCGTGGGATGTGGGCATCGCTGGCTGGGCCAGCATTTATTGCCTAATAATCCCTAATTGCCCTTGAGAAAGTGGTGGTGAGCTGCCTTCTTGAACCACTGCAGTCCATATGAGGTAGGTACACCCACAGTGCTGTTAGGAAGGGAATTCCAGGATTTTGACCCAGTGAGAGTGAAGGAACGGCGATATAGTTGCAAGTCAGGATGGTGTGTGACTTGGAGGGGAACTTGCAGGTGGTGGTGTTCCCATGCATCTGCTGCCCTTCTCCTTGTTGGAACAAATTAACTTTAACTCTTGCTTTGAAAATTATCCTTTCTTAAGATTGGAAAATTCTGAGGTAAACCATGATTATCTGCTACTGGTTCAGGCCAGCTAGAGGGAAGTTGATGATTTATTGGTCCCTGAAAATATGACTGGTTGCTAATCACTTTATACAAAAAGGAGATAATGTTATTCTCATCACTTCTGAAACTATCTTTGTTGTTCCCACTGAACTTATTATAATGGTCATGAGCTTTCAAGAAGAGGGTTGTTTCTCATTCATGATCAAGATGAAATCCAATTAGGCATAAATTTAAATAAAGAATGAAAATCCCTCAGATATACATTGTTTCCTTTTGTCTTTGGGAAAAGATTTGGGACTTCTGATGGCTCTACTTTGAAACCAGTTATAGAAACCATTTTTTAAGGATGGAATTTGCACAGGAAATTCTAATAAGTGCTGAGAATCAGCAACAATCCTGGGCCTGTGAAGAGTAATAGCAGCTGGTCTTACAGGCTTAACTAAGAAGTTTAGTGGGGAAGATACCAAGGACTGGGTTTCTTGGGAAGAGTGATCATAATATGGTAACATTCACATTCAGTTTGCAGGTGAGAAACTTGGGTCTGAAACTAATGTCCTAAACTTAAAGGCAATTACAAAGGTATGAAGACAGTTTTGGATAAAGTGGAATGGGAAAATAGGTTAAAATGTAAGACAATAGATAGGCAGTGGCTGACATTTAAGAAAATATTTCATACTCTCAACAAAGATACATTCCTATGAGAAAGAAAGATTCTATGAGAAGGATGTGCCATCCATGGCTAACGAAGGAAGTTAAGGATGGTATCAAATTGAAAGAAAAGGTGTACAGTTCTTCAAAGTTTAGTGGTAGGCCAGAAAATTGGGAAAATTTTAGAAACCAGAAAATGATGACTTAAAAAAAAGGAAAAAATTAGAATATTAGAGTAAACTACCAAGAAATATAAAAACAGACAGTAAGAGCTTCTACAAGTATATAAAAAGGAAGAGAGTAGCTAAAGTAAACATTGCTCCCTTAGAGGAGGAGACTGGAAACTGGGGAATTAATGGAGAACAAGGAAGTAGCAGAGACTTTGAACAAATATTTGGTATCTATCTTCATGATAAAAAAACACTGAAAGCATCCCAATAATAGTATGAATCACGGGGCAAAAGGGAGGGAGGAACTCAAAACAATCACTCGCTAGAGAAAAAGTACTAGGAAAACAAATGGAACAAAAGGCTGACAAGTCCCCTGGACCTGATTGCATGCATCGTAGGGACTTAAAAGAAGATAGTGGATGCATTGGATGTAATCTTGCAAAATTCACTTGATTCTGGAAAGGTCCCAGTGGATTGGAAAACCATAAGTATAGCACCCCTATTCAAGAAAGGAAGGAGATAGAAAGCAGGAAACTGTAGGCCAGTTAGCCAAACATTTGTCATAGGGAAATTGCTGGAATCCATCATTAAAGAAGTAGTAGCAGGACATTTAGGCAACATAATACAATCAGGCAGAGTAAACATGGTTTTATGAAAGAAAAATTGTGTTTGATAAATTTATGAGTTCTTTGAGGATGTAATGACTAGGGTGGATAAAGGGGAACCAGTAGATGTAGCATATTTGGATTTCCAAAATGCATTTGATAAGGTGCCACATAAAAGGTTAGTACACAAGATAAGAGCTTGTGGTGTTGGGGGTGGTATATTAGCATGGATAGAAGACTGGCTGACTAACAGGAAGTAGATAGTCGGGATAAATGGGTCATTTTCAGGAAGACAAACTGTAACTAGTGGAGTGTCACAGTAATCATTGCTGGGGCCTCAACTATTTACAATCTACATTAATGACTTGGATGAAAGAACTGACTCTCATTTAGCCAAATTTGCCAACGATATTGTCACAGACACAAGAAATGCCATGATACAAATTATGAACAAAATTGGAAAAGTTATAAAAAAAACTTTGTCTTTTAAAAATGAACCTCTATTTTAAAAAGTGAACTATGTTCCAAAATGGCCACTGAAGAAAAAAAGAGATTGGCCTGTCAAACTGACAGGGACAAAGGAAAATCTTCAAAGCTAAGGCGTGTCAATTGTACTCATCCTACACCCATCCCAAAACATTCCAGAATTGAATGTCTTCTTCTGAAACAAAGAAAGTGTGAAGTAGCTCTGTCCTGGGCCATTGTGCGATCACCATGGGGAAGAGACCAAAGCATCTCCTACCAGGAGGTGAGAAGTAACACAGCTTTACCTTAAAACAGCAGCCTAGAGAGAAACCCTGGCAGAAAGAGAAAGAAGAAAAGCAGCCTCTAGAAGCTTGTTTCCAGCAAACCAGAAGGCACGTGCCTTGCTGTAGAACATTTACACTAGAAAGAAGTGAACTAGAAGTGATCTACCACCTTCAACTGAACTTTTAACCAAGAGAGAAATCTACAATCACTTCAGGCCTGTAACCCACAAGAACTCGAATTCCATGAGAATTCAACAGGTTTATGTGACCTCCCCTGAAACCTAACCCTCACTTATAAACACTTACCTCTTTTTCGTGTGTGTGTGTGTGTGTGTGTGTGTGTGTGTGTGTGCGCACATGTGTGAGCGAAAGCATCAGTGGATGCGATTGCAACAATTTTGGGATAAGGCGTATTGATCAATAAACAATTGATTTTTCTGGTTTTAAAACTACAAGAAAACCTGTCATTATCTGTTTATTTGACAAATAAAACACGAAGGGGTTAATCCCTAATAACCTGCAGTAGGTGGGGAGTTGAACAGTGGGAACCACCCACATCTCACCGCATGGCCATAACAAATTGGGGGCTCAAAGCCAGGATCTAAACCGCCAGACAAACAACAGATTTGGAAAACGGGAGGAAAACTGACTGCCAAAGTTGTGGAAAAATAAACAAACAGGTTTTCTTGTATCCCTGTTTTTTCTCTATGGAATTAGAAACAAAAGAGATGGCCACATTTAATGCTAAGGAGTTTTTAGAGCAGGGAGAGATATCCCATGATAAGTTAAACAAATTAAGAGTTGAAGATTTAAAAAACTTAGCTACAGAAGTGGGAATCACTTTCAGATAAAAAAAAACAAAGAAACCTGAACTGGGAAAAGTCTAGCTAGCCATTTTAAACTTACCTCTGAACTGGAAGCAGACAGCATGGAATCAGAGTCTGCAAAATAATTCTAATTATATCCAGTTGCAAATGAAAAGGGAAGAAATACAGTTTCAGCTTCAAGAGGAAAGAAAGAGAGTTTCAGTTGAAAAGAGACAAAGTAAAATTGCAGAGGACTGAGTTACAGAGGCTGCAAACCCAAAATGAGAATGCTGCCAGCCACTCAAACCTTATCCCCAATTCAGAGTGTCATGCAGGCTCCCACTTGCCAAGAATGAGCCATATTAATTTTGTCATATGAACATTGATTTTAAACTGTTGCTGGAGTAAAGAAAGAACTTGTTAAAAAAATCACCAGACACTTGACGGGAAAAACATATTTTGCATACTAACAGACAGTGCTTGGAGGGACAAAGGGGCTATTCCCTGCTCTAATTTAACCCATAATGGACTTTGAGCTCCAGGTATTGCGTGTAAGAAGAGACATTCCAGGGTTGGCTAAGACAAGAGAATCCACAAACAGACGTGGTCAGACTAGCTAGTCACATGACTAACCTGCTTGGCAACCTGGGTTTTTTAAGTTGTACAAAGAGTTTGAACAGAGAAGAGACTACAGTTTGCTCCTGGAGTGAGAAGACCTCCTATCTGCTTCCATCTCTTTCTCACAAGCCTTTGGACCCACTGTGGACACATGAACTTCAAGAGAAAAAGGCCTCCTACATCGAACAAGGTTTAAGAAGAATACTGGATCCCAACGAAAAGCAAGACCTACCTACAATCAAGGAGTCTACAACGAGCTCGAAGGACAGTAACCAAAACCATCTTCAGATATTGCCTCAAACTTTTCCACTTTATTGCTTATGCTCTTTTCTGTCTCTATTTGTATATGCACGCTAGCGTGGGCGCATCACGTATCCGTAGGTGTTAACCGAATTAGAGTTTAAGTTCAATAAAGTTCAACCTTTTTTCTTTGAACCTAAGAAAACCTATTTGGCCAGTTTCTTTGCCTTATAATTGGAAGTTAGTGAACAAGGATTCACTAAGGGGAAGCTAAAACCTGTTACGGTAAGACCAGGTGAAGGCTGAGAGGGAACCCTAGACACCTTTCTCACCTGGTTGTAACAAGAGCAAAACTTTAATGTACTGAGACACTCACGGTTAGTGCCAAAATTTAATGAGGAGGAGGTTAAGTCATATTTTCTCTCATTTGAGAAAATAGTTACCGGGCTAAAATGGACGAAAGAATTTTGGACTCTCCTCTTACAAGGCAAATTGTTGGGTAGGGCTCGTGAAACTTTTCCCTGTTATCAGAACAATGTTCCTCCGATTATGAACAAAGTTAAACTGCAATTCTAAATGCATGTGAGCCAGAAGCATATAGACAAAGATTCCAACACATCTGAAAAGACCCACACAGACTACACTGAATTCAAAAGAATTAACATATGACTTTTGATTGCTGGGTATGGTCGATCAAGCTAGACCCCTCTATGAAAATTTGAGAGAAGTGATGTTGCTGGAGCAATTTAAAAATAGCATCCCAAATCGTATAAGAGCCCACATCGAAGAACAAAGAGTCACAAGAGTAAGGGAAGCAGCTAAATTGGCTGACGATTATGAATTAATACACAAATCCCTAACTCCAAATAAATTTGGGTCCAGTAACAAGATTGGGAGAGATAGCAGGGATGCAGATGAAGCAGAAATGAACTTGAGAGAAAAGAAGAATAGGGAAGGAAGACCAGATTAGTCTCCAACTTTTAAAGAAGGAACCCAGGTCTGCCCGACATGTTTCCAGTGTGGCAAATCTGGGGTTGTCCAGGCAATAAATCAACAGGATATGCAGCAGTCAAGCCTGTGTGTGTGGCTATGAAAGTGGTAAGCCTATATTCCAATATAACTCAAGAGCAGAGCACAGACCAGAACATTTTACACAAAGGAAAAATAACCCCTTTTGTGACATAGGCCCAAGGCAAGGAGAAAACCACCCTCAGGGATACCGGTTGTTTTCAAACCTTACTGGCAGCCAAATTGACAGAAATGCCATCTGAAAGCAGAACAAATAGCATGATATTAGTAAACAGGCTTACTGGAAAATGCTTGAAGGTTTCCTTAGTTAAAATGGGGGTAGGCGGTGGCGTAGTGGTATTATCACTGGACTAGTAACCCAGAGACCCAGGGTATTTCTCTGGGGACATGGGTTCGAATCCCACCACAGCAGAAGGTGGAATTTGAATTCAATTAATAAATCTGGAATTAAAAGCTAGTCTAATGATGGCCATGAAACCATTGACGATTGTTATAAAAACCCATCTGGTTCACTAATGTCCTTTTGGGAAGGAAATCTGCTGTCCTTACTACAAACTTCACCAATATCGCATGTTTATGGAGATTATCATTCCTAAATAGTACAAACTGATATGAGAGCAACTACAACCCGATTTGACAACATGTAACCAAAAGAAATGCAATTTTTTAATGGTACTTCATCTAAAGGTAGGATGATGAAAAAACTTAAACTTGACCATGAAATGGCTGTTACCAGCAATGCCAGCTGTAGCAGTTGTAAGATGGAGGAGTGAATGAAATGAATGTGCACAGTGGTGTGACCCTAAACCTTCTTACTGTCTTTTTTCCTTCTTTCTAAACCCCAAAAAACAAACAACATAAAAATGAAATCCAAGGAATTTTATTTTTCTCTTTTGGGAGAGGAGTCATACACACAAGAAGTGTGATGATACAAATTATGAAACAAATTTGGAAGAGTTATAAAAAGCTGATTTTGTCTTTTAAAAATGAACCTTTATTTTAAAAAGAGAACAATGCTGCAAAATGGCCACAAAAGAAAAAAGGGATTAATAGTCGTTTGGTAGTACAGAACTTGAGTATTGCTGAAAATAGAGTTATGTTGTCGAAGCTTTTCATCTTGCACTCATCAGGACAATCCGCAAGAATACCAATGTAAAGGAAAGCAACAACTTATACTGTATGAGAAGAGAGTGCTGATTGGTTGTCAAGCGAACTCTGGTAGAGGCGTTGCCATGGAGAATGCATCAGTTTGTGGTGACTAACAGTTAACTGTCAAGCTTTATTTGAAATTTAAACCAGGCAGCTTGACCCTGATTGGTCAAGGCATTGCCCTGAGTAATGAACCAGCGAATAGCTGTTATCATTACATTTGGAAATGAAAACTGGCACAACCTTGGGTTTAATACACTCTTGGAGAAATTCGATAGACAGCTTACCTGTTCTTAACTTACCTGTAAGCTTCAATAACATTTCTCTATTTTCAGCAATACTCAAGTTCTGTACTATCAAACGACTATTTGTACACCTGAGACAGGTACAACAAAGATTAACTTCGGGATAGCAACAACATAGTTCGACTTACAGGTAAGTTAAGAATAGGTAAACTAGTGCTGGGCCCCTCCTGCAGATGAATACTTGATCTTTGGTGAGTGACACTTGAATTCATTGAATGGATCTGTGTGGTCCAAATTTGGAAAAGAAGTGTCACATCAGCCAGTCGGGCTGTGTAACATTATAATAGCACCACTTCAGCTGCTTCCAGTGCACGCAGGTGTCACCAGTGCGAGCGCCCTTCTCAATAGCACGCACCCTCAGGAGGCAATCAGCTTACGTGGTGTCATCTCCAACAGTGCTACGGATCCGCATTTTGCACCCAGGATTTATTCTAAAAATTATAACCACAGTAGTTTAAAGATACACATTTCTGTTATGTATACAAGATAGGCACATTTAAAAATAACATTTTCACTGTGTGCAAAACTAAAATGCATTTCACTGTGGAAGAAATAGACTGCACGTCTGCAAAATCATCTTTAGTTATCTGTTATTATTCCTTTATATCCCCAGCTCAGAATGGTATTTATTACTCTCCTCTTCTGCCCTCTAAAAGCTGACATTTACCATGAATTCTTCCACCTCCCAGATTCTACTGTAAATACTCAAACTCAGCTTAGGACATAGGATTACATAGAATTTACAGTACAGAAATAGGCCATTTGGTCCAACATATTTCGTCCTATCAACAGATTCCTTTCTCCTTCAAGTACTTAGCCAGCTACCCCTTAAATGCATTGATGCTATTCGCCTCAACCACTCCTTGTGATAGCAAGCTCCACATTCTCACCACTGTTTGAGTAAAAAAGGTTTCTCCTGAAAGCCTTATTGGATTTACTAGTGACTATCTTGTATTTATGATCCTTAGTTTTTGACTTTCCACAAGTGAAAACATTTTCTCTATTTCTACCCGATTGAAACCCTTCACCTGCCAGACTTCTCTTTTCTAGAGGAAAGAGCCTCAGCCTGTTCAGCCATTAGAAGGAGCAGAGAGGAAGGGTAGTAAGAAGGGGTAGGGACAATGAACAAGGGGACCAATGACAAAGGAAAGGGGTCAGGGATGAAGGAAAGGAAGGAAAGGAAGGAAAAAGTACAAGGACGTGAAGGGGAATAAGTACCTGCTATTTACTACCCTTCAACCAATGTTTTTAATACATTCTTTATATTTATCCTTGGGCCCACAATTTTGAGCTTAACCAGTTGATCTGGTTAAGAATATTATTGAATCCTTTTTGGAAATCTTGGTACACTACATCATAGGGCTTTCCACGCTTCCCCTTCTGCATCGATGTTGACTCTTCTCATAAACAGTCAAGGTTTGCAGCTTCGGAGAACCCCCTCCAGTCTGCAGATACTGTCTTCTGCCTAGTGCAGTTTTTCCCTGCAAGCAGATGTTAAAGCAACACATTTTAGAAAGAGGAATGTAAGTGTTGACATGAAACATTGAAAAGCCCAGAACAATAGCCACCTTGTATGAGTGTGTCAACATGAAGCATTAAAGAATCTTGTTCAGAAAGGCCCGTTATACTGAATTCACACCCACTTTTGGATCTGTCTTTATTTTCATTCCAATTTTTCATGTGTGCAGGAAGCATCTGGCAGTTTGTGGCCAGATGCATGCAGATAAAGCTAAAATTATATCAGGACACTTGACAAATGATTTTCTGTTACTTCCAGCAGATTAGCATTACTCATTCATATAAACTGAGCTGCTAGACACCGTGCTTATAAGAAAATCGTTTAAGGGGCATAGTTTAAAAATTGCCAAGTTGTAAGGCCATTTATCAACCGTTTTGCTTGTCCCCCGCACCACCGCCGCCACCACCCCTCCCTCTTTGATTTAAGTTCGAGGAGCCTTTGTGTCAGTTATATTGTTTGCCATTTCAGCCCCACATCCCTCCCCCACCAGCTCCCACCAACAGCTCCAATATTGCCACTGTAGGTTTTCCAATGGCAATATCCTTATATCTTTGCTTCCTGGAGGAATATGAGAAGAGCCAATAGAAGGACGCCAGGCAGGTCAGACTACAATAGAAGCACTTTGTACCCACACACGCACACACCACCAGAATCTATAGACTAAGGCGTACATGCATCAGAAGGCCACTGCTTGCATGGGTGCAATTTATAAAGGACACTATGATATAGCTAGGCTACATACTGCAACCAGACCTGCAGCAAAAGTACTGCAGAGGACAACACTGCAAATAACTCTATCAAGGTCACAACTGCCCTGAGCTTTTGTGTTTGAGATATTTTTAGGCTTCCACTGGGGATATCAGCAATATAAGCCAATCAGCTACCGTTAGATGTGTCAAACAAATGATCAATGCCTTGTTTGAATGAGCAAAACATTTAATCTCTTTCCCCATGGACAAAGGATCTGATCAAGAATCACATGCAATTTTATAGAGTGGCAGGACTCCCAAAGGCTTAGAGGGTTAAAAATAGGGTTCATTTGGTTCCTACATGTCACAGTAACTTAATTTAAAGGCAGTCCACTGGCATATCGTTATTTGCTCCACAAAGGCAAATTTCTTGGAGATCAAGGTCAGCCTCTGCAGTGCAACTTATGGCACCCTTACAATATCCCAGGACACCAGTTGAGCACAGGAATATCAGGTGCTGATATCTACAATAGTGATCATTGTGTATATACTCATTAGCACATTCAAGCAGTGCTTCAGATTTGGGAGCATGCTACACTACAGCCTGGCGAGGGTTTCAAGGATTGTTGGTATATACTGTACAATTTTGCCCTGCAAAGAGGTATCGTCATGGAGAATCGGGAGGAGAAGTCCACCTAGCACTTCATGAAGAAGGGAAAATAAAAACATTAGGAACAGGACGTGGGCACAGAGCATAACCCAGTGTTGGCTACTGGAACCATTTGGCAAGATATCAGGGCTTGGATGTCCCTTATTTTAACCATTTTCAGGCAGTGTTTGAAAGCAAAACCAGTAAAGTGTGGTGGTATAGAGTACCATCCCAAAAAGATTTCACTAAGATTTTCCTCCTTATAATGCACCAGTTAACAGTTCTGGCTCCCAAAGCCCACCCTGTTGTATGCAAGAATGGCCTAGATGTCTGAGTCCCTCAGTTATTAATTAAACTTGACCTCTGAGAATAACGTTGCTATATAAGTGATGATATGAGCAGCACATCATGTTCCTGAGACAGGCACCGCATGGAGGTTTTTGGATTTCCAGACTGCAGCTTGCAGAATCTTTATCTAAGCAGCAACATTTGGTTTGTTCTTGCTCTAGAGTCCCTCTGATGATTTCTTCTAACTGTTTTTGTGAGTACTTGAGAAAGCTGCATTAGGACGCTGGATTTCCCAATGGAAATATTATATTCCTGTGCTATGAACAGAAGGGGGACAAGAAAGAAGCTAGATTGGAAAATCTTAGAATGAAACATCACAAAAGAGATTTCCTATATATTATTATCCACTCCACAGATTTCCCGGGCTTACAGTGTATTATTTGGATTTCTGTCTGTAGGAAGGTTGCACTTCCACCAGAAGCTATTGGGGAGTATAGCAAGCTGCTGGTTGAATATCTGCAGTCCACTTCCACCAGGAGAACAGCATTGTCTTTGGCAGTGAAAGTGACCACTGCAATATCACTCCAGGCAGTCATGCATGAACTCTTCCACATTATGAACATATGAAACTGGCGGGCAGGACAGGACCAACTGGTCCAGCAAATCGGCCCCACGTCTCATGACGGCAGGAGTACCATGACAAGGCACAGCCCCTCCCTTCCCCCCACCCCACCCCACATAATCTCTTGGGAGAGGCAAAAGAAGAAAATAATCAGGCAGCAGCATAATATTGCACAAAGAAGATGCTCTATTCAGGTGGGCATCATAGTTTATTACTTACCAATGAAACCTGTGAAACAAAGAGAAAAAGTAGCCCAGCTTTGTAGATTGGTGACCATGAAAATATTGTCGATTGTTGTAAAAACCCATCTGGTTTACTTATGTCCTTTAGGGAAGGAACACTGCCATCTTGACATGGTCAGGCCTACATGTTTTTTTATTCATTCATGGGATGTGGGCGTCGCTGGCTAGGCCAGCATTTATTGCCCATCCCTAATTGCCTTGAGAAGGTGGTGGTGAGCTGCGTTCTTGAACTGCTGCAGTTCATGTGAGGTGGGTACACCCACAGCGCTGTTAGGAAGGGAGTTCCAGGATTTTGACCCAGCGACAGTGAAGGAACAGCGATAGAGTTCCAAGTCAGGGTGGTGTGGGACTTGGAGGGGAACTTGGTGGCTGTGTTCCCATGCATTTGCTGCCCTTGTCCTTCGAGTTGGTAGAGGTCACAGGTTTGGAAGGTGCTGTCAAAGGAGCCTTGGTGTGTTGCTGCAGTGCCTCTTGTAGATGGCACGCACTGCTGCCACTGTGCGTCGGTGGTGGAGGGAGTGAATGTTTGTGGATGGGGTGCCAAACAAGCGGGCTGCTTTGTCCTGGATGGTCTTGAGTGTTGTTGGAGCTGCACCCATCCAGGCAAGTGGAGAGTATTCCATCACACTCCTGACTTGTAACTTGTAGATGGTGGACAGGCTTTGGGGAGTCAGGAGGTGAGTTACACACCGCAGGATTCCTAGCCTCTGACCTGCTCTTGTAGCCATAGTATTTATATGGCTACTCCAGTTCAGTTTCTGGCCAATGGTAGCCCCTAGGATGTTGATAGTGGGGGATTCAGCGATGGCAATGCCATTGAATGTCAAGGGGAGATGGTTAGCTTCTCTCTTGTTGGAGATGGTCATTGCCTGGCACTTGTGTGGTGCAAATGTAACTTGCCACTTATCAGTCCAAGCCTGGATATTGTCCAGGTCTTGCTGCTCTTCTGCACGGACTGCTTCAGCATCTGAAGAGTCGTGAATGGTGCTGAACATTGTGCAATCATCAGCGAACATCCCCACTTCTGACCTTATGTTTGAAGGAAGGTCATTGATGAAGCAGCTGAAGATGGTTGGGCCTAGGACACTACCCTGAGGAACTCCTGCAGTGATGTCCTGGAGCTGAGATGATTGACCTCCAACAACCACAACCATCTTCCTTTGCGCTAGGTATGACTCCAGCAGTGGAGAGTTTTCCCCCTGATTCCCATTGACTTCAGTTTTGCTAGGGCTCCTTGATGTCATACTCAGTCAAATGCTGCCTTGATGTTAAGGGCAGTCACTCCAACCTCACCTCTTGAGTTCAGCTCTTTTGTCCATGTTTGAACCAAGGCTGTAATGAGGTCAGGAGCTGAGTGGCCCTGGCAGAACCCAAACTGAGTGTTACTGAGCAGGTTATTGCTAAGCAAGTGCCGTTTGATGGTACTGTTGATGACACCTTCCATCACTTTACTGATGATTGAGAGTAGATTGATGGGGCGGTAATTGGCTGGGTTGGACATGTCCTGCTTTTTGTGCACAGGGCATACCTGGGCAATTTTCCACATTGCCGGGTAGATGCCAGCGTTGTAGCTGTCCTGGAACAGCTTGGCTAGGGGCATGGCACGTTCTGGAGCACAGATCTTCAGTACCATTACTGGAATATTGTAAGGGCCCATAGCTTTGTGGAACCACCTCCTCCAGTTAGTTGTTTAATTGTCCACCACCATTCATTGCTGGATGTGGCAGGCCTGCAGAGCTTAGATCTGATCCATTGGTTATGGAATCGCTTAGCTCTGTCTATCGCATGCTGCTTACGCAGTTTGGCACGCAAGTAGTCCTGGGTTGTAACTTCACCAGGTTGACACCTCAATTTGAGGTATGCCTGGTGCTGTTCCTGGCATGCCCTCCTGATCTCTTCATTGAACTAGGGTTGCTCTCCTGGCTTGGTAGAGTGGAGGATATGCCGGGCCATGAGGTTACAGATTGTGGTTGAGTACAATTCGGCAGCTGCTGATGGCCACAGCACCTCATGGATGCCCGGTTTTGCATTGCTAGATCTGTTCGAAATCTATCCCATTTAGCATGGTGGTAGTGCCACACAACATGATGGAGGGTATCCTCAATGTGAAGGCGGGACTTCGCCTCCACAAGAACTATGCGGTGGTCACTCCTACCAATACTGTCATGGACAGATGCATCTGCGGCAGGCAGATTGGTGAGGACGAGGTCAAGTATGTTTTTCCCTCTTGTTGATTCCGTCACCACCTGCCACATACCCAGTCCAGCAGCTTTGTCCTTTAGGACTAAAACATAGAAACAAAGAAAATAGGAGCAGGAGTAGGCCATTCAGCCCTTCGAGCCTGCACCGCCATTCAATACGATCATGGCTGATCGTCCAAACTAAGTACCCTGTTCCTGATTTCTCTCCGTATCCCTTGATTCCTTTAGCCCTAAGAACTGTATCTAACTATATATCACTGATAGTGCTATCAAGCAGAACTGACTATGCAATAATCTGCTCACCGATGCACAATTTAGGTTCCACCAGGTCACTCGGCTCTAGACATCAATAAAGCCTCGGTCTAAACATGGACAGAAGAGCTAAATTCAAGAGGTGAGGTGAGAGTGACATTCCTTGACATCAAGGCAGCATTTGACCAAGTGTGGCATCAAGGAGCCCTAGCAAAATTGAAGTCAATGGGAAGCGGGAAAAACTCTCCACTGGTTGGAGTCATAGCTCGTACAAAGGAAGATGGTTGCAGCTATTACAGGACAAAATTCTCAGCCCTAGGACATCGCTGGAGGTGTTCCTGAGAAACTATAAATATATGGCTACCAGAGCAGGTCAGAAACTGGGAATTTTGCGGCAAGTAATCCACCTCCTTACTCCCCCAGGCCTGTCCACCACCTAAGAGGCACAAGTCAGGAGTGTGATGGAATACTCTCACCTTCCTGGATCAGTGCAGCTCCAACACCACTCAAGAAGTTCAACACCATTCAGGACAAAGCAGCCCGTCTGATCAGCACCCCATCCACCACCTTAAACATCCATTCCCTTCACCATTGGCACACAGTGACAGCAGTGTGTACCATCTACAAGATGTACGACAACTCGCCAAGCCTCCTTCAAAAGCACCTTCCAACCCTGTGACCTCTATCACTTAGAAGGACAAGGGCAGCAAAAGCATGGGACCATCACCACCTGCAAGTTTCCCTCCAAGCCATACACCATCCTGACTTGGAACCATATCACTGTTCCTTTACTGTCGCTGGGTCAAAATCTTGGAATTGTCTCCTGAACAGCACGGTGGGTGTACCTTCACCACAAGGAGTGCAGCGGTTCAAGATGACAGTTCATCACAACCTTCTCAGAGGCAATTGGCGACGGGCAACAAATGCTGGCCTTGCCGGTGATGCACACATTTCTTTATCAAATTTTTTAAAATGGATATGTGGATGAAGGAAAAGGGGGTGAAGAGATATGGTAACAGAGTGGGTTAATGTGATTCAACATATTTGCTCACATGCAAGGTAAACACTGCTATGAACTATTTGTGCTTCATGGCCTGTTTCCATGTTTATGCATTTCTATGTCAGGAAAAAGCATTGCATAATTACTCGGCCAGCTCGGTCAGTAGTGGTGCTACCGAGTCACTCTTGGTGATGGACATTGAAGTCCACCACCCAGAGTACATTCTGTGCCCTTGCCACCCTCAATGCTTCCTCCACGTGGTGTCAACATGCAGGAGTACTGACTCATCAGCTGAAGGAAGGCGGTAGGTGGTAATCAGCAGGAGGTTTCCTTGCCCATGTTTGACCTGATGCCATGAGACTTCATGGGGTCTGGAGTTAATGTTAAGGACTCCCAGGGCAACTCCCTCCTGACTGTATACCACTGTGCCGCCAGACTCCAGACCCACAGCAATGTGGTTAATTCTTAAAATGCCCTCTAAAATGGCCTAGTAAGCCACTTACTTCAAGGGCAATTAGGGATGGGCAATAAATGCTGGCCTAGCCAGCGATGGCTACATCCAATAAATGAATTTAAAAAAAGATTGGGAGGGTTACCACAGAAACTGACAGGTGTGATGAACCTGTTGGAGCTTTTTGAGGCTGTTACTAACAGAATTGATAAAGGGGAGTCGGTGGACGTGGTATACTTGGATTTTCAGAAGGCTTTTGATAAAGTCCCCCAGAGGAGATGGTTAGCAAAATTAAAGCACATGGGATAGGAGGTGATATACTTGCATGGATTAAGGATTGGTTAACAAGCAGAAAGCAGAGAGTAGGAATAAACGGGTCATTCTCACATTGGCAGGCTGTGACTAGTGGGGTACCGCAGGAATCAGTGCTTGGGCCCCAGCTGTTCACAATATATATCAATGATTCGGATGTGGGGACCAAGTGTAGTATTTCCAAGTTCGCAGATGACACAAAACTAGGTGGGAATAGGTGTTGTGAGGAAGATGCAAAGCAGCTTCCAGGGGATTTGGACAGACTTATTGAGAGAGCAAGAAAGTGGCAGATGGAATATAATGTGGAAAAATGTGAGGTTTTCCACTTTGGTAGGAGGAGTAGATGTGCAGAGTATTTCTTAAATGGTAAGAGATTAGAAAGTGTAGATGTAAAAAGAGACCTGGGTGTCCTTGTCAATAAGTCACTGAAAGCTAGCATGCAGGTGCAGCAAGCAATTAGGAAGGCTAATGGTAGGTTAGCCTTTATCACAAGAGGATTTGCGTACAGGAGTAGTGAAGTCTTGCTTCAATTGTATAGAACCTTGGTTAGACCGCACTTGGAGTACAATGTACAGTTTTGGTCCCCTTGCCTTAGGAAGGATATTATTGCCATGGAGGGAGTACAACGAAGGTTCACCAGATTTGTTCCCGGATTGAGGGACTGTCCTATGAAGAGATATTGGCGAAACTGGGCCTGTATTCTCTAGAGTTTCAAAGAATGAGAGGTGATCTAATTGAAACCTACAAAATACTTAAAGGGATAGACAGGGTAGATGCAGCTAAGATGTTTCCCCTGGCTGGGGAGACTAGAAGCAGGGGACACAATTTCAAAATAAAGGGGAAGCCACTTAGGATAGAGATGAGGAGAAATTTCTTTACTCAGAGGGTTGTGAATCTTTGAAATTCTCTACCTCAAAGGGATGTGGAAGCTTGGTCATAGAGTATGTTTAAAGCAGAGATTAACAGATTTCTAAATACAAATGACATAAGGGGATATTAGGATAGTGTGGGAAAAGGGCATTGAAGTGGATGATCAGCCATGATCATATTGAATAGTGGGGCAGGCTCGATGGGCTGAATGGCCTACTCCTGCTCCTATGTTCCTATGAGCAAGGAACAATTGATGGAACATGTGGTATCGAAACTCCCATATGATAACCCTCTCAATGTCATTAATAGGGAAGGCTTTCAATTAATGAACATCAAGGCAATGTGTTTTGCCAATCATCTTATCATACATGTTATTATCTCTTATCCAGGAAGCTGTTCACCATGCCAGTTCTGAAGACTCAGGCCGTATATCAGGATGGTTGATTTGGTGATCAGGATATCCCTGTAGTCATGGCTTACAATCCCGTAAGGCATTCACAGCAGAAAGGAGGGACACTAATAATGAGGCCCATGGGACTAGTGGAATTTTAATAGAGCAGGCAAAACTGTTTTTAAGCCTGCCATCTGTTACATCCAGGTGAGGAAGAAGTCTCAGGCTCCCCTTTTGCCCCTTTCCTGGTTTGGTGGTAACAGGGTTTATCTTTTTAAAACACAATGATTTTAGCTTACCACCTCAGTGAGTCTTTGCTCACTGCTCTCTAATTGTAATTGCAAATGAACAAATCAGGCAGGTTTTCTTAGGTTTAAACAAGAAAGATGTAAGTTTATTAGCCTTATCACTCTATCTTGGTTAAAATTACTAAAATACACAAACAACCATGCCAGCATGCACACGAGATACACATACACACAAATAGATACAGAGGGGAAGAAAGAATTGGGGGGGTTCATTGGTGGGTGTTGAAGTAGGGTTGGCAATAAAGGGAATTCAATTACTGTCTTTTGTTTTTGATGTAAAGTCCTTGGTTGAAATTGAGGTCTTGGAGTCCTCACTGGGGCCCAGTGCACAATTTTCGACTTCGTTCGCTGGTATCAGGGGCGGCGCAGTGGTTAGCATCACAACCTCACAACCTCACAACTCCAGCAACCCGGGTTCAGTTCTAGGGACTACCTGTGCGGAGTTTGCAAGTTCTCCCTGTGACTGTGCGGGTTTCCTCCGGGTGCTCGGGTTTCCTCCCACATGCCAAAGACTTGTGGGTTAATAGGTAAATTGGTCATTGTAAATTAGCCCTAGTGTAGATAGGTGGTGTGAGAATTGAGGGAATGTGGGGATGTGGGAGGAAAATGGGATTTCTGTAGGATTAGTATAAATGGATGATTGATGGTTGGTGTGGACTTGTTGGGCCAAAGGGCTTGTTTTGGTGCTGTATCTGTCTATGACTCTACCAGAAGGCTGAAGAGGTGCTCTGTCTTGAGGCTTGAGCTGCTATTGTGGGTCCGTGGGACTTTGCTAGAGAGAGAGGTGCTTTCTTCTTTGAGTTCAGTTGCAGTCTGATTCTTTCCTGTGTGGCACAGTTCAAAAAAAGCCCCCAGTCTGGCCAGTAGGTAAATCGTGTGACCATCTCTTAGTTTGAAATAGCAACTTCTCGGAGGGTTGCTGAACTTCAGAGTCTTCCAGAGACTCAATTGTGGTGGGGGTGGATGTCTCTTACAAAGTCAGTGGCTCTCAATGTGTTTTGATCATCAATATTGACAAAACCCATCTCACTAATTGAATGAGGGAGCACTCCCATTGTCTCTCTATGTAACTGTCTCTCAGAATGCAAATGTGCAACCATGTTTTCAGCTGGTTAGCTCTGTGGTCTTTTTAAACAAGTTATGTGCAATGTCCAGTAAAAAAGGTTCAAGTAGTGTCCCATATGACGAAATTAATATGTTTCCATTTGGTAGGTGTGATTTCTGTCACACATCTCACTGGCAGAAGGTACCAAATTCAGCTTGTGAACCAGGAAGATTAGTGGTAAAAAATACCTAAAAAACATACATGCACATTTAACTATTTAACCTTCCTATTTTTGTCATTGATGTGTTTTCTTAAGTGTGACTTTCTTAGGAATGAAATAAATAAAATAAATTCGACCCAAGATGTTCAAAAGTAATTTTGTATCATCAAATAGTTGAAGAAAATGTCATATTATAATGGCTAAAATCCAAAGCTACAATCAGGGAATGACTTCATAAGCACGCCAAAAAGGGAAAATTACTGCATATCTTAGATTGATTTTTAACAGAGGTTATATGGTAAGAATGTGCGATTTATCACCTTTAGCAAGCCAGTTGCAGAAAAACACAGTTTAATATTTAACGAACTACACTAGCAGTAGTCAGTAGTAAGCCAACAACTTAAGCTTGTGTAGCACCTTTAACGTTAATAAATGTCCCAAGGTCTTTCACTAATGAATGTAAAAAAGTAGACGCTGAGCCTGGAAGAAGAGAAGAGATACCTGAATTCTTGGCTAAAGAAATGAAGCCTAAGAAGACTTTTAAAGATGCAGAGAGGGGTAGAGAGGGAGTTCTAAAGAATAGGAATGAGATAGTTGAAAGTTGTGCAGAGAAAGGGAGAAGATGAGCAGGATTCCAGAGTCAGGGGAATGGAATATTCACAAGGGCTTATAGGGCTGAAAGGGCTTACAGAGTAATGGTTGAGAGGCTATGGAGGGAATTAAAGAAATTCAATTAGACTGTTTAGCAGGAGTGGGGATTACGATGTGTGATTACCCTGCACCTGGTCCAGTTGAGGCAGGCAGCACACAAACTTTGTGCTGCCTGCTCATCAACATAATTATAGCATGTAGCTCAGCACAACATGCACTGCTGACTGGCTGCATACTAAACAGGGGGCCCAGATGCGTGTGCGCATGGCTAGCACAATGTACAACTAGCCTGCACTTCTTAAAGGCAGCCTGCCCCTCTTAAAAAGGAAATATACTCAGGCTGCAGGAGCTGGTGGAACAGTTTCAGTAAGTCATTGATAGAAGGAAGAAGACTGTGAATGGAGTAACAGACCAGAGGGAGGCTCCCTGATGAGGGTTTATCCAGGAGATTGAGAGGAAGAGAGAAGCCACATTTCCACAGAGGGCCAGGAGGCCCTCAAGGAATACCCTGTGTTATGAAAGTGATTATGTTTTTTTCATAGTCAAACAATAAATGTTGGACCAGTTTTTTTTCTCAAGAGGGCACTGAACGAACTAGTTGGCAGCAATGTTTACTGGTTGTCACATGACTCAAGTTAAAAATAGAACAGAAACTCTGGTAACAGGGAAAATGTGGGCAGAGAAATCAGTGGCGCCCCTTGATTGGACAAGTCCTGCAGCAGCAGCGCGCACCTGAGACAGCAGAAAACCTACAGGCTTTTGGTTGTAGCAGTCAGAGTGTGTTTACCTTCTGGAGTGAGTGGCTGATAATGTCAAGTCTGCCGAAGAAGTGTCAAGGAAGGAGAGAAGACCACAAGCCAGCTTGTTTTCCAGCAAATCT
This sequence comes from Heterodontus francisci, assembly GCF_036365525.1. NCBI lineage: Eukaryota > Metazoa > Chordata > Chondrichthyes > Heterodontiformes > Heterodontidae > Heterodontus > Heterodontus francisci. The sequence continues at coordinate 68,035,228 of NC_090384.1, forward strand.
CTAAAAGACCCTGAGAAGTCCACTGTGTCGATTCATCCTGTCTCCTGTCTTTGATGCAAGCCTGCTAAATTAGTTCTCAATGCTAGCTGAAAAGAACTGTTCTAAAGGATCCCAGCGACCTGTCTACGTGGACTCAGAGGCTAGACTGTATGCCAGTTTTGGAACAACATATCTCATCTATTGTTTTCTTCAAAAATGAGCAAGTAATCAGCCCGAGTGTTTTTTTCTCTGTAACAGAGCTCTGAATTTTAAAAAAAATCCTTTTATTTTTCCAGTTAACCAGTGTATATATGTGTGTATGTGTGTATCAGTGTGAGGGGCTAAGGTAAAAAGGAACTTTAAAATTTGGCTAAGGTAAAAAGGAGACTTTAAAATTTTTAAATCTGTATGTTTATACTTTACTTCATTACTAGTCAAGACTTGTTCCATAATAAACTGATAATTTTGTTGTTCTATTCTGGGGGAAATAGAATATATGATCGACTGTATCAGTAAATGGGAATATTTAAAAATATATGATGTGACCTGTGGAGAAGTGGGACGAGATTAAACAGTGCACTCCTCCCACCTCAGTCATAACACCTATGAAGGGAATGTTAACAGGTGACCAGGAAGGCTAATGCTCGGAATCTGGCCCCGAGGACCTAGCTGCAGTGCTAGAGAAAGTTCAATGACCTCACACAAGTGGCCAAGGCCTGTGAATGCATCGTCATATGCCATCTCCTATCACCGCACCACCAACCGCACTCCTTGCTCAATGAACCGCAGCCTCATTACTTATCCATTAGCAATCAGGACTCATGCCTAACATTCAGATGGTCCACCTCATGCTCATACACTTACCACTGCTGCAAACCTCACACCCACATCTTGCAGCTTCCACATACTTCCAGCTCTTCTCTTAAGCCACATCATCCGAACACCTTGCAGCACAGTCACTGACATTTTCCCCTCTCTTAAAGGGCAGTGTTGTGCATAAATGCAGGGAGCAGCAGAGAATAGGCAGAGTCAGGCATGCCTGCATCTCCTGAGCCTTTTGGAGGAGACAGTGCTCTGTATTATGGAGTTGGCAGTGACTGAGATTGTTACATCCAGCATCGCCAAGAACATTCAGGTATGTTCCCACCTTATGCACTTCTCAAATCCCACTTTACCCTCATCCTTGTATCTGGCACAGTGTAATCTGCAGACAGTGTGACTATGGACCTCTTACTTTCACCCACTTCCCCTTCTCTCCACTTCCTTCCCCTTCTACATTTTTGCTTTCAGATACCCAAGACTTGCCGTCTGTCCAACCAATGCAGCCTCACCATGAAGGGTATAAGCAACTGCAGACCTCCAATGAAGAAACACTGTCAATTGATCTGATACTTGCAGCCACCAGCTCAAATACTGGCACTGCATGTACATTAGAAGGTAATACAGATTCAGGATCAGCACATGGTGAGTCATCGGGCACAAGTGGACAGCAGCTGGAGGCCAAGGTTTCAGACGGGTTCTGCTGCAGAGGACTCAGATGAGGACTTTGATGGGGCAACATAAAAGAGAACGCTGATGGGCATGCACACCGAGATGCTTTGTGCATTTACAGGCCTGCCACAGAGTCAGTTTTTTCTGTCAAGAAGCATGGAGGAGTCCCACTCCAACACGTTACAAAGCTTTCTGCAGAGCTTGGAGCCCATCCTTTCCAGTGTGGAAGTGGTGGTCAATTCCTTGACAGCACTTGTAGACCCAGCTGTGATGCAGCATCTGGTCACCAATGTCTCAGTTTCCACCACAGTACAGGCAGAAGTCACCCAATATCTCAGTGGAAGCTCAGGCTGAGGTTGAGATCCATGCTTGCTGCCACACAGGCTCAGACTGCTGCCATCATGGCTACAGATACCAGTGCTCAAAGGACCATGTAGACTACTGCAACAGTCCAGAAAACTGTCCTCCAACAGATTACTAGGATTGTGGAGGTACCACCCCAGTGCAGTGGCAGTGGGTCCGTGGTGCACAAACTTGCTGCCCTCTCTCAAGATGACAGCATTCATGCTCCCACTAATGCCACTCTGCCAGTGCCCTTGCTGTTGCCTTTCAGGCAGCCAGCCCAGACTGCTGCTGCCCAAGCCGAGGTGGAGCAATCTGAAACCAAACCCTTAAGGCCCAGAGCTGCTCAAGGGCATCCCTGCAAGGTCATCTGCAGTCTATCCCACTGAAAGGCAGCCGCCTTCCACCAATCATGCTGCAACCACTGAAGTAGCCCTGTGTAGGAGTAAAGACACCTACAAGACAGGCACTAAGAGAATCCAATGAAGAGTGCAGGATGGCATGCGAGGAGCAGCACCAGGTACACCTAAAAATGAGGTGTCAGCCCGGTGAAGCCACAACATAGGACTACTTGCATGCCAAACAGTGTAAGCAGCATGTAATAGGCAGGGCTAAGCAATCCCACAACCAACAGATCAGATCTAAACTCTGCAGTCCTGCCAAATCCAATCATGAATGGTGGTGGATAAATAAACAACTAACAGGAGGAGGAGGCTCCACAAATATCCCCATCTTCGATGATGGGGGAGCCCAGGACATTAATGCAAAAGACAAGGCTGAAGCATTTGCATCCATCTTTAGCCAGAGGTGCTGAGTGGATGATCATCTTAGTCTCCTCCTGAGGTCCCCAGCATCACAGATGCCAACCTTCAGCCAATCCGATTCACACCATGTGATATCAAGAAATGGCTGAAGGCATTGGATACTGCAAAGGCTACAGGCCCTGAAGACTTGTGCTCCAGAACTAGCCGTGCCCCTAGCCAAGCTGTTCCAGTACAGCGTCAACACTGGCATCCACCCGGCAATGTGGAAAATTGCCAAGGTATGTCCTGTGCACAATAAGCTGGACAAATCCAACCTGGCTAATTACTGCCCTATCACTGTAATCTCAATCATCAGCAAAGTGATGGAAGGGGTCATCGCCAGTGCTATCAAGCAGCACTTGTTCAGCAATAACCTGCTCACTGACGCGCAATTTGGGTTCCGTCAGCTCCTGACCTCATTACAGCCTTGGTCAAAACATGGACAAAAGAGCTGAACTCCAGAGGTGAGGTGAGAGTGACTGCCCTTGACATCAAGGCAGCATTTCACCGAGTATGGCATCAAGGAGCCCTGGCAAAACTGGAGTCAATGGGAATCAGGGAAAAAAACTCTCAGCTTGTTGCTGTCATACCTAGCACAAGGGAAGATGGTTGTGGTTGTTGGACGTCAATCATCTCAGTCCCAGGACATCACTGCAGGAATTTCTCAGGGTAGTGTCCTAGGCCCAACCATCTTCAGTTGCTTTGTTAATGACCTTCCCTCCATTATGAGGTCAGAAGTGGGGCTGTTCGCTGATGATTGCACAATGTACAGCACCATTCATGACTTCTCAGATACTGAAGCAGCCCATGTCCGTATGCAGCAAGACCTGGACAACATCCAGGCTTGGACTGATAAGTGGCAAGTAAGATTCGCACCACACAAGTGCCAGGTAATGACCATCGCAAACAAGAGAGAATCTAACCATCTCCCCTTGACATTCAATGGCATTATGATTGCTGAATCCCCCACTATCAACATCCTGCGGGGGGTCACCACAGACCAGAAACTGAACTGGACCAGCAATATAAATGCTGTGGCTACAACAGCAGGTCAGAGGCTGGGAATTCTGGGGCATGTATCTCATTTCCTGTCTCACCAGTGCCTGTCCTGGCTACAAGTGTCTACAAGGTACAAGTCAGGAGTGTGATGGATGAGTGCAGCTTCAAGATGCTCGACACCATCCAGGACAAAGCAGCCCACTTGATTGGCACCCCATCCATCACCTTCAACATTCATTCCCTCCACCACACAGTGTGTACCATCTACAAGATACACGGCGGCAACTCACCAAGGCTCCTTCGACAGCACCCTCCAAATCAGCACCCTCTACCAGCTAGAAGGACAAGGGCAGCAAAATCATGGGAACACCACCACCTCCAAGTTCCCCTCCAAGCCACACACCATCCTGACGTGGAACTGTATCGCCATTCCTTCACTGTCGCAGGGTCAAAATCCTGGAACTCTCTTCCTAACAGCACTATGGGTGTACCTACACCCCAAGGACTACAGCGGTTCAAGAAGGCAGCTTACCACCACCTTCTCAAGGGCAATTAGGAATGGGCAATAAATACTGGCCGAGCCAGCGACGCCCACATCCCTCCGAATGAATAAAAAACAAATCCATTAGGGTGAATATTCCAGTTTTGTATGTATTCTTGGAAGTGTGGTTGGATAAGGTTGTTATGGAATGTCTTTTCGATGGTGTGATTTATTTCAGGATTTTGGCCAAGAGAACACTGCGATGGTCCATTATGGAACAATGGAAAGGTGGGGAATGATAGAACAACGGTGATGTGGGGCTGAGATTTCAGGCAAATTATAGTCTGAGTAGCCTGTCACAGATAGCCCATCTGAAGCAAAGGGGTCCTGGATGCCTCCTCCCTTCCTCTTCCTGAGGTACCCTCCAAACACCTGGTCCCAAAGGCTGCACCCTCATGAGAGCGAGTTTGTGAAGAATGCAGAAGACCACCACAGAATTGGAGGCTCTGATTGCAGCAGCTTATTTGGAAGCAGAGAGTGCGAGCGAGTGATCAGCTGGGAAGGTCAGTTTCAATTTAAACTTAATTTTCCTTTTGTTTTCGGCGGACCAGGGGGCTGCTGGGTAAGTAAAAACCTATATATTTGGGCCGTTTAAAATAACTTGCCTTTCATTGCAGCAGCTTATTCGGAAGCAGAGAGTGCTGAGCGAGTGATCAGCTGGGAAGGTCAGTTTCAATTTAAACTTTATTTTCCTTTTGTTTTCGGCGGACCAGGGGGCTGCTGGGTAAGTAAAAACCTATATATTTGGGCTGTTTCTGAACCCGAGACACTACATGTGTAGTGTCTCCCACCTGCCCTCCTCCTCTAACCAAAAAAAAAAGGACTCGGTGGTGTGTAGATAAGCTAAGGCTTTTTCTATTTCTCTTTTTTTTTATCGTGAGATTGGTAAAAACTTTTCGTTCCTTTTTCATTTATCTAAGTTAAGCTTAAGATTAAAAATGGCAGGAGATCTCAGACCCGTGTTATGCTCGTCTTGCTCAATGTGGGAGCTCAGGGACACGGCTGATGTCCCTGACTCCTTCACGTGCAGGAAGTGTGTCCAGCTGCAGCTCTTGTTAGACCGCATGACGGCTCTGGAGTTGCGGATGGACTCACTTTGGAGCATCCGCGATGCTGAGGAGGTCGTGGATAGCACGTTTAGCAAATTGGTCACACCGCAAATTAGGATTGTTGAGGGAGAAAGGGAATGGGTGACCAAAAGGCAGAGAAAGAGCAAGAAGGCAGTGCAGGTCTCCCCTGCGGTCATCTCCCTCCAAAACAGCTATACCATTTTGGATACTGTTGAGGGAGATGGCTCACCAGGGGAAGGCAGCAGTAGTCAGGTTCATGGCACCGTGGCTGGCTCTGCTGTTCGGAAGGGCGGGAAAAAGAGTGGAAGGGCTATAGTCATAGGGGATTTGATTGTAAGGGGAGTAGATAGACGGTTCTGTGGTCGAAAACGAGACTTCTGAATGGTATGTTTCCTCCCAGGTGCACGGGTCAGGGATGTCTCCGATCGCTGCAGAACATTCTGAAGGGGGAGGGTGAACAGCCAGTTGTCGTTGTGCACATAGGCACCAATGATATAGGTAAAAAATGGGATGAGGTCCTACAAGCAGAATTTAGGGAGTTAGGAGCCAAGTTAAAAAGTAGGACCTCAGAGGTAGTAATCTCAGGATTGCTACCAGTGCCACGTGATAGTCAGAGTAGAAATGAAAGAATAGTCAGGATGAATGCGTGGCTTGAGAGATGGTGCAGGAGGGAGGGGTTCAGATTTTTGGGACATTGGGACTGGTTCTGGGGGAGGTGGGACTATTACAAATTGGACGGTCGACACCTGGGCCGGACTGGAACCAATGTCCTTGGGGGTGCTTTTGCTAACGCTGTTGGGGAGGGTTTAAACTAATGTGGCAGGGGGATGGGAACCAAATGAGGAGGTCAGTGGACAGTAAGGAGGTAGTAACTAAAGCCTGTAAGGAACTAGATAATGAAGTCAGCGTGACTAAGGGAAAGAGTAGGCAGGGAGCAGATGATGTACGCAAAGGGACTGGTGGTCTGAGGTGCATTTGTTTTAATGCAAAAAGTGTAGTAGGTAAGGCAGATGAACTTAGGGCTTGGATTAGTACCTGGGAGTATGATGTTATTGCTATTACTGAGACTTGGTTGAGGGAAGGGCATGATTGGCAACTAAATATCCCAGGATATCGATGCTTCAGGCGGGATAGAGAGGGAGGTAAAAGGGGTGGAGGAGTTGCATTACTGGTCAAAGAGGATATCACAGCTGTGCTGAAGGAGGGCACTATGGAGGACTCGAGCAGTGAGGCAATATGGGCAGAACTCAGAAATAGGAAGGGTGCGGTAACAATGTTGGGTCTGTACTACAGGCCTCCCAACAGCGAGCGTGAGATAGAAGTACAAATATGTAAACAGATTATGGAAAGATGTAGGAGCAACAGGGTGGTGGTGATAGGAGATTTTAATTTTCCCAACATTGACTGGGATTCACTTAGTGTTAGAGGTCTAGATGGAGCAGAATTTGTAAGGAGCATCCAGGAGGGTTTTCTAGAGCAGTATGTAAATAGTCCAACTCGGGAAGGGGCCATACTGGACCTGGTGTTGGGGAATGAGCCCAGCCAGGTGGTTGAAGTTTCAGTAGGGGACTACTTTGGGAATAGTGATCACAATTCCGTAAGTTTTAGAATACTCATGGACAAAGACGAGAGTGGTCCGAAAGGAAGAGTGCTAAATTGAGGGAAGGCCAACTATACCAAAATTCGGCAGGAGCTGGGGAATGTAGATTGGGAGCAGCTTTTTGAAGGTAAATCCACATTTGATATGTGGGAGGCTTTTAAAGAGAGGTTGATTAGCGTGCAGGAGAGACATGTTCCTGTGAAAATGAGGGATAGAAATGGCAAGATTAGGGAAGCATGGATGACAGGTGAAATTGTGAGACTAGCTAAAAGGAAAAAGGAAGCATACATAAGGTCTAGGAGGCTGAAGAAAGACGAAGCTTTGAAAGAATATCGGGAATGTAGGACCAATCTGAAACGAGGAATTAAGAGGGCTAAAAGGGGTCATGAAATATCTTTAGCAAACAGGGTTAAGGAAAATCCCAAAGCCTTTTATTCATATATAAGGAGCAAGAGGGTAACTAGAGAAAGGATTGGCCCACTCAAGGACAAAGGAGGAAAGTTATGCGTGGAGTCAGAGAAAATGGGTGAGATTTTAAACGAGTACTTTGCATCGGTATTCACCGAGGAGAGGGGCATGATGGATGTTGAGGTCAGGGACAGATGTTTGATTACTCTAGGTCAAGTCGGCATAAGGAGGGAGGAAGTGTTGGGTATTCTAAAAGGCATTAAGGTGGACAAGTGCCCAGGTCCGGATGGGATCTATCCCAGGTTACTGAGGGAAGCGAGAGAGGAAATAGCTGGGGCCTTAACAGATATCTTTGCAGCATCCTTAAACATGGGTGAGGTCCCGGAGGACTGGAGAATTGCTAATGTTGTCCCCTTGTTTAAGAAGGGTAGCAGGGAAAATCCAGGTAATTATAGACCGATGAGCTTGACGTCAGTGGTAGGGAAGCTGCTGGAGAAGATACTGAGGGATAGGATCTATTCCCATTTGGAAGAAAATGGGCTCATCAGTGATAGGCAACATGGTTTTGTGCAGGGAAGGTCATGTCTTACCAACTTAATAGAATTCTTTGAGGAAGTGACAAAGTTGATTGATGAGGGAAGGGCTGTAGATGTCATATACATGGACTTCAGTAAGGCGTTTGATAAGATTCCCCATGGTAGGCTGATGGAGAAAGTGAAGTCGCATGGGGTCCAGGGTGTACTAGCTAGATGGATAAAGAACTGGCTGGGCAACAGGAGACAGAGAGTCGCAGTGGAAGGGAGTTTCTCAAAATGGAGACGTGTGACCAGTGGTGTTCCACAGGGATCCGTGCTGGGACCACTGTTGTTTGTGATATACATAAATGATTTGGAGGAAAGTATAGGTGGTCTGATTAGCAAGTTTGCAGACGACACTAAGATTGGTGGAGTAGCAGATAGTGAAAGGGACTGTCAGAGAATACAGCAGAATATAGATAGATTGGAGAGTTGGGCAGAGAAATGGCAGATGGAGTTCAATCAGGGCAAATGCGAGGTGATGCATTTTGGAAGATCTAATTCAAGAGTGAAGTATACAGTAAATGGAAAAGTCCTGGGGAAAATTGATGTACAGAGAGATTTGGGTGTTCAGGTCCATTGTTCCCTGAAGGTGGCAACGCAAGTCAATAGAGTGGTCAAGAAGGCATAAGGCATGCTTTCCTTCATCGGTCGGGGTATTGAGTACAAGAGTTGGCAGGTCATGTTACAGTTGTATAAGACTTTGGTTCGGCCACATTTGGAATACTGCGTGCAGTTCTGGTCGTTACATTACCAAAAGGATGTAGATGCTTTGGAGAGGGCGCACAGGAGGTTCACCAGGATGTTGCCTGGTATGGAGGGCGCTAGCTATGAAGAGAGGTTGAGTAGATTAGGATTATTTTCATTAGAAAGGCGGAGGTTGAGGGGGGACCTGATTGAGGTGTACAAAATCATGAGAGGTATAGACAGGGTGGATAGCAAGAAGCTTTTTCCCAGAGTGGGGGATTCAATTACAAGGGGTCACGAGTTTAAAGTGAGAGGGGAAAGGTTTAGGGGAGATATGCGTGGAAAGTTCTTTACGCAGAGGGTGGTGGGTGCCTGGAACGCGTTGCCAGCGGAGGTGGTAGACGCAGGCACGATAGCGTCTTTTAAGATGTATCTAGACAGATACATGAATGGGCAGGAAGCAAAGAGATACAGACCCTTAGAAAATAGGTGACATGTTTAGGTAGAGGATCTGGATTGGCACAGGCTTGGAGGGCCGAAGGGCCTGTTCCTGTGCTGTAATTTTCTTTGTTCTTTGTTCTTTGGTACTGGAGGGCTCCCCCATGAGTAGTGCAGGCAGCAGAACTTTTGTTTCGGAATGCTGATGGTTTGCTTTACAACATTCCTGGCGGCAAAATGGCTCTCATTGTAGGCTCACTGTCCACGTGTGGTCGGGTGGAGGAAGAAAGTCCTGAGCCTGGTGTAGAGTGGGCTGCCCTTGTCTCCAAGCAACCAGCCTATGGTTCGCCGTGGTGACCCAAAGAGTGGCAGATAAAACTGATTGGCACAGGATGATAGCATTGTTGCTTCTGCCTGGATAACGGGCATTCACTGAACCAAAGAACCATAGAAAAGTTACAGCACATAAAGAGGCTATTCAGCCCATCATGTCTGCGCTGGCTAAAAAACTAGCCTAATGTTCTCTTCAAGGTTGCACACCAACTGCGCGTTCATAGAGTTGTAACCCTTGTAGTTGCGGTACATTTCCCCGTTAATATATGCAGTCCTGCAGTCCACAGAGCCACATGCACGTTGTTGACGCCATCCTGCACCACTGGGAATCCTGCAAGCCTCGCAAAACCACGTGCTTGCTCCTCTTGCTTCTGTCTGGCAAGAGAGAAAATTATGAAGTCCCTTCTCCTGGCATCCAGGGACTGATGCAGCAATGCATGGCGAACTGCAAAATGTTGACAATATTGCCTGCTCCTGCCTGGAAGGTTCCGCTTGCAAAGAAATTGAGGGACCACGTGATCTTCACAGCAATTGGCAGCACCGTCCTCACCCTGCTCTGTGGCTATAGGCCTAGTTGGAGTTGTTGACACAATTCAGTGACCACAATCTTGGTGAAATGTAGGTGCCTCAGACACTGCTCCTGGCTGAGGTGAAGGTTGGAGAAGTTGTCTCTAAATACCCTAGGTGGGTACGCCCTTTTATTGAGAGACCTCCTTCTCTTCCCTCTGTGCACAGTTTCCCCTCTCTGCTGCCTGTGTTCCATTCCCTGTCATGTTTCAGCCCAAGAGGGCCTGCAACTATAGCCCCCATTATTGAAAGTGGCTTTCTGCTGACAGACCTTCCAACTCCTCTGGCCTCCTTGTCAAAGTCCAGCACCACTCCCTTTTGACTCCAACAACCATTCTAAACTCTTCCACAACATTCAACATGGTACTTCCACTCACTCCACAGCTGCAAAAGAAAGTCAAAAGCACCTCTCCTGGAAGTACCATGGTGATTTGTTTAAGAAACACAAGGGTTGGGGGGGAAGGAGGTGGGTACCTCCTACCGGTGAACGCATGTCCAGCTGAGAGTAATTTAGACAAGGCGTCAATAGGAGCTACAAGGTCCAAAATAGCAGTCTGCATACGGGTGGCACAGTGGCGCAGTGGTTAGCACCGCAGCCTCACAGCTCCAGCGACCCGGGTTCGATTCTGGGTACTGTGCGGAGTTTGCAAGTTCTCCCTATGACTGTTTGGGTTTTTTCTGGGTGCTCTGGTTTTCTCCCACAGCCAAAGACTTGCAGGTTGATAGGTAAATTGGCCATTGTAAATTGCACCTAGTATAGGTAGGGAAATTAAGGGAAGGTAGGAACATGGGATTAATGCAGGACTAGTATAAATGGGTGGTTGATGGTTGGCATAGACTTGGTGGGCCGAAGGGCCTGTTTCAGTGCTGTATCTCTGAAATTAAAAAAAAAATCAGTATTAGATGCTGTTTGATGTCATGATCTGCCGACTGTGCATGCTTCTGGTGCACACACAGCACGCCTGTATTCTTCTTCTTCTTAGGCAGTCCCTCGGGAATGAAGATGACTTTCTTCCACTCCAGGGTTTTGGGTCCATAGGTGACTGAGTAGTTCAATTCTGGATCCGCACACTCTGTCGCAGGTGGCGTTTGGTGAGGCAAGTGAATGAGATGCTCGAATTTCCGAACGCTCCTTCCACTGTTTACACTTGGTCGTTGCCTGGGCATGTCGATGTTGTTCGAACTGGCTGGCACCTTCGTGGATGCTTCTTCTCCATTTTGGGTGGTCTCGGGCAAGAGATTCCCACGAATCAGTGGAAATGTCACATTTTTTCAGGGAGGCTTTAAGGACATTCTTGTAGCGTTTCCTCTGCCCTCCTGGGAGCCTCTTGCTGTGATGGAGCTTGGAGTAGAAAGCTTGCTTTGGGAGTCTTGTGTCAGGCATGTGGATAATGTGGCCCGCCCAACATAACTGACTAGCCATGACCAGTGTCTCAATACTGGGGATGTTGGCCTGAGAGAGGACACTGATATTGGAGCGCCTGTCCTGCAACTGAATTTGCAGGATTTTGCGGAGGCACTGCTGGTGATAACTCTCCAGGGCTTTGAGATGTCTGCTGTACAGTGTCCATGTTTCTGACACATACAGGAGGGCAGGTAATACTATGGCCCTGTAGACCATGAGCTTGGTGCCAGGTTTGAGGTCTTTGTCGTCAACCATCTTTTCTTCCGATGACCAAAGGCTGTGCTGGCACACTAGAGGCGATGCTGAGTTTCATCGTTGATGAGGAGAAATTTCTTTACTCAGAGGATTGTGAATCTTTGGAATTCTCTACCCCAGAGGGCTGTGGAAGCTCAGTCATTGAGTATGTTTAAAGCAGAAATTGACAGATTTCTAAATACAAATGACAAAAGGGAATATGAGGATAGTGTGGGGAAAAAGGCATTGAAGTGGAAGATCTGCCATGCTCATATTGAATGACGGGGCAGGCTGAATGGGCTGAATGGCCTATTCCTGCTCCTATGTTCCTATGTCTGCCCTTGCTGAGACAAGGCTCCCAAGTTTTGAGAAGTGATCCACATTGTCCAGTGTTGCGCTGTGGGAGCAGGCTGGTAGAGGACCTTTGTCTTCCAGATGTTTAGCTTAAGGCCTATTTTTTCATATGCCTCCGTGAATATCGAGATGTGGATATCACAGGGGCAGGAATGGATGTTGGATGTTCCGGGGTTTAGATGTTTCAAAATGAATAGGGAGGGAGGTAAAAGAGGTGGGGGAGTGGCATTGCTAATCAGGGATAGTATCACAGCTGCAGAAAGGGAGTTCGTCGAGGAGGGTTTGTCTACTGAGTTATTATGGGTGGAAGTCAGAAACAAGAAAGGAGCAGTCACTTTGTTGGGAGTTTACTATAGACCCCCCAATAGCAACAGAGACACAGAGGAACAGATTGGGAGGCAGATTTTGGAAAGGTACAGAAGTAACAGGGTTGTTGTCATGGGTGACTTCAACTTCCCTAATATTGATTGGAACCTCCTTAGTGCAAATAGTTTGGATGGAGCAGTTTTTGTCAGGTGTGTCCAGGAAGGTTTCCTGACTCAATATGCAGATAGGCCGACTAGAGTGGAGGCTATGTTGGACTTGGTGCTTGGCAACGAACCAGGCCAGGTGGCAGATCTCTCAGTGGGAGAGCATTTCGGTGATAGTGATCACAATTCCCTGACCTTTACTATAGTCATGGAGAGGGACAGGAGCAGACGGGATGGGAAAATATTTAATTGGGGGAGGGGGAATTACAATGCTATTAGGCAGGAACTGGGGAACATAAACTGGGAACAGATGTTCTCAGGGAAATGCACGACAGAAATGTGGAGGTTGTTTAAGGAGCACTTGCTGCAACTGCTGGATAGGTTTGTCCCGATGAGGCAAGGAAGGGATGGTAGGGTGAAGGAACCTTGGATGACAAGAGATGTGGAACAGCTAGTCAAGAGGAAGAAGGAAGCTTACTTAAGGTTGAGGAAGCAAGGACAGACAGGGCTCTAGAGGGTTACAAGGTCGCGAGGAAGGAACTGAAGAATGGACTTAGGAGAGCTAGAAGGGGACATGAAAAAGTCTTGGCGGGTAGGATTAAGGAAAATCCCAAGGCGTTCTACACTTATGTGAGGAACAAGAGGATGGCCAGAGTGAGGGTAGGGCCGATCAGAGATAGTGGAGGGAACTTGTGCCTGGAGTCGGAGGAGGTAGGGGAGGTCCTAAAGGAATACTTTGCTTCAGTATTCACTAGTGAGAGGGACCTGGTCGTTTGTGAGGACAGCATGGAACAGGTTGATATGCTCGAACAGGTTGAGGTTAAGAGGAAGGCTGTGCTGGAAATTTTGAATGATATGAGGACAGATAAGTCCCCGGGGCCAGACGGGATATACCCAAGGATATTACGGGAAGCGAGGGAAGCGATTGCTGCGCGTTTGGCGATGATCTTTGCGTCTTCACTGTCCACTGGAGTAGTACTGGATGATTGGAGGGTGGCAAATGTTGTTCCCTTGTTCAAGAAAGGGAATAGGGATAACCCTGGGAATTATAGACCAGTCAGTCTTATGTCGGTAGTGGGCAAATTATTGGAGAGGATTCTGAGAGACAGGATTTATGATTATTTGGAAAAGCATGGTTTGATTAGAGACAGTCAGCATGGCTTTGTGAGGGGCAGGTCATGCCTCACAAGCCTTATTGAATTCTTTGAAGATGTGACAAAACACATTGATGAAGGAAGAGCAGTGGATGTGGTGTATATGGATTTTAGCAAGGCGTTTGATAAGGTTCCCCATGGTAGGCTCATTCAGAAAGTGAGGAGGCATGGGATACAGGGGAAGTTGGCTGTCTGGATACAAAATTGGCTAGCCCATAGAAGTCAGAGGGTGGTAGTAGATGGAAAGTATTCAGCATGGAGCTCGGTGACCAGTGGTGTTCCGCAGGGATCTGTTCTGGGACCGCTGCTCTTTGTGATTTTTATAAATGACTTGGATGAGGAAGTGGAAGGCTGGGTTAGTAAGTTTGCCAATGACACAAAGGTTGCTGGAGTTGTGGATAGTGTGGAGGACTGTTGTAGGTTGCAACGGGACATTGACAGGATGCAGAGCTAGGCTGAGAAGTGGCAGATGGAGTTCAACCCGGAAAAGTGTGAAGTGATTCATTTTGGAAGGTCGAATTTGAATGCAGAATACAGGCTTAAAGACAGGATTCTTGGTAGTGTGGAGGAACAGAGGGATCTTGGGTCCATTTCCATAGATCGCTCAAAGTTGCCACCCAAGTTGATAGGGTTGTTAAGAAGGCGTATGGTGTGTTGGTTTTCATTAACAGGGGGATTGAGTTTAAGAGCCGCGAGGTTATGCTGCAATTCTATAAGGCCCTGGTTCGACCACACTTGGAATATTGTGTTCAGTTCTGGTCGCCTCATTATAGGAAGGATGTGGAAGCTTTAGAGAGGGTGCAGAGGAGATTTACCAGGATGCTGCCTGGACTGGAGGGCATGGCTTACGAAGAAAGATTGAGGGAGCTAGGGCTTTTCTCATTGGAGCGAAGAAGGATGAGAGGTGACTTGATAGAAGGGTACAAGATGATGAGAGGCATAGATAGAGTGGATAGCCAGAGACTTTTTCCCAGGGTGGAAAGGGCTATCACCAGGGGGCATAATTTTAAGGTGATTGGAGGAAGGTTTTGGGGAGATGTCAGAGGTAGGTTCTTTACACAGAGAGTGGTGGGTGCGTGGAATGCGCTGCCAGCGGTGGTAGTAGAAGCAGATACGTTAGGGATATTTAAGCGACTCTTGGATAGGTACATGGATGAGAGTAGAATGAAGGGTAGGTAGTTAGTTTGATCTTAGAGTAGGTTAAAGGGTCGGCACAACATCGTGGGCCGAAGGGCCTGTACTGTGCTGTACTGATCTATGTTCTATGTTCTGTGAATGCATCGACAAGGGTTTGAAGCTCGGCCTTTGAGTGTGTGCATACGCAAGCATCGTCAGCATACAGCGGCTCAATGACAGAGGCTGGAGTGGCCTTGGTTCTCATCTGGAGGCGATGTAGGTTAAATAGTTTCTCACTCGTCCTGTAGAGTAGATCTATTCTGGCAGGCAGCTTCAAGGAGATGAGGTGGAGTGTTGCGGCGAGGAAGATGGAAAAGAGTATTGGTGCGATGACACAGTCTTGCTTGACCCCATTTTGCACTCAAATTGGGTCAGTAGCAGATACATTGGCAAGGATTACAGCTTGCATGTCATCATGCAGTAGTTAGAGGATGGTAACGATTTTCTCCGGGCAGCCAAATTTGAGGAGGATGTTCCATAATCCCTCCTGGTTGATAGAGTTGAAGGCCTTTGTGAGCTCAAAGAAGGCCATGTATAAAGGTTTCTGCTGCTCCCTACATTTTTCTTGGAGTTGTCTTGCTGTGAAGATCATGTCCACTGTACCTCTTGATGGCCAGTGCTAGCGCCCTTAAAATTACGCCATGCACTGCATAGGCCACCCCAGACATTTTTGGAGTTCTGGGCTTCCATAGCACCAACACCAGGGGCTGCATTTTGCAGCCAAGGATATTAAATTTAATGAATTAGGGGTTGGGAAATAGTAAAACTCAGAGAAGATGGTTGAGTTGGTCTTCGTATTGGACAGAACATGATTGGCAGATTTTTATGCAAGTCGGAGTTAATGAAGGAAGGAGAATGGGGGACTAGTAAGAAGGGTTTGAATAGTCAAGTCTGAACATGACAAAGGTATGTATAAGGGTTTCAAGGTGGCAGATGAGGTGAGGTAAAGGTAGAAACAGGCAATGGATGCAGGGATGGAAGAAGGAAGTTTTGGTGTTGGATAAAATGTGAGGTTAAAAGTGGTCAAGATTGAACAGGATATTAAGGTTGCATATGTCCTGGGGGTTCAGCTTCAGAGAATGGCTGTATATGCATGATATAGTCAGGAGCGAGAGAGAAAAAGTTGTGGGAGGTGAGAAAGACAGTGGTTTGGTCTTATTGATCTTGGACTGCAGCAAGTCATACTTCAAGACCTAACATCAGACGAGCAGTTTAATTGCACAAAGACAGTCAGTTGGTGGTGGGTAATTAGGGGGAATGACAGAAGTAGTGGAGAGATAGAGCTGGCTGCCATTGACGTACATGTGAAAGCTGGCTCTATATTTGTAGATTATGTTGTCTAAGGGCAGCATGTAAATCAAGGAGAAAGCCAAGGCTAGATCCTTGTGGGACTCCATAACTGCAGGGAAGGGAAATTTTGGATATGCTCTGGTTGAGTTTGGATAGGTCAACATCTTGGGGGTTACCATTGACCAGAAACTGAACTGGACCAGCCACATAAATACTGTGGCTACAAGGGCAGCCCAGAGGCTGAGAATTCTGCGGCAAGTAGCTCACCTCCTGACTCCCCAGTGCCTGTCCACCATTTACAAGGGACAAGTCAGGAGTGTGATGGAATACTCTCCACTTGCCTGGATGAGTGCAGCTCCAACAACACTCTAGAAGCTTGACACCATCCAGGAAAAAGCAGCCTGCTTGATTGGCTCCCAATCCACCACTTTGAACATTCATTCCCTTCACCACTGATGCACAGTGGCAGCAGTGTGTACCATCTACAAGATGCACTGTATCAACTCACCAAGGCTCCTTAGACAGCACCTTCTAAACCTGCGACCTCTACCACCTAGAAGGACAAGGGCAGCAGATGCATGGGAACACCACTACCTCCCAGCTCCCCTCCAAGCCACACATTATCCTGACTTGGAACTATATCGCCGTTCCTTCACTGTCACTGGGTCAAAATCCTGGAACTCTCTTCCTCACAGCATTGTTGGCATGCCTACATCCCAAGGACTGCAGTGGTTCAAGAAGGCAGCTCACCACTACCTTCTCAAGGGCACATCCCATGAACAAATAAAAAAAAAAGTGTGGATGGCACCATGCGAGGATAGTCCCAAGGTGCTGGATGGCAGAGGAGAGAAACTGAAGGAGGATGGCATAATTAACAATGCCAAGATCGACAGGAAAACAAGAAGGTATGAGACACCAGGATCGTAGGAACCGAGAATATCATTCTTGACCTTGACAATGGCTGTGTTTGAACAGGGAGTGTTTGGAAACATAAGCACAAGGCTGGGAGTGATGAAGATCCTTAAAGTGCAAAGGAAGGTTGGAGATGAGTTCATAAACTGTAGGTGGAATGCCCTAAGAATTGCTTCAAAATGAATTTAGCAGTCAGACTGAACAGTAGAAAATAAAATGGCTAACTAATTAAACTATGAAAGTTGATACAACCATAACATTTCTTACCAGGAATAGAAACATCGCTCACTACAAGCATGTAGACTTTCATCTATCCAATAGTATGGTTATGTAATACTAACAACTTTGTCTACTATCTACTCTTGTCTACTATGGGCAGCACAGTGGTACAGTGGTTAGCACTGCAGCCTCGCAGCTCCAGCAACCCAGGTTCAATTCTGGGTACTGCCTTTGTGGAGTTTGCAAGTTCTCCCTGTGTCTGTGTGGGTTTCCTCCCACAGCCAAAAGACTTGCAGGTTGATAGGTAAATTGGCCATTATAAATTGCCCCTAGTATAGGTAGGTGGTAGGGGAATATAGGGACAGGTGAGGATGTGGTAGGAATATGGGATTAGTGTAGGATTAGTATAAATGGGTGGTTAATGGTTGGCACCAACTCAGTGGGCCAAAGGGCCTGTTTCAGTGCTGTATCTCTAAATCAAATCTATGGAGTCTTATCTTCAATTAGTATATTAGTCTCAGACACTGAACTCAATGTTTTAAAATTCATTTACAGGATGTTGGCATCACTGGAAGGCCAGCATTTATTGCCAATTCCTAATTGACTTTGACTGAGTGCTTGCTAGGCCATCTCAGGAACCAGTTCAGAGTCAACTGCATTGCTGTGGGTCTGGATTCACATATAGGCCAGACTGGGTAAGGACAGAAGATGAACCAGAGTGGTTTTTATGACAATCTGCTCCTTGTTAATGACATTAGTTTTTTTCAAAATTCCAAATTTATTTATTAATGGAATTTAAATTCCCCAGTTGCCATGGTCAGATTTGAACTCATATCTCAGGATTGTTCGTCCAGGTCTCTGGATTACTAGTCCAGTAACATAACCACTATACTACTGTGCCCTTAATTTATAACTGTAAATTTATAATCATTGAGCAGTTAATGGTGAACTATTGTGACATAACTGAACTACTTTTGTAACTTGATATTTATTTTGTCAATTAACCCTATCTAATTAACAGAATTGTACATTTATATGGGGTCTTTCACGACTTCAAGATATCCCAAAGTGCATTTCAGCCAATTAAGTAATTTTGAAGTGAGCTGTAAGTAATTAGTTGCACATGCAATATTTAAAGATAAATGCTGCTGTGATTCTCAGGTTAAGAAACAATTGTTGGTTCATGACTGTTCTTTAACTTCTTTGATAATTGGCAAGAAAGAATTAATTTATT
Source organism: Heterodontus francisci (assembly GCF_036365525.1). Classification (NCBI taxonomy): domain Eukaryota; kingdom Metazoa; phylum Chordata; class Chondrichthyes; order Heterodontiformes; family Heterodontidae; genus Heterodontus; species Heterodontus francisci. The sequence goes on from NC_090384.1 coordinate 68,053,509, forward strand.
CACGCAAGGAGCTAGTGCATATCCCAGTAGTGTAAATGTTAATATAAACTGAATTTGTTGTTGTAAGACAATTCAGTGGACCATATCGAGACAACATTAGCTTCTAGCTTTAAAAAACATTTTTTGACAAGGCGAAGGGGTTAAGAATTTGTCTCGTGCCATGGATGAATACTTCTTTCTTTTGGGCCTCCTTATCTCGAGAGACAATGGATATGCGCCTGGAGGTGGTCAGTGGTTTGTGAAGCAGCGCCTGGAGTGGGTATAAAGGCCAATTCTGGAGTGACAGGCTCTTCCACAGGTGCTGCAGAGAAATTTGTTTGTCGGGGCTGTTGCACAGTTGGCTCTCCCCTTGCGCCTCTGTCTTTTTTCCTGCCAACTACTAAGTCTCTTCGACTCGCCACAATTTAGCCCTGTCTTTATGGCTGCCCGCCAGCTCTGGCGAATGCTGGCAACTGACTCCCACGACTTGTGATCAATGTCACACGATTTCATGTCGCGTTTGCAGACGTCTTTATAGCGGAGACATGGACGGCCGGTGGGTCTGATACCAGTGGCGAGCTCGCTGTACAATGTGTCTTTGGGGATCCTGCCATCTTGCATGCGGCTCACATGGCCAAGCCATCTCAAGCACCGCTGACTCAGTAGTGTGTATAAGCTGGGGGTGTTGGCCGCTTCAAGGACTTCTGTGTTGGAGATATAGTCCTGCCACCTGATGCCAAGTATTCTCTGAAGGCAGCGAAGATGGAATGAATTGAGACATCGCTCTTGGCTTGCATACGTTGTCCAGGCCTCGCTGCCGTAGAGCAAGGTACTGAGGACACAGGCCTGATACACTCGGACTTTTGTGTTCCGTGTCAGTGCGCCATTTTCCCACACTCTCTTGGCCAGTCTGGACATAGCAGTGGAAGCCTTACCCATGCGCTTGTTGATTTCTGCATCTAGAGACAGGTTACTGGTGATAGTTGAGCCTAGGTAGGTGAACTCTTGAACCACTTCCAGAGCGTGGTCGCCAATATTGATGGATGGAGCATTTCTGATGTCCTGCCCCATGATGTTCGTTTTCTTGAGGCTGATGGTTAGGCCAAATTCATTGCAGGCAGCCGCAAACCTGTCGATGAGACTCTGCAGGCACTCTTCAGTGTGAGATGTTAAAGCAGCATCGTCAGCAAAGAGGAGTTCTCTGATGAGGACTTTCCGTACTTTGGACTTCGCTCTTAGACGGGCAAGGTTGAACAACCTGCCCCCTGATCTTGTGTGGAGGAAAATTCCTTCTTCAGAGGATTTGAACGCATGTGAAAGCAGCAGGGAGAAGAAAATCCCAAAAAGTGTGGGTGCGATAACACAGCCCTGTTTCACACCACTCAGGATAGGAAAGGGCTCTGATGAGGAGCCACCATGTTGAATTGTGCCTTTCATATTGTCATGGAATGAGGTGATGATACTTAGTAGCTTTGGTGGACATCCAATCTTTTCTAGTAGTCTGAAGAGACCACGTCTGCTGACGAGGTCAAAGGCTTTGGTGAGATCAATGAAAGCAATGTAGAGGGGCATCTGTTGTTCACGGCATTTCTCCTGTATCTGACGAAGGGAGAACAGCATGTCAATGGTCGATCTCTCTGCACGAAAGCCACACTGTGCCTCAGGGTAGACGCGCTCGGCCAGCTTCTGGAGCCTGTTCAGAGCGACTCGAGCAAAGACTTTCCCCACTATGCTGAGCAGGGAGATTCCACGGTAGTTGTTGCAGTCACCGCGGTCACCTTTGTTTTTATAGAGGGTGATGATGTTGGCATCGCGCATGTCCTGGGGTACTGCTCCCTCGTCCCAGCACAGGCATAGCAGTTCATGTAGTGCTGAGAGTATAGCAGGCTTGGCACTCTTGATTATTTCAGGGGTAATGCTGTCCTTCCCAGGGGCTTTTCCGCTGGCTAGAGAATCAATGGCATCACTGAGTTGCGATTTGGTTGGCTGTATGTCCAGCTCATCCATGACTGGTAGAGGCTGGGCTGCATTGAGGGCAGTCTCAGTGACAGCATTCTCCCTGGAGTACAGTTCTAGGTAGTGCTCAACCCAGCGGTCCATCTGTTTGCGTTGGTCAGTGATTATGTCCCCCGATTTAGATTTGAGGGGGGCGATCTTCTTGATGGTTGGCCCAAGAGCTCTCTTCAAGCCATCATACATTCCTCTGATGTTTCCGGTGTCTGAGGCCAGCTGAATATGACTGCATAGGTGTTGCCAGTAGTCGTTTGCGCAACGCCTAGCTGTTCTTTGTGCAGTACTTCTGGCTGCTTTAAGTGCTGCGGATGTTAAATCGCTGGGGGCTTTCTTGTAGTTCAACAGTGCAATGCGCTTAGCGGCTATGACAGGTTCCAGCTCTTCATTATGAGATTGAAACCAGTCTGCATTTCTCTTCGCACTTTTGCCGTAGGTGGTCAAAGCTGACTCATAGATGGCGTCTCTGATGTGGGTCCACTTGGTCTCAGCATCCCCTGTGGGAGTGTTTTGAAGGGCTGTTACAAGTGAATTTAGAAATTTTTGTAACAGCTGTGGGTGAGAAATTCTGCTCGTGTTGATGCGCGGGTGGCCCTTCTGCTTGGAATGATGCAACTTCTTTGGTCTGAGTCTAACCTTGCTGCACACAAGGGAGTGGTCGGTGTCGCAGTCCGCACTGTGGAAGCTGCGTGTGATTTGAACACTGTTTAAGGCGGCTCGCCTTGTGACAATGAGGTCTAGCTGGTGCCAACGACGTGATCTTGGGTGCCTCCATGAAACCTGGTGACAGGGTTTAGTGTGAAAGAACGAGTTGGTGATGCAGAGGTTATGATAGGTACACAACTCAAGCAGTCTCTGCCCGTTCTCATTCATCCTTCCAACGCCATAGCGCCCAAGGCAGGAGGGCCATGAGTCATGGTCGGCCCCAACCCTGGCATTAAAGTCCCCCAGCAGGAATAGGTGTTCGGTGTTGGGGATGCTGCTAATGATGTTATGGAGTTGTTCATAGAACTGGTCTTTAGCTTCAGGTGGGGAGCAGAGTGTTGGAGCATAGATGCTGAGTAGGTGTACTGGACCAGAGGTGGTGAGCAGTCGGATGGACAGTATGCGTTCCGAGCCATTTGAGGGAGGCTCTATCATGCTGAGCAAGGAGTTTCTGATGGCGAAGCCCACTCCATGCTGTCTTGGTTCTTCAGGATCCCTGCCCTGCCAGAAGAAGGTGTAGTCTTGCTCTGCTAGAGAGCCACTCGCGGGGAGGCGAGTCTCCTGAAGTGCTGCAATGTCCACATTGAATCTACTGAGCTCGTTGTTAATGATGGCGGTCTTCCGAGAATCGTTGATTTGTGTAAGGTCTTCCGACAGGCCAGGACACATAGTTCTGACGTTCCAGCTTGCAAAGCGAAGGGCTGGTACCTTCTTTCCTTTTTTCATGTTGTTTGGTGCGGTGTATCAGTCCACCTTTCGGGCAATGACCCTGAGCTCCAAGCACCCATTGAAGCAGGCAGACTGTGGCGGGACAGAACCTTATTGACCGGGGGCTGCCCGGTTTGAGGCGGGCGGTAGCTGTCCAGTGAGGTGCAATGATCTCTCCCACCGACAAAGGCAACCCGTGGCGCCCAGTTTCTACGCCAATTTATCTGGACTTATAACCCGTAACTGCTGCCTTCCGTGTTGTTTTAGTCGCTGTGAGGCAACTATGGAGTGACCTCTCCATGGCGCATGCCTGGGCAAATTTATGGAGGTTGAGAGTTGCCCAGTCGTCAAAACCCCCCTCTCGGCCTTTCTGGTGGGGTCCAAAGGAGTGCAGGACACGACGTTTGGCACCAGTATGGCTGCAGGAACTGCCGGAAAAATGCTAAAGGTGACACATGACCGCCTACGGGGTTCCGCTCCGGATTTTCTGTTAGGGTTTACTCCCTTAGCCTTGGTCTCTCCCGAGACGCCCACAAGGCAGTGGGGTTCGTTTGATGAATACTAATGTCAGGATATTGATCCCAACATTCTTACAAAGTGACAAGGACAACCTTGTTATGAATGGATTTTTTGAGAAGAGAGCGATGATTGCAGTTTTGAAAAGGCCATTAACTATTCTTCCATCTTTCTCTTCCTTTAACGAATGTTTATTTCAGTTCAGCATTCTGAAAATAGCCAACTTACCTGGCTTCACTACCACATATCTGGTACTGTTCAATGTCTTCCAGGAAGTCGAGTTAGGGTTTGAGTGGGAAACACTGGGTGAAGCATGCAGCACAAATAAGGAGAACGAAGTGCAAATGGCAGCAGAAGAGCAGTCTGACAGAGGGTAAAGGACCATTTTCAGGCTGCTCTTAGATCCTCAGTTCCAGGATTGGTGCCATCCAAAATCATCCTATAAAAGTCTATGCATCCGATAAGGAATTCAGGAGAAACTTCTTCATTGAGAGTGGTGAGAATGTGAAATTTCCTACCACATGGAGTGGTTGAAACGAACAGCATAGATGCATTTAGGGGGAAACTAGATAAGTACATGATGGAGAAAGGAATAGAAAGATAAGTTGATGGAGTGAGTTGAATTGGGGGTGGGGTGGGGGTGGGGGAGGATGCTTGTGTGGAGCTAAAACACTGGCATAGACCTGTTGCGAAAAGTGGTCTGGTCTGTGCTATAAAATTCTAAGTAATGAAACCTACTGTCCTTACCCAGTCTGGTCGATATCAGACTCCAGACATACACCAACATGGTTGACTCTTAACTTCCCTCTGATGCAGCCTTGCAAACCACTTAGTTGTACCAAACTGCTGCAAAGAACTGCAGTAGTTCAAAAGGAAGGTCTGCTACCACCTCCTCAAGGGTAACCAGTGATGGGCAATAAATGCCAGCCTTGCCAGTGACACACACATCCTGAGAATTAATTACAAAATGGTTTGCATGTTGAACCTGATCAATTCATTGAATTCTTTGAGAATATTTTAAAAACACAGCTTGAATGGAGGAGTTTATTGAAAACAATATTGATTCTTTATCAAAAGTTTAGAAAATAATGATTGTTGGAACTGCATTTTATTTTTAAACATTAACATATCTTTACCATAGAAACCAATTATTTTTTCCATCACCAGCTCTCCAGCAAACTGTTCTCAAATTGCCTCCAGTCATTTCCCTTGACTAAAACATGTATCCCAAAGTCAATAAATAGTCACAGAGTGAACATATTGTAATTTTTGGAGCATATTTTGTTAACTGTTTTATACAAAAGGACATTATGTAGGATAATTACGAATTATACTGATGCTAACATGTTTGGAACAGTGAACAGGATTTGCAGTACATGGTAAATCGTGTAATATACTTCACAATTTCTTTGATCCTTCCTGTCATGCCTTAACACATAACTCAGAATGTCCCCAAGTACTTCACACCATTCTTTTCTTTTGGGCCTCCTTATCTCGAGAGACAATGGATAAGCGCCTGGAGGTTGTCAGTGGTTTGTGAAGCAGCACCTGGAGTGGCTATAAAGGCCAATTCTGGAGTGACAGGCTCTTCCAGAGGTGCTGCAGAGAAATTTGTTTGTCGGGGCTGTTGCACAGTTGGCTCTCCACTTGCGCCTCTGTCTTTTTTCCTGCCAACTACTAAGTCTCTTCGACTCGCCACAATTTAGCCCTGTCTTTATGGCTGCCCGCCAGCTCTGGCGAATGCTGGCAACTGACTCCCACGACTTGTGATCAATGTCGCACGATTTCATGTCGCGTTTGCAGACGTCTTTATAGCGGAGACATGGTCGGCCGGTGGGTCTGATACCAGTGGCGAGCTCGCTGTACAATGTGTCTTTGGGGATCCTGCCATCTTCCATGCGGCTCACATGGCCAAGCCATCTCAAGCGCCGCTGACTCAGTAGTGTGTATAAGCTGGGGGTGTTGGCCGCTTCAAGGACTTCTGTGTTGGAGATATAGTCCTGCCACCTGATGCCAAGTATTCTCCGAAGGCAGCGAAGATGGAATGAATTGAGACGTCGCTCTTGGCTGGCATACGTTGTCCAGGCCTCGCTGCCGTAGAGCAAGGTACTGAGGACACAGGCCTGATACACTCGGACTTTTGTGTTCCGTGTCAGTGCGCCATTTTCCCACATTCTCTTGGCCAGTCTGGACATAGCAGTGGAAGCCTTACCCACGCGCTTGTTGATTTCTGCATCTAGAGACAGGTTACTGGTGATAGTTGAGCCTAGGTAGGTGAACTCTTGAACCACTTCCAGAGCGTGGTCGCCAATATTGATGGATGGAGCATTTCTGACATCCTGCCCCATGATGTTCGTTTTCTTGAGGCTGATGGTTAGGCCAAATTCATTGCAGGCAGACGCAAACCTGTCGATGAGACTCTGCAGGCACTCTTCAGTGTGAGATGTTAAAGCAGCATCGTCAGCAAAGAGGAGTTCTCTGATGAGGACTTTCCGTACTTTGGACTTCGCTCTTAGACGGGCAAGGTTGAACAACCTGCCCCCTGATCTTGTGTGGAGGAAAATTCCTTCTTCAGAGGATTTGAACGCATGTGAAAGCAGCAGGGAGAAGAAAATCCCAAAAAGTGTGGGTGCGAGAACACAGCCCTGTTTCACACCACTCAGGATAGGAAAGGGCTCTGATGAGGAGCCACCATGTTGAATTGTGCCTTTCATATTGTCATGGAATGAGGTGATGATACTTAGTAGCTTTGGTGGACATCCGATCTTTTCTAGTAGTCTGAAGAGACCACGTCTGCTGACGAGGTCAAAGGCTTTGGTGAGATCAATGAAAGCAATGTAGAGGGGCATCTGTTGTTCACGGCATTTCTCCTGTATCTGACGAAGGGAGAACAGCATGTCAATGGTCGATCTCTCTGCACGAAAGCCACACTGTGCCTCAGGGTAGACGCGCTCGGCCAGCTTCTGGAGCCTGTTCAGAGCGACTCGAGCAAAGACTTTCCCCACTATGCTGAGCAGGGAGATTCCACGGTAGTTGTTGCAGTCACCGCGGTCACCTTTGTTTTTATAGAGGGTGATGATGTTGGCATCGCGCATGTCCTGGGGTACTGCTCCCTCGTCCCAGCACAGGCATAGCAGTTCATGTAGTGCTGAGAGTATAGCAGGCTTGGCACTCTTGATTATTTCAGGGGTAATGTTGTCCTTCCCAGGGGCTTTTCCGCTGGCTAGGGAATCAATGGCATCACTGAGTTCCGATTTGGTTGGCTGTATGTCCAGCTCATCCATGACTGGTAGAGGCTGGGCTGCATTGAGGGCAGTCTCAGTGACAGCATTCTCCCTGGAGTACAGTTCTAGGTAGTGCTCAACCCAGCGGTCCATCTGTTTGCGTTGGTCAGTGATTATGTCCCCCGATTTAGATTTGAGGGGGGCGATCCACACGATTCACCATATGAGTTACAGAAGATTAAAGTAAAAAAAAATAAAAGACTCCAGACAGACATCCACATTGTTTCTGTATGAGACAATCTGCAGAACAGTAATTTGATAATGCATTATCCTGTTTGTCAAATGTCTTGTTCAAAAAAGTTGCTTTACTTCAAAAACTTATAGTAGCTTTAGAATATATTATGTAATCAAGCTCTAGCAAAGATTGATTTAGTGATGTTTGCTATTAAGGTAATATTTCTAAACACATCTTTTGATTCAATTTTGTTCATTAGGCGCTCTTGGTTTTACATTCAGAAAGTACCTTTACTAAAAGCCAGTTCAAATCTCTGTAGTTGTTAGGAATATAATTTTCAAATTCAGTGGGCAGCTTGCTCGAACTCTGTCTCAGAAATGCTAAAATGATTACTTGAGATTGTCATGAATAGAATGCCACTTCAATTATGTGGTTTCAATCAGAATGAAAATGGATAAATTATGAAAGTAGTGAAGCCGAAAATGAAACTCAACCTCTCGGAAAAAGGAGAATAATCCGAAAGAAAATTAGGTAAAAATGGTAGTTAATGAATTGGCTAGTTCGAAGCAAAGAGTCTGCAGTAGCAATTCAGTCGCTGACCGGCACTCTTACTATTGACAGTTACCACCATAGTGAACGATTCTGATTGTGTTTTGTAAGATGAGGCTGAAAATGGCTGTCTCGCAATTTTATTTGTGAAGGCTGCCGCACGGGGTGTACTTTTGTTTCCTCATTCTGCTGTTTCCTGCCTTATAGTAGTTGTTCTAGTGAACAGTGACGAAGGAGGAGGAGGGAGGGGGACTGGCCTTCTTTACACACTGTCCATGTTACTGTCGGTGGGGCACTGACTTCCCCACCCCCTTGGTAGCTTTGTCCAACGATGGACGCCTGTTCAACAGTTGCCAGATGCATGTTCTCGCTAGAGCGAGTGGTCAATTCTTGCTGTTTAAACTGAACATGCCTCCCATATTTCTAAATGTGAAGGCAGTGCCAGAGACTGGGGGTTGGGAGAGAAGGTAAAACTCTCCCGAGCGCTATCACACAATGCTGCCAGCTCACAACACTGTGGGAGCAGCTGCCCTGAACTGCCCTCTTTGTTGCAAGTAAGCGGCGAGGGGGTGGGGGAGGATCCGGCGCTTCCGAGCAGCCAGGAAACTCTGTCTAAACCACACGTTTAGTTGAGTAAAGTAAAACACAAATCCACAATCATTTCCGCAATAAAGACCCAGACTCTTCTCAAAATGAGTAAAGCAGATCATTTTAAAGCACTCTTTGTTCCTGCCCCTGTATGATAATTGCAATGTATGAGAATGTTGTACGAATAGGTAATTAATAATTGAACTGGCCGAGTACACGGCCTGCAATGTGCTCGGCTATCAGAGATTGGCAGTCATTCCGCCATTGAGCAGTGACCTGCAATAACAGGCTTGCAGACTGTTACAAAATGGCTCTTTGCAGAATTTATAGACGTTGCTAACATTTTACAGACGCAGAGTTTTGTATCACAATCACATCGGCACCACACCTGACAAGGTAGAGGAACAACGTTGATTTATTTTCTACTATGAACAATCAAAAGAACATGCAACTTATTTTTAAAAAGCAGAAGCTACAATGCTGGAGCTTTGGATTGTAAATTTGCTGGCACAAACTCAAAGGCTAATTCCGACTATTATTTATTCTTGAGCTAATCTCTACAGGGGGTGAATCTGTAGTTATTATTGGATTATTCAAGTGGGGGGAAGTCTCCTGTATTGCTGAAGTGCATTTCCCAGGTGGTTGGTTAATATGTACCATTGACACAGGGGTTGCAGTCTTCCAACCCAGAGTGTAACAGAACAGTAAGACAACGTTATGATGAAAGGTCACAAACCTGAAACGTTAACTCTGTTTCTCTTTCCACAGATGCTGCCAGACCCGCTGAGTATTTCCAGCACTTACTGTTTTTATTTCAGATTTCCAGCAACCACAGTATGTTGCTTTTATTAAAGTAAGGCAACGTTGTCAGACAACATAGATGACAAGTTGCTGAAATTCTTTAAGAGCTTCTGAAACATATATTTCCTTTTATACTGCAATAATCACTACCCAGAATTGCATAGCATTTATTAACTTCGATGATATAACGCACTAATCTCACGCTGGAAGGTTAGTCATGTTCAAATGGTCACTGATACAAACTCCCACTGTGGCTATTGTCACACAGCAGATAGACTACATCACAGGCCCAGGAAGCATTGTCATAGGCATAAAAGCAAATTCCCAGATCTTTTATTTAAAAAGCTATTATAGTTCCCATTATGCAAAAATATTATTCACTATCATTAAAGTCACTCAAGCTTTTAAAACCATAGAAAAAGTACAGCACAGAAGGAGACCATTTAGCCCATCATGGCTGCGCCGGCCAAATAAACTATCCACCCAAACTAATCCCACCTTCCAACACCTGGACCATAACCCCGCAGGTTACAGCACCTCAGGTGCATGTCCAGGTACCTTCTAAAAGAATTGAGGGTTTCTGCCTCCACCACTGTTCTTGGCAGCAAATTCCAGACACCTACCACTCTCTGGGTGAAAAAGTTTCCCCTCATGTCCCCTCTCATCCTTCTACCAATCACCTTAAATCTGTGTCCCCCTGGTAACTGACCTCCCCTCCAGGGGAAACAAGTCTTTCCTGTCCACTATCTAGGCCTCTCATAATTTTGTACACCTCAATCAAGTTTTCTAACATCAACCTTTTCAAAAAGGAAACTAATTAAAAGTACATTTCAACACACCGGCAAAAACAAAGTTGCAAGATACACGCATGACAACCGAAAAATAATTGTAAAGGCAAACAAGCAACTTCAAAAAAAAGCTGCAGCAGTTCCCAAAAAGCTGACAACTCAGAAACAGTCTTGAATATAAGTCTGTGACATGAATGTAACAGACTAAGTGAAATTCCTTAATATAAAAGCAAAATACTGCAGATGCTGGAAATCCGAAATAAAACCAAAATGCTGGAAATACTCAGCAGGTCAAGTGGCATCTGTGGAAAGAGAAACAGAGTTAAAGTTTCAGGTCGATAATCTTTCATCAGAATTGGGAAAAGTTAGAAATGTAATAGGTTTTAAGCAGGTGAATTGGGGAAGGTGGATAAAGAACAAAAGGGAAGATCTATGCTAGGACGGAAGACGGGAGAGCTTAAATGCCAAAAGAGTTGGTGGTGCAGAGCCAAAGAGAGTTCTAATGGGACAAGTAACAAAACAAAAGATGTGTCTAGAGAAGGTATGAATGGCAGAATGATGAACAACTGCCATCCGAAAGCAAAAAAAACCAAAAAACAGTAAGACCGAAATTTGAAACAAATAGGAAACAAAATGGAGGCAGAGATTACTGTCTGAAATTGTTGAACTCAATATTGAGTCCAGAAGGCTGTAAAGAGCCTAATTAAAAGCTTGTGTTGAGCTTCATTGGGGCACTGCAGTAGACCGAGCACAGAGAAGTCAAGTGAGAGCAAGGTTGAGAATTAAAATTGCATGGCAGAGGAAGCTGGGGGTCAACATTTTCAAATTTCCTGGCCTTAACCATCTCTTGTTGGCCATGAACGTCCAATCTCTCTGCACCTCTATCCCTTCACCAGGATGGCATTAGCACTCTCCGCTTCTTCCTTGAACAGTGCCCAACCAGTCTCCATTCACCACCACCCTCCTCCACTTGACTGAACTTATTCTCACATTGAACAACTTCTCCTTTAACTCAACTCACTTCCTCCAAATAAATGCTATGGTTACCAGATGGGTCTTAGCTTTGCCTGCCTTTTTGTGGGACATGTGGAACATTCCTTGTTCCAGTTCTACTCGAGGCTCCCTCCCTCACCTCTTTGTCTTGTACATTGATGATTGTATCCATTTCCTGCTCTCGCCCTGAACTGTAAAACTTCATCAACTTTGCTTCCAATTTCCACACTTTTCTTACCTTCACATCATCCATCTGAAACTTTTCCCTTCCCTTCTTCAACTTCTCTGTCTCCATTTCTGTGAATAGGTTATCCCCGGGGCCAGACGGGATATACCCAAGGATATTACGGGAAGCGAGGGAAGAGATTGCTGCGCCTTTGGCGATGATCTTTGCGTCTTCACTGTCCACTGGAATAATACCAGATGATTGGAGGGTGGCAAATGTTGTTCCTTTGTTCAAGAAAGGGAATAGGGATAACCCTGGGAATTATAGACCAGTCAGTCTTACGTCGGTAGTGGGCAAATTATTGGAGAGGATTCTGAGAGACAGGATTTATGATTATTTGGAAAAGCATGGTTTGATTAGAGACAGTCAGCATGGCTTTGTGAGGGGCAGGTCATGCCTCACAAGCCTTATTGAATTCTTTGAAGATGTGACAAAACACATTGATGAAGGAGGAGCAGTGGATGTGGTGTATATGGATCTTAGCAAGACGTTTGATAAGGTTCCCCATGGTAGGCTCATTCAGAAAGTAAGGAGGCATGGGATTCAGGGAAAGTTGGCTGTCTGGATACAAAATTGGCTAGCCCATAGAAGTCAGAGGGTGGTAGTAGATGGAAAGTATTCAGCATGGAGCTCGGTGGCCAGTGGTGTTCCACAAGGATCTGTTCTGGGACCTCTGCTGTTTGTGATTTTTATAAATGACTTGGATGAGGAAGTGGAAGGCTGGGTTAGCAAGTTTGCCGATGACATGAAGGTTGCTGGAGTTGTGGATAGTGTGGAAGGCTGTTGTAGGTTGCAACGGGACATTGACAGGATGCAGAGCTGGGCTGAGAAGAGGCAGATGGAGTTCAACCTGGAAAAGTGCGACGTGATTCATTTTGGAAGGTCGAATTTGAATGCAGAATACAGGCTTAAAGACAGGATTCTTGGTAGTGTGGAGGAACAGAGGGATCTTGGGGTCCATGTCCATAGTTCGCTCAAAGTTGCCACCCATGTTGATAGGGTTGTTAAGAAGGCGTATGGTGTGTTGGCTTTCATTAACAGGGGGATTGAGTTTAAGAGCCGCGAGGTTATGCTGCCGCTCTATCAGGCCCTGGTTCGACCACACTTGGAATATTGTGTTCAGTTCTGGTCGCCTCATTATAGGAAGGATGTGGAAGCTTTAGAGAGGGTGCAGAGGAGATTTACCAGGATGCTGCCTGGACTGGAGGGCATGTCCTACGAAGAAAGGTTGAGGGAGCTAGGGCTTTTCTCATTGGAGCGAAGAAGGATGAGAGGTGACTTGATAGAGGGGTACAAGATGATGAGAGGCATAGATAGAGTGGATAGTCAGAGACTTTTTCCCAGGGTGGAAAGGGCTATCACCAGGGGGCATAATTTTAAGGTGATTGGAGGAAGGTTTCGGGGAGATGTCAGAGGTAGGTTCTTTACACAGAGAGTGGTGGGTGCGTGGAATGCGCTGCCAGCGGTGGTAGTAGAAGCAGATACATTAGGGGCATTTAAGCGACTCTTGGATAGGTACATGGATGATAGTAGAATGAAGGGTAGGTAGTTAGTTTGATCTTAGAGTAGGTTAAAGGTTCGGCACAACATCGTGGGCCGAAGGGCCTGTACTGTGCTGTACTGTTCTATGTTCTATATGTTCTATAAGCTCACTGACTCCCACAGCTACCCCGACTACACTTCATCACACCCTGCTTCCCGTAAAGACTCCATTCTATTCTCTCAGTTTCTTCCTCTCCGTCGCATCTGTCTTGATAATGTCACACCAGTGCTTCTGATATGTCTTCCGTTTTCTTCAACCGAAGATTCCCCCCACCCTACCATGATTGGCAGGGCCATCGACTGTGTCTGACCCATTTCCTGCACTTCCGCTGTCATCCCTTTCCGTCCCTCCCAAAGCCACAATAGGGTTCCCCTTGTGCTCACCTTCCACCCCACCAGCCTCCGTATTCAATGGATCATCCTCTGCCTTTCAGCTACCTCCAGCATGATGCCACCACCAAACATATCTTCTCCTCCCCTCCTCTTTCAGCATTTTGAAGGAACCATTCCTTTTGTGATACTCTGGTCCACTCCTCAATCACCCCAACACCCCATCCCCTTCCCACAGCACCTTTCCATGCAAGCGCTTGCCCTTTTACTTTCTCTCTCCTCACTGTTCAAATCTTCAAACACTCCTTCCAGGTGAAACGGTGATTTACGTACTTCTTTCAATTTAGTATACTGTATCCGCTGCTCACAGTGTGGTCTGCTCTACACTGGGGAGACCAAGCACAGATTGGGTGAATACTTTGTGGAACACTTCCATTCAATCTGCAAGCATAACCCCGAGCTGCCAGTGGCCTGCCATTTTATTTCTCCACCTTACTCTTACACTGACCTCTCTGTCCTCATCCACTGCAGTGTTCCAATGGAATTCAACGCAAGCTCGGGGAAAAGCACTTCATCTTTCAATTAGGCACTTTACAGCCTTCTGGACTCAACATTAAGTTCAACAATTTCAGACTGTAATCTCTGGCCCCATTTTGTTCCCTTGTCTTTACAAGTTTCCGTCTTAACTGTTGTTTTTCTCTTGTTTTTGCTTTCTAAGAGCAGCTGTTCCTCATTCTGCCAATCACACCTCCTCTAGGCACATCTTTTATTTCCTTACTTGTCCCATTTCCACTTCCTTTGGCTCTGCACCACTTACTCTTTTGTCATTTAATCTCTCCTGTCGCCCCCTACCACAGACCTTCCCTTTTTTTTCCCAGCCTTCCCCAATTCACCTGCTTAAAACCTATTACATTTCTAACATGTCCTCGTTCTGATGAAAGGTTATTGACCTGAAGCGTTAACTCTGTTTTTCTTTCCACAGATGCTACCTGACCTGCAAGTATTTCCAGCATTTTCTATTTTTATTTAAGTTAAATTCCTTCTTTGTTATGTGGAATTTGAGGATTCTTACCCAAGTTTTGGGATTGAATTCTACAATTTAGTTTATTTTTCTATGAGACCACATGGAATCATCTATGACAAAAACTTGTACTTATATATTGCTTTTAATATGCACAAATATACCAGCTTGTTATCTTTGAGAATTCCCTTTAGTCTTATTGGCTGATTTGAAAATGCTAGTTTCTAAGAAAACAAATAGTTTTACTGCTTCTTGTAACCTCAAAAATTCTGGTCCCTGGAAAGGATAGCAGAATCCTCCGTGATTCTGTTCTCATTAGAGATGCTCTTTTATATGCATTACAGAAATACCAAGAATACTTCATCAGTCAGTATGCTACATGTACTGATTACAGTCAACAAGCATAAAATGGGAATGGCAAGGCTTACGATTAGTCCAAAATGTCATCCTGTAGGTCAGCTTAAAATAAAATTGTGGGGAAGTTACTGGAATTTATTATCAGGGGCAGTGCGAGTACTGGAACAGGTTTTGGCTAATGAAAGAGAGCAAAGATATGTGAATGGTAGATCATGCCTGACTAATTTAGTTAAAGTTTTGAGGAGATCATTAGGGTGTGTCTATTGGATGTTGTCCATATCGACTTCCAGCAGGCGTTCGATTATTAGCAAAAATGAGTGTGTGTGGAACTTTAGGTAACCATGTGACACAGCTCCATAATTGGTTGGGTGGTATGAGAGTAGGGATAAAGGGTTTGTTCTCTGGTTGGTGGGAAGTGACAAAGTGCTATTCCCCAGGGATCTGTACTGGATCCTCAGCTTTTCATCATTTTTCAACGACTTGGATAAAAGAATAGAGAATTGCATATCCAAGTTTGCTAATGGAGGAGCATTGCTTAGTTGGTTTGAGTGTGCTAATAACAGCAAGGTTGTGGGTTCAATCACAGTACTGACCAACTACACTACCTGATGCTGTTTTGCCTGAAATGCAGCAATTCCTTTTCATTATGACTTAAACTTGAGGGTAGAGAAGACAATTTTGAGATTTGCAAATGACACGAAACTTGGAAGTGTAGTAAACACTGACGAAGTGAGTAATAGACTTCAAGAGGTCACAGAGGGGCTGCTGGAATAGATGGATAGACGGCAGATGAAATTCAACGCAGAAAAGTGTGTGGTGATACATTGTTGGTAGGAAGAATGAGGAGAGACAATATAAGCTAAATGGTACAATTTTCAAGGGGGTGCAAGCAGAAAGGTGGCAGGACAAGTTAATGAAGCAGTCAATAAAGCATATCGGATCCTGGGCTTTATAAATAGAGAACTAGAATACAAAAGGCAGGAAGTTGCTAAACATATATAAAACACTAGTTTGGCACTAGCTGTATTATTGTGTCCAAGTCTGGGCACCAGACATTAAGAAGACGTGAAGGCACTGGAGTGGGTATAGAGGAGATTTATTAGAATAGTTGCAGGGATGAGGGATGACAGTTATGTGGATAGAGTGGAGAAGCCGGGGTTGTTCTCTTTAAAGCAGAGAAGGCTAAGAGGAGATTTGATAGAGGTGTTTAAAATCATGAAAGGTTTAGATAGAATAAATAAAGAGAAACCGTTGCCAATTGGTTGATGCCTGAAGAGCACAGATTTTAATGTGGTTGGCAAAAGAACCAGAGGCAACATGAGGTAAAACCTTTCACAGAATCACAGAATAATACAGTGCAGAAGAGGCCCTTCGGCCCATCGGGTCTGCACCGATGCATTAAAACACCTGACCTGTCTACCTAATCCCATTTGCCAGCACTTGGCCCATTGCCTTTTTATGCAACGAATGGTTAGGATTTGAAATGCAATGCCTGATAGGGTAGTGGATACAAATTCAATAGCACCCTTCAAGAGGGAATTGAATAAATACTAAAAGGAGAAAAGATTGCAGGGATATGAGGAAAGAGCAGGGAGTGTGGGACTAACTAGATTGCTCTTCGAAAGAGCTGGCACAGACTCGATGTGCTGAACGGCCTCCATCTGTGCTGTACTATTCAATGATTCTATGGCACTGTGTTAGGAGGCAAAGAAAGTTGTGTGAGTCCAGACAAGAAGTTACAAAGAGACATAGATTAAGCAAATAGGAAAAAGTATGGCAGATGGAGCTCAATGTGGGAAATATTAGGTCATCCATTTTAGATCTGAGAAAGACAAATAGGAATATGTTCTTAATGATGAGGGACCAGACACTGTGGAGGAGCAGAAGGATTTAGGTGTCCATGTATGCATTCATTAAAAGCTAGTGCACAGGTACAAAAAGTAATCAAAAAGTGTAATGGAATGTTGGCTTTTACCTCAAGTGAGCTGGAATTCAAAAGTGAGGAAGTGAAGCTTCAGTTGTATGAAGCTTTGGTTTCAGTCTTAGCCACTGAACCTCAGGAAAGATATGTTAGCCTTGGAAGGGTTAAATTATGAGGACTGGTTGCAGAAACTTAGCATGTATTCCCTTGAGTTTAGAAAGTTCTTGGATTATCTAATGTTTATTATAAAAAAAGAATTTGATAGTGTAAACAACTTTCTGTGCTGGGAAAATTCAGAATATGAGACATAATCTTAAAATTAGATCTTGGCCATTCGAAAGTGAAATGCGGAAACGGTTTTTCACACATAGGGCAGTGGAAATGTGAAACTCACGCCTCAATACGCTAGGGATACTGGACTAATTTTTTAAAGACCAAGATAGATAGATCTTTGTTACATAAGAATATCAAGGGATAAGGAATGAGGGTAGGAAAATGGAGTTGAGGTACAGAGCAGCCATTCTTTAATTGAATAGTGGAACAAGCTCGAGGGACTGAAAAGCAAACTCCTGTTCCTATGTTCCTCAGGTATTTTAATGATGAAGCTGAACCCATTTAAATTAACAGAAAGAAATTTGAAACACACACATAAATGTTCTGAAGGTAGTATCCTGCAACATTTTTTCAAGGCCAAGATGTCGTTGGCCCTATTGCAAGTGTGTAACTAAAATGGAAAACACTCCCATCTAGTGTATGTAAAGGATTACTACATGGATTTCCTTTACAACGACTTACAGGAATTCTGTTCCCCAAATTATGTTCCAATTTTACAAATTATGAAATTCATTGATAGACTATTGGTAGTGGAATGCTTTGATGTGGCCTGTCGATAATAGAATGTCAATATAGGACTTGGACAGGTGAAGGCAAGCCACCAATGGCAGGGTGAAGGGAGGGGAGGATGCAAAAGAGGCCAGAGTTGGAGGAACATAGAGTCTGGGAGGGGTTATAGGGCTAGAGAGGTTTCAGAGATAGGGAGGGGTTAGGCCATAAGGGATTTAAACATGAAGATGAGAGTTTTAAATTGGAGGCCTTAGGGAAGCAGGTAGCAATGTAGGTCAGCTAGGACAGGGATGGTGGGTGAATATGACTTTGTGTAGGTTAGAATACGGACAGCAGAGTTTTCATTGAGTTGGAGTTTACAGAGGGTGGATGATTAAAATTAAATTAGATCAAACACTCAACAGCCTCATAATTCACTCAGGACTGAGGTAAAATATGACACTACCAATTAGACAGATGAGAAAAAAGACCTGTGAAAATCTTCAAAAACATCTCAATATAGATTTCATTTTTACTTTTATATATATTGTTACGACCAGGTGAGAGGGGTCTAGGGGTTCCTTCTCAGCCTTTGCTTGGTTTAACCGTAACAAGGTTTAATTTTAGAAACACCGTGTTTTTAGTTCCCCCTTAGTGAATCCTTGTTCACTGCTCCAAATGTAAGACAAAGAAATCAAACAGGTTTCCTTAGATTTAAACAAGAAAGGTGGAAGTTTATTAATCTTAAACACTAATCTGGTTACCGACTACAAATATGCGACGCAACCACGCTAGCATGCATACCAATAAACACACACGCAGATAGAAACAGAAAAAAGTAGAAAGAATAAAGGGGAAAAGTTTGAGGCAATATCTGTTAGTTACTTACTGTCCTTCGAGTTCAATGTGGAGTCTTTGGTTGCCGGTAAGTCCTGCTGTTTGTTGGGGCCCAGTTCACGCTTCAACTTGTTTCGATGTTGGAGTCTTTTCTCCCTTGAGGTTTACGTGTCTTCCATGGGTCCGGTGGCTTGGGAGAAAGCAAGAAAGAGACAGCCAGGAGAATGGCCTCCTTGCTCAGCTTCAGTTGCAAACTCTCCTGATCCTTTTTGTGTGGCCCAATTCAAAAAGCCCCAGGTTGCCCAGCAGGAGAGTCATATGACTAGGTCCATATTTGGAACAGTCTCTCCAGCAAGGTTTGCGAATTATATTGTCTTAGCAGGCCCTGGAATGTGCTTCCTTACACCTTCAATGTCTGGTGATCAAAATCCATTTGGGTTAATTGGATCAGGGAATAGTCCTTTGTCTCCACAAGCAGCATCTCTTAGTATGCAAATGCCCTTCCAGCCCAAATGTCTGGTGATCTCTTTAACAAGACATTTCTTCACTCCAGCAACAGTTTAAAATCAATGTTCATATGACAAAATTAATATGCCTCATTCTTGGCTGGTGGGGGTCTGCATGACACCTCCACACCCAGTGGAAGGAAATGTGATTTTTAAAAACAGCATTTCATTAAAAGGGACTAGAGAGAAGATAAGGACAGGAAGACACATATGCATCTATTTCATGCATTCAGAACCTTAACAATTGTTACAGCCTGTCTTTTCTGGGTTGCATTGCTGCTTTAAACGGCCCTTTTTGGCCTATGTGGTTTTTGGGGAAGTTTTTCCAGTTTGCACATTTCCATGACTGCCTAAGGTGTCTTTGTTGTTGTTGAGGTCTGCAGGGGGAGGGTTAGGTTTAATTAGCCCTAGATTGGAGTTCTGCTCAGTGGCGGTGGCAGTGGGCAGTTCCACTCTGAACTCTCTTTCAGTGCTTTGAAGAGTCATGCAAGGGCATTTCACCTCAGAGGATGGCTGGTTCCCTTTTTTCCTGACTGTGGGGGTAGATTCTTTGCTAATCTTCCCTTCGTCCTCTGGGACACTCCTGCTTGCAGGTATTTGTCCAGATTCTGCATCACTCCCCTGTGGCACTTCAACTAGATGAGGCATCACCCTCACGGTTTTGCTGCCCTCTTGAGGACTTTCTTTGTCTCTGCAGGTTCCTGTAAATGCTGTTAGCCACTCTGGTGGGGTGCTTCTACTGTCTGCATTTGCATAGGAGGATGGTGGGGGGCTAACTTTTCAAATATTTTGGGTTGGCTGACTGGACAGTAGGGCTTTTCATCCGGGATTCCTCCCAGATTTCCTTCAACCTGCCCTTTTAGTCTCTTTTCCCCCTTTCGTTTCTAACCTTTTGCCAGGCTTGTGCCTGCCTATTTCCTTTTGTTCTCAGCGGGGGTCCCTTACAGTTCACCAGCCCTCAGCTGGAGGGTCCTCCAAACACTGATACAAGACTTAGAGGTGCAGATTTCACTGTAGGTTGGGGTTTCCCCTCAACCTGGCACATATGGCAACTCCTACAGTACTCCACCACATCTTTGTGGAATTTTGGCCAGTAAAACTGCTGTCTTATGCAGGCTTTGGTTTTTCGTATACCAACATGTAAGCCACTGCAATCTCATGGGCCAGTCTTACTGTTTTCTCTCCGGTACCTCTGCGGCACCACTAACTGGTGAACCACTGTCCACTCTTTGTCCTCAGGTCTGTGAGGAGAACTCCATTTCCTCATCAGTCCCTCATTCTTTAAATAGTAGCAATCAGGGACTCCCGCTGCTTCAATTTCAGACTGGGCAGCCTGTGCTAATTCTGTCAATACTGGGTCAGCTCACTGAGCCTCAGCTAGGGAAAATTCACTTAATTCATTTCCTGGGTCTTCTAACTTTCCAAAGAAAGTCTCGGACAGACAGACCTCATGGTCATCTGCCTGCAGTGCCAATTCAGTCTCCTCTGGGGGAGCTGGTTTGATCATGGCCTCACTCATTACACATTCAGGGAAACTGCAGGGGACCGTCTGCTGTCACAGCCCTGTCTCTCTGACCTCCTGGGGTCTCTCCTTCTCTACTGAGGAAGCTACCACCTTCGGCCCCGCCAGATCATTACCTCGGAGAAAGTCAACTCTATCCACAGGCAAACTCGGTCCACAAGCAAACTGGTCCTGAAACTAGGTCGCACTCCAAGTGCACCCAGTGTAAAGGTACAGGCATACGCTACCCTCCAATACCATTCACCACCATTCTGGTGTTCACTGCACTCTCTAGGGGAAAGGTCATGCCTTTTCCTAGTAAAAGGGATCTAGTGGCCCCTGTGTCCCTGAGGATTACTATGGGCTTGCTTGCCCCACTCGAGGGGTATGGGGTTACTCTCTCTTCAGACACAAAACCCTGATAACCTTCGGGAATCTGATTAAATTTTCCTGCACTTGCAACCGTAAGCTTCCTGGGTTGCACTCTTATTTCAGTTAAAGCCACAGCTTTTTCTGCTGTGCTTTCCATCAGGGTCCTGTCTTCACTGAGCGGGTGTGCACTGATTAACCCTACAGGTTTTCTCTTTAGTTTCCAGCAGTCAGCTCTTAAATGCCCTGCTTTATTACAATGGAAGTGCACAGGTCTCCGGGTCTCACTCCTACTCACAGCACCTTCCTTTTTGACTGGAGGATGGCCCCCTATGTCTCCTGCTTTTCTTTCCCTCCCAGGACTGCCTGGGCTTCTATTACCTTCCCACCCTCTGTCCTTTCAGCTTTGTGGCGGTGATTAGGAAAGGTTCTCCCCTGCGAAACCGACTTATTAATAAGAGCAAACTCATCGGCCAGGACTGCTGCCTGCCGTGCTCTATGAGCCTTCTGTTCCTCTGCATGTGTCTTTATTGAGAGTGGGAGAGAGTTGTTAAATTCCTCTAGCAAAATTACTTCCCTGAGATTTTAATAGCTGAGCTGTACTTTAAGAGCCCTCAGCCACTGGTCAAAAGCCAGCTGCTTATTTCTCTCAAACTCCAGGTAAGTTTGATTAGCTTGTTTCTTGAGGGTTCTAAACTTTTGGCGATAGGCTTCCGGTACTAATTCATATGCCCCGAGGAAAGCATTTTTTGTCAGTTCATAATTTGATGAACTCTCATCTGGCAACATGGAATATACCTCATGGGCTTTTCCTACTAGTTTACTCTGTAACAGCAGAGTCCAAGCCTCAGCTGGCCACTTTAACTGCCTTGCCAGTTTTTCAAAAGACACAAAAAACACTTCCACGTCTCCTTCGTTGAATTTTGGGATCAATTGGGAAAGTTTTAACAATTTAACAATACCCAGCCCTGAATTACACTCCTCCAATTTGGGCATGCTTTCACTGGGGTTACTCTGTCACCTCTTAGATAACTCAAGCCGCTTTAGCTCTCTTCGCATTCCTTCCGGGAAGTTCTTTCTCTTTCTCTTTCCTCCCTCTCTTTGTCTTCACATTCCTTCTGGAAGGCTCTTTCTTTCTCTCTCTTTTTCCTGTCTCTCGCTCTCTCTTTCTCTTTCCCTGTCTTCTAATTCCAGTTTTCTTTGTTCCAATTGTAGCAATACCCTGTCGGGGTCTACTTCTAACCCTGCTTCTGCTTCTTCAGATTCAAGGGAAAACTGGTTGGCCACTAGTCTTAGGAGTTCAGACATCCTAACCTTGCCAAGTACAGTGATCCCACACTGCTCAGCCATTTTCCTCAACTCCTCCATAGACAGTGCTTTTAACTTATCCCAAGTTACTTCACCCTGGCTTGGGGAGTTACTAGCTTCGGTCACAGACATGTTAGTATTCTAGCACACACAACCACAAGAAAACCTGTATTGAAATCTTTTTCCTTTTTTGATTGGGAACAATTTGGCTTCCCACTTCCAATTTCCTTGTTTGTCTATGGATCAAAACCAGGACGCTAGCCCCCAAATTTCTGTTACAACAAGGTGAGAAGGGGTCTAGAGGTTCCCTCTCAGCTTTTGCCTGGTTTAACCATAACAGGGTTTAATTTTAGAAACACCATGTTTTTAGCTTGCCCTCAGTGAATCCTTGTTCACTGCTCCAATTATAAGGCAAAGAAATCAGACAGGTTTCCTTAGATTTAAACAACAAAGGTGGGAGTTTATTAATCTTAAACTCTAATCCAGTTACCGACTACAAATATGCGATGTGACCACGCTGGCATGCATACGCAATAAACACACATGCAGATAGAAACAGAAAGAAGTAGAAAGAATAAAGGGGAAAAATTTGAGGCAATATCTGTTAGTTATTTACTATCCTTCGAGTTCAATGTGGAGTCTTTGGTTGCCGGTAAGTCCTGCTGTTTGTTGGGGCCCAGTTCACGCTTCAACTTGTTTCGAGGTAGGAGTCATTTTTCTTTTGAGGTTTACGTGTCTTCCATGGGTCTGGTGGCTTGGGAGAAAGCGAGAGAGAGACAGCCAGGAAAGCGGCTTCCTTGTTCCAGCTTCAGTTGCAAATTCTCCTGATCTTTTCTGTGTGACACAATTCAAAAAACCCCAGGTTGCCCCGCAGGATAGTCATGTGACTAGCTCCTTATTTGGAACAGTCTCGCCTGTGCACTTTGTGGATTGTATTGTCTTAGCAGACCCTGGAATGTGCTTCCTTACACCTTCAATGTCTGGTGATCAAAATCCATTTGGGTTAATTTAACAGGGAATAGTCCTTTGTCTCTACAAGCAATGCCTCTTAGTATGCAAATATCCTTACAGCCCAAATGTCTGGTGATCTCTTTAACAAGTCATTTCTTCACTCCAGCAACAGTTTAAAATCAATATTCATATGACAAATTTAATGTGTCTCATTCTTGGCAGGTGGGGATCTGCATGACAGTATGTTCATGTGATGCAGTAAAATAGAACAGTACTAACCAGTTTGGAGTAAAATATAATACTTTTTCAGCATTACACTGGTTTACATATTGCTGCAGTTATACATTTTGTGTCAACTGCTTTTGCAGGCAGCATCAGCTGAGGAGTGCTATATGGGGGCTACCTTACATGGCTTGGAAGTGTCATTGGGTAGGGTCCCTATTCTGTTGATGCCTTAATTAGGAGGTGATAATCCCCCAATTTCTGAGTTGCAGAATTCTTGCTGCTAATTCCAAGAATGTACAATTACCTTGCTCCAGCAAAGCTGCATCATCACAGATACAAGTGCCAACTCAGTTCAATAGCCTCCTATTTTCTCGGTCAGAAGATTGTGGATTTGAGTTCAGAATCCAAACTGACACTTCAGTGCATTATTCAGGGCCTGCTGCATTGTCAGTGGCAGTGTTTTTAGTATGAGCCTAATGTTCTATTGGCTGTGGCGAATGTCATGCAGCTGATTTTCAGTTTTGGTCAAGGTAGAAAACTGGCAATAGCAAATCGGCCAACCGTTATACACTCCGCCCGAGTTTCCTTTTCATTGAAGTCCTGGCCAGCCAACCAAAACCACCAAAAACAGAATAATTGGTCACTCAGCTCATTGCTGTGTGCAAGATATTGATGGGGGTAGAACCTTTGCTGTATTTGTCTTTGCAACAAAACTAACTGGAAATAATTAATTGCACAAACTGTTTTGAGATGTTCTGCTATGTATAATGCAATTTTTATTTGTTACTCTTTTGGGCCTCCTTATCTCGAGAGACAATGGATACGCGCCTGGAGGTGGTCAGTGGTTTGTGAAGCAGCGCCTGGAGTGGCTATAAAGGCCAATTCTGGAGTGACAGGCTCTTCCACAGGTGCTGCAGAGAAATTTGTTTGTTGGGGCTGTTGCACAGTTGGCTCTCCCCTTGCGCCTCTGTCTTTTTTCCTGCCAACTACTAAGTCTCTTCGACTCGCCACAATTTAGCCCTGTCTTTATGGCTGCCCGCCAGCTCTGGCGAATGCTGGCAACTGACTCCCACGACTTGTGATCAATGTCACACGATTTCATGTCGCGTTTGCAGACGTCTTTATAACGGAGACATGGACGGCCGGTGGGTCTGATACCAGTGGCGAGCTCGCTGTACAATGTGTCTTTGGGGATCCTGCCATCTTCCATGCGGCTCACATGGCCAAGCCATCTCATTAGTAATTTGTTACTAATTTCTGATTAAGCACCTGTGAAGAATCTGCTAGTTCAAGTGAGTAATACATGACTTCCACCTGAGGCATTGAAAGCTTTTCACCTCCTCAACCAACTCTATAACACATCCGCACAGAAAGAAGGGCAGGAAGGTACATTTGAAAAACAGTACTTCAAATGGAAGAAAATTTAGGACATTGAAGTTACTAAGTTAAAGTTAGTGCTTCATTTAAAGTTTTTATAATGTGCCTAATTTTGCTGTGGCAGGGCACCTTGTGCCATCTGTGTTAGACTTATCCTTGCACTTTGAGGTTTTAACATTTTTGCATTGCAAGTTGCTGAAAGTGTGAGCTGATAACTTTGCAGCAAGGGAAACAGGGCATCTAAGACCTGACTGAACAGGGCAAGTAACTGTGTATCTACTTCATCAGATTGAAGGATTGTGAAATTAACAGCGCAATGACTGAGAAGAAAGTGTAAATTACAGCGGGTGAATTCAATATATCAGATACAGAAAGAAAAGTAAAGAGAGGGAAAGAAAGATTGGATTAAGAGCAATAGAGAAAAAGAGACAGAAAGGCAAAGTAAAATAAAAGTTTTAATTTTAAGATTGACATTTTTAAAACCTCCAACAACAATTAAAGCCTGAATGAATGAGTCTCCACAACTGCAATAGTTAATTTTCAGTGCCAAAAAGGTTGACTGGCAGCAATAAAACTTATCACATTGTTAAAAGGATATTTGGACCTGAATGAGTCGACTGTGTCAATTCAGTTTGTATCTACTGTGCAAATACAGTAAGATCATGCCATTCAATATATTGCAAAGACGAGGCAGATGGCGGGATACTTGTTTTTCATGAAGCTAACTGTGGAGCGGCGCAATTTGGGCAGCAATGTTTGGAGCTTTGAGTTTAATCGCACATTTGCCTCTTGCCTGAAGTTCCTTTACATTTGCCCATAGATAATGGCGAATGCCAGTAGCCTCACTGTTATTTTAACAGCAAAGTCAGGGCCAACGTTCTAATTTTTTCCTAATATTTATAGTTTAAATTTTACAAGGCTGGAAATGGAAAAATATCTTTTGTGCTAAATATTGCCATTTAAATTTTTTTCTTAAAAGTACAAAACAAATCTGACATAATGGTTGGAGAAAAAATTATTTTTGCATCTTTGTAATTTGTTATTGTGTTGCAATCCATTAATTGAGTCTCCGTAGCAAAATTCCAGAGTGGTATGCTCCTCGGTATTGACTGGCAATGCAACACTGCATTGCAAACCATATGATAAATATGAAAGAATTCACATTCACTCACAGTGACAGGAGTAATAGCAGCGCAGAGAGAGGGGTTTCCTCAACATGGAGGAGCAGATATTATTGGAAAAGTATCTGATGATCAACAACATTCCTTTAAAAATTTTGAACAGTTTTAGGATATCTAAGCCTATTTTGGACCATGTGATGAGTATGAATCCAGGAGGTCCTCTCACTTGTCCGTGTCCCCTACCCCCTTATGTACTATGTAATTAATTATTAGACATTAATGGACACAACATTTTTAATAGCATCATACTCTTCCCTAAAGTGCAAGACAGCACCATCTGGAAGATAAAGAACATCACTGTGTTACTGAGAGGTTGCATCCGAAAGTAATCAGATTAGGGCCTTGGTAAAGTGCCATATTTAAAAATTTATAGAGTACTTATATAATTCTGATCCATGCAGGGGCAGCTGTTTATGACATGAAAAGGTACTAATTTTAAAAGAGCTGGGCATACCTACCACAGATTTATAAGAACCCGTACTGAAGGGTGTGATTTTTGAAAATCGCTGTGTACTAAGTGAAGAACAGAACCATACAGATTGGTAACATTCACAAGTCATAATTTCCTTTCTGCCACAAAGATTTTATGAAAAGTTTTGAAAACATAGTATTTCATTTACTGCTCAACATCTACAATATTAATTAAACATTGGTAGAATAAAGGCTAACCTTACAGTATTTGATCTAGGCTCCATTATTTTTCCTTTCATTTAGTCACCAACATAACCCCATTGAAATTGTTGCCTTGGGATTCTTCCCTTGGACATGAGGCAAAAACAGGAATTATATGGCCTTCGCTTTTTTTCCCTCAAGTCCAAGGGATATTGACATGCACATATTTGGCAGTCATCCATCACAAGATCTGGCTGGACCACATCAAATTCTATTGGGCCTCACTCTTCTCCATCAAAACCGTCCACCAAAACAGGATCAGCCTGGAGAGCAAAAATAACCCTGACTTCTGTTCTCCACTATCAGTCATCTCATTAAATCCCTCTCCCTGCTCGCTCTACCCTCACCATCAACAAGAAGTATGAGGAACTCATGGACTTACTTGTCACTAAGGTAAAGATCATCTGCGCAGTTGTCTCTTCTGCTCCCCCTACTCCCTCCTTCCCTTGCCCCACAAATTCAAAACTTCCCCAGACACACCCTGCCCCACACTGTAAACGCATTGCTTTCTTGTTTCCTTTCCATCTCGCCTGATGCTCTCTCCAAGCTCATCTTGTCCATGAGACCTGTCTAAAATTTAGTTTATGTTTATAAGACAGAAAGATTAAGCCTCACTCTGATTAAATGAGACTTGACAAATTATAGTCTTGGGACAAATTTAAGTTTCCTCATTCAATTCAGAAAAAAATATCATGAGAGCCATTCTAATTGGTAGTGGGCTATCTGGCAGCATGCTCAGCTTTTAATCCCTTCTGTGCATGTTATAATGGGATGTCACTATTTTGTCCATCCACCCTCTGCAGTTTGTTCACCTCATTTTTGATAAGTGTGTCTCAGGTACAGCATTGTTGCACTGTGTTCTTTTTAGGTGTAACAGCTCTTTAGCTCTTTTCGCCAGATACCTATCCCCACAGTCCAGGGCATCCTTTTTTGCATATCTTGTTAAGCTGTATGACACACATTTCCATTTTTGGAACATTCCAGCTGTTTATTCTAGTGCACCTTCTCTCATGTCCCCAGGGCAAGCTCCAATTTGTGCATCTCTTCATCTATTTCTGGAGAAGTATTGATGTATTTTTTTCTTGTCCCTATAAACAACACAAAAAGAAAAACAAACTAGCTGACCCTACCAGTGCATTTGAGAGCTCCACAGCCTCTCAGGCGACAGTAACAGGAATCCACGGGGAGGCAAACAAATTTAGACTTCAAGAGGACCAGAGGAACCATTTAACTAATGCCCCTGGTCCCATGGTGGATTATAGTTTGAATAATGTATTTTGTGTGTTGTCGCAGGTCAAGAGATTGGATAGGCTGGGTCTGTTTTCCCTGGAGCAAAGGAGGCTGAGAGGCGACATGATAGAGGTATATAAAATTATGGGAGGCATAGATAGGGTAGATAGCCAGAGTCTGTTTCCCATGGTAGGGGTGACTAAAACTAGAGGGCATAGATTTAAGGTGAGAGGGAGGAGGTTTAAAGGGGATCAAAGGGGTAAATTGTTCACACAAAGAATAGCGGGTATCTGGAATGAGCTGCCTGAGGAGGTGGTGGAGGCAGGAACAGTAGTGACATTTAAGAGGCATCTGGACAGGTACTTGAATGAGCAAGGCATAAGAGGGATATGGAATTAATGCAGGCAGATGGGATTAGTATAGATAGGCATTATGGTCGGC
The DNA here is from genome assembly GCF_036365525.1 of Heterodontus francisci. Lineage (NCBI taxonomy): Eukaryota > Metazoa > Chordata > Chondrichthyes > Heterodontiformes > Heterodontidae > Heterodontus > Heterodontus francisci. The sequence goes on from NC_090384.1 coordinate 68,081,422, forward strand.
ATGGATGCGGTGGGCCGAAGGGCCTGTTTCCACGCTGTACGACTCTATGACTCTAAAAGTGAATTTCATAGTCATTAAGGTGAGGGACAACAGTGTGGAGAATTAGATACCTTTCCAAATTTTGCAATTGGCTTCAGCATCCAATGTCACTGTGTCTAGTATGGCAAAGGTCTGATGTGCAGTAAAGCTTCCCTAACAAAAGGCCTTAACTTGAATCTTAGGAGAGAGTATCCCTGGGAGAGTACATCCTTTTGTCCCCAAGCTATTTTTGTGGACTCTCTAAATGAGACTGTCAATTTAGTGACATTTTTGTGCCCATTAAGCCTGGATTGAGACATCCAAACTAAGTTCACATGGGACCCAGATTGCACTGTGGTGAAATTTCTTTTTGTTTTCCACTGACGCAAAGCAGACAGCACAAGCAACAGAAACAGAATGCAAATGATACTGTAGCATAGCTTTCATCTGTAACAAATATCAGAACCATTGGGCTGAATTTTATTCTCCCACTGCCGCTGTCAGCAGCGGACAGAAAAAATGGCGTCTCGCATATGCGGCCGCGATCTAGCACACGGCGGCTCATCTATATACTCCGGGCAGACCGTCCCCCCCAATCAATGTGGTGGGGGCGGGCTCTGCAACACCGGCAACGGCGTCAGCTGCCTCTATGCAGACACTGGCGCCATTTTTAAAGGGCTGCCAGACCTGCACTGTTGAAGCCTCTACCCCCCCCCCCCCCCCCAAAAAAACACTGAATTGATTTTTGGCCCATTACCCTCCCCAATGCAAATGATACTATTGCCCTGTTCCCCACCAAAAAACACTTGTATTTAATATATGACCTTTCTCCCCCACAACTGCACAAAGTGCAGAGGTTACCTTTTCCGCTTCCCCTACACTACATACACAGATTTGACTCCCCACCCTCCCCCCCCCCCCCACAACACGGAAAATCCCAAGTTCACCCCTTCCTCAGATTGCAGTGAAAGATATGTTAATATTTTCAATATTTAAATTTGGATCCCATCGCTGAGCAGTGTGGGGGGGGGCACTACGGAGCCTTGCCACTGCCAGAAAGATTGGGCCTGGCAATCCTAGCGTCAGGCTCCATGGCAGGCTGCTGGGAGCTCAACAAAATGTTTTAAGTTTTGTAGAGGAAAGGGGTGACTGTGAAAGATTACAGACTGATATCCCTATTTCAAACTAATAAATCCATATAAAATAATACATTCCATCGTTTTTACTTGACAATGTCATTTGTATTGTTATTTCTCACTTTGGTATGCTATATTTTCAAATATATTAAACCTTTATTGTCCTCTCATTGCACACATTAATGTAAGTGCAGAGTTCCCAAGTTTTTAAAAATGAATTTGCGTGAGGTTCTTGAGACGTCACCTTCATTCTCACCCACAATATTTTTTGGAAGTTTCCCACCTGCTCTCTTTGAATGCACGGATTCATTGTTGGATTCCCTGCAATACATCACCCAAGTAGTTTTTATGTGTGAACCAAGATGAACCGTGTCAGTAGACAAATCAACTATTGTAAGCGCTGCACAGAACTCAATCTTGTATGTGCCCAACACCAATATGGGCACATCCCTGAATAACATTTAGTCAGGAACCCGAGCTGATTGTTTATTTTGCTTCAGAGCTAAGAGATGCAGCGGCCAAATGTACCACTGAACCTCTACCACCACTGCAGCTGAGATCAGCTAACTCAACACAAACTGGGGAAATAACCTGGGAGCTATCTGTTCACTATCACACTCTGTGCTGTACTTGGCAACTGAGCCATCAGCCTAGTAATATCATTGGTTACACACTTTGAGAGTGTTCGAGCAGTGAAATTGCTGAAGTTTGTGCATTGTTTTGTGTTTGTGGCAGAAAATACTGTACAATGTAAAAATAAAAAGGTAAATGCTTATAACAAAGTGTATGCAAATTCACAAACATCATAAATAGTGGAATGGAGGATAAGGTTGCAAGAACAGCAAAAAGATAGTGAGATCAACCCAGCAGTCTGTGAGATTTGGCAGTGTTTGCAGATCACTCTCTACAGAACCAAGCTTCACTGCAAAAAGTGATTTATTGTGCAATGATGTTACTGTAAGTTGGTTCTTCTGAATATCTCTCAGAAGAAAAGTATATCATATTGGAGTGAAGCCATGTTATCACATTGGACCAGAATTTGCTGACAAAATGGCATGAGGTTAATGCACATGTCATTATTAGTATGCAAAAAATCCAGCAACTTGTGGCGGGGAAGAGATACGCCATAAGCTGAAAATCACCACAAATTGCTGGTTAATTGGTGCTGCTCCGTCTTTAGCCTCACAAAAATGGAAGCTTGCTGTCAATCTCCTGTTGAGCTTCAAGAAATTGCTGCATAAAATTAGGGCTGGTATTTCACTATGCAAGGATCCTTTTAATGATAAGATTTATGTTCCTGCAATGCCACTCAACCTCTCTGTCCCAGAAAGGGAACAATTGAAACTGTGGAGTCTCACTCCTATAAATTAATCCTCGAGGTTTTCAAAATGTTTAATTTTTTCTTACTTTTCTTTTCTTTCTCTCTCTTTATTCCTCTTTCTGCATCTAATTTGACTCTAGCTCACGCTTCTTTATGCTTAAATTTAATTGGGTTAAGAAGATTGGCTGTTGGTCCCATCGTTCACCGAGATGTTCTGCTGACTTTGTCATGCTGTTATCGCACTTCCAGCAATTTGTGGCGCAAAAATAATTGGAGCTGAAAGGTGAGGCAAGCAGCATGAGATGCCCTGCTGCAGCAAATTCTGGGACATTATCTGTGTTGATTTTGCAGCTAGCAAATAAAATGTCACTCATAAGAATTAGTACTGTTTTAAACTGTTATTTTGGTTGTATTGTATTCTTACAAATATCTGCAAGTCACTGGTTCTGACGGAAGGTCATCGACCTGAAACATTAACTCTGTTTCTCTCTCCACAGATGCTGCCAGACCTGCTGAGTATTTCCAGCATTTTCTATTTTTATTTCTGGAAGTCACTGCTGTCTTTACCCAAACATTCCAAAGCCCGAATTTGGGTTTTACCCAAATATGTTATTTGTATGGCAGTGCTTTATGGGCCACGGGCCACTAAAGAGGCAATGGACGCCTGTCAAGTAATGCAGAAAACAGATGGCCAAAGCAGCTATGGTACACTAGGAGATGCAAATAGCTTGGCTGGCAATTTCACTGGACTGTGAAAATAATGGAAATTCAAGTCAGAGTATTCGAACATGCATCAACTCTATCCAGCGAAACCACCATTGCCGAAACACCCCAGGAGAAACCTCTTAGAGGTAAGCATATTTAACTGGCATTAATTTAATATAGCTGACTTTTGTAAGAGATTGTATTTCATCTATTTTCACTAAAGGTCTGAACTTGGACTCATCAAATGTGACATATTTAATTCCTACAGCTTTTTTAGCTAGCTATTTGGCTTAAAAACTGTAAATTGGATCTTGTGATTCGATTTCATAAATGTAAAAATACATAATTTGGTGTTTTCAACTCAAACCTATGATTGACTAAATGTTGTTCTTCAAACTTGATTCAGAACAGTTGTGAAAATACTGGAGACACATTAATAGTTGTTGAGTTATCAATCAGCCAGTGCCAGTGGAGGCTTTTCCGCTACAGCTCAGCTATATGTTTTTCTAGCTGACCCAGCAACTTGTAAAAACTGCAATAACCATAAAGAAAGTAGCTCAAGCGATGATTGAATAGGGATGACGGATTCTATTCATGCTATTATTACTTAAATATACAAGCTAACTCCCAGTTAACAGGCATGGATTGTAGAATCTCTTGGTGTTCAATGTTCTTTATTTTACGATTTAGAATCAATCTTCTGATTCCATTTTATATGTAATATCCTTTTGCGTTTTACAGACATTTGTGAATATTTCAACTGAATTCAGTTTATGCTTTTTGCAGAATTATACATTTTGCTAAAAATAGAATTGAATTGGCTTGAAAAGAGGGAGTGCACACTATGCTCTAGGCATCTGCTGCCACACTTCTGCTATCTACACGAGATAATTAATGGTGATGGTAAGACAGATCCCAGAGGGTGTGCTTAGATTAAGAGTGGATGCCACTTTGACACAGGCTGTCGTAAGGACTGTAACATAGAGAGCCAATGATCATCCTCTTTGGATTTCTTCCTTCCCACATATGCACGACCTAAAAGATGCCTTGCACTGTCCTTAGAGAGTGAAGTTTCATACACAGAGGTTATAACCATGGACTGATTAATAACAGAATCTGACACAGTGAACAAAATAACTTCATTAAACACAGTAATTTCAGACTTCGGCTTTGTTGGTGTTTTCTGGTGCTTCACTTTGTGTTGATTGACATAGAAATCTACTCTTGTGTAAATACCTGAAAGGAAAAGGAGCAAAGTCAGACTGAATTAGCTGGAATTACGCCAGGCAACAGCAAACCCTATAGGACACTACCACAGCCTCACCACTGGTGGAGATTTAGTAAGTATATTCTAAGTTGATATTTCACAATATTCAGTAGGCCAGCAATATTGTTCAGCAATACATTTTTTAACTTTATAGAAATGCTTCAGGTAGAATGATTTGCAATTTAAGAGCAGATTCAGTTCAAGTATAGTCTATCAATCACTCAGGCTAATTTACTTGGTCAAAGAGGTAGGTTTTAAGGTGTGTCTTAAAGGAAGAAAGGAGGACCGATGGAGAGGGGTAGGAAGGGAATTTCACACCATAGGGCACAGAAAGCTGAAGGCACTTCCCCCAATGGTATGAGACCAGAACTGGAGGAACAATTAGTGGCCAGAGGGCATGCTGGAGGACCAGTAGGATTCCCCCTCTCAGCTTTAAAAAATTGGAAATAAAAATGGCTAGAGCTTTCGGCCCACCATTGTGGGGGGGAAACGGGTCCACAGTTCGGCCTGCGGCTTTGTTGGTGAATAGGCCGGCAGGGGGTGGGTGCCTCAGAGTCTCCCTGGATTTCTGGCTCCCGGGTCTGTTGCTCTGTTGTTCATTCCTGGCCTCATATCGGGGCAAAAATCCTGCCTCTGCAAGAACAAACCAAAGCACACCAAACACAGGTGCACAGGCACGCATACAGAAATGATAATGGATATACACACAAAAACAAACCCAGACATTGATAAACATGTTGGAGACACCCAGATGCCCACACATGCACAGATGCATGCATATGCACAAACAGTCACATAAATAAAGAATATATCCAGATATACAAGCCATCACATGGTTATAAACATGCACATAGAGAGATAGATACGGAAACATACATAACTCCATTTTCACACTTGCTGATACAAGCATAAATACACACACAAACTTATCAAGACACAAATATACATAGATGTCTTATAGATAGAGGCATGCTGTACTAATGTGTTCTTTCAGTAACACTCAAACACAATTCTGTATATGACTTTAATCTTTTTGCCTTTCATATTATATAGATTCCTCCACACTGCTGTAAATGCCTTAACCTTCAGGTCTTATTTCATATATGGGGACTTTGTGTAACTGAACATTGGCCCCCTCACATATGGGGGGAATCTTACGCTGGTGACAGGGGTCTCGATGTTGGGGGAAGCACTACGTTGCCTCTTCTCCAGAAGGCCCGTTGAATTTAATGCCAATCTGGCACCTAAATGGCCTTCCATAGGATTTAGGATCCTGTTGCCCCAGGCGATGACTGCTGCAGTAGCTGCAGCTACCAGACACCGAGGAGTGGCGCTGGAACCGGGCTTAAGGTAGGTCAGGGCAGGCGGGGTCTTGCAGGGTAGGGGTCATGGGGGTGGGGGAGGGGGGTCAGCCACTAAGTGTCTTTGAACGAGGGACCCCCCCCCCCCCACCCCTTTCACCACCCCACCTCCCCGGAGCCAAGAAGCAGCCCGTAGGTTTTTCATGCCATACTTCCCTTGCGCCGGCGCGACCTCCCGCTGCACAGGTATTTGCGGCTGCGGTGGGTTAATTACCCAGTTAAGGGCCTCAATTAGCAGCGGGGCAGGAGACCATTCACAGGCCTTCCTGCTCCAGACTAAATTTCAGTGGAGGCGGGGTGGTGGTGGGGTGCCCCCCTGCCATTATCCCACCCGATTTTACGCTCTCCCTGCCTCCAAACCTGCCGTGGGGGAGAACATAAAATTCCATCCATAGTGCAACTAGGTAGAATGGTTCATTTAAAAAAAAAATAGCTATTTATTATGTGCCTCTGGTTAATATTTAGTCTGGGAACATTTAAAAAAAGTCCTATGCATTACTTTAAAAGGAGCTAAATAAAATAAATCTTCAAAATAAAATGTTTCTAGCTAAAGATCTAAGTTGCTTATAAATGTTTTCACAGACAATTATTTGTACTTTTTCGTAAATGGGCAGAGAACAAATAAATAAAAACAGAAAGTGCTGGAAATACTCAGCAGGTCTGGCAGCCTCTGTGGAGAGAGAAACAGAGTTAACGTTTCAGGTCTGTGACCTTTCCTGTATCTCCACAGAGGCTGCCAGATCGGCTGCGTATTTCCAGCACTTTCTGTTTTTATTTCAGATTTCCAGCATCCACAGTATTTCGCTTTTATTTTAGAGGAAAAATAAAGTTCAGAATATAACGGGTTAAAACTCAGGAAAGGGAGCACATCATGTGATAGTGTTTGTACTGAATGATGTCAGATACCTGTTGTGTACTGAGTAACATGTAGAATCATATATAATTAACTAAGGAAGAGCAATGATCCTGTGACAGTTAAAGTATGCTGAATAAGCACAATTAACCACTCACTCTACAAATAAGTAATCTAATGTTCCTTTTATTGTCATTCTGGGATTTTGACTAACTGGTTCGGAGAAGGTTTTATTCTAGTTTCTGAAAACACATCCTAAAATAGAATGAGAAGTCACACAAGTGCCTTACACCTTAATCACGTCTATTTTCTGAGATTTGCCTTCTTTAAACAAGGGAGGAGAGGGAAACAGAAATGCACTTTCAGTCATAATCTGATTATCAGTCTGAACATAGATGTCTCAGTTAAATTGAAATTCCAAGGCTTTTTATACATATATAAAGAGCAAGAGGGTAACCAGGGAAAGGGTCGGCCCACTCAAGGACAGAGATAGGAATCTATGCGTGGAGCCAGAGGAAATGGGCAAGGTGCTAAATGAGTACTTTGCATCAGTATTCACCAAGGAGAAGGACTTGGTGGATGATGAGCCTAGGGAAGGGAGTGCAGATAGTCTCAGTCATCTCATTATCAAAAAGGAGGAGGTGTTGGGTGTCTTGCAAAGCATTAAGGTAGATAAGTCCCCAGGGCCTGATGGGATCTACCCTAGAATACTGAGGGAGGCAAGGGAAGAAATTGCTGGGGCAATTACACAGAGGGTGGTGAGTGCCTGGAACTTGCTGCCAGGGGAGGTGGTGGAAGCAGATACGATAGCGACGTTTAAGAGACATCTTGACAAATACATGAATAGGAAGTGAATAGAGGGATATGGGCCCCGGAAGTGCAGAAGGTGTTAGTTTCGGCAGGCATCAAGATCAGCGCAGGCTTGGAGGGCCGAATGGCCTGTTCCTGTGCTGTACTGTTCTTTGTTCTTTGTTCTTTGAAATGGGAGGTAATGATATTAGGGTATTTATTAGACTTTAGCCAGAGTTATCTGTGATTTGTTCTTGTTTCCTTCCCTAGCTAAATCTCAATTGTAATCAAAAGTAACTTGTATATCTTACAATGTTTGGGTACTACTCCCAAACACTTTGGGATGTATCGGGGATGCCTAACAGAATGTATCGGGGATGCTCAACAGCTGCATGGAGCGGAAAATGATTCTGCAGTGGGACTAGTGTGCAGTGCCAGAAGAGACAGCAAGGGGTCACTACCTTGGCCTTATTTCACGTGGCCCCATGGAGCAGAGATAAGAGAGGCAGATAGACAGAAAATCTTCTGAGAACCTGGGCTTCACCTCCCCGCCAGCTTTTGCAAGCGGCAGGCAGCGAGGGGCTGCCAGCAGTGGTCCTGGGGGTGGGGAGGTGGTAGGAAATCCAGATCACTGCTGTCCTCCTGCCCCATTTTCTGGCTGTTTCCATCACTATCCTGCTAGATCAGGAGCAGGAGAGCAGAGGAAAGTCCAGTCCTCTATCTGCCACAGACCATAGACAGATCAGACCTGAGCCCCTTGTGTCACATATTTTCCCTTCTTTGATCCAACATTAGTATTGATAATTAGTGTTGCTTTGAACCTAAAGCAAGGGGTGCTATAATTTAGATGATCCCAAAGCTGATGATCACACAAGTCTCTTTATTCTACCAGTAATTATGAACATACTTCCCACTTCCTCTGCTCTAGCTGTAATACTATGCTATGGCAAACAACCTTATTGACCTGCACACAATAGGGATTAGATACAGCTTCCTCATCCGCAATCAATTACTGTATTAGTATTACCCTGACATGCTCTTACATATACAGTAGACCCCAGGTATATGATTGTTGGGGATCAAATGCCCTGCTGTTATATTGAGAGAGATTAGGCATCTTTCATAAGCTGATATAAGAAAATGAAAACAAATTCATCTCTGAACCATCAGAGATGCAATATGTCCCAACAGACCAACCAGGCTACAAGATTACCAGCTCATTAAACAAAAAACTGAGAGAAAATTGGTCATATAATGTATTAAACACTGCCACTTCAGCTCTGGCAACTAGCTCCAAATCCACCGAAGACTCATGGAATGAAAATCTCCTCCATCAGCTGGCTGTATGAAAAGTGTTTGGGCAGTTCAATCCAGTTCCTAGCAGGCATGCACCACAGTGCAAACATCCGCAATTCAGGGCAAAATTGGCATTTTCCCTCTGACAGGTCACTGTGGGAAAAATGTCAGATTACTGGAGTAGCGAGTAGAGCTCAGGCATATTGTTTAGATTATATGAGGGAGATTTACACCGCATTTAACTGTACTACACCCAGCCCAGGAGGCATTGGGCATCTCAAATGAAAAGTGTTTAATTCCTAGTGCTAGCATCCATCCATTAATATATCAAAGAATTAAACAAAAATCTATTGATCTAAATAAAAGTTGTAGTTCACTCTCCTTGTTGCTGTGACTTGGGACACAGTTGGCAACTTATCACTCTCCATGTGGGTGGCAGACTCGTGGTTATACATATAGTGAGATACAAACATTTTATAAAAGAACAGTTCATCTCAAAGCTAAGATTAGCAGAACTGGGAAAAAGATCAGCATTTAGCGACTGATCCGAACTTACCTAATTTCTTCCTCTTCAGCTTTTGAATTTGGTTGTTCACCCTACCCGACAAAAGCACAAATTCCTCAATATTTCCCACGATGTATTTCGTCCCTACTTATGGTTGTTGCAAGAATGAAAGTCTGAAATTTGTTCCACAGCCGACACAACCCTCCCCAACCCCAACTACCTCCCCGTTCCATAACATTCAAAAGGTAATATCTGCTGAACAACAATTTTATTTTTACAGATCCCACTTAATTAACCCCCATTAATCCTTCAAATATATCTTCCAGGTGTCTATGGAATTGATATTGAGGAGGGATATGTGGTTACAGTTCCCATGCTGTGCAGGATCTTTATCTTGTTTATCTAGGAGTGAAATTGCCTGATTAAATTTAAGTGGAACTATTTGTTTGAACTGAATTTCCTTGTGTACTTTCAAATGACTGGCTGCTGGTAGAGTATTAAGTGCATTATAAAATTCTACTGTTCATCTGTTCAGGGAGAAGGGGGCGCTGAGAGGATAATATAATTGCCTTCTGCTGTCCTGCCTCCAGACGAGTTTCCCGGGGCAGGCTGTCATGAGAATCAGCAAACTGCTGCACAGAGGCAGGAGGCCAATTAGGCCAATTCAGAACCAGGCGGCATTCTCCTGGCGTTGGGTTGGCATTCCACTGAGTCCAGAGGCCTACAGCAACTTGGAGGTGGCCTCCCGGCGGCAGGCCGGAGAGCCATTGGTGCCTCCTCTCACTGGCCCAGTCAATGAGCTGCGAGCAGAAAAAGCTGCAGCCGTGGCCAAACCCATTCCTGTGGAGGGGTTTCCCCTCCACACTGATGGCCCTTACAACTGCGGGCCTTCTTTAATTTTAAATTTTCGGCAGGCTTCTGAGGTGCCCTCGCGCTCGCCTTCCTGCCGCAACAACGACCACCTCTCCCAGTGGGGCTGCGGCCATCAAGTGTTGTGGGCCCTGTCATTGGGACTCCCACCTTGGGACCCCACCCGCAGTCCTTCAATGGATGGCAAATGCGGAGACAGCCAATTAGGAGCCCTCCTCATGTAAGGTTGTCCGGTGGGCAGCTTGACAACAAGCTCGGACTCGGGATCCGCATATTGTCCCGATGCTGGGTTTCAGACACCCGTGGGAAAATCCAGCCCCATAGCTCAGAGATTAACGTGTAAACTCAGCACGGTATCCAACAACGACAACATTTATTTATATAGCACATTTAATGTAGTACAATGTTCTAAGGTACTTCACAAAGGCACAGTGGAGACTGAGCAGTAATAGAAAAATGAAAATAGGTTGTGAGGAGGCTTTAAAGCCATAGAATACAATAGTAAGGTATAGGGATTTCAGAAGAGAGTTCAAACAGTAGTACTGAGGCAGCTGAATGCACTAGTACCAGTAATGTGCTCGAGTCTATGGCTCTGAGACTTGAATGAGCAGAGGTGGGAATTTTACTGGGGAATGTGGAAGTGAGAGACTGAGTGTGGGGGCAACACTAGAAGAGGGAGTTTGAAGTTAGAGTCGGAGTAAGTAAGACAGCTTGGGAGGAGTTAAGGTTTGTCCCTGGGCAGGGGCAGGGATGACAAGGGAGATGGTGAACAGATTGGCGATGGCAGTTGTGATAACTGAGGCCTCAAAGATGTTGAGGTGTCATGCGCACTGGAAGTGCGATGATACAACAATCATGGACTAACTCTGAAGAGTTATGAAAAATGGACTTTGCCTTCAAAAAAATGAACCTTTATTTTCAAAAGTGAACAATGGTCCAAAATGGCCACCGAAGAAAAATGGAATTGGCCTTTTGTGTATTCAAACAGTCTGACAAAGACAAAGGACAAATCTTCAAATCTAAAAGGTGTCAAGTGTTACACCTATCCTAAAATTCCAGAATTGAATGTCTTACATATGAACATACAAATTAGAAGCAGGAGTAGGTCATTCGGCCGCTTTGAGCCTGCTGTGCCATTTGATAAGATAATCTGATTGTGGCCTCAACTCCACTTTCCTGCCTACCCCGATACCCTTTGACTCCCTTGTCAGTCAAGAATTTATCTACCTCTGCCTTAAAAATATTCAATGACCCTGCTTCCACCGCTGTCTGGGGAAGAGAGTTCCAAAGAGTCACAATTCTCTCAGAGAAAAAAATTCTGCTCATCTCCATCTTAAATGGATGACCCTCTTCTTCTGAAACAAAGCAGGTGTGAAGTAGCCATGTCCTGGGCCATTGTGTGATCACCATGGGGCAGAGATGAGAATGTCTGCTATCAGGAGGTGAGAGGTGACACAGTTTTACCTTAAAAAACGACAGACAGAGAGAGAGACTCGCCCAGGAGAGAGGCAATATCTAACAGCCAAACCAGAAAGCACATGCCCTGCTGCAGTATCTGACATCTACAATATGCAGCAGTGAGAGCAAGAAGTAACCCACCGTCTTCAATTGAATCTTCAATCAAAAGAGAAATCTACACTCATCTCAGGCCTGCATCCATCTGGAACTTGATTTCCAGGAGAATTCAACAGGTTTATCGTAACCTTTCCCCCCACTAAAAGCCACCTTCCTTTTTCCGTTTTCTATCTGTTTCTTTGTGTGTGTGTGTGTATGCGCGCCTGCATGCGAGTGAATGCGTGAGTGGATGCGGTTGCGACAATTTCGGGATAAGGCGTATTGATCAATAAACAATTGATTTTTTGTTTTTAAAACTTATAAGAAAACGTGCTGCTGTTTGGTGATTTGAAAAATAAAACACCAAGGGGCTAAACTCTAATAAATATACACTTGCTGTGGTAAGGAGTCCAACAGTGGGAACCACCCACGTCACACCACATGGTCGTAACAAATTGGGGGATCTGAACTGCCAGACAAATGAGAGACTTGAAAAACGGGAGGAAAATTGACCTTTAAAATTGTGGAAAAGTAAACAAATAAGTTTTCTTGTATTCTTCTGTTTTTTTCCCTATTGTGCTAGAAACAAAAGAGATGGCCACGTTTAATGCTAATGGGTTTGTAGAGCAGGGAGAGATATCCCATGATAAGTTAAATAAATTAAGTATTGAAGATTTTTCGAAACCTAGCTACAGAGGTGGGGATTCACTTTCAGACCAAAAGCAAAGAAACCTGAACTGGTGAAAAATCGAGCCAACCATTTTAAACATACTTCTGAACTAGAAGAAGACAGCATGGAATCAGAGACTTAAAGAATAGCCCTAGCTAGAATTCATCATGTCTGCCCCGGCTCTCCAAAAAAGTTATTCACTTCGTTCCATTCCCCCGCTTTCTCCCCATAACCCTGCACATTCTTCCTTTTCATATAACAGTCTAATTCTCTTTTGAATGCTTCAATTGAACCTGCCTCCACCACAGTCTCAGGCAGCGCATTCCAGACCTTAACCACTCGCTGTGTGAAAATGTTTTTCCTCATGTCGCTTTTGCTTCTCTTACCCATTACTTTAAATCTGTGCCCTCTTGTTCTCGATCCTTTCACGAGTGGGAACAGTTTCTCCCTATCTACTCTGTCCGGACCCCTCATGATTTTGAGTTACAGAGACTGTAAACCCAATATGAAAATGCTGCCAGCCACTCAAACCTTATCCCCAATTCAGAGCAAAACTTTGATGTGCTGAGAGACTCAAGACTAGTGCCAAAATTTAATGAGGGTATGGTTGAGTCATATTTTATCTCATTTGAGAAAATAACTACCAGGCTAAAATGGCTGAAAGAATTCTGGACTCTCCTCTTACAAGGTGAGTTTGTGAATAGGGCATGTGAAGCTTTTTCCCTGTTATCAGAAGAAAGTTCCTTTGATTGTGAACAAACTAAAACTGTCATTCTAAATGCATATGACCTAGTATCGGAAGCATATAGACAGAGATTCCGACACACCCGGAAATGACCCACACAGACTTACATTGAATTCAAAAGAATCAAACATATACTTTTGATTGTTGGATACAATCACTCAAGCTAGAACCCTCATATGAAAATTTGAGAGAAATGATGTTGCTGGAAGAGTTGAAAAATAGCATCCCAAGTAGTATAAGAACACACATCGAAGAGCAAAGAGTCACAAGAGTAAGGGAAGCAGCTAAAATGGCTGACGACTATGAATTAATACACAATTCCCTAACTCCGAGTAAATTTGGGTCTAGTAACAAGCTAGGGAGAGATAGCAGTGGTGCAGAGGAAGCAGAAATGGGCTTGAGAAAAAAGGAGAGCAGGGAAGGAAAACCTAACCAGTCTCCAACTTTTAAAAGAAGGAACCCTGCAGATGAACCAGTAGGGGTCTGCCCAACATGTTTCCAGTGTAGCAAATCTGGACAATTGCTGGTATGCCAAAAAACAGCAGGAGGCACTGCAGTCAAGCCTATGGCTGTGACTTTGAAAGCATTAAGCCTGTGTTCTATATATCACTCAGGAGCAGAACACACATCAGAACTTTTTGCACAAAAGAAAAATGGCTTCTTTTGTGTCCCAGGCACCAGACACAGAGATAACCATCCTCGGGGATACTGGTTCTTTACAAACCCTACTGGCAGCCAAACTGACGCAAATACCACTGGAAAGCAGAGAAAATATCATGGTATTAGTAAAAGGAAGTTCACTTAGTTAACATTTACCTACAGATTAAGTTGGTCACTGGGGTAGTGATAGTTGGAATCATTCTGAGTTTACCCATGCAGGAGGTAGACCTATTGCTGGTCAATGACTTGGAAGGAAGCACAATATTGTACGCAGTGGGTCCAGAGCAGTCCACGGAGACTGGAGAAACTGAGGGGAGAAAACAATACTCTGTACAACTGCAGAGGGCTGGGTGAGTCCCAAAAATCCCACATGGGGTGATAGAGCCAGAAGAATTTAAAAGGGCCCAGATAGGAGCCAAAAAGATTTAAAGAAACTAAGATTAAAGCCGCAAAAGCTGAAGGAAAAGCAACCAAGCTATGGTTAGCTGAAACCTTTTTAAAGATTTAAATAGGGATGAAGAAAGTTTCCGGATAGGAGAGCCAAGAGTGATGGAGATCCCTCACCTCGTTGAAGTGCACAGGGGATTGCTGTGGAAGCTGGACAACCACCTGTGAGCAGTAGTGCCCCAGAGAATATGGGGCAGATTAGGGAAACACATATCTTTGAAGTAAAAGGAAAAGGGAAGGTAACATACTCTAAAGTGAATCACTTGTGAAAATCACAAGAAAACTAAAAGCGAGTTCACTGTTGATCTACCTACTGAAGAATCACACAATCAGGTTCCAAATCCAAAACTAATCAAACCCAACAATTTAGATTCAGAACCCAGCCAGAACAAGGGGCAGGAAGAAATCCAAGATGCGTCGCAGGGGCTAAAAACAATTTATCACCCACTCTCACCCTAGAAATAAGAACTATCAATGTTTCAGAACCTGAATAGTTAACACCATGTATTATGGAAGCAGTAGTCAAGGGCTTAAAGCTTGTACAAACAGGGAACACAAGCAGCAACAGAAATCTGCATACTCCAACAATCACATGGTCCTGGAGATTAACATTCATAAAATAGTATAAACTGGTGTGAGAGAAACTACAACCCCATTTGACAACATGTAATCAAAAGAATTGCAATTTTCATGGTACCTCATCCAAAGGAAGGTTGAAAAAATTTAAACATACGAACATATGAATTAGGAGCAGAAGTAGGCCATTTGGCCCCTTTAGCCTGCTCTGCCATTCAATAAGATCATTGCTGACCTGTTTGTGTCTTGAATTCCACACTCCCATCTACCCCGATAACCTTTGATTCCCTTGCCTAACAAGAATCTATCTACCCACACCTTAAAATTATTCAATGACCTTCTGAGGCAGAGTTCCAAAGTCGCATAACCCTCTGAGAGAAAAAAATTCTCTTCATCTCTGTCCTAAAAGGGTGACACCTAATTTTAAAACAGTGCCCTTAGTTCTGGACTCCCCCACAAGAGGAAACATCACTTCCACATCCAATATGTCAAGACCATTCAGGATCTTATATACTTCAATCAAGTCTCCCCTCACTCTTTTAAACTCCAGTGAAAACAAGCCTTTTCAATCCTTCCTCATAAGACAACCTGCGCATTCCAGGTATCAATCTAGTAAACATCTTCTGAACTGCCTCCAATGCATTCACATCCTTCCTTAAATAAGGAAACCAAAACTGCACACGGTATTCAAGATGTGGTCTCACCAATGCCCCGTATAACATCCTTACTTTAATTTTCAATTCCTCTCTTAATAAAGGATCGTATTCCATTAGCCTTCTTTATTACTTGCCGTACCTGTATGCTAACTTTTTGTGACTCATGCACTAGAACACCTAGATCCCTCTGCACCTTGGAGTTCTGCAGTTATTCCCCACTTAAGTAATACTCTGCTTTTTTATTCTTCCTGCCAAAGTGAACAACTTCACATTTTCCCACATTATACTCCATCTGCCAGATTTTTGGCCACTCACTCAACCTATCTATATCAGTCTGCAACCTCCTTATGTCCTCTTCACGACATACTTTCCTACCTATCTTTGTGTCATCTGCAAATTTAGCTACCATGCCATCAATCTCCTCATCTAAGTCATTGATATAAATTGTAAAAAGTTGAGGCCCCAGCACAGACCCCTGTGGAACTCCATTCGTCACATCCTGCCACTCAGAAAAGGACCCATTTATGCATACGCCCTGTTTCTGCCAGCCAGCCAATCTTCTATTTATACTAATATGTTACCCACTACACCATGAGCTCCTACTTTGCATAATAACCTTTTATGTGGCACCTTGTCAAATGCCTTCTGGAAATCCAAGTACAGTACGTCAACAGGCTCCCCTTTATCCACGGCACATGTTACTCTTTCAAAGAACCCCAATAGATTGGTTAAACATGATCTCCCTTTCACAAAGGCGTGCTGCCTATTCCTGATTACCTTGAGTTTTTCTAAGTGCCCAGCTGTAGCCTTTTTAATGATCGATTCTAACACCTTCCCCACGACAGACATCAAGCTATGTGAACTTGAACCTCACATATCTGTTAAAAGCAAGGCCAGCTGTAGCAGTTGTGAGATGAAGGAGTGAAGGAAATGAATGTGTACATTGGTGTGACCCTAAGCTTTCTTACTGTTTCTTTTTTCCATCTTTGTGAACCCAAAAAACAAACAACATAAAAATGAAATCCAAGGAATTTCATTTTTCCCTTTTCGTGGTTGTAACAATAGCAAGGTCGAGAGGGTAGTTAGTTAATGGTGTGGGTGAAGTTAGATGAGGGCAGAGGTAATCAAAAAAAAGAGGCCCAGAGAATTTATATGAAAGTTGAAGTCATTCAGTGCAAAGGTGAAAGGACTGATCCATTACTTCTTAATCAATATTTTCATACAATGTAACGTGAGGGGCTTCCCAGTGACCAGCCTACAGTCCATCTGCTGCAGAAAGATGGCTACAGAGCTTGCATGTAGTTTGAAGAGTCACGGTGATTGACAAGACAAGCAACAGTTACATGAGGCAAAGAAAGCCTTTCCCATTTGGCAGCCATCAAATTGCAGACGCCGCTTTACTTTGATCTGTTCATGGATGTGGGCGTCGCTGGCTAAGCCAGCATTTATTGACCATCCCTAATTGCCCTTGAGAAGGTGGTGGTGAACCGCCTTCTTGAACCGCTGCAGTCCATGTGGTGTAGGTACACCCACAGTGCAATTAGGAAGGGAATTCCAGGATTTTGACCCTGCGACAGTGAAGGAATGGCGATATAGCTCCAAGTCAGGATGATGTGTAACTTAGAGGGGAACTTGCAGGTGATAATGTCCTCTTGCTGCCCTTGTTCTTCTAGGTGGTAGAGATTGCGGGTCTTGGGGATGTTGTTGATGGAACCTTGGTGAGTTGCTGCAGTGCATCTTGTAGATGGTACACACTGCAGCCACATTGTGGTGAAAGGAATGAATGTTGAAGGTGGTGGATAGAGTGCCAATGAAGTGGGCTGCTCTGTCCCGGATGGTGTTGAACTTCTTGAGTGTTGTTGGAGCTGCATCCATCCAGGCAAGTGGAGAGTATTCCATCACACTCCTGATTTGTAGGTGGTGGACAGGCTTTGGGGAGTCTGGAGGTGAGTTACACGCCGCAGAATTCCCAGCTTCTGACCTGCTTTGTAGCCACAGTATTAATGTGGCTGGTCCAGTTAAGTTTCTGCTCAATGGCAACCCCCAGGATGTTGATGGTGGGAGATTCAGTGATGGTAATGTTGTTGAACATCAAGGGGAGATGGTTAGATTCTCTCTTGTTGGAGATCGTCATTGCCCAGCGCTTATGTGGCAGGAATGTTACTGATCTTAATTCCCTCAGTTCCTGCTGCTCCTTCTTTTCCACACTGACTCTGACCTCACTCTGATGTCACTCTTTCAATATCTGCCCATGCTCCTTCCTGTCTCTGGCCTGTTCTGCCCCACACCTTTTATTCCACTCCAATCTTGCATATTATCTAAATGGTGAGAGATTGCAGAGCTCTGAGATGCAGAGGGGTCTGGGTGTCCTCATGCATGAATCACAAAAGGTTAGTATGTAGGTACAGCAAGTAATTGGGAAAGCTAATAGAATGCAATGGTTTATTGTGAGGGGAATTGAATACAAAAGTAGGGAGGTTATTCTTCAGTTATACGGGGAATTGGTGAGACCACATCTTGAGTACTGTGTACAATATTGATCTCCTTATTTAAGGAAGGATGTAAATGCGTTGGAAGCAGTTCAGAGAAAGTTTACTAGACTAATACCTGGAATGGGCGGGTTGTCTTATGAGGAAAGATTGGACAGGCTCGGCTTGCATCCACTGGAGTTTAGAAGAGTAAAAGGCAACTTGATTGAAACATATAAGATTCTGAAGGGTCTTGACAGAGTGCATGTGGAAAGGATGTTTCCTCTTGTGGGAGAATCTAGAACTAGGGGTCATTGTTTAAAAATAAGAGGTCGCCCATTTAAGACAGAGATGAGGAGAAATTTTTTTCTCTCAGAGGGTAGTGAGTCTTTGGAATTTTCTTCCCCAAAAAGCAGTGGAAGCAGAGTCTTTGAATATTTTTAAGGCAGAGGTAGATAGATTCTTGATAGGCAAGGGGGTGAAAAGTTATTGGGGGTGGGTGGGAATGTGGAGTTGAGGGTACAATCAGATCAGCCATGATCTTGTTGAATGGCGGAGCAGGCTTGAGGGGCCGAGTGGCCTACTCCTGCTTCTAATTCGTATGTTCGTATGTTCACCCTCCCCCAGCTCTGGTGAAACTCGCCTGTGCGGGGAACGGTGTTGGGAAACTGGTACATTGGCTGGTGTTATTATTTTCATCCCCCGTTCCCCCCCCCCCCCGCCCACCCCCCATTCCCGCTTCCTGTGGGACCTGAAAATTCAGCCCTTTGTTTGCACTCTGTTATTGTTGCTTTTGGACCAATAGATCCCAACAGATAAAGGCTGAACAGTTGAAAAAGGACATGAATCTTCCTAAAATCCCTTTTCAATTAGAACCTAAAAGATCTCTCATAATGACCTTACCACTCGAGATCGACACCATGAATGTAGTCAAAATGGGTATTCTTCTTGTTGTTTTAATTTCTACACATTTTTCTCTGTTCTCCTTGCTCCTCCTTGCCTGTTGGATCCTCCATACAGCCCTTCTCATTCTGTTCATTGTCACCACTATGATTTACTCATCCTTTTGAGCATTTTGACAAAATATATTCTTGTCTCAACTCTTATGTTCAACATGTTCCTTGGTGATTTCTTGCCTCTATTGTTTGGCTATTGCTTCCTTAAATAATTGTGAAAATATATTCAAATTTCCTTTATTGTGGAAATTATTTTTGTTCATTCAGTGCAGCCTTTCTGTCGCCATAGAGTAACAGCGCCCTCTGGTGTCCTTAAAATTATTTGTCTTTCTGTTCTGTTAATCGTTAGTTTCCTCATACCTGGTGTTCATCAGCCTTTTATAATGGCTGAATAGATAAACAATTAATTATTGTTAAGTTCCACTCAGAAAAATGTGATTTGTTTTATTTTGTTTTTATTTATTTGCTCCTGTTACTTTCCTTACTGTTTCAGGATCAACACACAATATCAAGAATGAAAGCTGACTTGACACTGCCAAAGCTACCCATCCCCAATTCAATAATTATTTCCCTATATTTTAGAGTTTGGGAGGTAAAGAAACATTCATTAAGTAAAAAAATGAACCTTTTTCCTTGCTTATAGTTTTCATCATTGCACTAACTGACTCTTGGGGTTGGGGGGGGTGGGTTTGTTTGTTTTGCTATAATGAAGATAGCGGAACCACATCTGATAAGAATTTCAATCACACATCACTGCGATTAACCTAGCTTCTCTTTGAATGTACAATTGATTATACCATTACTGGGCTGACGGTGTACATTAATAAGGATCATTTTGGTGTATGAACCTGGTCCTTCGGATATGCTATTCCTTCCTGATTGCTGTCCTTGAGGGTTTTTAATATGTAATTCTGAGTGATTTCTGCACTGTCCCCATAAGAACATTAAACTTTAATAAGCGCCTGTACCTTTGTTAGCTCTCTGGAGGCTGCCACAAAATAACGCACTCACAACAGAACACAAATCACTGTGTATGCTTAGATAACGAAGCCAAGATCTCATTTTCTAATCAGCGTTCAGTCGCTGGTGCCAGTGTTCTTAACTTGCTTGCGCAGAAGCAGTGAAACATTATCGTAAAAGGGGAGAACAATTAGCCCTGTTGTCTGTGAGCATTTGATCTTATGATCTTTTAAATTATGTTTAAGCAAGTCTCCTCAAATTTTTGAGATGAGGCAACATTCAATTCTTCCTTCACAGATTCTGTTGTCTGTGATCTGCTCTCCGGAAAGCTTTACTTCCTTTTCCCCACTAACATTTTATAATCTCTCAATTTATCTTATTTTGCACTGCCTTGGGCTAATGTTTCATCTGTCAATTATGAATGGAAGGAATTTCTATCTCTTATCCCTTGAAATTAATATGGTAGAATTCCCAATCTGCTTTGTCAGTTGTGCTTGCGTGATTCATGTGAACAAAGGTTAGTATAGCAGGCAATCAGGCCTTAGGACTGTTTCTCACACAATTCTAAGTACACGTTATTTTCTGGCCAAAATATTTCTGCCTAAGAATGCTCACATGTATGCAAGCCTCATTAACAGATCCCAAATAATTTTAAGATATTTAAATTAAGTGAGGGTGCAGATGCCTGTTTTGTTTCCCACCAGAATCGTGCTGTATGCTTTGGACTGAGACGTAAGTCATTTCTTTATTTCCATTTTTACAGTACATTTTTAGTGTTGGGTCGTTTTATTCAGTTATTTTGTCACTTTAATTTAAAAAATTAAATGTTTTGTACATATTTCTCTATTTATTTTGTCATTATGATAGGTCTTAAGTCAAAGTAAAAAGAGCCTGTCATCGTCTGCTAAGTCAATGGCATTTATAAGACTTTAGCAGTGAAGAGAAACATGAAAAAGAAAGGACATATAAAAAAATGAAGCTCTTCCAATGCCAACATTCGGAAGGACAAGGCATCTAAGTGATGGTATGAAAGTCAAAGTAAAATTAATGTTGGGGTTGGCTTTGAAATGTTTCAAATAGAATGGGGGGAATTTAAACTTTAAAAAAAGGTGGGTTTGGGTCAGGTGTTTTAAGTCTGAGAAATCTGTTTCTCCACCCAAGCCCGCCTCCAACCTGCCCATTTCCGGCCTTAACTGAAGCCAGAAGATAGACAGTTAGCCAACCCACTCCATGGAGGCAGGTTGGAGCTTTAAATAGAATAATGAGGCTAAGAGCCTGATTATCATTTTACTTTTCAACTTAAACTGCTGTCATTTGGGTTTCCTGAACATCGGGAACCCAGCAATTGCATTGAGGCAAGGATGGTGGATGCAGGAGATAAGTGCCTTTGCACCTACTTCCTGGGTCCAGCTGCCTGTCTGAGGACCTTCTGCGATCGGGCAATCCCCATGACCTTCCCACTGAAGCCTCCGATCCCACTATGAAGTCTCCAATCCCCCACCTCCACAAAGCCTCTGCTCCCCACCCCCCCCCCCCCCCACCCACCTCCGAGACTCCGTTCCCCCCGCAGGCCTACAATACCCCCACTCCACCTCAGGTCCCCGACCTCCAATCCACCCTCGTCTACTGGATCAGCAGCCCACCCGATCACTCTTCTTGATTGAAACCCCTCTTGCAGATAGACCCCCCCCACCCATCCTGATCAAGCCCCTTCCTCCCCTGCCCATATCATACCTCTTCTCCTCCCCTCACCCAATTGATCACTCTTCCCCCCCAGTCAACCTTCTTTCTCTCCCGCAATAGACCCCTCCTCCCAATTGACCCCTCTCCTTGCGTAACCGATCAACCCCTCCTCCTCCCCCACTCAATCGAGCCCCAACCCCACACAAATCTTTTGTGCTCCCTCTCTAATTCCTGCATCTTCCCAAAAGTGTGGTGCCCAGAATTGGACACAATATTCCAGTTGAGGCCAAACCAGTGTTTTGTACAGGTTTATCATGACTTCCTTGCTTTTTACTCTATGCTCCTACTTATAAAGCCCAGGATCCTGTATGCTTTATTAACCGCTTTCTCAACCTGCCCTGCAATCGTCAATGATTTGTGCACATATACCTCCTGGTTCCTCTACTCCTGCACCCCCTTCAGAATTGTACCCTCTATTTTGTATTGCCTCTCCTCAATCTTCCCACCAAAATGAATCACTTCACACTTCTCTGCATTAAATTTCATCTGCCACTTGTCCGCCCATTCCACCAGCCTGTCTATGTCCTCTTGAAGTTTATCACTATCCTCCTCACAGTTCACAATACTTCCAAGTTTTGTGTTATCTGCATACTTTGAAATTGTGCCCTGCACACCCAAGTCTAAGTCATTAATGTATATCAAAAAAAGCAGGGGTCCTAACACTGACCCCCTCGGGAACCCCACTGCATACCTTCCTCCAGACTGAAAAACAACCATTCATCACTATTCTCTGCTTCCTGTCATTCAGCCAATTTTGTATCCATGCTGTTACTGTCCCTTTTATTCCATGGGCTCTAACTTTCCCAACAAGTCTGTTATGTGACATTTTATCAAATGCCTCTTGGAAGTCCATGTACACCATATCAACCGCATTACCTTCAGCAACCCTCTCTGTTACCTCATCAAAAACTCAAGCAAGTTAGTTAAACACAATTTGCCCTTAACAAATCTGTGCTGGCTTTCCTTAATAATCCACATTTGTCCAAGTGACTGTTAATTTTGTACCAAATTATCATTTCTAAAAGCTTTCCCACCACTGAGGTTAAACTCACTGGTCTGTAGTTTCTGGGGTCATCTATATACGCTTTCTTGAACAAGGGTTAACATTGCAATTCTCCAGGCCTCTGGCACCACCCCTGAGGCCAGTGCCTCCATAACTTCCTCCCTTCTCTCAATATCTTTGGATGCATCTCATCTGGTCCTGGTGACTTATCAACCTTAAGTACAGCCAGCCAGCCTATCTAATACCTCCTCTTTATCACTTTTTATCCCATCCAGTGTCTCAACTACCTCCTCTTTCACTATGACTATAGTGTTTTGAAAATTGCATTGTGTATTTGGTCCACTTAATGCTACCATACACACATATACCAGCTAAGGGTGGCTGTAGGAGAATGAAAGAGTCCATGTTTTTAACAGCATGCAGCAGTTCTGTGTCTTACTAATTCTGCCTGAATATTACTGTTTAGTCCCAAGAACATCACAATTACTTGGGTGCAGCCATGCCCCCTGCCCCCATGCATAAATCCCCTTTTAGGTCCCTAATCAGTCCCACTCCTTTTATTATTTATATGCCTATAGAAGACATTTGGATTCCCTTTTATGTTAGCTACCAGTCTCTTCTCATATTCTCTCTTCGATTCTCTTGTTTGTTTTTTCATTTCATCTCTGAACCTTCTATATTCAGCCTGGTTCTCACTTGTATTATCCATCTGACTTCTGTCATATGCACCATTTTACTGCTTCATTTTACTCTCTATCTCTTTCATCATCCTGGGAGCTCTGCATTTGTTTGCACTACCTTTTCCCCTGGTGGGAATGTACTTTGACTGTACCCGAACTATCTCCTCTTTATAGGCAGCCCATTGTTCCGTTACAGTTTTGCCTGCCAATCTTTGATTCCAATTTACTTATACCAAGATACTTATACCAATCATCATATCAATAATCCTTGGCAATCAAGAGGAACATCTTCTGCAAGCTCTGATCAGGGTGCCAGTAACAAAGCTGTCCCATTTGCTGCAAGAACACTGCATCCATAAGGATTGCACTTAATTGGTAATGAAGGTCACCAATGCCCTGAACCTTTATGCATCCAGCTCCATCTAGGCGAGTGTAAAGATTAACTGCAGTATCCTTATTGTCTAAACATGTACCAAAAAGTTAACTTACACATCAGACAGCACAGCTACCACTTTCAACTCTTCTTGTGCTGGATAGCAATATGATATGGAATGATACCTGGACTGCAAAGGTTAAATTATGAGGAGAGGTTATACAAACTAGGGTTGTATTCCCTGGAATTTAGAAGCTTAAGGGGTGATTTGATCAAAGTTTTCAAGATATTAAGGGGAGCTAATCGGGTAGACAGAGATAAACTATTTGCACTGGTTGGGGAGTCTAGGACGAGGGGCTAAATCCTAAAAATTGGAGTCAGGTCTTTCAGGAGTGAAGTAAGGAAACACTTCTGCATGGAAAGGGTGGTAGAAGTTTGGCACTCTCTTCTGCAAATGGCAATTGATGCCAGATCAATTGTTAATTTTAAATCTGAGATTGGTAGATTCTTGTTAACCAAAATGATTAAGGGATATGGGGCAAAGGTGGGTATATGGAGTTAGATCACAGATCAGCCACGATCTCATTGAATGGCGGAACAGGCTCGAGGGGCTAAACTGCCTCCTCTTGTTCCTATGTTCCTAAGACGCATGTGTTCAATGTTCCTGCATTGCTACATTTCACAAACCACAGGCCATTGATAACAGCCACATGGCCATCCAGGCAGTAGATTTTTGCCACATCTCTGCCACCAGCATTTTCCCCTCCCCTACTGTGACTTCCCCACTGTTGCCAGCTTATGTTTGTTCACTGCACCCGACAGGATGTGCTGTGCTGGTATTTGTAAATATTGGTGGAAGAGATGCAGGATGCTGCAGGGTGCTCTCTAAGATCCTGTGCACTTTCCGTGTGTTAGGCTCATCATGGGTACAATTTTATTTAAGTGGGAGGCCACTGTGTAATGCCATAATACATTTAGAAACCTGAACGATACTCCAAATACTAAGCAGCCATATGAAATGGAAGCTGCAGGGGAAGTCCCTTCTCACATTTCGGGCCCTGAAGCTGGGAATGACTTGCTGCCTGTGACTTGCATTACAACACAGCTCAGTTCGGTACAGATGTGTGCACCACTAGAAAAACAGTATTCTGAGAGATGTTTCTATGATGTGTGTCTATCTATGTGACAGTGATTGAGAAGGTGACAAAGAAGATGAATAGTACTAATTCTGAGATTGAGTTGGCGTGCATCAGCATCTTCCTATACTCCATTAATGTTCTTATATGGTCATTTCGAAGGAAATCTAGCGCTTGAAATTTGTGAGCTGCCCTCCACTTCAATTCTGGCTGTCTCTCTTATTAAAGGCCATGTTGTCACACAAGCAGAGAAATAACCTTGAAATGTTGTAAAGTTGAAGGCGGACAGACATGCAGCCAACCTTTTATTCATCCTGTGTGTCAGTAAATCTTCATGCATCATATGTCGCTCATGTAACACTTCTATTCAAGAAAGGAGGGAGACAGAAAGCAGGAAACAATAGGCCAGTTAGCCTAACATCTATCATAGGGAAAATGCTAGAACCCATTATTGAGGAGGTAATAGCAGGACATTTAGAAAATCATAATACGATCAGGTAGAGTCAACATGGTTTTGTGAAAGGGAAATCGTGTTTGACTAATTTAATAGCGTTCTTTGAGGAACTAACAAGCAAGGTGGATAAAGGGGAACCTGTAGAGCTGGTGTACTTGGATTTCCAAAAGGCATTTGATAAGGTGCCACATCAAAAGTTACTACACAAAATAAGAACTCATCGTGTAGGGGTAACATATTACCATGGATAGAGGATTGGTTAGCTAACAGGAAGAAAACAGTAGGGATCAATGGGTCATTTTCGGGTTGGCAAGCTGTAAATTAGTGGAGTGTCACAGGGATCAGTGCTGGGGCCTCAACTATTTACAATCTATGTCAATGACATGGATGACGGGACCGAATGTATGGTAGCTAAATTTGTGGATGACACAAAGATAGGTTGGAAAGTAAGTTGTTAAGAGAACAGTAAGAGTCTACAAATGGATTTAGATAGGTTAAGTGAGAGGGCAAAAATTTGGCAGATGGAGTATAATGTGGGAAAATGTGAGGTTGTCCACTTTGGCAGGAAGAATAAAAAAGCAGTGTATTGTTTAAATGGAGATAGACTGCAGAACTGTACAGTACAGAGGGATCTGAGTGTCCTGGTACAGGAATCACAAAAAGTTAGTATGCAGGTACAGCAAGTGATTAGGAAGGCAAATGGAATGTTGGTGTTTATGTTGCAAGGGGAATTGAGTATAAAAGTAAGGAAGTGTTGCTACAGCTGTACAGGGCCTTAGTGAGAGTGCATCTGGAGTACTGTGTACAGTTTTGGTCTCCTTACGTAAGGAAGAATAAAATTGCATCAGAAGCAGTTCAGAGAAGGTTCACTCAACTGATTCCTGGGATGATAGGGTTATCTTATGAGGAAAGGTTGAGCAAGTTGGGCCTACACCCATTGGAATTTAGAAGAATGAGGGGTGTTCTTATTAAAACATGTAAGATTCTGAGGGGATTTGACAGGGTCGATGCTGAGAGGATGTTTCCCCTGGTGGGGGAGTCTAGAACTAGGGGACACAGTTTAAAAATTAGGCGTCTCCCATTTAAGACTGAGATGAGGAGAAACTTTTTCTCTCAGAGGGTTATTAGTCTGTGGAATTCTCTTCCCCAGAGAGCAGTGGAGGCTGGGTCATTGAATATATTCAAGGCTGAGTTGGATATATTTGTGATCAACAATGGAGTCAAGGGTTATGGAAGGCAGACAGAAAAATGGAGTTGAGGCCACAATCAGGTCAGCATGATCTTATCAAATGGCAGAGCAGCCTTGAAGGGCCGAATGGCCTACTCCTGCTCCTAATACTTGTGTTCTTGTGTGTTTGAATGATATTATGGGTGAGGGCCTATGGCAGTGTGAGTATGCCAAGTATTTCAGTTTGTTATGTACATAAAGAGCAAGGGAATAACTAAGGAAAGAGTAGGGCCTATTAGGAACCAAAAAGGTAACCTATGTGTTGAGACTGAGGATGTGGATAAGGTTCTTAATGAATACTTTGTGGCTGTCTTCACAAAAGGGGGCTCAATGATGACATCATTGTTAAGGAGGAAGTGTGAGAAATATTTTATGGGATGAACCTTGTAAGAGAAGAAGTATTAAATGGTTTGACACCTTTGAAAGTCGATAAATTGCCAGGCCCAAATGAAATATATCCCAGGTTGTTAAAAGAAGCAAAGGAGGAAATTGCATAGGCTCGGACCATCATATTTCAAGCTTCCCTAGCTACAGGAGTAGTGCCAAAGGATTGGAGGACTGCCAATGTTGTACCATTGTTTAAAAAGAGAGGAAGGGATAACCTGAGTAATAATAGGCCAGTTAGCTTAACTTCAGTTGTGAGCAAATTATTGGGATCAATTCTGAGGGACTGTACAAACCTTCATATAGATTAATCAAGGAAAGTCTGCATGGATTTAAAGGAAGGCCATGCCTGACGAACCTGATTGAATTTTTTGAGGAGGTGACAAGTAGAATTAATGAGGGCAGTGTAGGGGATGTGGTCTACATGGATTTTAGCAAGGCTTTTAACAAGGTCCTACATGGCAGGCTGGTCAAAAAGGTAAAGCCCTTGGGATCCAAGGGAGAGTGGCAAATTGGATCCAAAATTGGCTGAGTAACAGGAAGCAAAGGGTAATGGTTGACGGGTGTTTTTGCAACTGGAAGGCTGTTACCATAGGATTCCGTGGGGCTCAGTACTTGGTCCCTTGCTTTTTGTAGTTTATTTGATGATTTAGACTCAAATGTAGGGGGCATGATAAAGAAATTTGCAGATGATACAAAAATTGTGTGTTGACAGTGAGGAGGAAAGCTTTAGACTGCAGGAAGATATAGATGGTCTGGTTAGTTGAGCAGTAAAGTGGAAAATGGAATTCAATCTGGAGAAGTGTGAGGTATTGTATTTTGGGAGGTGCAATAAGGCAAGGGAATACACAATAAATGGAGGATACTGAGTAGTGTGGAGGAACAGAGGGTCCTTGCAGTGTATCTCCACAGATCCTTAAAGGTAGCAGGACAGGTCAACAAGATGTTAAGAAGGCAAAGAGCATGCTTTCCTTTATTTGTCGAGGCATAGACTATAAGAGCAGGGAGGTTATCCTAGAACTGTATACAACACAAGTTAGACCACAGCTTGAGTACTGTGTACAGTTCTAGTCACATTACAGGAAAGATGTGATTGCACTGGGGAGGGTGCAGAGGAGATTTATGAGGATGTTGCCAGGACTGGAAAATTTAAGCTATGAGGAAAAATTGGATAGGCTGGGGTTGTTTTCCTTGGAACAGAGAAGGCTGAGGGTTGACTTAATTGAGGTGTATAAAATTATGAGGGGCCTAGATATAGTAAATAGGGATGACCAATTTACCTTAGCAGAGGGGTCAAAAACCAGGGGGCATAGATTTAGAGTAATTGGTAGAAGGATTAGAGGGGAGATGAGGAAACATTTTTTCACCCAGAGAGTGGTAGGGACCTGGGTGAAAGGGTGGTAGAGGCATAAATCCTCAGTACATTTTAAAAGTACTTGGATGTTTACTTGAAAAGCCATGATCTGCAGGGCTATGGACCAAATGCAAGAAGGTATGTAACTCTTCGTCAACCGAGACAGACACGATAGGCCGAATGGCCTCCTTTTGTGTAGTAACTTTTCTTACACCCAAATCATGCAGCAACATGTCCCCCTCAACAGCTGTGAATCAGGAGGGAGCAAGTGCTCTATCACTATTTCACTTGCTCACAGTCTCCATTTCCTGCCTCCACATTTGTTTTTCCTCCCCATGGTACTTACCAGCCACTTCCTGCCTTCCAACAGCTTTGGAAAGGTGCGTTTGCACCCTTTAGAAAGGCCTTAACAATTGTTGTCCCTTAAATATTTACTGCAGCCCTTTGGAGCACTTTATATGTGTCATTTTTTTACCCGCTTTAACAAACTCTCACACGCAAGCACAAACCAGATAGGAAACTGGATCATCAGCCCCTAACAATTGTTTATAGCACTGCTGTTATTTGTCACAATAATATTAATAATAAGACAGGGGGTGGGGTGCCCTGCTGCAGCTGCTTCCAGAGGATTGGTTTATCCTGATGTTTAACCATCATTCCACTGTAGTTTAATTGGTTCCCAGATATTAGGGTTTAGTTCTGTGCAGATACTGAATGTTTCTTGTATTTTTTAAGTTAATTTAGAATGATTTTCTATTGAATGCTATCAAATGATTCTTCCAGCAAACAAACAATTTATAAATCACTGGTTAGGCCTCAGCTCGAGGATTGTGTTCCATTCTGGGCACCACACTTTAGGAAGGGTGGCAAAGCCCTTAGTGAGGGTGCAGAGGAGATTTGCTAGAATGGTACCAGGGTAAGAGACTTCAGTTATGTGGAGAGACTAGAGAAGCCAGGATTGTTCTCCTTAGAACAGAGAAAGTTAAGGGGAGATTTAATAGAGATGTTTAAAATTATGAAGGGTTTTAATAAGAGTAAATAAGGAGGAACTATTTCCACTGGCAGAAGGGTTAATAACTAGAGGACACCTATTTAAGGTATTTAGCAAAATAACCAGAGAAGATTAGGAGACTTTTTTATGCAGCGAGTTGGTGTGATCTGAAAAGTACTGTTTGAAAGGGTGGTGGAAGCAGATTTGTGAGTAACTTCCAAGGAGGAATTGGAAATATACTTGAAAAGGAAAAATTTGCAGGGATGTGGGGAAAGAGCAAGAACTTTGGACAAGTTAGATAGCTCTTTCAAAGAGCCAGCACAGGCATGATGGGCTGAATGGTTTCCTTATGTGCTGTATGATTCTATGACTCAATTGAGTGATATTATCACACACTGTCAAATTCAAAGTATACTGCTATATGCGTTATGCCACACTAAATTGCTAAAAACCTAATGCTATTATACTACATTACCTGCCACATGTTCCAGTTATTCTTCAGGTCAATCACAAACAGACCTCACTATCACTAGATAAACACATTTGAAACAGGTTTTCTTTCATCTGTTTTCGGCACGTGGGTGACACTAGCAGGCAGTATTTATTGCCCATCCCTATTTCTCATGAAAACATTAAGAGCCAACTACAGTGGAACTGGAGTCATGTGTAGGTCAGACCAGGGAGGGGTGGCTGATTCTCTCCCTTGAAGGATATTAGTGAACCAGTGGGTTTTTACGACAATTCAACAACTTTCATGGTCATTTACTGGCGCCAGCCTACAAATTGTCAGATTCATTGAATTCGATTTCACAACTTTGAGCTCACAGCCAAAGTTTTCTAGTCCAGTCTAGCCATATTCACTAAACTACAGTAGCCCATCTTAACTCATCCATTTGAAAAAATATGATTTAGATCATCTACCAGGATCTAAGCTTTTAGTCTCCACAACTCTAACCAGGAGACTATTGCAAGTGTTGATCGCTTTGCATGAAGGAGTTTTTATTGATATCGGTCCTAAATTGACCTTTCATCAGTTTTAGTCACTATACCCTTGCTCTAATGTATTGGCATGCCTCCATTTAGTCCTCCAGGTTGTCTTGTATCTACTTCATTTTCATTCAGTACTCATGTCAGCATTGCCACTTTCAAAGTCACTGCAACAAAGGAATAAAACCTAAACACACTAATACTGACAATGTGAATAACAAACACAGTATATATTTACAAAATAAATGGCAGTTAAAGATAGTAATCCCATCTCGGGTATTACTCCAGCTTTGTTCTTTTAATTTTTACAATGTTCTTTCCAACCCTTCTATGGAATCAGAGTTTTCTAATTACTCCCTTGGATCAATTATTCTATACATTAATCTTTATACAAGAAGTTATATGCTCATTAAAATAATGTGCTGCAATGTGTGCTAAAACGGAATAATTCTTGAGTTTATGAAAAACTGTGAAAAAAATATCAACAGGATTTAAAACATAACTCGCTATTTAAGATTCATATTCTCTATTTTATTTTGTTTGCCCTGCATCATTTTTAGGCATCCCAGGTTTCTGGGTATGCAACTATTTATTTTATTCATTCACAGGACATGGGCATCCCTGGCAATGCCAGCATTTATTGCCATCCTTAATTGCCCTTGAAAAGGTGGTGGTGAGCCACCATCTTGAACTGCTGCAGTCTGTGTGCTATTTGGAAGGGAGTTGCAGAATTTGACCCAGTGACAGTAAAAGAACAACGATATATTTCCAAATCAGGATGGTGAATGACTTGGAGGGGAACTTACAGATAGTGGTGTTCCCATGCATCTGCTGCCCTTGTCCTTCTGGTGGTTAAGGCCGTAGATTTGGGAGGTGCTTGGCAAGTTGCTGCTATATATCTTGTAGATGGTAAAAGCTACAGCCACGATATGCCAGTTGTGCAGGGAGTGATTATTTAAGGTAGTGGATGAGTTGCCAATCAGTTAGGCTGCTCTGTCCTGGATGTCGCTGAGTTTCTTGAGTATTGTTGGAGCTGCAGCCATCCAGGCAAGTGGAGAGTTTGCTATCACACTCATGACTTGAGCCTTGTAGATGGCAGACAGGCTTTCGGGAGTCAGGAGGTGAGTTACTCGCCACAGAATTCGCAGACTCTGGCCTGCTCTTTTAGCCACAGTATTTATGTGGCTGGTCCAGGGTAGGCTTCTGGTCAATCATAACCCCCAGAATGTTGATGGTGGGGGATTCAGGGATGGTAATGCCATTGAATGTTAAGATGAGATGGTTAGATTCTGCCTTGGAAATGGTCATTGCCTGGCACATGTGTGGCATGAATGTTACTTGCCACTTATTATCCAAGCCTGAAGGTTGTCCAGGTCTTGCTGCATGCAGACATGGACTGCCTTATTATCTGAGGAGTTGCAACATGGAAAAGTATTGATTCATCACTTGAGGGAGGGCAGTAGGTGGTAATCAGCAGGAAATTTCCTTGTCCATGTTTGACCTGATGCCATGAGACTTCATGGGATCAGAGTTAATGTTGAGGATTCCCAGGGTCACTCCGTCCCAACTGTATACCACAGTGCTGCCACCTCTGGGACGTTGTCTGAAAGGTCTGATTCTGTGCGTATGATTATGTTAGATTGTTACCCAACTAGTATGTAGGATATCTCTTCCAATTTTGGCACAAGTCCCCATATGTTAGTGAGGAGAACCTTACAGGGTCGATTGGGCTCGGTGTGCCTTTGTCATGTATGCTCGTGGTGCTCAGCTCAGTGTCGAGTGATCCATCCAATTTTATTCTTATTCAACTTTTTCATAGTGGCTTGGTACAACTGAGTGGCTTGCTAGGCCATTTCAGTGGGCGGTTAAAAGTCAACCACATCGCTGTAGGTCTGGAGTCACATTAGGCTAGACCGAGTAAGGACACAGATTTCCTTCCCTGAAGGGCGATAGTGAACCAGATGGATTTTAGGACAATCCAGTCATTACTGATACTAGCTTTTTATTTCAATTTTTAAAAATTTAAGTAACTGAATTTAAACTCCCCAGTAGCTGTGGTGGGATTTGAATATATGTGTCTGGATCATTAGTCCAGACCTGCTGGATTACTAGTCCAGTAACATAAACACTATGTGAGGAATTTTATGCTCTCTCCCACGGTGTGTTTGGAGGTGGGAAGAGCATTTAATCGGGCAGGATGGTGGCAGAGGGCCCCTGCCACCTTCCTGCCTCCACCCCAATTATGTCTGTGGTGGGAAGGCTCTCCTGTGGTGGGAAGGCCCATGGACGGCCTTCCTATCCTGCCCCAATTGAGACCTTTAAGTGGGCAGTTAATGCCCAAATAAGGGCCTCATCTTGCCTCCACTGGTATTAGCCCAGCAGCAGCTGGGCCTGTCACCAGACGGGTAACACACAAGCACACCCTTGCAGGTTGCTTTACAGCTCTGGAAGTGGGAGGGGATTTCCCTCATTTAAAGGCATTTAGTGCCTGATTGAGGGATCTGGCATCCTTACGGGGGCCCCCGCTGAGAGCCAACCCAGCCCTTGCTGCTAACTCCCCTCCACCCACCTCCCCCACGACCACCATCCCGCGAAACCCCTCCTGCTCTGACTCACCTGTGGCCTCGGTCCAGTACCTCCAGTGTGTCCATAACCGGCATCAGCCACTGTCTCCGCCTTGGTGCTGCTCAGTAAAAGAGCTGCCGGCCTCTAAATTGTCAGCAGTTCTCAACAGGCGGGACTTACGTTGCCAGAGTCCTTAATCCTGTGGAAGGCCTGCCGCTGCCCACTTAAGTGCCTATTTGGCATGCAATGCGGCAGACATTCCCCAGAGGAGTCGATGCAGGGCTCTCGCCGGCGCTTTAGCAGGTGGCCGAGACACCGGTTGCCCACATAAAATCCACCCCACCCCCCCATGCTACTATATCCCATATTCACTAATACAGCCACTAGGTAGTGTGCAAGATTATCCTTGGTGATTTACCATCAATCTTCCAATGGAGTATTACATGCTGTCTATGTGGCACCTGCATTTGACAATATGGTCCAAGATCAGGAACTTACTGGCCAGACCTGAAAAACACATCTTATCTTTACGTGGCATGGAAATATCAGTGCATGAGCTCATCGACCAACTGTCTCCAGAACATTTAGTGATTCAGGCTTGAACACCCATTATAAACACATCATTCTTAGAAGAACAGGAAAGATAAGATCACCTGAGAGGTAAAGGGTTTATTGAATACAAATTTAAATGAAAACAAGCCTGCTAAATTCTGTTATCATAAGGTATTATCCCTAAATGGCTCAAGCTTAATGTAATATAAAAATTAAAGCTTTAAATACCTGTATCTGGACTGTTGCTCAGGCAGCCAGTTTTCACTTTCAGCAGTGCAACTTCCAATTTTCGGGCTGTTGGAAGATATTTAAGAGACAGAAAAATTTCCCCGACAAGCTCCTGAAGGAAGCAAAAACAAATAAAATAATAGTAGACCTGAAGTTTATGCATGTGCCTTAATCAGTTCACCTTCTGTCAGTTTTAAGCGATTATGAAATCTGGGGTGCACAAGCTGCATCTTCAGGCATATTTTTATTATTGGAGTCCTGGAAGTGTAACTTCTGCAAGCAATCTCTTGCTAGCTTGCCAGTTCCAGGGACAAACATCATATTACATTACATTACAGTGGTTCTTCTGACGCAGCTTTTGGACAATTGTGGCCCACATCCCATTCACATGAGGCTCAGAATTTTATATGCTACTTCTAGCTTGCTGTGGGATGTTGACTTCCTCTCCTCATGTTGGGAAACTCATGGGACGCACAGTTATCCCATACAGCAAATGAAAGGGCTCAATTAGATTATATTTATGAAATAGAACTATAATAAGTTTTTCCCTTCTTCTGGGAAAATCCTTAGCCTCAACTCAACAACACCCCATTCTGACAGAATTAAACTGTGTGGCAAATTGCAGGCACAGGCTAGTGTCTCTTCACTTCAGCTTGCATTCTTCAGATTACTCACTGAGAAAGGTTTTGGTTCAAATTGTGGTGCTCAACATATGGCTGCTGAATAGCACTGGCATAGAAACATAGGAATGTAGGAGCAGAAGTAGGCCATTTGGCCCTTCGAGTCTGCGCCACCACTTGATAAAATCATGGCTGACCTGATTGTGGTCTCAACTCCACTTTCTTGTCTGTCCCCCATTACCCTTGACTCCCTTGTCTATCAGAAATCTATCTAACTCAGCCTTGAATAAATTCAATGACCTAGCCTCCATTGTTTTCTAGGGAAGAGAATTCCACAGAATAAGGACCCACTGAGAGAAAAAAAATTCTCACTTCCATTTTAAAAGGGAGACCTCTTATTTTTAAACTGTGTCCCCTAGTTCTAATCTCCCCACAAGAGGAAACATCTTCCCAGTATCCACTCTATCAAGTCCCCTCTGTAGCTTATATGTTTCAGTAATATCACCTCTCATTCTTCTAAACTCCAATGGATAAAGGCGCAACCTATTCAACCTTTCTTCTTAAGGTAAGTCCTTTATCCCAGGAATGAATCGAGTGAACCTTCTCTGAACTGCCTCTAATGCTTTTTCAAATAAGGAGACCAAAACTGTAACAGTACTCTAGATGTGGTCACACCAAGGCCCTATACAGCTGCAGTAAAACTTCCCTACTTTTATATTCCATTCCCTTTGCAATAAACACAAACCTTCCATTTGCCTTCTTAATCACTTACTGTACCTGCATACTTAGTTTTGTGATTCATGTACCAGGACACCCAGATCCCTCTTTACCACCGAGTTCTGCAATCTCTCTCCATTTAAATAGTTTACTGATTTTCTATTCTTCCTGCCAAAGTGGACACATTATACAGCATCTGCCAAATTTTTGCCCACTCGCTTAACCTATCTATATCTTTTGTAGACCCTTTACCTCCTCTTGCCAATTTACTTTCCTACCTACCTGGGTGTCATCAGCAAATTTAGCTACCATACATTCAGTCCCTTCATCCAAGTTATTTATATAGTGTCATGCTAGGCCCCCATCTCCCAAAAAGGAAGCACATTAATGTTGTCATGAACTTGATTTTAAACTACTACAAGTGAAGAAAGGACTTGTTAAACAGATCAGCCATGACTGGAAAAGACATTTGCATATTAACAGATTGTGCTTGGAAGGACAAAGGACCATTCCCTGACACATTCAATCCACAATGGACCTTGATCACGAGGTATTGGTGTAAAAGGAGCTTTCCAGAGACTGCTAAGGTGATACAATCCAAGACGTGGTCAGACCAGTTAGTCACATGACTAACCTGCTTGGCAACTTGGGTTTTTCTGAATTTTACAAACAGTTTGAACTGAGAGTGTATGTTTGCTCCTGGACTGAGAAGAGCTGTCCTCTCTGCTCCCATCTCTTTCTCACAAGCCTCTGAATCTACTGAAGACACATGAATCCCAAGTGAGAAAAGTCTCCTACAGCAAACAAGATTTAAGAAGAATACTGGGCCCCAACGAAAAGCAAGATCTACCTACAATCAAAGATTCTACAGTGAGCTCTAAGAACCGTAACAAAGGTTCTTCAGATATTGCCTCAAACCTTTCCACTTTATTTTTCTTCTGCTTTTTTCTGTCTCTATTTGCATGTGTTTATCACGTGTTTATGCTGGCATGGGCATGCCGTGTATCCATGGGCATTAACTGAATTAGAGTTTAAGTTTAATAAATTTCAATTTTTCTTCTTTCAACCTAAGAAAGCCTGTTTGTGCTGGTTTCTTTGCCTTATAATTGGAAAGTGGTGAACAAGGATTCACCAAGGGGAAGCTAAAAACACGGTGTGTTTAAAATTAAACCCTGTTATGGTGAGACCAGATGAAGGCTGAGAGGGACCCCTAGCCACCTTTCTCACCTGGTCGTAACAATAGATTGTAAATAGTTGAAAACCCAGCACTGATCCCTATGGCACTCCGCTAGTACAGCTTGCCAAACTGTAAAAGACCCTTTTATCCCTACTCTCTGTTTCCTGTTAGCTAACTGGTCCTTTATCCATGCTAATATGTTACCCACTTCACTAGGAGCTCTTCTTGATGTGGCACCTTATCAATGCCTTTTGGAAATCCAAGTTCACCACATCTGCAGGTCCCCCTTGATCCACCTTGCTTGTTACTTCTTAAAAGAACTCTAATAATTTAGTCAAACCCGATTTCCTTTTGACTCTGTTTAATCCCATTATGATTTTCTAAGTACCTGCTATAACCTCCTTAATAATGGATTCTAACAATTTCCCTATGACAGATGTTAGGCTAACTGGCCTATAGTTTCCTGCTTTCTGTCTCCCTCCTTTCTTGAATAAAGGTGTTACATTTGCGATTTTCCAATCTGCTGGGACCCTTCCAGAATTTAAGGAATTTTGAAAGATTATAACCAATGCCTCTGCTATCTCTGCAGCCTCTTCTTTTCAGATTCAAGGGTTCAAGCCATCAGGTCCTGGGGACTTGTCAGCCTTTAGGTCTAATATTTTTCCCAGTACCTTTTCCCTGGTGATGGTGTTGGTTTTAAGTTCCTCCCTCCCTTTCACTTCTTGATTTTTAAGTATATTTGGGAAGTTTTCTAAGTCTTCCATAGTGAAAACAGACATAAAATAAGTGTTCAACACTTCTGCCATTTCCTTGTTTTCCATCATCAATTCCCCAGACACACTCTCTAGAGGACCAACACTTGCTTTAGTTACTCTTTTCCTTTTTAAATTCTTGTAGAAACTCTTACTATCTGTTTTTGTATTTCTAGCTAGCTTTCTCTCATACACTAATTTCTCTCTTTTTTTAGTCATCTTTTGCTGATTCTGAAAATCTGCCCAATCCTCTGACTTGCCACTAATCTTTGCAGATTTGTAGTGTTTCTTTCAATTTGATACAATCCTTAACTTATTTATTTAGTCACAGATGATGCATCCTTCTCAAAGACTTTTTCTTTCTCACTGGGATAAATCTTTTCTGAGAGTTATGAAATATCTCCTTAAAAGTCTGCCACTGCATTTCTACTGTCTTATCTTTTAACCTAGTTTCCCAGTTCACTTTAGCCAACTCTGCCTTCAATTCTATCCTTATAATTACCTTTATTTAGGTTTAAACACTAATCTTAGACTCACACTTCTCACCTTCAAACTGAACATGAAATTCTATCATGATATGATCGTCGTCACGTAGAGGCTGCTTTACTACAAGTTTATTGATTAATCCAGTCTCATTGCACATTGCCAGGTCTAAAATAGCCTGCTCCCTGATTGGCACTAAAATGTACTACTCTAAGAAATTGTCCCAAATACACTCTATGAACTCATTTTCAAGGCTACTTTTGCCAATCTGTTTCACCTAATCTACATGTAGATTAAAATCACCCATGATTATCGCAGTACCTTTCTTTCTTATTTATGTCTTCCTGTATACTCTGTCCTACAGTGTAACTACTGTTAAGGGGCCTATAAACTACTCCCCCAAGTGACCTCTTATCTTTCCTATTTCTTATCCCTACCTAAACTGATTCTACATCTTGCTCTTTCGAGCTCTGGTCATCCTCACTGTATTAATGTCATCCTTATACCCCACCACTTATCCTAGCTTCCTGTCTTTTTGAAATGTCAAATGCCCTTCAATATTCAGGTCCCAGCCTTGGTCACCTTGAACCATATCTCTGCAGTGGCTATCAGGCCATACATATTTATTTCTATCTGTGCTAACAATTCATTCATTTTGTTACAAATGCCGCGCACATTCAAATAAAGAGCATTTAATTCTGTCCTTTTACCAGTTTTGCAATCTCTGACTTTATCTGCTGGTGCACTCTTAAGTTTGTGTGCTCTGTCCCTTCCTGCCACATTCTGGTTATCATTACCCAATTCACTACCTTGCTCTATTACCTTGTCGTTTCTCTTTAATTTACCAGGTCTCCGCTCACATGATTCCTCCCCCCCACCACCCACTGTTTAGTTTAAAGCCCTAGCTATTGCCCAAGTTATATGACTTGCCAGAGCACTGGTCCCAGCATGGTTCAGGTGAAGACTGTCCCAACGGTACAGCTCCCACTTTCCCCAATACTGGTGTCAGTACCCCACGAATCGAAACCCATTTCTCCCACACCAGTCTTTCAGCCACACATTCATCTCTCTAATCTTATTTACCCTATGCCAGTTTGCTTGTGGCTCAGGTAATAATCCAGAGATTATTACTTTTGAGTTTCTGCTTTTTAATTATCCCCTAGCTGCTCATAATCCCTAAGGAGAACCTCTTTCCTAGTCCTTTCTATGTAGGGAGAGGCTAGAAAGTGGCATATTTTGTACCTTTTGAACCTTCTGTAACTCCTCACAGAATTCTACTGTGTTTGATAATTCCAAGTTGCTGAACGACATGCGCACTTCTCCTAGAACATCACGTCGTGAATATTTGTCAAAATCCCAGACCTGAGAAAAGATTATTTATTCAGAATTCGATTGCACAAAGGGCTAAAGTTCAGAGAAAGCAGGTCATAAATGTCAATAAGATCTGCCTAAATAGACTGTCAACTTCTGTTTGTTGGTGGATTAAAAGAGTTTGCTCTTATCCTGTTAGATGAGTGAAGTTTAAACAGTGTAAAAGATAACAGTGAAATTATTACATACGGACAGTGTGTGGAGGAGGGGAATTTAAATACCAAAGGTATTTAAATGAGAAATTTTGAGCATTATCAGAGAATGCTCTGAATTATGAACCAATTCATACAGTTCTGCAATTTTCTCACATTTTTCAGGAATTGCAACAAATGGCATTGGATGCGAGCACCATTTTGGAGAATCACACTAAAACAGAGAGGTGCTAAGATTTATGATATGGACCTGTAAATTTGATTTAACGCAATAGTAAGTGTAGAGAAACAAATGACTTGTGTTCTCTCCTGTTACTGGCCAAACCAGTAGGAAGAGATGCCAGGTACATCTCACAAGGCAGAGTAACTGTAAGCATGGTCATACACTTCCTCAAAGCTGGTTACAGAACAGCATTGACAGAATCCTGGGAATCTACGCAATCTCTTAGACAGGGAAAAGTGTGCAGTACTGGGGCAGTTAAAACCAGGGGTTGAGCAGGGAGGCGAGGAAATACTTTTCAAATAAAATAACCACTTCTGCTTTGTTGAACCGTTCTCAATTTTCAAACCTTATGCAGCTTTTTCAAATGTCTATTCACTGATAATGACAAAAATGAAGTTCTGTCGAAGGAACCTTTGTGAATTGCCATAGTGCATCCTATAGATCAGGGGTCACCAACCTTTTCTTTAGTAAGAGCAACTTATGATAAATGAAAAATATCATGATAAACTTAAACATATATTGAAAAAATATGGATAGATAAATGCAAACTAAATATGTAGCTATTATAACTATATTATAGCAACCTACAATCCACTTACATTAACAGGATAGGGAGACCAGAGGTGAGAAACACTCACCAACACGACTCCAGTAAACATCACACAAGGAAAAGGAGGAGCAGTTGCTGTGCCTGCCTTCTGCTCTCAGTTGTGTCCCAAGTGGTTTCTCCCTCTCCTTCCCCAGGCCCCCTTTATAACTGAGCTAAGTTTCCTTTAATGTTTTGGGATTTGATGCTACAGTTTATTCATTCTTAGTTCCTCCAAAAAGCTAGAAAGCTGGTAGCCATTAACCCAGGTCTATCACTGGGAAAAGCCCTGCAGCTGCCATCCCACTTGGTGCAAACGCAGTACTGGTACCTTCTTATTGGGGGTGTTTGACCCTACACCGGGTATTTATGAAGCTTCCCCACCCACTCGCCAGCTCCATTCCTCTCCTGCACTTGGCGGCTTCTCACCAGTTGCAGATCTGACCCAACCGCCTCCGTCCAGCTCCAGCACTCGCACTGCAGATGCTCCAGTCACAGCCCCGCTGGACACACACGTGACCCGCAATGGACCAATGGTTTCCTCAAAGCTTTATGCGAGCTTCTCAAAGTCCGTCAACGAGCTACCAGTAGCTTCCGATCGACATGTTGGCGATCCCTGCTTCAGATCATACACACAGTGTGGAATGGTGGATATTGAGATATTGGGCTGAATTTTACGCTGCCCCAGTGGGTCAGATGGTGGTGTGGGGGCGGTGTAAAATTGAGTGGGAAGCTCCGGGAGGCCTACCCACCCCGCTTCCGCCTCCAGCCAAGTTTACGGCATCAGGCGGGGAGTGGGAAATGGACCGCCCGCCTGCCTGCCTGAGGCCAATCAAAGCCCTTAAGTGGCCACATAACGGCCACTTAAGGGCCCTCGCCTGCCTCCATGGGTATTTTACCCATGGCAAGCGGGCGTGCTGGGGATGTGAAAGGCCGCTCAGCAATAGCTGCCAGCCTTTCTGCGCCCCGGGGCGGGGGGGGATTGGCAGTCAGGCACAGGGTACCCGATTGAGGGCCGCCCCCGCTTCCCAACCCACCCCCGGGACCCAAGATTCCCCCCTCCCCCCAAACGACCACTCCAGCCTCACCAAGGAAGGACCAATCCCCCTGGTGAGGCAACCCCAACTTACCTTCCCTCCTGGATCCATGGTGTCGGCTGGGCTGCAGTCCCAGCAGTGGCTACTGTTCCCCGTGGCGCTGCTGGAACTATGAGCTGCTGGCCCGCTGATTGGCTGGCAGCTCACTGAGGCGGAACTTCCTCCCTCAAGTGGGTGGATGTCCCGCCTTGGGACAATTAAAGCCCGGGGACCGGTAAAATGCGGGACGGATCCCCGGGCTAGGCGGAAGCAGTTTTGCCACCTACTTTCACGTCGGTGGCGAATTCCCATCCGCCTAAGGTAAAATCCAGCCCATTGAGTCCAGTGTTACAGGGAGTGAGCAAGTGCAATGTTGTGCCCTAGATGATTGAGTGTTGTTGCACCTGTGCCTATCCTCTATGGCGAGTATTCCAGCAAACCCCTGCCCTGAGTTTTGCAGAAATTGATCGGCTTTTAGGGGGCAGGGAGTTAACACTGCAAAGTGTTGCAAAGTGTCCAATCTCTGTCATGCTCATGTAACCACAGTGTTGTTTCTGGCTTGTCCGCTAAAGCTTCTGGTCAATGGTAACTCCCACGATGTTGAAGGTGGAGGACTTAGTGATGATGGTGCCATTGAAGATCAGGGAAAATGGCTGGCCTTTCTATTGCTTGAAATGGTCATTACCTAACACTCCTGTGAATTTTACCTGCCATTTGTCAACCCTCGTCAGGTC
Organism: Heterodontus francisci; assembly: GCF_036365525.1. NCBI lineage: Eukaryota > Metazoa > Chordata > Chondrichthyes > Heterodontiformes > Heterodontidae > Heterodontus > Heterodontus francisci. The sequence continues at coordinate 68,122,804 of NC_090384.1, forward strand.
ATGGATCATTATTGGAGGATTATAATTGGAGCTGAACAACAAACAGTCCCAGTCCTGAGCTTGTGATAGAGGGATGGTCATGGTTGAAGCAGCTAAAGATGGCTGGCCAAAGATTCTTTGCTGTGGAACTCATGCAGTGGTCTTCTGGGGCTGCGATGTTTGGCCTCCAACAACCACAATCATCTTGCCTTGTGTCACGAATCACTTAAACCACTGGAGGGTGTGACCATCATTGAATCCTCAGTTTTACTAGTGCCAAACTCCTTAGTCCCAAATTCGGTCAAAATGCTACCTTGATGTTAGGGATAGATACTCTCACCTCTCCTACATGGTTATCTCTTCACGCTTTATTAAGTTGCCTAGCAAGCCATTTGGTTCTAAATAATCACTACAAAATTCAAAAATAAGGAATAACCTGTTCTTTTAGATGGAATTAAACTGCAACTTTACATGATCATGGCCATCCAATTTGGCATACATTTGGTTCAGGGAATGTTTTTTTTTACATTTTCCTTCTCTTCCCCAGTTTATAATTTCCTTGTATCACAAACCATCTCTGTGTGAGAAGGCAGGCTTTTCCGTTTCACTTGCAGACCTCACAAACTTCATAGTGAACATGCTGATTCTAATTGCTTAGGGATTAACATTTTGACTGTTACCAAATTAAAGTTACAGTCGGACAATCTTAGGAGAGGACCATCTTAAGAGGCTGTAAGTGAAGGTCACTGGAAGAAGTGATGTTGCGTCACACATGACCAGGGAGAGTAAGATGTGTGTAGATGTGCTCGTGCAATAATTGTGTGTGTGTATATATATATATATATATATATATATATATATATAGTTAAGTTATAATAAAAACCCACATCTTCTTTGGATATTACTTGCAGTCCTGTGAATCTTACAATAGTTTACATACCAAAGGAACAATTAATATTACAAGGGTAGCAGTTTGTCTGAGTTAAAGTATGACTGATCCAGTTAAAGGTTAATATTACTCTGCATTAAGGGTTTAGCTCAAGTCAGCACTAACAGCAATCAAGCTGATCTATTTGTTATCTTGAAATCACAACAACAATAAGCAGAAGTAAACGCCACATCAATTCCTTGGTACATAAATATGTTACATTAACAAACCTAGCCAAGTGGCTTGAATTAAAGACAATGGTTTTGTTACAAAGTAGTTGAAGGAGAGACAAGACAGTTGATTATTTGTCTGGAAAAGCTGAAGCATTGTAATTACAATATGTGGCCTTCAATTTAATAGTGAATTTGATTCGCTTATATAATATCTAACATTTATAGAGCTTGTTTTAGTGTTTGTGCTATACTTAATGAAGCTCTGAAAGAATGTTGCTGGCAAAAAGTTGTTACAGATAAAGAAGTACAGATAAAAAAGCACTATAACTTCACAATGATTCAAAGTTCAAAACTATAACACTTGTCATACAAGGAACAGAAGAATTCAGAACCAAATGAGGTCTATCGCTGTGCTCATTCATACACAGGATCTCTCCTCTGGTAAATGATACACAGCGATAAACCATTCAGTCTATGATTGTCACACAAAGCAAGAGCCTGACAACAGGAAGAGGACAATGGACAGACAGCAGCAATGAGAGAGCTGCACGCACTATGGCCAAGATATAACAACAGTTAACCTGAATGCCAAACCCAGTAGATTATTGACATTGGCATAAAAAAGAAATCTTTGAATAAACATAAAAAGGCAGCAGGATTTAAAATTTTAAAAATGTACCTCAAGTTTTAAAGTAGCCTTCCTGCAGGTATTCTTTTCAATAGAACAAGTAAACTGGTCTCCGAAAGAAGGATTTCTCGTGTTCTTCACAATCTTTGTATCCCATTGGTGAAGGATGTGTTGGTATCGAGGTGAACTGGTAAACAGCTTTATTCGAATGAAAGAGTCAGCACGCTGATTGAAGTGTCGAGCAGGAAGATTAGATGCCTCTGAAACTGTCAGTTGTAATTTTGTTTGTTTTTTATCATATGATAGAGAAAATTTCAAATTTCCTGTAACCTCAACCTTTGAGTCAATGACAAGATCGTCGTTTGATTGAACCAGCTTAAAATTATCAGGGTCACTACTTTGAAGATAAAGGCTTAGCTTTTGTATACTCTCTTGGAGCTTGTATACCTTAAAAAAGACACATATGCACAAACTACATTGTAAGAATACATTAATCAATGTGTAACTTAATTTTTTCAACTTGTCAAGTAAAATATATTAACAATCCAGGAATTCACTTGCCTTGTAATCTTGTTTTTTCACATCTGAATGCTCATCTTCATCAGACATGCCCAGAAAGTCTGTAGAGTTGCTGCGTGTTGATAAGTTGCTTTTTTCTGTATATTGTTTCTTGGGATCAGACCCACCCACAGCCTTCTTTGCTACAAACACAATATTAGTTGAAAGTTACACAGGAAATCTATATTAATGGAATGATTAAAAGCAGGTGCTCACTATGTGGGAAACCACAGCCCCAAACCTGGGTCCCATTGTTCCCTGGTGCATCATGTTGGAGGGTTTTTGAGAGTTTCCCAGAAGACAGTTCACTCACAAGCACTGTTTTGTTTTACATTATTATGTGAATAACAATAACAGTTGGTAGCCTTTCAATGCCTTTGTGCAATGTTCAGTAGCATGTATAGAAGGATATTGCTTTCCTTGATAATATTACTGGAAGTACAGCAAATGTCCCTATCTAGTCTTTATATCATATGTTTGGATATACAAAACCTAAAATTTATTTGTGTTATGTTACAACATATTTCATAGGTTCGCATGATAGATTTGGAGAGGAAAACCTTTTGACCCATCCAACTGCAAAGAACTCACAGAAGCCTATCATGGCTGTTACTTAAATGATTCCAGAGATTTTGTTTCCACTACATTCTGTGTGTTTATAACTGCAAGGAGAATTTCCTAGCATCAATTATAAATTTGGGTTCTGCTATTCTAAATTTTGTCCTACTGGCATGGTCTATTTGAACTGGTGTTTCAGATTTAACTTTTTCCCAATATTCACTCTCTTGTGCAGCTGTATAAGCTGCTGTCTCAATCATTTCCTTTGGTCCTGAAAGTACTGAGTTTCTCCAACCTTTCCTCATACCTCAGCCCTCTGATGCTTGCGTGTAAACCCAGAGGTTAGGTAATTAAAGAGCCAGGGATCAAGCCTGGAAGTGACTAAAAAAGATATGTTTGTGGGGCAAGGAAGAGCAAGAGTGCTCATCTGAGTCCCATAAGAAAAGTTCATTCCTCCCTGCCAGCAGTGGCCCCTCACAAAATTATCCTTTATCTTCTAACTATTAAACTCCACAAAATAACAAAATAATAGTACAACGGTTCTGCAGGTCAGGGAAAAAAATCCCGACCTGAACCCGACAGAACCACATTGGACCTGGGCCCGACCCGGACCGAATCCCTCCATTTTTTCCCGCGCCCAACCCGAGCCCGACCTGACCTGAGCCCGACCCAAGCACCGGAATGTTCCCTTTACTTACTTTGCAACTCCCAATCTGCAGGAAGCTGCAGCATGAGTGCGATGACGTCATTGAGACGCTCACTCGCTCACTGCGCAGACTCAGAGTTTCCCTCCTTGACGTCCCGGACTCCCAGCTCAGGTAGGCTTTTCAACTTTTGACACTTACCAGCAGAGAAAAATGCAATACTTTGTGTGTCCAAACCAGACCCAGCCCGACCTGGACCAGGCCTGACCCGACCTGAGGCCGAAAGCCGGACCCAGAAGAGCAACCCGACCCAACCCAAACCCGACACATGTCATCGGGTCCTGTCGGGTTTGGGTCGGACAGCAGGCCTTTAACCTGAGGTGCTATGCATTGAATAATCTCAGATGTTTTATTTCTAGAATTTACCCAGGACCCACCTTTGGTTTTCTTTGTTTTTCTGTGTTTGCAGTAAAGGCAGATCTGCCACCCTAGAATTATCATGGATACCAAGAGAAAAAGACCTGCTGCACCCAACAGACCAATTTTCATTGTGTAACCCAGATGAATGTTCAGATTTTGAATAACAGCCAGGAATTTGCTGGTATTACCCATGTTCCGCCTGTGCCTGAAAGATAAAGAAAGTTATGTAAAAAGAAGACTTCAGTGAATGCAGCTGGTAGGTTCCCCTAATAGGTTTCTAAGATACACAGAAAAATACTGGACAATCAATTTAAAACACTTGCGAATAATATGTCCAGGAACATGAAAGTTGAGCATTTTTTAAAAATTAATTCACAGGGTGTGGGCACTGTTTGCAAGGCCAGCATTTATTGCACATAACTGAGTGACTTGCTAGGCCATTTCAGATGGTAGTTAAGAATCAACCACATTGCTGTCTGGAGTATCATATAGGCCAGATCAGGTAAGCACAGCAGATTTCCTTCCCTGAAAGACATTGGTGAACTAGATGGGTTTTTAACCACAATCCAGTAGCTTCATGGTCACTTTTACTGATAGAAGTTTTTTAATTCCAGATTTATTTATTAAATGAATTTAAATTCTCCCCCAGCTGCTATGGTGGGATTTGAACTCGTGTCTCCAGATTATTAGGTCTTTGGATTATTAGCCCAGGTCTCTGGATTACTAGCCCAGTAACATATGCACTATCCTACTATTGCCTAATTTGTGAGCTTTGTAGTCCCATGGAGTGAATGATTTTGGCTGCAGGCCACTTTGCAGCATATGGCACAATTCAGTCACATTGGGTAGGGACAGGGGGCATTAGGCTTCACTGCCTTCCCTTGGGTGCAGGGCATCATCCATTGCACCCATGTGGCCATCAATGCACCCAGTGATTGGCCAGTCAGATTCATCAACAGGAAGGGCTTCTACTCACTCAACATTCAACTGGTCTGTGACCACAACAAGGGCTTTCAACATGTGTGTGCTCGCGCTGTCTCAGATCTTCTCTCCAACCCCCAAAGGGCCTGGATGGATCCTAGGGGACAAGGGATATCCCTTGAAGACATGGCGACTCACCCCTCTATGGGAGCCCCAGACAGAGGCACAGAGACAATACAACCAATGCCACCTGCTCACTAGGACAACCATTGAGCAGGCTTTCCAGCTTCTAAAGTTGTAATGCCAGTGCCTGGACCAATCGGTGGCGCCCTCCAATACCATACTGCAAGAGTCTCTGCCATTGTGGTAGCCTGCTGCGCACTCCATAACATGGCCCTCCAGAGAGGTGTGGACCTTGAAGATGGTGAGGCCCTGGAACCAGATATCTCATCAGTGCAAGAGGAGGAGCAGGAGGTGAGAGAGGAGAAGGAAGTGGTGGTGGAGGGAGATGATATTGACCAGAGAGGTGCCCCTGCTGCATGATGAGGTGACCTCCCTCCTCTCCCTCATGGACCCCAACTTTAGATCCAGGTCATCCTCGATGAAGTGAGGGGCAGCCCTGCCCCGGTGCCAGTCCTCCGGCTCTCCTGTGACATCCCACTTCCCTCTGGTGCTTTGGAAGGTTTTGGCACAATCAGCAAATTTCTCTGATAGGACAACCAGAAGTGATGGGGGAGTCTAAATCAGTCCCCCACTTCATCTGACCCACCTCTTTTCCAGCCCTCACTCTCTCTAATTGGACCAGGGAACCCATCCCCATATCAATTATGGGCTCAGGCCCGTGAAAATCTTAACTTCAATAGGTTTCCCACTGGAAGCGGGTTCCTGATCCGAAAACAAACCTGGCTCCTGATTCCCATCTCCAAGGCGAAAATTCAGCCCATTGTCTCTTCCAAAGTGCAGCTTGTATTGTCAGCTGTGGCTCAGGTGGTAGCACTCTCACCTCTGAGTCACAAGTCCCATTCCGGGGCTTGAGCACAAAAATCAAAGCTGACACTCCAGGGCAGTACTGAGGGAGTGCTGCACTGTCAGAGTTGCCATCCTTTGGATGAGACATTAAACCAAGGCCCCAACTGCCTGCAAGGGGGGATGCAAAAGATCCCATGGCACTATTTTGAAGAAGAGCAGATGATTATCCCTAGTGCCCAGGCCAATATTTATCCCTCAATTAACATAACAAAAACAGATCTGGTTATTATGACATTGCTGTTAGTGGGAGTTTGCTGTCCACAAATTACCTGCTATGTTTCCTGCATTACAACAGTGAATACACTTTGTTACCATCAAGGTGGGAGGAGTGTACTGTCTTTCTTTGGTTCCACAGGTCACAACACATAGTTAAACGTGTACCCAGTTACCAATGCGGCCAATTATATACTCTCTATTTTAGTTTCAGAATAAAATCCACCAACCAGGTTTCTTTAATAAACAACAAAAGTATTAATTTATGATAAAACAAGACTTAGTCAATGAAGATGCAAAGCTTTACCAAACAGTTTGAAATATGATAGTAAATATATATCTTCCCTTCTAAGTATCCAACACACACACACAGGAAGAATAAAGAAGCTTTGGCCAAAGTACCTGTTAATTCTTGAAGAAAAAGGATAGGATATGTTATGTTCCAGGTGGCATTCAGTCTGGCATCTGTGACATGTAGACAGGTCACTGGAATCTTTTCAGTAGCAGTTCATTCAGGAGATGTCGAGAGGAAGTCTTCCAGAAGCTGCTCAGGAGAAATGCTGCTTCGGTTTCTCTATTTCTTATACTTGAGTCTTAGGGTTTCTCAAAGAGGTGGAGAAAAGATGAACTGGTTTTCTCTTTTAGCAGGCTGACCTCCAAACTGACTCAAAACAGTATTCAAAAATGAAACCCACTCTTGAGCACCATAAATCTTGACATGTCACTTCTTTTGTAAACAACTCCCATTGTTAGAAGGCACTTGTTGTTTACTTAGCTGAAGACATGTGACATCTAGTAAATGTTGTTTTTAAACAGAGTCCTTCCAGTGACCCTTTAAAAAAAGTCCATCATCTATGGAATCACTTCAGTCCTCCAATGAATCCATCTCCACAATTCTAAAACACGAGTCCTCAAAAAATATTTTAAAATGTTAGCACTTTCATAACACCTCCATCCTTGGAGGAATAAAACACCATTTTTACATGTGTTTCATTACAAAGTGTGGAAAAAGCAGAAGATGAAAAATATTAAAACACTTTTAAACACTCATTCTCATGCACTGTTTACCTGTAACTAATACAGTTATGCCCTGTACCATCATTGTACTCAGATAATTCAAAGAAAGGTTAAATTCTAGACAAAGCATCAGCAATTACATTATTTTTCCCCACAATGTGGATAATCTTTAGGTGATAGGGCTGCAATAGTAAACTCCATTGAAATAGTCTGACATTCTGGTTTTTGAATTTTGCCACAAAGGGTAAGGGGTTGTGATCAATATAAAGCATCTCTGTAGCCGTGGAGAACATAGACTTCAAAATGCTTAAGAACTAGTAATAAGCCCAGGGTTTCTGTTTCTACTATTGAGTATGTTGGTGTGGATTTAGCTTTCTGGAAAAGTATCTGACTGGCCTTTCTATGCCTGATTCATCGGCCACAATTTTACGGCCCCAAATGAGTGGGATGGTGGCGGGGGAGGACATAAAATTGAGTGGGATGTAGGGGTGGGCTATTGTTGGTGCCCTGCCGTCCCCGCTGCAATTTTATGCTGGGCAGCGGCGATGAGAAACAGCCCACCCGTCCCTGGCCAATCAAGATCCTTAAGTGGCCAATTAACTAGAACTATGGGCCTCCTCCCACCGCTGCGGGTATTTTACCCTTGGCAGCTGTACAGCATAAGCCTCAAGAACCCCACCTGGTAAAACCAGGCAGCCTTCTTGCAGGCTGAGGAGTGGCCCTCCTGATCGGGCACCCTGTGCCCCAGGGACATCCACCCCCGAAGCTCCAACCAGCCCCAATGCACAACACTCACCCCGCCCCCCAACCCACCAGCCCCCTTGCGTCACAGGAGCCTGGCCAATTGTCCCTGGCAATGTTCTAAAAACTAACCTGTCTTCTGGGGCCGTCCTTCACCTTGCTTGCGATGGCTGGGTGTAATCCCAGCAGTGGCCACCCCTCCCAGTGGCCCAGGTAGGACTAAGAGCTGCGGTCCGCTGATTGGCTGGCAGCTCCATTAGGTGGGACTTTCACCTCCTTGAGGCAGGAAGTCCCGCCTAAATCCAATTAAGGGCCTGGGGAGCGAAAAATCCTGGCTTGGCTCCCCAGGTCCGGCAGAGGCAGGCTCGTCACTGACATTTTGGCCAGTGGGTGGGGCATCCTGCCCAACGAAAAATTCCGCCATCATCTTATAACAAGACTGCACCGACCCCTAGGTCATGAGCATCAATTGCTACCTTGAAGGGCTTAGTGAAATTTGAAGCAGCCAACACTGGTTCAGTGATCAAAATAGCTTTCAGCTTTTCAAAAGATGTTTGGCATTCTCCTGACCACACTATCTTGGCTTTCATTTTTTGTAGCAAATCTGTCAGTGGAGCAGCTATAGTGCTAAATTTGGTGCAAGCTTGTGGTAGAAACCACATATCCCCAAAAACCTCATGATTTCTCATTTAGTTTTAGGGGCAGGGAGCTCCATCAATGCTTGTACTTTTGCTGTTCTTGGCAACACTTGTTCTTGCCCTACTATATGCCCGAGGTAGGTTACCTGCACTTTTGCAAATTCACTTTTGGCAGGGTATATCACCAAATTAGCTGACTTAATTTTCTAATTAGAGCTTTTAGTTATTCCAATTGGTGCTTCCAAGTGTCACTGTATACCAACACATCATCAAGGTAAATCACACAGTTAGGAACACTGGCTACCACTTGGTTCATTAGTCTCTGAAAAGTTGCTGGGGCACATTTTAGCCTGAATGGCATCGCTCGGCATTGGAAAAGACCATCTGGTGTGATAAAGGCTGATATTTCTTTAGCTCAGGGTATTAAAGGAACTTGCCAGTATTCCTTTAACAAATCTATTTTGGTAAGAAACTTGGCATTGCCGACTCTATCAATACAGTCTTCCAAGCGAGGAATTGGGTGGGAGTCTGTCTTTGTTACTGCATTACCCTTTCTGTAATCTATACCAAATTTAGTTGAACCATCAGGTTTAGGCATCAACACCACTGGGGAACTCCAGATGCTTTGACTGGGTTCAAGTAGGTGATTTTCCAACATGTATTGGAGTTCTGCTTTCACCTGGGCATGTTCCTCTGGACTTAAACGATAAGGATGCTGTTTTATAGGAAAGGATTCTCCTACATCCACATCATGTATGGCTAAGGTTGTATATTCTGGTTTATGCCATGAGTAGCCTTGTTAGGTCTTCTCATTGTTCTGCATCTAAATATGAAAGCATAGTGTCTAATCTCCCCAATAATTCAGTATTAGCAAACCGCATAGTAGGAGGTTCAATTTGAGAATTGTCTAGGCCTCCTTCTGCCTCATCCTCACTATCCCTTTCATCCTTCACTGTCCCTACTACTTGACATACCTGTGTTTGCTTATCCTCCTCCCGACGGTGATATTGTTTCAATATATTGATGTGACACAGCCGATTCTTTTTCCAGCGATCTAGGATGTTAATCAAATAATTTACTTTAACAATCCTTTTTATCACTCTGTTACAGCTACAAATATGGCATCTACCCAGGAATGTGGAAAATTGCCCAGGTATGTCCGATGCACAAAAAGCAGGACAAATCCACCCGGCCAATTACTGCCCTATCAGTCTGCACTTGATCATCAGCAAAGTGATGGAAGGGGTTGTTGACAGTGCTATCAAGCGGCACTTGCTCAGCAATAACCTGCTCACTGAAACTCAGTTTGGGTTCTGCCAGGGCCACTCAGTTCCTGACCTCATTACAGCCTTTATCCAAACATGGACAAAAGAGCTGAACTCCAGAGGTGAGATGAGAGTGACTGCCTTTGACATCAAGGCAGCATTTGACTGAGTATGGTTTCAAGGAGCCCTAGCAAAACTGGAGTCAATGGGAATCAGGGGGAAAACTCTCTGCTGGTTGGAGTCATACCTAGCACAAAGGAAGATGGTTGTGGTTGTTGGAGATCAATCATCTCAGTCCCAGGTCATCACTGCAGGAATTCCTCAGGATAGTGTCCTAGGCCCAACCATTTTCAGCTGCTTCATAAAAGACCTTCCCTCCACCATAAGGTCAGAATTGGGGATACTGAAGCCACCCATGTCCAGATGCAGCAAGACCTGGACCACATCGAGGCTTGAGCTGATAATTGGCAAGTAACATTCGCGCCACACAAGTGCCAGGCAATGACCATCTCAAACATAGAAACATAGAAAATAGGAGCAGGAGTAGGCCATTCGGCCCTTCGGGCCTGCTATGCCATTCAAAAAAGATCATGGCTGATTGTCTAATTCAGTACCCTGTTCCCGCTTCTCCCCATATCCCTTGATCCCTTTGGCATTAAGAAATATATCTATCTCCTTCTTGAATATATTTAATGAGTTGACCTCCACTGCCTTCTGCGGTAGAGAATTCCACAGGTTCACCACCCTCTGAGTGAAGAAACTTCTCCTCATCTCGGTTCTAAATGGCATACCCCATATCCTGAGACTGTGACCCCTGGCTCTGGACTCCCCAGCCATCGGGAACATCCTCCCTGCATCTAGCCTGTCTAGTCCTGTTAGAATTTTATAGGTTTCTACGAGATCCCCTCTCATTCTTCTAAACTCGAGTGAATATAGGCCTAGTCGACCCAATCTCTCCTCATACGTCAATCCTGCCATCCCAGGAATAAGCCTAGTAAATCTTCTTTGCACTCCCTCCATGGCAAGAACATCCTTCCTCAGATACGGAGACCAAAACTGCACACAATACTCCAAATGTGGTCTCACCAAGGCCTTGTATAACTGCAGTAAGACATCCTTGCTCCTGTATAGCTCTTGGGTTTAAAGGGATCAAAGGATATGGGGCGAAAGTGGGAACAGGTTACTGAGTTGGATGATCAGCCACGATCATAACGAATGGCGGAGCAGGCTCGAAGGGCCGAATGGCCTATTCCTGCTCCTATTTTCTATGTTTCTATGTATTCAAATCCTCTTGCAATGAAGGCCAGCATACCCTTCGCCTTCCTAACCTCTTGCTGCACCTGAATGCTTGCTTTCAGCGACTGGTGTACAAGGACACCCAGGTCTCGTTGAACCTCCCGATTTCCCAATCTATCATCATTCAGATAATAATGTGCCTTTGTGTTTTTACAACCAAAGTGGATAACCTCACATTTATCCAGGTTATACTGCATCTGCCATGCATTTGCCCACTGACCCAACTTGTTCAAATCACATTGAAGTCTCTTTGCATCCTCCTCACAGCTCACATTTCCCCCCAGCTTTGTGTTATCTGCAAACTTGGAAATGTTACATTTAGTTCCCTCACCCAAGTCATTAATATATATTGTGAATAGCTGGTGCCCAAGCACAGTCCGGCAGTACCCCACTAGTCACTGACTGCCACCTGGAAAAAGACCCGTTTATTCCTACTCTCTGTTTTCTGTCTGTCAACCAATTCTCAATCCATGCCAGTATATTACCCCCAATCCCACGTGCTTTTATTTTGCACACTAACTTCTTATGTGGGACCTTATCAAAAGCCTTCTGAAAATCCAAATGCACCACATCCACTGGTTCTCCCTTATCTATTCTACTAGTTACATCCTCAAAAAACTCCAGTAGATTTGTTAAGCATGATTTCCCTTTTGTAAACCCATGCTGGCTTTGTCCAATCCCGTTTATGCTTTTCAGGTGTACTGCTATCACATCCTTTATAATAGACTCTAGCATTTTCCCCACTACTGATGTAAGGCTAACTGGTCTGTAATTCCCTGTTTTATCTCTCCCTCCTTTTTTTAATAGTGGGGTTACATTTGCCACCCTCCAATCTGTAGGAACTGCTCCAGAGTCTATAGAATTTTGGAAGATGACCACCAATGCATCCACTATTTCCAGGGCCACTTCCTTTAGTACTCTGGGATGTAGATTATCAGGCCCTGGGGATTTGTCAGCCTTTAACCCCATTAATTTCCCTAGCACTATTTTTTTTATGAATACTGATTTCCTTCAGTTCCTCACTCTCATTAGACCCTTGGTTCCCTAATATTTCTGGGAGGTTATTTGTGTCCTCCTTTGTGAAGACAAAACCAATGTTATTTGTTTAATTGTTCTGCCATTTCTTTGTTCCCCATTATAATTTCCTCCGTTTCTGACTGTAAGGGACCTACATTTGTCTTCACTAATCTTTTTCTCTTCACATATTTATAGAAGCTTTTACAGTCAGTTTTTATGTTCCCTGCAAGTTTACTCTCATTATCTATTTTCCCCGGTTAATCAACCTCTGTATCCTCCTTTGCTGAATTCTAAACTGCTCCCAATCCTCAGATGCTTTTTCTGGCAATTTTATATGCCTCCTCTTTGGATCTAATACTATCCCTAATTTCTTTTGTAAACCACGATTGAACCACCTTTCTGGTTTTATTTTTGCGCCAGACAGGAATAATTGTTGTAATTCATGCACACGTCAACCCTTTTAGTAAAGTTCCCCAATCTACCATAGCCAACTCACGCCTCATACCATCGTAGTTTCCTTTATTTAGATTCAGGACCCTGGTTTCGGATTCAACTACTTCACTCTGTATTCTAATGAAGAATTTTATCATGTTATGGTCGCTCCTCCGCAAGGGACCCCGCACAACAAGATTGTTAATTAATCCTTTCTCATTGCACAATACCCAGTCTAGGATAACCTGTTCTCTAGTCTGTTCCTCGATGTATTGGTGTAAAAGACCGTCACATACACCCTCCAGGAAATCCTTCTCCACAGTATTATTGCTAATTTGGTTTGACCAATCCAAATGTAGATTAAAGTCACCCATGATTACAATTGTACCCTTATTACATGTGTCTCTAATTTCCTGTTTAATGTCATCCCTTACATCTCCACTACTGTTTGGGGGCCTATAGACAACCCCCACCAACGTTTTCTGCCCCTTGGTGTTTCTTAGCTCCACCCATACAGATTCCACATCATGATTTTCCGAGCCAATATCCTTCCTCACTATTGCATTGATTTCCTCCTTTAATAACAACGCTACCCCTCCTCCTTTCCCTTTTTGCCTGTCCTTCCTAAATATTGAATACCCCTGGATGTTCAGTTCCCATTCTTGGTCACCCTGCAGCTATGTCTCTGTAATCGCTACATATCATAACAGTTTATATCTATTTATGCTGTTAATTCATCTACCTTATTGCAAATGCTCCGTGCATTAAGACAGAATGCCTTTAGACTTGTCTTTTTAACATTGTTACTGGAAGCGTCCCTGATTTACCACATAGTGCAGGAGGAGCATATCACGGGTGTGAGATTTCCTGCCATGACTTACCTTTAGATTACTTAGTTACTCCCTTTAATTAAAAAATACTAATTACGCTAGGGACCTTGTTCTACTCCAAACACTACCCACTACAATCTAAAGTCCTTACCTTTACTTTTGGAGCTAATAGACTGCAGTAGTATAAATAGTAGAAAAAGTAGAAAAACTCACCTGAACCTACTTACCAATCAGCTGCTTCCCTGCGCCTGCGTCAATTTTTGAATCCTGACGCCACTTGGAATTCTGCCACCTGAAGGTCCCAAAGGTATGCCTCTCCTCAACTCTTCTCAGGTCTTGGCCTCTCTGCCTCTGAACATGAGAGAATCTAATCATCTCCCCTTGACGTTCAATGGCCATTGCTGAATCCCCACTATCAACATCCTAGGGGTTACCATTACCGGAAACTGAACTGGACCAGCCACATAAATGCTGTGGCTACAAGAGCAGGTCAGAGGCTGGGAATTCTGCGGCGAGTAACTCACCTCCTGACTCCCCAGTGCCTGTCCACCATCTACAAGTCAGGAGTGTGATGGAATACTCTCCATTTGCCTGGATGGGTGCAGCTCGAACAACACACAAGAAGCTCGACACCATCCAGGACAAAGCAGCCCGCTCGATTGGCACCCCATTCACCACCCTCAACATTCACTCCCTCCACCACAGACGCACCATGGCAGCATACCAGTGTACCCCCATATACAAGATGCACTGCAGCAATACATCAAGGCTCCTTCGACAGCACCTTTCTAACCCATGACCTCTAACACCTAGAAGGACAAGGGCAGCAGATCTTGGGAACACCACCATCTGCCAGTTCCCCTCCAAGCCACACACCATCCTGACTTGGAACTAGATCGCTGTTCTTTCACAGTCGCTGGGTCAAAATCCTGGAACTCCCTTCCTAACAGCATTCTGGGTGTACTGGAACCCTAAGCACTGCAGCCATTCAATAAGGCAGCTCACCACCACCTTCTCAAGGGAAATTAGGGATGGGCAACAAATGCTGGCCTAGCCAGTGATGCCCACATCCCACGAACAAATTAAAAAACACATGTAATGGGTTCTTTATGTTGTCTGATACAACATAAATGAGATGCATGGAGTCCAGTTATACTGAAGATCTCAAACAGGTTTATGAGTAGCTTATCTAATGTATGTACAGTACAGAGCAAACTATTTACAGAACCTTCGTCTGCGTGTTACAGTTGTAGGGTGACCCTGGCTTGTAGTTACATGACTACATCCTGCAACTTTTCTTATTTGCATATTGAGGTCTTAAAGGGACATCACTTTTAAGGCGATCATACAACAGAGCCGTGCAGTACTCTGCAGAGCATGTGTTGAGATTCATGGTTATCTGCTGCATGCTGCTCATCCTCATGAGGGCACAGCCCTTGCCACTAGCTATACATGGGAAGGCGGTGGTGTAGTGGTATTGTCACTGGATTAAGAACCCAGAAACCCAAGGTATTGCTCTGGGAACCTGGGTTTGACTCCCACTAAGACAGAAGGTGGAATTTGAATTCAATTAATAAATCTGGAATTGATAGCTAGTCTAATGATGGCCATGAAATTGTTGTTGTAAAAACCCATCTGGTTCACTAATTTCCTTAGGGAAGAAAATCCTTACCTGGTCTAGCCTACACGTGACTTCAGACCCACAGCAATGTGGTTGACTCCAAATTGGCCTAGCAAGCCACTCAGATTCAGGGATGGGCAATAAATGCTGGCAGAGCCAGTGATGCCTGTATCCCATGAATGAATAGAAAAAAAATACAGTGACCAGTTGAGGAAGGGAGGAGGCAACCAACACAGCCCATTTTTGGCCAGGCTGTCCATAGGTGACTCATCCAACAGTGATAGCAGTAAAAGTGACTCCCATTCACCAACTGTCCCACACCTTACGTTGCCTCTATTGCTGAGTGTCACAGTGTCCACTTGGCCATAAAACAAATTTATTAATCAAATTATGCCATATTTCATACAAATGTCAACTCATCACCCTTGTGTGTTCCCTCAGTGCCTGTCTTCTGTGTGCCTTTGCCTGTTCTAGTGCTCCTATGCAGTGCTATCCCTGTAGCTGCAGCATGGCTAGTGGAAGGCTGCTGACTTTCAGTGGAGGAGACTTCAAATGGTCTTGTTGGACAACCTCAAGCAGCTCTGAGCCTTTAAGGCTCAGCTTTGAACTGCACCATCTCAGCATGGGTGGCAGCAGTCTGGTATGGCTGATGGGCACTGGCAGAGGTGGGAGGACGAATGCCTATTTTTATTCTTTCATGGGATGTGGACATCACTGACAAGGCCAACATTTGCTGCCCACCCTAATTGCCCTTGAGAAGATGGTGGTGAGCTACCTTCTTGAACCGCTACAGTCCATTTGGTACGGGTACACCCACAGTGTTGTTAGGGAGGGAGTTCCAGGATTTTGATCCAGCGATAGTGAAGGAATGGCAATATAGTTCCAAGTCAGGATGGTGGGTGACTTGGAAGGGAACTTGCACAAGGTGGTGTCACTATGCATCTGCTGCTCTTGTCTTCTAGGTGGTAGAGGTTGCAGGTTTGGAAGGTGCTGTTGAAGGAGCCTTGATGAGTTGCTGCAGTGCATCTTGTAGATGGTACACACTGCTGCCACTGTGCATCAGTGGTGGAGGGAGTGAATGTTGAAGGTGGTGGATGGGGTGCCAATCAAGCAGGCTGCTTTGCCTTGGATGGTGTTGAGCTTCTTGAATGTTATTGGAGCTACAGTCCTCCAGGCAAGTGGATCTCATCCTGAGAGAAGACAGCCGGTTCATACTTGATGTAGCCACTGCAACTCCCTTGGAGCGGCACCTCAGCAATTCAAGTAATCTGTTGGAGAATACCCGGCAAGGTGCTTTGAGTGTTGGTATCTGCAGCCATGATGGCAGCAGTCTGAGCTTTCTCGGCAGCAAGGTGACCTTGCATGACTTCAGTCTGTGCTTCCACTGCAGACATTGGATGGCTTCTGCTTATGCTGCAATGGAAACTGAGACATTGGCCATCAGATTCTGTATCATGGTTGGGTCCACAAGTTGTTAATGGAGTTGGCCACCACTTCCAAGCTGGAAAGGATGGGCTCCACCGCACAAAGCCCTGTGCCAAGTTGGTGCCGGACTGCTCCATATTTCTTGACAATGATTTCTGCTAGGCCTGCCACTGCACCAAGCATTTCATTGTACATACCAATTAGCTGCCTTCTGTATGCTGTCCCATTGAAGTCCTCAGCTGAGTCCTCTGTAGTGGAACTCATGTGTTACCTTGCCCTCCGGTGAGCTGGAATCTGCACTACTCTTGTCCCCTTCCCTGGCTGCCAGCCATTCATACCTGGAGTCTCACCACATGCTGATCCAGCCTCCAAGCTATCCTCTAAAGCAGAAGCAGAATGGTGCTACCACCCAGTGGCTCCCCAGCAGCTATAAAGATCTCACATTGAGCATAATTTCAGTCTCTCATTTATTCAATTTAACAGAATCCCCGAGTTATCCTTGTCCGAAACTACACAGAGATAGAGAACCAATCCAAGGATAATTCCCTTTCAATTGGCAGCCTGTATGATTGGGTCTGGTGAACAAGGAAAGCAGATTAAACAAAAAGCAAAATACTGCGGATGCTGGAAATCTGAAACAAAAACAAGAAATGCTGGAATCACTCAGCAGGTCTTGCAGCATCTGTGGAAAGAGAAGCAGAGTTAACGTTTCGGGTCAGTGACCCTTCTTCGGAACTGACAAATATTAGAAAAGTCGCAGATTATAAGCAAGTGAGGTGGGGGTGGGGCAAGAGATAACAAAGGAGAAGGTGCAGATTGGACCAGGCCACATAGCTGACCAAAAGGTCACGGAGCAAAGGCAAACAATATGTTAATGGTGTGTTGAAAGACAAAGCATTAGTACAGATTAGGTGTGAATACACTGAATATTGAACAGCAGCAAGTGCAAACCTGAAAAAAAACCTGAAAAAAACAGTGGGTAAGCAAACTGAACAAACTAAGATGAAATGAAATAAATGCAAAAAAAGATTGTAAAAAATGTAAAAAAGAATGTAAAAAAAAAAGGAAGAAAAAATAACTAAAAATGAAAGTAAAATGGGGGGCTGTCATGCTCTGAAATTATTGAACTCAATGTTCAGTCCGGCAGGCTGTAGTGTGCCTAATCGGTAGATGAGATGCTGTTCCTCGAGCTTGCGTTGATGTTCACTGGAACACTGCAGCAATCCCAGGACAGAGATGTGAGCATGAGAGCAGGGGAGACTGTTGAAATGGCAAGAAACCGGAAGCTCAGGGTCCTGCTTGCGGACTGAGCAGAGATGTTCCGCAAAGCGGTCACCCAGTCTGCGCTTGGTCTCCTCAATGTAGAGGAGACTACATGAGCAGCGAATACAGTATACTACATTGAAAGAAGTACAAGTAAATCGCTGCTTCACCTGAAAGGAGTGTTTGGGGCCTGGGATAGTGAGGAGAGAGGAGGTAAATGGGCAGGTATTACACCTCCTGCGATTGCAGGGGAAGGTGTCCTGGGATGGGGACGAGGTGGTGGGGGTAATGGAGGAGTGGACCAGGGTGTCGCGGAGGGAACGATCCCTTCGGAATGCTGACAGGGGAAGGGAGGGGAAGATGCGACTGGTAGTGGCATCACGCTGGAGGTGGCGAAAATGGCGGAGGATGATCCTTTGGATATGGAGGCTGGTGGGATGAAAAGTGAAGACAAGGGGAACCCTGTCACGGTTCTGGGAGGGAGGGGAAGGGGTGAGGGTAGAGGTGCGGGGAATGGGTCGGACACGGTTGAGGGCCCTGTCAACCACAGTGGGGGGAAATCCTCAGTTGAGGAAAAAGGAGGTCATATCAGAAGCACCGTCATGGAAGGTAGCATCATCAGAGCAGATGCGTCGGAGACGGAGAAAGTGGGAGAATGGAATGGAGTCCTTACAGGAGGTAGGGTGTGAAGAAGTGTAGTCGAGGTAGCTGTGGGAGTCGGTGGGCTTATAATGGATATTGGTAGACAACCTATCCCCAGAGATGGAGACAGAGAAGTCGAGGAAGGGAAGGGAAGTGTCAGAGATGGACCATGTAAAGGTGAGAGAAGGGTGGAAATTGGAAGCAAAGTTGATAAAGCTTTCTACTTCTGGGCGGGAGCAGGAAACGGCACCGATACAGTCATCAATGTACCGGAAAAAGAGTTGGGGGAGGGGGCCTGAGTAGGACTGGAACAAAGAATGCTCGACATATCCCACAAAAAGACAGGCATAACTAGGACCCATGCGGGTACCCATAGCGACACCTTTTACTTGAAGGAAGTGCAGCAGATTAAACTGTCGCTCAGGTTTGTCCATTTATATTGTGTTTATCATCAGAACATAGGAACGGGAGTCAGCCATTTCGCCTCTCAAGACGGTTCCGCCAATCAATGAGATCATGGCTGATCTGCAACCTGACTCCACATGTCACACTGATACTTTTTGCCTCAACTGTAAGATCTCTGCAATAGAACACTGAGACTTACAGTTACCAGGTGATGAAAATCTCTTTCACACAACTGTTTGATCTTCTGAATATAAAGAAAAGCAGAACAAAAGCCTCTAATCCCAATGGCCCCTTAGAATCAATACTAAATGTAACGTGATACTTAGAACAGCTCCGCACAAAGAAAGGGAACATGTTGAGGGAGAGTAAAGAAACTCCTCAGATCCTTCTAGGAACGGAGACAATTAAAGACACCAACAGACTCATTTAGAGCTAGACACTGCAGAGCTGGAGAAGAATGGAGGAGGGGCAACTGAGAGATCAATATTCCAGTAAATCAGTGTCAAGAAACAAATACAGGGTCCAGATATGGTTTCCAAACTCCAACCCTGACAAACAGACTCTATTGACCTGACTGCAGAGAATTGAGGTGCTGTTGTCAAACCAAGGGTTATGGACCCCCAAATGTGTCCAAGCGTCTCACTGGGGTTTACCCAGCCTACTAGGGCCATTTCCCAGTACACAGCACTTGGATGCTTCTTAATAAAAAGCAAAATACTGCAGATGCTGGAGATCTGAAATAAAAACAAAAAATGCTGGAGATACTCAGCAGGTCTGGCAACAACTGTGGAGAGAGAAGCAGAGTTAACATTTCAGGTCAGTGACCTTTCATCATTCCCTATGTCAAAATCACTTTTCAAATGACTTCCAACACTTGATCCAGCCACAAGGTACCTCCTCTTTTACGAGAAGCAGGCTGACTTTAAGTAGTACAGGCTAGTTTTAACTCGATCTACCCTCTCATGAATTTTCACCCCCTGTGTGAACATGCAGCTGCTCAACAACACGCTTAGTGCTGGCTGAAAGATACAATTATTTAAATTAGCAGGCGGTGCGAAATCTCTGTGCTGCCTGCATCAGAAGCAACAGACATGGGGTGATTCCGCATCAATCCATGTGCCCGTCTTTGGGCCCTGTCCAATTTTGTGGCCTTGGCGTCCAGTTTACATTTTAGAAATTTCTACATAGCCAGCTGTTCTCCAGTCTAAGTCCAGATAGGAAGAAACTTAGGAAACATTTCAGAGCAGATGCCACCAGAGCCCACTGTTTGACATATTAATAACCTAATTGAGCCTGTTAAAGGTTTTAACTGTAGAATTTCTTTTCCATTGCATGCTGAGAATAGTAAGTACTTACTCCTAAAGTGTTCTGATTACCTTGACATCAATAATAGGAAGTAAACATACTGTAAAGGTTATTTTGTATTACACCTCTCCAGGGTGCCTGAATCATTGCATGATGAAATGTACAAGCCTTGGAGGAGAAGCTTTTAACTGTGACCTTTTCAAAAGTTAATTATTAAAAAAACCTTCTTGGATACATTTTAGACAAAGGATTTACTGTTTGAAGAGCTATCAGTTGTGGTAACTTCCCCTTTAATGCCACATTCATTTATTTCCCTTTAATGAAGTACATTGCATGACTGTATGCAGTTTAGGTCAAGATGATCTCAGCAGGTCCCAGTTCATGCAGAAGTGCTGTTAAAAGCCCTGTGTACTTCTGGGGACTCTTATGAAAGTGCTTCCATTTTTGAATTTTTTTGACGTCTTGTGTTAAAACTGTAAAGATTCCATGGATTTTGTTTTACCAAGTTCACGGAAAGGACACTTGAGATGTTGTTTAAAAGCAACCTGTGCTGGAAATCATGTACTTTAAGCTCAATAAGCAACAAAAACCTTGGTGACGTGGGGAAGATGTTGACAGAGAATCCACATGTCAAGGTTTATGGAGGTCAGGAAGTTGACTTGCTGTTTGGGGTTTGGATATTGTTTTCAGTTCTGTTGGGATGTGAACTGTTTTGAAGACAGTTGGTGTTTTGCCTCAAAAGGAAAAAGAAACCACCCAGCTCACCTCTTTCTCTACCTCTTTGAAGAAACTCTGCAAAGATCCAACGTGGTAGAGCTAAAATCCCTGGTGCTGCATCTCTCCTGAGAAGCTGGGAAAACCTGCCAGATTAATTCTCAATGCCGCCTGAAAAGAACTGCTTTAGAAATGATCCCAGTGACCCGTCTCCATATACCTGGTCACCAGACCAAAAGGGACAACTGACAGCCTTCCATATCTTCTCTTTTCTTCAAGAATTAGCAAGTATTTGGCCAAAGTATTCTTTTTCTTTTGTTTGTTTTTGTAGCAGACCTTTGCAGAGAGAATTTCTGTATTTTTTTCAGTGTGTGTGTGAGTGTGTGTATGGGGAATTTTAAAAGAGAACTTACATTATTTCAATCTGTGTGTTAATGCTTTGCTTCTTTACTGGATAAGTCTTGTTTTATAATAAACTGATAATTTTGTTGTTTATTAAAGAAACCTGGTTGCTGTATTTTATTCTGTGATAAAGAGTAGAGTAAATGATTGACTGCATCGGTAACTAGATAAACATTTAAATATATGATGTGACCTGTGGAGAAGTGGAACTAGAAAAGACGGTGCACTCCTCCCACTTTGGTCATAACATGACCATATCCTGATTTGCACATCGTCTTTAAGCAATCTGCAGCACTCCACCTGCCCTCTCCCACACCTATCCCATGTAAAAATATAAGAAAGCATATAATGTGAAAAATAGTTTAACTTTCTTTTTATTTCTTTCATGATTACGACTACACGTACTTAGAAAATTATGACACTGGCAAATTTATTTGTTTACAAGGTGTGAGTGACGGGGCAAGACCGCATTTATTGCCCATTCCTAATTGCCTGATGATGGACCTTCTTCTTGAACTGTTGAAATCTTTGTTGTCTTCGTGATGTGGTGTTAAGTAGGGAATTCTACCGAATGACAATGAGCATATGGGAATGTGAGTTCAAGTTAGGATGGTGTGGAGGGGAGCTTGTCAGAGATGGTATTTCAATGTTTAGCTATTGTAGTCCTTGGTGGTAGAAGTCATGCGGCTGGAAGATGCAGTTGATAATGTGTCCTGCAGCCACAGTACGCTGGTGGTGGAAGGCCAGGATACTGAATCCAGTGGCAGGGAAGTCAGGTAAGACACTTGTCACAGAATGCCCAGACTCTGCCTTACTTTGTAGTGACAGTGTTGATATTCTTGCTCCAGTTAAGCTTCTAGTCACCGGTGATCCCCAAGTTGTTGATGGTGAGGGACTCAGCATGGCAGTGCTATTGAAGATTGGGGATTTCACTTATTGGAGTTGCTCATTACCTGTGGTATGAATCTTACCTGCAGCAGCGATTTTGCTAAGTGCATTTACCTACTAAGACACGAGCGCCAGAAATTTCTGTGGGAGTTCTCCCAATATCCTGCTATAACTTTGGATTAGGTTGGCAGAACCAATCGAGAAACTGATAAAAATGACCATTTATGTCATTTCTCCAGCATCCTGCTGAAGTTATGACAAGAGGTCATGCTAACCCAGTGGGATTTTTCACCCTGGGTTTTTTTTATTACTTTTCTGCTCTTCAGGGCTATGAATATTACACACTGGACTTGATTGGATAGATAAAGAGAAACTATTTTCTCTGGTGGGGTGGGGGGAAATCCAGAAAAAGAAGGCATAATCTTAAAATTATAGCTAGCTTATTAATGAATGAAATCAGAAAGAACTTTTTCAAACATAGGGTAGTAGAAATCTAGAACTCCTTTCCCCCAAAAGGCTCTGGATGCTGGATCAATTGAAACTTTCAAGACAACAGCATCAATAACAACTTGTATTTATATAATGCCTTGACCATAATAAAAGATCCCAAGGTGCTTCACAGCAGCAATATAAAACAAAATTTGACACCGAGCCACATAAGGCAATATTAGGGCAGATGACCAAGAGCTTGGTCAGAGAGGTAGATTTTAAGCAATGTCTTAAAGGAGGAAAGAGATGTGGAGAGGTTTCGGGAGGGAATTCCAAAGCTTAGGGCATAGGCACCTGAAGACACGGCCACCAATGGTGAAGCGATTAAAATTGGAGACGCACAAGAATCCAGAATTAGAGGAGTGCAGATATCTCGGAGGGCTGTGAGGCTGGAGGAGATTACAGAGATAGGGAGGGGTGAGGCCATGGAGGAATTTGAAAACAAGGATGCGAATTTTAAAACTCAGGCGTTTCGTTACTGGAAACAGTGTAGGTCAGTGGGCACATGGGTGATGGGTGATTGGGACTTGGTACAAGTAAGGACACAAGCAGCAGAGTTTTGGATGATCTCAAGTTAAAGGAGGGAAGAATACTGAAGGCCAGTCAAATCTAGAGGTAACAAAGGCATGGATGATGGTTTCAGCAACAGATGAGCTGAGGCAGGGACACAGTCAGGTGATGTTAGTCTTAATAATGGTGCAGATATGTGGTCAGAAGCTCATCTTGGGGTCAAATATGATATCAAAGTTGCAAACAGTCTGGTTCAGCCTCAGGCATTTGCCAGTGAGAGGGACGGAGTCGGTAGCTAGGGAACCGAGTTTGTAGCAGGGACCAAAGACAATGGCTTTGGTCTTCCCAGTATTTAATTGCAGGGAGTTTCTGCTCCAGTTGATAAAAGGCGATAGATTTTTGTTAGGCAAGGGTGTCAAGGGATATAGATTAAAGTTGGATAAATGGGGTACAGATCAGCCATGATCTAACTGAATGGTGTTCTCATGTTTCTGTGCTTAAATAACCAAAGCATCGACAATATTGAGTCTAAATGAAATTCAAGTAGGTTCCAGTTTTCTGCATCATATACAACTTGCACAGCCATCAAGTAGTTGCCTTGTGATTTATGTAAGCTCTGCCATTGTGTTATGGTGTTCATTGATCAAGTCCACTACATCCAGAACCTGTGAGATCTCTGGTTGTGTTGGCATCCTACCATCTATGAAAGATGATGAGCGTGCAGCAAACAATCCATTTAGGTTAATAAAAGCAAAATACTGTGGATGCTGGAAATCTGAAATAAAAACAAGAAATGCTGGAAATACTCAGCAGGTCTGGCAGCATCTGTGGAGAGAGAAGCAGAGTTAACGTTTCAAGTCAGTGACCTTCTTCGGAACTGGCAAATATTAGAAATGTCAAAGGTTATAAGCAAGTAAAGTGGGGGTGGGGCAAGAGATAACAAAGGAGAAGGTGTTGATAGGACAAGGTCACAGAATAGCTGACCAGAAAGTCATGGAGCAAAGGCAAACTATATGTTAATGGTGTGTTGAAAGACAAAGCATTAGTACAGATAGGGTGTTAACAGACTGAAAATTGAACAGCAGCAAGTACAAACATGAAAAAAAAAAACAGTGGGTAAGCAAACTGAACAAAATAAGATGAAATAAAATAAACATACCAAAAAAAATGTAAAAATTGTAAAAATGAAAAAATAACTAAAAATAAAAGTAAAATGGGGGAGCCCGTCATGCTCTGATCCATTTAGGTTGGGTGTCTTCTCTTGGTGCACCTTTGTTGATGGCTGTGAAGGGCAATCCTTGAGAGGCTGTTTCTGCCACAAGTGCTGCACATGAAGCTGCCAAGTGACACTGTGAGTTGTTGTTTTTAACATTGGCACCTGTTGCCAAGCTGTTGTAGAAACTGGTCATTGTGGTAGTGCACACCAGACAACAGGATTGTCGCCATTTCCCTCTTTTGCCAGCTGGTGACTCCCAGGTGCAACAGTCGACATTTCGGGCCTTCATGTCACGCTTTCAAGCATCCTTGAAGTGGAGCTTTGGGTGCTCCACTGCTCATCGGCTCCCGGCTACCTCACCATACAGAAGGTCCTTGGGTATGTGACCGTCTTCCATCCTGCGGACGTGTCTGATCCACTGAAGCCATCTCTGTTTGATTAGTGCCAACACACTTGGGAGCTCTGCCTTTGAGAGGACTGCCACATTTGTGATTTTGTCCTGCCAGGATATACCCATAATACACCGCAGACAGCGAAGATGGAAATTATTGAGGTTCTTTTCCTGATAGCTGTAAATCGCCCATGTTTCACAGCCATACAACGTGCTGAGAACACAGGCCTTATAAACCATCAGTTTGGTCCTAAGGGTCAGCTTGGAGTTATCCCATGTGTGTTTCATGAGTTGTCCAAAGGTGGTAGCTGCTTTCCCTATGCATGTGTCGAGCTCTGCATCAAAGTACAGATTGTCAGTCACCGTGGACCCAAGGTAGCAGAATTTGCTAACCACTTCTAGTGGGGTAGTGTGATCAGGGATGGAGATGCAACACCTTGTCCCATAACCATGGATTTTTTGACCCTTATAGTCCTTATAGTCAAGGAGAACAAGTTACAGGCATGGGAGAGACAGTCCATGAGTCTTTGTAGCTGAGCTTCCATGTGAGTGACTAACGCAGCATCATCAGCATACAGGAGTTCTCTGATCATGATGTGATATGTTTTTGTCTTTGCTTTCAGCCTTGATTGATTGTAGAACTTGCCATCTGACATAATGTGCAAGCAGACTCCTTCCATATCTGCAGGGAAGGTGAAGGTCAGGAGCATGGAGAAGAAGATGCCAAACAGAGTGGGGGCTAGGACACAACCCTGTTTCATTCCTTTCTTCACTCTGAAACTGTTGGAAGTGGAGCCATCAAACTGTACAGAGCAGTGCATGTTGTCATGGAAGGAGCGGATGAGACTGAGGAGCTTCGGTGGACAGCCAATTTTTCCCAAAATCTTGTATAGCCCTGCTGTGCTGACAGTGTTGAATGCCTTAGTGAGATTTACAAAGTAAGGTAAAGAGGTATACTCTATTCCTTTGTAGCTGGTGTATGGAGAAGATCATATCCACAGTATATCTACTGGCATGAAAACTGCACTGTGCTTCCGGGTACATTCGGTCTGCAAGTAAATGGAGTTTTAAGTATGACCCTAGCAAAGGCCTTCCCCGTGATGCTAAGGAGTGAGATACTCCTGTAGTTGTAGTGGTCTCCTCTGTCACCTTTATTTTTGTATAGTGTGATAATTTGGGCATCATGCATTTCCTGTGGAACAGAGCCTACTTTCCAGCAGAGAAACTCATTGATCAAGTCCACTACATCCAGAACCTGTGAGATCTCTACTATTGCATAAAATCATTACTACCTATTACAAGTCATCTTTAGGAAAACATGAACCTGGAAGCATTAGGCTGTGACCTGTTGAAATCCTTGGATACAATATAGTCCAGAGGATCTTTAATGTGGATGTTCATGGCTACTGTAATACAATGGTAATCAAAGAGGATGGTTCCAGGTCAGCATATCACTGATGCCATGTATTATTATGTAACTCAAGAGGTGAAAATAACATGGTGCTGCTGTTCCAATGCCATTCCTCATCCTCCAGAGTCACTTTCCTTTTCCTCTATTGTCTTTCTAATCCAACAAAGCTCCATTAACCATAAATTTATCAAATGCTAAGTAGACTCATGACTACCTCACTTCTGAGTGACAAGGTTCCAGGTTCAAGTCCCACTCCAAGGCTTGAGCACAAAAATCTAGGCTGACACTCCAGTAGTACTGAGAGAGTGCTGCACTGTTAGAGATGCCATCTCTCAGATGCGACATTAAACCAAGGCTCCATCTGCCTGTTTAGGTGGATGTAAAAGATCCCATGGCACTATTTTGAAGAAGAACAGGGGAGTTATCTCCAGTGTCCTGGCCAATATTTATCCCTCAATCAAAGTCACTAAAACAGATTATTTGGTCATTATCACATTGCTGTTTGTAGAAGTTTGCTGTACGCAAATTGGCTGCTGCATTTCCTACATTACAACAGTGACTACACTTCAAAAAAGTACTTCATTGGCTGTAAAGCACTTTGAGATGTCCAGTGGTCATGAGAAGTGCTATATAAATACAAGTCTTTTTTTTCTCTAATGGAGCAGACAGCTGTTGGATGTGCCTTCAGCTAAACAATAGAGCCAACATCCCAAAACATGATTGTCTCTTTATGTAGTTGCGAGCCTTTAACACCTTAGTAACACATCAATTCCTTCCCTCTAATGGGAGTGCTTGCAATCCCAGGCACAAGATATGCCTGCAAAATAAAATTGACCCAATCCCAGGAATACAGGCAGGTGCAGTTCTGTACAGCAATTCTGCCTGACTGAGTCAGGTGTAGCAGAGGGAGGAAAATCAGTCCCTACAAGGGTGTACAGACTCGTGATTATCAATAGAATAGAGGATATTAGAACATGGAATACTTTACCACAAGTGGTGATAGCGGCAGGAACGATAACATAATTCAGTAGAGAATTAAATAGGTATTTGAAAAAGAAGAATACAATAGGGAAAGGGATTAACTTAGACAATTAAAGAGCCAGCACTGAATTCAGTTGTAGCCGGATAGCCTCATTCTATAATTCCCATGATTTTAACAAAGGCTACTGAACTCACCTGCCTGGCTAACAAGCAGCAGTTAAACCCACTTCAGTTGGGTTGGTGTAGTACATCGACTAATAACCAGTGTTTCTGTGTTGATGAATTATGGCTTGTTTTGATTCAGTAGGGAAAATGTGACCTTGAGGGAATTGCGGCAAAAGTTACATTACTGCCAAAGCAATTGTGTCAACCTAAACCTTTGTGCGTCAATGTATTTTGGCATGGAGTATAGTTTTAAAATCGTGAAATCAAAGGGACACAAATATCAGGCCACTGTCATGTGCTTATAAATGGCTAGATACAGACCTCCTAAGGAACCGAGGAGAAGTCAAATATTCTTCTGAACTAGGTATGGGAAATTCTTAATGTTTCTTTCCAAAAGGAAAGGAATTAAATAAATGTTGCCCCAATCTTCTTTTCTCTTTGGTTTCTAACATTTTCTCCACACTTGCACACTTGCTTTACTTCCAGAACGTTAACAGCTGGGTAAGCTTTGTCACTGACAATACCTGATAACACTACGGGATTAATGTAGGATTAGTATAAATGGGTGGTTGATGGTCAGCACAGACTCGGTGGGCCGAAGGGCCTGTTTCAGTGCTGTATCTCTCTATGACTCTATGACTTGATAACAAAATATTTTTCTGTCACAGATTAAAACTGAAGAATACATTTTTATGCATATTAATGTATGTTGTCATGCTAGGCCACCACCTGCCAAGAATGAGGCACATTAATTTTGTCATGAACATTGATCTCAAACTATTGCTGATGTGAGGAAAGGACCTGTTAAACAGATCAGCCATGGCTGGAAATGACATTTGCATATTAACAGACGGTGCTTGGAAGGACAAAGGACCATTCCCTGACAAATTCAACCCACAATGGACCTTGATCATCGGGTATTGTGTGTAAGAGGAGCATTCCAGAGACTGCTAAGGTTATACAATCCAAGACTGGTTGGACCAGCTGGTCACATGACTAACTGGCTGTTCTAGGGGTTTTTTGAACTAGCCACAGAGGGTTTGAACTCAGAAAGACTGTTTGCTCCTGGACTGAGGAGATCTCTCCCGTCAGCTTCCATCTCTTTCTGACAAGCCTCTGAATCCACTGAAGACACATGAACCCCAAGAGAGAAAAGTCTCCTACAGCGGTCAAGGTTTAAGAAGAATACTGGGCCCCAACGAAAAGCAAGAACTACCTACAATCAAGAACTCTACAGTGAGCACGAAGAACCATAAAAAAAACTCTTCAGATATTGCCTCACATTTTTCACTTTATTTTTTCTTCTGCTCTTTTCTGTCTCTACTTTGTATGTGGGTATCACGTATGCATGCTCGCGTGGGCGCGTTGTGTATCCATAGGTGTGAACCAAATTAGAGTTTAAGTTTAATAAATTTCAATCTTTCTTCTTTAAACCTAAGAAAACCTGTTTGTGCTGGCTTCTTTGCCTTATAATTGGAAAGCAGTGAACAAGGATTCACCAAGGGGGAGCTAAAAACAGTGTGTTTAAAATTAAACCCTATTACAGTCAGACCAGGTGAAGGCTGAAAGGGACCCCTAGACTCCTTTCTCACCTGGTCATAACAATGTGTTTAGCTGAGTGAATGCTTTTTCCGTATATTTTTATACAGAGAAAAGGATACATACAGTGAAGTCTCTGTGCAGTTTTATCACACGGGGAATACAGTGGTATTTCAAAGTTATCAGTACAGGTGAGCAGATTATTTCAATGCTTGCTTCTTTTTAAATGAATGTTGTGGTTTCAGGTTGATTTGAAACAATACCTGGCCTCTGTCACCCACTATTGATCCAGCTAATTAAAATAGTCATTGCCTGGTGATTTTCCAATCATTTATCAGGGCAATTTTGCATGCATGGCCATTAAAGTCCTGGTTGCCTTTTGATAGTGATTGATTAGTTATGTGTGGTTCCTAATCTCAAATCAACCAATAATTGATTTCTGGGCAAAAAAAGGTAATTTGTAGAATTAAAGGACCTTAGGGGAGTCTACCTATTTGAGACAGTGAAGATGGCAGCAAGATTGCTGTATTTATAAGAATTCAGTTTTCAGGTGGCTTGAAAAGTCTGATACACCGAGGTGCTAACATTTAATTTTAAGTTCCATAAAGAAGGGTTAAATTAGAAAGGTGATATGTAATAATGATATTTATGAAGAGATCTCATAGCACATTATAAAAACAAAGGTATTACTACAGTAATCAGATGTTAATGTATATCTTGTACCTTTTACTCCTGGTTAGTAACTTGTTTGCCAGTGTGACATATACCAGTGACTTATAGACATAACCACTAATTTTTTATGTCCCCTCTCCCTCCTCACTCAAATCTCCCCCAGTATACCGTTGCAACTCGTGGAAAAACGTTCACCAAGTCAGATAAACAGAGAAGAAAATAAATAGAAATAAAGATCGGTTATGTGCTTGTGTTACCACAAGCCAGACATGCTATATTAACTTTCCACTTTCAAAACTAGATAATTATATTATGGTTTAAAATTATTACTAAAAAAATGTTTTAAATAATAATTATTAGATTTCAGTTCTTTAATTAGACAACAACCTATCCAAAGTAGTTTATACTTCAGTAAAATACTACCAAGAGGATATTATGCAGGCTATTGTAAATTGAGATGCAAGCAGCTGTCTTGTACATTTATTAAATATCTAGCAACTTTTGCCAACAAAGCAAAGAAAAATATTGAAGTGCTGTGACCTTTGAGGATTTCTCAACTTCAACTTATGCCTGACACACAGAGTATTATGGATAATCCACGACTCTTGACATTTGCCAACAATAAAAGATTTTCCAAGTAATGCAGAACTAACAGGTTATGTTACATTCATACACTGCTTCCATGTTGACTGGTTTGTCTGCAAGGCAAGGATAATGATACTATTTGATATTTTCAATCTCAGGGAATCAAAAGCAGGGTGCTTTCCCAATGCCCTGGCCAGCATTCTTCCCTCAGTTAACATCAGCAATGAACCAATTATCACTCATTCATTTGCTGTTTGTGGGATCTTGCTGTGCACAAATTGGCTGTTGCATTTGCCCACTGCACCTTAAAAGTAATTTATTTGACTTTGCAGGAATGTTCTGCTATAATGATTGAGAAATTACGGTGTGCCTCATATAGCCCAAGTGGTTATCAATCTCCCTAACATGGCAGGGAAAGCAAGGGTCAAGTAATATTTTTCTAGTACATGTCTTATACCACATTTTATTGAAGAAGCATTTGCAATATAACTTTTTGTACTAAATACGTCTTATCTACACTGAGGTGTGGATTCAACAACAGCAATTGGCAAGAAAAAAGAGAAGTAGAATTAAGGTGGTTTTGGGAAAACTTCTAAATTGACACTAAGCTCTCCCAGTAGCTCAGTGAGTAAAACAAGTGAGTAACCAACATTACAGACCAGGAAGATACAAATGCCCCTTGGTTAAGGAAGAGAATATCATCTAGGATATCTGCTCATGTCATCATCCAGTGACCCATGCTGGAAATGTTTTTGTTTTAATATTGGATAAACATAGCCAGCCAGCACTTACTTTCTGGGCTTTCTTGTTGATAATGGTAGTGAAGCATAATGGATAGGATATGGAGTTGCAGCTCAAATATGGGTTAAACTGGACAGCAAAGTCAGCATTATATGGTTCAGCTTGAGTAACCAGTCAGGAGGGCTGTAATCTTGTCAAGATTAGATTGGAGAAACATAGAACAATTTAATGTGGAGTTGAAGGTACTGCAGAAAATTTGAACTGGGTGCTATCAACATACCTAAGGATCTTATTCCCAATGTATTGAATAATGTCAAATAGAATGAAAGGAACATAAAAAACAGAACATTTCTCTGAATGAAGCAAAATTTCAAACCAACATTTACATTTTTGCATTTTTAGTTTGATAATAAAATGCGACCTAAACCTTCAAAGCATTAAACTCCAATCACCTGCAGCTCACAGTAAACTACACTTGGCTCCTTCCTGCTAGAGTTTACAAGCACAGAAATGTTTCCTTCTTGCATATGTGGAAAGCTTGCCAAAATCTCAACAATGAATGTAAGTGAACAGGTCAGTTCTCTGTGAAAATGCTGACCTGTCACATGTATGCAAATTATTATCAGTCAAGTGTTCACTCAAATTCCAATGAATTGGCCTTTTCCATTCTATTACCAACATACACAGAATGCTTGTGTTACACCTTGTAGTAGCCATCTTTAGTTCCAAAATCATTAAAATAAATTTTTACCTGATAAACATAATAATGCACAGGATTAACAATTTATACTGAAACTTGTGATGTGTGGTACACACCATGCTAAAGCTAATAATGATGTGTACATCAAAGATGTAACTGGAAGTTATTTGCATTATTTACCAAAGGAATGCAACATAATACATTCAGCTGACTCTATTGTATCTGCCTGGTAACAGATCCCTGGCATCAGCAATATGACCTTATTACCAGCTGCTACCTGGTATGCCATCTAACATAAAAGAAAAATCTTAAACCAAATCTGGAAATAAACAGAGACTGAATTTGGTTCCATATTCGCAACAAAGCCATTCGCAAGTGTTTGTGTGAACAGTCTGTTTGAACTTTTTTTTTTCTTTGGTGAATATTTATGCACAGAAGGTTACTGCTGAGGGATAAAACACTTTTTCCCATTTTTGCCACCAATTCTTGGAGATTCCATTCAGCTGTGAGCCTGAATGGAAATTGTGCAGAGAGGTGACACTGATGTAATTTCCAGAGTCTTGGAAAAGAAATACTGTGCAGCTGCAGGATTAAAGGAATTGTTTTTACTGCTGTGAGATTCAGAGAGGAACCTAGATCCTCTAGTTGGGTGGACTTGGGAAGGAATTGCAAAGAGCTCAATGGGATATCTCCTGCTCACTCCTACCATTTTCTATTTTTATTCTTTCATGGGATGTGGGTGACAGGGCAAGGCCAGCATTTGTTGCCCATCCCTAATTGCCCTTGACAACTGAGTGCCTTGCCAGGCCAGTTCCGAGGACACTTAAAAGTCAACTACATGGCTGTGGATCTGGAGTCACATGTGGACCAAACCAGGTAAAGGCAGCAGATTTCCTTCCCTAAAGGGCATTAGTGAACCAGATGGGTTTTTAAAACAGTTGCTGATAGTTTCATGGCAACATTACTGAGACTAGCTTTCAATGCAGATTATTTATTAAATAGTTGAATTTAAATTCCACCAGCTGCCATGGTGGGATTTGAACCTGCATCCCCAGGGCATTAGCCTGGGCCTCTGGATTACCATTATGACGCCATCTCCCCCTACGTCACATAAGCAGGCATTTGCTATGATAGACAAATAATGGTAAGTTTGAAAAAAATGTAAAACAAATTTTTGGATTACATTAGTAGTGCTGAGGCCAAAATAGTACTATGCCGTGGCAGGTCGCTGTGACTTACATGGCTTTCCAAAGTAAATTTCTGCTCCCACTCCAGGTGCACACTCCAGTGAAGGGGAAAGATGTCAGCATGGATATTTGTTTGAGGGTTCCAAAAGTACTGCATAAGTGAGATTCCAAAGGAAAGATCCTGAAGGGTCAACAATTGTCAGTGCAATGATTTCTGAAGCATTCAGGCTACATCCATCACTGTCCCAGAGCCTGCACCTGGACATATTGGATCACAGAATCATCATCATGCAAGTTGGTGGCAGTTCACCAGGAAGCAATCGTGACGCTGTGTTGCTTGTCACAGGCAAGGTGTTCTTTGAAAGGATGGAATCCTTTCATGTTACTTGGAGCAATGGGCCTGTAGAGTCACACGCGTACAATCTAATTCTCCTTGGACCTTTGGGAATCCTGCCACAGTAAAATTGCAATGATCTATCATGCTGGAGCAGTGAAGGACATCAAATTGCTTGTTCTAACATAATAGTGTATTGATCATTTGCTTTATGCATTTGTGAACAGCTGATTGACTAAAGTTAGTGACAGCTCCAGTGTCAGCATGGAACAATTCCACAACATAGACATTCAGGATGTTTGCTCGATAACTGCCTACATTTATTTATCAATCAAATAATTTAGAGAAGCACAAAGAATGACAAGGTACTATTCAGGGCAGTTATCTTACATGACACATGAGTATTGAAAGAGGTGGCTATAAAGATAATGGATGCATTGGTGGTTATCTTTCAAAATTGGTGGTTATCTTTCAAAATTCTAAAGATTCTGGAAGGGTTCCTGCAGACTGGAAAGTAGCAAATGTAACCCAACTATTTAAGAAAGGAGTGAGAGAGAAAACGAAGAACTACAGACGTTAGTTTGAAATCAGTAGGAGGGAAAATGTTATTATTTATTATAAAGGATGAGTTAACTGGACACTTGGAAAATAACAATATGATTGGGCAGAGTCAACATGGATTTGTGAAAGGGTAATCATGTTTGACAAACCTGTTGGAGTTTTTTGAGGATGTTACTTGTAGCATAGATAAAGGAGAACCAGTGGATGTGGTGTATTTGGATTTTCAGAAGGCTTTTGATAAGGTCCCACACAGGAAGTTAGTAAACAAAATTAGAGCACATGGGATTGGGAGTAATATACTGCAATGGATTGAGAATTGGTTAACAGACAGAAAGCATAGAGTAGGAATAAACGGGTCATTCTCAGGCAGGCTGTTCCTAGTGGGGCACCACAAGGATCAGTGCTTGGGCCACAGCTGTTCACAATCTATATAAATAATTTGGATATGGGGACCAATTGAAATATTTCCAAATTTGCTGATGACACAAAACTAGGAGGGAATGTGAGTCGTGAGGAGGATGCAAGGAGGCTTTAAGGGGACTTGGACAGGCTAAGTGAATGGGCAAGAACATGGCAGATGGAATATAATGTGAATAAGTGTGAAGTGATCCACTTTGGTAGAAAAAACAGAAAGGCAGAATATTTCTTAAATGGTGAGAGGTTGGGAATTGTTGATGTCCAAAGAGACCTGCGCGTCCTTGTTCATGATGTACTAAAAGCTAGTATGCAGGTGTAGCAAGCAATTAGGAAGGCAAATAGTATGTTGGCCTTCATTGCAAGGGGATTTGAGTATATAGTAAACATGTCTTGCTTCAATTGTATAAAGCCTTGGTGAGACTGCAACTGGAGTATGCTCTCAGCTCATCTGCCTTATTCCTTCTTGCATTAAAGTACATACCATTTAGCACTGCCAAATTCCCTTGTTGTTTATTTTCTAACCTTTGTTTCCTCTACCTTCCAAACACACTCATTTTCTGCCTTCCATTTCCAACTTTTTTCTCTCCTTTCTGAATCCACCCTCTCACTCCCATCCCCTGCCAAGCTAATTTAAACCTTCCCCAACAGTACTAGCAAAACCCCCTGCAAGGATATTGGTCCCAGTCCTGTTGAGGTGCAACCCGTCTGGCTTGTACAGGTCCCAGCTCCCCCAGAAGTGGTTCCAATGCCTCAGGAATCTAAAGCTCTCTCTCCTGCACCATCTCTCCAGCCATGTATTCATCAGCTCTATCGTGGAAGAAACAACCTCTATTCCAACCCTCAATATTTTCAAAATTATATAAAATAAATTTCTGTTTTTGCCATATTATTCTTGTCATTCTCTGATATATCAGTGTATTTTGAATGTAGCATGCCCAAAACTGCACAGTGTTCTAAATAAGGCATCACGAATGATCTGTACAAGATTAGAGCATTTTTCAGTGTTAATTGGGCTTTTGAGATGATCCCAGTAAATAATTAGCTTTGTTGATACTCTCAATGACTGATCAATATTCTATATCCCTTTGTCTTCCCATATTTTGCTAATAGATACCCCTTTATAATATACACATTTCATATTGTTTCTTCAGTATATGATCCATTCCATTTTTTTGTATTCCCTAGCAATTTGTGGCACCTTTTATACTGTAAGACCTTTACATCCAAGCATGTCCAAAAATGGCAAGATTTCTGGAACAGATACCTGCTTGTAGTCTGGAGTGAAATGAGTTAGTAGTCTACCTGCCTCAACATTAAGCTTTAATATGTTGGCCAAAACATCATCAGGAAAACAGCACGTTGTTGAAAGTAGTATTTTGCACATTTTATTTCAAGTAACAAATTTAATTGAGCTTTGTCATTAAAATTTGCTGTTTTAACTTACCAACCCCAGTTAGCCAAGTACAATAAAAAAAGAGCCAAGAAGTCATCTAACTTATCAGCTACACAATACACAACTTATTCCTAATTTATATCTTGGCATTCAGACAAGAAGCTATGTTAAATATTTGACTTTCCTAAAATATACAAGAGGTCCAGCTGTTGACTCTCAACATGAAGTTTAAAACATACATAGAGAAATCATCACATTAATAACACTTTACCATATTGAGCTGCAGCTTAAGGGAACTCAAGTATTAGCAGGACCTCTGAACTTAAGAAGCATTTCAGAATACTGTAGCTTCAGCAACTGTTTATGGCCAACATCAAACATTAAAGCAATAAAATGCAAGTTTATGTACTTTTTTTCTTTACTCTGCAATCTTCTCCCCTTTTTTCCTTTCTTGATGGCAATGGTTTTTTACATTACACATTTATCTAAGTGCCCATTATTTACATGTGAGCCTTCCCAATATGCATTAGTGTGTTATTCAATAGCCAGGCCTGATCTGTGTCTAATTCAACATCCAAACAAACCTCCAGTGGTAGTAGCTGGATTAAGCCAAGAGTGGGAACCCATGCTGATTTTCCTCTTCCTAAATCAGAGGTGCTGAAGCCAGTTATAACACATTTAACACAGCACAGATCAGGAATCAAACTTCAGATTTCTTGGTCTGTATGACTGAGCTTGATAAATTCTTGGAGTTACAATTGCATGTAAACAACCATTTATTCAGTATATAAGATCGTACTAATTCCAAAATGCCCAGTATTACAGATAACCACAGTAACAAAATCTGGAAAATTGCAGATTGATGTAGTAATTACACACGCTGACTTACACAAACTTGCTAATGATTTTAAATGTGTATAACTTAATAATGAATCAACCAAAAGAACAATTAATTTGAGTGTATTAGCAAAACAGACTCATTATTTTCAGTACAGTGTTTTACCTATAATAGGAATTCACAAAGTAAACAGATTAGTAGATCGACATTATGTGGTCAGGTCTCTGGTAACAAGCTGCCCTAATCTTAGTTAAGATTCATGCACAAGCTATAAAAATCGCTAAGTCAAATTTTAAGTTTAGGAATAAATAGGAAGTCCATTCACTTTACCTGCAAATTAAAATCTACTGGGAAAAAGAATCTTCACTGACTTTGTCAGCCATCCTCTGTTCCTGAGAATCAAATGTAGATGAACACAAGTAGAACAAATGAGGCAATATTCAAATCAGCCAGTGAACGCCTTAGTTAATATTTAAACTCTCTTCCTTGAGTTCATAATGTGCTTATATACCAGTTAAGCAAGTACAAAAATGTATTCCTTGTGTTTTGGAAGTTATTTGACACCACTTTTCAGTGAACTGAATCAAGAAGCAAGATGCAAAATAGGCAGAGACGAAAATGCTGGCAACAACAATAGTTGAGTTGATTGATTAAAGGTGCTTTCTAAGGATGAATGTGTGATGTCCAATTTTGTTTTGTTTATGGGAAATGTTTGAGATTTTGAGTTAGCCATTAACCCCAAAATAATTTTATCTGAAAACAGTATTAAGTTTTGTCACTTATGGGGTTACTGGATGAATGCCAGTATGCTCCTTCCTCCTTGGTCACATGCAGTGGTTCACTGAGTCTGACCCACTTTGGATGCTTTCCAATTGCACCTTTGATTTAAGGTTGTTAAAACTAAACTGGACCACATTTGTATTTTACATGTAGGTACAATTTTTAGTGATTTTCTGCAATACATTAAAAATAACAGTTTGAGAAAACAGTTTGAAAACAACCTCCGATTTTGTTTTACCAGAGTTCAAGGTCAACCTCTTTTACGAACAATCATCTGTATTTTTTAAAGGACACATATACTTATCTCATTAATTAATCTACTGATATAAGTTATATCAAACAGAGTAAATGAAAGGTTTTGGCACTGCTCAAAGTGAGTAGGAATCTGAAGCAGCCTTTAAATACCCAGCAAATGTAGTTGCCACTAAGCCAAGGCTGAAGGCAAGGTCAGTCGGAGTGTACTTCTTAATTTCTGATGAAAGATCAATAACCTGAAATTTTAACTCTGCTTCTCTCTCCACAGATGCTGCCTAACACGTTGAGTATTTCCACCATTTTCTGTTTCGATTTCAGATTTCCAGCATCTGCAACATTTTGCTTCTGTTTTACAGTTTAATTATATTAGCCAGGGAAGTTGGAAGACAGGAATCTGCTTTAAGCTGCAGCTCAAAAGCTCATATCATCTTTCATAAAATGTAACATCTGCAGTGTCACATCTGCATTCACTAGATGTACTGTTTTGAATATACTACTTTATCTTTCATGACAATGCATATGGTAAGCCAGGGAATGTGGAGCATGAAATTTAGCACCGCTGGAGATGGCACTACAGAAGCTGAATGCCCTCCGAGTGGGGCATCCTTAACCAATAGCCATTTACGGTGCAGCCCGCATGGCACCCCATGCTGAGAAAGGTGCTATTCATGATGTCATTCAGCCCTACCGGCTAACAAAGAACAAAGAACAGAACAAAGAACAAAGAACAGTACAGCACAAGAACAGGCCATTCGGCCCTCCAAGCCTGCGCCGATCTTGATGCCTGCCTAAACTAAAACCTTCTGCACTTCCGTATCCCTCTATTCCCATCCTATTCATGTATTTGTCAAGATGCCTCTTAAACATCCCGATGGTACCTGCTTCCACCACCTTCCCCGGCAACAAGTTCCAGGCACTCACCACCCTCTGTGTAAAAAACATGGCGCCCAACTTCCAAATGTGGACAATGCAGGTCCATTGGATAAATCCGTTTGTCACTCACCGAAGAACATGCATTCAGCTGCAAGAGGGACCGAGCATGAGTGTTTCTTAACGGGCCAGGCACTCAACTGGCAGGTGAGGTAATTTTGAATGACTTCTATTGCTATTGCAAAGTCTCTGGAAGTACTGTGGAGTGCTTTTGGAAGTGTTGTGGTGAATCCTTGGATTTGGCAGGAAAAGTTACTGCATTCTCACAGGGAGGGCAGTGGATATGGAGATCTGTCCACACAAAGGTTGCAACAGGTATGGGGCTGCAGTTGTAGTGCCTCTGTGTCTGCAACACAACAGGAAAATGGAGCAGAGGCTGCGGAGAGAAAAAGCTCCACATGATACCCTCTGCAAAGTTGGAGCCGAGCTCCTCCACGCTCCTTGACAGTGACAACAGCACTGTGGGTGTACCTTTTTTTTATTCGTTCATGGGATGTGGGTGTTGCTGGCTAGGCCAACATTTATTGCCCATCCCTGAGAGCCCTTGAGAAGGTGGTGATGAACTGCCTTCTTGAACTGCTGTAGTCCATGTGGGGTAGGTACACCCATAGTGTTGTTAGGAAGGGAGTTCCAGGATTTTGACCCAGTGACCGTGAAGGAACAGTGATATAGTTCCAAGTCAGGATGGTGTGTGGCTTGGACGGGAACTTGCAGGTGGTGGTGTTCCTATGCATCTGCTGCCCTTGTCCTTCTAGGTGGTGGAGGTCACGGGTTTGGAGGGTGCTGTCGAAGGAGTCCTAGTGAGTCGCTGCAGTTGATCTTGTAGATGGTACACACTGCTGCCACTGTGCATCGGTGGTGGAGGGAGTGAATGTTTGTAGATGGGGTGCCAATCAAGCGGGCTGCTTTGTTCTGGATGGTGTCAAGCTTCTTGAGTGTTGTTGGAGCTGCACCCGTCCAGGCAAGTGGAAAGTATTCCAATACTCTCTTGACTTGTGCCTTGTAGATGGTGGACAGGCTTTGGGGAGTCAGGAGGTGAGTTACTCACCACAGGATTCCTAGCCTCTGACGTGCTCTTATAGCTACGGTATGTATATGGCTACTCCAGTTTAGTTTCTGGTCAATGGTAACCCCAAAATGTTGATAGTGGGGGATTCAGCAATCGTAATGCCATTGAATGTCAAGGGGCGATGGTTAAATTCTCTCTTGTTGAAGATGGTTATTACCTGGCAGTTGTGCGGCATGAATGTTACTTGCCACTTATCAGCCGAAGCCTGGATATTGTCCAGGTCTTGCTGCATTTCTACATGGACTGCTTCAGTGTCTGAGGAGTCGCAAATGGTGCTGAAAGTTGTGCAATCATCAGCAAACATCCCCACTTCTGATCTTATGATTGAAGGAAGGTCATTGATGAAGCAACTGAAGATTGTTGGGCCTAGGACACTTCTGCAGTGATGTCCTGGAGATAATTGACCTCCAACAACCACAACTATCTTCCTTTGCGCTAGGTACGACTCCAACCAGCGGGGAGTTTTCCCCCTGATTCCCATTGACTCCAGTTTTGCTAGGGCTCCTTGATGCCATACTCAGTCAAATGTTGCCTTGATGTCAAGGGCAGTCACTCTCACCTCAACTCTTTTGTCCATGTTTGAACCAAGGCTGTAATGAGGCCAGGAACTGTGTGGCCCTGGCGGAACCCAAACTGAGCGTCACTGAGCAGGTTATTGCTAAGCAAGTGCTGCTTGATGGCACTGTGGATGACCCCTTCCATCACTTTACTGATGGTGTGGTAATTGGCTAGATTGGACATGTCCTGCTTTTTGTGTACAGGACATGCCTGGGTAATTTTCCACATTGCCAGGTAGATGCCAGTGTTGTAGCTGTACTGGAACAGCTTGGCTATGGGCGCGGTAAGTTCTGGAGCACAGGTCTTCGATATTATTGCCGGAATGTTGTCAGGGCCCATAGCCTTTGCACTATCCAGTGCCTTCAGTCATTTCATGATATCATGCAGAGTGAATCAAATTGACTGAAGACTGGCATCTGTGATGCTGGGGACTTCAGGAGGAGGCCGAGATGGATCATCCACTCGACACACCTGGTTGAAAATTGTTGCAAATGCTTCAACCTTATCTGTTGCACTGATGTGCTATCATTGAGGATGGGGATGTTTGTGGAGCCACCTCCTCTCGTTAGTTGTTTAATTGTTGACCACCATTTACGCCTGGATGTTGCAGGACTGCAGAGTTTTAATCTGATCCGTTGTTTATGGGATCGCTTAGCTCTGTCTATTGCCTGCTGCTTATGGGGTTTGGCACGCAAGTAGTCCTGGGTTGTAGCTTTACCAGGTTGACACCTCATTTTTTGAGGTATGCCTGGTGCTGCTCCTGGCATGCCCTCATGTACTCTTCATTGAACCATGGTTGGTATCCCGGTAATGGTTGAGTGGAGGATATGCCGGGCCATGAGGTTACAGATTGTGGTTAAGTACAATTCTGCTGCTGCTGATGGCCTCATGGATGCCCATTTCTGCATTACTCGATCTGTTCGAAATCTATCCCATTTAGCACGGTGGTAGTGTCACACAACACGATGGAGATTGTCCTCAATGTGAAGACGGGACTTTGGTTCCACAAGGAAGATGGTTGTGGTTATTGGAAGTCAATCATCTGAGCTCCAGGACATCACTGCAGGAGTTCCTCAGAATAGTATCCTAGGCCCAACCATCTTGGATGCGGTGGTCACTCCTACCATTACTGTCATGGACAGATGCATCTTCACAGGCAGATTGGTGAGGATGAGGCCAAGTATATTTTTCCCTCTTGTTGCTTCCCTTACTATCTGCTGCGGACCCAGTCTAGCAGCTATGACCTTTAGGACTTGGCCAGCTTGGTCAGTAGTGGTGCTACCGAGCCACTCTTGGAGATGGACATTGAAATCCCCACCCAGAGTACATTTTGTGGCCTTGCCACCCTCAGTGCTTCCTCCAAGTGCTGTTCAACATGGAGGAGTACTGATTCATCAGCTGAGGGGGTGTGGGGCGGTAGGTGGTAATCAATAGGAGGTTTCCTTGCCGATATTTGACCTGATGCCATGACACTTCATGGGGTCTGGAGTCAATGTTGAAGACTCCCTCCCAACTGTATACCACCACTGCTGTCCTGCTGGTGGGCCAGGACATACCCAGGGATGGTGATGGCGGTGGCTGGGACTTTGTCTGTAAGGTATGATTCGGTGAGTATGACTATGTTAGGCTGTTGCTTGACGGGTCTGTGGGACAACTCTCCCAACTTTGGCACAAACCCCCAGATGTTAGTAAGGAGGACTTTGCGGGATCTACAGGGCTGAGTTTTCCATTGTCATTTTTGGTGCCTAGGTCGATGCCGGGTGGTCTGTCCGGTTTCATTCCTTATTGACTTCGTAGCGGTGAGATACAACTGAGTGGCTTGCTAGGCCATTTCAGACAGCATTTAAGAGTCAACCACATTGCTGTGGGTCTGGAGTCACATCTAGGTCAGACCAGGTAAGGACAGCAGATTTCCTTCCCTAAAGGACATTATTGAACCTACACCCCAAGAACTGCAACTGTTCAAGAAGGCAGCTCGCCACCACCTCAAGGGCAGTTAGGGATTGGCAATAAATGTTGGCCTAGCCAGGAATGCCCACATCCCATGAACGAATTTTAAAAAATCTGAGCTGGTAGCTGCGAGTATCAGATCAAGTGACGGGACCTCGTCATCAATGTTGTAGTGCTGCCCTCTCTCCTCCTCTTGGGTCTGCTGTGACTGGGCAGGCGGCAGTTCTTGGGTGTCTGAAAGCAGAAAATCAGAAGCAGAAGGTTGGGGTGAGGGAAGTGGGATTTGATGGAAAGCAAGATGCCCATGGTGACTGCAACTGCAACTTGCTCATCATGCCAGATAGCAGGATGAATGTGAGCTGGGAGTGGAGAAGGGGCATAAGCCAGGAACATGCTGTCATCCTCAATGTTCTCAGTGATGTCGGATGCCACGGGCTCTGTCGCTGCAGCCCCATGATGTGGAGAACATTCTCCTCTGCAGGGCTCAGGAGATTTAGGTATCCATGTCCCCCCACTGGTTCTGCTCTGCTGCCTTCTGTTGTGTGCCACCTTGTCCTGCAAGACAGAGGGAAGAATATCAGTGATTTTGTTGCATTGCATTTGGGTGATATGCCTGCTACAGCTGAATAGCTGGAGGTATGTGGAAGCAGCAGGAACTGGGTGTGAGGCTGGCATCAGTGGAATATGTGTGAGGGTGAGGTGGAGTATCTGGATGTTAGGTCTGAGTCCTGAGTGCCAGGGACTGCTGATGGGTGAGTGATGGGTATGAGGTGCACAGAGAAGAGTCTGAGGCTGGTGTAGCGGTGGGTAGGAGATATCAAGTGAAGATGCATGAGGTGCTTAGTCTTCTTGTGGCACCTCTGCCAGGTCTTCAGTTCCAGATGCTGGGGATTGACCTCCCTGACCACCTGCTCCCAATCAAGTTTCTGCGATATTTTTATACTACATCACACTTTACACGATAAATGTTGCGAGCCTTCGCTTACAGCACAGAATCTCACAGGATGGAAGTGTGAAATGGAGAATTAGATACTAAAGTCAAGGCAAGTTATTTGCACTGCTCCTGACTTTCCAGTCAATACATGATTTTAAAAAATGTCAGCAATGCACAAAGTGAGCATACTGACCTTTGTTACATTCAATCTGGGGGAAACTCAACTCCACATTTTCTAAAATATCAGTTCCCTGCTTTCAAAGGAAATTAAAAGAATTTTAAATCAAATTGTGCCATCTAGTGGTTTCATTCTATCAACAAAATATTCTGTAAAACTGCACTTATTTCATTTAAACCTTGCTTAATATACAAAAACAAGTTTTTTGCATTTAATACATTTCTTACAATTGCTGTTATCAAAAACTTGGTCTCAATGCATTTCATAGCAAGTGAAGCTATGTTGAAAAATATTTGTACATTTTTTTGTTCCAGCTCTTTCTCTTTTAGTTTGGTGCCAAGAATGTCGATGGGTCAAAACTGAATCCGGTTAAGTTGTGCATGTGTTTTATTTCGTTCATATTGACAGCATGAATGGATGGCCCTACCGAGAGAAGGAGTGATGATGAATCAATTTTTTAAATGTGGAATTTTGACTACATTTTTTTCCCTGTGAGATACTTTCAACTGTAACCTTCAGTTTCGTTTGCTGGAGGGACTGGGTGATGATGGGGATTGGAAGGCAGGATAATTATTGTGTGAGCCAATGATAAGGATTGTGGGATGTTCATTTTGGTGCCCACAGTTCCTCACACTATGGTTGCTATGCTGTTTGAGCAAAGATAAGATACTTCCTTGGAGATGATGGTCACAAAACACTCAAGCCTGTGCCCAGTATCTGAATGATTGAATCACAGAGGAAACAGTCACATGAGGAAAGTATAGAGAGGGGTGAAAAATAACTTTTAAACTAGTTACAATTTTTGCTTTACTAGTTTCCTATGGTAGCCAGTATCTTCTCTTTGACCGTACTTACTTTTGGGAGTCATTCCTCATAAACAATGATAAAAAAACATGGGGGCAAATTGCACATTTATTATTTCTTGTGGTAGATGTCCAGTTGCATTGCTAATGAGTATTTGGGGTCTGAAATGT
Source organism: Heterodontus francisci (assembly GCF_036365525.1). Lineage (NCBI taxonomy): Eukaryota > Metazoa > Chordata > Chondrichthyes > Heterodontiformes > Heterodontidae > Heterodontus > Heterodontus francisci. The sequence goes on from NC_090384.1 coordinate 68,166,514, forward strand.
AGTTTCTGTTATTCACCATGTTGGGATGGCATCTGTAATAAATCCAAATGAATTAAAAGTTATACAATGTTTTGTATTAAACTTAAACAAGTTCACCAAATTCTAAATCAGAGAAAGCCTAATATCTTCTTTGTACACCATGTTTGCTTCAAGTGCATTATCTTGCATTTCAAACTTATCAAATTGAAAGCTAACATTTTCCTAAGATTTAAGGGCAGATAGGAAATAAATTCCATGTGTTGTCTCTGTTGTTAATCCACAATACTTCAGCATAATTGCAGTACAATTTGTCAGTGATTGTTTGGGATAGGAACGCACTACTGTACTAATGTGCCTCCTGGTTTGCCGTAGTCATGTGACCCCCCTACCATGAGACACTCACTGCAGGCATCCATCAGCAGGCAGTTCAATAAAGGCACAGTACAAGCAAGACTGTTGTCCTGTGAGCTCCTATCAGTGATGACTTGAGTTTTGGTGTTGGAAGTGGAGCACAAAGTTGGGAGTGGGGTAGAGGTAGGCTTTAAGGAGTGTCTTGAAGGAGGAGAGACTTAGGGAAGGAATTCCAGAGCCTGGGGCCAGGAAGCTGAAGGCATGGCTAGCAATGGTGCATTGATTAAAATGGTGAATGATCAAGACAAGCGCAAAGAATTGGGGGAAACAAGGCTATGGAGAGATTTGGAAACAAGAATGAGAATTTCAATAACATAACATAAAAACTGAAAATGCTGGAAACAGTCTGGCTGCATCTGCAGAGAGAAAAACAGAGTTAACAGACTGAATTTTGTTGGGGCGGTAGGGGCCCCAATGATTGGCCCGAAAGCCGGGAACAATCCTGCCCCGGCTGTTTGGTGGCCCCCCCGGCTGCATTTTATGGCAACCATGCAGTTTATGAGCTGCCGTCAGTGCCCCTGTCCCTTTACGAGATGAGAGCCCACCTGCAGGAGCTGCTGTCCAATCAGAGGGCTGGCAGCTCCTCGGTCCCGGCAGCACCACTGGGAATGTTGGCCATTGCTGGAACTGCACCCAGCTGAGAGACACAGCATGGACGCTGCCCTGGGAACAAGGTGAGTGGGTTTGTAGGTTGCCGGGGCCAGTCAGACAGGCCCCAGCGAGGGGGGTGGGGGGTTTGGTGAGGGCGGTGAGGCATGTTGCCGCGGGGGCCCATCAGTGGGCCACAGAGTGCCCGATTAAGAGGGCCCTGCCCCCTGAGCCCGTAGAGAGGCTACCAGAGTTTACCAGGTGGTCTTCCCAAGCAGCGGAAGGCCCACCCACCACTGGTAAAATGCCAACGATGGCAGGAAGAGGCCCTTAATTGGCCACTTAAATGGGGCACAATTGGCCTCTGGGTGGGAGGGCTGTCCTCCAACCTCCCGGCCACAGATAATGCCATGGAGGTGGGAAGGTGACAGGCACTCCACCCCCCACAATTCGTCGCCATTTACCCGGCCCCTCTGACCTAGTCTGTCCCTAGAGGGTTGGTAAAATCCAGCCCAACATTTCAGGTCTGTGATCTTTCATCAGAACTGGAAAAAGTTAGAAATGTAATAAGTTTTGAGCAAATGAATAGTTGGGTGGGGGGGGGGGGGGGGTAGGAAGAAGAAAAAAAAGGTCTATGATAGGGTGGAGGTCAGGAGAGATTAAAATGACAAAAGGTTTCATGGTGCAAGGCCAAAGGGAGTGGCAATGGGACAAGTAAAGAAACAAAAGATGTACCTAGAGGAGGTGTGAACAACAGGATAGCTGCGGTCCAAATGCAAAGTAAAGGAAGTAAGAGAGAAAAGAGAGAAAAAAGCAAGCCCCAAGAAACACAAAACAAAATGAAGGCAGAGGTTATGTTCTGAAGTTCTTGAACTTAGTGTTGAGTCTGGAAACCTATAAAATGCCCAGTCAAACGATGAGGTACTATTTTTAATCTTATATTGAGCTTCATTGGAACACTGCAGCAGACTAAGGATAGAAAGGTTAGAGTGGGAGCAAGATTCAGAATTAAAATAGCAGGTGACTGGAGGCTCAGGGTTGAGCTTACAGATTGAACGGAGATGTTCCACAAAGCAGTCACCCAGTCTGCGTTTTGTCTCCCCAATATAGAGGAGACCACATCGTGAGCAGCAAATACAGTATACAAAATTTAAAGAAGTACAAGTAAATCACTGTTTCACCAGGAAGGAGAGTTTAGGGCCTTAGACGAGGAGAAAGGAGGTGGTAAAAGGGCAGGTGTTGCATCTCCTGTGCTTGCATGGAAAGGTGCCATAGGATAGGGGGGGATATGTGGGTGACTGAGGAGCAGACCAGGGTGTTGCGGAGGGAATGCTCCCTTTGGAATACTGAAAGGGGAGGGGAGGGGAAGATGTAATTGGTGAGAATTTTAAAATTAAGGCGTTGCTGAACCGGGAGCCAGTGTAGGTCAATGAGAACAGGGATGATAGGTGAATGAAACTTGGTGTGAGTTAGGATATTGGCAATATTGGAATAATCAAGTTTGGAGATAACAAAGGCATGGATAAGGGTTTCAGTAGCAGATGAGTTGACGCAGAAAAGGAGATGGGCAATATTACAGAGGTGAAAGTAGGCGATCTTGGTGATGGAACAGATATGTGGTCAGATGCTCACCCTGGGGTTATATAAGATGTCAAGGTTGTGAACAGTCTGGCTCAGCCTCAGATGGCAACCAGAGAGAGGGATGGAATCAGTGGCTATGGAACAGAGCTCATGACGGTCTTCGGTCTTCCCAATATTTAGTTGGAGGAAATCTCTGCTCATCCAAGACTGGATGTCAGAGGAGCAATGTGACAAATCAGAGACAGTGTTGCAGTCAAGACAGGTGGTAATGAGGTAGTGTTAGGTGTTGGCAGATTACATGTGGTACCTAACATTCTGTTTTTGGATTATGATGCCGAGATGTAGCATGTGTCTAAGAAGCAGGAGAGGTTCAAGGATAGATCCTAGCGGACTCCAGTGTCGTGATTTGGGAATGGGAAGATAAGTCATTGTAGATGATTCTCTGGCTATGATTGGATTGCTAAAATTGGACCCGGTCAAGAGCTGTCCCACCCAGTTGGATGACAGAAAGTCTTGCTGCAGTTGTACAGAGCTTTGGTGAGACCACACCCGGAATACTATGTGCAGTTTTGGTCTCCGTACTTAAGGAAGGATATACTTGCCTTAGAGGGGTGCAGTGAAGGTTCACTGGATTGATTGTTGAAAGGGTTGTCCTCTAGGGAGAGATTAAGTAGAATGGGCATATACCCTGTGCAATTAGAAGAATGAGTGGTGCTCATTGAAATATATACGATTCTGAGAGGACTTGACAGGGTAGAGGCTGTTTCCCCGGCTGGAGAGTCTAAAACTAGGGAGCATAGTCTCAGGATAAGAGGACAGCCATTTCAGATTGAGATGAGGAGGAATCCTCAGAAACATCATACAGAAGCACAATGTCAGATTCCATGTGTACGTTGACAACATTCCATGTGTACATTGACAACACCCAGCTCTATTTCACCGCCATCTCCCTCGTCCCCTCCACTGCCTCTGATTTGTCACACTTCTTGTTTAACATCTATTATTGGATGAGCAGAAATTTCCTCCAATTAAATATTGGTAAGACTGAAGCCATTGTATTTGGTCCCCACCACAAAACTCTGTTCCCTCGCCACCTATTCCATCCCTCCCCCTGGCAACTGTCTATGGCTGAACAAGACTGTTCACAACCTTAATGTCCTCTTTGATCCTGAACTGAGCTTCCAACCATATATCCCCTCTATCATCAAGACTGCCTACTTTCATCTCCATAATATCGCCCATCTCCACCCTGCCTCAGCTAATCAGCTGCTGAAACCTTCACCATGCCTTCAAAGTTGACTGTTCCAATGGTCTTGGCCAGCCTCCCAACTTGCCCCATTCGTAAAATTCAGCTCATCCAAATTCTGCTGCCCATGCACCAAGTCACATTTACCTATCACTCCCACGCAATGGCTCCCGGTTCACTTATGTTCAGGAAATGGAGAGGAACTGGACCTGCAAGAAAACACCTAAGATCGCTGTCAGTGTGCGCTGACTGAGTTTGAAAAATGAATCAAACAGTGATATCACAGGAAAGCTGTAAGGTGATTGGTTCGTGAGTAACCGCTATTAGAGAGTGTCTGTAAATAGCTAGGTTAGTTCACTGCTGTTTGGGTGCATGTGTTAATCACTGGAAATGAGAAAAATGCAAAATAACAATTTTTTTTAAAGTATTTTAAGTAGCTACCTTATAATTAATTGAGATGCAAGCAGAAGGGAAGTAAGAAGCTCGTGAATCTGCTGTTCTATTTTATTTTTAAGTAGTAAGGTTTATTGTATTACTAAGATTTAAATTAGTACAGTAAGTGGTGGTGAGGAGAGGCATTAATTAAAAAAATTAAGAAAATAATTAATTAAAACACAATAAGAATGGCAGGGCAGGTGATGTGTTGCGGTTGCAGTATGTGGGAGCTCATGGACACCAATGCGATCCACGGCAACCAGGTCTGCAGCAAGTGTATATGGCTCGAGGAGTTTCGGCTCCGAGTAGATGAGCTGGAGGCCGAGCTACTGCGATGCATCAGGAAGGAGAAAAGTTACCAGAACACTTTGTTCCAGAAGGCAGTCACACCCCTTAGGATAGGGTATTCTGAGTTGATCAGTGATCAGGGACAGTGGGATGTGACTGTGAGTGAGGCAGGTATGGGGATCAAGAAGGCAGCAGTGGAGGAGGCTTAGCTTTTGTAATTGTCCAACAGGTTTGAAGTTCTTTCAACTTGTAGGGATGAGAGCGAGGGCTGTAGGATAGATGAGCAAACTGACTATGGCACCGTGGTACAGGAAGCATTCAAGAGGGGGGAGCAAATAGGAATGTTGTGGCAATAGGAGACGGTATAGCCAGGGGGATAGACACAGCTCTCTGTAGTCGAGAGCAAGAGTCCAGAAGGCTGTGTCACCTGCCTGGCGCCAGGGTTCAGGATAGCTGCTCAAGGCTGGAGAGGAACGTGCAGTGGGAAGGGGAGGATCCAGTTGTCGTAGGTTCACTACATAGTTAGGACTAGGAAAGAGGCTCTGCTTAGAGAGTATAAGCAATTAGGGACTAAATTAAAAAGCAGAACCACAAAGGTAATAATTTCTGGATTATTACTTGAGCCACGAGCAAATTGGCATATGGTAAATAAAATTAGGGAATCAAATGCGTGGCCCAAACATTGGTGTGGGCAGATTGAGTTTTGATTCATGGAGCACTGGCACCAGTACTGGGGAAAGTGGGAGCTGTACCGTAGGGATGGTCTTCATCAGAATTGTGCTGGGGCCAGTGTTCTGGTGATAAAAGATGTGGTAAATTAAAGGGAAAGGACAAGGCAATAGAGCAAGGTAGCAATAGGCTAAGGATAATCAGAACATGGCAGGAAGGGGCAGAGAGTATAAACTTAAGAGTGAGCCAGCAGATAAGGCCAGAATATGTAAAAATAGTAAAAAGACAGAACTAAAGGCTCTGTATCTGAATGCGCACAGCAGTCGTAACAAAATGGATGAATTATCAGCACAAATAGAAATAAATATGTATGACCTGATAGCCATTACAGAGACCTGGCTGCAGTGTGACCAAGGCTGGGAACATAATATTCAAGGATATTTGACATTTCAGAAGGACAGGTCGCTAGGAAAATGTGGCGGAGTAGCTCTGTTAATTCACGATGACTTTAGTACAATAGTAAGAGATGACCTTAGTTCTAAAGTTCAATATCCAGAATCAGTTTGGGTCGAAATAAGAATTAGCAAAGGTCACTTGTGAAAAGAGTTTATAGGCCACCTAACAGTGGCTACATTGTAGGACAGAGTGTAAGGAAGAAATAATGGGGACTTGTAAGAAAGGTACAGCAATAATCATGGATAATTTTAATCTATATATAGATTGGATGAATCAGATTGGCAAAGGTAACCTGGAAAATGAGTTTGTAGAGTGTATTCAGGACTATTTCTTACAGCAGCACATTCTAAAGGCAATCAGAGAGCAGGCTATTCTAAACCTGGTTATGTGCAATGAGAGAGGATTAATTAATGACCTCATTGTAAAGGAGCCTCTAGGTAGCAGTGATCATAACATGATTGAATTTCACATTCAGTTTGAAGGTGAGAAATGTGGGAGTAAGACTAGTGTTTTAAACTTAAATAAAGGCAATTACAAGGTTATGAAGGCAGAGCTAACTGAAGTGAACTGGGAAATTAGATTAAAGGGTAGGACAGTGGAGATGCAGTGGCAGACATTTTAAGGAAATATTTCATAACACTCAGCAAAGATTTATTCCAGTGAGACTCTGAGAAGAATGCACCATCTGTGGCTAACTACGGAAATTTAAGGATAGTATCAAATTGAAAGAAAAAGCGTACAATTCTGCAAAGATTAGTAATTCAGAAGATTGGACAGAATTTAAAAATCAGCAAAGATTGATGAAAAAAAATGCAGTAGAAATTAGAGTATGAAAGAAAGCTAGCTAGAAATATAAAAACGGATAGTAAGAGTTCCTACAAGTATTTAAAAAGGAAAAGAATGACTAAAGTGAGCGTTGCTCCTATAGAGAGTGAGTCTGGGGAATTGATAATGGGAAATAAGGAAATGGCGGGAGCGTTGAACAGATATTTTGTGTCTGTCTTCACTGTAGAAGACACAAGTAACATCCCAGAAATACTTGTAAATCAAGACATGAAAGAGAGGGAGAAACTTAAAACAATTACAATCATCAGGGAAAGGGTACTGAGAAAACTATTAGAACTAAAGACTGACAAATCCCCAGGATCTGTTGGCCTGCATCCTAGGGTCTTAAAAGAAGTAATTGCTGAAATAGTAGATGCATTACTTATAAGTTTCCAAAATTCCCTAGATTCTGGAAAGGTCCCAAAAGATTGGAAAATAGTGAATGCAACTCCTCTTTTCAAGAAAGAAAGGAGACAGAAAGCAAGAAACTCTAGGCCCGTTAGCCGAATATGTTTTGTGAAAGGGAAATCATGTTTTGACTAATTTATTAGAGTTCTTTGAGGAAGTAACAAGCAAGGTAGGTAAAGCAGAACCTGTAGACATGGTGTACTTGGATTTCCAAAAGGCATTTGATAAGGAGCCACATCAAAGATTACTGCACAAAATAAGAGCTCACCGTGTAGGGGGTAACATATTAGCATGGATAGGTGATTGGTTAGCTAACAGGATGCAGAGAGTAGGGATAAATGAGTCATTTTTGGGTTGGCAAGCTGTAACTCGTAGAGTGCCACAGGGATCAGTGCTGGGGCCTCACCTATTTACAATTTATATCAATGATTTGGATGAAGGGACCAAATGTATGTTTGTTAAATTTGCTGATGATACAAAGATAAGTTTTGAAGAGGACAGAAAGGGTCTGCAAAGGGATATACATAGTGAGTGGGCAAAAATTTGGCAGGTGGAGTATAATGTGGGAAAATATGAACTTGTCCACTTTAGCAGGAAGAATAGAAAAGCAGTATATGATTTAAGTGGAGAGATTGCAGACCTCTGCAGTATAGAGGGATCTGGGTGTCCTGGTACATGATTCTCAAAAAGTTAGAATGCAGATACAGCAAGTGATTCGGAAGGCAAATGGTATGTTGTCATTTATTGCAAGTGGAATGGAATACAAAAGTAGGGAAATTTTGCTACAGTTGTACAGGGCTATGGTGAGACCATATCTGGAGTACTGTGTACAGTTTTGGTCTCCTTACTTAAAGCATTCGAAGCAGTGCAGAGAAGGTTCACTCGACTGATTCCTGGGATGAAGGGGTTATCTTATGAGGAAAGGTTGGACAGTTTGGGCCTGCATCCATTCGAGTTTAGAAGAATGAGAGGTGATCTTATTGAAACATTTAAGATTGTAAGCGGACTTGACAGGGTGGATGTTGAGAGGATGTTTCCCCTTAAGGGATAGACTAGAACTAGGGGACACAGTTCTTCCCCAGAGAGCAGTGGAGGTAGGGTCATTGAATATTTCTAAGGCTGAGCCAAATAGATTCTTGATTGACAAGGGAATCAAAAGTTGTAGCAGGTAGACAGGAGAGTTGAGGCCGCAATCAGATCAGCCACGATCTTATCAAATTACGAGCAGGCTCGAGGGGCCGAATGGCCTACTCCTGCTCCTAATTTGTATGTTTGTATGTTCAGCGCTAGAAACCACAGTACTTTGTTTTGGAATGTTTCTGTTGCTATTTTGAAACAATTGTCTTGATTTTACTGGGGAAATCATGCTTGGGCAGTTGGGGGGTAGGGTATGGAGGTGGGGGTGTGAGAGAAACTCCCACGGGAGTCTCGGTGTAAGGCCCGGGCCAGTCTAACTCCCGGACCTCATTTAAATAATGTAGGATCATCTCCCTCCCGAAACTCGCAATTCAGATACTAGGGTCTGTGGACTGGTTCAGGAAATTGGTCAAGTGTCTTAGAATGCTGGGGAACCAAAAGGACAATCATGACATAATGTCAATGCTGGGCAAATTGTTTAAGCAACTGATTCCAATATGCAGAGGGAGAAGCGCGGCCAGTGCTGTAGTGGAGCAAGGGCTACTTGCATGGCCTGGAACGGAGCACTCCTGCTCCTCCTTTCCCACAAGGAGTTCTCATGACAGTAATTTTGCAAAACCTACCTTGGACTCATCTGGCAGTTGGCATCTCCCGCCATAGTTTGTCTGTCGGGACTCCCCTTGACGACATTAAAATCATATGTTGCAGCACCGATGATGTCATTGGTCCCCAAGTTTTGAATTACAGTAGGCAGGAACTTCTGTCGACTTGAAAGTCGGCGAAAATGAAATGGCGCCGGGAAGGAATGTAGCGACCTCAGGCCTAATCCTAACCCTTCCCACACACCATTCTCACTGGGAATATCTAGACCTATATTTTGCTGGAATTGGGAAGCACTCGTTTCCAAATGACAGTATAACAGGACATTTTACAGAGTTTATGTAAGACCATCTCAGGACTTAGCTTCTACTGAAAAAAAGTTTGAGTTTTGTTTGTATGCAATATGGATATCTCACATGCAGATGTCAAGCAGTTGTTTTCTACTATAAAAATGAGAAGGTAACTTTGCATAGAAATTAATACTGATGCATGTGTTGTATGTATATCCTTCAGGAGCTATATGCCATTTACATAATCGGCTTGCATTCTTTTTAGCTGTTGTATCTATCTGAACCATTGGAGAAATAAAGGTTGTCTTTTTCATTACCAGCACAAGATGTACTGCCTTCCAGTATTGATTTTGATGTCATGACACATACAATTTGTCCAGTTTATAGAATATATATATATATAGGAGTTGTCAGGACTCATATTAGCCATGCAGCATTAATTGTAATGGACTGCTAGTATTTATGGTTTATGTTTACTCTTAAGATCACAAAACAAATAAATGTTATTGTGCGAATTAAATTCTTTTTTTTAAATTCATTTCATGGGATGTGGGTGTTGCTGGCCAGGCCAGCATTTATTGCCCAACCTTAACTGCCCATGAGAATGTGGTGGTGAGCTGCCTTCTTGAACCGTTGCAGTCCATGTGGGGTAGGTATACCCACAGTGCTGTCAGGAAGGGAGTTCCAGGATTTTGACCCAGCGACAGTGAAGGAACGGCGATATAGTTCCAAGTCAGGATGGTGTGTCACTTAGAGGGGAACTTGCATGGATCTGCTGCCCTTGTCCTTCTAGGTGGTAGAGGTCTTGAGTTTGGAACATGCTGCCTGAGTAACCTTGGTGCGATACTGCAGTGCACCTTATAGATAGTACACACTGTTGCCACTGTGCATCGCTGGTGGAGGGAGTGAATGTTTGTGGACTGGGTGCCAATCAAGTGGGCTGCTTTGTCTTGGATGGTGTCCAGCTTCTTGAGTGTTGTTGGAGCTGCACCCATCAGGCAAGTGGAGAGTATTCCATCACACTCCTGACTTGTGCCTTGTAGATGGTGGACAGGCTTTGGGGAATCAGGAGGTGAGCTACCCGCTGCAGGATTCATAGCCTTTGACCTGCTCTTGTAGCCACAGAATTTATATGGCGACACCAGTTCAGTTTCTGGTCAATGGTAACCACCAGGATGTTGATAGTGAGGGATTCATCGTTCGTAATGATTAGATAGATTAGATTAGATTGGATTAGAGATACAGCACTGAAACAGGCCCTTCGGCCCACCGAGTCTGTGCCGACCATCAACCACCCATTTATACTAATCCTACACTAATCCCATATTCCTACCAAACATCCCCACCTGTCCCTGTATTTCCCTACCACCTACCTATACTAGTGACAATTTATAATGGCCAATTTACCTACCAACCTGCAAGTCTTTTGGCTTGTGGGAGGAAACCGGAGCACCCGGAGAAAACCCACGCAGACACAGGGAGAACTTGCAAACTCCACACAGGCAGTACCCGGAATCGAACCCGGGTCCCTGGAGCTGTGAGGCTGCGGTGCTAACCACTGCGCCACTGTGCCGCCCATATGCTGTTGAATGTCAAGGGGAGAAGGTTAGATTCTCTTTTGTCGGAGATGGTCATTGCCTGGCACTTATGCAGTGCGAATGTAACTTGCCCAAGCCTGGATATTGTCCAGATCTTGCTGCATTTCTACATGGACTGCTTAAGTATCTGAGGAGTCGTGAATGGTGCTGAACATTGTGCAGACATCAGCGAACTTACTTCTGACCTTATGATTGAAGGAAGGTCACTGATGAAGCAGCTGCAGATGGTTGGGCCTCGGACACTACCCTGAGGAACTCATGCAGTGATGTCCTGGAGCTGAGATGATTGACCTCCAACAACCACAACCATCTTCCTTTGCGCTAGGTATGATTCCAACCAGCGGAGAGTTTTCCTCCTGATTCCCATTGACTCCAGTTTTGCTAGGGTTCCTTGATGCCATTCTCGGTCAAATGCTGCCTTGATGTCAAGGGCAGTCACTCTCACCTCACTTCTTGAATTCAGCTCTTTTGTCCATTTTTGAATCAAGGCTGTAATGAGGTCAGGAGCTGAATGGACCTGGCAGAACCCAAACTGAGCGTCACTGATCAGGTTATTGCTAAACAAGTGCCGCTTGATAGCATTGTCAATGACACCTTCCATCACTTTACTGATGATCGAGGGTAGAGTGATGGAGCGGTAATTGGCCGGGTTGAATTTGTCCTGCTTTTTATGTACAGGACATACCTGGGCAATTTTCCACATTGCCGTGTAGATGCCAGTGTTGTAGCTGTACTGGAACAGCTTGGCAAGGGGCGTGGCAAGTTCTGGAGCACAGGTCTTCAGTACTATTGCTGGAATATTGTCAGGGCCTGTAGCCTTTGCAGTACCCAATGCCTTCAGCCGTTTCTTGATATCACGCAGAATGAATCAAATTGACTGAAGTCTGGCATCTGTGATGCTGGGGACTTTATGAGGAGGCCGAGATGGATCATCCACTTGGCACTTCTGGCTGAAGATTGTTACAAATGCTTCAGCCTTATCTTTTGCACTGATATGCTGGGCTCCCCCATCATTGAGGATGGGGTTATTTGTGGAGCTAACTCCTCCTGTTAGTTTTTTAAATGTCCACCACCATTCATGACTGGATGTGGCAGGACTGCAGAGCTTAGATCTGATCTATTGGTTGTGGGATTGCTTAGCTCTTCCATTGCATGCTGCTTACGCTGTTTGGCACACAAGTAGTCCTGTGTTGTAGCTTCACCAGGTTGACACCTCATTTTGAGGTATGCCTGGTGCTGCTCCTGGCGTGCCCACTTGCACTTTTCATTGAACCAGGGTTGATCCCCTGGCTTGATGGTAATGGTATAGTGGGGGATATGCTGGGCCATGAGGTCACAGATTGTGGTTGACTACAATTCTGCTGCTGCTGATGGTCCACAGCACCTCATGGATGCCCAGTGTTGCATTGCTAGATCTGATTAAAAGCTATCCCATTTAGCACGGTGGTAGTGCCACACAACACAATGGAAGGTATCCTCAATGTGAAGGCAGGACTTTGTCTCCACAAGGACTATGCGGTGGTCACTCCTACCAGTACTGTCATGGACAGATGCATCTGCAGCAGGCAGATTGGTGAGGATGAGGTCAAGTATGTTTTTCCCTCTTGTTGGTTCCCTCACAACCTGCTGCAGACCCAGTCTAGCAGCTATGGCCTTTAGGACTCAGCTGGCTCGGTCAGTAGTGGTTCTACCGAGCCACAAATCCAACCTGGCCAATTATGGCCCATCACTCTAGTCCCCCACCCAGAGTACATTGTGTGCACTTGCCACCCTCTGTACTCCCTCCAAGTGATGCTCAACATAGAGGAGTACTGATTCATCAGCTGAGGGGGTGCGGTAGGTGGTAATCAGCAGGAGGTTTCCTTGCCCCTGCTTGACCTGATGCCGTGATACTTCATGGGGTCCGGAGTCGATGTTAAGGACTCCCAGGGCAACTCCCTCCCGACTGTATACCACTGTGCCGCCACCTCTGGTGGGTCTGTCCTGCCAGTATGACTATGTCAGGCTGTTGCTTGACTAGTCTGTAGGACAGCTCTCCCAATTTTGGCACAACCCCAGATGTAACAATTAATTACAATTACACTTGGAGAACAGTGGTAGAATCGGACAGAGACATCATGGATTTATGAAAGGGAAATCATGCTTGACAAATCTACTAGAATTCTTCGAGGATGTAACTAAATGAATTGATGAGGGGGAGCCAGTGGCTGTGGTTTATTTGGACTTTCAGAAGGCTTTCAACGAAGACCCACATAAGAGATTAGCGTGTAAAATTAAAGCGCATGGGATTGGGGGTAGTGTATTGCGATGGATAGAAAATTGGTTGGCAGACAGGAAACAAAGAGTAGGGATAAATGGGTCTTTTTCCGAATGGCAGGCAGTGACTAGTGGGGTACCGCAGGGATCGGTGCTCGGACCCCAGCTATTTACAATATATATGAATGATTTAGATGAGGGAACTATATGTAATATCTCCAAATTTGCAGATGACACAAAACTGGGTGGGAGGGTGAGTTGTAAAAAGGATGCAGAGAGGCTTCAGGGTGATTTGGACAAGTTGATTGAGTGGGCAAATGCATGGCAGATGCAGTATAATGTGGATAAATGTGAGGTTATCCACTTTGGTAGCAAAAACAGGAAGGCAGATTATTATCTGAATGGCTATAAACAGAGAGGGAAACGTGCAACGAGACCTGGGTGTACTCTTACATCAGTCGCTGAAGGTAAGCATGCAGGTCCAACAGGCAGTAAAAAAGACAAATGGTATGTTGGCCTTCATAGTGACAGGATGTCTTGCTGCAATTATACAGGGCCTTGGTGAAGCCATACCTGGAATATTGTGTGCAGTTTTGGTCTCCTTATCTGAGGAAGGATGTTCTTGCTGTAGAGGGAGTGCAGCGAAGGTTTACCAGACTGATTCCTGGGATGGCGGGACTGACGTATGAGGAGAGATTGAGTCGGTTAGGATTATATTCGTTGGAGTTCAGAAGAGTGAGGGGGGATCTCATAGAAACCTATAAAATTCTCCAACAGGACTTGACAGGATAGATGCAGGACGGATGTTTCCGATGGTGATGGAGTCCAGAAGCAGTCATAGTCTAAGGATACGGGGTAAACCTTTCAGGACTGAGATGAGGAGAAATTTCTTCACTCAGCGAGTCGTGAGCCTGTGGAATTTGCTACCATGGAAAGCAGTTGAGGCCAAAACATTGTATGTTTTCCAGAAAGTGTTAGATATAGCTCTTCGGGCGAAAGAGATCAAAGGATATGGGGGGAAAGCGGGAACAGGTTACTGAGTTGGATGATCAGCCATGGTCATAATGAAGGCGGAGCAGTCTTGAAGGCCGAATAGCCTACTTCTGCTCCTATTTTCTATGTTAGTAAGGAGGACTTTGCAGGGTCGACAAGGCTGGGTTTGTCGTTGTCGTTTCTGGTGCCTAGGTCAATGTCAGCTGGTCTGTCTGGTTTCATTCCTTATCAACTTTTTACCAGTTTGGTACAACTGAGTGGCTTGCTAGGCTATTTAAGAGTCAACCACATTACTGTGGGTCTGGAGTCACATGTAGGTTGGACCAGGAAAGGATAGCAGATTTCCTTCCCTAAAGGACATTAGTGAACCAGGTGGGCTTTTGGGACAATCGACAATGGTTTCATGGTCATCATTAGACTAGCTTTATAATTCCAGATTTTTTTTAATTAATTGAATTCAAATTCCACCTTCTGCCATGGTGGTATTCGAACCCATGTCCCCCAGAGGAATACCCTGGGTCTCTGGGTTACTAGTCCACTACACCACCCCCTTTCTTTAGAAGGAACAACTGTATTTTATACAGCTGTCTCATGGATAGTGCACTCTACTTATATTTGAGCCATTCAAGATTGAACAATACCAACGATTGGGGAATTCCAAAAGTTTCAAATAACGAATGCTAAAATTGGTTTTGATGTACTTTTTATCTGCATAAAGAGCTAAGAACAAAAGGTCTAGCCGACTTTTCTTTGATCTGAAACTAGTTAGGATTTTGTTTGTTGTGGGAGTAGCCTAAGCAACAATTGTTACATTTCGTATCATATAATCATAGGCTGCAAATATCGGCTCCATAGTCTCCCTATTTTAGGCACTACATTTGCTGTTTTGGGTGGAAAATGGTCTCCATGATGTGCGGGCACACTTGTGCGGTCCCTGCCAGACACTATTTTGGTGAGGGTGTTCAAGTGAACGTTAGGAGCATGTGCTGGAAGTATGCCATTTTCAACCTCAACACTCCACTAAACATGCTTCAGCAGACAGAAGGACTCCCACCAGAGCTATTTAAAGGGATCATCAACTACTTTCAGGTTATTTGCTGATTGATTTCTACTAGCTCTTGCTGATTTGTAGAAGTAGTCAGAGAATGCTACTGCTATTTAAAGTTGCTGAAATGTACAGCGAGTTGCATGTGGTGAAGCTCTTTGTTCTGACTTCAAGGGTTCAACTCTGACCACTTGCTGCCAGTCGGGGCCACTGTAGTTATCACCCCCATCTTTGCTTGCAGCATGTCAAGGAGATCGAGCAGAGGCAACACAGAGGAGCAGAAGCTGTTTGAGTGGGCGGAGGGAAAGAAGGGCTATGGGCAAGAGGCCCAATCTACCCAGGGTCTCCTGGGAGCAATTCTCTCACCTCAACCTCAGTGATGTATGTGTGACATTTCCGTTTTACGAAGAAGGTGCTCTCTGAAATCTGCCACCTCTTGTAGAGGAACCTGCAACCTCAGATCAGGGAGAGGAAGGCACTGCCAGTGGATGTGAAGGTAACCATGGTAATGAATTTCTTCACGTCGGGATTTTTCCAACTGAAACAGGTGACATCTCCAACATCTCCCAGTTTGCCAACCACTGCTATATAAAGGAGGTGACTGACGCTCTGATTGCCAGGACAGGGGAGCACATTGCATTCTCTCTGGCCAGAGAGAAGTAGGAGTGAGCATGCACATGGCTTTGCTAGGAGAGCTGTGGATTCCAAGCTGCAGACATCTTCTGCTTGCAGCAGTTCCCCAGCAGTGGATATTTCAACGTGACGTTCAACAGTGTGGTGGGATGCATCAAGTTCCTGAAGGTGTTAAAGGAGAAGGGAAACCAGGTGCCACTGTCGATCCTCACAGTGGAGCCACTCTTCACTCTGCCGTCGCAATGCAACCAGGTGGTGACAATCCACCTCTATAACCCACATGTTCCTGTTGTGGATGTACTCACCTGCCTCACCAGGTACGTCAAGGTGGCCGGCAGTAGCACTGATATTAAGGACCCATTTGGGATTCGGACCAGCAAGCGGCAGGTCAAGGTGACCTTGAAGGTCAATGCCAACGGAGCCATCATCCACCCTCCCTCCAGCTTCGCTATCGGGGCAAGTTGAGGCTTCTTGGTCTGTGCAGGCAGCCCAGAGTTTGTCGCACCTCTGGCAAATCAGGTCATATGGCGGCCAATTGCAGCACAGTTGTCTGCAAGAACTGCAAGAAGGAAAGCCATCAGACCAAAGACTGTAAACAGAGTAAGTGCTGCAACCTGTGCGGTGGGGCAGGCCACCTCTACAAAAACCTGCCCCAAACGCTACCTCAGTTATGCTCAGGCAGCATGGTCCAAGGAAAAGCCGGGAGAAGGAACGGTGAACGCGTCTGGTGCTGGGAAGGAGACAAGCAACCCTTTCCACAGCAAGGAAGGTCTATCCGAGAAGGAGAAGAAAAGGGAGGCAGCTGCAACCAGCGACCCAACACCTATCCCATGCCTGGAAACCCCTCCTCCTACAGACAGAATCAATTGAGGAGGAGGCAGCAGATGGACAAACAGGTCAGTGGCAAGCGATAAAAAGCAAAACCATAAAGAAGAAGCCTCCAAAAAAGGAACAGGCCACCACCCAAACCAGTGGCAAGAGGAGGCTTCCGTCTGAGACAGACTACGTCAGTTCCTCCTCATTGGACGAGGAAGGGCGACGGCACCCGCAAAAGAAGCGGCAGAACTCAAAGGAGCTGGAAGAGAAAGCCCCCCAGCTCCGGGGCACTGGAAGCTGTGATGGACCCAGTGTGCCCCAAACCCAAAGTGCCGAATGCAGCGAAATGTCCAGCGCACCCCAGTTCTGGGACACCGAGAGCAACGAAGCGTCTCACGCACTTCAGTTCCAGGAAGCCGGGAGCAGTGATGTCTTTGAGGAGGAACAGAGGGGAAAGACACCACCAACAGAGGACAGCCCAAGCCTGGCTGCCTACATGACCTCCCCCCCCCACCCCCAACAATATCACCCCAGTGGAACAAAACCCCCATGAGTAACCAGGAAGGGTTTCTGAGCCCAACAAGTGTGAAACAACTTGTGTATACTATGACTGGGACTAGCAAGGACACCTGGTGAGGGAAGCAACACCCAGCATTAAAATGGGTATAAAGATTGCTTCGATTAACGTGCGTAGTGTTAAATCCACTACGCAATATGTTTCGACCTTAGACTACCTTGCCAAGGTCAAGGCCGACCTGCTGTTTCTGCAGGAGTGTGGAATACTGCACCTCAGCACCTACAGGCAATGGTCACGATGGTGGTCCCACGGGCCATCGATCTGGTCATAGGGAAATGATTCCCGTTCCTCCGGCCTGGGTATTCTGCTGCGGGGAGGCAACTTCACCATCTCCAAAGTTGAGGAGGTGGTGACCAGTCACCTCCTCATAGCAGATGTAATGTACAACAATGCTGCGCTCTGGTTGATCAACGTGCACACCCCGGTTCACTGCAGTGAGCGACTGACCGTCCTCCAGCAGTTCCCGCTGTCCATATCCAGGCCGGTCATTCTAGGCGGTGACTTCAACTGCATCATTGATGCAGCTGGACGATCCGGCAGTGACGACAGCAAACTGGACACTACGTCCAGATTCCTAATGGAAACAGTAAAAGATGCCAAGCTGCACGACGTCTTCAGCAAACCTGCAGACGGAGCGCGGCATAGATACACCTGGTCAAGATCGGACGGGTCTGCCCGTTCCAGGATTGACTTCCTGTTTGTGTCCCGTGCTGTCACAGTCATATCAACTGACGTCAAGCCAGTGTTCTCTGGCCATTGCCTCTTACTGGCTGACTGTCACTTACAGGATGACCAGCGGGTTGGCAGGGGGGCATGGAAGCTCAATGCTACATCGCTAATCCCAGAGAACATTGAACTCAAAAGGGATTACAAAAGTTGGAGAACCATGAAACCCCTCTTTGAATCTCCAGTGCACTGTGGGAGGCGATCAAGGAGAACATCAAGAGGTTCTTTATCTCCAAAGGTGTTCAGAGGGCGAGAGAGAGAGACAGAGGGAAATGTCCCAACTCCAGAAAAGAATGCAAAATCTGCTCCGGCTGCAGTCGATGAGGGTCGAGGTCAGGGAGGATCTCCAAGAGGTGAAGAGCCAGCAGGCCTCGCTGTTTGCCACGGAGGCCTCCAAGATCATCTTTCGGTCCAGAATCCACTCCGTTGAGCAGGATGAAATGTGCTTGTGTTTCTTCTTCCAAAAGGTACACAGAGAGAGCTCTGTGATCAGCAGCCTGAAGGAAGATGATGGCTCGGTAACGTCCTTGCAGTCCGACATACTAAGGATCAGCAAATCCTTCTATGCTGGGCTGTATAACGTGAAGCCCACGGACAGCATGGCCTCCCAGTCCTTCCTGCCATCTATCACGGAGGTCTTAGATGACAGCATGAGGGAGAGACTGGATAAACCACTAACTCTGGATGAGCTGACAAATGCCGTCAGGTCCTTCAAGACGAGTAAAACTCCTGGAAGCGACGGCTTACCGGTTGAGTTGTATTCGGCTCTGTGGGACTGGATTGGCCCAGATCCTTCCTGCATGCCCGGAGTCTCGCCCCCTCCACACGCTGCCCTCAAGCTGGCTGTGGTGGGGAAAGAGACTGTTGCCCACCTCCTTCTGGAATGTGTCTTTGCAAAGCAAGTGTGGAAAGAAATGCAGTGGTTTTTGTTGAAATTCATCCCAAGCAGCTCTGTAACACAGGAGTCTGTGCTCTATGGGCTGTTCCCAGGGTCGCACACCGAGATAAACATCAACTGCTGCTGGGGGACCATCAATTCAGTGAAAGACACTCTTTGGCCTGCCCGAAACTTGCTGGTCTTCCAGCGCAAACAGTTGTCCACGACCGAGTGTTGCAGACTGGCAAGGCCTAGGACTACATGCTGAGGGACGCACTAAAGCTTGGGGCAGCTGCTGCAAAGGATCAGTGGGGAAAAACCACTGTGTAAGGTCCTCCCGCCATAGTGAACTGAGGGGCTGGACCCATGGGAAACCCCTTGGGTTGTATACACCAAAATGGGTTTGCTGTAAAATATACATGGCATGCAAAATGGAATGGGAGGGTTGTGAGGCAACTCACTCCTGTATTGAAGAAAACTGATTTTATTTGCACTTTTTGGAATGTCAACTAGGTGCCGTTTTGAACTGTGTTGTAATGTATTTTTTTTACAGATTTTTATGAACAAAGTATGTTTTTGGATAAAAAACATGGCTTTTCCAGGACAGCGGGCTTCTCCATAGTGCAGGGTACCATTGACTGCATACAAGTGGCTTTGCATCTAAAGGCACAGATGTACCACAACCTCAAAGGGTTCCACTTCCCGAATGTGCAGTTGGTGTGTGACCATGTTGAGCACATCATGCAGGTCAGTCCCCAGTATCTAGGCAGCAGTCATTTATTCTGCGTCAGACCGCTGTACCATCAGTATTTGAGCCACCAGATCAGACCAGAGGATGGCTACTGGGTGACAAGGGCTATCTGTTCACCATCTGGCTTGTGACTCCAGTGCACAACCCAAGCACATGTGGGCAGAATACGTTTAACGAGACCCATGCTTCCACACGAAATGTAATTGAGCAGACCATTGAGTTGCTTGAGCAATGCTCCTCCTGCCTGGAGTGCTCGGGAGGAGTCCTGCAGTACGCACCACAGTGTATGACAAAATTCATCATGGTCTGCTGCATCTTGCATAACCTCATCATCATGAGGGCTCAGCTCTTGCCACCAGGTTTATGGCAAGCAGCTAAGGAAGAAGAGGAGGAGGATGAAGAGGAAGGGAGGAGGCAACTAATACATTCCTTTTCCAGCCGTGGTGCCCATGATTGACTCATCTGACTACAGTACAATGAACATGACCCCAATTGCCTATTCAACAACAGTCCACACCTTACCCTCCCTCTGTTACTGACCATCACAGGATCCTCTCGGCCACAATGTTGAAATAAAAGGCACCACAAAATAACCATTCCAAACCAACTTTATCAAACAAACCATAAAAAAGATGCATGAGTAGACAATTTAGCCTTTCTAGGCTGCTCTGTCATTCAATAAGATCATGGCTGATCTGCAACCTCAACTCTACCTTCCCACACTATCCCCCTATCCCTTAATTTCCTTAGTACCCAAAAATCTATAAACCTCTGTCTTGCATATACTCAATGACTGAGCATCCACAACCATCTGGGACAGAGAATTTAAAAGATTCACAACCCTTTGAATGAAGAAATTTCTCCTCAACTCAGTCCTAAATGGCCGACCTCTTATTTTGAAACCATCACCCCCTAGTTCCAGATTTTTCAGCCAGAGGAAATATCCTCCCAGCATCTACCCTGTCAAGCCACTTAAGAATTTTGTATGTTTCAATTAGATCACCTCTCATTCTTCTAAATTCTAAGGAATATAGGCCTAGTCTACTGTTGTGCTTAATTTAACTCGGGATGGGAAGATTGACCTCTTTTCCAATTATGTCAAACTACCAGGCACCAGACACCGGAATACAAACTTACGACAAGGAGAGGTTTAGTACAAGTTTTATTTAGACACCAAATAAGTCCAAGTCTCACTTCTTGTACAAGATACTAACTGTCAACGCAGAGGTGATCAGTCTCTGGTCACGGTTGATCACTGAGCCTCTGGACTCAGTGTCCTGCCTTCGAGAGTTGTTCCTAGGTTCCCGCCGAGGACATACTCAAGCATTAACCCTTATATATTCTTTAATGGCTCATTGCTCAACCCATGACTCACATGATTGTGTCTTGCATGGTCTTTAAGATAAAGCTCCAAACATTAGCTCATCTTTGATTAGCAAGCGTTAGTGGTTTAGCTGCCTAAGCAGATGCCCAGACTTGTTTGCGACACCCATTGTTTGTTTCCTTTAATCTGCTCCCCTTTATGTGCACCGTTCAACAGTCACTTATTTGTTCCCCTTTGTCTGCACCGTTCAACAGTCATGTACCCTTAACCACCGGTTTCGACATGTCTGTAAGTTTACTTCAGCAAGTTCTGCGCCTATCTTAGCTGCCTTAGAGCATGCTGGGTATAGAACAATACTTGACCAATTTTTCAAGGCCTACAGTCGCCCCTTTGATCTTATAAATTACCAATTTATATGGATCACTACCCTTTTAGTATTAAACTCCTTTTTCCCTCTAGCACGTTCCTGAGTAACTCTTTCCTTTGTTGCCCCAAAATTATGGACTTTAACTTGAATACCAGACACATTTTATACAGTACAATCCCCCGTATTAACACAATTACACATACGTAAGAGGCTATCCGTATCCATGGTGGTATTAGTACATTAGGACCCCCCCGCCCCCCAGTTCATAAGGTCATCCCACCAATTGGTGGTTCTTATTTGGTCGATCTCCTTCTGTGTTTCTTCAGTTTTTTGTTGAATCTCATAGCTGCAAAAGGATACTAAGTCCACCATCCTTCATTGTTCTTGTAGATTAGTCGGAGGTGGCTCAATCTCATATTCGTGTCTTTCAAGATACTGTATCAAAGTGTCCTTAATTCCTTCATGTATGGTGATATTCACATGTTTCCGTTGATGTATGTCCACAATTTCTACTTGACCAACCCTGGTTGGCTGTTGAAGCACCATGTAGAACGTGGGTTGGTTATTGGACAGGTTGTTTTTCCTTGGGGATAGCTTACAGCAGTTGTTAAGCAATATTGTCCTTTGCCTTTCTATGCCACTCGAGTAATTCCAGAAGTAGCCTTGGTTGTTTCCATTGTACAGTTAACAGTTAGGTTACTCTTAAAGCCACACATTGAGTCTTATATATAGGATAGGGACAAATAACAATGGGGCAGCACAGTGTTTAGCACCGCAGCCTCACAGCTCCAGGGACCCGGGTTTAATTCTGGGTACTGCCTGTGCGGAGTTTGCAAGTTCTCCCTGTGACCGCTTGGGTTTTCGCCGGGTGCTCCGGTTTCCTCCCAAAGCCAAAGACTTGCAGGTGATAGGTAAATTGGCCATTGTAAATTGCCCCTAGTGTAGGTAGGTGGTAGGGAATATGGGATTACTGTAGGGTTAGTATAAATGGGTGGTTGTTGGTCGGCACAGACTCGGTGGGCCGAAGGGCCTGTTTCAGTGCTGTATCAATAAATAAATAAATAAAAATAAACAATGTTGCCTCCCATCTCACATCTGTTCAGAGCTGTTTCAATTACTTCATCCATGTTCTTAACAGCATAAGGTAGAATATTACGATATTTAATATGTTCACTATTTCTAATCACTACTATATTTTCCACCTTAAATAGTGACATGGGGTTCTCGTTCTGGGGTATTTCCAGTATTCCCAATATTAATCCCAACATGCTACCCCTTGTAGTAGTACACCCATCTGTCAACCAAACCTTAGTTATCTGCCTATAATCACACAGTCATATTTCCTTTCTTGCTTCCTTTCAACATTTCCTTCAACTGAGTATTATTTACCCATACCACTCCTTCCTCTATTTGTCTAAGGTTTTCTCTCGTTTGTTCTAGCATCCACAATCCATAAATGGAACATATGCTTTCGTTATTGTTTTGCTCCAATTGATCCTTGAATCTCTTGATTAGCTTGTTAATAGTCCCAGCATGCCCTTCTGCAACAATAACTAACCCTTCAATTCCTCCGGTCAAGGTTAAACTGGTTCGAGTTATTCTCCCATCCTCTTGGTTAAGGTTAGCTAATATATTTTTAACCTGTTGAGTTAGGGTTCTCAATTTACTGTCTATATTTTGGAGGTCGATGGTGTTAAACACTGAGTTGCCCGTGTTAAATACCGTGATAGCATCATTAACCAGCCTTTTTCTCATGTGGGGAGTTTCCTTTTCACCCTTACTATCACTGTCTATATTTGTCCATTCTTGTCCCAATAATTGTTGCATCAATACTTCAGATAATTCCCTCATTTTTGCTGGACACCAATCTGGCAGCCCTATGTTTGATATATCCAATACAACCGGTATTAATCCATACTGTATATTATCATACACATACTTCTGGGTGTCAGTCATTACTAACCCATTTTTGGGGCCAGGGAGGCAAAGTGGGCAGGTTACTGGGTCCAAGGTCAGAGTAGTTGTGGGGAGTGCAGGGTTAACTGTCCTCCCACCACTCGCCGTATTTCGGGTCCTCACAGTTCCCTTGGTACAGATTCAGGGTCCGGTTACCAAGTGTATAATTTTGCCAACCCTTCTTGGGGTCGGGAAGAGGCGGGTACAGCATTCCTGTACCAGTGCAACCCACCTGTACCCCTCTATTGGTACAGTTCCAACCGAACTGATCGTTCTTTAATCATACTTCATGGCACACAAATTCCTTACTGTAAGTCGGGCTCCTCACCATGATCCATTAGGCTTGCCCCATATTGGAACCATCCAAGCTTGGTCTAATTCGCGAGGCTGTGCCTGATAGAGAAACTATATTGAGCTGGATTGTCCTTTAACATTGGTGGTCGTACACCGCAGCTTTGTAGGTTGATTAGGGACGATGATGCTGATAGTTCCCTCGTTTGGATCACACCAGACCTTCCCATCCTTGTAACACAATATTCTTAACCAGTTTACCCAGTTTCCTGTTTCTTTTCATGCTTCCTTCGCCCTTTCTACCGCTTCTTCGTTCATGTCTTTTACTTCTGCTCGGGGTCTCCGGACTCGAGGTGACTATCATTACAATAACTATGGCAAGTGCATATACCCACCAACGCATGTTGGCAGATTATTTACTCCTGCGATACACAACCAAGATAATAACTGCTGTTATTTACAAGCACTAAATATCTGATACTTATTCTGGACCATTCCCCAGATCATAATCATCATTACCCAGTCTCCTTAGCTTTAATCGCGCTCCCTCAGGGCCTGGGGATGGTCTATACCATCCTGGTTGGTATTGTGGTCCTAGATCTGGAACATTCCAGAGTGAGGTGAGAGGTGAGCTGGCTGGAGTCAATGTTTTGGGTCTAGAGTCAGGGGTTCCTAATGTCCTCGCTACTGTAGGCACCTGAGGGGTTGTTTATTTATTTATTTATTGATACAGCACTGAAACAGGCCCTTCGGCCCACTGAGTCTGTGCTGATCAACAACCACCCATTTATACTAACCCTACAGTAATCCCATATTCCCTACCACCTACCTATACTAGGGGCAATTTACAACAGCCAATTTACCTATCACCTGCAAGTCTTTGGCTGTGGGAGGAAACCGGAGCACCCGGCGAAAACCCACGTGGTCACAGGGAGAACCTGCAAACTCCGCACAGGCAGTACCCAGAATTGCACCCGGGTCCCTGGAGCTGTGAGGCTGCGGTGCTAACCACTGTGCCGCCCTGTAGCTGATGCAGTTGTAGGGGTGGATGGCTGAGAGGGGGCAGGCCTGGCTACTGACGTTCCAGTACCAGAGTATTCTTATACTCAAATCCCTTTATTATAAAGGCGAACATACCTTTTGCCTTCCTCATTCCTTGCTGTACCTGCATGTTACTTGGTCCCTAATAATAGATTCTAGCATTTTCCCTGCAACTGATGTCAGGCTAACTGGCCTTTGGTTTCCTGTTTTCTCTCTTCCTCCTTTCATGAATAGATGGGTTATGTTTGTTATTTTCCGATTGTTATGGTCAGGTGTGGAGGGGTAAAAGGCTTTTCTTCTTTTCCCTCTCCTTGTTTGACCATAACTGATTTAATTTTTTTTTTTAAAGTAGATGTACTGGCCAATTCAGCAGGCATTTGATTACTCACTTGCTATGATCATAACAAGAACCAATCGGACAGGTTTTCTTGAGTTTAACAAAGAAACTTTATTGCACTTAAACTGAACTAATTAAAATAATAAACTACGCACCAGCTTTTACACACACACACACACAGAGTGGGGAAGGATAGATTTAAGTCGAGTTAAAGTCCACTGGAAAATAAGGTACACAGTCTGTGCAGTTTGGTGATTCAGCTGGTTTCTAGCTGAATCCAGTGGTCCTGAGGCTTTTAGTTTGAAGAGGTAGATGACTGATTCAGTGGGTCTCTTGGAGACAGTGATATGAATGATTTCCTCCAAAGGGGTTTCTGATTGTAGCTGGAGTATGCAAAGTCAACAGGCAGGGTCCGAAACTTGCAAGCTGGAATGGAGAGGGAGAGAGAGAGAGTAGGGACCCCCACTTGGCTCTGCACATGTCAGAGTCCAGATGCTTCTCTGCGCTGCTGCAGAGAAACACCAGCTTAAAACCACAGATGGGGGGGGGGGGGGGGGGGTGCTTGTCACATGACAGTCACTCAGTGATTCAAGCATGGTAGTTAGCAGTGTATTTCTTCTTGCTAAAACGAACAGGCAATTCCCTTAAACTTCCTGGGTCTTGGTTCTTTCTGGGATGAGCAGACATTTTGTCTCCATCTCACAGGCCTTAGTAAGATACAGTGTTGCAAATTAGGTGGCCATCTTAAGCTGCTAGCAAAGTCATCTTTTATCTGTTCCTTCTTAACATTTCTTTCAAAAAATATAAATTCAGGTCTCCCATCAGTGGACTAAAGAAAATTATCATTCAACAAAGCACATTGGCATGACACAATCCATGGGGACAATTCAAGAATCTAGGGAATTCTGGAAGATCAAAACCAATGCATCCACTATCCCTAGAGGTATTTCTTTTAAAACCCTAACAGGCCACCAGGTCCAGGGGAATTGTCAACTTTTAGACTCATTAATTTTTCCAGTACTGTTTCTTTACTAATGTTAATTTCTTTAAGTTCCTCATTCTCAATAGACTCTTGTTTCCCCACTATTTCTGGAATTTTTTGTGTCTTCTACCATGAAAACATATACAAAGAATTTGTTTAATGTTATGCTTTTTCCTTATTCCCATTATGATTTCTCCTGTCTTAGCTTCTAAGGGACCCACATTTACTTTCGCTGATCTCATTTTTCAAACCTGTAGAAGCTTTTACAATGTGTTTTTATGTCCCTTGCTAGTTTAATCTCATATTCTCTTTCCACCAATATTTTCTCCAATCATCCAATATCCCACACAAAAGTCAATTAATCACCCTTGTGCATTCCCTAGAGCCAGTCTTCTGGGTGCCTTTGCAGTCTCTACTTCTTGCACTTCGCATTCCTGTATCACTGTCTGTCAAGATGACAGTTCTTGGGTACCTTAAATGAGAAAGACACAAGTATAGGGTTGCAGTGAGGGAATTGGTGTGGGGGAAGCAAGAGTTGCAAGCTTACACCATCTGCAGCTTGAGAACCAGAATAGATTATGGGATGAGGGGGAAGTGGGATGTGAGAAAGATGATTAGGTAGGAACAGACTGTCGTCTGCAATCCTTTTAGCCTCGACGCTGGCCATAGCCTCAGTCATGGCGGCTCCAATGATGGTGAGCAGTGCCCCATCCATCGGGGACATGCAGCCATGCCTCTCCCCTGCCAGGTAGATGCTGCTGCCTGGACCATCATGAATTGCAAGAGAGAGGAATGTGTGTCAGTGAGTGTCATGCAATGTGTTTGGTTGATCTGGCTTTCATGGTTGAATGTGTGCAAGCTGTGAGATGTAGATGTGAGACTTGCAGCAGTGCTAAATTTTTACAGGTGATGTGAAGCGTACAAATTTTAGGTCTGAGTTCTGATTGATAGAGAATGTTGGTATGTTGGTAGGTGAGTGAGGGGGTGTGCAGTTGGTGGAATGTAGCATTTGAAGATGCATTCACTTATCTTGCCCATTTGTGTGAGGTCATTGAATCTCTTGTGGTACTGCATCCAGGTCCTTGGGGTAACACTCCTGGAGTTGACCTGCATGGTTATCTGTTCCCATTGTCTTCTCAGAGTTTGCCTGAGGGACTCCTGGCTCTCTGTGGATAGGGGACCTCTCCTCCTGTCCACCTCCTAGACCAAGGCCTCCAGTACTGTGTCAGTGAGCCTTGGAGCCCACTATGTGGCTAGTTGTGCCATTCCTGTGTCTTTCCCAGGTCCATGTCACTCCTGCAATGAATTCCAGCACCTGCTAAAATGAAGATGCACCTCACTTTTAAGAGGTGCAGGGTTGCTTTAAAGAAAAAAGACTTGCATTTATATAGCACCTTTCACAATCTCAGAATGTCTCAATGTACTTTACAGCCAATGAAGTACTATTGAAGTAGTCACTGTTGTAATGTAGGAAACACGGCAGTCAATTTACACACACCCACTCCCACAAACAGCAATGTGATAATGACCAGAAAATCTATTTTTGCAATGTTGATTGAGGGATAAATATTGTCCAGGACACTGGGGACAACTCCCCTGCTCTGCTTCGAAAATAGTATCATGGGATCTTTTACGTCCACTTGAGAGAGCAGACGGAGTCTCGGTTTAACGTCTCATCCGAAGGATTGCACCTCCAATAATGCAGCACTCCCTCAGTACTGCACTGGAGTGGGACTTGAACTCAGAGGCAAGAGTGCTACTACTGAGCTACAGCTGACACTTTAGGTAGTGCAGGCTAGCTTGAACTTGTGTTAGCATGTCAAGATTTAGTGTCCCTTACTCAGTAGTAAGGTACTAGCTTTGGTAGCTTATATTGTTACAGTCCCATAGAATGTCATTTATGACTTTGATAAAAGCTCTTTTAGTACTGTGGCAGGTGTAGAAACCTGAATGGAGAGATTCAAACAGGAAGTTTTGGGAAAGATGGTCACAGATTTGAGGGGCAACAACACATTCAAGGATTTTGGAGAGTGTTACGACCACGCAGGACAAAGTCCCCCAATTAAAATATATGATTCTGATTGCGGTGGAAGCAACACACTGTTAATTCAGTCCCATTGCTCCACAGGTCGCAGCATATTTCTTTAAACTTTCAAAATCAGAAAAAGCAACCAAATTGAACAATCCAGTTATCCCCGAATGAAGCGGACCAAACCAGGTATCTTTAGAAAGCAACAAATCAACTATTTATTAAAAAAACTAAAATCTTAAACACTATTAAGATAAAAAAATCAAAAGACCTTATAACTTCTTATTTAAAAATCTAACTCCCGCATTTGCATACATATACTCAAGCTAACAGTCGTTTGGTTTTTAATTAGCTGACCGAAAAAAAAAGTCTTTGCAAGTTAGGTTCCTGATGAATGGAGTCTTCCAATGTAGAAACAGTCCAAGGTCGCTTGAAGTCTTCACGGTGGTCCGATGTGAAAAGGAAGGTCCTTCAAAGATAGGAATTTAGCAGTTCGGCTGTTGTAGGATTAATTGCCCCTTCAGTAATGAACACAGCAATACCGATACTTTGTTAAGAAAGAAAAGCTTTTCTTATTTCCTTAGGGAATTAATTCGGCTTGTTGCTTTGTAGAATCTTCTTGCAAGAGAAAGAGTTGGAACTGCTACTTCCTTCAGTTGCTGGAACAGTCTCTTTGCCCAAACCAGTCTGTGTCAGCTAGTTTTCAAAAGTCAAACTGCAACATTGAATCAAATGACCTCTCTCTTGCTGCTGTTGCTTGGCAACCAGAATGCACTCTGGCAGACTAAGTCTCTGGAACTTTCTGTCTTAAAGTGGCACTGATCTTTTTACAGTCTTAAAAGCACATACAATATTTTCGAGGATAAAAAAAAAGACCGTGACAAGAGGAAAAAGAAGTAGGAAATAGGGCAGTAGTTTGCAAGGACGGTGGGCCAATGGTTAGTTTTTTGAGCAGAGGGGTGTGACAGCAGATTTGAAGGAGACAGGGACAGTGCCTGAAGAGACAGAATCATTAACAATATTACCTAAGAACCAGGAAGGGAAGTTGGGTGGTCAGTAGTTTAGTGGGAATAGGAGCAGGAGGTGGATCTCATGGACAAAATGACCTTAGAGAGACCATGAGGGGGAGATAGGAAACTAGAAAATGAGATGAGTTCAGGGTTAGAGCAGAGGGTAGCTTTAGAAGAAGTTTGGCCTCGTAGGTGAGTGGGAGGGAAGTGGCAGAGGCAGCTAATCGGATGGGCTCAATATCAATGACAAAAATGTCCATGAGCTCCTCGCATTTATAGTTGGAGCTGAGGGTGGACGAGATAGGGGAGCGGGGTTTAAGAAGACGGTTTTAAGTAGAGAAAAGAAGCCTGGAGGTTTCTTTAAAATCCAGGATGATCCTGGGATACTGAGCAGTTTAAGCAGACAAGCAGGACCTGAAGGTGCTTTATGTAGTCCAGCCAGATCTGGTGATGAATGGCTAAACCTGTTGTCTGCCATATCCATTTAAGTATGCGTCGTTTGGACTTAAGGGAGTGCAGTTAAGGGCCCTACCAGGGGAAATGGACAGGGTGAGAGGGAGTAATTGTTTTAGTGGGGATGATGCCATCAAAGGCAGAGGTGAGGCTGCAGTTGAGCAAATCAATAGCTGCAGAAATGTTGTGGTGAAAGGAGGATCAAAGGATGGGCAGTTGGGATTTTGAAAGGGCAGCTGTAAATGAATTGTGAGATACTTTCTTTCCAGTGGTGGACACAGAAGGAGGAAGAAGGAAGCATCAACAACATGGCTCTAAGAGCAGGACAGAGGCTGGGTACTCTGTGACAAGCGGCTCACCTCCTGACTCCTCAAAGGATTGCGACCATCTACAAGGTTTACATCAGGAATGCGACCTTAAAAAAAAATTACTCGTTTGAATTGGTAAAACCACAACATACTGAACAACCTTTGCAGATTTTCCCACATTCTGCGAACACATAAAAATAGATATTTATCATCAGTGTGATAAAATTAGATTGTGCAGTGACCCAAGAATTATTGTATCAACATAGTTTACCATGCAACAGCATGATATAGAAAACTTGTAATAGAGGGGCATATTTTAAATACATTATTCTGGGAATTAGATCTACACAAAATATTTTAAAGTATTTGGATATACATGAATTATAGTTTTATGAAATTTGGGAAATAGATTAGAAAGATTATTAAAGTTGTAGGCCAAATTTTAAATCCATATTAGGCTGACTGTAAACTCTAATGTATTTAAAGTCCTTGTTGCTTTAGTAATTCCTTCAGTGTGTGTGCACTGATCTGGGAGTATCTGCTAAATGGAGTGGCATACTATATAGAGGGGAAATGGGAATTTGGTGAGAGTGGGAATTCGGTGGAGAAGGGGAAGGAGGTACTAAGTGCTTTAAGCCAAGGGGCAACAGTAAATATATAAATAATCAAAGTAATTAATTTGATCTAAAGGGACAAAATTTAAATTAACTAGATAGAGGATACCAACATTAAAGGGATTCAAATTACATCAAATAAAAATTTGGAATATATAATCAAATATCTGTTAGCTGATACTAAACTAAAATCATATCTATATCAGAAGTAGATAGACTTTTAAGCAAAATAATGGAACAGCTGAGACCTATTGCCTGCAACTCCTGTGCTATGTGGGAACTCCAGGATTCTTCATGTGTCCTTGATAACTCCTTGTTCAAGAAGCGTCTCCAGTTGCTCAAACTCAAGCTCACGGTTTCTTTCAGCTTGAGGAGTGGCTGGAGTCACTATATGGCATATGAGAGGTTGAGAATTTCCTGGAGTGTATTTGGAAAAGTATGGGCTACTAAATTAAAGTCAAATGATTTGTTAGAGGTAAATCATATTTGATAAAGTAACAGAGGGGGTTGATGAGGATAGTGTAGCTGGATTATCAAAAGATGTTTGACAAAGTATCACATGATAGACTTGTTAGCAAAATATATGGTCCTGGGATTAAAACTGGCCAATGGACAGAAAACAGAGTAGTGGCGAATGGTTGTTTTTCATACTTGAAGGGAAGTTTTCAGTGATTTTCCCCAGGTGTCTATATTAGGTCTACTGTTCTTTTTGATATGCATTAATGTTGGTTGTGCTTGGTTATACAGAGCATAATTTCAAAGTTTTCAAACGATTTGAAACTTAGAAATGTAGTAAACAACAAGAAGGATAATAGACTTCCGGAGCACATAGACTAATGAAATGGGCAGACATGTGGCAGATGACATTTTATGCAGAGAGGTGTGAAGTGATACATTTTGCTGGGAAAAGTGAGAAGAGGCAATATGAACAAAATGATACAATTATAAAGGGGGTGCAGAAACAGAGAGATCTGAGGAAATCTTTGAAAGTGGCAAGACAAGCTGAGAAGGCTGTTCAAAAGCACATTGGATCCTTGGCTTTATTAATAAATAGAGTACAAAAGCAATCAAGTTATGCTAAGCCTTTCTAACCCCAGCTGGGCTATTGTGTTCAATTCTGGGAACCGTACTTTAGGAAGGATGTCAAGGCTTTGAAGAGGGTTTTTTATTCCTCCATGGGATGTGTGCGTGCTGGCAAGGCCAACATTTATTTCCCATCCCTAATTGCTCTTGAGAACATGATGGTGAGCTGCCTTCTTGAACCGCTGTTAGGAAGGGAGTTCCAGGATTTTGACCCAGCAACAGTGAAGGAGTGGTGATATAGTTCCAAGTCAGGATGGTGTGTGACTTGGAGATGGCGGTGTTCCCACACTCCTGCTGCCATTGTTTTCTAGGTGGTCGAGGTCACAGGTTTGGAGGGTGCTGCTGAAGGAACCTTGCTGAGTTCTTGCAGTGCATCTTGTAGATGGTACACACTGCTGTCACTGTACACCGGTGGTAGAGGGAGTGAATGTTTCAGGTGGCGGATGGGGTGCTGATCAAGCTGGCTACTTTGTCCTGGATGGTATCGAACTTCTTGATTATGGTTGGAGTTGCACCCATCCAGGCAAATGGACTGGATTCCATCATACTCCTGAATTGTGCCTTGTAGATGGTAGACAGGCTAAGAGTAGTCAGGTGAGTTAGTCGCCGCACAATTCCCAGCCTTTGACCTGCACTTGTAGCCGCAGTATTTATATGGCTGGTCCACTTAAGCTTCTGGTCAATGGTAAGCCCTAGGATGTTGATGGTGGAGGATTCAGCGATGGTAATGCCATTGAACATCATGGTTGGATTCTCTCTTGATGGAGATGGTCATTGACTGGCACTTATGTGGCGCTAATGTTACTTGCTACTTATGAACCCAAGCCTGAGTGTTTCAATTCAGGTCTTGCTACATGCGGGTATGGACTGCTTCAGAATCTGAGGAGTAGCGAATGGTACTGAACACTGTGCAATCATCAGTGAAGATCCCCACTTCCGACCTCATGTTGCAGTGAAGGTCATTGATAAAGCAGTTGAAGATGGTTGGGCCTGGGACACTACCCTGAGGAAGTCCTGCAGTGATATCCTGGGGCTGAGATGATTGGCCTCCAACAACCACAGCCATCTTCCTTTGTGCTAGGTATGACTCCAATCAGTGGAGAGCTTTCCCCCGATTCCCATTGACTTCAATTTTGCTAGAACCCTTTGGTGCCACACTCAGTCAAATGCTGCCTCGATATCAAGGGAAGTCACTCTCACCTCACTTCTGGAATTCAGATCTTTCATCCATGTTTGTACCAAGGGTGTAATGAGGTCTGGAGCTGAGTGGCCATACGAACATGCGAATTAGGAGCAGGAGTGGGCCACTTGGCTCCTCGAGCCTGATCTGCCATTCAATAAGATCATGGCTGATCTGATTGTAACATCGACTACTGCCTACCCCCGTTAACCTTTCACCCCCTTGCTTATCAAGAATCTATCTACCTCTGCCTTAAAAATATTTAAAGACTGTGCTTCCACTGCCTTTTGAGGAAGAGAGTTCCAAAGACTCACGACCCTCAGAGAAAAAAATTTCTCCCCATCTCTGTCTTAAACAGGCGACCCCTTATTTTAAAAAGTGACCTAGTTCTAGATTCTCACACAAGGGAAAACATCCTTTCCACATTCACCTGTCAAGATCCCTCAGGGATCTTATATGTTTCAATCAAGTCGCCTCTTACTCTTCTAAACTCCAGCGGATACAAGCCTAACCTGTCCAATCTTTCCTCATAAGAGAACTGCTCAATCCAGATATTAGTCTAGTAAACCTTCTCTGAACTGCTTCCAATGCATTTACATCCTTTCTTAAATTAGGAGACCAATACTGCACACAGTACTCCAGTGTGGGCTCACCAATGCCCTGTATAACTGAAACATAACCTCCCTATTTTTGTATTCAGTCTATCTTGCAATAAACAATAAGATTCTATTAGCTTTCCTAATTACTTGCTGAACCTGCATACTAACCTTTTGCGATTCATGCACTAGGAGATCCAGATCCCTCTGCATCTCAGAGCTCTGCAATCTCTCACCATTCTTTCTTCCTCCTGTCAA
Source organism: Heterodontus francisci (assembly GCF_036365525.1). Classification (NCBI taxonomy): domain Eukaryota; kingdom Metazoa; phylum Chordata; class Chondrichthyes; order Heterodontiformes; family Heterodontidae; genus Heterodontus; species Heterodontus francisci. The sequence continues at coordinate 68,199,528 of NC_090384.1, forward strand.
AATGGACAATTTCAAATTTTCCCACATTATACTCCATTTGCCAGATCTTTGCCCACTCACTTAACCTACCGATATCCCTTGGTAGCCTCCTTATGTCCTCTTCACAACTTACTTTCCTACCTATCTTTGTGTCATCAGCAAATTTAGCAATCATACCTTCAGTCCCTTCATCCAATTCATTTATATAAATTGTAAAATTTTGAGGCCCCAGCACACCACTCGTTACATCTTGCCAACCAGAAAATGACCCATTTATGCCTACTCTCTGTTTCCTCTTAGCTAGCCAATCTTCTATCCATGCCAAAATGTTATCCTCTACACCATGAGCTTTTATTTTCCGCAATAACCTTTGATGTGGCACCTTATCAAATGCCTTCTGGAAATCTGAGTACAGTACATCCACCGGTTCCCCTTTATGTACAGCACCTGTTACTTCTTCAAAGAACTCCAAAAAATGAACATTTTGACTCTGCCTGATTACCTTGAATTTTTCAAAGCTCTGCTATAACGTCTTTAATAATAACTTTTAACATTTTTCCTAAGGCAAATGTTAAGCTAACTGGCCTGTAGTTTCCTGCTTTCTGTCTCCTTCCTTTTTTGAATAAAGGATTTGCTATTACGTTTGCTATTTTCCAATCTAATGGAACCTTCCCTGAATCTAAGGAAATTTGGAAAATTAAAAAACTAACGCATCGACTATCTCACTTCCTTTAGGACCCTAGATCGAAGTCCATCAGGACCTGGGGTCTTGTCAGCCCGCAACTCCAACAATTTGTCCCTGGTGGAACCTGAACTGAGCACTGATGAGCAGGTTAACTAAGAGGAAGTGCCGCTTGATAGCGCCGTCAACGACACCCTCCATCACTTTGCTGATGATTGAGAGTGGCAGTAATTGGCTGGATTTGATTTTTTGGACAGGACGTACGTGGGCAGTTTTCCACATTGTCAGGTAGATGCTAGTGTTGCAGCTGTACTGATACAGCTTGGCTAGGGATGGGGCTAGTTCTGGAGCACAAGTCTTCAGGACTACAGCTGGGATTTTGCCAGGGCCCAAAGCCTTTGCTGTATCACAGCAGGAAGCAGAGATTTACTAGAATGGTACCATTTACCTCCGGTGAAGGACTTCAGTTATGTGACGAGACTGGAGAAGCTGGGGTTCACAGAATCACAGAATTGTTACAGCACAGAGGGAGCCATTTGGCCCATTGTGTCTGCACCAGCTCTCTGAATGCATAATTCACCCAGTGCCATTCCTCTGCCTTCTCCCCATAATCCTGCACATTCTTCCTTTTCAGATAACAATCTAATTCTCTTTTGAATATCTCGAATGAACCTGCCTGCACCACACTCTCAGGTAGTGCATTCTAGACCTTAACCACTCACTGCGTGAAAAAGTTTTTCCTCATGTCGCTTTTGCTTCTTTTGCTAATTACTTTAAATCTGTGCCCTCTCGTTCTCGATCCTTTCATGAGTGGGAACAGTTTATCTCCATCTACTCTGTCCAGACCCCTCATGATTTTGAATACCTCCATCAGATCACCTCTCAGCCTTCTCTTCTCTAAGGAAAACAGTTTCAATTTCTCCAATATATCTTCATAACTGAAGTTCCTCATCCCTGGAACCATTCTTGTGAATCGTTTCTGGACTCTCTCCAGTGTTTTCACATCTTTCCTAAGGTGTAGCGACCAGAACTGGATGCAATACTCCAGCTGAGGCCGAACTAGTATCTTATACAAGTTCAACATAACCTCCTTGCTCTTGTACTCTATGCCCCTATTAATAATGCCTAGGAAACTGCTTAACTGCTCTCTTAACCTGTTCTGCCACCTTCAATGAATTATGCACATATACATCCAGGTCCCTCTGCTCCTGCACCCCCTTTATAATTGTACCCTTTATTTTATATTGTCTCTCCATGTTCTTCCTATCAAAATTAATCACTTCACATTTCTCTGCATTGAACTTCATCTGCCAGTTGTCCACCTATTCCACCAACTTGTCTATGTCCTTTTGAAGTTCTACATTATCCTCCTGACAGTTCACAATGCTTCCAAGTTTCGTATCATTTGCAAATTTTGGAACTGAACCCTGTACACCAAGGTCTAGGTCATTAGTATATGTCAGGAAGAACAAGGGTCCCAACACTGATCCCTGGGGAACTCCTGTACAAACCTTCCTCCAGTCCAAAAAACATCCATTAATTCACCATTGTCTGTTTCCTGTCACATAGCCAATTTCATATCCATGTTGCTACTGTTCCCTTTATTCCATGAGCTTTAATTTTTCTCACAAATCTGTTGTACGGCACTGTATCAAATGCCTTCTGGAAGTCCATGGACATCCAAATTGCCCTTATCAATCCTCTCTGTTACTTCTTCAAAAAACTCCAGCAAGTTAGTTAAACACGATTTTCCCTTAACAAATATGTGCTGGCTTTCCTTAATTAACCCGCATTTGTCCATGTGCCTATTAATTTTGTCTCGAATTATTGTTTCTAGAAGTTTCCCCACCACCGAAGTTAAACTAGTTGCTGGGCCTATCTTTACACCCTTTTTTGAACAAGTGTAGCATTTGCAATTCTCCAGTCCTCTGGATTGTCTCCTTACAGCAGAAAGGTTAAGAGGAGATTTGATTGAAGTGTTCAAAATCATGAACGGGCTTGATAAATAAATATGGAAAAACCTTTTCAAGTGGCAGAAGGGTTATTCATCAGAGGACATCAATTTAAAGTGATTGGGAAAACAACCTGAGGCAACATGAGAATACATTTTTTTAACTCACTAAGTTATGATCTGCAATGCACTGCCTTAAAAGGTAGAGCAAACAGATTCAACATTCACATCAAAAGAGAACTGGATAAATATTTGAAGGGAAAAAAGGGTTATGGGGAAGTTGGGGGTGGGGGGGAATGGGACGAATACTAGAGCCTACGCAGGCAAAATGGGCCATTTGGCTTCCTTGTATGCTTTATTATTCTATAATGTTATTAAACATATTACTTAGGAAAGATAATGGTATAATAGAAGCGTTGCTCAGAATGCACAAAAGACAGATTTACCACAGTAGCCTCTGACAAGAAACGTGTTTACCAAACTACGCACAAAGACATCGCGTCTTTAAAACAGGACTCCGGTCCCGTTTGAAAAGTGTTGATTTATGTCGCTCCCCTGTTTTCAATTTCTCTCTAATTGACGAATCAGTTGTGTCTGAAGACTGCCATCATTTCTCTTCTTGAACCATCACCCTTGGTTTCGCCGAAATAACCTGATGGCAGCAAAGTTCCTGATTGCCCTCTGCTCCGCCCACTCACAGACTGCGCCGCTGCGCAGCCATTTTCAGCCCTCAAGTGGACGGGGCCGCGCCATCGCGCAGCGCGCTTTTTGATTGGACAGTCAGACGACATTTCTTTCTGTGTGACAGTGAACGTCAGTGGGAGGATTCTCCTTACCGATTGGTTTATTTTTTTTCGGAGCGGGTGTGGCTTTGTCGGAAGAACGCCGGAATCTTTGGGTTCGAAAGGGGCGGGAAGAGAAGGAAGGCGGAGTCGCCGGATGATTGACAGGTTTGATTTGTCTCGGCGCAGAAGGTGCTGGGATTGTCAAAACAAGCCGCATCCGTCGGTTCGGAGGTTTGACCCGTACAGGCGACGGCGCCATCTTGGAGAGTCGGGCTTGTTGCTGTTCTTTCCCGCCGAGCTCTACATATACTGATATATATTTTTAAACTAAAGTAAATGCTTTATATCAGCGCCCTCTTTTTATGTTATTCTCAACAATAACTTCTTCCGCTTTAATAACTACGCGTGGTAGATTTATGAAACGATTGGGTAGGTATCAATATTATGTTTTCTTCTCACTCTATTTTATTTCATAGATGAGGAGGAAGGGAGTTTGTACTGCGGCTGGGCCCTGTTGCTGTATGTTTTTGCTCCTGTAACTGCAGAGTGGAGGTTGTTGCTGTCCCACTAATGTTCTCCACCCCTCCTGCTTTTCTGTTGGGAACACCGAATGGGTAGGAGCTCCCTTATAAACGGAGTGTTTTTTAAAAAAGTATTTTTGTCCAGCCGCTTTCTAATACATTTGTCGGTAAGTGACATTGATTCATTTCTGAGTTGCTTTCAGAGGGAAGGTTGAGGCTGTCAAAACATAGTCTGTTCTTCAGACAACAGTACGGGTTTGACTCCGTACAAAATTCACATCTAAGCAATAGCTTTATTTTATTAAATATTTAATTTTGTAGCCGTATTTTTTTTTTTACTTTGTAAGTTGTAGCAAATTATAAAAGATGACCATTTGTTGCTCTGAAATAACCAATTATGCACATAGGAAATTGTTGTTTTCTGGTAAAATATGGTACACTAACTTCTAAGTATGTGTGGTGATGTGAAATGTACTTTATACAGCATTAAATTATGAGTTCTAGATTTGCTGTGTCATGCTGCTACTTTAAAGTTTTCAGTTTAACATTTTGAATGGAGCTATGTTTTGTTGCTTTGCAAGCAACTTTGTCAAGTTCTGTATTAAAAATGATCAGTCCTTGAAGTATATATGTATGGTGTGTATATATTTCTTACACTGCCTTATAATGCATGTTCAATAGACAACACCATTATGCAGTCATCAATATTAAACTGTACCTTCTATACTTAATTGGTAACTTGTTCAAAATGCATCATAGATTAGGAATGCGTAATAAAATTATGATTTCCACTTGTCAGAGAAAAGAAGATCTGAGGCCCACAATTCTGTATTCGAGCATCAATTGTGGTGACGTTCATTAGGTGTAATGCAGATTCCAGTTTGTAGTGAAAATGTTTTGGGGAATACTGAGTAACTACCAAATGTTTAAAGTCTTGAAAACTAAATTTAACCTGTAAAATGATGGAAACTGAGATAAATGCTGAATTAAGACTTTTGAGTATTTTAATTTAGTTTAGAGATACAGCACTGAAACAGGCCCTTTGGCCCACCGAGTCTGTGCCGACCATCAACCACCCATTTATACTAATCCTACACTAATCCCATATTTCTACCACATCCCCACCTATCCCTATATTTCCCTACCACCTACCTATACTAGTGGCAATTTATAATGGGCAATTAACCTATCAACCAGCAAGTCTTTTGGCATGTGGGAGGAAACCGGAGCACCCGGAGGAAACCCACGCAGACACAGGGAGAACTTGCAAACTCCACACAGGCAGTACCCAGAATTGAACCCGGGTCGCTGGAGCTGTGAGGCTGTGGTGCTAACCACTGCGCCACTGTGCCGCCATATTTCCACTTGTAAGTACAATACCAAATTCCCAGTGAAGAATAGCCAGAGCCAAAATCAGTTCCAACTGTCCAGAGATCCACCCATAATAATGTCTAGTTGAGTCACATGTTGGTTCTGGTATAAATCATAGAATGGTAACAGGACAGAAGGAGGCCATTGAGCCCATGCTGGCTCTCTGCATGAGCAATTCAGCTAGTCTCTCTCCCCTGCCCTTTGACCCTGCAGTTTTTATTCCTTCAAGTGCTTATCCAAATCCCTTTTGAAAGCCACAATTGAATCTGTCTCAATCACTCTTAGTGCATTCCAGATTGTAACTAATCACTTTAAATAAAAAAATAATAATTTTTTTCCTCATGAAAAATGGACCTGGTGCAGAACCTAATGTGTTGGGCTATGTTTCCGTTAGTTTACTGGTGTGTTTGACCTTTCTACTGCCCACTTTCATCCCCTTTCCACAATAATAAATAATTTGTGGTTTGTCTAGACTCTGTAGAACTAGTTTATGTGCCATCTGCTCTAACTTTCAGATTGTGAGCATAATATAGGAATTATGTGGTGTACTTTTGGAGCCTGAGTGGTTACCATAGACTGACATAATTGAAATTATATTGAATACTCTTAGCACTACCGGGATCAGAGTTGAGTGAATTTTTTGTGCTGCTGCTATAGCTAACAACGATAAGTGAGGCATCAGGTCTTGCATCCTGTTGCCTTAGCTACACTAAAGCATAATGCCTGGAAGAGCATATTTCTACAAATTTTAATGAAAGAGTAACCCGTGAGCTTGGGGTTCTAATTTCAAGTTCAGTTGCTCATCTTTGTTGTACAAAGGCTGAATTGCAACATTCTGCTGCACATATTTTTATCACCTGTATAATAAAAGATATGTTTACCTGTGATTTCTCTGGACCAATTTTCAATTGTTTACCTGCAAACATTTTTTGTGGGATGCTCCCTTTTGTCTGGTATGGTATTTGATTCTTCTGTTCTGACCACCTTCTAACAAGATTTGTATTTCACAGAGCTCCCAACTCAACCATGGACTGGGTGAAAGCAAATTAATGCTTTGACTCACTGACCTTTGGACTTGCAGCCTTAATGTTGAAAATTGCAATGTGCCCTATCTCGGTTCAGAAATAGCTTGGGTGTAAACTAATCAGATTTTTTCAAAACGTCTTGCTTAAATTTTATGCTCTAGTTTAATGAGATATTTTACTTTTTAGGAAAATTTTTAATTTTTTTTGCTTACTTGGATAATGGTGTCAGAATAGAACATTATAAACAATGTTCTATAATTGTTGGCATCTTGCTCCTGCATGTACACATTCTGAATACCATATTCACAGGATTATTTTAAGGCTACTTGAGTTCTAATACTTTTATATACTAACAAACCAATAATTTAAATTGGTAGTTTAGATTTCCAAATCAAAACTTTGATTTACTTGTTATACAATTTGATATTTAATAGATTTCTAGCTAATGAACTCTGACAATAGTAGTGATGTAAACATTAATGTACGTTCTTGTGTATGATTATCTGATTCACAACTTTCTACGGAATTATTATATACTGAAATAGGATGAATCAAAGCTATTGATGTTTAAATTCAGAAACTGGCCACCGGAACAAAGATCCCAGAAACTATCCTTCCATCAATATGGAGTGCCAAGTTAAAAGCAGGAAAGTGTATGACGCTGCTTTCTTTGTTCCTTTCCCTTCTCAGAAATCTTCAGTTCCATTCTGAGGTACAGATTCAAGCCGCTTGCTGGTGCTAAGCTGTTATGGTTAGATGTGAATATTGATGGTAAGCATTGTAAGGCTATTCCATCAAATATGTGTCACAGCTGAGCCAGATCAAGTCCTCACCCAACATCCATGTCTGCATTTCTTTCAGGGTTCTTTGGATAGCAATCAAGACTTTTTTTTTGTCCCCTCTAACATAGAATACCAAGGCCACTTGTAAGTTTCTTAGCACCTTCCTATCTTTAATCAGCTGACTCAATATAGGCTGGTGGTTGAAAGCATGACATTCCTTGTCTTTATAGCACAGCTGATTACTAAATAAACTTGGTGAACAATCAGGGAACCAAGTACATTTTTTTTGGAACAGATACTTTGCCGGTCAGAGAATTTACATTTAACTTATTTCACTGTCTTGTGGAGAATGGTTATTTTGGTCCTCTGAACGTCAGTGAGTTCTTCAGCTGACAGCAACTACTTGGCCGTTCCCTAGCATTACACTGCAAATTAATTTGATTTTCTTTTCAAGTCAGGAGCATCCAAGCTAGGAAAATTAAATGTCACTGTTTATCTTCTACTAAATGGTATTATTTGTAATATTTATACTATTGATTTCAGATGGAATATATTTCCAATGTGGGACCCAAAATACTAGGTATCTAGGATGGGGCATTAAGGTTTAAGTAGAACTGTGTATTAAAAAAAAATAATCCTTTGAGTGTCTTACATAATTGAGTGGAGGCCTATTGTTCTGGATTTCTTTTTCACTGCCAGCTTTCCTTCACATTCTCACCTCTGTCCTGAGTAATATTCATGAAAGTTAATTTCTTGATACATGAATTTTCACTGAGAAATGAAAATTCATGTTTCTTGTAAACTAGTTGAATGGATCAGTAGTAACTGTTTTCCAATCCCCCAGTGTGCTGTCCTTGTGTTCAAGGGAGTTAATAAAAGAACACTTTCAACTCTGACCACATTGTCTTAAGTTAGTCACTAGCTGCGTTTGGCTAATTGTGAATTCAGATGTGGCCAGTGACATTTTTGATTCGTAAATAGAAAGTGAGCAGCAGACTGTCGTTGGGTGTGTGATCTTAACACTCATATTTATACTGTGTGCATTTGCTGGTAAAATGGTAAGCAGAGTGAGCAAATGCTTCTTTACTTCGGTTATTAAATGGTAGATGTTTCAATATACATGAAATACATTTATATGTAGTGTGTGTATGTAAATTTTAATGCATGTGTTTAAGTGTCACCTGTGGCTAATCAGTGATTTCTATTGGATAACACTGAACTAGGAAGCAAATTGACACTAACTTAGGAATTGTAAACATTTCTTTTTTTCTTTGCTTCTCAAAATAAATGCTGGACCTACCAATTTTGGAATCCTTCCATTTTCCATTCTAAAATTAAGTTCCTGTCTTTTTATGCCAAATTCCTCTAGCAAAAGATATTGGCCATAAGCTTGTATAAGTCATCTTTATTCTCCCTATCCCACCCACCCATTGCTAGAGAAAGTTCTGCCTGTTGCTTTGTTTTAATCCATCTGTAGTGCAAAATATTGATGCAGAGTTGTTTACACTGAATCGGTTTATTTAGTTACAGCATGGATCTGATGAAGGATGTTATTTGCTGTCCAGTGTGTGGCAAGTTTATTGATTTTAAAATACAAAATAAAACTTTTACCTGTGACGGAGCACTCCTTTTTTTAATGGTCAATATTTATTTGTGTTTGGACTCGTGACTTTAGAATAATGTTTCATGAAAATTATTTGCATTTTTTATATTCACATTTTTATATGGCAATTCAAGATTAGTTCTATTCAGTAGTCTACTTTTAAAATGTTATAAATTTGCAGGATTTAACCTCTGGGATTCTAATCAAATAACTTATCTTGCCATTGGGAAAGTATGGAGAATGAGCTATTTTTCAATTGTTTTGTGATCCTGCTCATATAGGGACTATTATATTGTGAACTTTACTTCTAAACTTAGGGTGTACACTCCTCCTTATGTGCGCATTGATGAGTAGGCACAGGAGCACGTGATCTGCGAACTTTCCCAAAGAGGATCCACTTTCTTTTAAAGACATTTAGGAATGTTATTTCCACTGCTTTAGTTAGGGCATTCCAGCTTTGAATTTTTTTAAAAAGTTGTTCGAACATTTCCTTTGTGCTTTTGGTAATTGCCCTCCAGCTACAGATTACCTGACTGAATGGTGGAAATAGTTTTTCCCTATTTACCTGATCAAAACTCCTCGTAACTTTCACCACCACCTCTGCTGTCCTCTTTTTGAACCTTTTCTGGAAAGTAATCTAAAAGGCTAATGCAATTTTGGCCTTTATCTCAAGGGTGCTGGAATAGAAAGTGAATGAAGTTGTGCTTCAGTTGTGTAAGCATCTTGGTCTCCCCCCATTTGGAGTATTGCATTCAATTCAGGGAACTGCACATCAAGAAGGATACGTCGTCATGCAGCTCGTCCAGCACTGGATGAGCAGAAATTTCCTTAAGCTAAATATTGGGAAGACCAAGACCAAAGTATTTGTCTTTGTTCCCCACTACAAACTCCCTTCCCTAGCTATCGACTCCATCCCTCTCCCTGGCAACTGAAGGCTGAAATGGACAGTTTGCAACTTCGGTGTTGTGTTTGACCCTGAGGTAAGTTTCCAATCGCGCATCCATGCCAAAAGACTGTGTTCTTCTGCCTCTAACATCTTTCGATTCTGCCCCTGCTTCAGCTCTGCTGAAACCCTCATCCATGCCTTTGTTATCTCTAAATATGGCTATTCAAATGTACTGCTTGCCAGCCTTCCATTTTCCACCCTCCAAAAACTTCAGCTCATCCAAAACGCTGCCCTATTCAAACTCTCACCAAGTCCCATTTACCCATCATCCCTATGCCCGCTGACCTACATTGGTTCCAAGTTAAGCAACCTTATTTTTTAAATTCTCATCTTTGGTTTCAAATCCCTCCTTATCTCTGTAACCTCTTCCAGCCCTGCAACTTTCCAATGTCTGCGCCCCCTCAATCTGCATCCCTCATTTTAATCACTTCACCCTTGAGGGCCATGCCTTTAGCTGCTGAGGCCCTAAGCTGTAAAATTCCCTCCCCAATTCTCTCTGCCTTTCTACCCCTCTCTCCCTTTAAGATGCATCTTAAAGCCTACTTCTTTGATCAGTCTTTGGGCGTCTGTCCTAATGCCCCCGTTATGTGGCTGAGTGTCAAATTTTGTTTGATCCTGTGATGTGCCTTGGGATTTTTACTATGTTAAAGGTGCTATATAAATGCAAGTTGTTATACTGACCTTGGGGTGCCGTGCAGATTTACCAGAATGATATGGGGGCTTAAAAGATTACAGATGAGGATAGGTTGCATAAACTTAACTTGTATTCCATTGGCCCAGGTTTTGCTGTTAGTGGCAAAGTGATGGTGCTCGCCACTGACCTTGAAGAAAGCTGCCCACAAAGATCTAGCGATCTCTGTGGCATGCATTTCACCTTTCCTGACATTAATTTCATTGTGGCGTCCATTCAAGGGGATCTCCAATGTCCAGCAGCAGTGATGTCATCAAGTGGCTAAGCAGCTAATCGGATTCAAGAATTCTCACAGGCTGCAAACCAGGAAGTTAAAAGCACTGATTATCCTTCACTTTTTAATCATTTTGCAGACAGCACAATAAAGATTGGGACATGCACATGGGCTTAAGGTAAAAGCTGAAATATCGTAGACTTAAATTTTTTGTTTAAAAATCTATGGAATTTTATCATGGAGAAATTTGACATTCCACAAATATAAAATTTTAGCTTTTCAGGGCCAGAGAGATTGTCAGCAGTAATTTTAAACTTGGTACACTGTTAACCCAGTTACACATCATTCAATAAGGGATAATATTTTTAAGGGTCTTTCTTTGCTTTTGTACTGTTAGTACAATTCCTACTTTTTAACAGCTTTATCAATTGGAGCTTTACCTTTAAAGTTTTGTGTATCTGAAATCCTAAATCTCTCATTCTAATTAGTTTTACCATTTAATGTACATGCCCCTCCTGGTTTCCAAAATGCATCACCTCACATTTTTTTGCTTTGAATTTTATTTGCCATCCATCTGCCCAATCTGCTAAATTGTCTGTTCTGAAGTTTTCTTTTGTCTTCAACCATATTCCCTATTTTTGTCATATGTAAATTTTGATGGTATGTCTATGCCAAAATTATTAATTCATATATATACAATGATTTTACATTGCAAATATGCAAAATGTGTTGAATGTGTGAAGATTACTTGCAAATTATAAAGGCTTGTATGTAGGATCGGCATTGCAACTGTGATCCATGTGTCAACTCGATACTTCCTTATAGGCAATGCCACTGGATATATATTCAGTTCTTAAATGAGCAAGAACCACACCACAGAATTTCCCATAGTTTGATGTGAATTGGCAACCATATTCTTGAACTTGTATAATGCCTTTAATATAGCAAACATTACAAAGAATTACCTAGAAATTATGACAAGTTTGTTTTTGTGTTTGTCTTCCTCATGAGCTGTACCTCCCTTTCTCTCTCTCTTCCCTCCCCCCCCCCCCCCCCCCCCTTTCCTTCAACCACCTATCCAACATATTAATGCTGGCATGATTTCTGCTTCATCCACCAGTTCCAGAAGTCCATTCAACTTCACAACCTACTGTATATTTAAAAAAAAAAAATTCTTCTGCTCTGTCCTAAATTTCTTGCATATGTCTCCTTATTCTAGACCACTGGACACAGTCTGTTCCAATCTGTTCTGTCCCATCCCTTCATAATTAGGTTGCACATGTTTGCAACGTTGTTTTCCAGTTCTCCGAATGTAAAGTATTACCTGTTCCATTGGTGTGAAATGTTGCAGCCACAATATTTACTGCTAAGAATTCCTATTGTAGTACAATTGCATGTTGCTTAATTTGAGGTAATAACTATTAACTACTTAATAGATCACTTTCATTTATTTAACAAAAAAAAAGTATTTATCAAATAGTTTTGCATGTACAAGCTCAGAATATACAATAGCTGATGTGAACAAAAATAGCCTCCAAATAGATTGACTCCATTATCAATAACATAGAATTACATAGATACTACAACACAGAAACAGCATTTGGACCCAACTAGTCAGAATGTATTTATCCTCCAGTCACGCAGTAATCCCAATCCTGTGTGGTCGCTTTCATAGAATCATTGAAATTTACGGCATAGAAGGAGACCATTTGGCATATCTTGTCTGTACCAGCTGCAAAAAGAGCTATCCTGCTTTCCAGCTCTTGATCTGTAACCTTTGTAGGTTATGGCACTTCAAGTGCGTATCTTTGTTCAGCATCTCTCTCTCCCCATTTCTTTCAACTTATTTAACTTATTAAATTTAGACTTGGTCTCCACTTCAATCACTAACTCTGGTAGTGATTCCCCAGTTTTGTGTGCCTCTCTGTGATAGACTGGATGTGGGGTTTGAATCTAAGCTCTGGGTTAAGTAGAATGCCAGGGTTGCACTCTTGACATATTTGGCTTGAATGTGCAAGCAGGGAGGGAGGTGGAATATGCACATATCTTATTTAAGGATGGTCAGTGTTTGACTTTGAAAAGTTCAGTCATGTATGGTGCACTGTTCAGAGATTACGTTTAAAGGACATGGGACTGAAGAGGAAGCTTGACACTCCAGTTGTCTATATAATACCTGACCTACAGACTTATAGTGACAGAATGAAGGGTCAAAATCTAGAATAAGGGATGCTCCCAAAATTGAAATAACTGAGATGAATTAAGAAATAGTGGTTAGATATGCTAAGTTTTTAGTTTTTAAATGCTTAGAGTGTGTGTGGTACTGGAATTGAGGGGGACCAGGAGTTCTATGGCTTTGAGGTCCCAGTAAAGAATTAGCTGGCATCGGAGATTGTGATGAATTAGATTTAAATGCAGGGAGAAAGAGCATGTTGGTTGTTGCATTTAGAGCTTAGAAAAACAAGAAAGCAGAGGGGTAGAAGCCCTAATAGTGTTGAAGAAATAAAGATTGTGATAAGGAGCAAGACATTGCATATTGGGCAGTGAGCTTTGTGTAAAAGTGCTTTATTCCCCAGTGCTAAATATTGCTAATGCAGGAAAAAAGAGAGAAAAAGATGACATCGATTGCTTTAAACTAGTCTAGCAAATAAGATTGGCAAAACTAATGAACATTCAAAGCTTTTTAGGTTCAGTTTATCTCGGTGAATGTGATGTTGGGTTTTGACTAATGTCCAATCAAAGTTTTATGTTGCAATCCAAAATCAAGTTTCTGCTGTTAAATAGGTTTTGTTGTATACTTGAACTTCACTTTGCAATTTTCTCCTCTCCTGGCATAAGTGACTCTCACTGAATGCCAATTCGTTGGTGCAGGTAACCTTGTTTATGTAACCAATCAGATTTTTCAGTTGGTGGTGGTGCAGGTTGGTGGTAAACATAAAGCTTGATCTCTGTTTTCATTGTACATTGGAACCATGGCTTTTTTGCCTTCTCATAATTATACAGTAAAGGCAATAGGATTAGCACAGGGATGCTCTGAATAAGATGGCAATAGACTCTTCACCCACAATGTTGAGAAAATATAGGGAAGAAATTAAAAATGTTACATAGCCACTTTTTAGGATTTACTTAAACTTTTATCATTCAGAAGTCAATATTATGATGTGGGGAGTAGACAGACTAGGGACTGAGGAGTGTTCCTACAATTTTTTCAGCATCTCTTTTTGCTGTCTTGAGAATGGGAACACAGATGGGTATTTCCAGGATAATCTCACTGAATTTTAAAAATCTCCCAATTGTTTAACAATTAGCCTACTTCAGATATTATTGTAAAATTCAGTGCCCCTGAATAGCAACTCCGTGATATCAATGGACAGTCCTGATTGGAGATGTGTTGGTGTTAGATCCACTTTGGTCATGAACATATGAATATGACACAGTAAAAGATGCCCTGGTCCTTCTATCCTGTCCTATGTAGTTGTGATGCCTAGTGCATCACAGTAGACATTTGCCATCTGCCAACAGTCATTAAATCTCCTGGAAGAGGTGAAAAAAACATAAAAATACAGGCCAATTCAGGGAAAATGCTGAGAAATACCTTGCCAATCTCCAGGCGATTAAAAATGGTCCAAAAAATCTCTCGGCCTCTAATTTATATAACCTCTTTTATGAAGTGATAGCTGCCCCAGCCAGAAACAGGTACAGCTCTCTTGAAGGAACGCAGCAAATCAGCATTCGCCACATGAGCTGGCAGCTTGTTCCACATATCCAGTGCTGTCTGGGAAAAGAATCACCTAACTTCCAACTTAGTTTTGCCTTTTTTAACTTGTATGTGTGACCCCCCCTCCCCCGTCCTCCCTAACCTATTAAGTTGAAATAATTGGTCAACATAAACATAGTGTAGTCCCTTCACTGTTTTATAAACCTTGATCAAATTACTCCCAAGTCTACGCTTTGCTGAAGTATCCAGACTCAGCTCTTTGATCCTATGTGGTAACTAAGGTGCTTTAAATTGAATTCTTGATGGATATAAAAGCACAAACAGAATGTTTGACAAACACTGAGGAGGACTGCTAAAAAATCTTCCGTTCGACTAACAGAATGGGGAAGTGTGGCGGATGTAATCTGCTGTGAACAAGTGTGAAGTAATTTAGTTTGGGAGGAAAATACAAGAAGACAGTGAAGATGTTGAACTTGTGTCGCATCAGAGGCAAATGACTATTATCAACTTGTATATCGGCAAGCACAGTTGATTCAATGTTTGTACAGCTTCATAATTTTTCACAATGAAGCTGGCAAAAGGAAGTGAGAAAAATAGTGTGGCTCAACAGAAAGCAAGGACAGATATGAGCTCTCCAATATGGTTGGTCATTGCATATTTTGAAGTTGCGTTAAATACCTTTTAGCCTGTGCATATGTTTTTTGTAGTAGTTGTTTTGAGTAAAAGTTACGCTTCTAGGATAGCAAGCCACAGTTTAAGTAGTTTTTAATTAATACAGGTACACCAGAATGAGACACACAGACTGAGAAGTTGACATGTGGGACAGCAGCTAGGCCAGTGTGTGTGTGTGTGTGTGTTATTCGTCTCTGCCTGCCTAAAAATGAAAGTTGACGTCCAGTCTCCCTTTGCGTTTTGCACTTTATTTCAGCATTTTTCCCCACCCCAAAAGGCTTGCTGAGAATTGTAACCTTGCTCCATGGAGAATTGTATGCAAATTTGTGTCCTGGGACTGTGTTGCAATTCGCTAATATGCCACTGACCTGCAAAAATAACTAGCCCTTCTGTTCATTTGCTCTGTTATCTTAGTCTTTAGTCCTGAATATACTTCAGTTTTTGAAAGTTCCTAAATGTTCAGAATTGTAAATTGAGGAAGACAATGGGAGAATAGGGAATTCTAGTAGTCCCTTATAACATGGTTTAGTATGACCTACTTGCTTTATAATTTCTTTTACCTTTTAGAGTACCACATTATGTTCCTTCTGTGGTAAGACCACCTCAATTTAACCATACTACTTCAACAAAAGCAAAATACTGTGGATGCTGGGAATCTGAAATGAAATAACAGAAAATTCTAGAAATAATCAGAACTGTTCTGATGAAAGGTCATTGACCTGAAACATGAACTCTTTTTCTGTCTTCACAGTGCTGCCTGACCTGTTGAGTATTTCCAACATTTTCTATTTTTATTTGTCCATCCTACTTCTTCGATCCCCAAAGATGAGTGGTTGTTGCAGTTGTGGAAAATCTGACTGTATCTACAGTAAATAATACTATACACCTAAATGCACTTAAAACTTCTCTATAATATTGAAAATTCATATAATGTTAGAGGACAGAAACAGGCTCTTTTGGCATATTGAATCTGTGGTGTTGCCTGGGAGCAGCACAAAACTCTGCCTTCTCCATTCCAATTGTGCGTCTTCACGCTAACCTCAAAGCAATGCCTACTCTTGCTGAGAGATTTTTTTTCTCATACTGGGCATTCTGTGGCCTTTGAGAAAGATTGCTGAGTTGTGAACATTTTTGTGTGCATTGAGATTATCTAACCTCAGTTTGCATAAAATCCTTGCATTTGACAGGGAGGAAACTTTAATTCCATCAGTCTGTTTGTATTTCAAATCCAAGCCCTGGTGGTGAAAGGGTAATGCAGTTATGTACTGTGCCACCTTGTTTTCTGCTTCCTAAAAAAAAAAGAAACCTTTTAATGGGAATTATTGACTTTTTAAATCATGCATAATGAGTATGTGGTTCATGTTCTATGTAGAGTTCGACTAGATACTGTTGTAATTTGTGGCACTTATCTAGGATACAAGTTTTGGTGAATTGGATGAAACTCATCCTTTTGACTAGCAAGGCAAAAGTTATTAAAACAGTGACATCATAGTGTAATAACCAAGGTAAATTATTTATATAGACTGCATGCATATACTGACTAGTTACTGAGTTTACCTTTTTTATATGTTTAGCGCTGACTGTTATCTTTGGATCTATAATGCATTTACAGTGTAGCCAAAAGACTTGGAAAATGATTGGGTTGGCAGAGCTAGTTCAGAATAAACTTGGTACAGTACATCAGTGAATTTGGGGCAAGTTATTAGTTAAGCTTTGAGAAAATATGATGTGTTTTGTGTAACCAGCATTAGCTCACTAGGTGTTTTAAGGTCAAATTTTTATAGTCACATGTGGATATAGCTGTTGTCCATGTTGGAAAACTTAAAAGAAAAAAATTGTGATTACTTCATTTGGAATCTACAAAATTTCTTTTTGAATGTCCCCAACAAGAAAATTGAAGTAGGGGAATGTTTGAATTTTTTGAGTGCTTTTCCCCCCAAGTTTTTAATTATGGCAGATTAGTTTTTTGTGTTATTAGAACTAGTTATTTGCCCAGCCACTGATGTTTTTTTTTGTTGCAGCATATAGTTTCGATAAATCTTATGGATTCATCTCTCCTTAATCTTGCCAGAACTGCCATTGTGTAACTGCGTTTCCAAAACAGGTGAGTTATCCCATAATGCCTTCAATGTAGTACTGCAGTAACCTATATTTTTATTGCATTTACTGTAAAGATTATCCAGCTTGAAAATACTAGCTGTTCCAGGGCTGCTTTTAAGTTAAAGCCTAAAAAATAAAGTATATGACTGTATTTATGCTGCTTTTGGTTTCCTGCATCTTTGTGTATACCATTTGCTATTTAAGTTGTTTTTCTTGGAATTTCTGCAGGCTTTTTGTGGCAAGAATTTTAGTTTTAAAATCTGAATTACTTTAGGAATTTTTGTTCTATTTTCAAATCTAGACTTTTTAGAAAAACATGACATTCTTGGGAGAATTACAGAAGAGATAAAGACAGAAAATGCTGGAAATACTAAGCAGGTAGAAACAGTTAAAGTTTCAGGTCAATAGTACTGGCAAAAGTTCGAGATGTAACTGGTTTTAAGCAAGGAAAGGTGGGGGTGTGATAGGATGGAAGGTAGGAGAGATTAAATAACGAAAAGGGATGGTGATGCAAGGTTAAAGGAAATGGTAATGGGACAAGTAAAGAAACAAATGATGGTTCTGGAGGAGGGGTGAATGGGGAAAGCAGAACCATCATCAACCGCTGCTGTCCAAAAAAAGGTGGGGGGTGCGGAGAGGGAGGTTAGGATATGAAATCATTGAACTCATTGAGTCTGGAAGGCTGTAAAGTGCCGAATTGAAATATGAAGTGATGTACCTCAAGCTTGCGTTGAGCTTTATTGAAACAATGTAGGAGGTTGAGAACAGAGAGGTCCGAATAGGAGTGTGGCGGAGAATTAAAATGACAGACTACTGGAAGCCCAGAGTAGATTGAATGGAAATGCTCCACAAAGCAGTCTCCCAAATGATTCACGAGGAGTGAATAGAGTATAATAAATTGAAAGAAGTATGAGTAAATCTCTGTTTTACCTGGAAGAGTGTATGGGGACTTGGACAGTGGGAAGGGAGAGGTAAAAGGGCAGTTGTTGGGAAGAGGTGGGAGGGATGCCGGCGAGGTGATTGAGGAGCGGACCAGGATATTGCAGAGGGAACAGTTTCTTAAGAATCGTGAAAGAGGAATGGAAGAAGATGATGCACCTGGTGGTGGCATCACAGTGGACGTCGTGAAAATGGCATAGGATGACCTGTTGAATATGGAGGATGAGAACGCAGGGAACCCTGTCGTGGTTCTGGGAGGGAGGGGTAGGAGTGAGAACAGAAGTGTAGGAAGTTGAACAGACATGGTTGAGGACCATGTCAATCAAGTGGGATCCTGGTTTGGGGAATAAGGAAGACGTTGGAAGCACTGGTATGGAAGGTGACATTGTCAGAACAGTTGTGATGGAGAAACTGAGAGAATCGAAATAAAGATCTTACAGAAAGCAAATGGGAGGGACAGTGGTCAAGGTAGCTTATAGTGGATATTGGTCGATAGCCTATCCCCAGATGGGAGGGGAAGAAGAATGGACCATATGAAGATGAGGGAAGGGTGGAAAATGGAAGCGAAGTTGATGAAATTTTCCAGTGCTGTTACTTGCTTTCACCCCGAACTGGAAAATGCAGTCTGCAAGCATGACCCCAAGCTTCTGGTTGCCTGTCGTTTTAATTCTCTGCCCCACACCCACTCTGGCCTCTCTGTCTTCAGCCTCCTGCACCGTTCCTGTGAAGCTCAACGTAGGCTTGAGGAACAGCACCTCATCTTTCGTTTAGTACTTTACAGCTTCCTGGGGTCAACATTGTGTTCATCAATTGCAAATTATTACCTCTGCCTCTTGTTTTTTGATGGTAGCTGTTGATGATTCTGCTTTTCCTTCTTAACCTTCTCTCGACTCATCTTTTGTTTCTTTCTTTGACCAAAAAGGTTGATAATGGGACATTTAATTTGTCCTGCCTTCCACCCTGTCATAGTCCTTCCCTTTTGTTCCCCCTACCCTTTTCTTGACTCGTACATAAAACCTGTTACATCTCTAATTTTTTTTACTAGTTCCAACAAAAGCTCTTCGACCTGAAACATTAACTCTCTTTCCCTCCCTCCCTTCCTCACTCCTCCCCACAGATGTTGCTAACCCGACTGAGTATTTCCATCATTTTCTGTTTTTATTTCAGATTTCCACCATCTGTATTATTTTGCTTTTGTGTAAATGGTTAATGGACTTGGGCATCTCTGTAGGAATAGCTAACAATTTGCACAATTTTAATTTCTCAGCGCTGATTAATTCTCAGCTGTACACTTAAAAGAATATTAATAGTGTTTTATTGGGATAAAACATTAATGACGGGAGACATTAAATGACAAGAGTTGTTGGGACAGAAGCAAAAGGAGTGGTAATGGGACAAGTGAAGAGACAAAAGATGTGTCCAGAGGAGGTGTGAATGGCAGAATAATGAACAGCTGCCATCATTTAATGTTGCCCCACCCCCACCTCACTTGCTTATAATCTGTGACTTTTCTAATATTTGTCAGTTCCGAAGAAGGGTCACTGACCCGAAACGTTAACTCTGCTTCTCTTTCCACAGATGCTGCCAGACCTGCTGAGTGATTCCAGCATTTCTTGTTTTTATTTCAGATTTCCAGCATCCGCAGTATTTTGCTTTTATGCCATCATTTAATATCTCCCATCTTCCGTCCTATCACAGACTTCCCTTTTGTTCTTTTTCCACCTTCCCGCATTTGGCCTACTTAAAACCTATTACATTTCTAACTTTTCCCAGTTCAGATGAAGGGTCATCGACCTGAAACATTAACTCAGTTTCTTTCTTCCCAGATGCTGCCAGATCTGAGTATTTCCAGCTTTTTCAGTCTTTCTTCCTTTAAACATTTGTCTGAACTCACAGCTCTTTTTATAATTTACAGCCACATTTAGCTCTTAATTTGCTTTGAGCGTCAATTATCTGTAAATTACAGATAATCTGACAATTTGTATCTGATTATGAACTAGAATTTAATTTCCATTGTTAATCTTGAGTGCATTGTTGAGTCCAAGTGCATGTTTTAAAACCTGGCAGCAATGGCAAGGCCAATTAGTCTGTTCACTAATTCTTCATGCATCTAAAATTTGCAGAATTCATATCTGATGTATTTTGAAAGGTTACGGTGAAATTGTGCACACAACAAAAAAAGAATCCTTGCATGTAGTAATATAGGGTAGCAGGCCACGGGGTGAGCAGTTAATCCTTTTTCTTTATAGTTTTGAAATTATGCGATTTGGTACTGGAAGCTCCAAATCCATCTAATCTATGGACACTTAACATTCTAATCGTATATGTTGGGCTGCACACTATTAAGTAGAATAACATGTGGAGTCCAGAACAAGCAGCAGAATGGTTAGCAATCTGACTACAAAACGGGAAACAAAGTAGGGATTACAGTTAATTACTCAAGTGGCAAATGGTTGAAAGTGGTATTCACGAGGTGTTATTCAATATTTACAATAAATGGTTTGGACTCGGGAATCTGAAGTACAATTTCAAAATTTGCTGATGCCAAATTTTGGTGGGTGGGGGGTGGGTAGTTAATATAGAGGAGGACTGTGCCAAAATGCAAGATGAGATTAATAAACTTGCAGAATGGGTGTGTAATTGGCAAATTAATTTCAACATGGGTAAGGGGTGAGGTAGGACATTTTGGTAGGAAGAATAAAGAGGTCACATATTCCTTGAGAAATATGTGTCAAAATGGGATGGAGGAACAGAGGGGTTGGGGGGGGGGGTGTCGATACACAAATCACTAAAAGTAGCGAGGCGGCATAATAGACAATTTTCTTTTTTAAAAAGCAAATAAAGCACTGGGGTTCATCTCTAGAGGGATCAAAATTGAAAAGCAGGGAAGTTATGTTAAACTTGGTTAGAACCTTGTTTAGATGATACTTGGAGTACTGTGAACAGTTCTGGTCTCAGGCACTAGAGAAGGTACAAAGAAGATGTACTAGAATGATACCAGAACTGAGCAGTTATATCCTATCAAGAAAGATTGAACAGGCTGGGTTTTTTCCCTCTAGGAAAGAGAAGACTGTGGGGTGATCTGACAAGACTTCAAGATTATGAAAGGATTTGATAGGTTAGACATAGAAAAGATGGTTCAACTTGACGGTGAGACCAGAACTAGGGGCCATAAATATAAGGTAGTTAATAAATCCAATAGCTAATTCAGGAGAAACTTCTTTATCCAGAGAGTGGTTAGAATGTGGAACTTGCATACCACAAAGTGTAGTAGAGGCGATTAGCATGGATGTATTTACGGGGAAGCTGGATAAACACGTGAGGGAGAAAGGAATAGAAGGACATGTTCATGGAGTTAGATGAAGAGTGAGAGGAGTTACACTTGGAGCATAAACACTGGCATGGATCTATTGGGCCGAATGGCTTCTTGTAGTACTGTTCGTGCGCTGTAATACTTCGTAAAATTAATCAGAAGCTAGAGCAAATACAGCAGATTTCACATATCTCATTCAAACAAAAGTTCAATTTGTAAATCTCCTGATGCACTGATGTAGAATATTACCAAACCCTGCCATAGTGTTCTCATGCTTTTGAAGCCGGAATGATCGAAGGTACTTTTTTTTTATAATTATAGCAGTCATTCAGAAATGATTGCAAAGGCATACAGTGTATCTGAATTTTTTTTAAGTGCATCCTTTACACTTGAGACACAGCAGATTTCTCATCGTCTGGATTGGCCAGTACCATTTTCAGGACTGCCAGAACCCCTGAAATAGGCAATTATAAAACAGCTGTGTTTTCTGACAGCGCAGCTAATAGGTGGCGCATTACTTGCATATGCGCAAATGCAGCCTCATGCACTGAAATGTCAGTCCGCACATTTTAGGCAGCTGCTAGGATTAAAGATGGCGCTACTCAGTTTATCTCAAAAAAACAAATTAAATTTAATCGCTGTGATTCCACCCCAGACGATATCCTGCTTCTCTTCCCTGGCGCTGCCTCCTGTGCCCGTCTGCTTGCTGCTCACTCCCGGCCTCGCTGCTGCCTTCCCTCGGCCACTCTGCAGGTCTTGCCGCTTCTTCCCCATCAACTGCTTGCTCCCACCTCCACTTCCCCACCTCCACTTCCCAACCCCACTCAACACTCCCTCCCACTTCTCTCCCCCTGCCCCCACCCCCTTCTCCCCGCGGGCGAGAGAGTAGCAAGCTAGGGAACGGAGGGGAGGGAGAATGCGAGCGAGAGACTGGTGGAGGAAGGGAAGTTGGGTTCTTGCTGGTTGGTGGGGCTGGATGGCGTTCCAGTACAGTTGCGCGATGATTTCGTGCGCATGTGCGAATTAGTCCTGGCAAGAACGTAGGTTGCGCATGCGCAGCACCTTATTGACAGCAGGAGACCGTTCTGCACATGTGCGCAGCTAGGAGAGCTCTGATGATGTCAGCACACCGGATGCGTTGTCAGGAGTCACTGTTATAAAAGCATGGTCCGATTTAAAAAAAAAATAGAACTTGCATTTTTATGGTGCCTTTTGTGTCCTTAGGACATCCAAAAGCACTTTACCACCAGTGAAGTACTTTTCAGTTGATTGTAGAGTTACGTGGCAAACAGATTGCTCATAGCAAGGTTCTAGAAACAGCAATAAGATGGATGATTAGTGATATTGGCTTCGGGTTAAATATTGACCAGGTCACTGCAGAGAACTCTGCTGCTGTTCTTTGAATAGTACCATGGAATCTTTTACAGTTGTTTTTAGAGGGCACATGGCTTTTGGTTTAATATCTCATTCGAAAGATGGCACCTTGAGAGAGTGCAAAGGAGTTTTACCAGAATGATTCCAGGGATGGGGGATTTTAGTTACAAGGTTAGGTTGGAAAAAGTGATGGTGTTCTTTGAAAAGCGGAGATTCAGGAGAGATTTAATAGAAATGTACAACATTATGACTGGCTTAGATAGGTTAGACAAGGAAAAGCTATTCCCATTAACTAATGGTACAAGGAGTAGGGGACATAGATTGAAGGTTTTGGGCAAGAGGTGCAGGGGGAATATGAGGAAGAACCTTTTTACACAGCGAGTGGTAGTGAGCTGGAACTCGCTGGCCACAAGGACGGTGGAAGTGGAGACAATCAATGACTGCAGAAGGAAATTGGCTGGCCTCAAAGGAAATAGACTTGCAGGACTATGGGATTCGAGTGGGGCTGACTGAACAGCTCCGTGGAGAGCCGGCATGGACTCCGGGCTAAATAGCCTCCTATGCTGTAAATGACTGACATCTAGAAGTGCAGCAATTACTTAGTACTGCACTGAAGTGTCAGCTTGGATTATGTATTCAATTTTCTAGAGGGGACTTCAACCCGTTGAACCTTTTGGACTCCAAGGCGAAATGCTGACACCTGAATGTAGCCAATTAAAGCCGCAGTGGTCAATATTAATTATTTCTAACTCCTTTGTGCATGCAGTATGAATTGAGCAGTTCACCTAGACAGACAGACACATAGGGCTGATAATGTTACTATCTACGTACATGTCTCAATACTGGGAAGCTATGAATTCTTACTAAGAATTATTAAAACAGAATCTTCTGAAATGAAACTAGACAGGTTGTTGAACAATCACATTCTTCCAAGTTTGTTTAGGTATTTGTGACAAAGGAACATTGGGAATATTACACATTGACATATTTTGTTCGTTTGCTTAATTCTGTAAAATCTATTTGGTAAGCACTTGAAGATGTAAACATTCTGAAGAAAGCACACTCACATTTAGTAGTGTAAGCTTTAACAGAAAGTCTGCGTGAGATCCTTCTGTTATGAGATTTTTTGAGGCACAAATGTTTTAATCCAGTATTACTATTTGATGTTGTCTCCAAGCTAATGAGTAGGGTATTGAAATCCTCTTCAGTTTTGGAACACTTTGAGGCCCTTCCAGGATGAAATTATTTGTGATAGTACAGTCTCAAATCTTTGCAAAAGCAGCTAGCTGGATTCACTACCTCCCCAATGTTTCTGGTTGTAGCTGCTTGGTTCGCAAAGGAAGGTATCCTTATTTGTAATTTTGTGAAATGCACTTTATTGGACTAGAATTTGTCAAAATAATGCCCATTTAATTGTCCATTAATCTCCCCACAAAGTTGAGTGTTGCAATTACAAGTATCCTATAACAAGTGTGAAGTCTCCTTCCTCTAGGTTTAGAATTTTTTGGGGGGATTTTAAAAATTGTGTTTTTCTGTCTCAATCCAATCTTTCATTCCCACTTATTTCTCTTTCTGTACCTGATTTAACATTGAATTCACCCTCTCTAAGTCACCCTGCTTTTCATTCATTCCTTGTGATTATTTCTCAGTACTTCAATCTCATTGGTTAGGGCGGTACTCTGCTGGCTGTCCTATTCAGTCGGGCCCCAGATGCCATTTTTCTCCCTGTGCCTTTATCAGCTCACACTTTCAGCAACTTTGTGATGATCCTTTTGAGCTGAATGGTGCAGGTCTAACTAATGGCAGATGTTTTTAAATCCCTGCTACTGCAAATTCTGTGCCTATATTTTGTGAATTGGAAACTCCTCATTCTTAAGTTATTTCTCCATACTGTCTGTCAGCCATGGCTCAATTGGTAGCACTCTCACCTCTGAGTCAGAAGGTTCTGGGTTCAAGTCCCACTCCAGGACTTGAGCACAAAATCTAGTCCGACACTCCAGTGCAGTACTGCGATGCCATCTTTCGGATGAGACAGTAAACCAATGGCACCATCTGTCCTCTCAGGTGGATTTAAGATCCCATGGCTATCTTGAATAAGAACAGGGGAGTTATCCCTGGTGTTCTGGCCAATGTTTATCCCTCAATCAACATCACAAAAAGGGATTATCTGGTCATTATCACATTGCTCTTTGTGGGAGTTTGCTGCACGCAAATGAGTTGCCACGTTACCTATGTTACAACAGTGACTACACTTCAAAAGTACTTCATTGGCTTTGAGATGTCTGGTCATGAAGGGCGCTTTATAAAGGCAAGTTCTTTCACAAACAAAATTTTCTCCAGATCCTATTAATTGTCCCTTTCTGACTTACTGTGGTTTGGAGCTTTTTTAATGTTTAACCAAATGGTTGTCATCAGTAAGTTGGTCTGTTTTAATCCTCAGGGGTCAGGATATGTGGTTTGTATGTTTTTTTGCCCACGGACCTTAATTGTACCATAAATAAAAACACGCAATGCTGGAAATGCTGAGCAGGTCAGGCAGCATCTGTGGAGAGACACTTTTTTTTTTCTACCCTAACTAGAATTGCCATAACTTCCCCAGCATTCAGATTATTCATCAGGAAAACCTTGAACATAATGAGCACAGATGCTGTATCTACTTTCATCACCACGTGAATATTATAGGCACGTTTAGGTCAGTGGTACGTTAACTGATCTTTTAAAATCATGAGTACAGACCATTCTACCCTCTAGATACTGGCCAGTGTTAATGTACTTCCAGTATCATGTAATCCTATAGTTGGATCCCTATTCACCAAGATTGGATGTATTCCTTGCCTCAGATTTTTTGCAGACTTCAGTTGCGTGCGTAACTACTGGGTTTGGTCTTTCCAAGTGATACTCTGCACATACTAGAGATTGAACTTTGATGTTTTCTGGTCTATGTGACCTTGTCTTCTGTTGCGTGATTCATTTGAGCACTGAACTGCTAAGAGAAGCACTCCCTGTTTTCTAATGTGATCTGAATAGTGTTTTTTTTTGTTGAACTATAGCTGCACTCTTAGTGACATTGTCTTTTTATTATCTTCTAAATCAGTGCATCATGTTTTGGAAGTTTGATCTTCACACATCATCCCATATAGACACGCTTCTGGAGAAGGAAGATGTGACCCTTACTGAATTAATGGATGAGGAAGACGTTTTGCAGGAATGTAAAGCTCAGAATCGCAAACTGTTGGACTTTCTGGTCAGATCACAGAGTATGGAAGATCTAGTCACATACATCACCCAGGAACCACCAGATGATATGGATGAGAAGATGAAATACAAGTAAAGTGTTATTGTGGGGAATGTCTTTCAAATGAATATTTCCATACATGAGTGAAGTATATTCAGCTAGATTTGATTTTTGAAAAGTGAAGCTTGCTAAATGGCATTAAATCTGGAGACTAGAAATAACTATGGTCATTTAATTCTCTCGCTGAAAATGGGAAATGTCAGATATTTACCTCTCTAATTATTTGCTTCAGAAAAGAAAATTGATGGCGCACTAATGTATAGCCAGAAGATGTCATTATTAGTTTTGTCAAATGCATGATGAGTCTGGTATCTTTAAGGAATGTTCCTTGAGTCGTGACTTTTGTGTTTTCTCAGCCATTTGAATTTTTCCTTGGTTGTCGACTTTTGCATAAATTAGACAGCATTATTCCTGTAACGGTTGTGAATTTGTTCGTGGCCCAAGTGGTGAAACAGCACCAATGCTGAAAATATTTTTGTACTTAACTTCTCTTCTGGCTGCCGAACACCCCCCCCCCCCCCCCCCCCGCGCCCCCTACAATCCCTATACCATCTGGTTGCTCTCTGATACCTCACCAAAGTGATAATTTTCATGTGAGACAGTGATTTTTGACGTGGTTAGAAAAGTTGAGTTCAGTCTTGGCCTTGATTCATAGCAACACAGGTACTTTCTTTTAATGGACACTGGAAAATGATCAGGAGTGAGAACCATGGTGAATCCCCCCACCCCAAGAGGCTGTACTGAGGTCAATTACTATAACTAAGATTAACGACACAAAGGAGGAATTGAACCTGGATAGCCTTCTGAAACGAGAACAAAGTGTGGGAAATACTCAGCAGGTCAGGCAGCGTCTGTGGACAGTGAGAGTTAACATTTCAGGTCTGTAACCTTTCATCAGAACTGGCAAAAGTTAGAAATGTAAAGGGGGCGGAGGAAGAAGAAAGTGAAGGTCTGTCATAGAACGGAGGGCAGGACAGATTAAATGACAGATGTCACGGAATAGAAGGCAAATAGAGTGCAAAATAGTTGTAGTAAAAGACAAAGCATTTCTCCAGAGAGAGTGCTAATAGCAGAAGACTAGCACATAGTTAAAAATTATTTATATAAAAATGTTATATTTATCATAGAAATAGATAAATAAATAATAGGCTTATGGTCTGAAATTATTGAACTCAGTAATGAGTCCAGAAGGGTGTAGGGAGTCAAATCGGAAGGTGGGGTGCTATTCCCTGAGCACGTGTTGAGCTTCAGTGGAACACTGCAGCTGGCGATGACAGAAATGTGGGCAGGAGTGGAGGGTGGTGAATTAAAATTGCAAGCAACTGGAAGCTTGGAGGTCATGCTAGTGGACCAAGCAGAGGTGTTCTGCAAAGCGGTCACCTAGCCAAGCTGTTCCAGTACAGCTGCAACACTGGCATCAACCCAACAATGTGGAAAAAGGCCCAAGTATGTCCTTTTCACAAAAAGCAGGACGAATCCTACCTGGCCAATTACTGCCCTATCAGTCTGCTCTTGATCATCAGCAAAGTGATGGAAGGGGTCGTCGACAGTGCTATCAAGCGGCACTTGCTTGGCAATTACCTGCTCACTGACGCTCAGTTTGGGTTCCGTCAGGGCCGCTCAGCTCCTGACCTCATTATAGCTTATGCCCAAACATGGACAAAAGAGCTGAACTCCAGTGGTGAGATGAGAGTGACTGCCCTTGACATCAAGGCAGCATTTGACCAAGTATGATATCAAGGAGCTGTGGCAAAATTGGAGTCAATGGGAATCGGGGAAAACTCTCCGCTGGTCGGAGTCATACTTAGCAGAAGGAAGATGGTTGTGGTTATTGGAGGTCAATCATCTCCGTCCCAGGACATCAATGCAGGAGTGCCTCAAGGTTGTGTCGGAGGCCCAACCATCTTCAGCTGCTTCGTCAGTTACCTTCCTTCAATCATAAGGTCAGAAGTGAGGATGTTCGGTAATTGCATAAAGTTCAGTGCCATTCGTGACTCCTCGGATAATGAAACAGCACATGTCCAGGTTTTGCTGCATCTGGACAACATCCAGGCTTGGGCTAATAAATGGCAAGTAACATTCGCGTCACACATGTGCCAGGCAATGACCATCTCAAACAAGAGAGAATCTAACCTCTCCCCTTGATGTATAATGCCATTACCATCACTGAATCCCCTACTATCAACATTCTGGGGTTACCATTGACCAGAAATGAACTGGACCAGCCACATAAATGGCTCCAAGTGTGGGTCAGGGGCTCTGATTTCTGCGGCGAGTAACTTCCCTCCTGACTCCCCAGTGCCTGTCCACCATCAACAAGGCACAAGTCAGTTGTGTGATGGAATACTGTCCACTTGCCTAAATGGGTGCACTCGATAACACTCTTAAGTTTGACACCATCTAGGACAAAGCAGCCCACTTGATTGGCACCACATCCACCACCTTCAAAATTCACTCCCTTCACCTCTGACGCACAGTGGCAGCCGTGTGAACCATCTACAAGATGCACTGCAGCAACTCACCAAGGCTCCTTCGACCGCACCTTCCAAACCCACGACCTGTACAGTCTAGAAGGACAAGGGCAACAGATGCATGGGAACACCACCACTTGCAAGTTCCCATCCGAGCTGCACACCATCCTGACTTGGAACTATATTGCCATTCCTTGCCATGTCGCTGGATCAAAATCCTGGAACTCCCTAATAGCACTATGGGCATACCTACACCCCAAGAACTGCAGCGATTCAAGAAGGCAGCTCACCGCCACCACCTCAAGGCAATCAGGGATGGGCAATAAATGCTGGCCTAGCCAGCGACGCCCACATCCATGAACAAATAATAACAAATCTTCATTTGGTCTCCCCAATGTAGAGGAGACCGCATTGTGAGCAGCGAATACAGTATACTAAAGTGAAAGAAGTTCAAGTAAATCTCTGCTTCTCTTGGATGGTGAGAGAGGAGGTAAAAGGGCATGCATTAACCCTCCTGTGATTGTACCACAGGACATGCGCGATGCCAATATCATCACCCTGTACAAGAACAAGGGTGATTGTAGTGACTGCAACAACTAACGTAGAATCTCCCTGCTCAGCACAGTGGGGAAAGCCTGCGCTCGAGTCATTTTAAACAGACTCCAGAAGCTGGCTAAGCGTGTGTACCCTGAGGCACAGTCCGGCTTTCGAGCAGAGATCCGCCATTGACATGCTGTTCTCCATTCGCCAACTACAGGAGAAATGCCGCGAACGGATGTACCTCGATGTTGCCTTCATCGATCTCACCAAAACCTTTGACCTCGTCAGCAGATGTGGTCTCTTCAGACTACTAGCAAAGATTGGATGTCCACCAAAGCTACTATCATCTCGTTCCATGACCATATGAAAGGCACAATTCAACATAACGGTGTCTCATCAGACCCCTTTCCCATCGCGAGTGGTGTGAAACAGGGCTGTGTTCTCGCATCTACACTGTTTGGGATCTTCTCACTGCTGCTCTCACGCGTTTTAAGTCTTCAGAAGAAGGAATTTTCCTCCACACAAGATCACATGGCACATTGTTCAACCTTGCCTGTCTTAGAGCGAAGACCGAAGTACGGAAAGTCCTCATCGCTGACTATGCTGCATTAACATCCCACACGGAAGAGTGTCTGCAGAGACTCATCAACAGGCTTGCAGCTGCCTGCACCGAAATTGGCCTAACCATCAGTTTCAAGCAAACGAACATCCTGGAACAGGACGTCAGAAATGCTCCATCCATCAATATCGGCGATCAGACTCTGGAAGTGGTTCAAAAGCTCACCTACCTAGGCTCAACCATCGCCAGTAACCTGTCTCTCGATGCAGAAATCAACAAGCGAGTGGGAAAGGCGTCTGCTGCTATGTCCAGACTGGCCAAGAGGGTGTTGGGAAAATGGCGCACTGACACTGAACGCACAAGTCCGAATGTTTAAAGTCTATGTCCTCAGTACATTTCTCTACGGCAGCTAGGCTTGGACAATGTATGTCAGTCAAGAGCGATGTCTCAATGCATTCCATCTTTGCTGTCTCCTGAGAATCCTTGGCATCAGGTGGCAGGGCCGTATCTCCAACGCAGAAGTCCTCAAGGCGGCCAACATCCCCAGCATGTATGCCCTACTAAGCCAGCAGTGCTTGAGATGGCTTGACCATGTGAGCCGCATGGAAGATGGCAGGATCCCCAAGGACTTATTGTACAGCGAGCTCATCACTGGTATCTGACCCACCGGCCGTCCATGTCTCCGCTTTAAAGACATTTGCAAGCGCGACATGAAGTCCTGCGGCATTGACCGCAAGTTGTGGGAGCCAGTTGCCAGCGATTGCCAGAGCTGGCGGATAGCTATAGAGGTGGGGCTGAAGAGAGGCGAGTTGAAGAGACTCAGCAGTTGGCAGGAAATGAGACAAGTGTAACGAGAGAACCAACTGGTTAACAGCCCCGACAACCAACTTCACCTGCAGCGCCTGTGGAAGAGTCTCCCAATCTAGAGTTGGCCTTTAGAGCACTCTAGATGCTACTCCACAAACTACTGACCACCTCCAGGCGCTTACTCATCGTCTCTCAAGACAAGGAGGCCAAAAAAGAAAAGGACTAACCCTCCTATGATTGCATGGAAGGGGGAAAGGTATCGGGGTTGATGGAGGAATGGACCTGGGTGTCGTGAAGGGAACGGTCCCTTCGGAATGCTGATGGGAGGGGAAGATGTGTTTGATGGCATCATGCTGGAGGTGGCGCAAGTGGCAGAGGATGATCCTTTGGATGTGGAGGCTCGTGGTGTGGAAAGTGAGGACAAGCGGAACCCTGTTCTGGGAGGGAGTGGAAGGGGTGAGAGCAGAAGTGCGGGAACGTGGTCACGGGCCCTATCAACCACAGTGCAGGAAATCCTTGGTTGAGGAAAAAGGAAGACATATCAGAAGGGCTGTTGTGGAAGGTTGTATCATCAGAAAAAATGCCGTGGAGACAGAAAACCTGGGAGAATGGAATGGAATCCTTGCAGAAGACAGGATGTGAGGAAGTGTAATCAAGGGAGCTGATGGGCTTATATTAAATATTAGTGGGCAGCCTATCCCAAGAGATGGAAACAGAGAGGTCGAGGAAGGAAAGGGGACCTTTTAAAGTTGAGAGAAGGGTGGAATTTGGAAGTGAAGTTGAAGTTTTCCTGTTCGCTCCTTCCAGGTGAAGAAGTGCCTTACTTGTACTACTCTGTTGAGTATACTGTATTTGCAGCTCACAATGCGGTCTCTACACTAGGGAGACCAAACGCAGATTGGGTGACTGCTTTGCAGAACACCTCCGCTCGTTCCGCAAGCATGACCCTGAGCTTCTGGCTGCTTGCCATTTTAATTCACTACGCTGCTCTCATGCCCACTTCTTTCCTTGGCTTGCTGCAGCGTTCCACTAAAGCTCAATGGCAGCTCAAGAAACAGCACCTCGTCTTTCGATTAGGCACTCTACAGCTTTCCGAACTCAATATTGAGTTCAATAATTTCAGACCATGAGCCCCATTATTTTTATTTCTACTTTTATATAATTTTTAAATTTTATTTTTTAACCATCTGTTAGTCTTAAACTTCTTGTTCATGCTTTTGCTTTCGGACAGAGCTGTTTTTTTTGTTCGTTTATGGGATACGGGTGTTGCTAGCTAGGCCAGCATTTATTGCCCATCCCTAATTGCCTTTGAGAAGGTGGTGGTGAGCTGCCTTCTTGAATTGCTGCAGTCCTTGGGGTGTTGGTACACCAACAGTGCTGTTAGGAAGGGAGTTCCAGGATTTTGACCCAGCACCAATGAAGGAACGGAGATATAGTTCCAAGTCAGGATGGTGTGTGGCTTGGATGGGAACTTGCAGGTGGTGGTGTTTACATGCATCTGCTGCCGTTGTCCTTCTAGGTGTTAGAGGTCGCAGGTTTGGAAGGTGTGGTCGAAGGAGCCTTGGTGAGTTGCTGCAGTGCATCTTGTGGATGGTGCACACTGCTGCCGCTGTGCATTGGTGGTGAAGGGAGTTTGTGGCTGGAATGCCAGTCAAGCGGGCTGCTTTGTCCTGGATGGTGTCAAGCTTCTTGAGTGTTGTTGGAGCTTCACCCATTCAGGCAAATGGAGAGTATTACATCACACTCCTGACTTCTGCCTTATAGAATGTGGACAGGCATTGGGGAGACAGGAGGTGAGTTGCTTGCCGCAGAATTCCCAACCTCTGACCTGCTCTTGTAACCACAGCATTTACGTGGCTGGTCTAGTTTAGTTTCTGGTCAGTGGTAACTCCCAGGATGTTGATTGTGGGGGAGATTCAGTGATGGTAATGCCATTGAACGTCAGGGGGAGATGATTAGATTCTCGTTTGAGATAGTCATTGCCCGGCACTTGTGTGGCGCGAATGTTAACTTGCCACTTATCTGCCCAAGTCTGGATGTTGTCCAGGTCTTGCTGCATCTCGACATGGGCTGCTTCAGTATCTGAGGAGTCGTGACTGGTGCTGAGCATTGTGCAATCATCAGCAAACATCCCCACTTCTGACCTTATGATGGAGGGAAGGTCATTGATGAAGCAGCGGAAGATGGTTGGGCCTAGGACACAACCCTGAGGAACTCCTGCAGTGATGTCCTGGGATTGAGATGATTGACCTGCAACAGCCACAACCATCTTCCTTTGTCCTAGGTATGACAGCCAGCGGAGAGTTTACCCCTGATTCCAATTGACTCCACATGCTCGGGCTCCTTGATGCCATACTTGCTCAAATGCTGCCTAGATGTCAAGAGCAGTCACTCATCTCACCTCTGGAGTTCAGCTCTTTTGTCCATGTTTGAACCAAGGCTGTAATGAGATCAGGAGCTGAGTGCTCCAGACGGAACCCAAAATGAGTGTCAGTGAGCAGGTAATTGCTGAGCAAGTGCTGTTTGATAGCCAATGACCCCTTCCATCACTTTGCTGATGATTGAGAGTAGACTGGGGTGGTAATTGGCCAGGTTGGATTTGTCCTGCTTTTTGTGCCCAGGTATGTCCTGTGCATAAAATTTTGCACATTGCCGGTTAGATTCCAGTGTTGTAGCTGTACTGGAACAGCATAGCAAACTAGCATGGCTAGTTTGGGAGCACCTCATCTGCAGTACTGTTGCAGGCATGTTGTCAGGGCTCATAGCCTTTGCAGTATCCAGTGCCTTCAGCCGTTTGTTGATATCATGTGGAGTGAATCGGGTTGGTTGAAGATTGGCATTGTGATGCTGGGGACTTCAGGAGGAGGCCGAGATGGTTCATCCGTTTGGCACTTCTGATTGAAGATGGATGCAAATGCTTCAGCCTTTTTTTTTTTGCACTGGTATCCTGGGCTCCCCCATCATTGAGGATGGGGATATTTGTGGAGCCTTTTGCTCCTGTCAGTTGTTTAACTGTCCACCACCATTCACAACTGGATGTTGCAAGACTGCAGAGTTTAAATCTGATCCGTTGATTGTGAGATTGCTTAGCCCTGTCTGTTGCATGCTGCTTCTGCAGTTTGTCTTGAAAGTAGCCCTGTGTTGTAGCTTCACCAGGCTGACACCTCACGTTTAGGTATGCCTGGTGCTGCTCCTGGTATGCCCTCCTGCACTGTTTATTGAACCAGGGTTGGTTCCCTGGCTTGCTGGTAATGGTAGAGTGGGGGATATGCTGGGCCATGCGGTTACAGATTGTGGTTGAGTACAATTCTGTTGATGGTCCACAGCGCCTCATGGATGCTCAGTTTTGCATTGCTAGATGTGTTCGAAGTCTATCCCATTTAGCACGGTGGCAGTGCCACATAACATGATGGTGGGTATCCTCAATGTGAAGATGGGACGTGGTCTCTACAAGGACTGTGTGGTGGTCACTCCTACCAGTACTGTCATGGATAGATGCATCTGTGACAGGTACATTGGTGAGGATGAGGTCAAGTATGTTTTCCCTCTTGGTTTCCTCACCACCTGCAACAAACTGTCTAGTAGCTGTGTCGTTTAGGGCTCGGCCAGTAGTGGTACTACCGAGCCACTCTTGGTGATGGACACTGAAGTCCCCCATCTAGAGTACATTCTGTGCCCTTGCTGCCCTCTGCTTCCAGTTGGTGTTCAACTTGGAGAATCTCTGATTCATCAGCTGGGGGGGATGTTGGTAGGTACTAATCAGCAGGTTTCTTTGCCCATGTTGGACCTGATGTCTTGAGACTTCATGCTTCATGGGGTCCAGAGTCAATGTTGAGGATTCTCAGGGCAACTCCCTCCTGACTGTATATACCATGGTGCCACCACTTCTGGTGGGTCTGTCCTGCCGGTGGAACAGGACATACCCAGGGATGTTGGCCGTTAGAACTCTCTCTGGACAAATGCTTTATCTTTAACTCCAACTGTTCAGTGCTCTATTTGCCTTCTAGTCCATGACATCGCTGTCATTTAATCTCTCCTGCCCTCCATCCCATCACAGACTGTTCCTTTTGTTGTTCTTACTTCACCCCCTACCCTCCCCCCCCCCCTTTCACTTGCTGAAAGACTGTTACATTTCTAGCTTTTGTCAGTTCTGATGAAAGGTTACAGACCTGAAACGTTAACTCTGTTTCTCTCTCCACAGATGCTGCCAGACCTGCTGAGTATATCTGGCACTTTCTGCTCTCCTTTCACAGTTCCAGTATCTGCAGTATTTTGCTCTTTTATCTGGGTAGCATTCTGGTCTGTTTGGCTTCATGTGCCTTTATTCATTCGGCCATTAGAGGAAAAAAATTCTTGTGATATAACCAGAAAAATCATTCCATGCTTGTACTTAATGGTGATTGCAGTTGTGCATTATTCTGAAAATGTAATTCATTTTACGTTATCGAAGGGAATATTTGGTTATTGCTGTTAACAAATATTTGACTTGGGATTTTGGATGTTTTCTACAATTTCACTGTGCAATTTCATGTTGGATATTTTATAAGTTGAAGTTTTGCTGGTTGGTTAAGCAATCCTTGCAGCTTTGTGGTCATTATATGAGACTACTTAAAAACTTTCAAGGTGCTGGGTTTGACTGCCCATAGAAATTTATTACAAAATAGCACTTTCTAAGATGGTCTGAGAAATTATTTGATAGTTTAATACATAAAAACACTGCTGCTGAGCAGTATAGACCAAGCCGATCCAAAAAATTTTCTTGCTCTGAAGATTTTAGTACTATTAATGCCAGGAAATTACAATCAACCAGAATATGTGGTACCACAAGAGTGTGCAGTAACTTTCTGGGAAGTGCACTTTTGGATCTCAGGTGAGAGACTGATTGAGACTTGGCTGATACTTATCTAATGGGATATTTTATAAAGCATGGTTGTTTAGGCATGCTGCTGGCACATGTGCAACTACTCTAGAAGTTGTTTGAAGGTTTTCATGATGAGAACAGTATTGAGTAAGACGATTTTACGGTTCACACCATGTGAATTTGCTATAAAAAGAGCAGTTTCCTTGAAAAAGGAGTCATAAGAACTGGCAGGTTTTGGCAATTAGGGTAGCATACTCTGCCTGTCGTCTGGAGAAATAACATCCATTGCACACTGGTAAACAAGAAGTGTCAGGGAGGCCATGGAGATCGATCAGCACCACCCCGTTCCCCAAGACAGTGGCCTCATCAGTGATACCTGGCTACCCCGATTTCAAGAAACTCATCACCACCTGCTCTGTACTCAACATACCCTGGCAAGAACAATAGTATGTATTGACTTACCACGAGATGCAATAACTGACCAATCAACAGCAAGAACAATAATATGTACAGACCTATCACTGAGCATAATTAGCTGACCAATAGCAGCAAGAACATGTATGACCTAACTGCAGTAAGATCCCGCCCACATTCCCATTCTCCACCACGTATAAAACCATTGGTTTCCACCCGTTCCAGTTATTTCTCCAGATGACAGGCAGAGTACGCTGCCTGAAACGTCGGTCTGCCAGTTCTTCTTAGAACTCCTTTTTCAAGAAGGCAACTGCTCTTTTAGGGCAAATTCACATGGTGTACACTAAAGGCCTGCTACCTGACCCGAACCCGACGGGACCGGATGACATGTCTGGTTCAGGTTGGGCTCCTCTTCCGGGTCCTGCTTTCGGGGTCAGGTCAGGCTGTGCTCTGGTCGGGCCGGACGCACATGGTAAGCGCTCTGCCGGTAAATTATTAAAAATAAAAAACTTACCTGAGCTGGGAGTCCGGGACAAAACTGAGTCTGCACAGTGAGCGAGTGATGTCACTATGACTTCATCACTCATGCGCTGCAGCTTCATGGAGCTTTCCAGTGGGAAAATAAGTAAAGGGATGGTCCAGTGGGTTTGGGCTCGGAGCGAAATTGGAGGGATTTGGGCTGGGTCGGGCTCTGGTCCACTGTGGATTGGTCGGGTTCTTTTTCCCGACCTTTGCTGGCCTTTAGTGTACAATCGTCTTACTCAATGTTAGGCTCTAGAACGTGCTCTAGCTCAGTTCTGCAACTTGAATGCTTTATTGGGTGCATTTATAACAGCAAAACAACAGTTGCGAGTACACCTGACTACTTGCATTACTATTGAATGGAGGAAGTTAGACTTCCACACATGCTCAATTTGTAAATGCATGGAACCACTCTTGTTCTCTTGTTAGCACTGGTGATATTTTTCACTGATTGTAAAGAACTAGCAGCTTAGGTGGATCTTTTCAGTAACTAGAAATGGAAAGGTAGCACAGTGGGCTTTATGCATAAGGTTTTGAACCTTTCAAGGATCAATGTGATGTGTAATTGCAATGCTGAGCTATTTTTTCTAAGTAGTGCCCCAAGTATTAATGCAATACCAGTTCAGTTGAAATGTACTGCAGGGAAGGTCATGGCACTTTAATAAATGTATGGTCATATAACTGGGTCATCATAAATTTTGAATGTAGGAAGTTTGCAAAGTAATGAGTGTTATAGCAGAATCATGGTACATTGAAGTAGCTGATGAGGAATGTGGTACAAATGGTTGTAACAATTTGATTTTAATGAGTAAGGGAGGGGGAAAAAGTCTGAGGTCCTTTTTGATCCGGAAGTTAAGAGTCCAATATTAGAGACTAAATGGCCATTTTTGGAAAAAAAACTTGCAATCATTCATACTCTTAAGGTTTATATTCTATTTGGTCGTCTTCTACAATTGAACCTGTATGTTGATCTGAAATCCACATCTCAGACTATGAAATGAGCTACAAAAATGGCTAGAACATTCTTCTATGTTAAGCATATATCTAAATGTAAGTTTTGAGATGTGCCACGCAAAGAAATTTGATCAAAATATTAGTTGTAATCTATTTTCACTCCTGAAATTGACAACACGCTCTTTCTGTATGAGCATGCTAACGCTCTTCAGGTGATCTCAGGAAGACGCAAATATTAATAATATTTGGATTTAAGTGGCATATTGTTATACAAAGCTACACCTTAGCAACAGAATAATACATTGTATTTTGTGTGGTATGGTGCCCTTATAAAATATGAGTAATATCAGACATTGAAGTACATCATTTTCATACAGCTGAGTTCATCAAATTGAATAAATAACATAGTCTAAGCTATACTTATGAATTTTGAAAAGGTCTGTTTAGAAATGAATTTTTAAAAAAATTATTTGTGGAGAACTTGGATTTTTTTAAAGAAAGTTGATTTGTGATCCAGAATTTTCTCTTTACAATCAGTTATTTTCATTTTAATTACACAAATTACAGATTTTAACAATTAAAAATTATTTTGGATTTGAGATAAACCAGTAAGGAAAACTTGAGAATCTAAAGTTGTAAATGTCAAGCCTTGGCAGTCTTTTTTTTGACAGTGAGGAAGCTTTTTGGTTTACGTAATTTGAGATCCTGAATTGCAACATCATGACCAACATAAGTGTTTTAAAAAAAAAACTAAACTAATCTGCATTCTGCAGATAATTGTACATAATGCAGCTACAGCGAAAGGAATGAACATTGAGCTCAGTAGTAGGACTGCTTTGATCTGGGTGGTGTTTATTGTTGTGGCTACAGTCATCCAGGAGAGTGGCATCATCACACTCCTGACTTAAACCATGTAAATGATGGAGAGTTTTTGAAGGATCAGAAGGTGTATGCCACTTGTCAGTACCCAGCCTTTGCCCTGCTCTTGCAGTCCCATTATTGATGTGGCTGAACAGTTAAGCTTCTGGTCAGAGGTCGTCTCCTCAAAGATGTTGATTATTGTCATTACCTGCCCACCGTCCCACTGTGTTGTACAAGTACAAAGATTTTTACTCATCAGCTGAAAGTCAAATGTTATCCAGGTTCTGCGTTAGGCTCATGTGGGCTGTTTCATTATCGCAGGAATTTTGAATAGAGTTGAACACTAGAACTGTCAGCAAATTATCCCATTCCGGATCTTAAGTTGGATGGATGAAGCAGCTGAAGATGGTTGGGTTGAGGACACCTTCCTGAGGGTACGCCTTTTGCAATGTCCTCTGGTTGTAATGCTTAGCTTGCAACAGACATGGCCATTGTCATTTGTGTCAGGTATGACTTCTGCCTGTGGAAGGTTTTCCCCTTGACCACCTCAATTTTGCGAGGATGCATTAGTGCCATACTCCATCAATTGCTGCCTTGATGTGGAGGACAGCTACTTTTGTCGACTCTTTGGCATTCAGCTCCTGCTTTCGTATGTGGATCAAAGCTGTAACGAATTCTGCACGTAGCATTCGCAAAAAGGTGGATGATTTGAAGGCATAAATAGAGGTATATGGGTGTGATTCAATTGCCATTACAGAGATGTGGTTACAGAGTGACCAAGACTGGGAACTGAATATTCAAGGATATTCGTCATTTAGGAAGGATGGGCAAAAAGGAAAAGGAGGTGGGGTAGCTCTCTTTAAGGGACGAGATCGGTACGTTAGTGAAAGAAGCTCTTGGATCGAAGGATCAAGATGTAGAATCAATTTGGGTGGAGCTAAGAAACAGCAGTGGCCACCAAACTGTAGTGGTAATGTTGGGTGCAGTATAAATCAGGAAGTGAGAGGTACATGTAACATGGGTAATACAGTAATAATGGGCGATTCAATTTGCATATAGACTGGGTAAACCTAATTGGCATTAATGCTGTGAAGGATGAATTCCTGGAGTGTGTACGAGATGGGTTTCTGGAGCAGTGCATTGAAGAACCAACTTGCGATTGGTCTATTTTAGATTTAGTATTATGTAATGAGAAAGAGCTAATAAATAACCTTGCTGTAAAGGAGCCTTTGGGAAATAGTGTCCATAATATGATAGAATTCTACATTAAGTTTGAAAGTGATATTGTTCATTATGAAACTATACTAAAACTGAAATCATACATCTGAACAAAAACTATGAAGTATGAGGGGCAAGTTGGCTTTGGTGTTTGTGCAAAATGCACAAAGATTTGACAGTCGATAGGCAATGGCTAGTATTTTAAGAAAGTATTGCATGGTCTGCAACAAAAGCCAACAGGAAAGATGAATCTACCATGGCTAACAAAAGAAGTTAAAGGTTGCATTAGATGATAGGAAGTGGCTTATAAGGTTGCCAGAAAAAGTGGTAAGCCCGAGGTTTGGGAGCAATTTAGAATCCAGCAAGGGATGAACAAGAAACTGATTAAGGGAAAAGAGAACATGAAAGCAAACTGGCGAGAAACATAATGGTGGACTGCAAAAGCTTCTTTAGGTATGTGAAAAGGAAAAGATTAGCAAGGACAAATGCGGGTCCATTACAGGTGGAGACAGGAGAATTTATAGTGGAAAATAGGGAAATGGCGAAACTGAACAATTACTTTGTATCTTTCTTCACAGAGGAACTTACAGAAAATCTCCCAGAAATACTAGAGAACCAAGAACTTGTGAAAATGAGGAACTGAAAGAAATTAATATTAAAGAGGTAGTACTCGTAAAATTAACTGGACCAGATGAGCTACAGAGTGTTGAAGGAGATGGCTTTTGAGATAGTGGATGCATTGGTGGTTATCTTTCAAATTCTGGAAGAGCTCCTGCAGCCTGAAAAGTAGCAAATGTAACCCCACAATTTAAGAAAGGAGGAAGAGAGAAAATGGGGAACTGCAGACGTATTAGATTCTAACATTTGCCCTACTACTGACGTCAAACTATTATAAAGGATGTGATAACTAGACAATTGGAAAATATGATTGGGCAGAGTCAACATGGATTTATGAAAGGGAAATCATGTTTGACAAACCTGTTGGAGCTTTTGAGGATGTTACTTTTAGCATAAAGGAGAACCAGTGGATGTGCTGTATTTAGATTTTCAGAAGGCTTTTGATAAGGTCCCACACAGGAGGTTAGTAAACAAAATTAGAGCACGTGGGATTGGAGGTAATATACTACAATGGATTGAGAATTGGTTAACAGACAGAAAGCAGAGAGTAGAAATAAACAGGCTGTTACTACTGGGGCACAACAGGGATCAGTGCTGGGACAACAGCTGTTCACAATCTATACAAATGATTTGAATGTGGGGACCAAATGTAATATTTCCAAGTTTGCTGAGGACACAAAACTAGGTGGGAATGTAAGTTGTGCGGAGGAGGCAAAGTGGCTTCAAAGGGTCTTGGACAGGCTAAGTGAATGGGCAAGAACATCGCAGATGGAATATAATGTGAATAAGTGTGAAGTGATCCACTTTGGTAGAAAAAACAGAAATGGTGAGAGGTTGGGAAGTGTTGGTGTCCAAAGGGACTCGTGTGTCGTCGTTCATGTGTCACTAAAAGCTAGCATGCAGGTGCAGCAAGCAATTAAGAAGGCAAATGGTATGTTAGCCTTCATCGCAAAGGGATTTGAGCACAGAAGTAAAGATGTCTTGCTCAATTATGTGGAGTCTTGGTGAGACTGCACCTGGAGTACTGTGTACAGTTTTGGTCTCCTTATTTAAGGAAGGATATACTTGCCATCGAGGGAGTGTGACGGAGGTTCACCAGACTAATCCATGGGATGGCGGGATTGTCTTATGAGGAGAGATTGAAGAAAATGGCCTGTATTCTCTAGAGTTTCAAAGAATGAGAGGTGATCTCGTTGAAACTTACAAAATTCATACAGGACATGGCAAGATGGATGTAGATAGGATATTTTCCCTGGCTGGTGAGTCTAGAACCAGGAAACTTAATCTCAGAATAAGGGGCAGGCCATTATTTACTGAAATGAGGAGGAGTTTCTTCACTCAGAGGGTGGTGAATTTGTGGAATTCTATACCCCAGTAGGCTCTGGAAGCTCAATGATTGAACATGTTCAAGACAGCAATTAATAGCTATCTGGATATTGATGCCATCAAGGGATATGGGGATAGCATGGGAAAGTGACGTTGAGATAGATGATCAGCCATGATCTAAAGCAGTCTCGATGGGTTGATTGGCCGACTGCTATGTTCCTATCTCTCCTGTAGATCTTGTACACTAATGTATTCAGTTCTGAACCATGTCCGTCTTACAGCCATGTCTCAATAATACCTACTATGTTGTACCTCCTAAGTTGAATTTGCACCTGCAGTTTGTTTCAATTTGTTCCTTATACTTCATTCGTTTGTATAAAGAATGCTTATTTGGGCTACACAACTTCTAACCAGTGTTCCCTCTAAGCTGCATGAGTACATGCAACGAACACAAGCCAGCCCCTTTAAGTTACAGCAAGTGCATGACTACACAAAAAAATTTAAAGGGCCTGCACACTTAAATGAATAGGCCATGCACAATAAAAAAAATTCATTGGATTGTTGCTCCTAATCTGTCCTTCTGCTCTAATATTTTTCTCTCTCATTTCTTCTAATTTAATTACTTTGCACCTTTTTAATTTTCCCTTTATCTGTAGTGACTAAAGCACAATTTGTCAATACTCTCTTCCCTTTCATTTATTTTAGAATTTCTATTTATACTACCTTTCTACCTCAGCCTTGTTAGGTGAAGGATTAATACTGGCTAGAATTCTGGGACACACTGCCTGAAGGGGTGGTATGGACAGGAACCTTCAGAACATTTAAGGAGTATTTAGATGAGCACTTGAAATGCCATAGCATACAAGGCTACGGGCCAAGTGCTGGAAAATGGGATTAGTTAGAAGGCCGGCATGGACGCAATAGGCCGAAGGGCCTGTTTCTGTGCTGTATAATTCTATGACTCTGATTCCTGGGGAGCTGCCATGCTCTTTTAAATAATGTCATGCCATCTTTTGTCCACCTGAATGAGCGAACAGCGCCTTGGTTTAATGTCTGTTTCAAAAAATGGCATCTTTGACAATGCAGCAATCCTTCAGTACCATATTGACCTGTCAGCCTAGATTATGTGCTAAATCCTAGAGTGAAACTTGAACCGATGACCTTTTGGCAAAAAGGTGAGTGTTACCACTGAGCCAAGCTGGCAATGAAAAGATTGCTAATTAATATCTTCCAAAAGATGTTACTTGCTGAGAGCCCTGTGGTGAGCCTTTTTTTAATGGAGAGATCCTAAAATGGCAAATTGTTGTTCTGCAGGAAAGTATCTTAGCAGGCAGGTCAGTGTTTTAAAATATAAGTACCATGGGCAGTTAAAATTCTATTGTCCTATTATAAAAGTAATTGCAGGTTATTGCAAAAGACTAACTGGAAGTTACTTAATTAAAATTTATGTATAATGTTTTAAAATTCTTTTTCTTCTAGGTACCCCAACATATCATGTGAATTACTTACTTCAGATGTAGCGCAGCTAAATGATCGATTGGCAGAAGATGAACCTTTGTTGACACGACTTTACAGCTTTCTGCAGAATGAACCCCCGCTTAATCCTTTGCTTGCCAGTTTCTTTAGTAAGGTGCTAAGCATTCTCATCAGCAGAAAACCTGACCAGGTAGGGCCGTGTCAGTCTAAATTGCATGATTTATGTACTTAAAAAAAAAACTCAATCTGGGTTTCAAGTTTCATTCATTAAAACAAAATTAAAGTTACTGTAAATTTACTTGATGCAAATGCCCAAGCTTTTGGTCATCTATCTTATTATCTCCTTGTATGGCCCGGTTTAAAATTTTGTTTGACACCACTCCTATGAAGCACCCTGGGACAGGGTACTATGTTAAAGGCACTGTATAAATGCAAGTTGTCGGTGTTGTCATGCCCAAGTTAAGTGAACTGAGTGCAGCTTTAGCCATTGTGAATGTGGTCTCAGATAATGGTGCCCAAATCTTATGCATTTTCCTCAAAGATCAAGTGGCGATTTACGTGCTAAAAAGTGTTTAATGAAGACTGAATTGGTTTACTTGATAGACCACCCACCTACTTGGAAACTTCAGAAATGGGTCTGCTTTCCAAATTTTATCAAAAGCCTATGTTTCAGATTTGTCATCACGAGAAAGTTCTATATGGTTGCAGGAGTAAGGAATGCATTGGAATAAAGGTTTTCATACATTGATAGTTATTTTTTTTTTCAAAGGATGTCATTATTGTATTGAGCACATGGATACTTGAACAGCACTGACCTTACAGCATCGGCTCCTTTTGGTTCAGTGTTCTAATATGCAGATTTCTCGGATTCATGCTTGGAAGGAAATTGATGTAAATCATCTGTGACTTTTTTCAGAATATTTTAGTATATAGTTGAATAGGAAGAAAAATACTTAATGCTGAAAGTTCATACATCTCTACTACCCTGCTTTAAGGAAGGCCTTAAACTCATCTCCATCTTTAGACCATACTGTGGCATAACTGTAAGCATATGTGAGTGGGAAGAAGATTATCAACTTTTGGTTTTGACTTGCTCATTCTCCTTGAGGTACTTTCCCAATTGTTGAACAAAATTTGTACTTGTCAAGTCAAATTCCCCTACTTGCCCACTGATCTTGTGATGGGTGCCTCATATATTCAAAATAGAAATGCCCAAAGCCAATTGAGTTCTTGTCCTTCTAAATAAAAATTAATTGTCCATCACCTTTGTTAAATTTCTTTTTTTAAAACTTGCTTTAATTTTTAATTGCTTAATTTGCATTCAACACAT
Organism: Heterodontus francisci; assembly: GCF_036365525.1. Lineage (NCBI taxonomy): Eukaryota > Metazoa > Chordata > Chondrichthyes > Heterodontiformes > Heterodontidae > Heterodontus > Heterodontus francisci. Next base: position 68,243,443 of record NC_090384.1, read on the forward strand.
GTAGGCTTTACTCTGCTATCCTGTTTGATCCCCGGTATGGCCTCAAGTCCAAGGGTGCAGACTTGTGTGTGTGGTTTACACCTGGTTTAGCCATCCCTTATATCTGACTGGACCACATCAAGCGCTATCGAGCTTTGTTCTCTCCTGCCAACACTACATACTATTCCCGAATCAGCTTGGAGAGCAAAGATAACTCTAGCTTCTTTTCTGTTCCAGCAACCATCTCCATAAATCTCTGCCCCTTCACCCTCACCTTCAACAAGGAGTGAGCTTCTTTGTCATTAAGATTGAAACCATCCATTCAGCTGCCTCTGTGGCTTTTCCCTTTCTGTTGCCAACTATGCTAAACCTCGCGTCAGCCTTTTTCCCCCTCCCACTGCCCCTGCACCAATCCTGAACCTCTAATGTCCATCTAGTTTCTCTCCTATCTCAACTTATGCCTTCACCAACCTCTCTTTGTCCATGAAACTCAGCTCCTGCTCCCTTAACCTCATTCCGAATAAACTGCTGACTCCTCAACTGCCCTTCTTTGTCCCCCTGCTAGCTGACATTACAAATGATTGTTTTCCTGGTACTGCTCCCTTTCAAAAGTGTCTTTATTCCCCACCCCATTTTTAAAGAAAAACACTCAACTCCTTTGTCCTTGCAAACTGAAACTCTATCTTCACACTCTCTCCTTCAAATACTTGACCCCTCCACTGCTTCTTTGTGGTCAGTCTGATTGTTCATCTAGTCCTGGATGAGCCTCAATTTACTTCAGTTAAAAATTGAGAAGACTGAGGCCATTGTCTTTGACCCTGCCCACAAATGCTATACCCTAGCCCTCTGCCATCATCTCAGGCTGATCCAGAATAGTTACATTCTTGGTGTTGTATGCAAACTTGAGCTAAGTTGCTGACCCCATATCTTCTCTATTACAAAGGCCACCTACTCTCACCTCCATAGCACTATCCTATCTGCCACAGCCTACTTGCTGCTGATGTGTGCTTTTGTCGGAGTCAACAATTCCAGTGGGCTCCCATCCTTCACCTTTGGTAACTTTAAGCTTGGCTCAACCAAAACTTTGTTGCCTATGTTATCCTGCCCCAAGTTCTCTCACCTATGCTCAACCCTGTCTTTGCTGTTCTACATTACTCTTCTTCCTGCACCAGCCCCACATGCTTAGAATTTAAAATTGCTATTCTCATGTTTAAATCTTTTAATGGCTTTTCCCCTACCTATGGCAGTAATCTTTTAGCTGTACAGCCCCCCATTCCCTCTCCGTGTCCCCAGCATGAGCACACTCTTCCTCTGATCTATTATGTATCTCCCTTCTTGTGTCCCATCATTGGCAGCTTAGCTTTCAGCAATCAAGACTGACAATAGTAAGGGTATCAGGGGATATGGAGCTAAGGTGGGTAAATAAATTTGTGTCACGTATCAGCCATGATTTAGTTGAATGGCAGAGGACTGAGGGGGTGAATGGCCTTTTCCTATATTTAGGATTTTAAAAAATTCTTTCATGGGCTGCAAGTATCGCTGGCAAGGCCAGCATTTATTGCCCATCCCTAATTGCTCATGAGAAGGTGGTGGTGAGTCACTTTCTTGAACTGCTGCAGTCCAGCTGGTATAGATACTTCCAAAGTGCTGTTTGGAAGCGAGTTCCAGGTTTTTGACCCAGCCACAATGAAGGAATGGCGATCTAGTTCCACGTCAGGATGGTGTGTGGCTTGGAGGGGAACCTACAGGTGGTGTTCCCATGCATCTGCTGCTATTATCCATCTACGTGGTAGAGGTCATGTGTTTAAAAGGTGCTGTCAAAGAAGGCTTGGCAAATTGCTGCACTGCATCTTGTAGATGGTACACATTGCTGCCACTGTGCGTTGGTGGTAGAGGAAGTGAATATTTAAGGTGGTAGATGGGGTAAAGTGGGCTGACTTTTTTTCCTGGATGGTGTTGAGCTTCTAAAGTGTTGGAGCTGCACTCATCCAGGCAAGTGGAGAGTATTCCATTACGCTCCTGACTTGTGCCTTGTAGATGGACAGGCTTTGAGGAGTCAGGAGATGAGTTACTCACTGCAGAGATCCTAGCCTCTGACCTGCTCTTGTGGTCACAGTATTTATATAGCTGGTTCAGTTAAGTTTCTGATCAATGATAACCCCCAGGATGTTGTTGAGGCTTGGGTTTCAGTGATGGTAATGCCATCAAATGTCAAGGGGAGATGGTTAGAATCCCTTGTTGGAGATGGTCATTTCTGGCACTTCTGTGGCCACTTATCAGCCCAAACCTGAATGTTGTCCAGGTCGTGCTGCATCTGGATGCGGACTGCTTCAGTATCTGAGGAATTACAATTGGTACTGAGCATTGTGCAATCACCAGCAAACATCCCCACTTCTGACCTTATGATGGAGGGAAGGTCATTGATGAAAGTGGTTGGGCCTAGGACACTGTCCTGAGGAATTCGTGCAGCAATGTCCAGGGGTTTAGATGTTTGTCCTTAAGCAGCCATGACCATCTTTTTAGTGTTAGATATGACTCCAGCTAATGGAGAGTTTTCCCCCGATTCCCATTGACTTCAGCTTTGCTCCGGCTCCTTGATGTTGCACTCGGTCAAATGATGCCTTGATGTCAAGGGCAGTCCCCCTCACCTCATTTCTGGAATTCAGCTCTTTTGTCCATGTTTGGACCAAAGCTGTAATGAGGTCTGAAGCCGAGTGGCCCTGGCAGAACCCAAGCTGAGCATCGATGAGCAGGTTATTGCTGAGTAAATGCTGCTAGATAGTATCATGTTGCTGATGATCGAGAGTAGACTGGGGCAGTAATTGGCCTGATTGGATTTGTCCTGATTTTGTGCACAGGACATAACTGAGCAATGTTTCACGTTGGGTAAATGCCAGTTTTGTAGCTGTACTGGAACAGCTTGGCTTCGGGGCGCGGCTAGTTCTGGAGCACGTTTGCAGTGCTACTGTTGGCATGATGTCAGGACCCATAGTCTTTGCTGTATCCAGTGCCTTCAGCCATTTCTTTATTGTGTGGAGTGAATTGAATTGGCTGAAGGCTGGCATCTGTCAGAAATAGGACATTAAGACCCCAAAAATCATTGCATATCACTTACGGCCTCATTTCCTCTCTGTTACTACCATTTGGGTTGGGGCCTCTTAATGGGCATCCCAGGCATCTCTCTCTTTCAAGTGGGAGCCTATTTATAATATGGTATATGGACCCTGATGTAATGTTGAGGTGCCAATGTGTATAGTGTGCTCTGTGCCCATTGGTATCTGGTGTTGAGTAGCCCAACCAAAGGTCCTTTTTAAAGGGCCCCTCCTTTCTTCTTTCATGCCCTTCCTGGCTGCACAGAAATCTCCTGACTCCAGTCATAATCCTTGCAATTCCAACAATGGGGTTGCCTCTCAATGTTGGAATACGGCTCAGAGGGAATATACAATTTGCTTGGATTCTCCACTACCTTCTCCTCCTGTAAGACCCTCCATAAAAACCAAGCTTTTGGTCATGTTAATATCTCCTCCTTTGGATTGGTGCCCATTTCTTTCTCATTACACCTCCATGCGACACTTTTGGACAATAAATGTGCTATAAAAATGCATGCTATTGCATAAGACTGCAACATAGACTATTCTGTAAAACTAATCTGAACAATTTTTCCCTGAAGGTTTCTTTAACTGCAGTACTGGGATAGGAAACTATACTTAACACATGTAACATAGAAAATGTTTTTGAACACTTGTGAAGCTGGAAATTGAGATCTTATTGATTGCCTCCGAAATAGCCATTTGATTTTGGTGTGGGTGGGCAGGGGAAGGAGAGAATTATATAATTTCTGCTTGCAAGTATTGGAGCTAATTATGTTGCACACTGTTTTAATATGATCTTTTTCTACTACAGATTATCACATTTTTACGAAAAAGGGATGCATTTGTAAGCTTAATGCTGAAACACATAGGGACCTCAGCGCTCATGGATTTGCTGCTCAGGTTATTGACATGCATTGAACCACCACAACTGAGGCAGGATGTTTTAAACGTAAGTCGAGAAAGTTTGGATATATGCTACATAAGGAAGGCAGAACAGAGCTGTGTTTTAACTTTAATAGTTGGTGTTTCTACATAATGAGTGACGTCTCAGAGCACTTTACAGAAAGATAGGGTGGTAGGGGAAGGTGCAAAATCATGGTTAAAGAAGGTCTGTAAGGAGGCTTTTGAAAGCACAGAGGTGTTGAGACAGGACGATTTCCATTAAGGTTTAGTGATGGGGTTAGAAGTAATTTAGTATTGGAGAAAGAGTCTGTGTGCAGAACCAAAAGTTTGAACAGCAGTATCAATAAGTAGTGCACAGTGAAACCGGTGGACCAGAATAAGAGAAACCGATGTAGACGTGATTTAATTTGAGTATATTAATACTCGACTATTGGTTATGAGGTTAAATTATAGGTGAAGATAAAGGCAGTTCCTGATGCAGCATTTAACTGCAGCTTTATTTTTGCAATTATCTTTTGTTTTTACTGGTGATTTTTAATTTTCGCAGTGGTTGAACGAGGAAAAGATTATTCAGCAACTAATAGAAATGGTACACCCATCCCAGGATGAAGATGTAAGTAGATATGAACATGTGATATTGCTGCTAAATACTTAACAAATCAACTCTGTGGACAGCTGTGTGCCAAAATACAGTCCCATGTGTTCTGCCTTTTCCCTACAGTTGTCAGGTCTTACCAGACAAGTGGGTGATGTAATGCTCTACCTGGAGTCTTTAATACTTCAGATTGAGGAGAGTTCCATCTTTCAGTTGAACTAAAGTTTGACTAAAACTGTGCCCGTCACTCCTGATGGTAGCTATCTATTCTGTTTCACTAAGAATATGAGTTATAAATGAGGTTTTTCAGCTCATAACTTGTTCACTACAAAAGCCCACTAGTTAGCTTGCTTTCTACCAGGATCTGCAATTAGTCAGTTTAGTCCCATTTGGCTCACTGGTTAAATATTATAAAAGATACCTGTTCAAATTTGACAATTTCCCCTTATTCTTCTTTCATCCCTCAATTCTCTCTCTCCTCTTACCCTCCCCACCCCCCCCCCCCCCCGACCCTGCCGGATCACTTTTTAAAAAAAAATTGAAGGACAGTACAATGGTTAGACGTGAAGGTGGGCAGCCTAATTCTAAGTTTTTCTGAAAGTGTTTTGATCTACCTGCTTAGAGATTCTCAGGATTAGTCCTGGATTAACTTTAGAGCTGTTTTTCTCTGGTGGGAAATACTGAGCGTACATATGGTGATGCCTTGTTAACCTTGATGGCACAGCTGATAGCAATTGGAGGGTGAACAGCATGTTGCAGGATTGCCTGAATTGAATATTAATTGCATAATCAACAATTCTATGTGGCATAAGTTTATACAGTTTTTTTTATTGTGGATTATAGTTGTCTCCCACTGTGTAGGTGGTGAGCATGGGTATTTTCATCTGACAAAGTGTGTGCATTTAAGGCGTTAGCACAGTCGAGATAATAAATTACCAAACTGACTGCAAAGATAACCTTTTTTTAAAAAATGATTATGTACTTTACGTACTGTGCAGCAAAATAATGATTGGAAGCATGCTGAATGTATTAAATGTCACTCTGTCTTTTGCTGTTATTAAGGTGGCACTTTTATTGGTTCATCCTCCATATACAAATAGGATATTCCCCTTTCAATGAGGACGGCTTGGCTGGATTCATGTTATGAGTGGTCAGGTGATCTCCTACTCTATCATGTATAAGGCCTTTTCTCATTCTGATGGGAGATTTTTCTCTCCCATACAGGAAAAACTTTGGATCTGAACGTTGGTTCTCAGTTTAAAAATTATTTTTCACTTTATGGAAAGATGATTTATTGTCTGCTTGCAAAGTTCATACCATTTCTTACTGATATCTTGAGTTGTGGCTAAGTCTGATTGGAGTGGACTTTGACCATGTATTTGCCTTTTCTGATACTAAAATTTGTGTGGAGTGCCATGGATCCTGCAAAATGACGTACTTAAACAATCCCTCTCATTGCTGTTTTCCATTATCCGTAGCATTTAAGCACAGCTTTGATATAGCTGTCTTCCAGGAAGATACTGATAGTAATCCAGCAGGTCCTAGTTCTGCCACTTTTGGGATTGATAGAACTAGGACCTGTTGGAATACTATCAATCCCAAATGTGGTAGAACTAGGACCTGTTGGAATACTACCACATTTGAGATTGATAGTAATCCAAAAGGTCCTAGTTCTACCACATTTGAGATTGTTGATCAAGGGAGAGAAGTCCCAATTACAGCCAACTCAAGACCATCATTCAGCACAGCTTATTTGCAGATGGTCAAGTATATCTTCTCTTGCAGTCAGGATTACCACCATTATTGCACATAATTAATACTCTAATTCAGCAAGAGATTTTGAATACAGAATGTTAGGGTATCAGCATTTTTTTTATTATGCCATATACAAGGTTGTTCAGATAGTCAAAACAACGGAACTTCTTGCATATTCCTCCTCTTCAGTGTCCCTGTTGTAGGTTAGTGTGTTTGACACATTTTAGCAGCGATCATGACAATTGTTTTGCGGCTATAGCTCTGATCACTGCTTCCTTTAAAGAGTGGGAGCCCATCTGGATGTGGGTGAATTTTGTGACACCTTCCACCTTAACTAATTCAACTTTGAGCACACTTCTTAAGCTGAGTAAGATGAATGTTGTGGAAATATAGCGATCACGTGTTCATTAAAATAAAAGCAAAATACTGCGGATGCTGGAAATCTGAAATAAAAACAAGAAATACTGGAAATACTCAGCAGGTCTGGCAGCATCTGTGGAGAGAAAAGCAGAGTTAACGTTTCAGATGGAGGAAAGTATAGGTGGTCTGATTAGCAATTTTGCAGACGACACTAAGATTGGTGGAGTAGCAGATAGTGAAGGGGACTGTCAGAGAATACAGCAGAATATAGATAGATTGGAGAGTTGGGCAGAGAAATGGCAGATGGAGTTCAATCAGGGTAAATGCGAGGTGATGCATTTTGGAAGATCCAATTCAAGAGTGAACTATACAGTAAATGGAAAAGTCCTGGGGAAAATTGATGTACAGAGAGATTTGGGTGTTCAGGTCCATTGTTCCCTGAAGGTGGCAACGCAGGTAAATAGAGTTGTCAAGAAGGCATACGGCATGCTTTCCTTCATCGGACGGGGTATTGAGTGCAAGAGTTGGCAGGTCATGTTACAGTTGTATAGGACTTTGGTTCGGCCACATTTGGAATACTGCGTGCAGTTCTGGTCGCCACATTACCAAAAGGATGTGGATGCTTTGGAGAGGGTGCAGAGGAGGTTCACCAGGATGTTGCCTGGTATGGAGGGCGCTAGCTATGAAGAGAGGTTGAGTAGATTAGGATTATTTTCATTAGAAAGGCGGAGGTTGAGGGGGGACCTGATTGAGGTGTACAAAATCATGAGAGGTATAGACAGGGTGGATAGCAAGAAGCTTTTTCCCAGAGTGGGGGATTCAAATACTAGGGGTCACGAGTTCAAAGTGAGAGGGGAAAAGTTTAGGGGGGGATATGTGTGGAAAGTTCTTTACGCAGAGGGTGGTGGGTGCCTGGAACGCGTTGCCAGCGGAGGTGGTAGATGCGAACACGATAGCGTCTTTTAAGATGTATCTAGACAGATACATGAATGGGCAGGAAGCAGAGAGATACAGACCCTTAGAAAATAGGCGACATGTTCAGGTAGAGGACCTGGATCGGCGCAGGCTTGGAGGGCCGAAGGGCCTGTTGCTGTGCTGTAATTTTCTTTGTTCTTTGTTCTTTGATCAGTGACCCTTCTTCAGAATTGGTAAATATTAGAAATGTGAAAGGTTATAAGCAAGTAAAGTAGGGGTGGGGCAAGAGATAACAAAGGAGAAGGTGTAGATAGGACAAGGTCACAATAGCTGACCAGAAGGTCATGGAGCAAAGGCAAACAATATGTTAATGGTGTGTTGAAAGACAAAGCATTAGTACAGATAGTACAAAGAACAGTACAGCATAGGAACAGGTCATTCGGCCCTCCAGGCCTGCGCTGATCTTGATGCCTGCCTAAACTAAAACCCTCTGCACCTCTGGGGTCCATATCCCTCTATTCCCATCCTATTCATGTATTTGTCAAGATGCCTCTTAAACGTCTCCACGGTACCTGCTTCCACCACCTCCCCCGGCAACAAGTTCCAGGCACTCACCACCCTCTGTGTAAAGAACTTGCCTCGCACATCCCCTCTAAACTTTGCCCCTCTCACCTTAAACCTATGTCCCCTAGTAACTGACTCTTCCACCCTGGGAAAAAGCTTCTGACTATCCACTCTGTCAATGCCACTTATAACTTTGTAAACCTCTATCATGTCACCCCTCCACCTCCGTCGTTCCAGTGAAAACAATTTGAGTTTATCCAACCTCTCCTCATAGCTAATGCCCTCCAGACCAGGCAACATCCTGGTAAACCTCTTCTGTACCCTCTCCAATGCCTCCACGTCCTTCTGGTAGTCTGGTGACCAGAATTGCACGCAATATTCTAAGTGTGGCCTAACTAAAGTTCTGTACAGCTGCAGCATGACTTGCCTATTTTTATACTCTATGCTCCGACCGATGAAGGCAAACATGCCGTATGCCTTCTTGACTACCTTATCCACCTGCGTTGCCACTTTCAGTGACCTGTGGACCTGTACGCCCAGATCTCTCTGCCTGTCAATACTACTAAGGGTTCTGCCATTTACTGTATACTTCCCACCTGCATTAGACCTTCCAAAATGCATTACCTCACATTTGTCCGAATTAAACTCCATCTGCCATTTCTCCGCCCAAGTCTCCAACCGATCTATATCCTGCTGTATCCTCTGACAATCCTCATCACTGTCCGCAACTCCACCAACCTTTGTGTCGTCTGCAAACTTACTAATCAGACCAGCTACATTTTCCTCCAAATCATTTATATATACTACAAACAGCAAAGGTCCCAGCACTGATCCCTGCGGAACACCACTAGTCACATCCCTCCATTCAGAAAAGCACCCTTCCACTGCTACCCTCTGTCTTCTATGACCGAGCCAGTTCTGTATCCATCTTGCCAGCTCCCCTCTGATCCCATGTGACTTCACCTTTTGTATCAGTCTGCCATGAGGGACCTTGTCAAAGGCTTTACTGAAGTCCATATAGATACCATCCACTGCCCTTCCTTCATCAATCATCTTTGTCACTTCCTCAAAAAACGCAATCAAATTATTGAGACACGACCTCCCCTTCACAAAACCATGCTGCCTCTTGCTAATAAGTTAATTTGTTTCCAAATGGGAGTAAATCCTGTCCCGAAGAATCCTCTCTAATAATTTCCCTACCACTGACGTAAGGCTCACCGGCCTATAATTTCCTGGATTATCCTTGCTACCCTTCTTAAACAAAGGAACAATATTGGCTATTCCCCAGTCCTCTGGGACCTCACCTGTAGCCAATGAGGATGCAAAGATTTCTGTCCAGGCCCCAGCAATTTCTTCCCTTGCCTCCCTCTGTATTCTGGGGTAGATCCCATCAGGCCCTGGGGACTTATCTACCTTAATGTTTTGCAGGACACCCAACACCACCTCCTTTTTGATAATGAGATGACTGAGACTATCTACACTCCCTTCCCTTGGCTCATCATCCACCAAGTCCTTCTCCTTGGTGAATACTGATGCAAAGTACTCATTTAGTACCTCGCCCATTTCCTCTGGCTCCACACATAGATTTCCTTCTCCTTCCTTGAGTGGGTCAACCCTTTCCCTGGTTACCCTCTTGCTCTTTATATATGTATAAAAAGCCTTGGGATTTTCCTTAATCCTGTTTGCCAATGACTTCTCATAACCCCTTTTAGCCCTCCTGACTCCTTGCTTAAGTTCCTTCCTACTGTCTCTATATTCCTCAAGGGATTTGTCTGTTCCTAGCCTTCCAGCCCTTAAGAATGCTTCCTTTTTCTTTTTGACGAGGCTCACAATATCCCGCGTTATCCAAGGTTCCCGAAACTTGCCAAACTTATCCTTCTTCCTCACAGGAACATGCTGGTCCTGGATTCTAATCAACTGACGTTTGAAAGACTCCCACATGTCAGATGTTGATTTACCCTCAAACAGCTGCCCCCAATCTAAATTCTTTAGTTCCTGCCTAATAATGTTATAATTAGCCTTCCCCCAATTTAGCACCTCCACCCGAGGACTACTCCTATCCTTATCCACAAGTACCTTAATACTTATGGAATTATGGTCACTGTTCCCGAAATGCTCTCCTACTGAAACTTCGACCACCTGGCCAGGCTCATTCCCCAATACCAGGTCCAGTACGGCCCCATCCCTAGTTGGACTATCTACGTATTGTTTCAAGAAGCCCACCTGGATGCTCCTTACAAATTCTGCCCCATCCAAGCCCCTGGCACTAAGTGAGTCCCAGTCAATATTGGGGAAGTTAAAATCACCCGCCACTACAACCCTGTTACCTTTACATCTTTCCAAAATCTGTCTACATATCTGCTCCTCTACCTCCTGCTGGCTGTTGGGAGGCCTGTAGTAAACCCCCAACCTCGTGACTGCCCCCTTCCTATTCCTGAGCTCCACCCATATTGCCTCGCTGCATGATCCCTCCGAGGTGTCCTCCCGCTGTGATATTCTCCTTAACCAGTAATGCAACTCCCCCACCCCTTTTACATCCCCCTCTATCCCGCCTGAAGCTTCTAAATCCTGGAACATTTAGCTGCCAATCCTGTCCTTCCTTCAACTAAGTCTCTGTAATAGCAACAACATCATAGTTCCAAGTACTAATCCAAGGTCTAAGTTCATCTGCCTTAGCTGTTATACTTCTTGCATTGAAACAAATGCACTTCAGACAACCAGTCCCGCTGTTCTCCACAACATCTCCCTGCCTGCTCTTCCTCTTAGTCTTACTGGCCTTATTTACTAGTTCCTCTTCATTTATTTCACTTGTTGTCCTACTGCTCTGGTTCCCACCCCCCTGCCACACTAGTTTAAACCCTCCCAAGTGACGCTAGCAAACCTCGCAGCCAGGATATTTGTGCCCCTCCAGTTTAGATGCAGCCCGTCCTTCTTGTACAGGTCCCATCTATCCCTGAAGAGATCCCAATGGTCCAGATATCTGAAACCCTCCCTTCTACACCAGCTGTTCAGCCATTAGTTTAGCTGCACTATCTTCCTATTTCTAGCCTCACTGGCACGTGGCACAGGGAGTAATCCCAAGATTACAACCCTAGAGGTCCTGTTTTTTAACTTTCTACCTAACTCCCTAAACTCCCCCTGCAGGACCTCATCACTCTTCCTGCCTATGTCATTGGTACCGATGTGTACCACAACCTCTGGGTGTTAATGGACTGAAAATTGAACAGCAAGTAGAAACATGAAAAAAAGTGGGTAAGCAAACTGAACAAGCTAAGATGAAATAAAATATAAACACACACAAAAAAAATATAAAAAAGAAAAAATAACTAAAAATAAAAGTAAAATGGGGGGCCCGTCATGCTCTGAAATTATTGAACTCCATGTTCAGTCCGGCAGGCTGTAGTGTGCCTAATCGGTAAATGAGATGCTGTTCCTCGAGCTTGCGTTGATGTTCACTGGAACACTGCAGCAATCTCAGGACAGAGATGTGAGCATGAGAGCAGGGGGGTGTGTTGAAATGGCAAGCAACCAGAAGCTCGGGGTCCTGCTTGCGGACTGAATGGAGGTGTTCTGCAAAGCGGTCACCCAGTCTGCGTTTGGTCTCCCCAATGTAGAGGAGACCACATTGCAAGCAGCAAATACAGTATACTACATTGAAAGAAGCTTCCTTTGAAGAGGTCATACCTAGGGTAATTGGTCTGTGTAACATTGCTTTTACTATTGTTTCTAACAATGTTTTTGGTGTCATACCACACTTTATTTTTATACTTGGTTAATTTTTAAAAGAAAGTGGTAACTATAACCCATTAGTAACTGGGTAAAATAATAATGCTGGAAATACAAGAAAAACAAGTTCAAGTTTCAGCTCAATGACCTTTCATCAGAACTAGTAACTTGGTGAATTTGTTACTCTGGTCCTCTGTTAAAACAATTCACTAAGTTTGCATTTCAGACTTGTAGGTGAAAATGTGTCTGCTTAGCTCTTTTTTGAGTACAGCTAAATTCTTGCTGAGTTCTAAAATAAATGACTTCAAATATCTAACATTTTATTTTTCAGAGGCACTCAAATGCGTCACAATCATTGTGTGAAATCATCCGCCTTAGCAGAGACCAAATGATTCAAATGCAGAGCTCTCCAGAACCAGATCCACTTTTGTCTACGATAGAGAAGTATGTAGTTTGATTGAAATTGTTTAAATGTTAACTTTATTAAGTTGCTTTTCTTTAAGTTACTTTCCATTTTATTGTGGCCTGAATGATGGTAAATTATGTATGAGGAATATTATTTGATTTCAAACTTTGCATAAATCAGATAAGAAAGCAATGATATTCTTTGGAAGGATGGGAACAGTATGTTCTCAGGCATATCATTTTAGATTTTGTATTTTATTATTTAAAGTTGATTTCTTACTTATACGAACATGCAAATTAGGAGCAGGAGCAGGCCACTCGGCCCTTCAAGCCTGCTCCGCCATTGAGTAAGTTCATGGCTGAACTGATAACTTCGCATTTCCACCTACCCCCGATAACCTTTCACCCCCTTGCTTATCCGGAATCTATCTACCTCTGTCTTAAAAATATTCAAAGACACTGCTTCCGCCACCTTTTGAGGAAGAGAATTCCAAAGCCTCACGATCCTCAGAAATAATTTCTCCTCATCTCTGTCTTAAATGGGCGGCACCTTATTTTTAAACAATGACCCCTAGTTCTAGATTCTCCCACAAGGGGAAACATCCTTTTCACAGCCACCCTGTCAAGACCCCTCAGGATCTTGTACATTTCAATCAAGTCTCCTCTTACTCTTTTAAATTCTAGCAGATACGAGCCTAGCCTGTCCAATCTTTCCTCGTAAGACAGCCCCCCCATTCCAGGTATTAGTCCAGTAAACCTTCTCTGTACTGCCTCCAAAGCATTTACAATCTTCCTTAAATAAGGAGACCAGTACTGTACACAGTACTCCAGATGTGGTCTCAGCAATGCCCTGTATAGCTGAAACATAACCTCCCTACTTTGTATTGTATTCAGTTCTCCTCGTGATAAGCGATAACATTCTATTAGCTTTCCTAACTGTACCTGCATACTAACCTTTTGCGATTCATGGACTAGGACACCCAGATCTCTCTGCATCTCAGAGCTCTGCAATCTCTCACCATGTTGATAATGATTTTTTATTATTCTTCCTGCCAAAGTGGACAATTTCCCACTTTCCCACATTATACACCATTTGCCAGGTCTTTGCCCACTCACTTAACCTATCTATATCCCTTTGTAGCCCCCTTATGTCCTCTTCACAAGTTACTTTCCTACCTATCTTTGTGTCATCAGCAAATTTAGCGACCATACCTTCGGTCCCTTCATCTAAGTTATTTATATAAATTGTGAAAAGTTGAGGCCCCACCACAGATCCCTGTGGCACACCACTCGTTACGTCTTACCAACCAGAAAATGACCCATTTATGCCGACTGTTTTCTCTTAACAAGCCAATCTTCTGTCCATGCCAATATGTTACCCCCTACACCATGAGCTTTTATTTTCTGCAATAACCTTTGATATGGCAAATGCCTTCTGGAAATCTAAGTACAATACATCCCCTTTATCTACAGCACATGTAACTCCCTCAAAGAACTCTAATAAATTGGTTAAACATGATTTCCCTTTCACAAAACCATGTTGACTCTGCCTGATTACCGTAAATTTTTCTAAATGCCCTGCTATAATGTATTTCATAATAGCTTCCAACATTTTCCCGAATACAGATGTGAAGCTAACTGGCCTGTCGTTTCCTGCTTTCTGTCTCCCTCTCTTTTTGAATAAAGGAGTTGCATTCGCTATTTTCCAATCTAATGGAGCCTTCCCTGAATCTAGGGAATTTTGGAAAATTAAAACTAATGCATCAACACTCTCACTAGCCACTTCTTTTAACACCCTAGGAATAAGTCCATCAGGACCCAGGGACTTGTCAGCCTGCAGCTCCAACAATATATTTAGTACCACTTCCCTGGTGATTGTAATTTTCTTGAGTTCTTCCCTCCCTTCCATTTCCTGACTTAAAGCTAATACTGGAATGTTACTTGTATCCTCTATAGTGAAGACTGATGCAAAATATCTGTTCAGTTCATCTGCCATCTCCTTCTTATCCATTATTAATTCCCTAGACTCACTCCTTATAGGACCAACGCTCACTGTTAACTTTTCATTTTTAAATATCTATAGAAACTCTTACTGTCTGTCTTTGTATTTCTAGCTAGATTTCTCTCGTACTCTAATTTTATCTTCCTTATCAATCTTTTAGTCATTCTTTGCTGTTTTTTATATTCTGTCCAATCTTCTGACCTGCCTCCCATCTTTGCGCAGTTATAGGATTTTTCTTTTAAGTTTGATATTAGTTTTAGTTAACCATGGATGGCGGGTCCCACCCTTGGAATTTTTCTTTCTCGTTGAAATGTATCTATTTTGTGTATTCTGAAATATCCTTTTAAATGTCTGCCACTGCATCTCTATTGACCTATCCCTTAACCTGATTTGTCAGTTCACTTTAGCTAGCTCTGCTTTCATGCCCTCATAATTGTCCTTATTTAGGTTTGAATTACTAGTCTTGGACCACTCTTCTGTCCCTCAAACTGAATGTAAGATTCAATCTTATGATTGCTGCTAGCTGGGGGCACCTTAACTATAAGGTCATTAATTAATCCTATCTCCTTGCACAATACCAGGTCTAGTATAGCCTGTTCTCTGGTTGGCTTCCACCACCTTGCTGATGATTACAATAGGCTGATTGGATTTGTCCTGCTGTTTGTGGACAGGGCATACCTGGGAAATTTCCTCCTTTGTTGGGTCAATGCCAGTGTTGTAGCTGTACAGAAACAGCTTGGCTAGAGATATAACTGGTTCTGGAGCACAGGTCTTCACAATATTTTGGGATGTTGTTAAGGCCCATAACCTTTGCTGCATCCAATGCACTCAGCTGTTTCTTGATCACAAAGAGTGAACTAAATTCGCAGAAGACTGGCATCTGTGATGATGGGGAGTTCAAGAGTAGGCCAAGATGAATTATCCACTTGACACTTCTGGCTAAGCTGCTTGAAAATGCTTCAGCCATGTCTTTTGCATTCATGTGCTGGGCTCCTCCATTATTGAGAATGGGGATGCTCATGGAGCCTCTTGTTAGTTGTTTAATTGTCCATCACTATTCACAACTGGGTGTTGCAGGAATGCAGAGCTTAAATGTGATCCGTTGGTTTGGGATTGCTTAGCTCTGTCTATCACATGCTGCTTCTGCTGTTTAACATGCATGAAGTCCTGTGTTGTAGCTTCACCAGTTTGGCACCTCATTTTTAGGTATGCTCTTCCACGCTCCTCATTGAGCTAAGGTTGGTCACCTGTCTTGATGGTGATAGAGTGAGGGACAATGCTGCTGCTGATGACCTGCAGCACCTCATGGTTGCCCAGTTTTGAGCTGCTGCATCTGTTTTGAATCGATCGCAGTTAGTACAGTGGTAAATTGGATAGAAATATCTGCACAGGTAGATCAGTAAGGTCAATGACAGGTAGGTTTTTCCCTTGTGTTTGCTCTCTCACTACTTCCTGCAAGCTCAGTC
Source organism: Heterodontus francisci (assembly GCF_036365525.1). Lineage (NCBI taxonomy): Eukaryota > Metazoa > Chordata > Chondrichthyes > Heterodontiformes > Heterodontidae > Heterodontus > Heterodontus francisci. The sequence goes on from NC_090384.1 coordinate 68,259,205, forward strand.
TGTCCTTCAGGACTGAGCCAGCTTGATCAGTAGTGGTGCTACCAACCCACTTTTGATGGACGTTGAAATCCCCCAATCAGAGTACATTCTGTGTCCTTGCTGTCCTCAATGCTTCTTCCAAGCGATTGTTATGGTTAAGTGAGGAAGAGACGAAGGGCTTCCCTCTTTTCCGTCTCCTTGTTTGGCTGCAATAGGCTTAATTTTTTAAAGTGGATGTACTAGCCAATTCAGTAGATATTTGGTTCTTGTTATGATCACAGCAGGTACGTAATTGGACAGGTTTTCTTGAGTTAACAAAGAAAAAGGTTAAATTTATTGTACCTAAACCGAACTAATAAAATAAACAATGCACCAACTTTTACTCTTGTACAAACAAAAGGTTTACACACACACTGGTAGGTTACAGAGCAGGGAAAGATAGATTGGGGGAGTTGGAGTCGATTTATAAAAAAAAAAAGAAAAAAATAGTATACAGTCTGTGGAGTTTAGTGATTTGGCTGGCTTCAAGCTGAATTCAGTGGTCCTGAAGCTTTTAGTTTGAAGAGGTAGTTGACTGGTTCGGTGAGTCTCTTGGAGATAGTGATGCGGATGATTTCCCCCATTGGGGTTTCTGATTGTAGCCGGAGTATGCAAAGTTGGTCAGTCAACAGGCAGGATTTGAAATCTTTCAAGCTGGAATGGAGAGAGAGAGAGAGAGGGGGACCCTCACTTAGGGTCTGCTCATGTCAGAGTCCAGTTGTTTCTCCTCTGCTGCACAGAAAACACCAGCTTAAAACCACAGCTGGGGAGGGGCTTGTCACATGAGTCACTCAGTCATTCAAACATAACAGTTAGCAGTAATTCTCTGCTTGCTGAGAGAACGGGTAGTTCCTTTAAACCACCTGGGGACTGAGCAGACATTTCGTGTCTCCTCTCATTCCTTTGCACGTAGAATGGATTACTCTGTTTCGGCAGAGGCATTGGATTCGCATATGGTAAAGTCATAGCCCGTTTGTCACTGCAGTCTTCATTAACTTGATGAACTCGCAAAATGAGCAAGCTGGGTGATGATCTTGAGCTGAAAGGATGACTTTGCTGACAGCTTGTTTTTTTAAAAATATCTTTCAAAAAAAAATATAAATTCGGATCTCCAGTCAGTGGGTTAAAGAAAATGATCATTCAACAAAGCACATTGGCGTAACATGGTATGGTATTCAACATAAAGGAGTATTGATTCATCAGCTGAAGGAGGGCAGCAGGTGTTGATCAGGTTTCCTTATCCATGTTTGACCTGATGCAATGAGACTTCATGGGCTCCCAGGACCACTTCCTCTTGACTGTATACCACTGTGCCATCATTTCTGGTGGGTCTGGCCTCTTGTGAGATAGAAGATACTTGGGGATAGTGATAGTGGACTCTGGGACATTGGCTGAAAGGTATCATCTGAGTATGACTAGCTTGCTGAGTTTGGGACAGATCTCCCGCAGAAGTTAATGATGAAGACTGCAGTGACAACTGGGCTGGGTATGACTTTACCATATGCAAATCCAATGCCTCTGCCGAAACGCAGTAATCCGTCCAGTTTTATTCTTAGACTTTTCCGTAGCAGTTTGGACAAATCAGTGGCTTGATAGGCCATTTCAGAGGGCAGTCAAAACTCAACCATATTGCTGCGTGCCTAGAGTCACATAAAAGCCAGACTGGGTAAGGACAGTACTTTTCCTTTGCTAAAGGACATTCGTGCACCAGGTGGGTTTTTTATGACAATCTGATCGTTTCATAATCACCATTACCAATACCAGCTTTTCACTATCGCTGCTTTCACTGCCATCTCAATCCTCCTAAATGTCATGACTGCCTTCCCAATCAGTACTAATAAGTAGATAGCCCTTTCTGCTCTCGGTAGTTCTACCTTGGAACCTTGTTCCCAGTCCTCCCATATACGAAGACGCATCTTTCACTTTTCCTAATGCTACCCAACAATCAGTGCTTGTAGCACTTCCCATCACTGCAGCAACCCCTAGCTTTACATGCACACCCTCTAAAACCTTTGTATTCCCCATTGCCAATCCACTTCTGCCATTCTGCACAACTGACCTGCAAAATCTAATGATCTCAGCATCATTCTTCCAACACCACCCAAGCACACAGTTCTACTGGGTATTTGAAGGGCTGTGTACAATACCTGCAACCTAACTATCCTAGAACATCTTCCCTCCCATCTTGTTCTATAAATGTATCTTGGAAAGGTAAGAAGTAAAATCAACTACATAGTTAAATGAATAAATAATCAAGATCATTGGTTTATCCTTTCCATATATGCACATAATTATGAATTCAATCCAAACATACACAATTTAGTCATTTATTTCAGAGGATATAATTAATAGAACTAGTTTGCTTTTGGGAGCAAAATTATATTGGGGTCTTGTTTTATTCTTTGTAGGTACTACCCTAACGAGGCATAAGTAAGGATATACATGGAACACATGTTTAAAGGTGCCATACCCCACTACTGCATCTGGAAAAGCATTCTTCATTTATATTAGCGAATTGATATTACAATTCTGAATGAGCAAACATAGTTGGGCAGCATAAATTGCTGTTAGTGGATTTTGGACAGTATTCATACACCATTCCCCTACATCAGTAGCTGGAACCTTATTTGAATGCCAACTAAGATTTTAATTCCATTATCTGAAAGGAGTGATTTGTTCTATACAAGACAGTTGGATGGCCAAGGGAGATAGATTCAACCTTCCAAAGTAACTTGAATGATATGACTGGTACAAAGAATTCAGTAGTTGGCTTAAATCTCCATAGTGGGTTTGATTGTAGGCTTTATATGTGCTCAGTTTATGTTAATAATAGTGGTGGTGAAAATAGAAGCTGCTTTAATCTTAAAACTACCCATCGTTTTTTCAAGGCAAGAAACATTAGAATATTTGCTTGCAAATGTTCTCGATAAGGAAAAGACTGAATCAGCCATTGTGAATTGTATCCAAATATTGTTGACATTACTGGAGACTCGAAGACCAGCGTAAGTCAAAGTTATTTCTGCACATAATTCAGAGCTGTAACATAACATTTGATATCTGATGTAATAATTGCACTTTAATTTTGTTGTACAAAGGCACAGTTTTTGGGATCAATGTAGTGTGATTCATTTGGGTTTAGAAAACTCCAAGCATGTGTATGCATTGCAGAAGTAAACTTGGGGCATGCATGCTAAAGGTTGTGGATCAAAAGGGAGCTGTGAGGTTAGTGAATAAATCATTGAAGGCCAAAAAGCAGTGTGACAAAGATTGGAAAAGCATTTAAGGTTTTAGGTACTGGGAGGTTGGGTTGTTATTTGACTATACGAACACTGTGCTAAACCTACATTTGGAGTATTGTATCTGGTTTTGATCACCATATAGAGTGGGGGGTATTGAGGTCCTGGAGAAGCTCCAGAGGAGCACACTTAAAATATTAGCTAGTTTGAAGGCTCTTATCTATCACGATTTCTCCTGGGTTGATGCTGTTCTCATTGGAGAAAGACAGACTTGAGAGGAGTTGTGATTGTGGTTGGATGCCTTCCTTAAAATGAATAAGGATGGGAGAATAATCTGTCATAATTATACAGTATGTATGCAAAGAGATTGGTTAGAAACCAGGAGATCTTTTCAGACTGTCATCACCTACTAGATTAGATCCTCAAAACATACAGTATCTGTGGGACTCACTGCAGTCATTCAACGGGGAGCTAGTTGAGTTTCTGAGAGGAGAACATTCAAGTTCTTAAATATATGTAGCATGGTAATAGTCAGGCTTCTGTAGTCTGAAGTTTGCTTCATTGTCTTAGGGGATAGAGATGGAATTCCGAGGAGTTTTTTCTTAAATTGGTCACTTATTTTCATCCTTTTTAAGAAATAACTGAAGGGATTGGGGTGTAGGTGAATCTGCAAGTCAAAGTCTAGATGGGGTAGGCTTGATTGATCAGGTGATCTTTTCCCATTCTCCCTTTGTATCTTCATAGCAATAATACAAAACCTATTTCCACTTTTTCAAGTTTTGAAGGTCAGCTAGAGATCTGTCCAACTGGTATGAACCATGCAACCTTTTCTGTGAGTAATAGCACATTGCAAGCCATTAGACAAAGACTTAAAGACTTCCATCAGATACTACTGGAGCCTCCTAAGGTAAAATGAATTTAAAAGCTTTCAATACTTTGATGAATGTTAATTTACTTTAAGGTCTTTAATCGCTAGATTTAAAACTGGCTAATTGTGACCAAACTATTTAATTAAAAAGTTTTTGTTCCCTGTTATGCAAGAACTCGAACTGTCATATTTTCCTGGTAATTTGGGTTCCACATCCCACTATTAACTTGGCAAAGGAGTCAAGGTTACTGTAACGTTGAACTAGCAAGCAGATTTAGTGCCTCAAAGATCCTACTGGTGCATTTATTATATTTGCCTAAAGTCGTGCTTAATTATAAGAACTAAAGGTCAGCAGCACTACTGCGAGTTCCCTTTAGATATGTCTTGCAGAATGCAAAAGCTGTATATATTAAAAAAAAAAATAGCAACAGCTCAAACATGAAAATAAGGATTTTATGTTTGGATTTTTAGCCTTTGTCTTAGGGTTATGTTGAATAAACTTAATTTGCATAATCTTAAAACTGGAAAGAAGGAAAGAGAATTGCAATTCTTGCTTCAAGGTTAACTTGGGCTTTCTATTACTAAAATACAACCATCAATCAGAATTACATTACTATAAAGTGTTTAAAACCGAATTACGTACACAGTTTTAGAAGTAATGAATTGATAGCTATGCAGCCAATAGAATAACCATATCAGGAAGATTTAGAGAAAGGTGAAAAATCTTAGAAGCAAGCAATGCATGTAAAGACAGCAAGGCATTTTTAAGGTGTTCAGCTGTATTTCATTTAACAACTTGGCATAAAAAATGTGACCATTTTGATATTTGATAATCTGTATGATCTGGTCTTCACCCTGTGTCCCTTTATTTGTAGAAAAGTGCAATGAAAACTACTTGGGGAGTATTAGACACACCAGTGGGCAACACGCGCCTGAACGTGGTCAGACTTGTAGCCAGCCTTCTGCAAACAAACACACACAGCATTAATGCAGAGTTCGTTGAACTTAACACCATGGATGTGTTATTGGTGAGGATTCACCCAGTGCTGGTGGTTTATGTTCCATTTATGGACACTCATTTAGTAGTGTGAACAATGGGAACAGATTATATTAACCATTTTTTTTTTGTAGCAATCTATGGAGGTAACCTTGTAGACCTGACCGGAGTTAGGAAGCCACATTTGGATAGGGTGCAGAGGAGAATAAGGATGTCAAAGCCTTGGAAAAGGTGCAGAGGAGAATTACTAGAATTGTACCAGGGGTGAGGGACTTCTAGTGTAGAGACTAGCGAAACTGAGATTGTTCTCTCAGCAGAGTAAGTTAAGGGGGAATTTAAAAGAGGTGTTGAAAATTCTGAGGGGTTTCGATAAGCTGCCACATACAAGTTACTGCACAAGATAAGAGCTCATGGTTTGGGGGTAACATATTAGCATGTATAGAGGATTGGCTAACTAACAGAAAGCAGTTAGGATAAAGGGGTGGTTTTAATGTTGGCAAACTGTAATTAGTGCAGTCCTACAGGGATCTGTGCTAGGGCCTCTGCTATTTACAATCTATGTTAATGATTTAGATGAAGGGATCTAGTGTATTATAGCCAAATTTGCTGACAGTACAAAGATAGGTGTGAAAGCAAATTTAGGGGGACACAGTCTGCAGAGGGATATAGATAGATAATGTGAGTGGGCAAAAATCTGGCAAAAGAAGTATAATGTGAGAAAAAATTGAGGTTATCCTCTTTGGTAGGAAGAATAGAAAAGCAAAATATTTAAATAGAGCGCAACTACAGATTGCTGCGGTACAGAGGGATCTGGCTGTCTTTGTACATGAAACACACAAAGTTAGCATGCATGTACAGCAAGCAATTAGGAAGCTAATGGAATGTTGGCCTTTATGGTAAGGGGGATGAAGTATTAAAGTAGAGAAGTCTTGCTGCAACTCTACAGGGTGTTGGTGAGACCACACCTAGAGTACTGTGTCCAGTTTTGGCCTCATTTAAGAAGGGATATATTTGGACCAGTGGGGTGCCCAAAGCTCTGCTTCAAGGATGCATACAAGCATAACATGGAGGCCCGAACTGTCGATTATCACACCTAAGAGTCATGAGCTGGCGAAAGAGGGAAATTGCGACACGTCCTGTGGACTGTTGTGCACTGCCACAATGACCAGTTGCGACAGCAGCTTGGTAACAGGTGCCAACATCAAAAACAACAACTCGCAGCATCACTTAGCAGGTTCACGTGCAGCACTTGTGGCAGAACCTGCCTGTAAAGGATTGGCCTTCACAGCCATCAGCAAAGGTGCACCAAGAGAAGACACCCCACCTAAATGGATTGTTTACTGCGTGTCCACTATCTTTCTTAGATGGAAAGATGTCAACCAAACCGTTTTGATTGGAGGCAATACAGAGAAGTTTCACTCAGTTGATTCCTGGGATGAAGGGGTTATCTTATGAGGAAAGGTTGGGCCTATACTCATTGGAGTTTAGAAGAATGATGGGTGATCTTATTGAAACGTTTAAGATTCTGAGGGGATATTTCCTTTCGTGGGGGAATCTGGATGTAGGGACACAGATTCAGAATAAGTGGCTGCCCATTTAAGATTGAGATGAAGATGAGTTTCTTTTCAGAAGGTTGTGAATCTTTGGAATTCTGTGCCCAGGGAGAGCTGTGGAAGCTGGGTCATTGAATATATTCAAGGCTTAGATAGACAGATTCTTGAACTGGGGGTGGGGGGGTGGTGGTGGTGGGAGGGGGTGTAGGAGCAGGAGAAAGGCCATTGGGCCCCTCAAGCCTGCTAGATAATGGCTGATCTTTTACCAACACCATTTTCCCTGCACTATCCCCATATCCCTTGTTATATTTAATACCTAGAAATCTTAGCAATCTCTATCTTGAATATACTCAATGACTCAGCCTCTGCTGCCCTCTTCGGTAGAGAATTCCAAAGATTCACTACCTTCTGAGTGAAGAAATTCCTCCTCATCTCAGTCCTAAATGGCCTACCCCTTATTCTGATACGGTGTCCCCTGGTTCTAGATTCCCTCCCCACCCCCAGCCAGGGGGAACATCCTTCATGCTTCTACCCTGTCCAGCCCTGTAAGAATTTTGTATGCTTCAATGCGATCACCTCTCATTCTTCTAAACTCTAGAGAATATAGGGCCAGTGTCCTCCATCTCTCCTCATAGGACAATCCCGTTATCCCAGGGATCAGACTGGTGAACCTTTGTTGCATTCCCTCTGGCAAGTATATCCTTCCTTGGGTAAGGAGACCAAAACTGTACACTATATTCCAGGTGCAGTCTCGCCAAGGCTCTATATAATTGCACTTTTTTACTCCTATACTCAAATCCTCTTGTAATTAAGCCAACGTACCATTTGTTTTCCTAATTGCTTGCTACACGTGCATGTTAGCTTTCAGTGACGTACGAACAAGGACATCCAGGTCCCTTTGAACATCAACACTTACCAATCCCTCACAATTTAAGAAATACTCTCTCTTTCTGTTTTTCCTACCAAAATGGATAACTTTGCAGCTTTCCATGTCATATTTCATCTGCCAGGTTCTTGCCCACTCACTTAGCCTGTCTAAATCCCCTTGAAGCCTCTTTGCATCCTCCTCACAGCTCACATTATGGGGAGCGGCAGGAAAGTGGAGTTGAGGCCAAGATCAGATTAGCCATGATATTGAATGGCAGAGCAGGCTTGAGGGGCCGTATGGCCTACTCCTATTTTCTATGTTATATGGATGGAGAAACTGTTTCCACTGGCAGGAGGGTCGATAACCAAAGGATGCAGATTGAAAGTTATTGGCTAAAAAAGGAAGGGCGAGGAAAGGGATGAGAATTTTTTTAACCACCCAGTTGTTATGGCCTACAAGGCGCTGCCTGAGAGGATGGTGGAATCTGATTATTAACTTAGAAAGGAAATTGGATATGTATTTGAAAGGACAAAATTGCTGGAATATAGAGAAAGAGCTGTCTAATCAGCCCCACTTTCCTGCTATTTCAAAATGGGTATTAATGGGCAAGTAGCCTCCTTCTTTGCTGTATGATTCTATGATTTGCTTATCTAAGTAATTTTCTGTACAGCTATCTGTCACTTATTTTGCTGGAATATTTTAAGAACGTAAAGCTGATTCTTTACTAAAATGAATTTTAGTTGTGCACTGAAACTAGAAATCTAATTGCTGCTTTTTTTTTGAACAAAGGATATGTACTTCAGATACATTTGGAATAATTTTCTTCATGTACAAGTAGAAATTTGCATTGCAACAATCTTAGGAAGTCCTCCACCCCATGATACCAGCACAGAAAACAACATAGAGGATAATTCCAATACTGCCAGAGAAAATATATTAATAAAACATGTAAGAGCCTTTACCTTGTGTTATTGGGCATTGCGTTAAGTTAATCTTGAATCGTGAATGTTAGTCAGTGTGCTGTCAGACATGCTGGTATGTGCTTCTGACTCAGTATTGATTCCAGTAAAAACCATTTGTTACTGTTGTACTTAAAAATTGTGTGTTGTGTTTGAGGTATCTTAAGCAAGCTTTCTGCAATGTTCATTGTAGGTTTGTGTTTGTGCCTACTGTGGTTCATTGTTACTACTGTGGAAAAAAAAAACCTGACTGAAGTTCCATGTAGAAGCTTACTCTCTGGTTCACTATTTCCCATTGTAAAACAAGCAATCAGGTACCAATCCAGGAATAAAATGCAGTCTCCCTTTTTAATTTCATCAATGTTTGGTTTTCACAATAGAAGATAGAACCAATCATGTATTAAGAAAATTTCAGCTTCCTTTCAGCTCATGCAATTTTCCTTTTTAAAGCCCAACAAACCTATCAAGTGAGGTAAGTCCTAATTTACCTGCCAGTATGTATGTTGACTCCATCACCACCATATATGCAATTCTTGGTAACCAGGACAGTTTGCTGCTCCTACCCTTTATTGCCCAACTGTTTGCTACTCAGGCCTCCTGTGACGGACCACTACCCTTGTGTTGTTCCCTGTGCTCTTAACTGTTCTCAGATTGTCCTGCCCATTCCCAGTTGCTCATGGATCTTTGTCCCTCATCCTAAGAGCAGTGCTGTGGGTGATTTTGTAATGTTTTTAAAAGTCTGCTTTGTAGAATTGTCTGAATTATGGCTCCAGCTTTTGGAAAAAAAATCTAGTTTTATTGTGGGAGAGGGAGTTTTGTCCTTTGTGATTTACATCCTTTTTAGATTATTTTTGTTTATGGGCAATATAACCTAAGGGATTCTGAATTACAACTAGAAGTTGCCTTTTAGAACGGGAAGGTTGGAGTGTCTAAGATGTTGGCAGACTCGGCCATTTTAGTAGTAAAGATGTGTTTTAGACCAGTTGAAAAATGGGATCTTCATAAAAAGTTTCTTGTCAACATTTTTTAAAAAAACAGAAATTTGTATTAAAACTGTTGCAGTTGAAAGTTTTATTTTTGACTTGGTTGTTTGCTTATAAGCTGTTTTCAACAGGCCTTTCACCTTTTCAAAGTATCTGGTGCCTCAAAACAGCTGATTCTGAAATAGCATAACTGATCCATTGTCCCAAAAGTCAATAAACCCATGAAAAAAAATTTGTTTTAATCACTGAATATATAGTAACTCAGTTTTTCATTATCCAGCTGTTTACGAAGTGCCGATTAATTCAGAGAATACTCGATGCGTGGGAAAATAATGAAAAAGAACAGTAAGTAAACAATTGGTTTGTTCTAAGTTTATAAAACTCTTTAGGGCTGGATTTTCATTATGGAGGTGGGAAGCAGCAACTGGGTCTGGTGTTGGTTCAGAAACCTGCCTCCCCTGGGAAGCTGATTCAAATTGCAATTTTCACATAAGTAAGCCCTTAATTGGTATGGAGACAGTTTCGTGTCCTCTTAGAACCAATGGGATTGAAAATGGAGGCGGGTCAGATCAAGTGTGGGGCTCATGTAGAATTCCACAGCAGCCATCATTGAGGCTGCTGGTTGTCCTGAGGGCGAGATCTGCCTTACACAGCACCAGAGGGAAGCGAGATGTCATGGGAACTGGAGGGCTGGCACTAGGGGCAGGGCATCATCATCGCTTCTTCAGTGCCCTCCTGGATTGAATACTGGAGGCCATGAGGGAGGGGAGGGAGGTCCTCTCTGTTCAGTGTTGTACCTCTTTGCCCCCTCTCCCTCCTCCTCTCTTACTTCCTGCTCCTCCCCCAATGAGCTGTCTCCATCCAGGGCCTCGCTGTCCTCTACAACTCACTGGAGGGCCATGTTATGGAGATTGCAGCAGACCACCACATTGACGAAACCCTTGTAGGAGACTATTGGAGGGTGCGACCTGACTGATCCAGGCACCAGAATCGCAGCTTCAGAAACCCGTTGGCCTGCTAAGCAGGTGGCATTGGTTATTTTTCCTTTGCCTCTGTCTGGGGCTCCTGTAGAGGGGTCAGTAGCCATCTTTTCAAGGGGTTTCCCTTGTTCTCTTGGATCCATCCATGCACTTTGGGCGATGGAGTGAAGTACTGAGACATCCTGGACTGGTGGAGGATCAAGGAATCATGGTAGCTGCCAGGAAAGCAAGTGCACACACAGAGGAAACTCTTCTTGCGATTTTGGGTCAGTTGGACGTTGAGGGAATTGAAGCCCTTCCTGTTGTTGGATCTCATTGGCCAGTCACTGGGTACCTTGATGGCCACATGGGTGCAAGCAATGATATCCTGCACCTGGGGGAATCCAGCGATGCAAGCTGAACCCAATTCTGTCTGTGCCTATGCAGCCCATCTGTGCCAAAGTGGGTGTAGTCCTCTGTCCTCTTGAAAATGGCATCTGTGACCTGCTGAGCTACGCACTGAGATGCCACCCAGGTCCACAGCTGTTCCATGGAACGACCCGGCTGCATAGAAATTCAGGTTGACAAAGACCTTGGCAGTAGGTGGGGACTATCACTGGTGCCACGAGGCCTCAGGTCATTGTGGATCAGAGCACGCAGGATGGAGATCATCTGCCTGGATAGGCACAGCGTCAAACCGCACTGGTGCTCTGTCCGTTGCAAGTAACTGATTCTTGAGCTGTGCACCCAATGTCTTTCTCCCTTTGCAGCCCCCCACTGTGCTCATATTGCCTGCTGCTGTCCAAGAGGTTACATCTGCCGTAGCTTATCCTGGCTGCTCTGTCCAACGTCAGAGTAGCCTGTTCCATCCGAACTCCCTCAGATGGATTTTCTATGTTCACCAGGCTGTCGCAGTGATGCCAGGGGTCTCCCTTCCCTCTCCGGTTTTCTGCCGAACTTCAATGAAAAATGCAACTCTTCCAGCTGCAGCAATAGCTGAACTGAGGCACATCTGAAGCAGCTGAGTTTTATTTGCTGCCTCTGCTGTTTCAATCAGCCCTCATGGCCCTCCATACTGTTAACATCTTCACAGCCCTGTCGTGTTCCCCACATGGTGCCTTCCCTGTTCCTAGCCATTAAAAATTGTGCACTGTTACTGGCCAGCCTGTTAATGAGGTCAGCAGGCACTTAATTGAAAGCATTCGCCCAACTTGTTCTGCAGGCAGTGGGACCCAGAGCCAACCTCCAAGAATGCAATATTCCGATTGCACTCGCAGACGTTCTCATCCCCAGCGGCCTTTGAAAATCTGGCCGTAAAAGTCTCAAGTGTATGTTGAGCTAATAAGTAGTTATTTTGGGGGTGGGGCAATGGGAGAGGAACTTGGGATTTGTGATGACTTGCTCCTTTTTGGGACTTGGGTTTGAATCCAACCCCAAATGAAGAAGTGAAGATTTCTTTTTTGCTTTAAGAATTCTATGTAAAATGAGGCTGGAAAATCTTGACCCCAGGTCAAGGTCAATTGCGCAAAGTAGCCCTCTTGTTGGGGCCATTGGGGTAATTGATATGAAAAGTACCTGTGTATGTGTAAAGGGTACACTTCTCAGGATGGGGTAAAGGCATGTTGTTGGGGCATATTAGGAGATTTACTCTGCATCTTGATTGCATATTCTCATATGGGAGTGCTAGTGCTGGCTGCCAGAATACACTATTCTCCAGCACTGACATCCTTCACCTGGGAGTACAAAAAATGTGTTCAAAATAATCTATTTAAACTTTGGCTTTTTAATGCTGCCAACATATGCATATAACTTGGCATGATCTATATTGGCCTCCACAGTTCAAATTCTTGATAAAACAAGAACATGCAAAGTAAATTGTCTGTTTTACATATTGATCTAAATAGGCAGCCATGCAACCAACTAGTTGCTTCTCATAATAAAGTAACAGTATCTTTTTTTAGTAGTCCAAGTTTAAATGTCTCAACTTCAAAATTCATCTAAAGTTCTAGCTAGCATTAAATGGGGAAGGGGGGAAAATCTCATGACTGTTCCAGGTGCAGCCTGACAATAATATGAAGCTCTTAAAAGTGCGTTAAATTTCCAAGTTAGGAATGCAGCCATATAATTTTCTGGTTTTGAGTAGCTACAGGGTTTGGTGCTATGGCTCTTGCTTTTACATTAGCAAGAAGTTGTACAATAAGTAAGGCTCTAATTATATTTTCCATCTTAGCAAATTTTAGTGTATTTTCACTCTAGAAGCTGGCATACCATTGGCTGTGGATTGTATGTCTGTTAGTACCTTTTGCTTCTATAGATTCATATAGATGTTTGCTTCTGTGACTGCTTTTGATGCCTGCAGCAATTTGGGTTAATATATTTTGTGTATATATTACAACATTTCTAAAATTATGAGCTGTGTGTTGTCTTGTGGATTTGAGCTATTTTTGTTGCTCACTCTGGTTACATTCAGATGTAAAATCTAGGTTGAATTGCTGGTTCTGTTTTTCACTTGGCTTTCAACTGTTGCTACCAGTTTCCTGTTACTTTTTACAAGTTGTCCTGATCTTTTAGAGATTTAAGAAGTCAAAATTACAGCCATGAATACAGATAAGGCTGATTGAGTTGCAGAACTGAAAAAGACGGTATACAACCTTTCCAGTTCACATTTCTGACTAATAGTTGTAGTTGGTGCAATTTTTACAGTCCAAATAACTCTGAAGTTGTAGGCTGTTTATTTAGTGGACTGTTCTGTCTATTTCTCATGACTGGTTTGTTTAAATGGTTTATTGCCAGGTTTCAGACACATTTGTACAGTGTGACTTACAAATCCTCCAAAAGTAGTTGTACTTCAGTACAAATCTGCTAAATGTTGAAAAATATTAATGTTGTTCAATATATTCAAATAGTTACCCGGGTACTTTCTGGTCTTGTCCCAATTTCTGCTGCAGCTAAATTTAGGTGGAATAAATCTAAATATATGAACTGAAGTTGCACTAGATATTACTGGAAATAAATACCACTCCAATAGGGTCATTGCTGTATAATATTTATGTGGCTGATTAAGGCAGTAGACTTTTCAACATTCTGTGCAATATAATTGCATAAGTTCAGTTTTGGTCACAGATATTCAAGACCTCAAAATAGTCCGATATAGAAACACTAGCCTGATCACTGAACTGTTGTGTGGAAAGGCTGGAAAAACTCTGGTTCTTCAGCCTTGAAAGATGATTAAAAGAGAATCATGGTGCACAAGATAGTAAATGGTGTAGAAAAGTTAAATCTGGAACACTTTTGATTTAAACCAAAATAGTGGTGCTAAGGGCACAGGTTCAAACTGGTAAAGGGCAGATTTTGGACTGGTGTCAAGAAGTCCCTCACACAAAATAAGGATGGATCTCTGGGTATGGTAGTAATGACAAAAACCTTAGAATCATTTGAAAAGCAGCATGATACGATTGAGGGTTGGAGGGTCTTGCATTTTTCTCTGGATTGGTGAGCTAGGATAATGTTCATTTGTATCTTTGAATCTTGTTTTTAAAAAAAAAATCTGAATATTTTCTAGACAGTTGACAGTTTACCCAGGCCCAGTGACGAGCAGATTCACTGTTGAATAGTTAACTGTTGACTAAATATTTAAACTGTTTAACTGCTTTACTTTAGATTACTGTTTTCATATCATCTTTTGCTACAACAAAAGCAAAAGGGTAAAGTTGTCTGTCAATGACCTGAAATGCTGCGCTATGCAGTTAGAGTAACAATATCATTGTCGCCATGTTGTCGCTTCCCAAATCTGTTCCCATCTTTCCTAAAACTCCATGTTTGAATCCCTCCAATCAGGTTTCAGTCCTTGCCACAGTACTGAAACAGCTCTTGAAAAGTCACAAATGACATCCTATATGACTGTGGCAAAACTTTCCCTCTTCATCCTTTATGAGCTGTCTGCGACAATTGACATGGTTGACTACACCATTTCCTCCAATGCCTCTCCGCTGTTGTCCAGCTGGGTGGGACTGCTGTCACCAGGTTCCACTCTTATCTATCTAATTGTAGCCAGACAGCTACTTGCAAAGGCTTCTCTTCCTGCTCTTGCACCTTTACCTTTGGTGTCCTCCAAGGGTCTATCCTTGGCCCCTCCTATTTCTCATCTACATGCTGCCCCTCAGCGACATCATCTGAAAGCACAGTGTTAGTTTTCACATGTATGCTGATGACACTCAGCTCCACTTCACCACCATCTCTCTTGACTCCTCCACCTTTGCTAAATTATCAGACTGCTTATCCGATATCCAGTACTGGATGAGCAGAAATTTCTTCCAATTAAGTATTGGGAAGACTGAAGCCATTGTTTTTGGTCCTGCTTCAAACACTCTCCCCTGGTTACTGACTCCATCCCTCTCCCTGGCAACAGTCAGATTAAGCCAGTCTGGTTGCAACCCTGGTGACCTCTAAGTTTCCAACCTCTCATTCGTGCCATCACTAAGACTGCCTGTTTCCACCTCCGTAACATCATCCAACTTTGCCCTTGTCTCAGCTCATCTGCTGCTGAAAGCCTCATTCATGCCTTCGTTACCTGTAGACTTGACTTCTAGTACTCTCCTGGCTGGTCTCCCACATTCTACTCTCCTTAAACTTGAAGTCATCCAGAACTCTGCTGCCCATGTCTTAACTCTGTTGTCCCATTCCCCTATCATACCTGTGCTCACTGACCTACATTGGCACCCGATCAAGCAACATCTTAATTTTAAAATTCTCATGCTTGTTTTCAAATCCCTCCATGGCCTCACCCCTGCTTGTCTCTGAAATCTCCAGCCTCACAACCATCCAAAATATCTGCGTTTCTCTAATTTTGGTCTTTTGTGCATCCCTGATTTTAATTGCTCTACCATTGGTGGCCACGCCTTCAGTTACCTGGGCCTCAATCTGTGGAATATCCTCCCTATGCCTCTCCACCTCACTTTGCTCCTTTAAGACACTCATCAAAGCCTACCTCTTTGACCAAGCTTTTGGTCATCTGACATAATATCTCCTTTTGTGGCTCGGTGTCATACTTTGTTTCATAATGCTCCTGTGAAGGATCTGGGAAGTTTTATTATGTTAAAGGCACTATATAAATATAAGTTGTTGCAGTCTTTTTCCCTTTATCCTTGTGCCACTTAAACTGAAATCTCAGATCCAAATCTCAAATACAAATCCTAGCACCAAAAAGAGACCAACCTTCAATCACAGTTAGTAATGGTGTATATTTTTAATCGAGCTCTGATCTTTTTAAGCAGAGAGCATTAATAAAATCTGTAGTGCCTATTATTCCCTGCCACTGATTATTGAATCAGAATGCACTTGGAAGATTGTCCCCTGACGATTCTTAAAATTCACGTGACATCTTTCATAACATTTGGCAACCTTACTTTTGCTTAAAACATTCTCTTTAAACATAATCTTCCCCCTCCTGCTCTCCCTTACTTGGGCTAACTTGGTTCAGAATAAATGGAAGAGCCTTGTCTAGTGAATGAATTTGGGTTGTTTTTCAGATTATCAGGTGGAAGGCGGAGAGGCTACATGGGTCACTTAACACGGATAGCCAATGCTATTGTACACAATACTGAGAAGGGGCCAAACAGTGTACTAATGAATCAGCTGCTGAAAGGTACAATATTTTACTTATTTGTTTCTGTTGATAACACGTGTTTCAGTACAGCTACTGCTCATCCTATACTATTTCTCTTGAAGCTCATTTTTAATTGGACATCTTGGAATACTGCAATGAATTGAACTCTTGCAGCCCAATTTAAATTCCCTGACTATTCATTTTGAGAAGGGTGGAGAGAAAAATCAAACTGTATTTAACTCCATGGTGAATAGAGATTGTTATGGATTGGTCTGCTTTTTCCCTTGCCCTTTTCCCCCCCATAAACAATTTGACAGCAGATTCCTTAAGTAGACTGAATTATGAACTGAAAGCTGTGGCTTTTTAGTCTCTGCTTCATTGCTTAGTATAGACCAGCACTAACAAATACCAGTTAAGTTTGCTGGTGAATAGCTTTATGCCCACTGTATCTCGTCAATTTGGAATACAAAATAGCATCGTGCTAGGTCAGTGTGTTGGCTAAACTACTGATGAACTTTATTTACATTTAAAAATTCTTCTCAAATGGAAGTGAATACAGACAAAAATACCAAAAAAAAAATCCTGTACAAGAGTGTAGTAAACAGTACAAAGGGCTGCTGGGCGATGGGACCCCCATTTCAGTATGTAAACTATTTACATACCCGATCTCATGAGGGCCCCGTCGCTGCCTCAATCGCCTCATCGATCTGCATTCGGGCAGCCAACAATGCCGCGCCTTCGAATCCCTGTCCGGGGAAACGTGGTGCGACACCTGCGGGGAGGGGCGGAGGAGTATTTCTTTGTCCGGGATGGGGGGAGTGGGGTAACAACGATGGGGATTGGTCAGGGGGGAGGTGATGGCAAGGGGTAAAGGGCAAAGTTGCATCATGGGGTGGAGGGGGTGAAGGGGAGTCATTCTCGTTATTGGATTTCTGTGGGGGGCGGGGGGAGGCATGAATGTCTGTAAAATGCATTTAAAGGTAATTTAATTCTGTTGTGTGGTAATTGAAGTGACTGGGCCCTTTAATTTTTAAATCTCCATTGAGGGCTGTATGCCCTGTTAAAATGGTGCCTGCGCATTGGTGCCGGGTGCCCTTGATGACGACGGTTCGCCCGTCCTCTCCACATCATCGCAGTGGCTCCGTAACGCACTGCCTGTGCAGGTGGGCCACTTTTTTTTTTACGTCTGCCACCAACTTCGGCGGTGGACTCTTAAAATGCAGCCCCATATGTTAACATTTTAGTTGTGCTGTTTCCATTTGAAGGGAATGTTTTTAACTTTATGTAAATAAGTCAGAAGACAAAAGTTTTTAGTAGAACTGATCATGTGGCAGTGGACGATTGTTCATTTCTAAAATCTTGTGCTTCATGAATAATCTAGAGAATGGAATTTTTTTAGCAATGCCTTCAATACTATTTGCAATTTCAGATCTTTGTGAGGACGACAGGGAAAGATGGGAGACGTTCATCACAGGCTCATTGGCAGAAACCAATAAGAAGAATACAATAGATCTGGTAGGTTTTGTAAAATAAATGCAGATATTGAAATATGTTTAGGAGGATATAGAAACTTAAAGCAATTTGAGCATAAACATGAAGTTGTGGTACGGAGGTGGAAGTAAGGCAGTCTTTGTTTTGGAGATATGATGGAAACTCAGCTCAGTCAGTAGGTCACTTAAGGCTGCATTAAGCTGGTTGTAGTGAGAGATAGTGGCCAGGGAAGGGGGTGGAGTCATTTTCAAGGGTGTGGGGTTTGCAGCAGGGTCAAAGAAGATGGCTTAAGTCTTCCTAATGTTTAGCAGTGCTATTTCAACTAAACTTGGGATGTTGCATTAGATGTAGCTACATATATATAGAAATTATGGTCACAAAGTTGACTGTCATAAATGGATTAACATCAGCTAAATAAATTTGCCCCTTTATTTATAACTAGATTTTGCAGAATATTCACTTGCTTTGAATTGGAAACTGACTTTTAGATCTTCACTGTTCTGAAAGTACGAAGTTAGTGTCTTTAAATTATTCTGAAAAGTCAGTTGACCAGTATGCAGTTCTTAGAACTGGGCTCTTATGTGTCCTAGTTTTGCATAAAAGGCAAACGTGGCTTTCCTCTGTAAAGTGAGATTATAGTTTACAGATTTAACATATGGAGAAACACCTGTGGGGAGTGGGGGGGGGGGGGGGTGTGGAAGGAGAACTTCTCTGGTGGAATGGAGGAGGTTTATGGAGAAAGGGGTGAAAATGAAAAATGTAAGCCATGTTCTGTATGTGGTTCAAGTATTGAACTTAGTGTTATGAAAGTGTTTTTTGTTAAATGTTTTCAAGAAATTTATAGTTAAGCTGAATAAATCTTGTACCAGGTTTCCTTTTTTTCAAAAAAAGAAGCCATCAAGAGAACTGAGGGAGCGGGATTGGCAACAGTGTTGCTGGTTGTCACATGGCTTGGCTTAGGCTTAGAATAGAAACCCTGGCAACGGGCAGAAAGCGCTCCTTTGATTGGACAAGCCCAGTAATAACAGAGCGCACCCGGGATGGGCAGGGAAAAGAACTCTCAAGCTTTTCGGTTGTTCGTGTGTGTCTGGTTTTACCTTCTGGAAGGAGATAAAAGTCAAGTCTGCTGCAGAAAAAGGTGAGAATTTCAAGGAAGAACAAAAGACTACAACCCAGCTCGCTTTCCTGCAATTCCCTAAAGTCCACTGTGTCGATTCATCTTGTTTCCTGTATTTGAGAAAGGCCTGCTGAATTACTTTTCAACGTTGCCTGAAGATAACTATTCTGGAAGATTCTAGTGACCTGTCCGTGTGTGCTCGGTGGTTGGACTGTGTGCCAGTTTTGGTGCAACGTCTCCAGCTATTTTTCTTCAGGGGTGGGTAAGTGATCTGCCAGGGTATTTTTTTTTTTGGTCTCTAATAGCGCTGTGATCTAAAAATCCTTTTTATTTTTACAGTTAACCAGTGTATGTGTGTGTGAGTGTAAAAGGACTAAGGTAAAAAAGGGTCTTTAAAATTTGGTTAAGGTAGAAAGGGGGCTTTTTAAAATTAATGTTGGAACTTAAACTTTGATCTGTGTGATATTGTTTGACTTCGTTACTAGTTAAAACTTGTTTTATAATCTGTTAATTTTGTTCAGTAAAGAAACCTGGTTAGTGTATTCTATTCTGGGAAAAATTGTGTATCTGACTTTGAGTAAGTGGGAAAATTTAAAAAAAAAATGTTGTGACCTGTGGAGAAGTGGGACTGCATTAACAGTGCATTCCTCCCACCTTGGTCGTAACCTATTTAATTGGGGGCTCTCTTTTGCCGGGATAAACCCAACACCAACGACGTACAATTGTAAGTGGGGTAATAATAATTGGAAAAGGGAAAAAATAAAAACCAGATTTCTTGTGTAATAGAGTAAAGTTTACAGCACCGGAATGTCTTTAACAGTTGCTGCGACTTTTCTGGGGAAGGAGGATGCATCCCTCAGTGATTTAACAAAGGTTCGGCCCCTCTAGCCTGCTTCGCCATTCAATAAGTTCATGGCTGATCTGTTTGTGTCTCGAATTCCACAATCCCATCTACCCCCTTTGATTCCCTTGCCTAACAAGAATTGATCTACCCCCCCCCCCCCCCGCCTTAAAATTATTCAATGACCCTGACTCCACCACCTTCTGAGGCAGAGTTCCAAAGTTGCACAACCCTCAGAAAAGAATTCTCATCTCTGTCCTAAAAGGTCGACCCCTAATTTTAAAACAGTGCCCCTTAGTTCTAGACTCACCCACAAGAGGAAACATCCTCTCCACATCCACCTTGTCAAGACCGTTCAGGATCTTATATACTTCAATCAAGTCTCCCCTCACTCTTATAAACTCCAGTGAAAACAAGCCCAGTTTGTCCAACCTTTCCTCATAAGACAACCTGCTCATTCCAGGTATCAATCTAGTAAATCTCCTCTGAACCGCCTCCAACACATTCACATCCTTGCTTAAATAAGGAGACTAAAACTGCACACAGTTCTTCGAGATGTGGTCTCACCAGTGCCTTGTATAACTGAAGCATACCATCTTTACTTTTATTTTCAATTTCGCTCATAATAAAGGATAGCATTCCATTAACCTTCTTTATTTCTTGCTGTACCTGTGTACTACTTTTTTGTGACTCATGCACTAGAACACCTAGATCCCTCTGCATCTCAGAGTTCTGCAGTCGTTCTCTGTTTAAGTAATACTCTGCTTTTTGGATTTGGCAGACCTGTTGGCATTAGAGTTACAATCGGACTAAGAAAGTAGACATGATTGAAGTAATAGCGCAACATTTGGAATTGGAAGAACAAGGAGGCAAATCAGAGGGTAGTGCAGTTGAATTAGCTAAAATTCAGTTACAGATGAGGCAGCTTGAACTTGACAAGGAAAAAGAAGAAATAGAGTTGGAAAAACTTAAGCTTCAGCAGGAATAAGAAATAGAAATAAGAAAACTTGAGCTAGAGGAAAAATTGACAAAAAAAACTTGAACTAGAATTGCAAAGAGAGAGGGAAATTGAGATTAGAAAGCTGAAATTAAGTCAAAAGAATGGTCTTGATACCAGTGGAGATTCTGGTGAGGAAGAATTTGAGTCCAGCCCAGGACCGAGTGAAAAGCTGCTTAAATTTATACAAGCTCTCCCTAAGTTTGAGGAAAGGGACGTAGAGGCATTTTTCATTTCTTTTGAAAAGATAGCCAAACAAATGAAATGGCCAAAGGAAAGCTGGACACTGCTTGCGCAAAGCAGGTTGATGGGTGGAGCTCATGAAGTTTATGCCAATTTTCTGAGGAGGCTTCTGCAGATTGAGATGACAAAGAAGGCTACCCTCGTTGCGTATAAGTTAGTCCCTGAAGCTTACTGACAGAAATCTCAGAACCCCTGGAGATTATCTGGGTACCTTATATAGAATTTGAGAGAGAAAACCAAATTAATTTTGATTGTTGGATACGAGCACTAAAGATGGAAGTCACATATGAGAACATTTTAGAATTAATTCTTCTGGAATTTTTAAAAATTCACTCTTCCCTGTAGTGAGAACCAGAAGGTTTCAATGGCCTGCCAGGCAGGCAGTAGAAATTGCTGACGATTTTGAGCTTGTGTATAAGCCTTTGTCCATCACCCCACAAATCTGAGAAGGATAGAAGATGGGAGAGTGAAAGGAAGGCAGGTAGCCAGGGATAAGAAGGGACAGCTGGGAACGCCCCGGGATCCACTCTTTCAGGCCAGAAAGGGAGGTGCTGAGGGTGGAAGTGAGGTCCGCAAGCCTAAAGGTTACTGTTGTCACAAGGTGGGACACCTTCATGTAGAATGCTGGAAGTGCGGGGTAAACCCAGAGGACTTACTGGGGTATACAAAACCAATGTAGAGAAAGCGGCCCTGACAGTACAGCAGATCAGGCTGTAGCTCTGACTGCAGCTGTAAGGCCATGTACATAACTTTCCCACCAGAGAGCGCACTGAATGCTAAAGTTTTAGTGAATGGTGTTGGCGGAGCGTATATACCCGTACCTTTGTATCGGGTGCACCTAGAGTGTGACCTAATATCTAGAACAGTAACTGTAGGAGTTGTCCATAGCTTGCCAGTGGACGGAGTTGACCACCTCCTGGGGAATGATTTGGCCAGAATGAAGATAGTAGCTTCACCAGTCATCATGGAAAAACCAAGTGAAGTTAGAGACAGAACAGTTACAGGAAAAGGTTCCAGGAATTTTTCCTTCATGTAGTAACCTGAGCAATGGCTAAACTAGTTCCATTGTCGGAGGTAAAATTGGCACAACAGTCAGATAGCTGAGTATCTGAAACTCACTTTGTGGATTTGGATAATCCAAAGGAAATATTTAATAAGTCTTCTCCGATCACGGCTCAGCAAGCTGATAGAGTTGAAGAAGATGGCACAATCTGCTCTAACAAAAGCTGAGGCAAAAGGAGTTCCAGAAGGGTATTACGTTGAAAATAGGGTTCTGATGAGAAAGTTGAGACCTTGTCACAGACCTGCGGACGAAGACTGGACAATTGTTCGTCAGATAGTGGTACCACCAAAGTATCGTTGGGAACTATCAAGGTTTGCGCATGGGATTCCTCCAGTGGGATATTTGTGGATCTGGAAGACCAAAGCACGTTTAATTCAACATTTTTACAGGCCACGTCTTTTCAAGGACGTGATGCAGTTTTGTAAAACTTACCATACATGTTAGATTGAGGGAAAACTGCAACCTGCCATGAAAGCGGCACCTCTAATTCCCATACCAGTTATTGGGGAACCATTTAGTAGGGTTTTGGTAAACTGTGTGGAACCCTTACTGAAAACAAAAGCGGGACACCAATATATATACTCACTATCATGGATATGGCTACTTGGTTCCCAGAGGCCATTCCCTTGAGTACATTTTCTGGATTATTGATTGAGATTCAGCCGGATCAAGATTCCAATTTTATGTCTAAAATTTTTCAGGAAGCGATGGGTAGTTTAGGTATAACACAGTTAAAGTCTTCAGCATACCACCCATAGACACAGACAGCTTTAGAAAGGTACCATTAGACCTTCAAAACAATGAACAGGGCATACTGTCATGAATATTCCCATGATTGGGATAAAGGGCTAGAATTTCTTTTGCTTGCCACCTGGGATTCACATTTTGAATCTACAGGTTTTGGTCCTTTTGAATTAGTTTATGGACGTGAGATAAGAGGTACTCTAAAACTAATTAACAAAAGATTTTTGGAACAGAGGGACGAATCTCCTGTGTTAGATTATGTAGCCGTGTTCCAGGAACGGCTTACGAGAACTTGCAAAGTGGCTCAGGAACAACTGAAAAAATGGGCAGATGAGCATGCTAAGATCTGAACGTTTTGGCCAGGGGATTAAGTGTTGGTATTGATGCCTTTACTGGGTGAACTGTTCAAGGCACGGTTCAGTGATCCATATAAAGTGGTCAAGAGAATTGGTGAAGTAAATTATTTGATTGACACCCCAGATTTCCAGAAAAAGAATCGGCTGTGTCATATCAATAGGATAAAACAATATCGCCAGGAGGAGATAAGCAAACACAGGTATGTCAGGCAGTAGAGACAGTAAAAGTTGAAAGGGATAGTGAGAAGAGGCAGAAGGAGGCTTAAACAATTCTCAAATTGAACCTCCTACTATCTGGTTAGCTAATACTGAATTGCTGGGGAGGTTGGACACTCTGCTTTCATATTTAGATGCAAACCAACGAGAAGACTTAGCAAGGCTACTCACATCATTTAAGAGTCTGTAGGGATAAGCCAGGATGTACAATCTTAGCCCCACGTAATGTGGATATAGGGAATCCTTTCCCATAAGACAATATCCTTACCGCTTAAGTCCAGAGAAACAGTCCCAGGCCAAAGCAGAAATCCAATATATGCTAGAAAATCATCTAATAGAACCCAGTCAAAGCATCTGGATTTTACCATTAGAATTAGTGCCTTAATCTGATGGCTTGACCAGGCTTTGTATAGATTACAGAACAATAAATGCAATAACAAAGACAGACTCCTACCCAATCCCTCGCTTGGGAGACTGTATTGACAGAGTGGGTAGTTACATGTTTCTTACAAAAGTAGATTTGTTAAAGGGATGCTGGCAAGTTCGTTTTAATACCCCAAGCTAAAGAAATATCGGCTTTTGTTGCACCGGGTGGTCTTTTCCATTGCTGAGTGATGCCATTCGGGCTAAAAAATGTCCTAGCTACTGTTTCTGAGACTAATGAATCAGCTGGTAGGTAGTGCTCCTAACTGTGTAGTTTACCTTGATAATGTGCTGGTCTTAATAGTGACACTTAGAAGGACCACTTGCAACAACTAGAGGCTCTGTTCAAAAATTTACAATGAACTAATTTAGTAATAAACCTTGCCAAAAGCGAATTCGCAAAAGCGAGAGTGATTGACCTCGGGCATGTAGTAGGGCAAATGTTGCCAAGGACCGTTAAAGTACAAGCATTGGTGGAATTCCCTACACCTAAGACTAAGCGAGAAATCTTGAGGTTTTGGGGGATGTGGGGCTTCGACTGAAAGTTTGTACTAAATTTTAGTACCGTAGCTGCTCCACTGGCAAATATACTGCAGAAAAAGAAAACCAAGGTAGTGTGGTCAGAAGAGTGCCAAGCATCCTTTGAAAGGCTGAAAGCCATTTTGATTAATGAACCAGTGTTGGCTGCTCCGAATTTTATTAAGCACTTCAAGGTAGCGATTAATGCTAGTGACCGGTTGGTGCAGTCCTGTTACAAGATGATGAATCGGGCATAGAAAGACCTGTGGGATACTTTTCCAAAAAGCTAAATCAACATCAAAAAAGTTATTCCACCATGGAAAAAGAAACCTTGGGTCTATTATTGGCCCTTAAACTTTTTGAAGGGCCATGTCTGCCATGACATCAAAGACACCGGCATATACTGATCATAACCCCATAACTTTCGCTGAAAAATTTAGAAATCAGAATGCCAGACTATTCTGATGGAGTTTACTGTTACAACCTTATCACTTAAAGATTATCACATTGTGATTAAGAATAATATTGCTGATGCTTTATCGAGAATCTAACTTTGTTCAAGTTATTTGAATGAAAAGAGTGAATGAGTATGATTGTGACAATGTGTTTTGTTTTTCCCACGCTTTGTAATGAAATGCATTTAAAAATGGCGTTTCATTATTCCGAGGGTGGAGGTATTATGAAGGTGATTTTTTTTTGTTAAATATTTTTAAAGGTATTTATGGTTAAGCTGAATAAGTCTTGGACCAGGTTTTTTTTTTTAAAAAAGGAAGCCATCATGAGGACTGAGGGAGCCAGATTGGCAACAGTGTTGGTTGTCACATGGCTCGGCTTAGGCTTGGAACAGAAACCCTGGCAATGGACAGAAAAGTGACTAGCGCTCCTTTGATTGGACAAGCCAAGTAGTAATAGCACACCTGAGATGGGCAGAAAAAAAAATTGAGCTTTTTGGTTGTTCATCAGTGTGTGTGTGTAGTTTTACCTTCTGGAAGGAGATAAGAGTCAAGTCTGCTGCAGAAAAAGGAGAGAATTCCAAGGAAGAACAGAAGACTACAACCCAGCTCACTTTCCTGCAATTCTCTAAAAGATTCTGTGAAGTCCACTGTGTCGATTCATCTTGTTTCCTGTATTTGAGAAAGGCCTGCTAAATTACTTTTCAACGCTGCCTGAAGATAACTATTCTGGAAGATTCTCGTGACCTGTCAGGGTGTCTCATCTATTTTTCTTCAGGGGTGGGCAAGTGATCTGCCCAGGTCTGTTTTTTTTGGTCTATAATAGCGCTCTGGTCTAAAAATCCGTTTTATTTTTACAGTTAATCGGTGCATGTGTGAGTGTGAAGGGATTAAGGTAGAAAGGGACTTTAAAATTTGGTTAAGGTAGAAAGGGGACTTTTTTAAATTTAATGTTGGAACTTAAAAAAAATTTGATCTGTGCGATATTGTTTGACTTCATCACTAGTTAAAACTTGTTTTATAATCTGTTAATTTTGTTGTTCAGTAAAGAAACCTGGTGAGTGTGTTCTATTCTGGGAAAAATTGTGTATCTGATTGTTTCAGTAAGTGGGAAAATTTTTTAAAATGTGACCTGTGGAGAAGTGGGACTGAATTAACAGTGCACTCTTCCCGCCTCGGTTGTAAAAAAGGACTTTGGAATTAAATTGTTAAATATTTTACAGTAAAGTATTGTGTGGTTATTGCATGAAGATATTAATAGAAAATGGAGATTGGAGTCAGTTGATTTTGAAGTGGAGTCACTTTATCCTGTAAATTATATTGCAGGTTAGCACACACAATATACATTCATCAAGTGATGATGAAGTTGATTTTAAGGAACCGGGTTTTGCTCCGGACTCAGGGTTACAGCAAGTAAGTATTTTCTTTACTGAGTGACTCCTAATTCTTTTTCCACTTGCAAACCATGTTCTTTGTCTTTTACATGAGTATAAGTATAAATGAAAAAGCTTCTAAAATTAGTCTGTTGTTTATCCTCCCCCAAATATTATAATGATGCATTATAAGAGACTTTTTTCTGAAAGTGCTAAATAAATATATTACTTGCTCAAGAATTTTCACTTGAGTTTCCAATATCACTTCTAAGCATCCTGAAAATAAACCGATCTATTTTGTTTCTCAGACCCATGATTGCTTATTATGCACCAAGGGCCTAGGTATGCACTTTACTTCATCTGTATTCAAAACTTTAGGGCATATGGTTCTTCAGGGGGTGGGGGGGGGGGGGGAGTTTTTCAAATTAAAAACTGCCAATTTGGGGAGATGGAGTAAAAACAATACCCCTTCAATTGAAAGAACTTTAATCCTTGGAGATTGAAATGAAAGATCATGAGCAAGCGAACTGTATCTTCCGAAATAAAATAATAAAGTCATCTTGGAGAAATGAAAACAGTTACATCTTGTAAAGCAGAAACTGCTGAATAAGTGGTCAGTTCACTGATTAGTTTTCATTCTTACTGTGGAAAGCATAACATTGATTTTACTAAATTTACACACAGCATTGTTTACTCGATTTCAACTAACACGCGATTGGTGTGTTTTTAAAGTAAATGCTTAAGAGAACTCAAACTTGATCAAAAAGTTGTTTTAGAAAAAATCTGTGGCTGTAAATATTGAGAATATCAAATTTTAAATACAGGCTGGTTTAGTTGCTATAGAACATTTGATAAACTGACTTTTAGGGGTGAGGAGGGGAAAGATGTGTAGAATTCAATGACTTTAATGCGTGGATGGATGAATACTTAAAACAAAAAAGCATCATAACTGGGGTATTGAAATTCAAATCCTGTTTGTGACTGAAACTGCATTTCAGCTGGGGAGTTGAATTACAAATCCCAAATTTGACAAGAATAACCAGATTTTTGGAGCAGCAGGCATGGCTGACCCTTACTGCACAAAGGCATAACACTATGCAAACGATCCCTTGATTTACTCCAATCTCTAGCAAATTAAAATAACTTGACCATGTTCAAGCAGGATTGGGACTGATTTCCTAGGGGGAGTATTTGCTAGAGTGGTTGGGGAGGGTTTAAACTAAAATGGCAGGGGGATGGGAACTGTTGCAAGGAGTCAGAGGAGGGAGGGGGTGGAAATCAAAGGCAAGAACAAAAGACAGTAAGGGGAATAAGAAAAGTGATAGAGAAATCAAGGGCCAGAATCAAGCAAGCCACGGTGAAAAATAGTGGGAAGGGGACAAGTAATGTTAAAAAGACAAGCCTTCAGGCTTTGTGCCTTAACGCGCGGAGCATTCGCAATCAAGTGGATGAATTGATCGCGCAAATAGATGTAAATGGGTATGATATAGTCGGGATTACGGACACATGGCTGCAAGGTGACCAGGGATGGGAAATGAACATCCAGGGATATTCAGTATTTAGGAAGGACAGGCAAAAGGCGGTTGAGTTGCATTGCTGGTTAAAGAGGAAATGAACGCAATAGTGGGGAAAGATATTAGCTGACGATGTGGAATCTGTATGGTAAAAGCAAAATACTGCGGATGCTGGAAATCTGAAACAAAAACAAGAAATGCTGGATTCACTCAGCAGGTCTGGCAGCATCTGTGGAAAGAGAAGCAGAGTTAACGTTTCGGGTCAGTGACCCTTCTTCGGAACTGACAAATATTAGAAAAGTCACAGATTATAAACAAGTGAGGTGGGGGTTGGGCAAGAGATAACAAAGGAGAAGGTGCAGATTGGACCAGGCCACATAGCTGACCAAAAGGTCACGGAGCAAAGGCAAACAATATGTTAATGGTGTGTTGAAAGACAAAGCATTAGTACAGATTAGGTGTGAATATACTGAATATTGAACAGCAGCAAGTGCAAACCTGAAGAAAAACAACCTGAAAAAAACAGTGGGTAAGCAAACTGAACAAACTAAGATGAAATGAAATAAATGCAAAAAAAGATTGTAAAAAATGTAAAAAGGAATGTAAAAAAAAAAGGAAGAAACAATAACTAAAAATGACTAAAAATGAAAGTAAAGTGGGGGGCTGTCATGCTCTGAAATTATTGAACTCAATGTTCAGTCCGGCAGGCTGTAGTGTGCCTAATCGGTAGATGAGATGCTGTTCCTCGAGCTTGCGTTGATGTTCACTGGAACACTGCAGCAATCCCAGGACAGAGATGTGAGCATGAGAGCAGGGGGGAGTGTTGAAATGGCAAGCAACCGGAAGCTCGGTCCTGCTTGCGGACTGAGCGGAGATGTTCCGCAAAGCGGAATCTGTATGGGTTTAGCTGAGAAACACTGAGGGGCAAAAAACGTTAGTGGGGATTGTATATAGACCCCCAAACTCTAGTGGTGATGTTGGGAATAACATTAAACAGGAAATTAGAGATGCATGCAATAAAGGAACATCTGTAATTATGGGTGACTTTAATCTGTATATAGATTGCGCAAATCAAATTAGTCACAATACCGTAGAGGAGGAATTCATGGAGTGTATATGGGATGGTTTTCTGGACCAATACATTGACGAACCAACTAGAGAACAGGCCATCCTAGACTGGGTATTGTGTAATGAGAGAGGAATAATTGACAATCTAGCGCTGCGAGACCCCTTGAGGTCGAGCGACCATAATATGATAGAATTCTTCATCAAGATGGAGAGTGACACAGTTGATTCTGAGACTAGGGTCCTGAATCTTAGTAAAGGAAACTACGAAGGTATGAGGCGCGAGTTGGCCATGGTGGATTGGGAAGCGTTGCTTAAAGGGATGACAGTGGATAGGCAATAGCAATCATTTAAAGAGCGCATGGATGAACTGCAAGAATTGTTTATCCTTGTCTGGCGCAAAAGTAAAACTGGAAAGGTTGCCAAACCATGGCTTACAAGGGAAATTAGGGATAGCATTAGATCCAAGGAAGAGGCATATAAATTTTCCAAGATAAACAACAGACCTGAGGATTGGGAGCAGTTTAGAATTCAGCAAAGGAGGACCAAGGGATTGATTAAGTAGGGGAAAATAGAGTATGAGAGCAAGCTTGTGGGGAACAAAAAAACTGACTCAAAGTTTCTTTTGGTATGTGAAGAGAAAAAGATTGGTGAAGTCAAATGTAGGTCCCTTACAGTCAGAAACAGGGGAATTTATTATGGGGAATAAAGAAATGGCTGGCCAACTAAATGCATACTTTCATATCCTAACAGAAATGTTGGGGAACACAGGGCTTAGTGAGAGAGAGGAACTGAAGGAAATCAGTATTCGTAGAGAAATGGGATTGAAGGCCGATAAATCCCCAGGGCCTGATGGTATGCATCCCAGAGTACTTAAGGAAGTGGCCCTAGAAATAGCGGATGCATTGGTGGTCATCTTCCAAGATTCTGTAGACTCTGGAACAGTTCCTACAGATTGGAGGGTAGCTAATGTAACCCCACTATTTTAAAAAGTGAGGTAGAGAGAAAGCAGGGAATTATAGACCAGTCAGCCTGATGTCAGTAGTGGGGAAAATTCTAGAGTCCATTATCCAAGATTTTATAGCAGAGCACTGAGAACAGTGGTAGAATCGGGCAGAGTCAGCATGGATTTATGAAAGGGAAATCATGCTTGACAAATCTTTTAGAATTCTTCAAGGGTGTAACTAGTAGAGTTGATGAGGGGGAGCTAGTGGATGTGGTTTATTTGGACTTTCAGAAGGCTTTCGACAAAGTCCCACATAAGAGATTAGCGTGTAAAATTAAAGCGCATGGGATTGGGGGTAGTGTATTGCGATGGATAGAAAATTGGTTGGCAGACAGGAAACAAAGAGTAGGGATAAATGGGTCTTTTTCCGAATAGCAGGCAGTGACTAGTGGGGTACCGCAGGGATCGGTGCTAGGACCCCACCTATTCACAATATATATTAATAATTTAGATGAGGGAACTAAATGTAATATCTCCAAATTTGCAAACGACACAAAACTGGGTGGGAGGGTGAGTTGTGAGGAGGATGCAGAGAGGCTTCAGGATGATTTGGACAAGTTGAGTGAGTGGGCTAATGCATGGCAGATGCAGTATAATGTGGATAAATGTGAGGTTATCCACTTTGGTAGCAAAAACAGGAAGGCAGATTATTATCTGCGGCTAGAAACTGAGAGAGGGGAATGTGCAGCGAGACCTGGATGTTCTCGTACACCAGTCGCTGAAGTTAAGCATGCAGGTGCAACAGGCGGTACAAAAGGCAAATGGTATGTTGGCCTTCATAGCGAGAGGATTCGAGTACAGGAGCAGGGATTTCTTGCTGCAATTATACAGGGCCTTGGTGAGGCCACACCTGGAATATTGTGTGCAGTTTTGGTCTCCTTATCTGAGGAAGGATGTTCTTGCTATAGAGGGAGGGCAGCGAAGGTTTGCCAGACTGACTCCTGGGATGGTGGGACTGACGTATGAGGAGAGATTGAGTCGGTTAGAATTATATTCACTGGAGTTCAGAAGTGTGAGGGGGGATCTTGTAGAAACCTATAAAATTCTAACAGGACTTGACCGGGTAGATGCAGGAAGGATGTTCCTGACGGTGAGGGAGTCCAGAACCAGGGGTCATAGTCTAAGGATATGGGGTAAACCTTTCAGGACTGAGATGAGGAGAAATTTCTTCATCCAGAGAGTGGTGAGCCTGTGGAATTCGCTACCACAGAAAGCAGTTAAGGCCAAAACATTGTATGTTTTCAAGAAGGAGTTAGATATAGCTCTTGGGTCTAAAGGGATCAAAGGGTATGGGGCGAAAGCGGGAACAGGCTACTGAGTTGGATGATCAGCCATGATCATAATGAATGGCGGAGCAGGCTCGAAGGGCCGAATGGCCTACTCCTATTTTCTATGTTTCTATGAAGATGGTTGGGCCTAGGACACTCCTCTGAAGAACTCCCACAGCAATGTCCTGGGGCTGAGTTGATTGGCTTCCAACAATCGCAGCTGTCTTCCTTTGTGCTGGGTTTGACTCCAACCAGTGGAGGGTTTTCCCCATAATTCCCATTGACTTCAATTTGGTTAGGGCTCCTTGATACCGCACTCCATCAAATGCTGCCTTGATATCAAGGCAGTCACTGTCACCTCATCTCTTGAGTTCTGCTGTTTTGTCCATGTTTGGACCAAGGCTGTAACGAGATCAGGAACCGAGTGGCCCTGGCAGAACCCCAAAGAAGCCTACTTATTTGTTTTGTTCTTGGCCCACAAGTGAATAAAAAATAGTTAAACTATTTTGTCTGACATCTAGTACTGGACAAGCAGAAATTCCCTGCAGTTAACTGTGGGAAGGCTGACTCCATTCTCCATCCTTCCCTTGCAACTGTCTGAAGCTGAATCAGACTGTTGACCTTGTCCTAATTGACCCCGAGATCAACTTTCAACCACATATCCGCATTGTTACTAAGACTGCCTATTTCTCCCTCTGTAATATCACGCGACTCCACCCCTGCTCCAGTTCCTCTGTTGCTGAAACCCTCATGCATGCCTTCCTTACCTCCAGACTTGACTATTCTAACGCACTCCTGGCCGCTCTCTCTCTTTTTCTCTCTCTCTCTCTCTCTTTTTCTCTCTCTCTCTCTCCTTTTTCTCTCTCTCTCCTTTTTCTCTCTCTCTCCTTTTTCTCTCTCTCTCCTTTTTCTCTCTCTCTCCTTTTTCTCTCTCTCTCCTTTTTCTCTCTCTCTCCTTTTTCTCTCTCTCTCCTTTTTCTCTCTCTCTCCTTTTTCTCTCTCTCTCCTTTTTCTCTCTCTCTCCTTTTTCTCTCTCTCTCCTTTTTCTCTCTCTCTCCTTTTTCTCTCTCTCTCCTTTTTCTCTCTCTCTCCTTTTTCTCTCTCTCTCCTTTTTCTCTCTATCCCTCCCCTTGAGCTGAACCAAAACTCTGCTGCCCTCATCTTCATTTGCACCAAATCCCATTCACCCATCACTCCTGTGCTCGCTGCCTTACACTGGCTACCGGTAAAGCATAACCTCCAAATTTAAAATTCTTATCCTTGTTTTCCAATCCCTCCATGGCCTGACTCCTCCTTTAATTTCCTCCAGTCCTACAGCCCTCCTGAGATGTCTGCGCTGCTCTAATTCCAGCCTCTTGAGCATCTCACATTTTAATTGCTCCACCATTGGTGGCCATGTCTTCAGCTGTCTACACTCTAAGCTCTGGAATTCCTGCTGTAAACTTTTCGCCTCTCTACCTCGCTTTCCTCCTTTGAGGCACTCTTTGACCAATCTTTTGGTCATCTGCCCTAATATCTCCTTATGTGGCTAAATGTCATATTTTGTTTTCTAATGCTTCTTGAAGCACCTTGGAACGTTGTATTATGTTAAAGGTGCTATGTGAATACAAGTTGTTTTACCTTTCTGGGGTTCTTCTGGCACTGACTACTCTTGCTGCCAGGTTGGCTTGGCAGGGAAGCCATGACTGCTTCACCACCACAGGCCTCCGTTTAAAATTGCAATTGGACCTTGTTGACATCATCGTAACCTGATCTACTTATTTAGAGAAGGATGCTGCAGCATTCCAGTGGGTCTCCCTCTCATATTCAAAAGAGTAGCTTGTAAGTTACGACCCACGAGAAGGCAGCAGATTGGAGGATGCAAGTTGCTGTCGCCATTTTAACTGCCTGCCTTCTGTTGGGTTAACAGGTTTAAAATCGACCCTAATGGATTTCATCTGCTTTGCCCAGTCTGAAAACTTCACATACATGAAAGAAAGGCTTGCATTTATATAGCGCCTTTCACAATCTCAAGACATCCCAAAACGCGAATGAAGTACTCTTGAAGTGTAGTCATTGTAATGTAGAAAATGTGGCAGCTAATTTGTGTACTGCAAGATCTTGCAAGCCTGGAGAAATGATCAGATGATCTGTTTTAGGTGTTGGAGAAGTAAATATTGGAAAGGTTATCTTATCAAAATAGTGCCATGGGATCTTTTACATCAACCTGAGAGGACCTCCGTTTAATGTTTCAGCTGTAAGACAGGACCTCCACAGAGCAGCATTTGCACGCAACAAAAAATCTGAGCAAGATATTAAGTAGTATTCTGGCATGGTTATCTTATTACAGAGAATAATAGTGAAGCCAAGTGAACATCTTGAGAATGTGGATGTTTAGCCAGTTTTCTCGATTGGCTACTTGGCCAGAGAGACAAAGAATGCTATTCTTAGATACAACTAATGAAAGTTATTTTTAAAATCTATCTTGCTATATAAAATCATATTTAAGAATGATCTACAGCATTTATTCTTTGCTGCATGATTGATTACTGCTGCTGTCACATTGCCCTTAAAACCTTTTGGAAGTAGTATGTTAAACCTCGACTTGCAGGTTGGTAGGTAAGTTGGCCATTATAAATTGCCCCTAGTATAGGTAGGTGGTAGGGAAATATAGCGACAGGTGGGGATGTGGTAGGAATATGGGAAAAGTGTAGGATTAGTATATATGGGTGGTTGATGGTCGGCACAGACTCGGTGGGCCAAAGGGCCTGTTTCAGTGCTGTATCTCTAAACTAAACTAAACTCTGTCTAGGCTCAGGTCAGTATCTATTTAGGAAATTTTCCTCCTCCCCCAACTGTTCCACTTTACAGTATTGCTTTGAATAAATGATTCAGAGGCTGCTGTATTTCCTAACAAATTTTGAGCCATTTTTAATCCTATGCGCACGACTTATACCCCACTAGTTGCTCTCCTGTTCAAGGTAGTGAGCACAATATATTAGGGCGGCGCAGTGGTTAGCACCGCAGGCTCACAGCTCCAGCGACCCGGGTTCAATTCTGGGTACTGCCTGTGTGGAGTTTGCAAGTTCTCCCTGTGTCTGCGTGGGTTTCCTCCGGGTGCTCTGGTTTCCTCCCACAGCCAAAAGACTTGCAGGTTGATAGGTAAATTGGCCATTATAAATTGCCCCTAGTATAGGTAGGTGGTAGGGGAATATAGGGACAGGTGGGGATGTGGTAGGAATATGGGATTAGTGTAGGATTAGTATAAATGGGTGGTTAATTGTCGGTACAGATTCGGTGGGCCAAAGGGCCTGTTTCAGTGCTGTATCTCTAAATAAAAAAATAAATAAATATTACATTCCCAGGTGAATTCAACTTTACTACAGTGTTATCTGAAGAGGCACAGGCAGTAATTTTGTAAATGCCCAAAGTAGGCACTTGAGGTAGCCCTTTACAGTGCCATCCAATGCATCGTTGATGAAGGCATTGAATAGAATGGATAACCTTGCTTTGAGACAGATGTTTAGTGAATTAACTTTTTCTGTTGATATTTGGCAAACAAAACCTTTTTTTGGAGTTACCACGTGAAATACATGTTCACAAATCATCTAAACGATGTTGGTTTTTTCCCCTTGCTTTAGAGCAGATATGCTGATAGTACATGTGTTCAAAACAATTTATGACCGAATGGATTTTATAAGACCAGTGACCAGAATTTGTGACTGGGAAGTATTCTAGCACAGTTTCTCACACTAGGGCTCAGAGACTTTCCGGGGGTCAGCAAAATAATGTGAACATGCGAGCCTGGAGGTGGGAGCAGAGTTTGGCTGCCATGTGTACAGCAGAGTAGGCTGGCTTTCTCACATTGAAGAGGGGTGCTCAGAGGGGCACGAAAGTGAATACCTGTTTCCTTAAACAACATTATTAAAAGACTCTTTGCATGCAGCAGTTTTGATGGTGTTATAATTTAGTTGCGGGGAGGTCCATGATTCCTAATCCATTGAAAAGGGGGCTTCCAACTAAAATAGCTTGAAAACCACAGTTAAAACAAATTGGTTTCAGTCACGTGATTTGAATTGCTGTGCAGGTAGAGACTAGGATTTGGCTACTTGCAACAGTCAGCTTAAATTAAATATATCATTTGATAAGAAAATGAACTACATTTTATCTTACTAAGCCACTTGTGTGTCCAGTTGGCTCAGTGGTGTCACCCTCACAATTAAGTCAGACTTGTTTTGTATTCAAGTTCTGGACTGGATTTGAGCACATAATCAAGGTTGATAGTCACTGTAGTACTGAAGGAATGTTGAATTGTCAGGGGAACCATTCTCCAGATGAGCCATTTGCAAAGAGCAAAGATCCATTTGCTTGCTTTTGTGGTGAGGTTCAGGTAGATATTGAAGATCCCACAGCACTATTTGAGTTTTCTACTGGTGTCCTTGTAACATTCCTTCTTCAGTCAACACCACCAAACTAGTTATGAATTCATTTGCTATTTGTGGAATATTGATGTGTGCAGAATGGCAGCTTGTTTAAGCTATTGTACTTCAAAGTCATTCATTGTATGTGAGTTGCTTTGAGATGTTTGAGAGATGTTACATAAATGCAAGTCTTATCTTTTACAATGGCAGAAGTTCGCTAATACCAGTTTCTGTTTATTCCCTTTTATAATCTCAGCCATATTTGATAAGACTGGAGGATCTCTCTCAAAGCAAGTGAAGACACTTTTGAAACTTTGCCAGTCTAGTTATGGACCTTCCTTGGTATCAGGAAGGCCAGTGTCAGTGGGATGAGTGCTCCACTTTGCAGGCAGGATAAATGATCATCCCACTTGTGGACCACATTTTGAAAAGACTGACCAGACCCATGTTAATCAGCAGAGTGTTCTGTTTATACTCTCTAATATCACTTTTGGATTGAGGCATCAAGTGAAAATCTCATTCCAAGAAAGCTCCACTGACGTCATAGGCAGATCTATTGTCGAAAGGGGCACCTGAAAGTTGAAATAGAATAAGATTAAAACGCAAATTCAGACTGTGTATTTAGACATACACAAACCTTTTATTTAATCATTTTTTGGGATGTGGGAATCCCTGGCAAGGTTGTACGTATTGCCAATCCCTAGTTGCCCTAGAAAAGATGATGGTATGCTTTCTTGAACTGCTGCAGTCTGTGTAGTGAAGATACTCCCACAATGCTGTTAGGTGGGGTGTTCCAGGATATAGATTCTCTAATTGGAGTGGATATAAAAATAGATCCCTTCCTTGTTAATTTTTGCTGCTACGTGATCTGGTATTAAAACTTAAATTTGTGAATAGAAAGTCACATATCCAAATTTGCTGATGACACAAGGATAGAAAGCAGTTGTAGGTGGAAGCATAAAATCAGAGGGATTGATAGATTAAGTGAATTGCAAAACTGTAGCAAATGGATTTCAGTGTAGACAAATATGAGGTGGACCTTTGGATCTAAAAAGGGTACTTTCCAAATAGTGAATAACTAAATAGTGGCAGCCCAGAGATTCCAAGGCCCAGGTACAGATATCATTAAAATGTCACAATCAGGTACAGAAAATAATCAGAAAAGGGCTAATGGAATGGTGGCCTTTATAGCTAAAGGACTAGAATGTAAGGAAGTAGAAGTCGTGCTTCAGCTATACAAAGCCCTGGTTAGACCACACCTTGAATACTGAGAGTAGTTCGCAGCACCACACATTATGATGGATATACTGGTCTTGGAGGGAATGCAGCGTAGATCCACCAGAATGATACCTGGACTCTAAGGGTTAAATTGCAAGGAGAGATTACACAAATTAGGGTTGTATTCCCTGGAATTCAGAAGGTTAAGGGGTGATTTGATGTTTGTTTTCATGATATTAAGGGGAACAGAGAGTAGATGGAGGGAAACTATTTCCACTGGTTGTGGAGTCTAGGACTAGGCATAGTCTAAAGATTAAGAGCTAGACCTTTCAGGAGTGAAATTTGGAAACACTTCTACATGCAAAGAGTTGTAGAAGTTTGGAACTCGCTTCCAGAAATGGCAATTGCATGGTCAATTATTAATTTTAAATCTGAGATTGATAGATTTGTGATAACCAAAGGTATCGGGCGTTATGGGGCAAAGGTGAGTTAGTTTGCAGATCAGCCATGATCTCGTTGAAAGGTGGAATGGCCTACTCCTGTTCCTATGGGTTAACTTCCTTTTTGATCTTTGAATTAGGCTCAATGTCAGCAGTGTGAATTATGTTTATTCTCTGATCTGAGCTAAGTTATTTCATCTAGGATGTGTCAATTGTCCTCTAACTGGACAGTAAAGGAGTGGGGGGAAATCAGCAAAAGAATTAGTTTCCTGATTATTATCCAGTGCTTACCCCAAGAAAGTGAAAATGTGGACATAGGATGGGCATGCCTGGACCCCAGTGTGATGCCACCTGTGGTTTGGATTGTTTGCCAATCCTTGGTGTTTAGGTTCACATAAGGATAGTCACTTGGCACAAGGCACCACCTTCAGGAGAAGGAAAAATTAGCAACTTAAAAAAAAAATTGTGGGCATATTGTTTTGTAATTCTCAAATTTACAGCTGTGGAGACTTGTTAAAATCTAGCATTTTGAAATCTCTGGTAGCTGCTGTTTCTACTGGAAGGTTTGAGTCCCCTTTAAGTGAATTACCTTATATGATTGAGTATCAAGATTATATCCCTGTCATTGGTCCTGGGTTTGCCAGGCCTTTTCTGATTATCAGATGCAACAAATGACGTCCAATTTTATTGACCAGTTCGGCTTCAACGATGAGGAGTTTGCTGATCAGGAGGACATCGTGAAGTAAGTATATCTTGTTTGAAACCAGTTTAAATAGCTTGATGTGAGTGGCTAGCTATGGATCTTTAAGCAGTAGCATGAAATTTGTTGAAATGAAAATATGCAAACAATTGGGGTGAGATTGGTGCTATCCTTTTTCTTCTATTTTACTGCTTGGACAGCAATCTTCCATTGGGTATATTGAATCTTTTTTTTTTAAAACAGTCTGACATGTTTTTAAACTGCTTTGGTGCTTTGGGCTTTTTTTCCTCCTTGGGGAATAGAATTTAATTTTGTCTAGCATGCAATGCACAACCAATATACTTATGCTTGAAAATTCAGATCTTTAATCTCTGGTTATACATTTGGTTGACCAAGGTAACGGGAACATAGTGCAGAGGTGTTTAACCTTTTGGAGCTGGAGTGCAT
The DNA here is from genome assembly GCF_036365525.1 of Heterodontus francisci. Classification (NCBI taxonomy): domain Eukaryota; kingdom Metazoa; phylum Chordata; class Chondrichthyes; order Heterodontiformes; family Heterodontidae; genus Heterodontus; species Heterodontus francisci. The sequence goes on from NC_090384.1 coordinate 68,297,144, forward strand.
CTGTTCAAGCCAGTGACTAGACTGCATTGATTTTATAGAAATGTGAACTCGAATGCACAGAAAATCAGTACAACCCAATGTGCAAATATTCCCATCTTTTACAAAATTGCGATACATTGTCTTTCTCCCTTTATCTCCGTCTTGGGTAAAATATTCAAGACCCTCCTTTTTCTCCACCCATCCTGCACTTTTCCATAACCTTGAAGACTGGGAACCTCTTGTCAGTTCTGTAAATGCCCTAGGTCTGCAGGATTGTTAAGGACTCTTTCCTATTTGGAAGAAAAAGGCTGTTCCTTGTTTGATAGATTTGAAAGGTGGAACAAAGAACAGCACAGGAACAGGCCATTCGGCCCTCCAAGCCTGCGCCGATCTTGATGCCTGCCTAAACTAAAACCTTCTGCACTTCCGGGGTCCGTATCCCTCTATTCCCATCCTATTCATGTATTTGTCAAGATGCCTCTTAAACGTCTCCATGGTACCTGCTTCCACCACCTCCCCCGGCAACAAGTTCCAGGCACTCACCACCCTCTGTGTAAAGAACTTGCCTCGCACATCCCCTCTAAACTTTGCCCCTCTCACCTTAAACCTATGTCCCCTAGTAACTGACTCTTCCACCCTGGGAAAAAGCTTCTGACTATCCACTCTGTCCATGCCGCTTATAACTTTGTAAACCTCTATCATGTCGCCCCTCCACCTCCGTCGTTCCAGTGAAAACAATTTGAGTTTATCCAACCTCTCCTCATAGCTAATGCCCTCCAGACCAGGCAACATCCTGGTAAACCTCTTCTGTACCCTCTCCAAAGCCTCCACATCCTTCTGGTAGTCTGGTGACCAGAATTGCGCGCAATATTCTAAGTGTGGCCTAACTAAAGTTCTGTACAGCTGCAGCATGACTTGCCTATTTTTATACTCTATGCCCCGACCGATGAAGGCAAGCATGCCGTATGCCTTCTTGACTACCTTATCCACCTGCGTTGCCACTTTCAGTGACCTGTGGACCTGTACGCCCAGATCTCTCTGCCTGTCAATACTACTAAGGGTTCTGCCATTTACTGTATACTTCCCACCTGCATTAGACCTTCCAAAATGCATTACCTCACATTTGTCCGAATTAAACTCCATCTGTCATTTCTCCGCCCAAGTCTCCAACCGATCTATATCCTGCTGTATCCTCTGACAATCCTCATCACTGTCCGCAACTCCACCAACCTTTGTGTCGTCTGCAAACTTACTAATCAGACCAGCTACATTTTCCTCCAAATCATTTATATATACTACAAACAGCAAAGGTCCCAGCACTGATCCCTGCGGAACACCACTAGTCACATCCCTCCATTCAGAAAAGCACCCTTCCACTGCTACCCTCTGTCTTCTATGACCGAGCCAGTTCTGTATCCATCTTGCCAGCTCCCCTCTGATCCCATGTGACTTCACCTTTTGTATCAGTCTGCCATGAGGGACCTTGTCAAAGGCTTTACTGAAGTCCATATAGATACCATCCACTGCCCTTCCTTCATCAATCATCTTTGTCACTTCCTCAAAAAACGCAATCAAATTATTGAGACACGACCTCCCCTTCACAAAACCATGCTGCCTCTCGCTAATAAGTCCATTTGTTTCCAAATGGGAGTAAATCCTGTCCGGAAGAATCCTCTCTAATAATTTCCCTACCACTGACGTAAGGCTCACCGGCCTATAATTTCCTGGATTATACTTGCTACCCTTCTTAAACAAAGGAACAACATTAGCTATTCTCCAGTCCTCTGGGACCTCACCTGTAGCCAATGAGGATGCAAAGATTTCTGTCAAGGCCCCAGCAATTTCTTCCCTTGCCTCCCTCAGTATTCTGGGGTAGATCCCATCAGGCCCTGGGGACTTATCTACCTTTAATGCTTTGCAAGATACCCAACACCTCCTTTTTGATAATGAGATGACTGAGACTATCTACACTCCCTTCCCTAGGCTCATCATCCACCAAGTCCTTCACCTTGGTGAATACTGATGCAAAGTACTCATTTAGTACTTCGCCTATTTCCTCTGGCTCCACACATAGATTTCCTTCTCTGTCCTTGAGTGGGCCAACCCTTTCCCTGGTTTCCCACTTGCTCCTTTATATATGTATAAAAAGCCTTGGGATTTTCCTTAATCCTGTTTGCCAATGACTTCTCATAACCCCTTTTAGCCCTCCTGACTCCTTGCTTAAGTTCCTTCCTACTGTCTCTATATTCCTCAAGGGATTTGTCTGTTCCTAGCCTTCCAGCCCTTATGAATGCTTCCTTTTTCTTTTTGACGAGGCTCACAATATCCCGCGTTATCCAAGGTTCCCGAAACTTGCCAAACTTATCCTCCTTCCTCACAGGAACATGCTGGTCCTGGATTCCAGTCAACTGAAGTTTGAAAGACTCCCACATGTCAGATGTTGATTTACCCTCAAACAGCCGCCCCCAATCTAAATTCTTCAGTTCCTGCCTAATATTGTTATATTTAGCCTTCCCCCAATTTAGCACCTTCACCCGAGGACTACTCTTATCCTTATCCACAAGTACCTTAAAACTTATGGAATTATGGTCACTGTTCCCGAAATGCTCTCCTACTGAAACTTCGACCACCTGGCCGGGCTCATTCCCCAATACCAGGTCCAATACGGCCCCATCCCTCGTTGGACTATCTACGTATTGTTTCAAGAAGCCCTCCTGGATGCTCCTCTCAAATTCTGCCCCATCCAAGCCCCTAGCACTGTGAGCACCAATCAATATAGGGGAAGTTAAAATCACCCACCACTACAACCCTGGTACCTTTGCATCTTTCCAAAATCTGTCTACATATCTGCTCCTCTACCTCCTGCTGGCTGTTGGGAGGCCTGTAGTAAGCCCCCAACATCGTGACTGCACCCTTCCTATTTCTGAGCTCCACCCATATTGCCTCGCTGCACGACCCCTCCGAGGTGTCCTCCCGCAGTACAGCTGTGATATTCTCCTTAACCAGTAATGCAACTCCCCCACCCCTTTTACATCCCCCTCTATCCCGAAACAAATGCACTTCAGACCACCTGTCCTGCTGTTCTCCGTAACATCTCCCTGCCTGCTCTTCCTCTTAGTCTTACTGGCCTTATTTACTAGTTCCCCTTCATTTATTTCACTTGCTGTCCTACTGCTCTGATTCCCACCCCCCTGCCACACTAGTTTAAACCCTCCCGAGTGACGCTAGCAAACCTCGCAGCCAGGATATTTGTGCCCCTCCAGTTTAGATGCAACCTGTCCTTCTTGTACAGGTCCCATCTATCCCTTAAGAGATCCCAATGGTCCAGATATCTGAAACCCTCCCTTCTGCACCAGCTGTTCGGCCACGTGTTTAGCTGCACTACCTTCCTATTTCTAGCCTCACTGGCACGTGGCACAGGGAGTAATCCCGAGATTACAACCCTAGAGGTCCTGTTTTTTTAACTTGCTGCCTAACTCCCTGAACTCCCCCTGCAAGACCCTATCACTCTTCCTGCCTATGTCGTTGGTACCGATGTGTACCACAACCTCTGGCTGTTCCCCCTTCAGAATGCCACCTGTCCGTTCAGAGACATCCTTTTACAGATCTTCAAGTCTCAAGTTTAAGCGGCTGGGACTGAAGCTGAGTGGAGTTGAAACTTTTGTTGTGCACAAAGATGAAAAGAACAAGCAGAGGCTTTGTGAGCTGGTTAAAGGAGCTTGTGTGTTGGTCACCCCTGTTGTGTACTTAATTAACAATTCAGATCAACATTATTGATTAGTGAATTTTAAAATCTGACCTCAGTTCATCCAAAAAGAAATATTGCTGAACTAATTATGAATTTTGGTCAATTAACTATTGATATCTCCTCTGATTTTCATAGTACCTTATAGCTATATAAAATGTAAGATGTGCATAACACTTTTGGCTTAGATGCCACAACTGTAGTTCAGCGTTCAGCTTCATTAGGTTAAAATCATTTTCATTTTCACAGTTTAAACAGAACATAGCTCATCCAGTAGATGAGGGAAAGAGTCTTGTGCATGGCCCCTCTCAGAAAATTGGATCTTGAGTAGTGACTTCATCTTCCCTTTCTCCACTCTATAATGCTCAGCTTTACATTGCACCGTTGTTCTTTCTCAGCCATCATCAACAGCACATCTCCATCTACCACACCAGAAAAGTTTTAATTGTGGTTGGGCATACACTTGCTTCAAATCCTCCCTGTGGTCCTTGGATTTCCAGAGAGGAGGTTTTATTGAGGTTTTTTGGCTTTAAGAGTTCATTGTGAAGTTTTAATCTGTAAGGTTCTGGAGCCCTTTTATGATGCATCCTATCCAGGCCATCTTCAGACAGATCCTTTGATAGCTCATGGCATAAACATATTGCATACTGATTCTTTCAACTGCTTGACTCGCACAACAATTCTTTGTTGCCTGTTATCAGAATCATGGGAAATAAATGGTGAAAACATACTTGAATGTTCAATTTACATTGCTCTACAGTTGAGCAGGCCACTGATGCTTGGTGTCCATGTCCACGCATAAAATAATGTCCACTTAAATGAGATATTGAAGTGTTCCCTCTGTCTGTTGTTCTGTGCCCTAATGAATTCTCTGTTTAAGACAGAAGAATACAAAAAGTAAAATATTGGAAGGAAATTTAGCCTGATTTAGAGTAAAACCATGATCTTTTCGGCAGCATGTGAGACCCTCTCATTTTTCTGCTGGTGTGCAACGTAACAAATTTCCTGCGTAATGCAGAGCTGCTTTCTTCATCCCCAATTTGGAAAGTATAGTTTATTTTATAACGTCTGTCCATGTCATTTTAGATTAGGTGTGCGTTTATTGACTGGCCATCACCAGTGCTGGGAATTGCTCTACTTTTTTCCCCTACTCTATGGGGAGATTGCGTCGCCTGAGTTTGGTGTTTTCCTGTCTGGTATGTTAATGAGTCTAGGTGTTGAGCAGAGTTGTAGACTGCAATCTTAATCTTCCCATTTGATAAATTGTATTAGTGCTAAACATGTGATGCCACTTCAACCTTGCTTGACTTATTTCCCCATGCTATACACCGTTTCCTGCTCAGGAAGGCTAACCTTTTCTAGATTTCTTATGCTGCTCCTCTTGAACTTGTCACAACAGGTATGCAAAAAGTCCCAGGAATGACTAATTTCCTACTTGTAATAATGTACTTCCCTCTGAAATATTTCTTAAGATGGAGAGCTTAGTATGTGATCTGCATGCACATACCTATCATTTTGGGAGGTGGGGCAAGTTACCATCCAAATATTGTTCAAAAAGGAACTTGGTTAGTACATGTAGTGTAGGTGTCTGCCTTTTGTACAAATCTTTTTTTGTTTCAATGAAAATGTGCACGAGATGCTGCTCAAGGTTTAGTAATACTGGAATTTTGTTCTCCATGGTTGATCTTGGCACAGAAAATTCTCTGCCATTCGATCCTTTCTGATCCTTCACATGTTTATGAAGGCCACGAGTGAAATGCCTGAAATTATGGGCCACAAACTATGGTGCTCAGACAGCGTCACTGGAAATTCCCTCCCTAATTGCAAGGAGAACTTTTGATAGTTTTCAGTTTATGGTCTCTCCATTAAAGCTAGGTGACCACAGTCTTATAAAAGTGTCTGATATGTGGCCTGTAATTCCCAAGCTGCAGAGAAGCTCGAACATCAGTTCCAAGAAGCAACTTTTTAACCGTGGTCCTTGATTCAAGTGCCAGTTTGCATAATAGCTCTCTGGTGACCTGGAACTAGAATTAACCCTGGATAATACACTGGCAACGATGCTGTTTTCACCCCCCCCCCCCCCCCCCCCCTCCCTTCCCCACTGAAATCTTCACGCAAACAGTTATCTTGTTAAATTTGTAGTTGGCATTGCTCATAACTGTTTAACCCAGTTTAGAGAAACGTTGGATTTGGACTTCCCTTTGGAGTGTTTATGGAGTCATCTTGGTCAGTGCCAGTTTACGGCCTTTGATGCTGGCAATCTTTGCTACACAGACTGCGCTTTTCAGCCAACTTGGAAGTCTCTAGCTTTGCTGAATTTTAATTGAAATTCCTAAAAAAAAAAAGGGAAGGCAAGGATAATCTTCTGCATTTTGGCACACCTGCATTATGCTTCAATTTCTCCAATAATAATGTCCATATGGCACCCATTTTGGATGTATCCTTTACTTGCTGTTCCTGAAGTTTCAGATTGTGGCTTTTCCCTGGATATATTGAAGTTACTTACATTCTAGACCTTTTCTGTATGCAACTTTATCTGATCTATGATCTGCCATAGATTCTGTTCAGACGACCCCAAATAGATTTTCTTTAGCAGTGGGAAAAGTTTAGAGCCCTTCTTACTTTTGTTTCAGATTTCAGTGATAATCCAAGTACAGACTGAATATGATATGTTCTCTGTAAAGGGAAGAACCTTATACCCTGGAGGAAATTGAATAAATGGAACAGAGAGGTATACTTTCACTGGACATAAATAAATGTATTCAATGACTGAGAATCTAAACCCTTGTAAAAAGATGTTTCCGCTGCTGGATAATATATAAACTGGTGAACTGTTTCAACAATGTACTGTTGATTCCGGTTATGGTTCGGGCCTTTAAAGTATAATTTTCTCTTCCCACAGTCGTACAGTGCTTCCTGTGAATGGAAGGGTACATCTTGCGTCTTCTGCCCGTGCAGAGGTTTAACGCAGCCCGGGTCTAACAATTAGCTCAATTGAGGTAAATTCCATATTGCACTTTACGTGGACTTGTTCTACGGTTTTTTCTATCTCCTCAGAAAATGGAATATTGCCACACAAATTCATATGATTGCAAACCAAAATATTTGCAAATTCAAATATGAACTACCATAATTAAGCGCATAGTATATAGTATAATCTTTTTTAACTTGGATTTTGAGTTTTTTTAAAACATAAAAGGTTACTGTATCGTGCCACAAGCCTACATCTAAAAAAACTTGGAGAATTGTCCTTTTGGTAGTTTAAATCCGTGCCCAACCTTTTGTCATGGATGTATGGCATGGAGCCTGAAGGGACTCCAAATTTTTCATGAATATCACATTAATTTGAATATACAGCCTACTGCTGCTAATTCATTTTTGCTCAAATTGAATTAAGCAATTTAAATAAACTGGCACAGGAGTTTTTTGCCCAATTCCTTTTGAATTTAGCAGATGACTATCTCAAGTTGCAGGTACTAACAAATCTTTTGTTCTAATTAGGTTTTATCCACCAGTGAGGCAACAGTACTAAAAGTAAACTATTCCAAACCTATAGCTTCAAAATTCAGTTGAAGGAAACCAGCAAATTAGAAATCTTAAGCACGTAGATTTGCCGCCTTCTCAAGGACAGAAATGGTCAGGGTTTGGGATGTCTCGTGGCCGTAGGGATGCATTTTGGACGCTTGTTTTTTTGTTTTAAATCACAATTGCATCAAAACACCTTGCCTCAAAACTTGTTTGGAAAACACCCTTGCAGAAAAAAAAGCTCCATCTTGTAAATCTAATTTTTCTTTGATCATCTTTTGAAGATGGGCTTTCGGTTAAACTTTGTCAATATCAACATTAATTATCAAGGAAGTTAGTTGGATGGACAAAATATGTTAATTTCAGGGTAAGGTTAATACAGATGAAGTACAATGCAGGTGCTTTTACAAAGGAAGCATTGTAGAAAACTGTTGAAAAATTTTATATGTGCCTTCTGGAATTCTGATTCCAGAATCAGAATTCCAGAAGGCATTGCTCATTTTTATGGCTGTAGCAGCACCAAATATTGACAAATCTGTAGGCGTTAATTCCACTAGAGTTACTGCTGATGCAGATAATGCATATCATATTTCTTTGGTTTCTCAAGTCAGATCTGTCATCTGCATCGTGCCATCTTGCTGTCATCAATATTTTTCTCATTGATTAAGTGTCTATTTTTCTAATTGACTATCTATCTTTATTATTTAGCAATAATATGTGCCCCTATATCTCCACAATTTGAATATTTTATCACCAAAAAAATCTACCTATCTTATTCCAGAAAAAATAATTCCAAGATACAACCACAATGATGGTTTCTCACCCACCCCAGATTATTCCCATAACGATTAATACTAATAAATAAATTTGGCTCCAACTGTTCAACAAGCTGCCGAAACAGCCCCTAAGTGAGCCTCTTAGCATTATGGTCTGCTACTGAATGATCGCCATATGACCAATTGACTATCCAGTTTCCAAGGCCCATTATAAGGACCTCAATGTAAAACCAGAAAAATTGCTCGGGCCTTTCAATTTTTTTTCAAGTTACAGTTCCCACGAGTCTCGTGCAAGCTTTTATAGTGTTTCCAACAAATAAGCTAATCCATCAGTCAAGACCGGAGAGGAGAGAGAGATCTGGACATATGTATAATTTGCATGCTGTGGCAACCTCACTTGCACATGATAGTTTTGTTGGTATGGTAGTCTGGAGTTTAGTTGAATCGCTTATTAGTCTACTGATTGTCTTGGTCAGTTGAGTCCAAGCTATTAGTGACAAATTTCAGGAGGGAGTTCCAGCCCTCTATATAAAGAAACTGCAATAGCAGTGCAAGTAAATACCTGAAGAGAAAACTGTTCATACTGGAAGATATAGTGAGGACTATTAAATACTGCAAAAGGCAAAGAGAAATACTGATGAAAGAAAAGGCAAAGTACTACGAATATTAAGTGATCCAAAAGTAGAGACTGGAAGGAGATGTCATTTAATAGACTTGGCAATACTGACATTCGCTGTTAGAGGGATGTATGAACCTGAAAAGTTTTGATGGGATTGGCTGGAAAAGTTTGACAGCCACGAAAAATCTACATTGATCCTGATTTGCATGTTTCTGATGAACAAGCTTTATTTCAACAATCCTGCTTGATAACAGGGAGAAAAGAGTAGTATTTTTAGGGGAGGGAGAAAAGAGAGACTTGGTGAGAAATTGTGGAGCAATCTTGAAGAAAGGAGGGAGATGGACTCTCTTTAAAGAAGTGGAAAGAGAAAGGGATTCTTGACTAAGTGATTAAGGAAGGGCAGTCAGAGAAATAGATCCTGTTCGGGAAGAGACTTTACACGGTGGAGGAAAGGGAAGGGAGATTTACTAAGGTCAGGAAGAGCAAGAATGAGATGTGATGTATGGGTGGGCTAAAGGGGAACAGAGAGCCTGTTCAGGTGAGGAAAGAGACTAACCCCATTGTAAGGGTGGAGGAGCATCTCTGTCTATTCTTGGAGCAGAATGGACAATTGCTGTTGAGGCTTTAGGTGGCTTGTGTTGAAAACTCTCTGACTTACTGTGAAAAATGCCACAGAAACTGAAATAGTGCAGGCTAATAACCAAAAGTTACTAAGAACAAAAACTACCGGTTGCAACGCTACATCATTTGCACGTCCATCCCATTGCATTACTTAAAGCAAAATGGCTATATTGTTCCTACTGTTTGTCAGCCATTTGAATTTATCAAAAAGACTTCAATTTTATGTTGCATTGGATTTCGTGAATGTGGAGCTACATCTGGATGTGCGTTCAGTATTTTATCTCAATGATCTCGATGTGGTGATGCACTCTGCGCATAAGATCCTGTTCTGTAGCTACATCTGATTACGTACAAGTCCTCCTTAGGTCTAAAATAAATAGATCCCTTTCAGAGCAACTCCTATTTGGGTAATAAGTTGCAATCATGATTTAACTGTCAGCCAAAGCCTTCCATGAAATGGCAGTCAAGTGATTGGTATCTTCAGAGTAGCAGGCCACTTCTTGGCGCAAAGCATTTCTTTTAGGCCCAGGAAGGTCATTGCAAGACCAGGCCTAAACTAGAACCGGAAAATAGGATGCTGGGAAGAAGTCTATACTTGTATGCCATTTGATCTTGTCTTCCTAAGGAAAACTAATTCCTTACTTCCTTTCACTTATTTGGAATTAACTACTCCATGAAGACTTAATTTCTCAGCTCTCTTAGAGCTGGATCTCTTGATAATTCCATGTCCACTGACTTTGAACGATTGCACTGTTTCTTTCAAGACTTTCCACGGATGGTGGTGTTTTTGATAGGGGCAAGCTTTTAACTGTAGGCCTTTGATCTTCAGTGGTGGATATCTGTCACACCAAAAGTATTCACTCAAGGCAAATGAAGTATTTTTAGTAGTTTCAAGTCCACACCTACAGAATTATTTATTATGACATTCTTGCTTTAGTTTCATTTCTTTGCAGTCACAGCATGAGCTTCATGGGAGTTCATCTAGCAGTCATGACAATATTCCACCTGCACTTAATGGCAAGCACTAAAAAGAGCATGCTTAGTTTCAGCATATTGTATTGAGCTTTAAACTCTAGTGTTAAAGTCACCATATTTTGTCTCACTTGGATTGAACCGTTCTTTACATTTAAGTGAAAATGAAATTAGATTTTACTTAAAATTCTAGCCTTCTTGCTAGGACTGAAACGTGTATAAACCGCGATTGTTTCAATTAGTAATAAAATATTAGGACACTCCATGATGCAGTAACGCATTACATTAAATGCTAGCAATTTGATAATCAAATTGAGCAGGAAGTCATTTCATTCGTGTTTCACGCACCCTATCGTATCACTGCAGACCAACATTTATTAGAGTTGTGTGGAGCAATTCTCTCAACTTTTTAAGCACTTTTCTGGATGTGCCTTCCAAAGAAAAATGTTTTTGTCAATCCTTCAGACGAGCCTAATCTTCAAAAGACCTGTAATGCATTGTTTTTACATCATTGATATAACCCTAAGGTATGTGGAAGATAAATGATCATTTTAAATTGACTTCCTTGTTCTTTGAATACAGCTTAGCTTTTACATAAATTCCTCTTGCCCTCCTTCATCACCATTTCTGATTGGGAGTTAAATTGATATCTTTAGTTTGAAGGCTGCTTTGAATTCCTCCCTGTCTCCATCCTATTCATATTTGGATCTGACTTCAACTGTGAAGTGTCTTGCTAGGTTTAACCAAGTTAAAGGTACTGTACAAATGGAGGTATTCTGTAAGAGTGACTTGCACTGTAGGCTGCCTCTGGAAAAAAAAACTTAGGTTTTTTTAGGCAGGCCTTTATGCTTTGAGAACGGAAAAGAGAAGACATCAACGGAGCATAAAATCCTGGAAGAATGTTGTTCTTGCTCTAACTTATGGACTGTAGGCCTATCCTATCATATGTGGTAGACAAATTACATTCAAAAAATGAGGATGACGATACAGAAGGTAGGTAATTTGTTTAGATGTAGTATTTTCTTTTCCCCCAACCACTCAAATATCTGTTAAGTAACATTTGTTTAAGCTTTTATGTTTGATGTTCAAGCCTGAAATATGTGCACAAAAATAGGTTACTTGGTTTTTCTCATTGTGCATAATGCAAAATGTAAGCTGTAGTAAAGAATTACTCTAACATTTGCATGAACTGACATGGATCAGTTACAGATTTTTTTGTCACTTTATTAACTTAAACTTGGGTAACCTCAAATAGCATTTTAAAGATGATCTGTGCTGAAACAGATCATTTGTGTATGATAACTATATCTTTATAAAACCACTTAGTTCACATTGCTTAAAGTCAGTTTGTAACTTACAGTTCTGTAACCCTGGACAACATTTTGAATCATTTGCAGTGTTCCCTTCGAAAGAATTGCTGATATCAACTTCTCATTGAACACAAATGAAAGTGTAAGTATTATGTTTTTATTACATTTGTGGGGGGGTGCTGGTGGAGGTACAGAACTCTGCTGAAATGTTTCAACTAGGGCTGTGTTCCAGCTTTCTCCCGTGTACCTTTTAGTAGGCAATGTGGCATTGTTCATAGAATAGTGCAACACAGAAGGAAGCCATTTGGCTGTTGAATCTGTAAGTTACTATTGAATCTGTATCCACCATCCTATCAGTACATTCCAAATCCTAACTACTCATTGTGTTTTGAAAGAAAAATCCTCATCACCTCTGGTTCTTTGACCAGTGCCCATAAATCTGTGCCCTCTGGTTATCTACCGTTCAGCCATTCGAAACAGTTTCTCTTTATTTACTCTACTTAAACCCTTCAGATTTTAAATACCTCTATCAAGTCTCCCCTTGGCCTTCTCTGCTCTAAGAAGAATAATCCCAGCTTCTCCAGTCTATTCTCATGACTGTAATCCCTCATCCCTGGAACCATTCTACTATACCCTCTCCTAAGCCTTCATGTCTTTCCTAATGTGCAGTATCCAGAATTGAACAAACCACTCCAGCTGGGGTGGAACTAGTGTTTTATATAAGTTTAATATAACTTCCTGCTTCTTGTACTCTAGTCCTCTATTTATAAAGCCCAGGATTCCATATGCTTTATTAACTGCTTTGTTAACCCATCTTGCCACCTTCAAGGATTTGCACCTACATTAAAATTGTATCATTTAGCATGTATTGTCTTTCCTCATTATTCCTACCCCTCACTTCTCATTAAATTTTATGTCATATGTCCATCCATTCCCCCAGCCTGCCAGTCCTTTTGAAGTCTATTGCTATCTTCTTTGCTGTTACCCACACTTCCAATTTCATGTCATCTACAGATTTCAAATTGTGCCCTGTACCCCCAAGTTCAAAGCATCATTGTATATGAAAAACTGCAGTAGTCTTGGTACTGAACACTGGGGGACTTCACTGTATGCCTCCCTCCAGTCTGAAAAACAGCCATCCAGCACAACTGTTTTCCATCCCTTAGCCAATTTTCTAACTATCCTGCTTTTTTTATTAATTCTTTCATGGAATGTGGGCATCGCTGGAAAGGCCAGCATTTGCTGCCCATCCCTAATTGTTCTTGAGAAACTTGTGGTGAGTCGTCGCCTTGAACTGCTGCAGTCCATCTGGTGTGGGTACTCAGTGCTTTTAGGAAGGGAGGTACTGGATTTTGATCCAGTGAAGGAAGAGCAATATAATTCCAAGTCAGGCTGGTGCGCGGCTTAGGGGGGAGCTTGCAGGTGGTGGTGTTCCCATGTGTCTGCTGCCCTTGTTCTTCTAGCTGGTAGAGGCCGCAGGTTTGGAAGGTGCTCTTGAAGGAGCCTTGGTGAGTTGCTGCAGTGTATCTTTTAGATGGGTGTACACTGCTGCAATTGTGCGTTGGTGGTGAAGGGAGTGAATGATGAAGGTGGTGGATGAGGTGCTGATCAAGCAGACTGCTTTCTCCTAGATGGTGTCGAGCTTCTTGAGTGTTGGAGTTGCACCCATCCAGGCAAGTGGACTGTATTCCATCGCACTCTTGCCTTGTAGATGGTGGACAGGCTTTTGGGAGTCAGGAGGTGGGCTTCTCACTATAGAATTCCCAACCTCTGACTGGCTCTTGTAGCCACGGTATTTATGTGGCTGGTCCAGTTCAGTTTCTGATCAATGGTAGCCCTCCGGATGATAGTGGAGGATTCAGCAATGATAGTGCCATTGAATTCAAGGGGAGATGGTTAGATTCTTTCTTGTTGGAGATGGTCATTGTCCTGCACTTCTGTGGCACAAATGTTACTTACTATTGCCTCTTTTGTCTTTAATTTTGCTAACAAACCTAATATGTCGTATTTTTATCAAAACCTCTTTTGAAAGTCCATATGCACATCAACTGCACTTCCCTCATTCAGCCTTACTGTTAACTCATCAAAAAACTCAACTGAGTTACTCAAACAGCCTTAATAAATCCATGATGGCTCTCCATTATTGATCCATGCTTGTCCAAGTGGTTGTTATTTTTCTCCCGGATTATTGTTTCTAAAAGCTTCTCCATCACTAGCAAACTGACTGGGCTGTAATTGCCAGGTTTATCCTTTTTCCCTTTTTTCCTTATTCATTCACTGAATGTGGGCATTGTTGGCACAGCCAGCATTTATTGCCCATCCCTAATTGTCCTTGAAGATGGTGGTGAGCCCCTGCCTTGAACTGCTGCAGTCCATGTGATAAAGGTACTCCTGAAGTACTGTTAAATAGAAAGTTTCAAGATTTGGACCAAGTCACAGTGAAGGAATGGCAATTGTATTTCCAAGTCAGGGTGGTATGTGAATTGGGGGTGCTATCGTTCCCATTCGCCTGCTGTCTTTGTCCTTCTAGGTGGTAAAGGTTGAAGGTTTGGGAGGTGCTGTCGGAGGAGCCTTGATGAGTTGCTGTAGTGCAAGTGCGTCTTGCAAGTGGTGCACACTGCAGCCAAGCTGCACTGGTGGTGGAGAGAGTGAATGTTTAAGGTCGTGGATGAACCAATCAAGTGGGCTGCTTTGCCTTGAATGGTGTCTAGCTTTTTGAGTGGTGTTGGAACTGTGCTCATCCAGGCAAGTGGAGAGCATTCTAACATATTTGTGACTTGTGCCTTTGTAGATGGTGGAAAGACTTTGGGGAGTCATGAAGTCAGTCACTTGCTGCAAAGTACCCAGCCTCGGAACAACTCTTGTAGCCACATTATTAATGTAGCTGATTCGGTTAAGTTTTTGGTCAATGGTGCCCCCCACCAGGATGATTATATGATGGAAGGAAAGTCACTGAAACAGCTGAAGTTGGTTGGGCCTTGGACACTACCCTGATGAGCTCCTGAAGCGATGTCCTGGAGCTGAGAGGATTGGCCTCCAGCCACCCCAACCATCTTCCTTTGTACTCTATATGACTCGAACCAGCGGACGGTTTCCCCCTGATGCCTATTGATGTAATTTTACTAGGGCATTTTGATCTCCTACACTGTCAAATGCTGCCTTGATGTCAAGGTAGTTGCTCTCGCCTTACCTCTGGAATTCAGCTCTTTTGTCCATGTTTGGACCAAGGCTGTAATGAGGCCTGGTCCTGATTGGTCCTAGCGGAATCCAAACTGGTCAGTGCGCAGATTATTGGTGAGCAAGTGTTGGTTGATAGCACTGTTGACCCCGTCCATCATTGTGCTGATGAGTGAAGGTAGGCTGATGTGGTGGTAATTGGCCTAATTGGATTTGTCCTGCTTTTGTGGACAGGACATAGCTGGGAAATTTTCCACTTTGTCGGTAGTGCCAGTGTTGTAGCTGTACTGGAGCAGCTTGGCTACAAGTGCAGGTAGTTTTGGAGCACAAGTTTTCAGTACTATGTCTAGGATGGTGTTGGGGCCCATAACCTTTGCTGTATCCAGTGCACTCAGCTGTTTCTTGATATTACATGGAGTGAATTGAATTAAGTGAATTGTATGATGATCCAGATTGACAGAGTCCTCAAGATATATAGGCAAAGAAAGGACCAAACGTTATGATATCAGAGGTAAAGAATGCTTTGAAATTGATGAGTACAAGAAAAGCTCCAGGCATAGATAAAGTAACAACAGAACATCTAAAAGCTCTTGGAGAAACAGAATTAGACGTGATCAAATATATACTAAAGGATGCATTCCAAGTGACTTGAGACATTTGTTATTCGCTAAGGTACCTAAGAACCTGAAAGCAGTGGAGTGCAATCAGTTTAGAACTATTCAGCTTAATGAGTCACCTCATTAAAGTGATCTTGAAAATCCATAATAGAAAGAAATAACACATTTGAAGCAGAAATTTGTGAAACACAGTCTGGATTTATACCTGGAGTAGGAACAAGAGAGGGATTATTTAACCCAAGAACAATCTTCGATAAAAATCTAGAAGTAAACAAGAACATTTACATATGCCTTATAGATTATGAAAAAGCATTCAATCGTGTTTATCACCAAAAGCCAATAGGCGTGTTGCTGAAATGTGACATTGACAGTAAGATGAGATTTATCCAGAGCCTATATTGGGACCAAATAGAGCGCATCAGGCTATGGACGATCAGATATGCTTCAAGTGAAGAGAGGGGTACGACAAGACTGTGCACTGTCACCAAAATTATTCAATCTGTACACACAACAAATATTCAGAGAATTAGATGTACTTCTAGGTGTAAAAATTGGAGACGAGCATAACAAATTTGCTGTATGCAGACGACACACCGCTATTTGCAGAATCAGAAGAGGCCCTACAAAATATCGTAGATCAAGTAAAATCTAGAAGTTTAGAATGTGTTGAGTATGAACACCAAAAAGGCAAAAACAATGAAAGTTGGAAGGAATACATTAGAAGAAACTGGAGTGAAGATTGAAGTGGATGGTGTTACACTGGAACAAGCAGATAAGTTTGTCTATTTAGGACAAATGATAACACAAGATGGTAGATGCGATGCCGAAGTCAGATGAATGATAGGGATAGTCAGAAGTAATTTCGTGAAGATGAAGGATGTGGTAACGAAGCTTAAGCTTTTAACAAGGAAAAAAACTCATAAGATGTTACATTCTATCCACTTTCCTGTATGCCTCAGAAACCTCAGGGTAGTGTCCTGAGTCCAGCCATCTTCAGCAGCTTCATCAATGACCTTCCGTCCATCATAAGGTCAGAAGTGGGGATGTTCGGGGATTGCACAATGTTCACCATTCGAGACGACTCAGATACTGAAGCAGCGCATGTCTATATGCAACAAGACCTGCACAACATCTAGGCTTGGGCTGATAAGTGGCAAGTAGCATTCACACCACACAAGTGCCAGGCAATGACCATCTCAAACAAGAGAGAATCTAACCATCTCCCTTTGATGTTCAATGGCATTACCATCGCTTAATCCTCCACTGTCAACATCCTGGAGGGGGGGAGGGTCACCATTGACCAGAAACTGAACTGGACCAGTCACATAAATACTGTAGCTGCAAGAGCAGGTCAGAGGCTGGAATTCTGCAACGAGTAACTTGTCTCCTGTCTCCCCAGTGCCTGTCCAAGTCAGGAGTGTGATGGAATACTCTCCACTTGCCTGGATGGGTACAGCTCCAACAACACTCAAGAAACTCAGCACCATCCAGGACAAAGCGGCCTGCTTGATTGGCACCCTATCCACTAACTTCAACATTCACTCCCTTAACCACAGACGCACAGTTGCAGCAATGTGTACTATCTACAAGATGTGGTGCAACAACTTGCCAAGGCTCCTTCGAAAGTACCTTCCAAATCCGCCACTTCTACCATCTAGAAGGATAAGATAAGCAGATGCATGGGAGCACCACCACCGCAAGTTCACCTCCAAGCCACACACCATCCTGACTTGGAACTATTTCGCCATTCCTTCACTGTTGCTGGGTCAAGACCCTGGAACACCCACACTGTTGATGTACCTGCATCCCAAGGACTGCAGCAGTTCAAGAAGGCAGCACAATTATGGATGGGCAATAAATGCTGTTGAAATCTAGATGCTAAGGTGTATGCTTAAAATTCCTTATGCAGACCATAAGACAAATTAAGAGGTGCTTGAAATTGCAAGAGCAAAAAGAACTGTAAAAAGTAACATCCAGAAAAGAAAGTTGTCACTATTTTGGCCATTTGATCAGAGCTAAAAAGCTACAGAGCTCTCTTCTAGAGGGCAAAGAGGAGGGCAGCAGAAAGGGGTCAACCCAAGCATAGTTGGATGACTGACATTGCAGACGAGCTACTTTTGATGTGTGAGGATGACGCAAGGCTGGCAAGCATGACACACCATGACAGCAGATCGCCTGGTAAGAATAGTTACAGGCAGCAGCAGCAGAATCGAATTGGCTGAATTATGGCATCTGTAATGGTTGGGACCTTCGGCACCACCCTTGCATCTAAGGAGGATTGGAAGTTTAGGCAGCACCTCTGCAATTTCTACCCTTAATTCTGTCAGCAGCTTAGAATGCATCCCATCTGGACCTGGTGATTTATCTACTTGAAGTATGGTCAGCCTTCCTGGTACCCCGTCTTAATCCATTTTGATGGAATCTGTAGTTATAGAGTCATAGAATGATACAGCACTGAAACAGGCCCTTCGGCCCATCGAGTCTGTGCCAACCAACAACCACCCATTTATACTAATCCTATATTAATCCCATATTCCCTACCACATCCCCACCATTCTCCTACCACCTACCTACACTAGGGGCAATTTACAATGGCCAATTTACCTATCAACATGCGAGTCTTTGGCTATGGGAGGAAACCAGAGCACCCGGCGGAAAACCCACGTAGTCAATGGGAGAACTTACAAACTCCGCACAGGCAGTACCCAGAACTGAACCCGGGTCGCTGGGGCTGTGAGGCTGTGGTGCTAACCACTGTGCCGCCCTAAAAGTTTATTTATTTTATTTTATTTATAGATACAGCACTGAAACAGGCCCTTCGGCCCACCGAGTCTGTGCCGACCAACAACCACCATTTATAATAACCCTACAGTAATCCCATATTCCCCTACCACCTACCTATACTAGGGGCAATTTATAATGGCCAATTTTACCTATCAACCTGCAAAGATCGTTTCTTTTTTAGACCCTGAGAGGGAAACGGGAATTGAAGCGGGGACTGCAATTGAACTACAGAATTGTTGCAGCGCAGAAGGAGGCCATTCAGCCCATCATGTCAGCACTGGCTCTCCAAATGAGCAATTCACTTAGTGCCATTGTCCCCGTAACCCTGCACATTCTTTCTTTTCAGATAACAGCAGTCTAATTCCCTTTTGAATGCTTCAATTGGACCAGTCTCCATCACTCTCAGGCAGTGCATTCCAGACCTTAACCACTTGCTGCGCTATAATTTTTTCCTCATGTCACTTTTGCTTCTTTTACCAATTACTTTAAATCAGTGCCCTCTCGTTCTTGACCCTTTCATGAGTTGGAACAGTTTCTCCCTATGCACTATTTCCAGACCCATCGTGATTTTGAATACCTCTATGTGCCGGGCGGCACAGTGGCGCAGTGGTTAGCACCGCAGCCTCACAGCTCCAGGGACCCGGGTTCGATTCTGGGTACTGCCTGTGCGGAGTTTGCAAGTTCTCCCTGTGACGTCGTGGGTTTTCGCCGGGTGCTCCGGTTTCCTCCCACAGCCAAAGACTTGCAGGTAATAAGTAAATTGGCCGTTGTAAATTGCCCCTAGTGTAGGTAGGTGGTAGGGAATATGGGATTACTGTAGGGTTAGTATAAATGGTGGTTGTTGGTCGGCACAGACTCGGTGGGCCGAAGGGCCTGTTTCAGTGCTGTATCTATAAATAAAAAAAATAAAGAAATCACCTCTCGCTCTTTTCTCCAAGGAAAGCAGCCCCAACCTTTCCAATCTATCTTGAGAAGTGAAGTTCCTCATCCCTGGAACCAATCTCGTGAATCTTTTCTCCCTTCTCTCCAATGCCTTCACATCCTTCCTAAAGTACGGCGCCCAGATCTGGACACAACTCTCCAGCTGAGGCCGAACTAGTGTCTTATATAAGTTCAATATAACCTCCTTGCTGTTGTACTCTATGCCTTTATCAATAAAGCCCAGGATATTGTATGCTTTATTAACTGCTCTCTCAACCTGTCTTGTCAACTTCAATGACATATGCACATATACACCCCGGTTCCTCTGCTCCTGCACTCACTTTAGAATTGTGACTGGACTCAAACCAAAAAGACACCAAAACTGGAAAAACAACTAAAGGTTTCCAGGGATACTGAGAATGGTTCGAACCAGATAAAAGCAGAGAGTCCTCCCCAGACCAGGCAGGAGTGGAGCGTTGGCAAGCAGAAGAAAGTAAAAACTGAATCCAGGAGCTGCATCTGTTACAGTAGCCAACTAACCAGATCTGCCCATAGTGCACAGGTTGTCACTGACTGACTCTGATCGACAGAAGTGCACCCTGTGAAGACCACACCTATTGAGTTTGGATTGAGAGGGAACTGCTGTCGGAAGAACAGCAGCAACTAAATCGTTGAAGGGAGCTGCAAATCTACCTGAGGAACTTCAGAGTTCTGAAGAACTGAGACTGTAATTCTTGCCATTTATGCTGGGTGGACTGCCTAGTGAAACCATGAGGCCCATCCCTGCATCTGATAGTTAGGTGTAGTTTGTAATATAAAACGTGATCTGTCTGTTGCTTCATGTATAATTTATGTTGGTTTTGGTTTGTGTTAAAAGTAAAATTGCTAAAAGTGAAATCTTGATGGCTTGGTTTGCCTTCCTAAATTGGGGTCAGTTGTTGGATTTGATTCTTTTCATTTTTGGTTGTCTCTATGGGACTCATAACACTGCTTTTTATCTCATCCAGTATCCCAGCAACCTCCTTGTTCACTGTAATTTTGACAAACTCCTCTTCCTTGGGCACAAATGTGAAGTACTCATACCGTACCTCAGCCATGCTTTCTGTCTCCACCAATGGATCTTCATTTTGGCCCTAAATGGCACTCCACTCCTGAGAGCTCTTTTATAATTAATATGCCTCTAGAAGACCTTTGGATTCCTTTTTTATGTTAACTGCTAAACTATTTTCATACTTTGTCCCTCTTTCCTTTTTCAGTTGCCCTCTGTACTTCCTATAGTCAACCTGCTTCTCCTTTTGTCAAGCTGACATCTGTCATACGCCCTGTTTTTCTGCTTCATCCTAACTCGCATCCAGAAAGCTCTGGTTTTGGTTCCCTTCCTTTTCCCCCTTGTGTATAGACTATATTCAAGCCATCTCCTCTTTAAAGACTGCCCGTTGCTCCATTACATTTCTGCGTTCCAATCTTTGGCTCCACTTTATGCAGGCCTGATCCCTCCTCAATTTGCTGATAACCTCCTTCCAGTTAAGCATTTTATTACTTGGTTGTTCCTTTTTGCTCTCCATAACTAATCATTGGATATGTTTTTAAATTGACTAAGCATATTTGATGTGGTTAGTAGTACATATTAGTCCTGCAGTTCATTGTTGCAAACTGATAGGCTGCAGGATCTTGGTTGTGCGATTCCGCTAAAAGTGATGCCTTCCTGAAATGAGACCACCCTGACTGCTATTTCTAACTCACTGGTTGACAGATGAGTGTATGCCTTGGAATATTCAAGGGCAAAAAAAAGACACATGAAAGTGTTTTTTTTTTCTTCCGTATATCACTACCACCATTTTCCAAAGCCCTTTATTTTGTTCATGAAGTAGGGATGGCCATGCAGAGATAAAAATAAAAAGTGCTGGAAATACTCGGGTCTGGCAGCAACTGTGGAGAGAGAAGCAAAGTTAACATTTCAAGTCTGCGGTCTTTCATCAGAACTGAAATGTTATCTCTGTTTCTCTTGTCACAGATGCTGCTAGACCTGCTGAGTATTTCCAGCACTTTGTTTTTATTTCAGATTTCCAGCTTCTGCAGTATTTTGCTTTTATATGGCTGTGCTGACAGTTGGGTTTCTAAGTGAAAGGATAACGCTTGCAAGTTGTATTTATGTTGGATACAATGTGTGAAGGACAATTGACCTAAATAAGTATCTCAGAAAAATTATCTATTGAATCACTAGCAAGTCTCACACCATCCTGACTTGGAACTATATCGCCGTTCCTTCACTGTCGCTGGGTCAAAATCCTGGAACTCCCTTCCTAACAGCACTGTGGGTGTACCTACCTCACGCGGAGTGCAGCGGTTCAAGAAGGCAGCTCACCACCACTTTCTCAAGGGCAATTAGGGATGGGCAATAAATGCTGGCCTGGTCAGTGACTCCCACATCCCATGAATGTATTAAAAAAAAAAAAATTCCAAAATACATCTTTGTTTCACTGTGCTTTATAGGCAAGTTGAGCCATTTAACTCAACTTGTTGCCCTCGAGTGAAACTACTTGAAGTATCCATAGAAACAACATATTTTGGGCATGTGCTCTAAATGTAATGGATGATTACTGTATAAGTGTTAATTGTGCCATATTTCAGTGATGTGCTTAAAGCCAAAACCTGCTGGAACCCTTAACTGTAGTCGTGGTGATCTGCCCAAGGGTAGGTCCTCTGCTCGTTTCTCCATGTCTCATAGTCCTGAGCTCTCAGTTGCTCTTAACTTGCATGAGAAATGAGCATTCTAACCAGGGGGAGAAGTACATGAGGTAGTTTCCTGTTGATTTCCTCGTGTGCTTTAAGGAAACAAAGTTTCCTTCTTCAAAGGATCCTCCATCTGTAAGCAGCGGTTGTCCCTCAGGTTCTAGCTCTTCTGCCATCACCTCCGAAAATTTGCTGGTTCTGCCGTTGGCCATGGCTTGTAACCTTCAGTATGGGGCCCTTACCTGGCCCTGGGGTAACTCTCAAAAGGGCATGGATGACTACCCCCCTGAGGTGTTAAATGACCCTTCTACCCCTCCCGTAACAGAGCTGTAATCCTAGTTGACTGGGTGAAGATTCGGCTTGCAGGAATGTCTTCATACAGTGTTCAGTGGATCCTCGAACGCTACCATTAGATTTCTATACATTTATTCTGTATTTGTTAACTTAATTTTTCCATTGTTTCTGTCAATGTATACGTAAGTGTTTTCTGAAATTGAAGCAATGCTCACACAAAGTTTGAAGACAATTGCAGTAGAAGTGTAAGAATTGTATTCTGATGAAATGTGGTTTCCCACGATTTCCTTGCCCTACCAACCCAACCTCAAGCAGTCCAGTCAAGTCATATTTTTATGCTTTTTATTTCTTTTCACTTGCTTGTATGAAGAATTCAGTTTGGGTTTATCTTGGGAACTGAAGTGAAAGGATATAATTGCCCAGAAATACAGGCTGGTTTGTAGCTCTTTGGAGCCTTATATTAAAATTTAAATTGAATTTTATCCTGTTTGGAACTTCTGACATTTTGCCTTCTTGGTCCAGGCTAATGTAGCTCTATTTGAGGCATGCTGTAAAGAGAGGATTCAACAATTTGATGACAGTGGTTCTGATGAAGAAGATATTTGGGATGAAAAAGATATAACTTTCGCACAAGATGCACAAAATCGACACCGGTAAGCTCGCTGGGATATGCATGTTGATAAGCAAACTATTTTTTGTAAAAAGACAGAATCTGTTCATTCATAGAATTCCTGCTAATTTAACATATGCTTAATTTTGAGTTATGCATTTGAATTCATTGCTTTTTAACTGTTAGATATGACAGCGATCTCTTCCTGTTCACTTGACAAGGCTAGGACTTTGTTTTAGCTCCCTTGAGGGCATTCATCCCTGGTTCACCTTCCGCCTTGCCCCCACCACCCCCCCCCCCCCCCCCCCAATTCCGCCTGCCCCCCCTTCTCTCTTGTTCTCTCAAAAAGTTAAGTCTTAAAAAGCAATTTGGACGGTTAAGTTTGCATTTTCAACAATTTTATTTTCTATTTTGTGCAGAAGTTCAGGAAGCACAGACAGTGAAGAAAGTACAGATTCTGAAGATGAAGATGGGGATAAACAGAATAATTCATTTGAACCTAGTCGTGCCAGTCCAGATGATAGAATGGAAGTAGATACAAATGATGGCAAGTAGTGATTGCAAGCAACCTGATAAATTTTGGCTGATCTTAAAATGATGTATTTTGACCATTGTGAAACTTTAATATTTGAGGAAAGCTCTTGTGAACTATAAAAACATTCCTAAAATTTTAAACCATGTACTCAGTTTGTGTTATTGAGATGCTTTAATATAGTATCTTACCTCATTGTATTTGAACTGTGGAATGGGCTTGCTTTCTCTATCTTCCAACAAGGGTTTGTTGATTGAGGAAGGAGTGTCCTTCTGCCAAATATTAGTAACAACCATTCCCTGGTGAACTCTCTGTGTACACTTTAGAACCTCTGGGACACGAGGTAAATGCTTTCAGTTAGTCTCAACAATGGAGTTTTTCATTTTCTTTATGTTGGATCTCTGATATTGGATGTCAAACATTCTAAATTTGTGTGGTGTGGGACTTAGTTTGTTGTGCCCAAGCTTATTTCTGCTAATTTGTAGGAAAGAACTTACTGATGACATAATCCCACAGTGGCAGATGGTGAAATTTGAATCCAGTTAATATATCTGGAATTAAAAGCTAGTCTAATAGTGACCATGAAACCATTGTTAATTGTTGTAAAAAACCCATCTGGAAAGGAAATCTGCCATCTTTACCTGATCTGGTCTACATGTGACTCCAGACCCACAGCAATCTGGTTGACTCTTACATGCCTTCTGAAATGGTTTAGCAAGCCACTCAGTTGTATCAGACTGCTATGAAGTCTAAGGAAAAGAATGAAACAGGACGGACCACTCGGCATCGACCTAGGCACCGGAAACTGCTAACATCTGGGGGGCTTGTGCCAAAATTGGGAGAGCTGTCCCAAAGACTAGCCAAACAGCCTGACAGTCATACTCATGGAATCATACCTTACAGACAATATCCCAGACATCAGCATCCCTGAGTATATCCTGTCCCACCAGTAGGACAGACACACCAGAGGTGGCGGCACAGTAAGATACAGTCACGAGGAAGTTGCCCTGGGTGTCCACAACATTGACTCCGGACCCCATGAAGTCTTTTGATATAAGGTCAAACATGGGCAAGGAGACCTGTTGCTGATTACCACCTATTTCCACCCCCCCCCCCCCCCCCCCCCCGCCACCTTCAGATGATGAATCAGAGCTTTTCCATGTTAAACACCACTTGGAAGAAGCACTGAGGGTAGCTAGGGCACAGAATGTACTCTGGGTGGGGGACTTCAAAATCTTTAAGTCCATCACCGAGTGGCTCGGTAGTACCACTACTGACACAGCTGGCCGAGTCCTAAAGGACATAGCTGCTAGACTGGGTCTGTGGCAGGTGGTGAAGGAACCAGCATAGGGAAAAAGTTACTTGACCTTGTTCTCACCAATCTCCCTGTTGCAGATGCATCTGTCCATGACAGTATTGGTAGGAAGTCCCATCTTCACAATCAGGACACCCTCCATCGTGTTATGTGGCACTACCACTGTGCTAAAAGAGATAGATTTTGAACAGATCTTGCAAGTCAAAACTGGGCATCCATGAGACACTGTGGGCCATCAGCTGCAGCAGAATTGTATTCAACCACAATCTGTAACCTCATGGCCCGGCATATCCCCCACTCTACCATTACCATCAAGCTGGGGGACCAACCCTGGTTCAATGGTGTGCAGGAGGGCATGCCAGAAGCAGCACCAGGCATACCTAAAAAATGAGGTCTCAACCGGGTAAAGCTACAACACAGGACTACTTGCATGCCAAACAGCAGATCAGAGAGAGCTAAGGGATCCCACAATCAACGGATCAGATCTAAGCTGTGCAGTCCTGCCACATTCAGTCTTGAATGGTGGGCAATTAAATAACTGACAGGAGGAGGAGGCTGCACAGATATCGCCATCCTCAATGATGGGGGAGCCCAGCACATTAGTGCACAGGACAAGGCTGAAGCATTTGCATCCATCTTCAGCCAGAAGTGCTGAGTGGATGATCCATCTCAACCTCCTCCTGAGGTCCCCAGCATCACAAATGCCCTTTTTCAGCCAATCTGATTCACTCCACATGATATCAAGAAATGGCTGAAGGCACTGGATACTGCAAAGTCTGTGGGCCCTGACAACATTCCGGCGGTAGTACTGAAGACTTCTCTCCAGGACTAGCTGCACCCCTAGCCAAGCTGTTCCGGTACAGCTGCAACACTGGCATCTACCCGCCAATGTAGAAAATTTCCCTGGTATGTCCCGTCATAAAAAGGACAAATCCAACCTGGCCACTTATCTCCCTTTCAATCTACTCTCGATCATCAGCAAAGGGATGGAAGGTGTCGTCGACAGCGCTATCAAGCAGCATTTACTCAGCAATAACCTGCTCACTGACGTCCAGTTTGGGTTCTGCCAGGGCCACTCAGCTCCTGACTTTATACCCTTGGTTCAAACATGGACAAAAGAGCTGAACTCCAGAGGTGAGGCGAGAGTGACTGCCCTTGACATCAAGGCGACATTTGACCGAGTATGGCTTCAAGGAACCCGAGTAAAACTGGAGTCATTGGGAATCGAGGAAAACCCTCCGCTGGTTGGAATCATACCTAGCACAAAGGAGGATGGTTGTGGTTGTTGGAGGTCCATCATCTGTCCCAGGGCATCACTGCAGGAGTTTTTCAAGGTAGTGTCCTAGGCCCAACCATCTTCAGCTGCTTCATCAATGACCTTCCTTCCCTCCATCAGGTCAGAAGTGGGGATGTTCACTGCTGATTGTGCAATGTTCACCATTCACAATTCCTCAGATACTGAAGGAACCAGTGTCCAGATGCAGCAAGATCTCAACAACATCCAAGTGCCAGGCAATGACCATCTCCAAGAAGAGAGAATCTAACCATCTCCCCTTAAATGTTCAGTGGCATTATCCTCGCTGAATCCCCCACTATCAACATCCTAGGGGTTACCATTGACCAGAAACTGAACTGGAGTAGCCACATAAATACTGTGGCTACCAGAGCAGGTCAGAGGCTAGGAATTCTGCAGCGTGTAACCCCTGTCTGCCCAGTGCCTGTGCACAGTCTACAAGGCACAAGTCAGGACTGCGATGGAATACAGTCCGCTTGCCAGGACGGGTGCAGCTCCAACAACACTCCAGAAGATTGGACAAAGCAGCCTGCTTGATTAGCACCCCGTCCACCACCTTCAACATTCGCTCCCTCCACCACCGATGCACCGTGGTAGCAGTGTGTACCATCTAAAAGATGCACTGCAGAACTCACCAAGGCTCCTTCGACAGCACCTTCCAAACCCACAAACTCTACCACCTAGAAGGACAAGGACAGAAAACGCATGGGAACACACCACCCTAAAGTTCCCCTCCAAGCCACGCACCATCCTGACTTGGAACTATATCACCGTTCTTT
Organism: Heterodontus francisci; assembly: GCF_036365525.1. Lineage (NCBI taxonomy): Eukaryota > Metazoa > Chordata > Chondrichthyes > Heterodontiformes > Heterodontidae > Heterodontus > Heterodontus francisci. The sequence goes on from NC_090384.1 coordinate 68,323,747, forward strand.
CACTGTCGCTTGGTCAAAATCTTGGAACTCCCTCCCGAACAGCACTGTTGGTGTATCTACAGCCCAAGGACTGCAGCAGTTCATGAAGGCAGATCACCACCACCTTCTCAAGGGCAATTAAGGTTGGGCAGTAAATGCTGGCCTGGCCAGCGATGCCCACATCCCATGAGCGAATAAAAAAAAGTATAGACTGGATTCAGATCAAGGTCATAGAGGTGTTGCAACAAAGTTTGTTGCCGTTGAACTATTCAAATATAAATTTAGTGACACTGGGTAAAATACCTTGGATGTTGTACCAGACTCTCTCGATTAGAAACATTCCAGGTCTGGTGCATAGTCTGTACCACGTTAGCAGATCTCAGCCAGGCTGGTGGTTGCGGTGATGCAATTGGATTTGATATTGGTTCTGATTGGTAACCTATAACCATATTTTCAACAAGGCATATAGGGACAAGATTAGGCTCAACTGTGATGGTCCCTGTAATCTCACCAAGCCTCCTTTGACAGTACCTTCCAAACCCACGACTGAGAAGGATAAGTGCAACAGATGCATGGGAACACCACCAGCTGCTTGTTCCCCTCTATGCCACACCATCCTGACTTGGGACTATATCACTGTTCCTTCACAGTCGCTGTATCAAAAACCTGGAGCAACAAATTCCGGCCTTGCCAGCAGCACTCACATCCCATGAAAGAAAATAATTTAACAAAAAAACAACCTGCTAAATCACATGACGAACAATTGGCACTTGAGCAAAGGACTGGAAACTTTGATGTCCCTTCCCTCTGCCAGAGAAAATTAATAAATTGACTACTTGTGTCAAAATAGCATTAATGGAGACCTCTGGCACAGTTACTTGTCTCCTTTTATTATACATTGGTATATCGGGACAAGTTTGAAGGGCATGTGAGAAAATAAGTTTCAAAATAGGAAGCTAATGAATGAACAACAATTAGAGCTGTCAAAGTATATTAACTATAATTGAAAAGACTGGGTATTTTGCCATAACAACCCAAGGTTTTATTCACTGAGTCAAGCGAGCTCCTTTTATGCATCAATTAAAGGCAGTGATCGTCTTGAATTGTTTGCTTGTAGTAAAAGGTTGCTAATTGCAATAACTGTTTTTACAGCCCCAGGATGGACAGCAAACTTCGAAGTGCCTATGGAAACTGCAAATATAACTGCAGCAAATTCTAATGAACCTATTTTGTGGAGTTCAGGTGACTCAGTACCGCAGGAAACTGGATGGGCTACTTTTTCTGATTTTTCATCTCAATTAAGGTAATATTTATTTTGTACATCCAGAAAGAAATCCTGTAGCAGGTTGTATTCATGGTTATTAATGCTTCCCTCCAATCTACTGTTGGAGGCCAATCATAAGCATTAAGCGTCAGTCCTCTGGAACTCCCTTCCAAGAATATTTTACCACATTTCTTCTTTCCATGCTTTTAGGATATTCCTTAAATCCCATTTCTTGGTTTAACATTTGGTTTCTTGCTCACACACCAATTTCCTTTCCTTTACTGTGTAATGTAACAACTTTTGAAATAAATTTAACCCCATATATTAACCCCACGATTTTGTCCAAACTACCTAGTACTATTATGATAAATATATTTTTTATAACAGTGCATAAATTGTCACTTGAAATCTCTGCTACCTCTGTTAAAGATGCAGAATTTGTTTTGCAAGTATTGGAGTAAGGGAAGGTCACCTGACCAAAATAATTGCTTAAAGGTCCAAATGTTTGTAAGCCCCAGTTACTAGTCCAAGACCAGTTATTAAAGAATCTGTGCCCTAATTCATGTGACATCCCACGAGGAGTAAGGCTGCCATCTTGCATTACTCCTCTGGAGTCAGGTTATGATGCAAAAATGATAGCATAAATGCAGTCTTAAAGGGTCTGTATCACTTAATGTTTTTCTCTCTCTCCTCTCCCTGCTCCACCACCCTTCATCAAAAACACTCAGATGTTTAGGCCTAATGTAGCACCACCACTGCAGCCAGCTGTATTATGCTCCAGGTTGAATTAGCAGTGTATGAACCTGAAAGCTTTATGGTCTCTGAGTTGGCATCACAGCATACATTTGCTCACTGAACCATTGCAAGGCAAGCCTAACCATTTTGTTCACTATTTTTTCTCAGTTCAAATGCATTTTCCTGTTGCATCACTATCCAGAGGCTATAGCCCAGATTTTGCAGTAATAATGACAATGAAATTGTCAGCGTTTGGCATCATTACTACTTTGAAATTGGCAGAAGCTTCTGTGTGCATGTGCACAGTTAAGCACAGAAATCCAGAAGTTTCTATCAGTGATTCTGTGCTTATCCATATGGTGCATTGTTGAAGTCCCTGCAGACTGCAATCAATTAAAAATCACTGAACTGATGAGAACTTGCTCTTTTAGGCTGTTTGTCTCACTGTATAACTCTTGAAATTACCTTCTTGAGAGGGGTGTAACTGGGTTTTTAACAGTTCATTAAGTTTATAATTTCTGCTGAAAAACTTCTGGTCTTGAAAAAACTGCTTTTATATTTGTGGATTCAGTTTTCTAAAAAAAAAATTTTTACGACTTGGGACTGAGGTAAAAGCTGAAATATCAAACAAAACCTGTTATTTCTGTCTCTGCAAAATGATTATCTTTCTCTTTTTAATCAATCAGTGCATTGTGCTTCCTAGTTTGCTGTCTATGAAAATTCTTAACGATGGGTTGCTTACCCTGCTTGATGACATTGCTGTTGCAGGATACCTGGAGGTCCTCTTGCACCAGATTCAAACTAAAGTGGGGAAAGGGGAAATCCGTGGCACAGTGATCGCTAGATCTTTTGGGGGCAGAATTCTTGTTTTTTGCTCAAGTGGAAAGCAAGGAAATTGCTTCTTCTGACAACTGTAGTAAACCAGCGTATTCACACACTATTCCTCCTGCTTACTTTATTTTGGCATTATTGCCTCTATTTCTGAACCCACCTTCAATTTGCATACAGTCACAACAATTCACTGGTACTATTAGGAGCTATCTCAGCCTGTCCTGAGTTCCAAAACTGATGTACTAGATCCAGCTTCTGTTGCACTCCTTTGCTGACTCAGTTCCACCTTACAGGAGCATTCTGTGAATTTCTTGCTGAGAGACAACATTTTTAGTGAGAAAATAGAAATTGCCTCCCTGCAAAAATAGAAGTGCACCAAGGGCTTTCAAGTACCTAGCAGCACAGTATGGATGCCGAAGGCATGCAGGTTCAAATGTTGTCAAGCCCATTATATGGATAACAGACTCACGTTCATAATGTTGCATGTTATGTAAAGGTGTATTTAATAGGTAAATATTGCACTACGGTATCAGTGAGTAAGTTGAAATAAACCAAATATTTTTGATTCAGTTCAAAGGATCCTTTAAGAAGTAGCTCCCCCGTTGATATGGAAACTAGTTCTGACCCAGTGGATCCCCATTGCAATAGTCTAACAGCACATTCTGAAGGTAATCTTACTCCTTACTTTTCGCAGGTGTTGAATTGATTTTTAAAAATGTTATAAAAAAACTATATATAATGTACCTATAAACAGGAAAAAGTGTTGGTGAATAAATATAACATGCAATTCTGCCTGTTTGAAATTGGCTTACTAGATAGTATCGCATCATAAATAGACCATTCGGCTCAACACATCCATGCCCACATGAGCTTTCTCCCACTCTTCTTCATCTAATCCCATCAACATATCCTTTTATTCCTTTCACCCGAATGCATTTATCTAGCTTCCCTTTAAAAGCATCCATGCTATTCATCTCAGCCAACTTTCCCACTAAGCTGCATGACTAAGCAGCAACCTGAAAGTTCCCACCTAGGCCATGCACAAGTCAGCCCCCTTTTACCGCATATGTGCGGCTGTGCCAGAAATTTTAAAGGGGCTGCACACTTAAACAATTCACCTGCGCATTCCAAAAAAAAATTAGAGTACATTGGTTTCAACTATAACTAATGGTAGTGAATTCCACAATTGTACCACTCTCTGGGTAAAGAAATTACTCTTGAATTCCCTACTTGATTTATTAGTAACTGTCTTATATTTATGACCACCAGTCTGGTCTCACTGCCAAGTGGAAATATCTTATAAACATCTACCCAATCAACACCTTTCATAATCCTTTTATTAGGTCACCCCTCATTCTTCTCGAGAAAAGAGTGCCAACCTGTTCAAATCTTTCCTGTTCGGTATAATCTCCCAATTCCAGTATCATTCTAGTAATTCAACTTTGCACCTTACCCAGTTCCTCAATATCCTTTTTTGTAATATGGAGAACAGTACCCCCAAATGTGGTCTAAAAAAGGTTCAATACAAGTTTAACATAACTTCTCTGCTTTTTAATTCTATTTCTCCTGAAATGAAGCCCAGTGCTTTATAGAATCATAGAATGGTTACAGCACAGATGGAGGCCATTTGACCTATTGTGACTGTGCTGGCTCTCGAAGAGCAACTCAGCTAGTCCCACTACCCTTTCCCCGCAGCTCTACAATTATTTTCTCTTCAGGTGCTTATCCAGTTCTCTCTTGAAAGCCACAATCGTATCTGCCTCCACCACACTCTTGGGCAGTGCAATTCAAGTCCTAACTGCTCACTGTGTAAACATGTTTCTGCTCATGTTCTTTTGCCACTCACCTTAAATCGGTGCCCTCTGGTTTCTTGATCTTTCCACCAATGGAAATAGTTTCTTTTTATCTACTCTATCTCGATCTCTCACGATTTTGAACAACTCTAACTCTTCCAATCTATCCACTGAAGTCCCTCATTCCTGGAACCATTCTTGTAAATGTGTTCTGGACCCTCTCTAAAGCCTTCACATCCTTCCTAAAATGTGATGCCCGGAATTGGACACAGTACTCAAGTTGAGACCGAACTAGTGTTTTATAAAGGTTGATCATAACTTCCTTGCATTTGTACTCTGTCTTTATTTATGAAGCCCAGGATCCCATATGCCTTTAGAATCACTTTCACAACCTGCCCTGCCACCCTCAATGATTTGTGCACATATACCACCAGGTCCCCATGTTCCTGCACACCCTTTAGAATTGCACCCTTTATATTGGCCTCTGCTTGTCTTTCCTACCAAAATGAATCACTTCACACTTCTCTGCATTAAATTTCATCTGCCACATGTCTGCTCGTTCCACCAGCCTTTGTCCTCTTAAAGTCTATCACTATCCTCGTATTTCACAACAGTTCCAAGTTTTGTGTTATTTGTAAATATTTAAATTGTGCCCTGTACACTCAAATTTAGGTCATTAATATACATCAAGAAAAGCAGTGATCCTAGTACCGACCCCTGAGGAACCTCACTTTGTATACTTCCCTCCAGTCCAAAAAAAGCAACCATTCACCACTGCTCTTTCCTGTCGCTCAGCCAACTTTGTATCCATGCTGCCACTGTCCTTTTTATTCCATGAGCTTCAACTTTGCTGGCAAGCCTATTATATGGCATTTTATCAAACGTCTTTTGGAAGTCCATGTACACCACATCAACCGCAGTATCCTGATCAATGCTCATAAACCTCATAAAACTCAATCAAGCATGATTTGCCTTTTTTTAAAAATCCATGCTGGCTTTCCTTAATTCACATTTGTCCAAGTGACTGTTAATTTTGTTCAGATTATCGTTTCTAACAGCTTTCCCACCACCAAAGATAAACTGACTGACCTGTCATTGCTGAGTTTATCCTTTATACCCTTTTTTGAACAAGGGTGTAACATTTGCAGTTCTCCAGCCTCCAGCACCACCCCTGTATCTAAGAAGGATTGGGACATTATGACCAATACCTCTGCTGTTTCCATCCTTATTTCCCTCAGCATTCTTGGATGCATCACCTCTGATCCTGGTGACTTAGAGATAGCATTAGATCCAAGAAAGAGAGGCATGTAAATTTGCCAGAAAAAAACAACAGACCTGAGGATTGGGAGCAGTTTAGAATTCAGCAAAGGAGGACCGAGGGATTGATTAAGAAGGGGCAAATAGAGTACGAGAGCAAGCTTGTGGGGAGCATAAAAACTGACTGAAGAAGGGTCACTGACCCGAAACGTTAACTCTGCTTCTCTTTTCACAGATGCTGCCAGACCTGCTGAGTGGTTCCAACATTTCTTGTTTTTATTTCAGATTTCCAGCATCCGCAGTATTTTGCTTTTATAAAAACTGACTGTAAAGGTTTCTATAGATATTGTGAAGAGAAAAAGATTGGTGAAGACAAATGTAGGTCCCTTACAGTCAGAAACAGGGGGATTTATTATGGGGAACTAAGAAATGGCTGATCAACTTAATGCATACTTTGGTTCTGTCTTCACAAAGGAGGACACAAATATACCAGAAATGTTTGGGAACACAGGGCTTAGTGAGAGAGAGGAGCTAAAGGAATTCAGTATTAGTAGAGAAATGGTGTTGGGGAAATTAATGGGTTTGAAGGCCGATAAATCCCCAGGGCCTGATGGTATGCATCCCAGAGTACTTAAGGAAGTGGCCCTAGAAATAGTGGATACATTGGTGGTCATCTTCCAAGATTCTATAGACTCTGGAACAGTTCCCACAGATTGGAGGGTAGCTAATGTAACCCCACTACTTTAAAAAGTGAGGTAGAGAGAAAGCAGGGAATTATAGACCAGTCAGCCTGACGTCAGTAGTGGGGAAAATTCTAGAGTCCATTATCCAAGATTTTATAGCAGAGCACTGAGAACAGTGGTAGAGTCGGCATGGATTTACGAAAGGGAAATCATGCTTGACAAATCTTTTAGAATTCTTCGAGGATGTAACTAGTAGAGGTGATGAGGGGGAGCCAGTGGATATGGTTTATTTGCACTTTCAGAAGGCTGTTGACAAAGTCCCACATAAGAGATTAGCGTGTAAAATTAAAGCGCATGGGATTGGGGGTAGTGTATTGCGATGGATAGAAAATTGGTTGGCAGACTGGAAACAGAGTAGGGATAAATGGGTCTTTTTCCGAATGGCAGGCAGTGACTAGTGGGGTACCGCAGGGATCGGTGCTAGGACCCCAGCTATTCACAATATACATTAATGATTTAGATGAGGGAACTAAATGCAATATCTCCAAATTTGCAGATGACGCAAAACTGGGGTGGGAGGGTGAGTTGTGAGAAGAATGCAGAGAGGCTTCAGGGTGATTTGGACAAATTGAGTGAGTGGGCTAATGCATGGCAGATGCAGTATAATGTGGATAAATGTGAGGTTTTCCACTTTGGTAGCAAAAACAGGAAGGCAGATTATTATCTGAATGGCTATAAACTGAGAGGGGGTACTATGCAGCGAGACCTTGATGTTGTCGTATACCAGTCGCTGAAGGTAAGCGTGCAGGTGCAACAGGCGGTTAAAAAAGGCAAATGGTATGTTGGCCTTCATAGCGAGTGGATTAGAGTACAGGAGCAGGGATGTCTTGCTGCAATTATACAGGGTCTTGGTGAGGCCACACCTGGAATATTGTGTGCAGATTTGGTCTCCTTATCTGAGGAAGGATGTTCTTGCAATAGAGGGAGTGCAGCGGAGGTTTACCAGACTGATTCATTGGATGGCGGGACTGACGTATGAGCAGAGATTGAGTCGGTTAGGATTATATTTGCTGGGGTTCAGAAGAGTGAGGGGGGATCTTGTAGAAACCTATAAAATTCTAACAGGACTTGACAGGGTAGATGCAGGAAGGATGTTCCCGACTGTGAGGGAGTCCAGAACCAGGGGTCATAGCTAAGGCTACGGGATAAACCTTTCAGGACTGAGATGAAGGGAAATATCTTCACCCAGAGAGTGGTGAGCCTGTGGAATTCGCTACCACAGACAGCAGTTGAGGCCAAAATATTGTATGTTTTTAAGAAGGAGTTAGATATAGCTCTTGGGTCTAAAGGGATCAAAGGGTATGGGTGAAAGCGGGAACAGGTTACCGAGTTGGATGATCAGCAATGGTCATAATGAATGGCGGAGCAGGCTCAAAGGGCCGACTGGTCTATTCCTGCTCCTATTTTCTATGGTTCTGTGACTTATTCAGTTTAAGTACTACCAGCCTTTCTATCGCTTCCTCTTTATCAATTTTTAGCCCATCCAGTGTTTGGACTACCTCCTCTTTCACAGTGACTTTGGCAACATCCTCCTTGGTAAAGATAGATGCAAAGTACTGATTGTAGTACCTCAGCCATGCCTTCTGCCCCTTTTTGGTCCCCATTTGGCCTCACCGCTCCTCTGACTATCTTTTTACTATTTATTCCTTTTTATGTTAGCTGCCAGTCTCTTCTCATACTTTCTCTTTTGTCATTTCCTCTTATTTCCTTGTTAACTGTCCCTCTGAACTTCCTATTTTCAGCTTGGTTCTCACTTGTATTATCAACCTGACACCTGGCTTACGCACTCTTTTCTGCTTCATCTTACTCACTATCTCTCCCTTCATCCAGGGAGCTCTGGCTTTGGTTGCCCCCCTTTCCCCCTCATGGGAATGTACCTCAGCTGGACCCAAACCACCTCTTTAAATTCAACGCATTGATCAGTTACAGTTTTGCCTGCCAATCTTAGATTCCATTTTACCTGGGTCAGATCTGTTCTCTCTGAAATTGGCTGCACTCCAAATAAGTATTTTTACTCTAGATTGCTCCTTGTCCTTTTGCATAGCTCACCTAAACCTTATCATACTAAGATCAATGTTCCCCTACTGACAGTTGGGCCACATGATGCTCATTTGCCAGAACCAGATCCAGCAATGCCACCTTCCTCCTTGGGTTGGAAACATACTGATCAAGAAAATTCCCCTGAACACACTTCAGAAACTCTTTTCCCCTCTCTGCCCTTTACACTATTACTATCCCAGTCTAGTTTAGGATAATTAAAGCCCCCGTTATCACTACACTTATAGTTTTTACACCTCTCTAACTTCCCTGCAAATTTGCTCCTTTATATATTTCCCACTAGTTGGTGGCCTATAGAATGTACCCAGTAGGTTAATGGTACCTCTGTTTGCTTTTTTAATGGCTTTTTGAACCTGTGTCACCATTTTTAGAGATGGGTATCTGAAGTCCGAGATCCCTCTGTTCTTTTACCCCAGTTCAACACTTATATTCTAGAGTGAGACCTCCTTATTCTTCGTACCAAAATGTATCCCCTCACATCTATCTATTTTGAAGTTCATTTTCTAATTAACTGCTCATTGTGCAAGTTTATTAATGTCTTCCTGTATCTTATCACAGATCCCATCTGTATTAACGACATCCCCCAATTTGATATAATCCATAAATTTCAAAATTGCACTTAGATTCCAAGACCAAATGGTCCAACTAAATGGTGAACAATTGGTCCCAGCACTGATCCTTGTAGAACACCACCATTTGCTAACCCAAGTAACTGGCTTTAATGCCTGTTCTGTAGCCAACTTGCTATCCATTCTGCTACTTGTCCCCTGACTCCACATGTTCTGACCTTAAACTTGAGTCCACTATGTGGTACCTTTATTGAAGGCTTTTGGAAATGTAATACATCTGCATTACTCTTAACTACCGTGTGTTACTTAAGAGTTCTATAATGTTGGTCAAGTATTTTCTTCCCCTTTGGAATCCATGCTGACTATTATATTTTCAGTTTCTAGATATTTTTCTATTGCATTTTTGAGTAAGGATTCTATTATCTTTCCTACTACTAACATTAAGCTAATTGATCTATACTTTAGACTTGTTCTATTTCCTTTTGACTACATTAGCTGTCTGCCATTCCTCTGGCATTCTGAATTTTCTATGGATTTATTATATCATAGTGCCTCTACTATCTCTTCCCTTATGACTTTTAATGTATGTATACAATGCAGACGGACCAGGGTTTTATCTTTAAGTTTGATTAATTTATCAATTATCTCCTATTTTTTTTAATATTCTTTCTATCTTGTCATATTAAAAAAAAACTTATATAAAATGTAAAAGTATTGCTTTCCAGAGTTGAAAATAAATTTGTTTATTTGGAGGAAAGGAATATCATAAAACTTGATACAAATTTTGAAATTATTTGCTTTATATATTCTTATTCTCAGATTGCACCCTTCAACCATGCTTTAAAAAAAAAATACTGTTGGCTCATCTGACAGCATAGGTACCATGTAAAACAAATAATTTGAAGTAAAACATATTACAGCATTGTACATTATCTGAGGTGATGGTCAACCTAAGTTTTCAAATGTGATCTCCATCTAATATGCCCAGTTGTGGAGCTCTACAGATCTTTAATCCTGTCTTCAAACTACAGATTTTGTTGCAACCTCACAGCTTGCCTGCAAGGAACAAAGAGCAGTGTCAACCACATTAAATATAGAAGCCAACTTGTCCGATGGAGAAGATGAGGAGTTGGCTACCGACCAAATAACAGAGACAGTTACAAATGGCTCCATGAAAGAGACAGTCAGCCTTACTGTAGATGCCAAAACTGAAACTGCTGTGTTTAAAAGGTAGGTTGAATGTACTGAAATCCCTCAGACTATTGTGTTTCATTCTTGTATTTAGCTTTTTTTGAATATGTAGTAAACATTTTTTCTATTACCCCCTAAAATTGAATTGGGGCATTTAATGACTTAGTCAGATTCTCATGAAGGAATTTAGTGATTGTCCATAATATTTGGATCAAAAGTGCTAACATTTCATAATAGTCCAATCTTTCCTAGACTTATTGAATTTGATTTGGATTTTGACTGAAAATGAGGGAGGGTTGAATTACCTGATGCAGAGAAGTAGAAGATTTGAAGGGTTACAAATGTTTCAGAAACCTTGTTTGGTCTTTCAGAGAACTGGCACAGATACGACAGGCCAAATGGCTGCCTCCTGTGCTGTAACCATTCTATGATTCTGTGGAGTGAAGTAGCAAATTTTGGTGGGGGGTGCCTTTTCATTTCTACAACTCGGGACTTATTTGCCTTGCATTTTCTTGATACCCTCATTTCTTCAGGTATTGCAATCTAAATCGATAGTTGTTCCTTGCATCAGCAAGCTATTAGTGCATTTTATAATGTGGGTTTCTGCAAGGAGTCAAAAGAAGACCTGTAGAAACATTTATTACATCCGTAAGAATAACTGCCGTCTCTGAGCTGGATTGCATAGAATTACATAGAATCTATAGCTAAATAGGGCCCTTCAGCCAATCTGATATTTGCCTGTGTTTATGCTCCACATGAGTCTCCTCCCAGCTTAATTACCTCCTCTATGCCTGCCCACATATTCCTCTAATCCCTTTACTCTCATTTATATATCAAGCCTCCCCTTAATGTCAGTGCTATCTGCTTCAACCATTCTGTTGCAGTGGGTTCCATGTTTTTACCACACCGTGTAAAGAAATTCTTCATAAATTCTTTTTGATCTGTTAGCGGCTCTCTTGCATTTATGGCTCTTTGTTCTGGACTTCTGACATCCATTCTATTGAACTATTTCACAATTTTGAAGTTCTGTTAGGTCTCCCTCTGTCTTCTGCTTTCCAGGGAAAAAAGCCACAATCTGCTCAGTCTTTCCTGATAGTTGCGTCTTTTCAATTCTGAAAGCATTCATAATCGTTTTGTTGCACCTTCATGAGTGCTGTGTCCTTTTTGTTGTATGGCAACCAGAACGATGTACAACGGTCCCAAAAATGATCTAACCAAAGTTTCTTTATTAATTTAACATTACTTTGCTGCTTTTGGATGGACCTTGGGTCTTGAAGGGAAATTTAAATGTGTATATTTTATTCAGACAATATTACTTTGTGTTGCAGATGCTGTTGTACATGTTTTGTCAGATGATATACCTAGCTAAAATGTTAGGTTTGTTTGTGACAACACATAACATTACATTGCAAATCTGGTGACATATTGGTACCAGAAGTTTAATTCAATACAATGCAACTCAATTCAGACTATCAGTTTTACTGTAGCTCAGTCCTTTAAATATCAACTGTGCTGCAGTCAGTTTCTTTTTGAAAAACACTTGGCAGAATGCAAGCCTGTTATTTGCCAATTTGAAAAGAATTGATGGAACAGTTAGCTCTTGCAAATCAATGTAAAATAACTACCAGTGCAAGAAGTACATAAATTTTATCCATGTGTTTGAATATATTAAAAAAAAACAGCTAGAATAACTACATGAACCCCACTGCAGAAATGATGAGAACTATGGTAGTACAACATTAGTATTTTTTTTTTAAAACATGGATTTGAGATTGGGTCTTTATCTAATTTAGCCTTGTTCGTGAACGCCTCACTGATGCAAAAACTAAGCTGTTTTTATATATCCATATAATTGACCTGAATGTTTAGTAAAATGAATAGCTTTAAATTTCACTAACAATTTTCTCGCATATATAGATAGTTTCTGAAATTAATACTTTCGAGACAAATATTGATGGCACTGAATCATTTCAGTGAAGTAGAGAAAGTGTCCCTTCTCCACATGACAAGTTACTTGGATGCAGTTTTAAATATTGTCAAGTGTTAATTTGGATGAGATGGAAGGAATTTGAGATGTGCTTGATTAAACAGATCTCAAAAAATGAAAAACTGAAATTGGAACTTTCTGGTATCACCTGGTATATGAATATCTGCCAAGGAAATCTGTCCTTACCTGGTATGGCCTAGCAAGCCACTCAGTTATACCTAACCGCTACGAAGTCAATAAAAAGGAATGAAACCGGACGGACCACCCGGCATCGACCTAGGCACCGGAAACGACAATGGCAAACCCAGCCCTGTCGACCCTGCAAGGTCCTCCTTACTAACATCTGGGGGGTTGTGCCAAAGTTCGGAGAGCTGTCCCACAGACTAGTCAAGCAACAGCCTGACCTAGTCATACTCACGGAATCATACCTTACAGACAATGTCCCAGACACTGCCATCACCATCCCTGGGTATGTCCTGTCCCACCGGCAGGACAGACCCACCAGAGTTGATGGCACAGTGGTATACAGTAGGGAGGGAGTTGCCCTGGGACTCCTCAACATCGACTCTGGACCCCACAAAGTCTCATGGCATCAGGTCAAACATGGGCAAGGTAACCTCCTACTGATTGCCACCTACCGCCCTCCCTCAGCTGATGAGTCAGTACTCCTCCATGTTGAACACCACTTGGAGGAAGCACTGAGGGTGGCAAGGGCACAAAATGTACTCTGGGTGGGGGACTTCAATGTCCATCACCAAGAGTGGCTCAGTAGCACCACTACTGACCGAGCTGGCCGAGTCCTAAAGGATAAAGCTGCTAAACTGGGTCTGCGGCAGGTGGTGGGGGAACCAACATGAGGGAAAAACATACTTGACCTCGTCCTGACCAATCTGCCTGCCGCAGATGCATCTGTCCATGACAGTATTGGTAGAAGTGACCACCACACAGTCCTTGTGGAGTCCCGCCTTCACATTGAGGATACCGTCCATCGTGTTGTGTGGCACTATCACCGTGCTAAATGGGATAGATTTTGAACAGATCTAGCAATGCAAAACTGGACATCCATGAGGCGCTGTGGGCCATCAGCAGCAGCAGAATTGTACTCAACCACAATCTGTAACCTCATGGCCCGGCATATCCCCCAGGAGCAGCACCAGGCATACCTCAAAATGAGGTGTGTCAACCTGGTGAAGCGACAGCCCAGGGCTACTTGCATGCCAAACTGCATAAGCAGCATGCGACAGACAGAGCTAAGCGATCCCATAATCAACGGATCAGATCTAAGCTCTGCAGTCTTGCCACATCCAGCCGTGAATGGTGGTGGACAATTAAACAACTAACTGGAGGAGGTGGCTCCACGAATATCCCCATCCTCAATGATGGGGGAGCCCAGCACATCAGTGCGAAAGATAAGGCTGAAGCATTTGCAGCAATATTCAGCCAGAAGTGCCAAGTTGATGATCCATCTCGGCCTCCTCCTGAAGTCCCCAGCATCACAGATGCCAGACTTCAGCCAATTCGATTCACTCCGCGTGATATCAAGAAACGACTGAAGGCATTGGATGCTGCAAAAGCTATGGGCCCTGACAATATTCCAGCCATAGTCCTGAAGACCTGTGCTCCAGAACTTGCTGCACCCCTAGCCAAGCTGTTCCAGTACAGCTACAACACTGGCATCTACCCGGCAATGTGGAAAATTGCCCAGGTATGTCCTGTACACAAAAGGCAGGACAAGTCCAACCCGGCCAATTACCACCCCATCAGCCTACTCTCAATCATCAGTAAAGTGATGGAAGGTGTCATCAACAGTGCCATCAAGCGGCACTTGCTTAGCAATAACCTGCTCAGTGACGCTCAGTTTGGGTTCCGCCAGGGCCACTCAGCTCTTGACCTCATTACAGCCTTGGTTCAAACATGGACTGGAGAGGTGAGGTGAGAGTGACTGCCCTTGACATCAAGGCCGCATTTGACCGAGTATGGCATTAAGGAGCCCGAGCAAAACTGAGGTCAATGGGAATCGGAGAAAACCCTCCGCTGGCTGGAGTCATACCTAGCGCAAAGGAAGATGGTTGTGGTTGTTGGAGGTCATTCGTCTGAGCTCCAGGACATCACTGTAGGAGTTCCTCAGGGTAGTGTCCTAGGCCCAACCATCTTCAGCTGCTTCATCAATGACCTTCCTTCAATCATAAGGTCAGAAGTGGGGATGTTCACTGTGCAATGTTCAGAACCATTCGTGACTCCTCAGATACTGAAGCAGTCAGTGTAGAAATGCAGCAAGACCTGGACAATATCCAGGCTTGAGCTGATACGTGGCAAGTAACATTAGCGCCACACAAGTGCCAGGCAATCGCCATCTCCAACAAGAGAGAATCTAACCATCTCTCCTTGAAATTCAATGGCATTACCATCGCTGAATCCCCCACTACCAACAGCCTGGGGGCTACCGTTGACCAGAAACTGAACTGGAATAGCCAAATAAATACCGTGGCTACAAGAGCAGGTCAGAGGCTAGGAATCCTGAAGTGCGTAACTCACCACCTGACTCCCCAAAGCCTGTCCACCATCTGCAAGGCACAAGTCAGGAGTGTGATGGAATACTCTCCACTTGCCTGGATGGGTGCAGCTCCAACAACACTCAAGAAGCTCAACACCATCCAGGACAAAGCAGCCCGCTTGATTGGCACCCCATCTACAAACATTCACTCCCTCCACCACCGACGCACAGTGGCAGCAGTGTGTACCATCTACAAGATGCACTGCAGCAATGCACCAAGGCTCCTTAGACAGCACCTTCCAAACCCGCGGCCTCTACCAACTAGAAGGACAAGGGCCACAAAAACATGGGAACACCACCAGCTTCAAGTTCCCCTCCAAGTCACACACCATCCTGACTTGGAACTGTATCGCTGTTCCTTCGCTGTCGCTGGGTCAAAATCCTGGAACTCCCTTCCTAACAGCACTGTGGGTATACCTACCCCAAATGGACTGCAGTGGTTCAAGAAGGCAGCTCACCACCACTTTCTCCAGGGCAATTAGGAATGGGCAATAAATGTTGTCCTTGCCAGTGACACCCACATCCCATGAATGAATTTTTAAAAAATTAACATTTGTGTATTTAGTTTGTGTTTTAATTATCTTTTAGAATATTGCATTTGTGACATAAAACTAGCAAAATGTCTATTCAGTTTATGATGACGCTTTTGATCTATTGTGTTTTCTTCAACTTAATGCTGTTTGGTGGAAACATTAGAGTAATGACTTCTTACAGTATAATGGAAATATGTCGGATGGTTTAATGTAGTTTGCATTCAGTAACATTTGAGTGAAACTTTTTGAAAATCAAAAACTAAATCATAGTTTAGTTGGAGTCTTTCGCAATTTAAGCTTCCTTTCTCTTTCTCTCGTGCTTGTGGCTTCAGAGTGTTGAAATCCTATTGGTATGTATTACAATTAAGTGTAAATCAATTCAGTGCTTTATGTGTAAAGAAACAGCCTTATGTGGTCATAGATTTGTTTTCATATGGCATGATTTTGAGACAACATCCAAAATACTGCATTAAAGTTTAAAGTATCTGCAAGCTGATCCTCATTTATTCGTGCTTTTCTTCCATTTGCATGAGGATTTTCGTATACTGCATGATTGGAGTAAATTTCATAACACTTGTGAAATAGAACATGCATTTTATTGTTTTGAAAACTTTATAGGTGTTTGACCAACTTGCCTTTTTCTGTTTAGTGAGGAAGTAAAGTTGTCTACCTCTGAAGATGTTTCTTCAAAATATGTGGTAACGGAAAACTTAGAAACTTCTAAACTGGCTCCAACGTCACAGTCTAATGATTATCGAACAGATGGGTATGTACATTTCAAATTATCATGAATTTAACCATGCCTGATAAAATCTGAAAGATTAACATGTAGTTTACTAGTTTGCTTACACAAAAGGGGCCCATTGCTTTGTATTTGCAATGTGCAAGCAGGCTTGAAACAGGGCTATTTGCTACATTAGCTTTGTTTCCACTTTAGTCAATTTTAGTTTAAAGCTTGTTATTGGCATCTTAATTACCTGTGCTTAGTGTGTAAAATTCAATAATCTGCTTGAATTATGAAAAGAATTTCTAATTTTGGTCGACTGAAATCCCTCAACTGGCATGAGGGCTAAAGTTTCAGTACAGGTTGATGCTGCACATGACTTGTATTTTATATGGAAACAATACTTTGGGGGGTGATAAATCCAAAGTTTTTCCAAGTTAACCAATCATAGTTGACACAACTGCAGCTGCGAAGAATGAAGACCAGAGGGCTTTTCATTTAGATAGTACAGTGTGATCATTTATACTGTAGCATGAATTGTACCATTTCACTCTTTCTCCACATACAATTTTGATAATGGAATGATTTATGGTTTTCTTTTGCTTCAGTGAGTGATGCATGCATATATCATTGTTAAAAGCAAATGATTTTCAATTTTAAGTTTAAAATTGATTGTTAGAATGTCACCTGCAATGCATTTTCATACTACAGTTCAGCTTCCATCTTCAACACATTATTCTATCAACAGCTTGAAGCCTTCTGAAGGGAATATAAAATCTCAAACAAAAGACACCTTGAATGGGCCTGTTGATATGACGTCAATGGATGAAGTCAAGTAAGCCTCTATTGCAGTCGCTGCATTACTGTTTGTTTATTTTCTTATAGTTCCATGCCATTTTTTAATGGAAAATGCATGGGCATAAGTATAAATGATTGAGGCTGACAATGCATTATCTAACTGCCATCTCTGGCAACTAGTTTCAAATACTGGTGTCATGCATAATCAAACAAGAATTAAATACACTGTTAGTATTAAAGCCTAAACTATTTAACAACATGACATTGCCTCTTTTCTGAGCAGAGACAAACTATTAATTTGTACTATGGTATATCCATTGAAAGTAGAGTTAGAACCTTTCCTCGGATTCCTAACAAACTAAATTGACTAGGGTTTCGAATAATTCCAAAAAAGGAAAATTACTTATTGCCTTGGTTTAAATTATACACCTGGATTAATGAAGACCATTATAATGTTGGCCATTGATTTGTTATTAGGAAACATGAGAATCTTAATTCTATTTTTGTTTTTAAATTCATAGAATGGTTGCAGCACAGAAGGAGGCCATTGGGCTCTTCGTGTCCGTGCCAGCCCTCTGCCAGAACAACTTGGCTAGTTCCGCTCCTCAGCCCGTTCCCATAGTCCTGCAAATTCTTTCTCTTCAGATACTTATCCCTCCACAACACACTCAAGCAGTGCATTCCAGATCCTAATCACTCGCTGCGTACAGAAGTTTTTCCTTATGTCATCTTTGGTTCTTTTGCCATTCACTTTAAGTTGGTGTCCTCTTGTTTTTGACCCTTCATCAATGGGAACAGTTCCTACCTACTCTGTCTTGACCCGTCATGATTTTGAACACCTCTAGCAAATCTCCTCACTAACTTCTCTAAGGAGAACAGCCCAGCTTCTCAAATCGATCCATGTAACTGAAGTCCCTCATCCCTGGCACCATTCCTGTAAATTTTTTCTGCACCCTCTTTAATGCCTTCACATCCTTCCTGAATGTGATGTCCAGAATACAATACTCCAATTGAGACCGAACCAGTGTTTTATAAAGGTTCGCCATAACTTCCTTGCTTTTGAACTCTATGCCGCTTTATAAAGTTAAGGATCCTATATGCCTTATTACCTACTTTCTCAACCTACTCTGCCACCTTCAATGTTTGGTGCACATGTAGCCCCGCGCCACTGTGTTCCTGCACCCCCCTTTAGAATTGTACCCTTTATATTGCCTCTGCTCATTCTTCCTACCTAAATGAATCACTTCACACTTCTCTGCATTCTATTTCATCTGCCACATGTCCACCCATTCCACCAACCTGTCTGTCCTCTTGAAGTCTATCGCTATACTTACAGTTTACAATATTTCCAAGTTTTGTGTCATCTGCAAATTTTGAAATTGTGCCCTGTACACACAAGTCTATGTCATTAATATAGGTCAAGTAAAGCAGCCGTCATACTACTGACCCCTGGGGAGCCCCACTGTATATACCTTCATCCAGTCCAACAAACAACTGTTGACCACTACTCGGGTTGCTGCCAGTGTCCATGAGCTTCAACTTTGCTGGCAGCCTATTATGTGGCAAATTTATCAAACGTCTTTTGGAAGTCCATGTATAACACATGAACTGTATTACCACCTCATCAAAAAAACTCAATCATGTTAGTTGAACACAATTTGCCTTTAACACATCTGTGCTGGCTTTCCTTAATTAATCCACATTTGTCCAAGTGACTTAATTTTAGCCCAGATTATCATTTCTGGAAGCTTTCCCACCACCGAAGTCAAACTGACTGGCCTGTCGTTGCTGGACTTATCCTTACGCCCTTTTTTGAACAAGACTAATACTTACAATTCTCCAGTCCTCTGGCATCACCCCTGTATCTAAAGAGAATTGAAAGATTATTGCCAGTGTTTCAGCAATTTCCGCCCTTACTTTCATCAGTATCCTCAGATACATCTCATCTGGTCCTGGTCTGCCAGCCTGTATAACACCACCTCTATCAATTTTTAGCCCATCCAGTGTCTCAACTACTTCCTCTTTCACTATGACTTTGGCAGCAGCATCTTCGTTGGTAAAGACAGATGCAAAGTACTCATTTAGTACCTCTGCCTCCAGGCATGAATCCCCTTTTTGGTCCCTAATCCACCCACGCCTCCTTTTATTACTTGTATGCCTGTAGAAGACTTGATTCCCTTTTAAGTTAGCTGCCAGTCTCCTCTCATACTCTCTTGGATTCTCATATTTCTTGGTTCACGTCCTCTCTGACCATTCTATATTGAGTCTGGTTCTCACTTGTATTATCAACCTGATATCTGGCATACGCATCCTTTTTCTGCTTTGTTTTGCACGCTCTCTTTCGTCATCCGGGGAGCTCTGGCTTTGGTTGCCCTACCTTTCTCCCTCCTGGGAATGTACCTCAATTATACCTCAACCATCTACTCTTTAAAGGCAGCCTATTGTTCAGTTACAGTTTTGCTTGCTGATCTTTGATTCTAATTTACCTGAGCTAGATCTGTTCTCATCCCATTGAAATTGGCCCTCCCCCATTTCAAAATTTTTACTCTTGATTGCTCCTTGTCACTTTATTTTATAGGGAGGTTAACTTAAATGTTTATATTTAACTCTTATGATCTGTATACGTCAGCTTTTAATTTACTGAAGAATCAGAATTCCTTAATTTTACTATCCCTTCAATTTAAACTTTATCCCTCTAGATCTAATGAATCAATTTAACACTATATGATAAATTTTCAAATTGGCTTTAGTTTTTATACTAATTAATTGGTTTAGTATTTTGTAGTTGATTAAATTAAAAGTTTGCCAGTACAGTCCCCTCATGCTATAATGCCACTTAGTGATTTATCCCCGCTGTGTTCACGGGCTGCCACTGCTTTTTTTTAAATTCCTGCAGTGTTCTTGGGCTACCACTGCTCCTTTTATCCCCAATTGTCAAGAAAATTGTTCTATGTAGCACATAATGTACAAAAGAATTAAACTGGTAGGCACATTCTGAGCCCATTATTTATATTGCAGAACTGCAAGTGAATGCCATAGTAAGTTTTGGGGGTTTTTTTTGGTGTCGGAAGCTATTGAATTCTTGCTCACTCACTAGTCTAGAGTGACACGTGCAGTTCAGCTGACACTGACATAAGCAGGTTGCCTAATTTTTCCTGTGGTATAGAAAAATTTCCCTATTTTCTGAATGTTTAAATCGCATAACAAATTATATTGAATTATTCAGCCCAAGATTACATTTGAGGGTAAACCAAGTATATGCCCTTATACAAGATGCCCATGTATGTTGTTTGTGCAACTGCAAATACATTTCAGTACTGCATGGGTTTATATCAGCTGCATGACACCAGAGAAAATGAAGATAGATACAAGTTTTTGTTGCTTATTCCAGAACAAGGTAGCCAACCAAATTCCTGAGCAGAAAATGTGATTCTGGCCCACGATAGCTTGGAATAGGCCCTGGTGTTCCACTCATTCTGGAAAATTCTGAATGTGGATATTCAGCTCACAGCATTCCTATCACTCTGGCACCAGTTTGTTAGTACAAGAACCATGTAGGCAACCTACTGGATTAAGGACACTAGTTTTGTTTACGTACAGCACAATTGCACATTTTCATTTTATATGAATAATACACTGCTGAAAATTGAGCATTTACACTGAGTGGCAAAGCAAGACAGATGCTTTGCAGTTACACAAAACTAGAAGCAAAATACTGCAGCTGATGAAAATCTGAAATAAAAACAGAAAATGCTGGAAACACTGGGGTCAGACAGCAGCTGTGGAGAGAGAAAGTTAATGTTTCAGGTCGATTGAATTTTACATTCAGTTCGAAGGAGAGCAGAGTGGGTCCAAGACTAGCATTTTAAACTTAAATAGGGCAATTATGAGGGTATGAAAGCAGAGCTAGCTAAAGTGAACTGGCAAATCAGTTTAAGGGATAGGTTAATAGAGATGCAGTGGCAGACATTTAAGGGGATATTTCAGAATACACAGAATAGATACATTTCAATGAGGAAGAATAACTCCAAGGATGGGACCTGCCATCTGTGGTTAACTAAAACAGTTAAAGATTGTATCAAACTTAAAGAAAAAGCCTATAATTGCACAAAGATGGGAGGCAGGTCAGAAGATTGGAAAGGATATAAAAAACCGCAAAGAATGACACAAAGATTGATGAGAAAGGTAAAATTAGAGTACGAGAGAAAGCTAGCTAGAAAAAAAAGACAGAGCAAGAGTTTCTATAGATATTTTAAAAAGAAAAGTTAACAAAGTGAGCGTTGGTCCTATGAAAAGTGAGTCTCGGGAATTAATGGATAATAATGCGATGGCAGATGAATTGAACAGATATTTTGCATCAGTCTTCACTATTGAGGATGCAAGTAACATCCCAGTATTAACTGTAAGTCAGGAAATGGGAGGGAGGAACTCAAGAAAATTACAATCACCATAGAGTGGTCCTGAACAAATTGTTGGAGTTGCGAGCTGACAAATCCCTGGGTCCTGATGGACTTCATCCTAGGTTAAAAGAAGTGGCTAGTGAGATCGTTGATGCATTAGTTTCAATTTTCCAAAATTCCCAAGATTCAGGGAAGATTCCGTTAGATTGGAAAATAGTGAATGTCCCTCCTTTTATTCAAAAAGGGAGGGAGACTGAAAGCAGGAAATGACAGGCCAGTTAGCTTAACATCTGTCTTAGGGAAAATGTTAGCTATTATTAAAGATGTTATAGCAGGGCATTTAGAAAAATTCAAGGTAATCAGGCAGAGTTAACATGATTTTGTGAAAGGGAAATCACGTTTAACCAATTTATTGGAGTTCTTTGAGGGAGTTACATGTGCTGTGGATAAAGCGGAACCAGTTGATGTATTGTACTTAGATTTCCAGAAGGCATTTGATAAGGTGCCACATCAAGGTTATTGCAGAAAATAAAAGCTCATGGTGTAGGGGGTAACATATTGGCATGGATAGAAGATTGGTTAGCTAACAGGAAACAGAGTAGGCATAAATGGGTCATTTTCTGGTCGGCAAGATGTTACGAGGGGTGTGTCATAGGGATCTGTGCTGGGGCTTCAACTTTTTACAATTGATATAAATTATTTAGATGAAGGGACCGATGGTATGGTTGCTAAATTTGCTGATGACCCAAAAATAGGTAGGAAAGTAACTTGTGAAGAGGACATAAGGTCACAGAGGGATATAGATAGGTTAAGTGAGTGGGCAAAGACCTGGCAAATGGAGTATAATGTGGGAAATTGTCCACTTTGGCAGGAAGAATAAAAAGGAATATTTAAATGGTGAGAGATTGCAGAGCTCTGAGATGCAGAGGGATCTGGATGTCCTAGTGCATGAATCGCAAAAGGTTAGTATGCAGGTACAACACGTAATTAGGAAAGCTAGTAGAATGTTACCGTTTATCGTGAGGGGAATTGAATACAAAAGTAGGGAGGTTATGCTTCAGCTATACGGGGCATTGGTGAGACCACATCTGGAGTACTGTGTACAGTACTGGTCTCCTTATTTGAGGAAGGATGTAAATGCTTTGGAGGCAGTACAGAGAAGGCTTAGTAGACTAATACCTGGAATGGGCGGGCTGTCCTATGAGGAAAAGTTGGACAGGCTAGGCTTGTATCTGCTGGGATTTAGAAGAGTAAGAGGCGACCTGATTGAAACATATAAGATTCTGAGCGGTGTTGACAGGGTGGAAAGGATGTTTTCCCCTAATGGGAGCATCTAGAACTAAGGATCACTGTTTAAAAATAAGGTGTCGCCAATTTAAGATAGAGATGAGAAGTTTTTTCTCTGGGGGCCGTTTTGGAATTCTCTTCCTCAAAAGGCAGTGGAAGCAGAGTCTTTTAATATTTTTATGACAGAGTTAGATAGATTCCTGATGAGCAAGGGGGTGCAAGGTTATTGGGGGTAGGTGGAAATGTGGAGTAATCAGTTCAGCCATGAACCTATTGAATGGCGGAGCAGGCTCGAAGGGCCGAGTGGCCGCCTCCTAATTCGTATGTTGGATGAGCTTTCTGTAAAATCTGATGGAAGGTCATCAACCTGAAACATTAATTTTAATCAGATTTTGATAGGTCATCGACCTGAAATGTTGACTTTCTCTCTCCACAGCTGCTGCTTGATCTGCTGTGTGTTTTCAGCATTTGCTGTCTCTCTTGCACAAAATCTAGTCCCTGAACACTATTTAAACATGACTGGTTTCAACTTAGCAGCATATGCACATCAGTGGCAGGGGGTGGGGTGGTTTGGGGTCAGGTGGTGGGAGATTTAGAAATCTAAAGAGAAAAGTTGAGGCAATAGAGCAGCGTAGCGATTTGGGTGAAGTCCAGCAGAGTGGGACAGGAAGAGATAGAGAAATTAATGGCTATAGTGCATCAGTGAATAAGGTCCATGTGAAGAATAATGTTAAAAAGTAAAATTAAAGGGTCTTTGTCTGAATGCATGAACTATTTGTAACAAGGTAGATGAACTAGTGGCACAAATAGAGATAAATGTGTTTGATGATTGCCATTGAGAGGTGATCTCATTGAACCATACAAAATTCAGCAGGGGCTTGCCAGTATAGATGCTTCGAGGTTATTTCCCCTGGCTGGGGAATCTAGAACAAGGGGGCACAGTATCAAAATAAGGGGTTGATCATTTAGGAATGAGATGAAGAGAAATTTCTTCACTGAGGATTGTGAATCTTTGGAAATCTGAACCCCAGAGGTTTGTGAACATTCAAGGTGGTGGTGGATTGATTTTTGATCTCTATGAATTCAAGGGGCAAGGGGAATGGTAGGTAAGTGGAGTGTCCTTTTATTCGCGCTTGGAATATAGGTGTCGCTAGCAAGGCCAGCATTTATTGCCCATCCCTAATTGCCCTTGAGAAGGTGGTGGTGAGCTGCCTTCTTGAACCACTGCAGTCCATGTGGTGTAGGTATACCCACAGTGCTGTTCAGGAGGGAGTTCCAGGATTTTAACCCAGCAATAGTGAAGGATTGGCATTATAGTTCCAAGTCAAGATAGTGAGTGACTTGGAGGGGATGGTGTTCTTATGTGTCTGCTGCCCTTGCTCTTCTAGGTGGTAAAGGCCTCAGGTTTGGAAGGTTCTGTCGAAGGAGCTTTGGCGAGTTGTTGCAATGCATCTTGTAGATGGTACACACTGCTGCCACTGTGTATCAGTGGTGGAGGAAGGGTGAATGTTTAAGGTGATGAAGGGAGTGCCCTTCAAGTGGGCTGCTTTGTTCTTTGATAGTGTCGAGCTTCTTCAGCGTTTTTGGAGTTGCACTCGTTCAGGCAAGTGGAGAGTATTCCATCACACTCCTGACTTGTGCCTTGTGTATGGTGAACAAGATTTGGGCAGTAAGGAGGTGAGTTAGTTGCCACAGAATTCCCAGCCTCTGACTGGCTCTTGTAGCCACGGTATTTATATGGCTGGTCCAGTTCAGTTTCTACTCTGTGGTAACCCCCAGGATGTTGGTGGGGGATTTAATGATGATGATGCTGTTGAATGTCAAGGGGAGATGGTTAAATTCTCTCTTGTTGGAGATGGTCATTGCCTGGCACCTGTGTGGCACGAATGTTACTTGCCACTTACCAGCCCAAGCCCGAATGTTGTCCAGGTCTTGCTGCGTTTGGGCACAGATAGCTTCACTATCTGAGGAGCTGCGAATGGTACTGAACACTGCAATCATCAGCAAACATCCCCATTTCTGACCTTACATTGGAGGGAAAGTCATTGATGAAGCAGCTGAAGATGGTTGGGACTTGAATGTTGTCCTGAGGAACTCCTGCTGTAATGTCTTGGTGCTGACATTAGTTTAGTTTAGAGATACAGCACTGAAACAGGCCCTTCGGCCCACCGAGTCTGTGCTGACCATCAACCACCCATTTATACTAATCCTACACTAATCCCATATTCCTACCACATCCCCACCCGTCCCCATATTTCCCTACCACCTACCTATACTAGGGGCAATTTATAATGGCCAATTAACCTATCAACCTGCAAGTCTTTGGCATGTGGGAGGAAACCGGAGCACCCGGAGGAAACCCACGCAGACACAGGGAGAACTTGCAAACTCCACACAGGCAGTACCCAGAATTGAAACCGGGTCGCTGGAGCTGTGAGGCTGCGGTGCTAACCACTGCGCCACTGATTCGCCTCCTGTGACTCCAACCAGTGGAGAGTTTTCCACTAATTCCTGTTGACTTCAGTTTTGCTGGGTCTCCTTGATGCCACACTCAGTCAAATGCTGCCTTGATGACCAGGGTAGTCAGTCTCACCTCACCTCACCTCTGCAATTCAACTGTTTAGACCATGTTTGCCCCAATGGCTGTAATGAGGTCTGGAGCTGAGTGCCCCTGGCAAAACAGAAACTGAATATCGGTCATAGAGTTATACAGCACAGAAACAGGACCTTCGGCCCGCTGTGTCCGTGCCGGCCATCAAGCCTATCTATTCTAATCCAATTTTCCAGCACTTGGCCCGTAGCCTTGTATGCAATAGCATTTGAAGTGCTCATCTAAATACTTCTTAAACGCTGTGAGGGTTCCTGCCTCTGCCACCCCTTCAGGTAGTATGTTCCAGATTCCAACCACTCTGGGTGAAAATTGTTTTCCTCAAATCCCCTCTAAACTTCCTGCCCTTTCCTTAAATCTATGCCCCCTAGTTAGTGACACCTCCACTACGGGAAAACATTTCTTCCTATCTACCCTATCTACGCCCCTCATAATTTTGTGTACCTCAATCAGGTCCCCCCTCAGCCTTCTCTGCTCTAAGGAAAACCACTCTAGCCTATCCAGTCTCCCCTCTTAGCTGAAATGCTCCAGCCCAGGCAACATCCTGGTGAATCTCCAGTGCAATCACATCCTTCCTATAGTGTGGCAACCAGAACTGTACACAGTACTCCAGCTGTAGCCTAACTAGCATTTTATACAGCTCCATCATAACCTCCCTGTTTTTATATTCTATGCCTCTGCTAATAAAGGCAAGTATCCCAAATGCCTTCCTAACCACCTTATCTACCTGTCCTGCTGCCTTCAGTGATCTTTGGACATGTACACCAAGGTCCCTCTGACCCTCTGTACTTCCTAGGGTCCTACCATCCATTGTATATTCTCTTGCCTTGTTAGTCCTCCCAGAATGCTGCATCTCACACTTCTCAGGATTAAGTGCCATTTGCCACTGCGCTCTGCCCATCTTACCAGCCCATCTATGTCGTCCTGTAATCTAAGGCTATCCTCCTCACTGTTTACGACACCAAGTTTCGTGTCATCTGCGAACTTACTGATCATACCTCTTGCATTCACTTTTAAATCATTAATGTATACTACAAGCAGCAAGGGTCCCAGCACTGATCCCAGCGGTACACCCCTGGTCACAGGCTTCCAATCGCAAAATCAACCCTCGACCATCACCCTCTGCCTTCTGCCACTAAGACAATTTTGGATCCAAATTGCCCTGGATCCCATGGGCTCTTACCTTTTTGAACAATCTCCCATGCGGGACCTTATCAAAAGCCTTACTGAAGTCCATGTAGACGACATCACCTGCTTTATCCTCATCTACACACCTAGTCACCTCCTCGAAAAATTCAGTCAAATTTGTTAGATATGATCTCCCCATGACGAAGCTATGCTGACTATCCTTGATTAATCCCTGCCTCGCCATGTGGAGATTAATCCTGTCCCTCAGAATTTTTTCCAATAGTTTCCCTACCACTGATGTTAGACTCACTGGTCTGTAATTACCTGGTTTATCCCTACTACCCTTCTTGAATAATGGTGAGTGGGTTGTTGCTGAGTAAGTGCTGCTTGATGCTGACGACATCGTCATCATTTTACTGATGATCGAGAGTAGATATGACAGTAATTGCCCAGATTGCATTTGTCCTTTTTGTGGACAGGACAAACCTGGACAATTTTCCACATTGTCAGGTAGATGCTTTTGTTGTAGCTGCACTGGAACAGCTTGGTTGAGGTCGCAGCTAGTTCTGAAGCACATGTCTTCAGTATTGCAGCTGGGATGTTGTCAGGGCCCATTGCCTTTTTTATTTAGAGATACAGCGCTGAAACAGGCCCTTCAGCCCACCGAGTCTGTGCCAACCAACAACCACCTATTTATAGTAATCCTACATTAAGCCCATATTCTCTACCACATCCCCACCATTCTCCTACCACCTACCTACACTAGGGGCAATTTACAATGGCCAATTTACCTATCAACCTGCAGGTCTTTGGCTGTGGGAGGAAACCAGAGCACCCGGCGGAAACCCACGCAGACATGGAGAACTTGCAAACTCCGCACAGGCAGTACCCGGAATTGAACCCGGGTCGCTGGAGCTGTGTGGCTGCGGTGCTGCCCAGTATCCAGTGCCTTCAGAAGATCAGCCATGATTGTATTGAATGGGGGAGCAGGTTCAAGGGCCCATATGGTTCTTGTGTTCTTGAGCACCACGATGAAGCTATTACATTAATGGCCAGTTACCACCAACATGGATAGTGTTCATCAGTGGGCCATCTGTTAAGCCTGTCAGCATTAATTGGAGTTTCATTTGTGATCCCATCCACACTTCCCATGCTCCTTTTTGGATGCCTTCATCTGATGGCTGGATGTGGTGTTTGGTCTACTTTTTGGATGTGTACACTGTTTTCATAAATTTAAGCTTTCAGGTTGAACTGAATTTGCACCCACAAAAGATTAATTTCTGTGGTATATGCTATTGAACTTTTAGTGCTAGTTACTCTTTTTTTCTGTCACTACCATCCAGTCTAGCAGTAACTTTTCTAATTCACATTCTTTGACTTTGTTTATGGTTGTTTGGGGGAAGGCTCGAGATTTCTTATTTTGAGGTTGTATGAACAAAGGACAGTACAGCACAGGAACAGGCCATTCGGCCCTCCAAGCCTGCCTAAACTAACACCTTCTGCTGTTTTTTTTTGATCTGCCAACCTCTCATCTCTGGTGTCTTAAAGGCAGCCTTCATGTCTATACTGTGGGATGTGTACATGGCTATGTTTCCATGGCTATCTGTGCCTTTACCCTTTGCTTCAGAGATCCTGATTTTCTGCAGCTGATGATGGCAGATATCAAGTTTAAATTTAAAAATGCGTATATTGCACAGCTGGGTTCTGGAACTGATTGCCACCTTTTCCCAATGTAGCATGATGTGCTTTATATATGAAAGATTGTCTTCAAATAATATTTTGCATATTTAATTCACTTTTTGACTGAGCAGTTAAATTGGATGAATGCGAACTGATGGATGAAAAATTAATTGAGGTTACATGGGATGAAGCAAGTTTGTTACTTACGAGCGAAGAGTCAAAAGTATGATTTCACACTTGATTTTTTTTATTATGAATTTTTGTCAAGAGTATATTAAAGGCTTGGAGACTGCCACTATCTCTGCATTTAGTACATTATGTTGAATTTTACAGCACAGAAACTGGCCATTTGGCCCAACAGGTCAATGTCTGTATTTATACTCCACATGAACCTCCTCCCACCTTACTTTATCTCACTATATCAACATATCGTTCTATTCCTTTTTCCCTCATGAATTTATCTAGCTTCCCCTTAAATGCATCTATACTAATTGCCTCAAATTGACTTTAATGTCGGGGGCATGGTTAAGAAGTTTGCAGATGATACAAAAATTGGCTGTGTGGTTGATAGTAAGGAGGGAAGTTGTCGACTGCAGGAAGATATCAATGGACTGGTCAGGTGGGCAGGAAGGTGGCATATGGAATTCAGTCTGGGGGTTGGCGGGTACAATAAATAAATAGCCCATGGGATCCAGGGGAATGTAGCAAGCTGGATACAAAATTGGCTCAGTGGAGGAGACAAAGGGTAATTGTTGACGGGTGTTTTTGCAACTAGAAGGCTGTTTCCAGTGGGGCTCCACAGGGCTCAGTAGGTCCCCTGCTTTTTGTCGTACATATTAACGTTTTGGATGTAAATTTAGGGGAATGATCAAGAAAGTTTGTAGACAACACAAAAATTGGCCGTGTGGTTGATGGCGAGGAGGATAGCTGTAACCTTCAGGAAGATATCAGTGGACTGGTCAGGTGGGCAGAAAAGTGGCAAATGAAATTTAACCCTGTAAAATGATGCATTAGGGAGGTCAAACAAGGCAAAGGAATACAAAGTAAATGAATGAGAGGTGTACAGGAAACGAGGGACCTTGTCCACAGATCCCCGAAGGTCGCAGGGCAGGTTGATAAGGTGGTTAAGAAGGCATATGGAATCCTTTCCTTTATTAACCGAGGCATAGAACATAAGAGTAGGGAGGCTATGTTGGAACTATTTTAAACATTAGTTAGGCCTCAATTTGAGTACTGTGTGCAGTTCTGGTCACCTCATTGCAGAAAGGATGTAATTTCACTAGAGAGGGTACAGAGGAGATTTACAAGGATGTTGCCAGGAGAGCAAAATTACTGCTATGAGGAAAGATTGGATAGGCTGGGGTTGTTTTCCTTAGAACAGAGGAGGCTGAGGGGTGACTTAATTGAGGTGTACAAAATTGAGAGGGGCCTAGATAGTGTAGGCAGGAAGGACCTGTTCTCCCTAGCAGAGAGGTCAATTACCAGGGGGCACAGATATAAGGTGATTGGTCGAAGGATCAGAGGAGACATGGGAAAAACATTTTCACCCAGAGTGTAGTGAGTGTCTGGAATGCACTGCCTGGATCGGTGGTGGAAGCAGAAGCCCTCAACTCAATTAAAAGGTACCTGGACCTGGTGCTGGAAGGTGGGATTAGATTGGGCAGCTAGTTTTTTCAGCCAGTACAGACACGATGGGTTGAATGGCCTCTTTCTGTGCTGTAACTTTTCTATGGTTATAAGAGATGGAATAGAGATTTTAGAAGTAATGTCTTTGCAGAGTGAAACACACTGCCACTTGGAGTGGCTGAAGCAGCTAGCATTGATGCATTTATGGAGAGGTCGGCTACATATGAGGGGGAAGAGCACAGATGGATACAGGATGGGGGTGAGTGGGAAGAGGTCATTGGGTGGAAGGAGGGAAATGACCTGTTTCTGTACCAAAGATTTTATGCAAATCAAAAGGCCCAATAATGTACTTCCATTCCACCCAACAGTGTAGGCAAGAACTGAGCAAACTAATTCTCATTGAGGTAAGTGAATTCAAATTAATGCTAATGCTTCTGAGACAAACTCCAAAACCTGTAGTTGAGAAGCTAATGGTACCTGGGAAATTTAATAATCTCTTGCATAATTTAAAACCATATAATTCCTGCTTGGCTGTTTTAAGTTTATGAATAGTCCTTGTATCCCTCTGTGTGCATAGTGTGGGGTAAGAAAAAAGCTAATTTATTGTATGAATGACACTGCTGAGTGTATGAAATTGCTTTTTCCTTTGCTCTAACGAGATATGTTTGTTTGTAATGGTTGAACAGAGATTTGACTGCATTTTTGCTCATGGATATCAAAGTTCATCCTATCTTTTTCTGTTTTTTTAGAGCAACTCAACAAGTCCCATCACCTGAAGTTTCAGTTAATGGACCTGCATGATTAATTCTGTCTGCTGTTGTCTACTCCAGCCTGAGCAGCTACTATCCAGGGGTATCAGTGGGGTTCACTGGAGGCACTGGACATAGGCCTGTCAAAGCCAGTCACTGCTGCACTAAATTCACATGGGATCAGGACCAGCAATATTCTTATCAGATTTTTTTTAAAGATGGATGTGCAAAGAAGAGTTTGAATGAAATGTATAAATGAGGGTATTACATGTTGGCAGATACAAAGAACTCTTGCGTGCATTTGTATCAAATACATGTTCTTATAAACAGGATGATCAGTCTATTAAATATCTTGCCACTCGCGTGATAATTAGTATTGTTGCCATAGGTAAATGGTTATAAGAGTAGAGTATTTTATAAAAATGTGTATACTTAAACCTAACGTATATAATTGAAGTATACCAATTGGAACACAGTGTGACCAAAGTGTTTAGAAATTTTCATACTTTTTTCATCTTGTATAAAATTTTAACTTTCAGTGTTTCTTCCAAGTGGGCAGAGTAAATTGTAGAAGTGAAATGCAAATGTAAAAGTGTTATTTTGATCGAGTTGCCTATATTAAACCAATTGCTAGAGAAAATTCTAATTGTAAATGTTCAATAGTGGCTCTTTGCTTCAGGTTTTATTTGTAAACATTTCTTGAATTCTAGAACATTAGTATTGCAAGCTCTTTGATAGGGAGTTTAAACATATTTGTTACTGAAGACTAGTTGGTCATTTGGTATGTCACTGAACAGCCATAAGCTTGTTCATCCCTCTGTATTTTACATTTTCAGACCAAGAAATTGTTCAAATCAAAGGTGAAGAACACTGAAGATTAGCCTTGAATTGCATGTGGCTTGTGTGTTTCTCTTTGCTAAAGGTCTACATCAGTGCATTGCCTGAATGATTTAAACTATCTTAATTTTACTATTTTTAAGACTTCTATTGAACCAACTAACTGATTTGTTTTTAATATAACCCCTTTATTTCATTTGCCAGGGCAATAGAACTTAATCAGGGTGAACTGATAACTGAGCACTTAATGTAACATTAGTTGTCTAAAAGTGGCTCTGTGTGGCATAAACTTCGAAGGAGTGGAGAAGAGCCCCACTTTGATAAAGTATGATAATTAAAGAGGTTAACTCCAACTTTTAAATTCAGGGATTTGAAGTGTTATGACAGGTTGACCCTTATTCATTGGGACCTGACTGTACTGTTAATGAAAGTGGCAGCTAGTATTGGGTTAAGCTAAGGCAGTTTTGAAAAAGTGTCATTTGACAAAGTGCCTATGGTACTAGTTTAAGTCAGAAGAGAGATGATGGTAATGCATGATGAAGTTGTGGAAGAATCCTTTCACATTAGAAAATAGTGTCTGTTCCAGGAAAGTAAAATGAGATGTGCACTCATCTGTTTGTGTGGCCTGTTCTTTGCAGCATCTACAGTAACTATATTGTTGGACCTTCCAAGCACCTTAATACATTCTAAGTCAATGGAATTTTTTTTGTCAACTTCATCACTGGTTTAAAAAAATGACAATTTGGGTTTAGAGTTCTACACCTATGTATTTTTTTTTAAAAAGTCAAACCAAGCAATGCAATTTTCTGTGATCTTCCTAATTGCTTTGGGGCAGTTCAATTCAGCTGTCAATGCTTGATTCACCACTTAAACTTCTGAAATAGCTGATCACAGATACTTGAAGGCTGGAATGATGAATGGGAGATATCCCTATCAGTTGCAATCAACTAAAACTGGTAGGTTTATAGTATACATTTTTTTTAAAGTATTCTAAAAGATGGGAGGGGAGGAAACATTTCCAAACCAAAACATTGGGAATAGTGGTGTTATTTGGCTGTGGCTGCCAAATAAAAATAATCTGTCTTGACAATCTTCATTTGCAATGTTTGTGTGTTTAGTTGCATGAAAACATAGCAACATTTTTTAATACTGCAATAGGATAGACATTAACCACTCTCACAAGCAAATACAAAATGTAAAAAGTATTGGGTTCTTGCTGTCAGATTATTTTGGTTGTATGATACATTTTTCATTTGTCCTATTTCAGATGTACATCCAGTAAACAATGTAAATATACCTTGTTAAAATTAATATGCCATTAGTTCAAGTTTGCAATAAAGTGAATTGCTTAAGTTGTACAAAAGTGAATTGTTTAAGTTATATGAGCATGGTGGCCCAATAATTATTAGTCATCTGTCCAATGGTGCAAATTATTGCCAAATACTTCCTCAATGCTTGGATATACGGAAAGAAACTCGCCCATAATTGGCTTGCCAACACCATTCATGAGCTTACTATTTGAAATTTATTCAAAAAAGTAGTTGCAATCCTGTCTTTGTTAAACAAATTTTTTAACTAATCATGCATAAAGTGAACTAAGACAATCTTTAATAAGGTGTCCCCCTTTTAAAAGATGTGTAATGGTTTGATTAAAATGTTGGGTTGCTAAATAAAAAGGGTTGCTTACAAGTTGCTTTGAATTGCTTTACTTAAAAATGGATTGCATTTGGTTGTTCAAAGGATCTGGTCAGGTTTGGTTTTCATAGACAGACCTGACATTATCAGCAGGAAGTTCCAGTGTAATTGTCTTTATAAATCTCTGTACTTTGGAGTAAGTTCAGGTCCTACTGTTTTGAGCTGATAATGTAATTGGTTACATAAGTGGTGTGATACAGATTTTTTTAAGTTTGGCAATTTAATGTGACAATTACTGTTAAAACAGTACATGTTAAGCTTAATGGTGACAAATTAGTCTTGAGCAATGAGAGACCATTCAAGTGTAAAAGTGGATGAGTGTAGAGTTTAGCTTCAATGCAAGTTTAGCCTTTGAGGGAGTGGGCCTAAAGTTAAATTTGATGGGTCAAATCGCTCAGTTGGGAAACAGTTTAGTACAGCATCAGAGGACAGCTGCAACTTGTGATTGTAAGAGGTCCTGGGATGACCACATTTAGCATCTCTGCTTGGGTTTGAGCAAAGTTTCTGAGCTTAAGGAGCAACTGGTGACACTCCATAGCATTGGGAGGCTGAGGGGTTTTTGATGTGTACATTTCAGGAGATGGGTCATCTGACAGTACAGAGTTAGTAATCATCGGAGTAAGAAGAGATAATAGGTAGTGCAGGGCTCCCTTGAGTGTGATTTGACATAGATATTCAGTACTGAATATGTGACAAATCTGACTCAGAAGGACAACAACAAAACTATGAACTAAAACTGAGGAAGAAGTGATTGCTAAGTGGGTAAGTGAAGTGCAGAAGCACAGTTATAACAGAAGGTTCCATAGTTTGGGGAATAGACTGGGACCGTTGCAGCTATAACCAAGAATCCTGAATGTTTGTTGCCTGCCAAGTTTCAGAATAAGATTTCACAGAATGGGTGTGCAAGATTTTGGAGAGGAAATGGGGACAACCAACAGTGGTTGAAGTTGAAATCAATTACATTGGAGGCCCTCAGGGAGTTTCAGCAATTAGGAGATAGATTAAAGGGCAAGACTTTGAGTGTAATAATCTCAGGATTACTCCTAGTGTCACACACTAATACAAATTGTAGAATGCAAGGCTGGAGGGAAGGATTCAAAGTCAGTGGATATTGGATGAGTTTGGGGCAGGTGTGGACTGTACAGGCTTCATTCAAACAGGACTATAATCATTATCCTTGCTGATCAAGAAAGTAATGTGGTGGATGGTATAAACTAATACAGCATAGAAAAGGGGAAATAAAATGGAGAAGCAGAAAGGAAAGCAAAGCAAGATGTGTAAGATAATTATAAAGAACAGACCAAAAAAAGGAATGATTGAAACAAAACTGGCTAACTGTCAAGTTTGAATTATGTGACTGTAAATGCACAAAGTGTTATGATAAACATTTGTGAGCCAGAGGCACACATTGAAATGGGGATAATATATCGTTATCAGTAGGCTAGGGCAGGGCTTGGAGCTAAATATTCAGAAGGGCTAGAGTGGCAAAAAAGGGAGGAAGGGTTACTGTATTGATCAAAAATGCCATTCCAGCACAATAATAGGGATGATGCAATGGCTGAATCTATTTGGTTAGCATTAAGGAATAAGAAGGGAGCTATTGCTCTGTTGGGAGTTTGTTATAGACTGCTGAATAATAGAAATAAGATGGGAAAAAAGATATGCAGACAAAAATGGGTGATTTTAGTAATCCATAGAAAGGTAGCAGCACAGAAAGAGGCCATACAGTCCACCGTGTCTGCGCCGGCTGTAAAACTTGCTGCCCATTCTAATCCACCTTCCAGCACCTGGTCTGTAGCCTTGCAGGTTACAGCACTTCAGGTGCAGGTCCAGGTATCTTTTAATTGAGTTGAGGGTTTCTGCCTGTGAATTCCAGACACCAACCACCCTCTGGGTGAAAATGCTTTTCCTCATGTCCCCTCTAATCCTTCTGCCAATCAACTTAAATCCGAACCCCTGGTAATTGACCCCTCCACTAGAGGAAACCAGTCCTTCCTGTCTACTCTATCTAGGCCCTTCATAATTTTGTACACCTCAATTAAGTCACCTCTCAGCTTCCTCTGTTCTAAGGAAAACAACCCTAGCCAATGCAATCTTTCCTCATAGCTGCAATTTTCAAGCCCTGGCAACATTCTTGTAAATCTCCTCTGTACTCTCTCCAGAGCAGCTATGTCCTTCCTGTAATATGGCGACCAGAACTGCACGCAATACTCCAGCTGCGGCCTAAACAATCTTTTATACAGTTCCAGCGTTACATCCTGCTTTTGTATTCTATACCTCGGCCAATTAAGGAAAGCATGTCATCTGCCGCCTTCACCACCTTATCTACCTGTCCTGCCACCTTCAGGGGCCTGTGGACATGCACTCCAAGTTCTCTCACTTCCTCTACCCCTGTCAATATCCTCCTGTTTATTGTGTATTCCCTTGCTTTGTTTGCCCTCCCCAAATGCATTGTCTCATGCTTCTCCAGATTGAATTCTGTTTGCCACTTACCCGTCCACTCAACCAAACCATTGATGTCATTCTGGAGTCTACAGCTATCCTCTTCGCTATCAGCTACATGGCCAATTTTTGTGTCATCTGCCAATTTCCCCATCATGCCTCCCACATTCAAGTCCAAATCATGAATATATTCTGCAAACAGCAAGGGACCCTACACTGAGCCCTGAGGAACTTAATTGAAAACCACTTTCCATTCGCAAAAACATCAGTCGCCCATTACCCTTTTTTCCTGTCACTGAGCCAATTTTGGATCCAACTCGCCAAATTCCCCTGTATCCCATGGGCTTTTACTTTTCTTACCAGTCTCCCATGTGGGACCATGTCAAATGCCTTACTAAAATCCATGTAGACAACATCTACTGCACTACCCTCATCAATCCTTGTTAGTTCCTCAAAATTTCAATTAAGTCAGTACGACATGACCTTCCTTTAAATCCATGCTGACTATCCCTGATTAATCTGTGCCTTTCTAAGAGATAGTTCAGCCTATCTTCCAGAATTGATTCTAATAATTTGCCCACCACTGAGTCAGACTGACAGGGCTATAATTATTTGGCCTCTCTCTCGCACCCTTTTTAAACAATGGCACAATGTTCGCAAACCTCCAATCCTCTGATACCTCGCCTGTATCTGGTGAGAATTTGAGAATGATCCTCCAAGCATCTGCTATTTCCTCCCTGGCTTCCTTTAACAGCCTGGCTCTGGTGATTTATCAACTTTGATGGATTGGGGGTGGGGGGTGGCGGGGAAGGCCAGTGAGCAAATTTTGAAAGATGAAGGCATTACAAATTTAGCTTACTAATAAAAACAATAAATGTGCATTTCTGTGAAGAGGCTTTAAATAAGACTAATTTATTGACTTATTTTCTCGTCGCTATATTGAAAACTGATATAGTGACATAGATGGGATTGTTTTTGCTTGCAGCGGTAGTCAGTCTCTGCTCACACACTTGATGTAGTGATGCAGAGTATTCTGGATAGATGTTCATCTGTCGGGTAATCTTGATCACTCTCTCTCCCCCTCTCTCTTTCTGTGTCCCCCCCCCTCTCTGTGTCGTCCGCCCCCCCCACCCCTCTGTGTCGTCGTTCTCCCCCCCCAACCTTCTCGGTGCCCTCCGCGCCCCCCCCCCCCCCCTCTCTCAGTGCCCTCCGCCACCACCCCCCCCCCCCCCCCCCCCCTCTCGGTGCCCTCCGCCTCCCTCCCTTTGGGCCTGCACCGCCATTCAAAACAGATCACGGCTGATCGTCTAATTCAGTACCCTGTTCCCACTTTCTCCCCATATTCCTTGATCCCTTTGGCATTAAGAAGTATATCTACTCCTTGAATATATTTAATGATTTGGCCCCCACTGCCTTCTGCGGTAGAGTATTCGACAGGTTCACCACCGTCTGAGTGAAGAAATGTTTTCTCATCTCGGTTCTAAATGGCATACCCCATATCCTGAGACTGTGACCTCTGGTTCTGGACTCCCCAGCCATCGGGAACTTTCTCCTGCATCTAGCCTGTCCAGTCCTGTTTGAATTTTATAGGTTTCTATGCAATCCCCTCTCATTCTTTTGAACTCATAAATATGGGCCTAGTCAACCCAATCTCTCCTCATACGTCAATCCTGCCATCCCAGGTATCAGCCAAGTAAATCATCTTTGCGTTCCCTCCATGGCAAGAGCATCCTTCCTCAAATAAGGAGACCAAAACTGCACACAATACTCCAGATGTGGTCTTACCAAGGCCCTGTATAACTGCAGTAAAACATCCTTGCTCCTGTACGCAAATCCTCTTGCAATGAAGGCCAACATACCATTCGCCTTCCTAACTGCTTGCTGCACCTAAATGCTTGCTTTCAGTGACTGGTGTATAAGGACACCCGGGTCTCATTGCACCTCCCCCTTTCCCAATCTATCACCATTCAGATAATCTGCCTTTCTGTTTTTACGGCCAGAGTGGATAACCTGATATTTATCCACGTTATACTGCATCTGCCATGCATTTGCCCACTCACCCAACTAGTCCAAATCATGTGGGAGCCTCTTTGCATCCTCCTCACAGCTGACGTTCCACCCCCCCACCCCAAGCTTTGTGTCGTCTGCAAATTTGGAAATGTTACATTTAGTTCCCTCAGCCAAGTCATTAATATAGTGAATAGCTGGGGTCCAAGCACTGAACTGTGCGGTACCCCACTAGTCACTACCTGCCACCTGGAAAAAGACCCATTTACTCCTCTCTGTTTCCTGTCTGTCAACCAATTCTCAATCCATGTGTTACCCCCCTCTCCTTTCCCCCCCCCCCCCCTCCCTCCCTCCCTCCCTCCCTCTCTCTCTCTCGCTGTCTCTCGCTCTCTGTCTCTGTCTCTCTCTCTCCATTGCTGCCAAGGCCACGTGCTAGTGCATATAGAAATAGGAGAATACACCAGATGAATACGTGGCTGCAGCAATGTTGCAGGAGCAAGCCCTTCAGATTTCTGGGGCATTGGGACTAGGTTTGGGGAAGGTGGGACTTGTATAAGCCAGATGGTCGACACCTGAAGAGGACCGGGACGAATATCCTTGCAGGAAGGTTTGCTAGTGCTGTTGGGGCTGGGAACCCGAGGACAGTTTCAGATAGGGAGGGAGGGGACACAGACTATAGGGACCAAAGGAATGTAAAGGATTTTCTAATCACAAAGTGCAATATAGTTGAAGAAAGGGTAGGTTCAAATAGAGGTGAAAAGGGAAATCTTATGAAGGATTAAGAATGTCAGATACTTATTGAGCACCTTGCCTCAATCTTCAGAGGGGAGATTGGGAGAATGAAAGTGTGCATCAATAGATGGAGAAAATAGGGTTAACTATAGATGAGAAGTAGTGTGAAAAAAAAATAGTGGAAATGGCAATGGGCTCTGAAGGCATATCTCTGGAATGCCCTGAATTGGAGAAGCTTTGAGCACAAAGCATGAATGAGCAAAGGAGGTGACGGATAGATCCATTTGTCCCCAGCAGCTATTACACCTTCACTTGCACCCGCTGTGGGAGAAACTGCCGGTCACTGATCGGCCTGACTAGCCGCCAGCGGGCCTGCAACCTATGAGTACAACCTTCCCAAAATCTTTGCGAAGAAAAGGCTTCTAGTGGCCATAATACAAGACAAAACTGATACCTAGAAATACTTGGACTAATTAACAGACATTGTGGATTTGTAATAAGCAAATTGTGCCAGACCAAATTAGTTCTTTTTAAGGCAAAAGGATATAGAGGAGATGCAGTGGGTGTTGTCAGATATTTCAGAAGGCACTTAGCGATGCTATTAAGGCATTCAAGCCCATTCTGCTAACTTGTCTTTAAACAGTCCTCCTTGCTGTTCATCAAGCTCCCTACTTTTGTGTTGTCAGTAAATTTCACAGTTGTGTACCCATTTCCTACCATTCTCCCATCTGAAAATATCTGTTTACTGATTCTTTGTTTCCTGTCCATCAACTAATCTACAAACTGGCTCATTTGGCTTCAATATACATTTCAGCGCTGCTGGCCTTTTTGAACCCGGGTGAATTCATTCTGATTTAAAACATAATCCTGAAACACAGAATTGTGGGATTGAGTTATGAAGAAAAATTGATCAAAAATCTTAATGTAAAACCAAAATTCCCTTTTAACCTCCCCAATACACTTTCTATACTCAATTCTATTTTTTAAGCATTACTTTCATTATATGTCTCCCTTATAATTTGTGTAATTTTTAATCTCCTTCTCCATAGAATGCTATTATTTGTGACCCTTTTGCCTCAGGAATATATTCTTCACACTACTCATCTAATAAAGATTTCCCATTGCTGAATTGTTAATCTGTAGGTGAACGTTTCTGCTCAGTTACTTTGAGCAAGACCCATTATTTCATTGGAATTTCACATTTTCCAATCCAGCACCCTTATCTTTGACTCTTCATTTATCTTATAACTGTACTCTCCAGAATGTAGTCAAGTAATCACTTAACCTCTGTGATGCTAAGGAGTGTGACCAATTCTTGAGAACATAAGTTTTTTTAAATATTTAGTACATATGTGCTAGCTCTGGATCCACTGAGGAGCCAAGATGATGTGCATTCCATGCATGACATAGGATATATGGCACAACCAGTCCATGCCAGCATTTATGCTACACTTGTGCCTTCTCCCATCTTTCCTCATCTAAATCTATCTGAGTAATCCTCTATTCCCTTCATCTCACATGCTTGTCTAGCTGCCCCTTAAATGCATCTATAATATTCACTGCAACCACTGTCTCTGGCAGTGAATTCCACACTTCCACCACTCTTTGGGTAAAGACGTTTCTTTTGAATTCCTTATTGGATTTCTTGATGACTATCTTATATTGATGGCCTCCAAATATGCTCTTCTCCACAGGTGGAAGCATTTTCAGTATCCACATTATCAAAACCTTCCATTATTTTAAAGACCTCTATTAGGTCACTCCTCAGCCTTCCTATTTTAAGAGAAAAGAGACCCAGCCTGTTCATCCTTTCTTGATGTGTATGCCCTTGCATTTCTGGTATCATCCTTGTAAATCTTCTCTGCACCCTCTTCGGTGCCTCTGTATCCTTTTTATAATATGGTGACCAGTACTGCACTAAGTACTCTTGTGTGATCTAACCAAGGTTTGATACAGGTTTAGTATAACTTCCCTATTTTTCAATTCTGTCTTCTGTCCCTCAAGATATAAAGCCAAGTGCTGGTTTGCTTTTTTTATTTATGGCATTGCTAACCTGTGGTGCAACTTTTGATGTATTTGCACTCCGAGATCCCTTTGTTCCCCTACCCCACCCAGACTTGCACTTTCCAGGTAATGTGTGAACTCCCTATTCCTCCTACCAAAATGTACTACATCACATTTATCTGTGTTGAACTTTATTTGCCAATTCTGCAAGCTTATTAATGTTCTCCTATAATTTGATTATACCTTACAATTTGGTGTCATCTGCAAATTTAGAAATTGTTTTTGATTCCAAAGTCCAAATTGTTAATATAAATTGTGAGCAGAAATGGCCCCAGCACTGATCCTTGTGGAATGCCACTTCCCACCTTCTGCCACTGTGAATAACTACCCTTTGCTCTTAGCTGACAATCCATTCTACCACTTGTCCCCTAACTCCACATTCTCTTACCTTATTCATTAGTCTATATGGGGCACCTTATCAAAGGCCTACTGAAATCCAGAAAATTACATCTACTGCATTACCACTCTCTCTGTCTCTCTCTCTCACCCGCTCAAAATATTCAATAAGATTGGTCAAGCAAGATTTTCCTTTTGAAATCCCTGCTGATCATTATTAGATTTTTTGTTTCTAGTGTTACGGACAGGTGGTAAGTGGTGTGGGTGGCTTCCACTTTTCACCTCCCAACTGATCACAAATGTGTTTTGTTAAGAATGGTGTGCTAGTCCCTGAGTGTATTTAGGGTCAAATAAACAAACAATTGACAGGTTTTCTCGTAGATTTAAAATAAAGGAAGATAACCTTCTAAACAATTCCTGAAATGGTCATATCCTCACCCACACACACATTCACACATACACAAGAATAGTTAGAGAGAAAAGGTTAGGATGCAGTTAAAGTCTAAGGTGATGTAAGAGTACATGATTTAGAGAAAACTATTGGATCTTCTCAGGAGGAAAGTCTTTTTAAAGGTGCAGGCCTGGATGTTGGTAGTCTTAAACTTGTGGATGTGCTGTAGAGTTCTGTTGGTTACAACTCAGCACAAAGCTTCTGGTGTGAATTTGGTTCCCTTCACAGATGGAGAGTATCAAAGTCACTTTGTAATATCCCTGCTGTAGTGGTTGTTCAGGATTCTTGCTTAGATGGATCTCAGCCTCTGGCTGGAAACTGTCTTTCTATGGTCTTGGTTTGATCTCTGTCTGTCTCTCTCTCCAGGGGGCTACCTTTTAAGGTAAATATCCATTACATTTGACTTTCTGTTAGGTAACACAAGGCCCTCTCACCTGGTGTGAGCGCACAACAGACTAGGATATGGAAACGTTGGCTATCTATTGATGTCTGAATGGGAACCATTCTGTTATAATGGTGCTGCTACACACCTATTCATTGTGCTTTGGGATGTGAGATAGTATGTCTCCAGAACCTTTTGTTCATTCATTCATGTAGATAGGAGTCCTCAATATGTAATGGCGCTCCTTTCAATTTCAATGGGTTCTCCCGAGAGCTATTTTAGACAAGGTTAGCGAGTTTCATCCTCAACAGACAGAGGTGTGTATTGTCAAAACAGGAGGGGTCATCTGACTGCTACTCCATTTTGGCTGTGATACAAGTGTCTATGTTCTTGTGGTTCAGTTTAACAGTTGGCGTTTTATTTTCATAATTCCTCCAATTCATTGTTTATTGCATCATGACTCCTTCCAAGCATGATGCTAGGTGTTCTTCTATTCTCTCGTTTAATTGGGATTCCATTATTTTTTCCTACCACCAATGTTAAGCTCAGTGGTCTATAATTCCCTGGACATGTTCTATCCCTCCTTTTAAATATAGGTATTACGTTAGCTATCTGCCAGTCCTCTGCCACTAAATTTTCCAATAAATTATTAAATATGTGTAGTAATGCCTCTGCTATCTTCTCCCTAGGTTCTTTTAAGATGCATGGATGCAATCCATATGGACCAAAGGTTTTATCCTCTTTGAGTTTTGGTTAGTTTATTGAATACATTCCTTTTTATTTTAAATGCACTTATCTCCTTACTTATC
This sequence comes from Heterodontus francisci, assembly GCF_036365525.1. NCBI lineage: Eukaryota > Metazoa > Chordata > Chondrichthyes > Heterodontiformes > Heterodontidae > Heterodontus > Heterodontus francisci. The sequence goes on from NC_090384.1 coordinate 68,365,996, forward strand.
TCAACATTCAATGTAATGTCCACCTGTTCTGTTGCCCTGGTAAATACTGAAGTGAAATTATTTAATATTTCTTCCATCTCTAGCATTGCCTGTGGTATTATCCCGTCTATCCCTTCATGGCCCTGTTCCCATCACAGCCTTCCTTTTCTTATTGATATATTTTTGATATAGAGATACAGCACTGAAACAGGCCCTTCGGCCCACCGATCTGTAAAATGTTTTAATAATTTGCTTTATGTGCCTTGATAATTTAATTTCATAGTTTCTTTGTCTTCCTAATTTTTTAACTTCTGTTCTAATCTCTTTGTATTCTCTTTTATCATGCATTCCTCTGCTGTCTATGTAATTAATGTGGAGGGTTGGTTAGCTCTGATGGCTAGACAGCTAGCATAAAGTGCCAACAGCACAGGCTCAATCCCCATGCCGGCTGTGGTAGTTCATGGAGGCCTGCCTCCTTACCTTGCCCTGTGTTTGAGGAGTGGTGACCCAAGCTGTACATCGCCAACTGTCTCTCTCTAATGGAGAGAGATGCTTATGGCCCTTTGGGGCTATGGCTAGAGCAATGTACTTAATATGCACCTCTTCTTAACCTCAATTGTTCCCTTATGTTTTTGTTCATTCATGGAGTCTCATTAGTTTGTTCTTTTTGTTTAGCAGAATATATTTTACCTGCACTCTGAATTGCCACATCATTGCCAATATTGCTGCCCATTTTATTTTCCCCTTCTAGTATCAGCTGCTCAAAGTCAGCTTTTCTCCAGTCTATTAACCTGGTTTTTGTCATACATATGTCCTCTATTATCATAAAGTGTATTATATTATGGTCATTATGCCTAGATGTTCCCTACTTCTATTTGCTCTGGATTATTTTCCATTACTAGGTCCAATAGCAAATCTTCCCTTTTTGGGCTTTTCACATATTGGGTTAGAAAGGAGCCCTGATTTCCTTGGCCCTTTTTACCTACCTCTTCTGTCCAATTATTATCGTGTTAATTGAAATCCTCCATGATGATTGTTCCATTTATTTTACTCAATCCCCAAATTGTGTGCATATTTCTTCCTCCATTTCCCTTTCACTGTATTTCACAATGGGTTTCTGCACTTTGTCAAACTTAATGTTGGTAATTCTTCAAAAAATTGAACTCTACTTACTTCAAACACAACTAATAGCATAAAGAAAATTGTCCAACTGCACCTCAATGCACCTTCCTTTAAGGGTGAATTTCTACTGAGGCTAAACTCCACTCATCTGGCTTCTTGCAGGTTGATGGATATTAAAAAGTAAGATGGCCAGTGGATAAAGATGTATTTAAAGAAAGCATAGGTGATCCTGCTTTAAATGGGGCATTAGAGTATAAAAGCAGAGTTGGTGCTAAATCTATATAAATCATTGTATAGACCGCCATTAAAACATTGTCAAGTTTTGGGTGCCTTTCTTTAAGAAATGTGTCAGGACCATGGAGAGGATGTAGAGACATTCAGTAAAACGATACCAGGAATGAGAGGCTTTAGTTTTGAGAAGAGACCAGAGAAACTGCAGCTCTTACTAACATATAAACTGTTAAGAGGAAACCACCATGGAGGTGCTCAAAGATATGTGGTTTTGATAAAGTAAATTGAAAAAAACTATTTGCACTGGTTGATTTGATAACTAGAGGACATAAATTTAAAATCATTTCCAGGTCATTTATTTAGATAAGAAGCAATAGGGTCCAAGCTCTAACTCCTAAAATAGTGTTCTGAGCATCTCTCCTCCGTCTAATACAGCATCTATTCGATGCTTCCTTTTTAATCCAGTGTGATTAAGTCCTCGTGTGCAGTCTGCGTGCTGTGCAGCTGACTTGTTGGGTGCTTTAATGGTGATTTTGGCAGACAAACCTTGATTTGAAACAAACTAAAAGGTCTTAATGTTCTGAGAGGTCAAAATCAGATTAAACAAACGAGCAGTTTTTTTAAAACCAGAAGCTTGTGATTGGAACATAGGTTTCAGTTTCACAAGAAGATTTTGGAGAGTGGTTGTTTAAAAAGACTGGCACAATCCTGCAGCAAAATTGGCTGCTGTTTTAAAATGTTTCCTGGAGTTGCAGAACTGAACTTCTTTTCTGGGAGCCAATCCTTGGAAAATACAAGTTGCTACTGTTGTTTCCAGTGCTTTAAAGAGTTACGTAAGGCAGGACCAGTGAAGCTGCACCACCAAAACTGTTGTGTGCAAAACCACAGATGTTCCAGAAGGGTGCATAGTTTTGGTGGAGACAGTATTGGCGGGGTTCGGATTGTAGAGAAACTGCCATCGAGTGGAAACCGTCGTTTTCAACTTAGACAAGAATCTGGAGATCTACTTGAAAAGTTCAAAGACGTGAAGAACTTTGTGACGGTTTGACATCATCCTGCCAATTGGACTGCCAAAGGACTTGAGAGATACATCCTTGTGACATCTGATGGTTAACATGGAACTTTTAAGATACACATAAGTTGATCATTGTTAAACTATTAGTTCATGCTTAATTTGTTAGTTTTAGTTTGAGTGTTAAAGTAAAATTTATAAAAGTGAAATCTGTCCATTTGCTTTTTGTTTCCTGAATTGGGGTCAGTTGGTGGATTTACTTGTTTTGGTTTGCTGGTGGTCTCCATGGGGGTCATAAGAAAATTAAGGGCTCGTCTGGGATCGGAACTATCTAGATTAGGCTGTAAAATGGGTTCTCTGGAATTTTCCAGATTTTAAACAAACAAGATGTCACATTTACTTTGGCTGGGTTCAGTGGGAAACCAGCATGAGTACCATCAATGTATAAGAATTTGTTAAGAGAAAAGATTTGACACTCAGTATCTTGCAGCAGTTGAAAAAGGTCAATTTGGCCACTGTATCAGCATACATGGGGGGGTTAGTGTAAGCCTGGGGCTAAGAAAGTGGAGATAGTCCAAGAGTTAGCTCATGTGAAGCTGGAGGAAGAAAAAGGATGTTTCCACCGTGCTCAAGTGGAAGTGGCCAAAATTGAGTTAGAGAAGATAAGATTAGAAAGAGAGGAAAGAGAAAAGACAGGAAAAAGAAAGGCGGGAAAGGAAAGAGAAAGACAAAAACAATTTAAATTGAGAAAACTTGAATTCGAAAGGGAAGAGAAGGAAAAAGAAATGGGAAAATTGGCAGACTACAAAGTGAAAATGGAAAGACTTAAAGCTGGTGGGCATTCATCAGGGATGAAATTGAAGGATGACCCACATAAAACTCCTCGTGGTTTTGATTTGGCAAAGAATATTCACTTGGTACCTAAATTTAGTGTAGAGCAAAAGTGTATGTGGTGTCATTTGAGAAAATTGCCACGAATCTGGATTGGCCCAAATCTTGGACAATGCTCCTACAGACTGTTTTCGTAGGCAAAGCATTGGAGGTGTACTCGTCTCTCAAATGATCACTCATGGGCCTGTGATAAAAGAGACTGCTTTTCTCAATGCTTATGGGTTGGTATCAAAGGCTTATAGATAGAAATTTTTTAAAAGAGCCAAACATATAGGGAATTTGCTAGAGAGAAGGAAGTGCTGTTTGATAGGTCATATAGTTCGATGTAGGTTGCACAAGATTTTGAGAGCCTTGGGGAAATAATTCTGAATGAAGAATTCAAAAATAGTGTCCCTTCAGGAATAAAGTCCCACCTGGAAGAACATAAAGTTGGTAAAATAAGGGATGCCACAGTCATGGCAGATGATTATGAATTGACCCACAAAAGCAGTAATTGCCAGCCCCAGTTTGGAAACTTTCAGACCAGGGGTCAAATTTCATGTCAGGTGTACTTCAGGAAATCATGTGGAGTTTGAGTGAAGCAGCTCAAGGCGTCTGGTTAGCGCCCACAGGCACAAAGCCGATTGTTTTGAGTATCCCTATGATTGGGATAAAGGGATATAATTTCTGTTATTTGCAACCAGGGCCACACCAAATGCGTCAACTGGTTTCAGTTCATTTGAATTGGCATGAGGTTAGGGGTCCTTTTAAATGTATTGAGAGATTTTTTTGGCACAGGAGAAAGAAACTACCCTCTTACACTATGTGTCAGCATTCTGAGGAAGACTCTGAAAAGCTTGTGAGATGGCCAGAGAACAACATTTCAAGGTTTATTAGGTGATTAAAGCACAAGCAGATAAAACAGCTAAGGCATGTACTTTTCAACCCAGAGATAAGGTGCTAGTTTTGTTGCATAGTGAGCCATTGAAAGCTAGATTTAGTGGGCCATACTATCAAAAGTAAACTCAGTGAGGTGAACTATTTGGTTAATACCACAGACAAACAGAAAAGTCAAGGGGTATGTCATGTGAATATGCTGAACAGGTACTATGACCATGAGCATAGTCAGCGAGTAGGTGTCGCAGATGGTAGAGAATGCAGATAGTGATACTGGTACACGTGATAAACCAGAGAATGGTCTGAAACTGAATGTTTCTATTTTGAACCTCCTGCAATGAAGCTGGCAAACACAAAGGGTCTGGTTGAGGTGCTACAACATCAACCTGAGCACTACAGTAAAGACATAACTGACCTATTGAGGGAGAATAAGCCTGTATGTGCTATTCATAAGGTTGATGTAGGGGAAGCTAAACCAATTAAACAAAACCCCTACAGACGCAATCCCAGTAAATTGGCCAAAGTCAGAGAGGAGTTTCCATACATGTTAGTTAATACAATTGAACCCAAAGTTGTTGGAGTTCTGTTGTTTTAGAACCAAAACCAGTTGGTTCTCAAAGATTGTGCATAGATTATCAAACGGTTAATGCAGTAACTAAGGCACCCTCTGATCCACTTCCAAGGCTTGAGAACTGTATTGTTAAGGTGGGGAACTTGGCCTTTGTTAGCAAGGTTAATTTACTTAAAGGATATGGGCAAGTCCCCTTATCTGACTAAGCCAAAGAAATATCTGCTTTTGTGACACTAGATGGTGTGTTCCAATGTAACGTCATGCCATTTGATATGAAAATATACCAGCCACATTTCAAAGATTGCCCAATCAGATAATTGCCAAATTGAGTAAATGTGTTCAGTATATCAATGACATTTTGGTGCACAGCAAAACATGCAGTGATCATGTCTGACATTTACGAGTTTTATTTGACAGGCTGGACAGAGCAAACCTGGCAAAGAGCGAGTTTGCTTCGGCCAAGGTTCAGGCACTAATAGATTTTCCTATACCAAAGACAAAGAAACAAGTGTCAGATTGCTGGTTGTGTGTGGATTCTACAGGAAATTAGTCCCCAACTTCAGCACAGTAGTCACCCCATTGATTAATCTGTTAAAGAAAAACATGAAGTATGAATGGTCAGTCATAGCAAACAGCATTTGAATAGTTAAAGGCTATTTTAATAAAATGATCAGCTCTTGAAGCCCCAGATTTTAATGAACCAAAGTGCTTTAACTTTGGATTCCATGGGTGTTTTTTGAGAAAAATCCTGAAAGGCTTTTATGTTCTGAGAACTCGATCAGGTTAAACAAGCAGTTTTTTTAAAAAACCAGAAGTATGTGATTGGAGCTTAGGTTTTAGCTTCACAAGACTTGAGACTGGTTGTTTACAGACTGCAAAAACCTGCAAAGTTGGGTGCTTTAAAAAGCTTCCCAGAGCTGCTAAACCGAACCCATTTTCTGGGAGCTAACCCTTGAAAAATACAAGTTGCTACCATTGTTTCTGGTGCCTTAAAGAGTTAGGCAAGGCGGGCCAAGTGAATCTGCAGCACCAGGACTATTGTGAGCAAAATCATGGAGTTTCAGAAGGGTGTGCAGTTTTGGTGGAGATGGTTGAGCTCAAGTTCATTGTGTGGGAGCCTGACCAGGAAAGCCTTGGGGTCAGTGATTCTACAGGCAACAAAGGCATGGATGAGGGTTTCAACAGTAATGAGCTGAGATGGGTGGAGATAGCCTAGATTCTGGAGGTGTGGAAGTTCCCAGTGGTTGAGAGGTCGAGAACAAGGAGCCATAGATAGGAGAGAGATTTGGGAAAGAGAAAATAGACTTTTTGAAAAAAATTATGAAATGTACTACCGAAGTTATTGTTTGAAGCAGACATTTAAGAATAGGCAGTTCTAACGAAAAGGTAATTGAACTGAAAAGTTAACTATTTCTCTCTCCACTGATGCTCGCTGAGCATTTTCTGTTATTTAAGAATAGGTTACAGAGGTTGTTGAAAGAATATTGGGATATGGGTTGAGGGAGGAAGTTCCAAAGATATAACTGAAGCAGCTGAAAGCTATGGAACCAATGGGGTAGTTGATGGGGCAGAGTGCGGATAATGTTCAGAATGATAGAGTCTGAGCAATGGAGAATAAAGGAGATTGCTAACAGAGGGTGAGGTAAGACCACAAAGAGACTTAACGACATTGATTTTGAATTGATTGTATTGTGAAACAAGGAGACAGGATAGGTCAGTGAGGACAGGCAACCATATATATGGGAGGCCACCATAGCAATTGAGTCATGAGGCAACAACGGCATGCATAAGTCTGAGCAGTGGAGGAGCACAAGGCAGAGTTAAGTAACATAGAAGTAGAATTAAGTGGTCTTGGTAATTGATGATAGAGCCTAATAGGACTGCAAGATTGCAAATGATCTGATTCACCAAAGTTGGGTGGTCAGACTGAATGCTACTTCTTGCTTCATGCAGTAATATAATAACGTATTAAGTTGCTGTGTTTTATAATGGAAATTTGGGATTGTAAAATGTAAATGACTACTGCTTCAGTACAAAATTTCAACTCCGGTGCAAGATTAAAACCAACTACATAATTCCAATTAATATACATTTTTAATAAACTCTAAGAAATAAGACAATTCTCAAAGCACTTGACAGGTGAACAATCAGCACTGAATGTTGCTGAATGCACAAAAAGACATGCTTCAAAGACATAACACTAAGTTTAACCAAGCTGAGTGGGCAACTCTGGGTATACAATAACCGTGCGAGATATGCACTTGGATAATGGAATGCTCTTTATGTTTAATACAGTTACAAACTTTGTACAATGTGCTGTTTACTGGACACGTGCATTCTTAAACAAGATCTGCAGAGAGAAAGCTCAAAGTCTTTGATACGGAGATACGTTGGTTAGCATGAGGCTGTGGCAATGTTGACAGAGACTGCACATACTCCTAGGATTCTTCATTGATCTGGAGCAAAGAATTAATTGCTGCATCCTTGTTGCCCCTCTGCGCTTCCAGCACTGAGCGTATCACTTCTCTGTCCATGTTAGGAAACATATCCTGGATGGATTTGAGATCTTCCTCACTGTACAGACTTTGTGGAGCAGATACCTGTGTTGGTGCTGCAACTGGGATCATTCCTTGTGTATAGACAGTTGGCACTCCTGGCAAATGAAAGAATATGGTATTTAATACAATGACATTGCAGAAATCAAGACAAAATGAAAATTTCAGCAATGATATGAATAATGGCTTAACATGTGACTTAAGCCATAAGCAGTGACATTTCATATATAGATCATTTGCCAAATGCTAAATAGAGGGGAAAATAATCCATTAACAGATGTCAGACTGGATTTGTTTTACTGAAGGTAAGCATGTATGTAGACACAACGCATGTATTCATTATTACAACAGTAATCTGTACTTTAATTTATACTATAATATTTAAAGGTAAATTATTTGGACATTAATGCTTGTAATTCCAGTCTTCGTCCAGTTTATGGATTATGACATTTTAAGGCAAGTGAAAATTACTCTTAAAGTATCCATCTACATTGATATTAAATACCGAAAATAAGGTATTTCCTTAGGATTTTGAAATTAAATAGTAAACTTTGTCAGTACTACACAAGTTAATCTTTCCCATTAGAAGTACAATATGATTTTGTACAAAACAGTTGACTTTAAGGATGCTTCAATTTTACTAGGGATTCACATGAGTGAGATTCCAAAAGCACTTTTTTAAAAAAGATTCTAAAAAGCAGAAACTATAAAACCAGTTTTAAACATTACTTCTGGAAGTTAATTCATGCAGGCTCATTGTTCAACACACATTTTGACATGTATAAAAACAGCATCTGTATTTGACTACTGTAATAATTTTGTGGCGTAGTCAACTTTTTTTCTTTAAATGGTAAAAGTGAATTTGAATTGCCTGACTACTATGATACACTTGGTGTAAACTCTACTAGTAATACTTTTCTGAAACTAGCACCTCAACAAATCAACAGAGGGGGTTTCAATGCAGAGTATTAGTTGACATCTCCTTGTTAACCACAGAGTAAATTTTGGAGCACAAAATTGTGTATTTTTATAGTGAGAATTGGGAGCATTTTAGAATTCTGCAAAGGAGGACCAAGAAAAAGATTAAGAAAGGGAAAATAGAATTTGAGAGTAAACTAGTAAACATAAAAACGACTGAAAAAGCTTCTATAGGTATGTAAAAAGGAAAAGATTTGCAAAAACAAATGTGGGCCCATTATATGCGGAGTCAGGAGAATTGATAATGGGGGATAAGGAAATGGCAGAGAAACTTAAACAAATACTTAGTGTCTGTCTTCACGGAAAAAAATACTAAAACCCTTCCAGAGATAATGGAGAATCAAGGAACTAGTGTAAATGAGGAACTGCAAGATATTATTAGTTTAGAAAAAAGTACTAGAGAAGTTAATGGGCCATAAAGTAGATAAATCCACTGGACCTGATGATCTACATCCCAGTGTTGGAAGAGGTGGTTGGGGAGACAGTAGATGCATTGGTGGCCATCCTTCAAAATTCTATATACTCTGGAATGGTTCCTGCAGATTGGAAGGTGGCAATTGTAACCCCACCATTTAAGAAAGGAGGGAGAGAGAAAACAGGGAACTACAGACTGATTAGCCTTACATCAGTCGTAGGGAAAATGCTAGAATCCATAATAAATGTGATAACTGGACACTTAGAAAATAATGGTGGATTGGGCAAAGTCAATGTTGATTTATGAAAGAAAAATCATGTTTAACAAACCTGTTGGAGTTTTTTTTTTTTAAAAAGAGGATGTAACTAATAGAATAGATAAGGTACCGGTGGATGTGGTATATTTAGATTTTCAGAAAGCTTTTGATAAGGTCCCACACGAGGTCAGTAAACAAAATTAAAGCACATGGGATTGTGGAGAATATACTGACATGGATTGAGAACTGGTTAACAGACAGAACATAGTAGAAATAAATGGGCCATTTTCAGGTTGGCAGGCTTTGACTAGTGGGGTACGCCAAGGATCAGTGCTTGGACCCCAGCTATTCACAATCTGTATCACTGATTTGGATGTGGGGATTAATTGTAATATTCCCAAATTTGCAGATGACACAAAATTAGGTGGAAGTGTGAATTGTGAGGATGTGGAGAGGCTAAGCAAGTGAGCAAAAATTTGGCAGATGGAATACAACGTTGGAAAATGTGAGGTTATCCACTTTTGTCGGAAAACAGAGATAGAGTATTTCTTAAATGGCGAGGGGCTGGGAAATGTTGAACTTCAAAGGGACTTGGGTGTTCTTGCTCATGAGTCACTGAAAGCTAACATGCAGGTACAGCAAGCAATTAAGAAGGCAAGTGGTATGTTGGCCTTTATCACAAGAGGATTTGAGTATAGGAGTAAAGATGTCTTACTGCAATTATATAGCGCCTTGGTGAGACCGCACCTGGGGCAGTGCGCGCAGTTTTGGTCTTCTTACCCAAGGAAAGATGTACTTGCCATTGAGGGAGGTACAAAGGTTCACCAAACTAATTCCTAGGATGAAGGGATTGTCCTATGAGGAAAGATTAAATAGACTGGGCCTTTATTCTCTGGAGTTTAGAAGAATGAGAGGTGATCTCATTCAAACATACAAAATTCTTACAGGGCTCAACAGGGCAGATGCAGGAAGGATATTTCCCCTGCTTGCGGAGTGTAGAACCAGGGACACAGCCTCAGAATGAGGGGTAGGCCTGAGGTGAGGAGGAATTTCTTCACCCAAAGGGTGGTGACTCTGGAATTCTCTGACCCAGAGGGCTGTGGTGGCTCAGTCATTGAGCATGTTCAAGACTGAGATCGATAGAATTCTACACGTTAAAAGCATCAAGGGATACGGAGATAGTGCAGGAAAACGGTGTTGAAGTAGATGATCAGCCATGATCTCGCTGAATGGTGGAGCAGGCTCCAAAGGCTAAATGGCCTACTCCTTCTCCTATTTATGTTATTATGCACCCACTATAGCTGTAGAACATAGTATCTGTATTTTATTTGCTGGTGGTATAGCTTTAGTATGCAAAGCACAACAAAATTACCAAAACCATTTTAGGTGAAGTTTAAGCCAATCATCATTTAGTGATATGTTACAAACAGAAGCTTATGCAACAGCCACTTTAAAATACACAAGCAAATGGCATACTGAATGTGTTCATGCATACAGTTAGCCTGAGAAAAGGCAGTAAATATCTCTCAAAACTTACCCAATGCAAAATACTCAAGCCCTGAATTAGGTAATAAGAAAATTAAAGCAGCAAAACACCAAAAAGCAACATTAATAACATGTCAGAACATTTAGAATTAATGAGAAAGCATATCATACCCAGTTTCTTTTTTTTTAATTAAAGCATTTACTACAAGCCACAACTACCATTATCCCATGCATTACAGATTCTCTAACCCTCAGCTCAGATTTTTATGAAAGGAAAAATCTAACATTCAGTTTACTGGGTGTGGTCTTCATTCTCTGAGTGCAGTTAAAGTTGACAAGTTAACAAATCATCAAAGCAGGGAAAATAACCATTCGGACACTCCTTTTAACAGTGTGGTAGTTGATAAGGTCTGTATTAGTTGCACGGGCAAGAAAACATTGCAAGTGGTGGCTGAACGACACTCAACGAATGGTATGTTATATGAAATGTTAATCTGTTCAACCCCCCCCCAAATACAAAAGAAATGAATCAGATCAATATAGTACAGAAAAGTTAAAAATCACAACTTCATTTAGGTGGTTCTGTGCTGCAAGCTTGAACAGTTTAATCAACACTAATACTCAGTCGAAGCATAAGAAACCCACTGTAACTTAGATCATGATATGCGCATAGCAAAAGTACAGAACCGAGTCATTAACCAGTAAGAAGTTTTACGAACTGTTCCATTGCTTGCTACCTCTGCTGTTTTGAGGCACGCTTCTCACCCTTATAATTTAATAGGGACAAATGTTCTTTAGGTTATGTCTGATTTTGGCCTGAGTGAATGCCCCACACAGAATGTGCAGCCAACCAGGAGACACAAGGCCAGCCTGAAATTGGGCACAGGCCTCATTTAATATTAACCAGCAAAACATTTGCAGTGAAACTAGTATCTTTATTGCAGTAGTACTGCTTTAAATTCCCATCCCATGCCATTCTATCCTTCCCACACCAACCCATCTCATCCCAGCAATCCTCCATTCCACACCGCCAATGCCTTGTCCCCTCTCCAACCGCCCCATGCCATTCCCGGGGGCCGGAGCCCAGTAACCGAGGGCAGGAAGCAGCAAGAGCTGGAGCCCAGTAACAAAGGTCGGGAAGCAGGGAGGGGCGGAGACCAGCAGCCGAGGCCAGGGAGCAGCTGGGCTGGGGCCAGAAACCGCTGGGAAGCAGTGAGGGCTGGTGCCCAGTAACTCAGGCCGAATAGCAGCAAGAGTTGAGGGCCAGTAACCAAGGCCAGGGAGCTGCCAGACCCAGGAGGCTGAAGCCCAGTAACCGAGGCCAGGGGCCAAGGGCGAGTAACCAAAGCCAGGGGGCAGCGAGAGCCAGAAGGCTGGAGCACAGTAACTGAGGACGGTAAGCTCGGGGTGGGGAACAGTGAGAGCTGGTAGGCTGGGGCGGGAAGCATCAAGTGCCGGCTGTGTCTGCAGCAACAAGCATTGTTTGAAGGGTAAAGCTTACCAATTTGCTGAAACAACACTTTAACAAAGTACTCACGCAACTTATCCTGCTGAAAAACTCATTTCCAGTACTCACCTCCATCCCAGTGGAAAATGGCACCGAAAATAAATGTGTCTCATGTGCCAGGCACCGCCACCAAATAAATGCAACAAATGCACCCCTTTAACTGACCAATTGAAACAGTGCAGCCAAAAACTGTATTATAGATTGGGTGAGCTGCCAGCACCCGTCATGCTTCCATAGGCAGTTAATTTACATATGCAGGAGCCCAATGCCTGTTTTAGGCAGCCGCTTGGGATGATGTCAGTCACTCAAAACACCACAGGCCTTCTAGTTTGGGAGGCCTGCACCATCAGGCATGGAGGCCCAAGGCCTACTGCACATCCTACTTGCATGCCCATTTGCTGGAGCTGCGTGTAATGGACTAGGTGCTTGGTATTTAGAATGTGCATTTTAAGGGAGATGCGTGAAAAAAAAACCTTTTTTTCCTTCCCAATTGAGCCATCCTTCCTTTCTCTGCTTTACTTTTTTGGCCTTTGAATGAACAGGTTATTGTATCAAACCGATTTGCTCTTGAAAAACATAATGGCTCTTTAAGTGCAGCCAACAGCCCTTAGGTAGCTGCTGGTGCCTGACATTTTGGCTCCTGAATCTCTCAAGGATGGGAGTGCAGGGAGTGTCACAAAGGTATGTCGTGGATAGCACGTTTAGTGAGCGGGTCACACCACAGGTAATGGCTGCACAGGCAGAAAAGGGATGGGTGACCACCAGGCGGAGTAATAGCCGCAGGCAGGTAGTGCAGGAGTCGCATGTGACCATCCCCCTCTCAAACAGGTATACTGCTTGGGATACTGTTGGGGGAATGGTCTCCCAGGGGAAAGCACAAACAGCAGAGTTTGTGGCATCATGGATGGCTCTGCTGCTCAGCGGGGAAGGAAAAGGAGTGGAAGAGCTATAGTGATAGGGGATTCTATCGTAAGGGGTACAGATAGGCGTTTCTGTGACTGTAAATGTGACTCCAGGATGGTATGTTGCCTCCCTGGTGCTAGGGTCAAAGATGTCACAGAGTGGCTGCAGGACATTCTGAAAGGGGAGGGTGAACAGGCAGAGGTCGTGGTACACATTGGTATCAATGACATAAGCAAAAAGAGGGATGAGGTCCTGCAACAAGAATTTAGGGAGCTAGGTAGCAGATTAAAAAGCAGGACCTCAAAGGTTGTAATCTTTGGATTACTCCCAGTGCCACGTGCTAGTGAGTATAGGAATAGGAGGAGAGAGCAGATGAATGCGTGGCTGAAGAGATGGTGCAGGAGGGTGGGCTTTAGTTTCCTGGATCATTGGGTCTGTTTCTGGCAAAGGTGGGGCCTGTACAAGTTGGACAGGTTGTACCTGAACCAGAACGGGACCAACATCCTTGCTGGGAAGTTTGCTAGTGCTGTTGGTGGGGGGGGGGGGGGGGGGGGTGTCTAAAGTTAATTTGGCAGGGGGATTGGATACAAAGTGGAGGTACAGTAGGGAGTGATGCTCAGTCAGATAGAGAAGAGAGATTGAATCAGTCTGGAAGGCAGAGCAAATATAGACCTGTTGAGCCATAAGGGAAAAATGCAAGGCTGGATTGCATCTATTTTAATGCAAGGAGTCTTACTAGTAAGGCAGATGAATTGAGGGTGTTGATTAGCACATGGGATTAGGATATTGTTGCTCTCACAGAGACATGGTTGAGGGAGGGGCAGGACTGGCAGCTCAATATTCCAGGATATAGAATCTTCAGGCGTGATAGGGGAGGGGATAAAAGAAGAGGTGGCATTGCACTGTTGATCAAGGATTCAATTACTGCAGTAAGGAGGGATGATATCTCAGAAGGTTCCTCAAATGAGGCCATATGAGTAGAACTTAAAAACAAAAAGGGGGCAATCACTTGGCTGGGAGTGTACTACAGGCCTCCAAACAGTCAGGGAGAGATAGAGGAGCAGATATGTAGGCAAATCTCAGAGGTGTAAAAATAATAGGGTACTAATAGTAGGGGATTTCAATTTACCCAATATCAACTGGGATAATATTAGTGTAAAAGGCTTAAAGGGGGCAGAATTCTTAAAATGCATACAGGAGAGCTTTTTGAGCCAGTACGTGGAAAGTCCTACAAGAGAAGAAACAGTACTGGACCTAATCCTAGGGAATGAAGCTAGACAAGCGGTAGAAGTGTCAGTGTGGGAGCATTTCGGGGACAGTGACCATAACTTCAGGATTTAAGGTAGTTATGGAAAAGGACAAAGACGGGCCGGAAATAAAGGTACTGAACTGGGGGGGGGGGGGGGGGTGGGAAGGCTGATTTCAATATGATAAAACGGGATCTGGCCAGAGTGGACTGGGAGCTGCTACTTGTAGGAAAGTCTACATCAGACCAGTGGGAGTCAAACAAACAGGAAATAGTGAGGGTTCAGAGCCAACATGTACCCGTTAAGGTGAAGGTAGGACCAACAAGTCCAGGGAACCCTGGCTGTCAAAGGATATAGAGGATTGGATCAAGGAAAAAAAGGAGGCTTATGGCAGATTCAGAGCGCTGAAAACAGCGGATGCACTAGAGGAGTATAGAAAGTGTAGGGGGGGGTGGGTACTAAAAAAAGTCATTAGGGGAGCGAAGAGGGGAAATGAAAAAACACTGGCAGGCAAGATAAAGGAAAATCCTAAGGTGTTTTATAAGTATATTAAGGGCAAGAGGATAACCAGGGAAAGGGTGGGGCCAATTAGGGACCAAAGTGACAATCTGTGTGTGGAGCCGGAGGACATAGGTGAGGTTTTAAATGATTACTTTGCATCTGTGTTCACTATGGAGAATGGCGATGTAGGTGTGGAGATCAGGGAGGGGGACTGTCATATACTTGAACACATTAGTATTGAAAGGGAGGAAGTATTAGTTGTTTTAGGGGGCTTAAAAGTGGATAAATCTCCAGGCCCAGATGAGATGTATCCCAGGCTGTTATGTGAGGCAAGGGAGGAGATAGCAGGGGCTCTGACACAAATTTTCAAATCCTCTCTGGCCACAGGAGAGGTACCAGAGGACTGGAGGACAGCGAATGTGGTGCCATTATTCAGGAAGGGTATCAGGGATAAACCAGGTAATTATAGGCCGGTGAGTCTAACACCAGTGGTTGGGAAATTATTGGAAAAAATTCTGAGGGACAGGATTAATCTCCACTTGGAGCGGCAGGGATTAATCAGGGATAGTCAGCATGGCTTTGTCAGGGGAAGATCATGTCTAACTAACTTGATTGAACTTTTTGAGGCGGTGACTGGATGTGTAGATGAGGGCAAAGCAGTTGATGTAGTCCACATGGACTTCAGTCAGGCTTTTGATAAGGTCCTGCATCGGAGATTGGTTAAGAAGGTAAGAGCTCATGGGATCCAGGGCAATTTGGAAAAGTGGATCCAAAAGTGGCTTAGTGGCAGGAGGCAGAGGGTGATGGTCGAGGGTTGTTTTTGCGAGTGGAAGCCTGTGACCAGTAGTGTACCGCAGGTATTAGTACTGGGACTATTGCTGTTTGTAGTGTACATTAATGATTCAGACCTGAATATAGGAGGTATGATAAGTAAGTTTGCAGATGACACAAAAATTGGTGGTGTCGTAAATAGTGAGAAGGAAAGCCTCAGGTTACAGGATGATATAGATGGGTTGGTAAGATGGGCGGAGCAGTGGCAAATGGAATTTAATCCTGAGAAGTGTGAGGTGATGCATTTTGGGAGGACTAACAAGGCAAGGGAATATACAATGGATGGTAGGACACGAGGAAGTACAGAATGTCAGAGGGACCTTGGTGTACTTGTCACTGAAGGCAACAGCACTGGTAGATAAGGTGGTTAGGAAGGCATATGGGATACTTGCCTTTATCAGCTGAGGCATAGAATATAAGAGCAGGAAGGTTATGATGGAGCTGTACAAAACGCTAGTTCGGCCACAGCTGGAATACTGTGTACAGTTCTGGGCACCACACTATAGGAAGGATGTGACTGCACTGGAGAGGGTGCAGAGGAGATTCACCAGGATGTTGCCTGGGCTGCAGCATTTCAGCTATGAAGAGAGACTGAAAAGGCTAGGGTTGTTTTCCTTAGAGCAGAGAAGGCTGAGGGGGGACCTGATTGAGGTATACAAAATTACGAGGGGCATCAATAGGTTGGATAGGAAGAAACGTTTCCCTTAGTCAATAACCAGGGGGCATAGATTTAAGGTAAGGGTCAGGAGGTTTCGAGGGAATTTGAGGAAAAGGTTTTTTACCCAGAGGGCGGTTGGAATCTGGAACGCACTACCTGAAGAGGTGGTAGAGGCAGGAAACCTCAACATTTAAGAAGTATTTAGATGAGCACTTGAAACACCATAGCATACAAGGCTATGGGCCAAGTGCTGGAAAATGGGATTAGAATACTTAGGTGCTTGATAGCCGGTACGGACACGATGGGCCGAAGGGCCTATTTCTGTGCTGTATAACTCTAGTCAAGTCCAGCTGGGCACAGCACAGCCAGCACAAAATTCATAGTTGCCCCAATGCTACTGCACCAGAACTATAAAATTGACCTCATTTCGTTTCCTTAAATATCAGATTTCAACAATTTTGTTTATTTATCAGAAAGTTTACTTGGTCTTCACATTAAATAAAAATAAAGATAGATCATTGTTAGCAAGAAGGCAACAATCACAATCTCATCCAGCCATCCCCAACAATCTATACTATTCCATACTTCTTTGGGGATTAGGGATAAGGAAAGGAACACCAAGACACTCCTCCTCACCTTAAGAACTTGGAAAAGTTTAATCATACCTGTAATAGGCACATATCCTAGTCCCTGTTGATAAACAGTGGGCATCAGCACTACGGGCTGTGGCTGTACCAACATGTTTGGCGGCAGTGTCTGTTGGAATACAATGAAAAATTAATTACAGAAATTAAGTATTTTTCTCCCAAAAGTGAGATAAAAATTAAGGTATTGTGAGACTGTAAGACATTGAAAGTCAAATGATGCCACACAACCCTTGTTTCAATTGTATACAGCTCCAAGTATAACCTACACACAAGATAAATTATCTGAATGTGAAAAATGGATAAAACTTATAAAAATTTCTCAAAGGAAACGGAGTTGGACGGAACCTGAACATTTAGGAGATTTAGGACATTTACCATTTAGGACAACTATTGCAATTTGAAATAGCTTAAAATTTTGAATAAGGTTTAAGAGTAACCTAATTCCAATTGTGAACAAAATACCGCAGGTATTCTTCTACAACAGGCACCTTAACATACCAACAACACAGAAGCATTACAGTCCTAACTAAACATAAGAAATGTAGGACTACACAAGATTAAAACTCAAAAGTAGCACATGCTTCTTAAAACCATTCTGTATCTTAATATGACAAAAGACGAATCTTCAAGGGACAGGAGATTCTATGTATATATATGTCTATGTATATATATGTACATGTATATATGAAGACTGCAGCAGTCACTAAAATAAATGAACATAGCTAGGTTTGAAGCATCAATAAAATAAATTGTGCAAATAAAGCAAAGCACTGTCGCAATCTTAGGTTATATTATGAAAGATTTTGTCTACATGCCACTGTGTGCCTATATAGCAGAAAATTTTCTAGACACCATATTTGCCTCTGAAAACAGACAACCTTTACTTAGTAGACTGCTTACCCAAAGAGTCAAACACAGGAATGAAAAGGCCATTTGTTCAACAAGCCTGCTCTGTCATTTTGTTTGCCACATCAGTTTTCACTTTTTAATTTCAATTTCCTCCCCTTTCTCCCTATCCTTCAATAGCATTACATCCCAAGTGAGTATCCGACTATTTTTGTTTATAAAACTCAATTGATTCAGCAAACATGGTCTTCTAGTGCAATGCATTTTGCATTTGTACAATTTTGCAAGGAGGATTGTTTCCCCCACTAGGGTTTCTTCAATTTACCAGAGAGAAGAGTCATTCCTTAGTAAGGATACTTTTAACATCTCATTTTAAATTACCCTGCAACCTCTAGCTCAAAGAACTATACCCCAATTTTACCTAGTATCTTACCATAACCAAATCTTTTATCTCGGGTAGCACCCTAGTAAATCAGTAGCTAATAAATCCTTCCTAAGTTGGGCAATGTGGTTGACTCTTAAGTGCCCTCTGAAATGGCTGAGCAAGCCACTCAGTTGTATCTAACCGCTACAAAGTCAATAAAACAGAATGAAACCGGACAGACCACGCAACATCGACCAAGGAACCAGAAACGACAATGGCAAATCCAGCCCGTTGACCCTGCAAAATCCTCCTTGCTAACATCTGGGAGCTTGTGCCAAAGTTGGGAAAGCTGTCCCACACACTAGTCAAGCAACAGCCTGACACAGTCATACTCACCAAATCATACCTTACAGACAATGTCCCAGATACTGCCATCATCATCCCCGGATATGTCCTGTTCAACCAGCAGGACAGACTCGCCAGCAGAGGTGGCGGCACAGTGGTATACATTCGGGAGGGTGCTGCCCTGGGAGTCAACATCAACCTGAGACCCCATGAAGCCTCATGGCATCAGGTCAAACATGGGTAAGGAAACCTCCTGCTGATTACCACTTACCACCCTCCCTCAGCTGATGAGTCAGTACTCCTCCATGTTGATCACCACTTGGAAGGAGCACTGAGGGTGGCAAGGGGGGGACTTCAACGCCCATCACCAAGAGTGGCTTAGTAGCACCACTATTGACAGAACTGGCTGAGTCGGACCCAAGAGGGAAAAATATACTTGACCTCATCCTCACCAATCTGTCTGCTGCAGATGCATCTGTCCATGACAGTATTGGCAGGAGTGACCACCGCACAGTCCTTGTGGAGACGAAGTCCCGTCTTCACATTTAGGATACCTTCCATCCTGTTGTGTGGCATTACCACCATGCTAAATGGGATAGATTTCAAAAAGATCTATCAATGCAAAACTGGGCATCCATGAGGCGCTGTGGACCATCAGCAGCAGCAGAATTGTACTCAACCGCAATCTGTAACCTCATGGCCCGGCATATTCCCCACTCTACCATTACCATCAGGCCAGGAGACCAATGAAGAGTGCAGGAGGGCTTGCCAAGAGCAGCGACAGGCATACCTTAAAATGAGGGGTCAACCTGGTAAAGCTACGACTACGACACAGGACTACTTGCGTGCCAAACTGCGTAAGCAGCATGCGATAGACAGAGCTAAGCGATCCCATAACCAACGATCAGATATAAGCTCTGCAGTCTTGCCACATCCAGTCGTGAATGGTGGTGGACAATTAAACAACTAACTGGAGGAGGTGGCTCCACAAATATCCCCATCCTCAATGATGGGGGAGTCCAGCACATCATTACAAAAGATAAGGCTGAAGCATTTGCAACAATCTTCAGCCAGAAGTGCCGAGTTGATGATCCATCTCGGCTTCCTCCTGAAGTCCCCAGCATCACAGATGCCAGACAGATGCCTCATCATCCATGGACTGTAGACCCAGCTTGTGAGGTCAAGTCATGCCTAGTTCTAACAGATCTGAGAATTAAGGCCTTGCCAAAAGGTTATATGTAACAATGACTTAGTAAAAGTTGGAGAAAACTCCTTAATTTGCAATCTGCAACTTAGATAAGCAAGTGAAAGCTTAATAAGTTTTTCATTTTTAAAAAATCATTCTGATGTAACTAATTTTGATTCCAGTTTTAGTTTTATTATGGAAGTCTTATAATATCACCTATATCATTGTTCTTGCAAGCTACAATTTTAACCTGAAACGGCAGTGCTAATCTGTTAAAACAGTGCATGAAATGCAAAACACCAGCAAAACTGTAGCATCAAAATGTTTAAAAAAGTGAAATCTACATGTGCCACTTACTGCATAAGACATAACAAGGTTGATCATTCCTTCTTTATCATCACCCTGCCTCCCACTAAGGCTGTACCATTCATCCACTACTTTGCCTTCTTTTAGTAATTCTGGGATAGTAATGTGAGTCCAAGCAATTCTATCATCCATGGAAAAAGCTCGCTGAAAGTATAAAAACAAAGTCATGTTTCAATGAAAATGTACAATGATGCAACAACAAGCAACTGGTCTGTTACAAGACTTTTTAAAACTGAGATGACAACAGGAAATTAAAATTTGAATGCACATAAATTTGGGTACCACTGGATATATGGATTACCCATTAACCCATGAGTTGCAGCAAAATAATTCAAGATATTGGGATGGAATCCAAAAAAAAAAGGTGCTTTGCTTAAAAAAATACTCTCTTTGCCTGAACATCCCTCATTCCCAACTTAGGCATTTAAACAATTATATTTTAGCAGGCCGCAGACCGCTATCTGGACTTTTCCTGTGCACCAAAATCAGGCTAATTGGGGGATAATACGCATCAACAGAATTCTTGCCTAATCCTGAAGTTTTTAGCCTTTGCCTACTGTATATATGATAATGCACAACATACAGGTTACAATACCAGTAATTATTAAATGAAAATGTAGTAAAAACTGCTTGATTGGCACCCGATCCATAAACATTCACTCCCTCCACCACCAACGCACAGTGGCAGCAGTGTGTACCATCTACAAGATGCACTGCAGCAATGCACCAAAGCTCCTTAGACAGCACCTTCCAAACTCGCGACCTCTCCCACCTCGAAGGACAAGGGCAGCCAATGCATGGGAACACCACCACCTGCAAGTTCCCCTCCAAGCTACACATCAGCCTGATTTGGAACTATATCGCCGTTTCTTCACTGTCACTGGACCAAAATCCCAGAACTCCCTTCCTAACAGCACTGTGGGTGTACCTACCCCAAATGTACTGCAGCTGTTCAAGAAGGCGGCTCACCACCACCTTCTCAAGGGCAATTAAGGTTGGGCAATAAATGCTGTCTTAGCCAGCGACGCCCACATCACACATCGAATAAAAAAAATTGGCAGCACAATAGTAAGTTCACTATCTAGTAAATCAGCAAGTCTAAAAACTTTCAGATATTTAAAGTTGCAATGTAAAATTTGGCTTCTTAGCACAGTTTGCTATACTGAAAAGCAACATGAATATGATTGATATGTAATAAAAACACAATTCAGAACCTCACCTCATCAAATATCTCCAAGTAAAATGAATCAACACCGGGTGGCACAGTGCACTGAATAACTTTGTTCCATCTTGGGTTTTTTGCCCCATTGTGTGCTGTAGGTGTCTCATATACTGCATACCCAAGACGTATTCTGCAGTATGGGTCCATGCGTGTCATCCCATAGTTTTTTGCCAGTTTTGCCTAGAGAGAGAATTAGATAATTTCCATGTAACACAAAGTATGATGGAGTTTTACCAGATACCTTTTGAATAATCTCCTGAACTGATGAGACTAATACAGCACAAGATCTCTTTCCCAAAGCTTCACAAGTCATCCAAGTCAACATTTACAAAAAATGGGGTACTAAGGGGCTAAAATTGAGCTTCAACTTATCTTAATTGATGGAGATTTTTCAGCCTGAAATTCATAGCTGAAACAGATTCCAATCAGGGCTTGGATTACAAGAGATTTTCAGGTGGTGATATATACTTTTTATGGATTTGCACTTCACTACTCGTATAGTGGGACACATAAAACAAACCCATCGTTTCTATTAGCATATAAAGACCAATACTACAAAGCAATGAAGCACATGTCACTTTGTGCTGCTCTTAGGCTGCTGTTGATTGAAATGGATGCCAGACCAGGTAATGCTGTTTAACTATTAGCGACTGGCATGTTGTTTTTAGCTAGAGGGAGGAAGAAGAGAGAAAAAGACAGGAAGGGGAAAAAAAGACAATAAAGGATAGATAATAATTACATTTTCCTATGCAATATTTAAACTCTTAACTTGTTGCAAAGTCAAACATTTAATGCTGCTGGAAGTCACATGTCACTTACTAAATGTAACTATCAGCATAATGGAGATCCAGATGGCAGCTTTTCTGAATCACTCAACACAAGCAGTAAGTTTGCACAAGAACATATCAAAAGCTTTTCCAATCTTTTGCCAGGAGACGGTGGGAGGGGGTAGAGGGCATGGCGGATATGGAGTATCTTTGACTACCTTCAGCTGGAGAAATGAACTTGATTTCTTTTTAACCTTCTACGTAAATATACAATTTTTAAAAAATCTAGTAGCTACTCACTGCCACTTGTAACTGTCTAGAGGACCAAATTTTTCAAACATTTACATAGAAACATAGAAAATAGGAGAAGTAGCCATTCGGCCCTGCTCCACCATTCAAAAAAGATCATGGCTGGCCGTCTAATTTAGTACCCTGTCCCCGCTTTCTCCCCATATCCCTTGATCCCTTTGGCATTAATATATCTATTTCCTTCTTGTATATATTTAATGACTTGTCCTCCACTGCCTTCTGCAGTAGAGAATTCCACAGGTTCACCACCCTCTGAGTGAAGAAATTTCTCCTCATGTCGGCTCTAAATGGCATACCCCCGTGTCCTGAGACTGTGACCCCTGGTTCTGGACTCCCCAACCATCGGAACATCCTCCCTGCATCTAGCCTGCCTAGTCCTGTTCGAATTTTATATGTTTCTATGAGATCCCCTCTCATTCTTCTAAACTCGAGTGAATATAGGCTTGGTTGACCCAATCTCTCCTCATATGTTAATCCTACCATCCCAGAAATCAGCCTAGTAAATCTTCTTTGTACTTCCTCCATGGCAAGAACATCCTTCCTCAGATAAGGAGACCAAAACTGCACACAATTCTCCAGATGTGGTCTCACCAAAGCCTTGTATAACTGCAATAAGACATCCTTGCTCCTGCACTCAAATCCTCTTGCAATGAAGGCCAACATACTATTCGCCTTCCTAATTGCTTGCTGCACCTGAATGCTTGCTTTCAGCGACTGATGTACAAGGACACCCAGGTCTTGCTGCACCTCCCCCTTTCCCAATCTATCACCATTCAGATAATAATCTGCTTTTCTGTTTTTACAACCAAAGTGGATAACCTCACATTTATCGACGTTATACTGCATCTGCCATGCATTTGCCCACTCACCCAACTAGTCCAAATCACATTGGAGCCTCTTTGCATCCTCCTCACAGCTCACATTGCCCCCCAGCTTTGTCTCGTCTGCAAAATTGGAAATGCTATATTTAGTTCCCTCACCTAAGTCATTAATATATATTGTGAATAGCTGGGGCTCAAGCACTGATCCCTGCGGTACTCCACTAGTCACTGCCTGCACCCAGAAAAGGACCCATTTATTCCTACTCTCTGTTTCCTGTCTGTCAACCAATTCTCAATCCATGCCAGTATATTACCCCTAATCCCACGTGCTTTAATTTTGCACACTAACCTCTTATGTGGGATCTCATCAAAAGCCTTCTGAAAATCCAAATACACCACATCCACTGGTTCTCCCTTATCTATTCTACTAGCTACATCCTCAAAAAACTCCAGTAGATTTGTTAAGTATGATTTCCCTTTCACAAACCCATGCTGACTTTGCCCAATCCCATTAATGCTTTTTAGGTGTTCTGCTATCACATCCTTTATAATACAATCTAGCATTTTCCCCACTACTGATGTAAGGCTAACTGGTCTGTAGTTCCCTGTTTTTTCTCTCCCTACTTTTTTTTTAAATAAATAGTGGGGTTACATTTGGCACCCTCCAATCTGTAGGAACTGCTCCAGAGTCTACAGGACTTGGGAAGATGACCACCAATGCATCCACTATTTCCAGGGCCACTTCCTTTAGTACTCCGGGATGTAGATCATCAGGCCCTGGGGATTGGTCAGCCTTTAACCCATTAATTTCCCTAGCACTATTTTTTTCACTAATATGGGTTTCCTTCAGTTCCTCCCGCTCATTAGACCTTTGGTTCCCTAACATTTCTGGGAGGTTATCTGTGTCCTCCTTTGTGAAGGCAGAACCAAAGTATATGTTTAATTGTTCCCCCATTTCTGACTGTAAGGGACCTACGTTTGTCTTCGCTAATCTTTTTCTCTTCACATATTTATGGAAGCTTTTACAGTCAATTTTTATGTTCCCCCAAGTTTACTCTCATACTCTACTTTCCCCAGCTTCATCAATCTCTTTGTCCTCCTTTGCTGAATTCTAAACCGCTCCCTATCCTTAAACTTGCTGCTTTTTCTGGCAATTTTATATGCCTCCTCTTTGGATCTAATACTATCCCTAATTTCTTTTGTAAGCCACGGTTGAGCCACCTTTCCGGTTTTATTTTTGCGCCAGACAGGAATGAATAATTGTTGTAATTCATGCACACGTTCTTTAAATATTATCCCTTGCCTATCCACCATCAACCCTTTTAGTAAAGTGCCCCAATCTACCATAGCCAACTCACGCTTCATACCTTCGTAGTTTCCTTTATTTAGATTCAGGACCCTGGTTTCGGATTCAACTACTTCACTCTCCAGCTTAATGAAGAATTCTATCATGTTATGGTGGCTCCTCCCCAAGGGACCCCGCACAACAAGATTGTTAATTAATCTTTTCTCATTGCACAATACCCAGTCTAGGATAGCCTGTTCTCCAGTCGGTTCCTCAAGGTATTGGTCTAAAAAACTGTCACGTCAACACTCTAGGAAATCCTCCTCCACAATATTATTGCTAATTTGGTTTGACCAATCCAAATGTAGATTAAAATCACCCATGATTACAATTGTACCCTTATTGCAGGAGTCTATAATTTCCTATTTAATGCCATCCCTTACATCTCCACTACTGTTTGGGGTCCTATAGACAATCCCCACCGTTTTCTGCCCCTTGGTGTTTCTTAGCTCCATCCATACAGATTCCACATCATGATTTTCTGAGCCAATATCCTTCCTCACTATTGCATTGATTTCCTCCTTTAATAACAATGCTCCCCTCCTCCTTTCCCTTTTTGCCTGTCCTTCCTATATATTGAATACCCCTGGATGTTCAGTTACCATCCTTGGTCACCTTGCAGCCATGTCTCTGTAATCGCTACTAAATCATAACCGTTTATATCTATTTGCGCTGTTAATTCATCTACCTTATTGCGAATGCTCTGCGCATTAAGACACAATGCCTTTAGACTTGTCTTTTTAACGTTGTTAGTCATCTTAGCTTTATTTTGCACTACAGCCCCACGTGTTTCTCATCCTTGTTTTCTCTGGCTTCCACTTTTGCTTCTTACCTTTCTGTCTTTCATTTCTATCCTGGTTTCCCTCTCCTCTGTCTCCCTGCTCAGATTCCCATCCCCCTGCCATTCTAGTTTAAACCTTCCCTGACAGCACTAGCAAACCCCCCCACCCCCCCAAAGGAAATTGGTCCCGGTCCTGCCCAGATGCAACCCGTTCAGCTTGTACTGGTCCCAGGAATCTGAATCCCTCCCCGCTACACCATTTCTCCAGCTACGCATTCATCTGACAGATCCTGCTATTTCTGCTCTCACTAGAACGTGGCACTGGTAGTATTCCTGAGATTACTACCTTTGAGGTCCTACTTTTTAATTTTCATCCTAACTCCCTATATTCAGCTTGTAGGACCTCATCCCTTTTTTTTTTAAACTTATTTCATTGGTACCGATATGTACCACGACAACTGGCTGCTTGCCCTCCCCCCTCACAATTTTTTAAGCTTTCCGAACATGTAAAATCACATCAAAATTCAACCCTAGTAAGTAATCATTCATTGTCTGTTGTTACTTAAGCCTCTACTCTAACAACTGCTGAAAATTCCACACTCTGTCTCTCCAACTTCCTAATTTTCCCCTTAACCCCAAGAGAAAGTTAAACCCTTTGGACAACTTGACATTTGGGGAGGTGATGGAAAGAGAGAATCTGATTGGGCCCAGTCACTCAGAACCTAAACCTTCGGATATTCTGAAAGAAGCAAACTCAATTCTGATTATTTCTTCATGTCTTTTATTGCCAACCAATGTTCTGAAGTAATCATGTAGAAATTTAAACGTATCAGAATAATTTTTTTTTTAAGTGGAAAGGACATCAAGATCACGACACTTTAAAGGTCTTCATAAAAATCTCTTTCAACTTCTGAGGTGTGGGGGAGGGGGGCAGTGATGGAGAAACAGAGGAACTTCTACACCAAGTGGCTTTTTCTAGTTGAATTTTCCTCAGACATCACTCAAGATCTTTCTGCAGGAGCACGAACCATAAAATGCTCAATTTTAGGACCAAAACCAAAAATTTTCAGATCACAAGTTTTATCAAGCAATAGAAAAGAGTTAGCTTCAGACATTGCACTCTTCCCATAGCTACTGGAACATCCTTAATGGGCACAAGCCTGTAAACTGGCAGTGTTACACTTCTGGTATGTACAGCTAATTATCAGAAATCCATTACCATCTTTAGGAATCTCCAAATCAAGATATTCACAAATCCACATCTGTTGAAATTCCAGTAGCTTTGCAAATGACTGAATTTAGTTGAGCTGGTGGGGGCGCCAAGCCGAAAAGGCAACGGGAACTCCACCTCGGTCCTTCAGAGCTCCCCACCCCATGGCACAATTAACGGCGTTCAGGCAATTAATTGCCCGTGCCGGGATCCCCATCCCTTTAAAGATGGGGATCACACCTCAAAGAGCTGCCGGCCAATCAGAGGGTCAGGAGCTCAGTAGTATTGGCACTGCCACCAGGAGCAGTGGCCTCTGCCAGTACTACACTCGGACCAGGCCCAGCGCTGCAGCCCCAGACCCAAGGTAAGTGAGACAGGGTCACCGGGACCAGTTCCGCAGGCCCCAGCAAGGGGTGTGGAAGGGTGCTCTTTGAGTCAGGTGTGGGGAAGAGGGGAAGGATTAGCGAACGGGCAGTCTTGATTGTCCACGGAGGAGGCTCCCCACCCCCCCCCCCCCCCCCCCACAAACCCAGAGGGAGGTTGCTTTGTTTTACTGCGTGGCCTCCCTGTGTGGCGGAGGCTCTCACCCCACCGCTGGTTTAATTCCAGCGGTGGCGGGGAGATTGGCTTCTGGCAGGGAAGGCTGTCTTTGGCCTCCGACTTAGTTTGGGCATACTAATTGAGTTTAACCTGCTAAAATTGTCTAGTCTAGTCTAGCCAGGACCACCCTACTCATGAAGGAATACGAACCATCAAGATGCCATCCTGAAGTCACCACAACACCAAAGAGACCTTGCTTATCACCTTCACCATCCTGGAATGATAGTCATACATCGATGACATGTAAGCTCTACTTCTCTACCGTCTCTTTGAACTCTCCACTGCCTATGTATTGTGAAGCTGCTTGTCCAACATCTATTCTTGGATGAGCTGCAATTTTAAATAGTTGGAAGACCAAAACAACCATCTTCAGCCCTGCCACAAACCTTACCCTTGTCTCCAATTTCATCACCCTCCTCACCAGATTGTTCACAATTGCAGCATGCCATATCCTCTTAAACACAAAGATCAGCTACTTCCACCTCCATAACACTGCCTCAGCCTACCAGCTGCTGAAAACCCTTATCCATACTTCTGCCACCTCCAGACTTGACCATTAATGCCAGCCTCCCTACCTTCATAAACCTGAGCTCATCCAAAACCCTACAGCCTTCATCCTATGCCACACCAAGTGCTACTCAGCCATTGCTTACCCATATTGGAGCCTTTCATTTATAATTCTCATGCTCACATTTAAATTCCTTCATAAGCATGCTCGCTTCATCCCTAACCTTCCTCAGCATCAATCTCTCCATTCCTCAGACTCTGCCTCGTGCATTCCCCAGCCTATCACAGAATAATACAGTGCAGAAGACGCCCTTCGGCCCATCGAGTCTGCACTGATGCATTAAAGACACCTGACCTGTCTACCTAATCCCATTTGCCAGCACTTGGCCCATAGCCTTGAATGTTATGACGTGCCAAGTGCTCATCCAGGTACTTTTTAAGAGGATGTGAGGCAACCCGCCTCTACCACCCTCCCAGGCAGTGCATTCCAGACCGTCACCACCCTCTGGGTAAAAAAGTTCTTCCTCAAATCCCCCGTAAACCTCCTGCCCCTCACAAACTTGTGAGCCCTCGTAACTGACCCTTCAACGAAGGGGAAAAGCTGCTCCCTATCCACCCTGTCTATGCCCCTCAATCTTGTACACCTCGATCAGGTCACCCCTCAGTCTTCTCGGCTCCAGCGAAAACAACCCAAGCCTATCCAACCTCTCTTCATAGCTTAAATGTTCCATCCCAATGAATCGCCTCTGCACCCCTCCAGTGCAATCACATCCTTCCTATAATGTGGCGACCAGAATTGCACACAGTACTCCAGCTGTGGCCTTACCAAAGTTCTATACAACTCCAACATGACCTCCCTGCTTTTGTAATCTATGCCTCGATTGATGAAGGCAAGTGTCCCATATGCCTTTTTCACCACCCTATTAACCTGCCCTTCTGCCTTCAGAGATCTATGGACAAACACACCAAGGTCCCTTTGTTCCTCCAGTGTCAGGCCATTCACTGAATACTTCTGTGTCACATTACTCCTTCCAAAGTGTATCACCTCACACTTTTCAGGGTTAAATTCCATCTGCCACTTTTCTGCCCATTTGACCATCCCGTCTATATCTTCCTGTAACCCAAGACACTCAACCTCAGCCTTGCACTCGTGCCTGTGCCTTCAGCCATCTAGGTGCCATGCTCTGAAATTCCCTCCCTAAAAACCTATGTCTTTCCTCCCTTAAGCCCTTTTTAAAACACACGACTTTGACCAAGCTTTTGGTTTTCACTCCTAATATCTCCTCCTTCTACTTCTATGCACACAGTCATACTTCCATTAAAATGAATTTTCTGTCACAGAATAAAATAATTGTTACAGCACAGGAGGTCATCAATCAGCCCATCGTGTCTGTGCTGGCTCTCCGAAAGAGTAATTTACCTAGTACCTAGTTACCCAGTCTTCTCCCCATAGCCCTGCAGATTCCATACAGATAATAATCCAATTCCATCTTGAATTGAACCTGCCTCTACCACACTCTCAAGGCAGTGCATTCCAGACTTTAACCACTTGTTGCACAAAAAAGGTTTTCCTTATGTCACCATTGCTTTTTTTGCCAACTACCTTAAATTTGTGACCTCTTTTTCTTGATCCTTCCACCAATGGAAACAGTTTTGCACTATCCACTCTGTCCAGACCCCTCATGATTTTGAATACCTCTATCAAATCACCTCTCAACCTTCTCTTGTCCAAGAGAAGAAGGAGTCCCAACTTCTTCAATCTATCCATATAACTGAAGCTCCTCATCCCTGGAACCATTCTCATAAATCTTTTCTACACCCTCTCTAATGCCTTCACATCATTCCTAAAGTGTGGCGCCCAGAACTGGACAATACTCCAATTGAGGCCGAACCAGGGCAGCACAGTGGCGCAGTGGTTAGCACCGCAGCCTCACAGCTCCAGGGACCCGGGTTCAATTCCGGGTACTGCCTGTGTGGAGTTTGCAAGTTCTCCCTGTGTCTGCGTGGGTTTTCTCCGGGTGCTCCGGTTTCCTCCCACATGCCAAAGACTTGCAGGTTGATTGGTTAATTGGCCGTTATAAATTGTCACTAGTATAGGTAGGTGGTAGGGAAATATAGGGACAGGTGGGGATGTTTGGTAGGAATATGGGATTAGTGTAGGATTAGTATAAATGGGTGGTTGATGTTCGGCACAGACTCGGTGGGCCGAAGGGCCTGTTTCAGTGCTGTATCTCTAATAATCTAATCTAATCAGTGTTTCTCCTTGCTTTTGTACTCTATGCCCCTATTAATGAAGCCTAGGATACTGTTTGCTCTATTAACTTCTCTTTCAACCTGTCCTGACACCTTCAATGATTTATGTACATATACATCCAGGTCCCTCCGCTCTTGTACACCATTTAGAATTGCACCCTGTTTATATTGTCTCTACACATTCTTCCTTCCAAAATGAATTACTTCACACTTCTCTGCATTAAATTTCATCTGCCACTTGTCCGCCTATTCCACCAACCTATGCCCTTTTGAAGTTCTACACTATTCTCCTCACAGTTCGCAATGTTTCCAAATTTGGGATCATCCCCATTACGTCTACTAATAGTTATTTCGTACATAAATTGGAAAACATTCTTATGGCATCTGATCCAATACACCAAGAATTATAACACACGCACATTATCTGTCATGTGGCTTAACCCAAATAACACATTCTTGCAGCAATAGGGTAAGATTAGAACTAAACAGTTATGATGTGTGACTAAAGCCCCAGATTAGGAGAGAGAATTGCGAAGATTAGCCAACTTGCCAACCTTTGTAACTGGAACCAGCTCACAGAGTTCATATCTAGTCACTTTCGTTTCTGAATCCTCTAGAAGAGCAACAGAGGCACTATCTTTTTTGGGTACAGCCATTAAACAATTTTTTTAAGCACCAAAAATCCAAGAATTACAACCACTTTATGCTCAGCTCAGTCGCATTGAAGGTATCTGTGGCTTTATGTAAAAGGTTTAGATTTGTATGCTATTTTTAAAATGTAACTTTACACAATTGATGCACCCTGGCATTTCAAAAACCAATTGCTTCAACATTTCACCATGATGCCCTTAACAAGGGCAGATTTTTCTCACTCTTATATAAACCGTCTTGATGGCTGCGCTCAGCAAAGGCCTGCTGAGGGCAGGGGAAAAAAACCCGACCCGAACCAGACTACAATGGACCCGAGCCCGACCCAGCCCGAGCTCCTCCAATTTTTCCCGAGTTCGAGCCCAACCACCGGAAAGTTCCCTTTACTTACCTTGCGACTCCCAATCTTCAGGAAGCTGCAGCATGAGCGTGATGACATCATAGAGACACTCACTTGGTCACTGCGCAGACTCAGTTTCCCTCTTTGACGTCCCGGACATTTTTTACTTTTAACTCTTCTTGTCATGTGTCCCCGACCCGGACCGAGCCCAAAAGCCGGACCCGGAAGAGCAACACGACCTGAACCCGACACGTCATCGGGTCCCATTGGGTTCGGGTCGGGTAGCAGGCCGTTAGTGCTCAGGTCTTTCACTAATCTGTCATCCTTCTAATCTAAGAAAATGGAACCAGATACCGTGTTTTGCTAAACTTGAAACGCCTAATTAAAATACTTAATTAAAACAAACTAGTGAGACAGGCAACTGTCAAGCATACATGGCTGTGAGTGCATGAGCAGCTAGATCACAATCTGTTCTAAGAGTTGCAAGCCACTCATACTTACAGCTATGACTCTTGAGGCAAGTGTTATTACATGCAAAAATCTTCTGGCTCTATAGTTATAGCATACAATTAAAAGATTTTCTAACCTTGTAAGAAAATGTGGTTCAATGTGCAGATGGAGAAAAGTGAAAGTATTTAAAGTACTAGTCAGCAGCTAAGAACACAATGAAACTAGTGCTGTAAATATCAATATTCATTTCAATATACTGAAATTATATCAATATTGCTTAACTCATCAAAAGAGTTTCAAGATTGAGTAATGGTTCAAAAAGGAGCTCAAGTGTTATGATTATGATGGCATTTGGATATATGTGCACAAACAAAATTTCAAATGTTTAGCGATCTGTTCATAGATGTATGTGCAGGTTGGGAATGTTCTCAAACAAGATACCCAGAAGCTAGCATTTGGGACTGGTCATTAAGTGTTGTCCAAGTATAACAGCAGCTATATATCACTACACCAGCTTGTCCGCTTCCCAATTCGCACTGGTCCCTAATGTTAATCCATGGAATTCACTATGAAGATGACTCCTGATTGACCCCTACAACAGACCGAACACTGTAGTTCCTTGGTGCAAGGAAAGTCCTGAAGTGGCAGGTCCTAGGGCTGAGGAAGGAGAGAGGAAGAGAAAGTAAAAAGCATCAACGATAAAAGATTCAATTTGTGTAGGCCAGGTGTTGTACCCCACAACAAAACCACAGGTACAAAGGGGAAGCACTGATGAAATGCACTAACAAATAAAGGTTGGAATAACACTAGATTTGATTTGTACATTGTTCTCCATGTTTATTTCTGGCTTGATGTCATATTGTTTTATAATGTTCCTGTGAAGTGCCTTGGGACTTTTCTTACATTAAAGGTGCTATATAGGTTGTTGTTGATGGAGCGAGTGCTTTATTTTGACAATTTCCCCATATGTTAACATTAAAATCTGATCTTTTGCTCCTGAAAAAGAGGGAAAGCAAAGAGACTGCAATTTCCCTTTAATTTAATCTAATATAACTATCTAAATCTAGGTTTAAGGCCATAATCATCTGCATGGAAAGATTAGTGGGATCACAGCATGATCCTCAAAAATACTAGTAAACATTTTAGAATTCCATGTTTTTTTTTTAAAAAGGCTATTAACTTATTCAGAGTCTGCAGATTGGTGAGTCTGTCAATGATCCATGCTCCAATAATATTTATACCACAATTCCAAAATAATTCCCATTTACTACTGCCATGTGAGAATTACTGATCCAAGAATATTCAGATTAAAAATCAAATTCAATTAAACAAGCTACTGTTCAAAAATGGACATTTCTTTGCAAATTACAAGTGAAAACAGAACATCTTAGTCATAATTTTTGTAAAATAAGGTTTTTATTGAATGTTTTCTATTGATTTCACTTGAATTGGTGGGTAAATGAACTAGGACACAAAAGATTTTCAAATTCCTTCTTCTGAATTTGCATTCCTGTAGAAATCATGATTCAGAACATAATTCTTAAAAATCAAGTTAAACTGTCCTTGTACAATGACCTCAAATCAATTCTTTCCACCATGAAAATAATGCCAGACAGCAGACTGCAGTACATAGCCCAGTTCAAAAATAGCAAATTAATCTGATCTACATTGAGTTCCAAGTTTAGGTAGCATAGGAAGATAAACTGTTTTCTGATTCAAGTACTTTTCAGTCATCAAAGTTAGCACAAGACTGGGCTGAGATGATTTACCTTGTCACAGAAGATAACCTGCATGAGGTCTTGGGAACATAGACAGGTACTTGACCGACTGTACTGCTCTTAACTGGCAAAATCAACCTTTTTATTATTGTTAGCAAATAAGCAGGTCTGCATGTACCTGGTTTACACAAGCATCCTTACCATGGGCAGAGAAAAACCTCCATCATCTCCTGGTAGCAAAGCAAGGTTTCTGTATATATAAAAATGGAATAAAAACAATCCCTACCTGTACCACAGTGATGCTCAGTCTCCCCATAGTAGCCATACCAGTTCCAAACTGTAATTGCTGTGCTGCCTGTGCATCAAGTTGCACTTGCTGCTGTTGCTGAGTTGGTACGATGCGAAGGAAGTCCTGTGGTAACTCACCAATGAACACCTTAATATGAAAAAGCAAAGTGTAAATACTGTATTTCGCTGCTTGTCACATACTCCACATCAACTGGCAGTAAAGCATCATAAATGTCTTTACCAGACAATAGGCTAATGCCATCATTAGCTTCAATGCTAGCCAATTATTCAACTACATTCATCAGCATTTGGCAGCCATCAGAGTAATTAACCAGAATTTGTCAACCCACACCATTAGAATGGCAATGCCTACAGAAGTGGCCATGTTTTTTTAGGTTTTCTGCAACTCAAATGTCAGTCCCTGTCACTATATTCACTGATTCTTATTCAACTGGGTAAAGACCTTAGCTGTGCAGGTACATTGGCACCTAAAAAACAACAGCAGTTTACCTGATGCACTGCTAAGCAAGCATGAGAACTGCCTTGTTTACATATAGTAGGGAAACTCCAATGCTTAAATATATTGAAGCAAAAAATACAGGAAATGTTAGAAATGATTTTTCCATTAATTTATACTCACCAATTCTGAAGCAAAACCTCATTTGAGATGCTGAGGTTAAGAGCACAATTTCCAACTCAATTTACACTGAACCAGTGGATGCTGTGTTCTCAGAATACAGCCATTTCCCTTTAAAAGTGCTTTTAAAAATGTATTTAAATATCAACCATTTAAATCATTATTTGAAGACAATTTTGCAAGCTTTATAATATGGCTGAAAGACATTTTAAAATGTCCTAAAGGTTAGAATTCCACTCTGAGTTCCCAACCTCAGCAGCTTTGCTTTGGGGAGTTGCTATGCAGATGTTAGACAAAGATGAAAAGGAAATTCAAGATACAGTCAACACATCAATTTATACATTTCTTTACAGCCGATTATGGGAGTAATCTGGAGTGCTGTGTACAGTTTTGGTCTCCTTACTCAAAAGGATATAATTGCATTAGAAGCAGTGCAGAGAAGGTTCACTCAATTGATTCCTGGGATGAAGGGGTTATCTTATAAGGAAAGGTTGAGAAGGTTGGGCCTTTACCATTGGAGTTTAGAAGAATGAGGGGTGATCTTATTGAAACATGCAATCTCCTTAGGGGACTCGACAGGGTGGATGCTGAAAGGATGTTTCCCTGGGGGGTGGGGGGGGGCGTCAAGAACTAGGAGACAGTTTAAAAATTAGGGGTCTCCCATTTAAGACCGAAACAAGGACAAGTTTTTTCTCTCAGAGGGTCGTTAATCTGTGGAATTCTCTTCTCCACTTCCCCAGAGAACAGAGGAGGCTGGGTCATTGAATATATTCAATACTATGTTAGATAGATTTTTGATTGACAAGGGAGTTAAGGGTTATGGGGGGGGGGGGGGGGGGTGGCAGACAGGAAAGTGGAGTTGAGGCCACAATCCAATCAGCCATGATCTTATCGAATGGCAGAGCAGGCTCGAAGGGCCAAATGGCCTACTCCTGCTCCTAATTTTTGTGCTCTTGTGGATGCAGAGGCTTAGCAACAGTAGGTGCACAACTGGCACAGGGTGGGGGTCAAGAAATAAGGCCGCAAATTTTTCTGAATGCATGACCGTCCTTCCCAGCTTTATGATTGGTGCTTACTAAGTAATTGTTGATCATTAAAACAAGCTCTAAAACTAACCACAAAAACAAGAAATGCTGGAATCACTCAGCAGGTCTGGCAGCATCTGTGGATGCTGCCAGACCTGCTGAGTGATTCCAGCATTTCTTGTTTTTGTTTCAGATTTCCAGCATCCGCAGTATTTTGCTTCTAAAACTAGCCAAAGTAGCCAAAGGTCTTAGCCAAAGTAGAAACAAAAACTGAAATCCCTAGCACTCTTGCTATATTCTCAACATAAATCAAAAACTGGTCCAAAAATTCAGCTATTAGATGACAGGAGCTGAACAGATGGACAGAATGGAAATGTTTACTGTACTAACTTACTATCTTTTCATCAAAATGGTAAATGATTGAGAGATGGGTGAGTAGAACCCCACTCATTCTCCTGCAGGAGAATGATTAGGTTTTCCAACTCTCTAGGATTACCAGGAATTTAAGATTTACTTGAACACTGTTGCAAGAAACCAGAGAAAAAACAACAGGGGCATTGAAAAAAAATTGTGCTTTACTTTATTGGAACATTTTTGTTTATTAGATATAAAAATATAAGTGATGGGAAAAAACAGCTTTGACTGACTGTCAAGATTCATCCAATCGAGTAACTAAGAGTCTGCTTACTTTCTAATTAGCCTCGGAAGGTGGCAACCAACATATGGAGCAGGGGTCAGGGTGTTTGGTGGCAGGACTCGTGATAAAACCTCCAGGAATACATCCAACCAGAATTGGCAACCCTACAATAAAGGGATTTTTTAAAAAACCTATTCTTCAGCATATTACTATAATGAGAACTACTCAAAGGAGTTCATGGTCTTCATGAGACAGAATAAGCAAAGTGTATTTACAAACACTGGAATCCATTGACTGTGTCATCAAAACACATCACACGATCATATCCTGATAAAATGTTTCGCAGGCAGAATCTGTCCAACTTATTTTCCTCTACGCTCCTTTAAGCAATCTTTAAACACAACAGAAGACAATGAACAGCGCGAGGCTCCTTCTGCTTTTACATTTCAGACGATGAATTGCGAAACAGTTGTAAAATTAAACACTAAAAACACACAAGAGAATTGACTCCAGGGTAAATGAGCCGCGGCCTCAAAGCCGCAGTCGGCTGAGGTACAGCCTAAGCTTGGGAGCTGCAGCAGTGAGTAAGGACAGTTCGCTGACAACAAGACCAGGGATGTGGATGCGGAGACCCAGCCTCCGCGGATGGGTTCACCCCCTCCCACCACGTACTGGGAGGAAAAGAGAGACATCTTACCGGGCCCCTCTGGGTGGCGACGGTAGTGGCCGCCATATCGAATCCAGCCAGCCTGTTATGATCCCCTTGCTGCTGGGCTCAGCTCGTCTCTGGGCCGCTGCCCTGGGCAGCTCGGTGATTGGCTGCTGCGGGGTTGGGCTCTGGGCTCGGTAATTGGCTATAGTTGGGCAGGGCCCTGAGTGCTAGGATCGGTGATTGGCTGCTGCTGGGCGGGGCTCTGCGCTCTTGGCTGCTGCTGGGATGGGCTCGGTGATTGGCTGCTGCTGGGATGGGCTCGGTGATTGGCAGCCGCTGGGCGGGGCCCTGCGCTCTGGGCTCGGTGATTGGCTGTAGAGAGCAGTTATGGTGTCACCCCTTCCGATGCTGACGTTAGCAGTCAGGGTTTACTGTGTAGCTCTGTTTATCTGATATAAAAACAGAAAATGCTGGAAGCTTGTGTGGAGCGGAAAATGGAGTTAACGTTTCATGTTCATGACCTTTCATCAAAATACAGTCTATCTGGTCTCTGCTTTCCACCTGATTGGGGTTTAGGGGGAGGGGTGTTTGGGGAGCTTAGTCAAGTTGGCCACTCGATCTGACTGCACTGTTTGTTATTTTAGGTAATACAGGAAGAACAAAAAGGCCCAGAGCAAAAGTGTAGTCAGACAAGAGGACAGAAAGTCGATGCTTTTAAGTGAAAGGAGAAGATGTTTGGAAGGAGTGACCTGAAGCTTGGTCAAAAGAGGAAGGTTTTAAGATAGAGTCACTGTATTTTGTAAAGCAATTCAGGAACAAACAGGGTGGGAGCACTGCAATGTAGCTAAGACAGAAAATGTTGGTTACCCAGCATAGCAAGGTAAAAGTTTTTAGCAGCCTATATTTTAATAGTTGTGAGATTTGCACTACAAATTCAAAACAAGTGTACATATAATGACCATGGATGTGCTGTCAGACTATTGAAATGCATTCAGACACCGTTTATAAATAATACAATAACACTATTCACTGTTTTTCATATCTGCTATACAGCCTAGTCTGTTGGCTCAACTTCTGTGAAAAAAAAGGTAACAGAACTTGAATTAGTTCATGTTGTAAGAGCAGCTTTATGTTTAGTGGTACCGTCATGTTCCTTTTATAGATGCCCTGCTTCCACTCGAAATGCAAAATACTAACTGCATATTGAACATAACACAGATGTTTCTTTTCCAGTTAGTTGTAAATATGGGAAATGCTTTGGAATCTAGCTGCTAAAGCTGGTTACAAATCATAGAAAGTTGAAGGCACAGAAATAGGCCACTTGGCCCATTTTTTAAATTTCCAAAATATACTTTATTCATAAAAATCTGTAAAAAATACATTACCAAACAGTTTCAAACAGCACCAAGTCAAAAAATACGAACAGTGCAAAGGTGATCAGTTTCCTTCAATACAATCATGAGTTGCCTCACAACCCTTCCATTTCATTTGTCATGCCATATACGTTTTTTCTTTTTACAGCAAATGAAAATTTTCCCGATACAGTTCGAGGGGTTGTCCATGGATCCAGCCCCTCTGTTCAGCTTGGTGGAGGGACCTTACACAGTGGTCTTTCCCCATTGAGCCTTTGCTGCGGCTGCCCCAAGCTTTAGTGCGTCCCTCAGCACGTAGTCCTGGACCTTGGAATGTGCCATTCAATAACATTCAGTCGTGGACAACTCTTTGCACTGGAAGACCAGCAAGTTTCGGGCAGACCAAAGGGCTTCTTTCACCGAATTGATAGTTCTCCAGCAGCAGTTGATGTTTGTCTCGGTGTGCGTCCCTGGGAACAGCCCGTAGAGCACAGACTCCTGTGTTACGGAGCTGCTTGGGATGAACCTCGACAAAAACCACTGCATCTCTTTCCACACCTGCTTTGCAAAGACACATTCCAGAAGGAGGTGGGCAACCGTCTCTTCCCCACCACAGCCACCACAAGGGCATTGTGCGGAGGGGGTGAGACTTCGGACGTGCAGGAAGGATCTGACGGGGAGGGCTCTTCTCACCACCAGCCAAGCTACATCTTGGTGCTTGTTTGAAAGTTCTGGTGATGAGGCATTCCACCAAATGACTTTGGCGGTCTTGGCCCATCATTTTTTTTTTATTTCCAAAATATACTTTATTCATAAAAATCTGTAAAAATTACATTGCCAAACCGTTTCCAAACAGCACCAAAAAATACAAACATTGCAAGGGAGATCAGTTTCCTTCAATACTGTCATGAGTTTCTTCCCAACCCTTCCGTTTCACAATTATCATGTCAATTACAGTTTTACATTTACAGCAATTGAGAATATTAACGATACAGTTCGAGGGGTTTCCCATTGATCCAGCCCCTCAGTCCATCTTGGTGGGGGAACCTTACACTGTGGTCTTTCCCCATTGAGCCTTTGCTGCGGCTGCCCCAAGCTTTAGTGCGTCCCTCAGCACGTAGTCCTGGACCTTGGAATGTGCCAGTCTGCAACATTCGGTGGTGGACAACTCTTTGCGCTGGAAGACCAGCAAGTTTCGGGCAGACCAAAGGGCGTCTTTCACCGAATTGATAGTCCTCCAGCAGCAGTTGATGTTTGTCTCGGTGTGCGTCCCTGGGAACAGCCCGTAGAGCACAGACTCCTGTGTTACAGAGCTGCTTGGGATGAACCTTGACAAAAACCACTGCATCTCTTTCCACACCTGCTTTGCAAAGGCACATTCCAGGAGGAGGTGGGCGACCGTCTCTTCCCCACCACAGCCAACGCGGGGGCACTGTGCGGAGGGGGCGAGACTTCGGGTGTGCATGAAGGATCTGACGGGGAGGGCCCTTCTCACCACCAGCCAAGCTACGTCTTGGTGCTTGTTTGAAAGTTCTGGTGATGAGGCATTCCGCCAAATGACTTTGACGGTCTGCTCGGGGAACCATCCGACAGGATCCACCGTTTCCTTTTCCCGTAGGGCCTTGAGGACATTCCGTGCAGACCACTGCCTGATGGACCGGTGGTCAAAGGTGTTTTTCCGCAGAAACTGCTCCACGAAGGATAGGTGGTACGGCGCCGCCCAACTGCATGGTGCGTTCCGCGGCAATGTGACCAGGCCCATCCTTCGCAACACCGGGGACAGATAGAACCTCAGCACGTAGTGACACTTGGAGTTTGCGTACTGGGGATCTACACATAGCTTGATGCAGCCGCACACGAAGGTGGTCATCAGGATGAGGGCCACGTTGGGTACATTTTTCCCGCCCATGTCCAGAGATTTGAACATCGTGTCCCTCCGGACCCGGTCCATTTTAGATCCCCAGACGAAGCGGAAAATGGCTCGGGTGACTGCCACGGCGCAGGAGTGGGGTATGGGCCAGACCTGCGCCACGTAGAGCAACAACGTGAGCGCCTCGCACCTGATGACCAGGTTCTTACCCACAATGGAGAGAGATCGCTGCCCCCACATGCCCAACTTTTGTCGTACCTTGGCTACTCGCTCCTACCATGTTTTGGTGCACGCCCCGGCCCTTCCGAACCATATCCCCAGCACCTTCAGGTAATCTGACCTGACGGTGAAGGGGACAAAGGATCGGTCAGCCCAGTTCCCAAAGAACATGGCCTCACTCTTGCCGTGGTTAACTTTGGCTCCCGAGGCCAGTTCGAACTGGTCGCAGATGCTCATCAGTCTGCGCACGGACAGCGGATCCGAGCAGAAGACGGCGACGTCATCCATGTACAGGGAGGTTTTGACCTGAGTGCCTCCGCTGCCTGGGATTGTCACCCCTCTTATGCTCGCATCCTTCCTAATAGACTCAGCAAAGGGTTCAATACAGCAAACAAACAAGACCGGGGACAGAGGACAGCCCTGTCTGACTCCAGATTTGATCGGGAAACTTTCAGATTCCCACCCGTTGATTGACACTGCGCTACTGATGTTTGTGTAGAGCAGTTGGATCCAATTGCAGATTCCCTCCCCAAACCCCATTTTGGAAAGCACGTCCATCATGTAGGTGTGCGATATCCTGTCAAAAGCCTTCTCCTGGTCCAGGCTGATGAGGCAGGTGTCCACCCTCCTGTCCCGTACGTAGGCGATCGTATCCCTGAGTAGCGCGAGACTATCAGAGATCTTCCTGCCGGGTACAGTACAGGTCTGATCGGGGTGAATCACCAACTCCAGAGCAGACTTGACTCGACTGGCTATGACTTTGGACAGAATCTTGTAATCAACATTAAGCAGTGAGATGGGCCGCCAATTTCTGATTTCTGCCCTCTCCCCCTTCTGCTTGTAAATGAGGGTGATGATGCCTTTTCTCATGGATTCTGACATGCTGCCGGCCAGGAGCATACTCTCGTATACTTCCAGCAGGTCCGGGCCGACCCAGTCCCACAGGGCCGAGTACAACTCGACCGGTAAGCCGTCGCTCCCGGGAGTTTTACTCGTCTCGAAAGACTCGACGGCCTTTGTCAGCTCGTCCAGAGTTAGTGCCTTGTCCAGTCCCTCCCTCCTGCTGTCATCTAAGACCTCTGTGATAGATGACAGGAAGGACTGGGAGGCTCTGCTGTCTGTGGGCTTCGCGTCATACAGCCCAGCATAAAAGGATTTGCTGATCCTGAGTATGTCGGGCTGCGAAGACGTTACCGAGCCATCTTCTTCCTTCAGGCTGCTGATAACAGAGCTCTCTCTGTGTACCTTTTGGAAGAAGTAACGCGAGCACGTCTCATCCTGCTCGATGGAGCGGACTCTGGACCGGAAGATGATCTTGGAGGCCTCCTTGGCAAAGAGCGAGGCCTGCTGGCTCTTCACCTCTTGGAGGTCCTCCTTGACCTCGACCCCCATTGACTGCAACCGGAGTAGATTTTGCATAATTTTCTGGAGTCGGGACAGTTCCCTCTGTCTCTCTCTCGCCTTCTGAACACCTTTGTGGATGAAGAACCTCTTGATGTTCTCCTTAATCGCTTCCCACCGGTGAACTGGAGACTCAAAGAGGGGTTTCACGGTCCTCCAACCATTGTAATCCCTTTTGAGTTCCTCAACGTTCTCTGGGGTC
The DNA here is from genome assembly GCF_036365525.1 of Heterodontus francisci. Classification (NCBI taxonomy): domain Eukaryota; kingdom Metazoa; phylum Chordata; class Chondrichthyes; order Heterodontiformes; family Heterodontidae; genus Heterodontus; species Heterodontus francisci. Next base: position 68,407,022 of record NC_090384.1, read on the forward strand.
AGCAGTGTCGCATTGAGCTTCCACGTCCCTCTGCCAACCCGCTGGTCGTCCTGTAAGTGACAGTCGGCCAGTAAGAGGCAGTGGTCGGAGAAGAACACCGGCTTGACGTCGGTGGATCCGACCGTGACCGCACGGGACACAAACAGGAAGTCAATCCTGGAACGGGCAGACCCGTCCGATCTTGACCATGTGTATCTGCGCTGCGCTCCGTCTGCAGGTTTGCTGAAGACGTCGTGCAGTTTGGCATCCTTAACTGTTTCTATTAGGAATCTGGACGTAGCGTCCAGTTTGCTGTCGTCACTGCCGGATCGTCCAGCCGCATCGATGATGCAGTTGAAGTCACCGCCTAGGATGACCGGCCTGGACGTCGCCAGCAGCAGTGGGAGCTGCTGGAAGACGGTCAACCGCTCGCTGCGTTGTACCGGGGCGTACACGTTGATCAACCGGAGCGGAGCGTTGTTGTACATCACGTCTGCTACGAGGAGGCGGCCGCCCACCACCTCCTTAACTTCAGAGATGGTGAAGTTACCTCCCCGCAGAAGAATACCCAGGCCGGAGGAACGGCAGTCATTACCCCCCGACCAGATCGATGGCCCGTGGGACCACCATCGCGACCACGGTCTTGGCCCATCATGTCTGTGCTGGTTGACAACACTATTTTCACTTTACATCAAATCTCGCATGTATTCAATGTCACCTGCCATTAAGTCAGCCTCATAGTAATGGTGACTGCAGTAGTGCTGTATCATCTATGTCATAGCTAATAGTAATAATAACAATAGAAATGTAATGAGGGAGAAATCGGTCCCTGGACTGTGTCGTACCACCTATCCTTCGTGGAATAGTTTCTGCGGAAAAACACCTTTGACCACCAATCCATCAGGCAGTGGTCTGCACGGAATGTCCTCAAGGCCCTACGAGAAAAGGAGATGGTGGATCCTGTCAGATGGTTCCCCGAGCAGACTGCCAAAGTCATTTAGCGGAATGCCTCATCACCAGAACTTTCAAACAAGCACCAAGATGTAGCTTGGCTGGTGGTGAGAAGAGCCCTCCCTGTCAGATCCTTCCTGCACGCCCAAAGTCTCACCCCCTCCACACAATGCCCTCGAGGTGGCTGTGGTGGGGAAGAGACGGTTGCCCACCTCCTTCTGGAATGTGTCTTTGCAAAGCAGGTGTGGAAAGAGAGCAGCGAATACAGTATACTAAATTGAAAGAAGTACAAGTAAATTGCTGCTTCACCTGGAAGGAGTGTTTGGGGCCCTGGATGGTGAGGAGAGAGGATGTAAAAGGTCAGGCATTGCCACTTCCTGCGATTGCATGGGACGATGCTGCAGGAAGGGGCGAGGTGTCAGGGGTGATGAAGGAGTGGGCTTATTGAGTAGTTCGGGCACTTTCTGTTCTCATATTGGAATCAAAGGTCGGCAGGCAAAACAGAAACTGCACAATGGGCTGCCTTTAAAGAAGACACAGTTTGGGCACAGTCAAGGTATAGTACCACGAAGAGGAAAGATAGGGCAAACAAATCCAGAGCCCCATGAATTACGAAAGAGATAGAGATTAAGATGAAGATGAAAAAGTGTGCTTATGACAGACGTCAGGTGGATAATACAACCGAAAACCAGGCTGAATATAAAAGATTCAGAGGGGAAGTGAAAAAGGAAATAAGAGAAGCAAAGAGACAGTGTGAAAAGAGACTGGTAGCTAACATAAAAGGGAATCCAAAAGTCTTCCATAGGCATATAAATAGTAAAAGGGAGGTAAAAGGAGGAGTGGAGCTGATTAGGGACAAAAAGGGGATTTACACATGGAGGCAGGGGGTATGGCTGAGGTATTAAATGAATACTTTGCATCTGTCTTTACCAAGGAAGAAGATGCTGCACAGGTCATGGTGAAAGAGGAGGTAATTCAGACACTTGAAAGGATTAAAATTGATAAGGAGAAGGTATTGAATAGGCTGTCTGTACTTAAAGTTGATAAGGCAGCAGGACCAGATGAGATGCATCCAAGGATACTGAGGGAAGTAAGGGTGGAAATTGCGGAGGAACTGGCCATAAATTTCCAGTCTTGCTTAGAGTCAGGGGAGGTGACAAAGGACTGGAGATTTGCAAATGTTACACCCTTGTTAAAAAAGGGTGTAAAGATAACCCCAGCAACTACAGGCCAGTCACTAACCTCAGTGGTGGGGAAGCTTCTTGAAACAAAATGCAGTACAAAATTAATAGTCACTTTTTATTTATTCGATCATGGGATGTGTGGCTAGGCCAGCATTATTGCCCATCCCTAGTTGCCCTTAAGAAGGTAGTGGTGAGTTGCCTTCTTGAACCACTGCAGTCTATGTGGGGTAGGTACACCAACAGTGCTGTTAGGAAGGGAGTTCCAGGATTTTGACCCAGTGACAGTGAAGGAACGGCGACAGCATTCCAAGTCAGGATGGTGTGTGGCTTGGAGGGGAACTTGGGTGGTGTTCCCATGTATCGGCTGCCTTTGTCCTTCTAGGGCATAGAGGTCGCAGGTTGGGAAGGGGCTGTCTAAGAAGCCTTGGTGCGTTGCTGCAGTGCATCTTGTAGATGGTACACACTGCTTCCACTGTGTGTCAGTGGTGGAGGGAGCAAATGTTGTGGATGGGGTGCCAATCAAGCAGGCTGCTTTGTCTTGGATGGTGTCATGCTTCTTGAGTGTTATTGGAGCTGCATCCAGGCAAGTGGAGAGTATTCCTTCACACTCCTGACCTGTGCCTTGTAGATGGTGGACAGGCTTTGGGGAGTCAGGAGGTGAGTTACTCGCCACAGGATTCCTAGCCTCTGATCTGCTCCTGTAGCCGTGGTATTTATATGGCTACTCCAGTTCAGTTTCTGGTCAGTGGTAACCCCCAAGATATTGATAGTGGGGGATTCAGTGATCGTATTGCCATTGAATGTCAAGGGGAGATGTTTAGAGTCTCTCTTGTTGGAGATGGTCATTGCCTGGCACTTGTGTGGCGCAAATGTTACTTGCCACTTATCGGCTCAGGCCTGGATATTGTCCAGGTCTTGCTGCAATTCTACACGGACTGCTTCAGTATCTGAGGAGTCACGAATGGTGCTGAACATTGTGCAATTGTCAGCAAACATCCCCACTTCTGACCTTATGATGGAGGGCAGGTCATTGATGAAGCAGCCGAAGATGGTTGGGCCTAGGACACTACCCTGAGGAACTCCTGCAGTGATGTCCTGGAGCTAGAACCATCTTCCTTTGCCTAGGTACGACTCCAACTAGTGGAAAACTTTCCCTCTGATTCCCATTGACTCCAGTTTTGCTAGGGCTCCTTAATGCCATACTCGGTCAAATGCTGCCTTGATGTCAAGGGCAGTCACTCTCACCTCACCTCTTGAGTTCAGCTTTTTTGTCCATGTTTAAACTAAGGCTGTAATGAGGTCAGGAGCTGAGTGGCCCTGGCGGAACCCAAACTGAGTGTCACTGAGCAGGTTATTGCTGAGCAAGTGCCGCTTGATAGAACTGTTGACGACACCTTCCATCACTTTACTGATGATTGAGAGTAGACTGATGGGGTGGTATTTGGCTGGGTTGGATTAGCCCTGCGTTTTGTGTACCGGACATACCTGGGCAATTTTCCACATTGCCAAGTAGATGCCAGTGTTGTAGCTGTACTGGAACAGCTTGGCTAGGGGCGCGGTAAGTTTTGGAGCACAAGTCTTCAGTACTATTGCTGGAATGTATTCAGGGAATGCCTTTGCAGTATCCAGTGCCTTCAGTCATTTCTTGATATCACAAGGAGTGAATTGAATTGGCTGAAGACTGGCATCTGCGATGCTGGGGACTTCTGGAGTTGACCGAGATGGATCATCCACTCGGCACTTCTGGCTGAAGATTGTTGCAAATGCTTCAACCTTACCTTTTGCACTGATGTGCTGGGTTCCCCCATCATTGAGGATGGGGATATTTGTGGAGCCACTCCTCCAGTTAGTTGTTTAACTGTCCACCACCATTCACGACTGGATGTGGCAGGACTGCAGAGCTTAGATCTGATCCGTTGGTTGTGGGATTGCTTCGCTCTGTGTATCGCATGCTGCTTATGCTGTTTGGCACGAACGTAGTCCTGTGCTGTAGCTTCACCAGGTTGACACCTCATTTTGAGATATGACTGGTGCTGCTCCTGGCCTGCCCTCCTGCACTCTTCATTGAACCAGGGTTGGTCCCCCGGCTTGACGGTAATGGTATAGTGGGGGATATGTTGGGCCATGAGGTTCCAGATTGTGGTTGATGCCAATTCTGCTGCTGCTAATGGCCCGCAGCGCCTCATGGATGCCCTGTTTTGCATTGCTATATCTGTTCGAAATCTATCCCATTTAGCACGGTGATAGTGTCACATAACACGCAGGAGGGTATCCTAAATGTGAAGACGGGATTTTATCTCCACAATGACTGTGCGGTGGTCATTCCTAACAATACTGTCATGGATAGATATATCTGCGGCAGGCAGATTGGTGAGGACGGGATCAAGTATTTTTTTCCCTCTTGTTGGTTCGGTCACCACCTGCCGCAGACCCAGGTCATTGATGAAGCAGCTGAAGATGGTTGGGCCTAGGACACTACCTGACCTGATGCCATGAAACTTCATGGGTTCTGGAGTCAATGTTGAGGACTCCCAGGGCAACTCCTTCCCAACTGTATACCCCTATGCCGCCACCTGTGCTGAGTCTGTCCTGCCCGTGGGACGGGACATACCCAGGGATGGTGATGGTAGTAATAAAAACAAGAAATGCTGGAATCACTCAGCAGGTCTGGCAGCATCTGTGGAAAGAGAAGCAGAGTTAACGTTTCGGGTCAGTGACCCTTCATCGATGGTAGTATCTGGGACATTATCTCTAAGGTATGATTTGGTGAGTATGACTTTGTTAGGTTGTTGCTTGACTAGTCTGTGGGACAGCTCTCCCAGCCTTGGCATAAGCCCCCAGATGTTAGTAAGGAAGACTTTGCAGGGTCGACAGGGGTTTGCCGTTGTCATTTCCGGTGCCTAGATTGATGCTGGGTGGTCCATCCAGTTTCATTATTTATTGACTTCATAGTGGTTAGATACAAGTGAGTGGCTTGCTAGGCCATTTCAGAGGGCATTTAAGAGTCAACCATTTAAGAGTCACATGTAGGCCAGACCAGGTAAGGACAGCAGATTTCCTTCCCTAAAGGGCGTTAGTGAACCAGATGGGTTTTTAACAACAATCAACAATGGTTTCATGGCCATCATTAGACTAGCTTTTAATTCCAGATTTATTAATTGAATTCAAATTCTACCTTCTGCCATGGTGGGATACGAACCCATGTCCCCAGAGCAATACCCTAAGTCTCTCGGTTACTGGTCTAGTGACAGTATCACCATGCCACCACCTGGGCGAATGCGGGTAAATTAAGGAAAGCCAGCATGGATTTGTTAAGGGCAAATCGTGTTCGACTAACTTGCTGGAGTTTTTTGATGAGGTAACAGAGAGGGTCAATGAGGGTAACGCTGTTGATGTGGTGTACATGGACATCCAAAAGGCATTTGATAAAGACTTGTGAGCAACGTTATAGCTTATGGAATAAGAGGGACAGTGGAAACATGGATATGAAATTGGCTGAGTGACAGGAAACAGCGAGTAGTGGTTAATGGATGTTTTTTGGACTGGAGGAAGGTTTGTGGTGGAGTTCCCCAGCGGTCAGTTTTAGGACCCTTGCTGTTCCTGATATATATTAATGACCTAGACTTGGTGTACTGGGCACAAATTCAAAATTTGCAAATGATACAAAACGTGGAAGCATTGTGAACCTAAGGAGGATAGTGTAGTACTTCAAAAGGACACAGACAGGGTCGTGGAATGGGCAAACAAGTGGCAGATTAAATTTAATGCAGAGAAGTGTGAAGTGATTCATTTTGGTAGGAAGAATGCAGAGGACAATATAAAAGAAAGGGTATAATTCTAAAGGGGGTGCAGGAGCAGAGGGATCTGGGTGTATATGTGCATAAGTCGTTGAAGGTGGCAGGACAGGTTGAGAGAGCAGTTAGTAAAGCAGACAACATCCTAGACTTTATTAATAGGGGCATAGAATACAAAAGCAAGAAAGTTATGTTAAACCTGTATATAAACACTGGTTCAACCTCAGTTGGCGAATTGTGTCCTGTTATGGATGCCACACTTTAAGAAAGATGTGAAGGCATTGGAGAGAGCACAGAGAAGATTTGCGAGGATGGTTCCAGGGATGAGGAACTTCAGTTACGTGGATAGATTGGAGAAGTTGGGACTGTTTTTCTTGGAGAAGAGAAGTTGAGAGGAGATGTGATGGAGGTATTCAAAATCATGAGGGTCTGGACAGAGTAGATAGAGAAAACTGTTCCTATTGGTGGAAGGATCGAGAACAAGAGGGCACAGATTTAGGGTAATTGGCAAAAGCAGTAATGGAGACATAAGGAAAAACTTTTTCACGCATGGAGTGGTTAGGATCTGGAATGCACTGAGAATATAGTGGATGCAACTTCAATTGAGGCATTCAAAAGGGAATTGTATTATTATTTGAAAAGGAAGAATGTGCAGGGCTACGGGGAGAAGGTGGGGGAGTGGCACTAGATGAATTGCTCCTTCAGAGAACCAGTGGAGACATGATGGGATGCATGGCCTCCTTCTGTGCAGTAACAATTCTGTGCTTCTGTGATATTGTTGGTACTGTAGTGGAGGCCCTGTGTTGCAATTTTCCACTGAAATCCTGAGGTGCATCTGAGCCTTTCTACTTTAAAAAACTAATATTCATATAAGCCTTGTGGCTTGGTATTAGCCGCATTTTTTGTGACCATTCACCAACAGAATTAGTTGGGCATAGCTGCATTTGCTCAGAAACCCACATATGCAATTCCAGTTCTTAGTGGTATCTCACTGCCTAATAGTATACCATGTTCATAGTGATATAGAATCTTCCCTGCAGTGTCATTGCAAAATAGCATGATATTTTGAGTGCTACTTTAACTACATCTACAATTGTCTAGCGGCAGCTAAATATCAGGGGCACGGAAACAATAACCAGCATCAACTCAGTTTATTCTAGAGGAAGCTTACTAAAGGTTTGTGTTGCCTCATGTACTCATTAACAAAATGGTGAAATCCAGTCAAATATAAGCAATATACCTGTTGGCCAACTGGGTAATGAAGTGGATCAGCACTTCAGTGGGTAGAAACTGGGCCTCGTTGCAGCTGTGTTATGTCCTGCGCTCTTAGGATACCTGAATGACGTGCAACCTGATATTGGGTCAGGGCATTTTTTCTGTGTCCGGGCCAGCGGCCCAAAGCAGGTGTTAAGCCCATTTCTCATTGAGGGACCTGACGCCTCAGTGAGAGTGAATGTGTGGTCTGCTCAGGCATCCTGGGCATGGTTGCTGCCTAGCAAGCAAACAGCACCAAAAAAAGTTTTTTTAGGTTTGATATGGAGCCAGGAGGAGCAGCAATATTCCACATGACCCCACAGCACTCTCAAGAACCACTGTCAGTCTTATGATTGTAAGGAAATTGGGACATTTGGGGATTAGTTTAAGTGAGTCTAGTTGTGGATTGTTGGTAACCATAGTTTCATGTAGCTTGCTTGATTGCCTTCGTGCATCAAAGCAGAATTTCTTGAGCTTATCTTGAAATTGGCCAATTTTCTTTGCCTCCCCACTGGTTCACTTTACCAACAGTTGGGGAAGTTGATGCATGTTAATTATGTATGAATTGTATTTAATTGTATGCCAGTGGTGGGCATTAACTGGGATTCACTTGTGCCCCTATAAAAAGGAACAGACGGAAACTGTGGTGGTTGGGTGAGGCGGTGCATGTTTGTAATATATATCTCTAAGTAAATGCTTATTAAAGCATGTAAAGATTGGCTCCAGTGCTATCCTTCACCACCTGGCTTTCTGGAATATGACACTGCATGGGGTTATATCATCTAATAGGTTACGTGAGCATGGATTGGCCTGATGGTATTTTAGTTAGAGAGATACAGCACTGAAACAGGCCCTTCGGCCCACTGAGTCTGTGCCGACCATCAGCCACCCATTTATACTAATCTTACATTAATCACATTTTCCCTGCCACATCCCCTCCTACATTAATCCCATATTCCCTACCACCTACCTACACTAGGGCAATTTACAATGGCCAATTTACCTATCAACCTGCAAGTCTTTGGCAGTGGGAGGAAACCGGAGCACCCAGCGAAAACCCACGTGGTCACAGGGAGAACTTGCAAACTCCGCACAGGCAGGACCCAGAACTGAACCCGGGTCACTGGAGCTGTGAGGCTGCAGTGCTAACCACTGCGCCACCCAAAATTGACAATGGTTTTATGGTTGCCATTAGACAAGCTTTTAATTCTAGATTTTTTTTTTAAATAATTGAATTCAAATTTCACCCTCTGTTATGGTGGGATTGAACCCATGTCCACAGAGCATTAGCTTGGGGGTCTGGATTCCTAGTCCAGTGACAATATCACCATGCCATTGCCTCCTCTATCTTGCGGCAGGATGGAAAATACTTTTTTTTTAAAAAAGCGGTAGATTGTGATATGTAAATTCGTTTTCTTTTATTTTTATTATCTGGGCTATTTAAAAAAAAGCTCCCAAGAATTATAGTCAACTCTTAATATCTATCTGTTTTGTTCACTTGGTAAACGTTTTTTTTCCACAATGAATGCTGATCGTTTTCGATGTTTGTCATTTGTGTTTGGATGGTTTTCAGCTACAGCATTTACCCTGAATAAGTTAATGAAGCTCAGTAACAAGCAACAGGATTAGGATTAACATTAGCAGAGACAATCAGAAACGTAAATATCCCTCTGCATCAACTATACATAATAGTTTCATTTCTACACATTGTAGAACGTGGTGACTTTCCAGGCAAATATCCTAGTGATATCATCAGCACTCATCGCTGAACTAACTGTTCACTAATCAAAACAAATGAGTAGCTAAATTGACGATGATTCTTTGTAATGTTGGTTTAAAAGGAGTACAGATGGTGAAACTCTTAAAGGTAGATCTTCCATTGGGTGGAATTAGAGAATATCAGTTATTTATTTTCCACAGAGCCAGAAAGAACTCTTTATCTGTCACTTTCTCTTCTATGTTTGCCCTTCTCCTACAGCTCACTAACATCAAGTGATTTCTTTCTTCCTTTATCTGGAAGAGTTTATTTAGGTTCTCTTTGTATTCTCATTTTTCTCCACATTTTGGTTAAAAAGCATGATTTATCCCGATTGTAAGGAAAATATTTCTGATATACACATAGTTGAAAAAAATAATTATAATAGTGGAAACAATTTAATGATTCTACTAAGTATATGAAATGATTGTCATATTGCATTTATTTAAATAAATAGCCAAAATGTGTCTTCCCAGGATTCTACCATACATAATTTTTTAAGTGATCGTGCATTTTTTGTTTGTTTTGAACTTGAACTGAGCCAACTCTTTCATAGTCCAGTAAAAGCACAATTGAAAAAATTATCTTATTGCCAGACAGGCTCACTTGAAAACTGTCAATCTATATGCAATAGTAGTAATGCAAAAATGTTAATGTCATATATCGACACTAGTGGTTGCTATGTTGAAGAAGGTGACACTGTCTTAAATCAAATTGTGTATAATTTGTATATTTTCATAAAGTTGATCCAATTTGACTTGACCTTCAAGTAGATGCAAACCTGTAGATTCACATAAAAAGAAGGTCTGCACATGCTAGACACCAGAAATCAAACAGAAAATGCTGGAAATGCACATCAGGTCAATCTGCATCTGTAAAGAGAAAAGGTAGGTTAATGTTTCTAGTATAATATGCATCCAAAACAGTAACCTGTCCTCTCGAACACTGATGCTCTTGCTAGGTATTTCTAACAATTTCTGTTCTTATTAGTAGAGACACCTATCTTTTTCTGAACCAGCTGTGCGACTATGCATTGAAAATCTGAACAAATTTAATTATTTTAGTGTGAGGACTTTTAATTCTGTGTTTCCATATCAAAATTTATTATTTTCAGGTATTAATAGAAACATAGAAAATAGGAGCAGGAGTAGGCCATTTGGCCCTACGAGCCTGCTCCGCCATTCATTATGATCATGGCTGATCATCCAACTCACGTAACCTGTTCCAGCTTTCGCCCGATATCCTTTGATCCCTTTAGACCCAAGAGCTATATCTAACTCCTTGTGGAAAACGTACAATGTTTTGGCCTCAACTGCTTTTTGTGGTAGCGAATTCCACAGGCTCACCACTCTCTGGGTGAAGAAAGTTCTCCTCATCTCAGTCCTGAAAGGTTTACCCCGTATCCTTAGACTATGACCCCTGGTTCTGGACTCCCCCACCATCGGGAACATCCTTTCTGCATCTACCCGGTCAAGTCTGTTAGAATTTTATAGGTTTCTATGAGATCCCGCCTCACTCTTCTGAACTCCAGCGAAGATACTCCTAACCGGCTCAATCTCTCCTCATACGTCAGTCGTGTCATCCCAGGAATCAGTCTGGTAAACCTTCGCTGCATTCCCTCTATAGCAAGAGCATCCTTCCTCAGATAAGGAGACCAAAACTGCACACAATATTCCAGGTGTGGCCTCACCAAGGCCCTGTATAATTGCAGCAGGATATCCCTGCTCCTGTACTTGAATCCTCTTGCTATGAAGGCCAACATACTATTTGCCTTTTTTACCGCCTGTTGCACCTGCATGCTTACCTTCAGCGACTGGTGTACAAGAACACCCAGGTCTCGCTGTATATTCCCCTCTCTCAGTTTATAGCCATTCAGATAATAATCTGCCTTCCCATTTTCGCTACCAAAGTGGATAACCTCACATTTATCCACATTATACTGCATCTGTCATGCATTAGCCCACTCACTCAACTTGTCCGACTCACCCTGAAACCTCTCTGCATCTTCCTCACAACGCACCCTCCCACCTAGTTTTGTGTCATCTGCAAATTTGGAGATATTACATTTAGTTCCCTCATCTAAATCATGAATATATATTGTGAATAGCTGGGATCCTAGCACCAATCCCTGCGGTACCCCACTAGTCACTGCCTGCCATTCGGAAATAGACCCATTTATCCCTACTCTTTGTTTCCTATCTGCCAACCAATTTTCTATCCATCGCAATACACTACCCCCAATCCCATGCACTTTAATTTTACATGCTAATCTCTTATGTGGGACTTTGTCAAAAGCCTTCTGAAAGTCCAAATAAACCACATCCACTGGTTCCCCCTCATCAACTCTACTAGTTACATCCTCAAAGAATTCTAGTAGATATGTCAAGCATGATTTCCCTTTCATAAATCCATGCTGACTCTGCCCGATTCTAACACTGGTCTCTAAGTGCTTTGCCATAAAATCTTTGATAATGGACTCTAGATTTTTCCCCACGACCGATGTCAGGCTGACTGGTCTATAATTCCCTGCTTTCTCTCTACCTCCCTTTTTAAATAGTGGGTTTACATTAGCTGCCCTCCAATCTGTAGGAACTGTTCCAGAGTCTATAGATTCTTGGAAGATGACCACCAATGCATCCACAATTTCTAGGGCCACTTCCTTAAGTACTCTGGGATGCATACCATCTGGCCCTGGGGATTTATCGGCCTTCAATCCCATCAATTTCCCCAACACCATTTCTCTACTAATACTGATTTCCTTCAGTTCCTCTCTCTCACTAAGCCGTGTGTTCCCCAACATTTCTGGTATGATATTTGTGTCCTCCTTTGTGAAGACAGAACCAAAGTATGCATTAAGTTGATCAGCCATTTCTTTATTCCCCATAATAAATTCCCCTGTTTCTGACTATAAGGGACCTACATTTGTCTTCACCAATCTTTTTCTTTTGATACACCTATAGAAACTTTTACAGTCAGTTTTTATGTTCCCCGCAAGCTTGCTCTCGTACTCTATTTTCCCCTTCTTAATCAATCCCTTGGTCCTCCTTTGTTGAATTCTAAACTGCTCCCAATCCTCAGGTCTGTTGTTTTTTCTGGCGAATTTATGTGCCTCTTCCTTGGATCTAATGCTATCTCTAATTTCCCTTGTAAGCCATGGTTTGGCTACCTTTCCCGTTTTACTTTTGTGCCAGATAGGGATAAACAATTGTTGCAGTTCATCCATGCGCTCTTTAAATGTTTGCCATTGCCTATCCACTGCCATCCCTTTAAGTAACATTTCCCAATCCATCATAGCCAACTTTGTAGTTTCCTTTATTAAGATTCAGGACCCTAGTCTCAGAATCAACTACGTCACTCTCCATCTTGATGAAGAATTCTATCATATTATGGTCGCTCATCCCCAAGCGGTCTCGCACCACTAGATTGTCAATTATTCCTCTCTCGTTACACAATACCCAGTCTAGGATGGCCTGTTCTCCAGTTGGTTCCTCAATGTATTGGTCCAGAAAACCATCCAAGAATTCCTCCTCTACAGTATTGTGACTAATTTGATTTGCCCAATCTATATGCAGATTAAATTCACCCATAAGTACCGACGTTCCTTTATCGTATGCGTCTCTAATTTCCTGTTTAATGCCATTCCCAACATCACCACTACAGTTTGGGGGTCTATATACACCCCCCACTAACGTTTTTTGCCCCTTAGTGTTTCTCTGCTCTACCCATAGAGATTCCACATCGTCAGAGCTAATATCCTTCCTCACTATTGCGTTAATTTCCTCTTTAACCTGCAATGCAACTCCACCGCCTTTTGCTTTTTGTCTGTCCTTCCTAAATACTAAATACTCCTGGATGTTCATTTCCCATCCCTGGTCACCCTGCAGTCTCCGTAATCCCAACTATATCATAACCTTACTCTTAAAAATGCAGCCCCAATTTTTTTTTAACCTCTGTTGGCAGACACATTGCATGCTGGCCCCCAGCATCTGCGCACATAATTCAAACTTTGGCCATATTCAAGACATAATTTAAATAGTAAAGCCATAACCATAGTGCTGTTCTATTTAGTTGGGGAAATAAGTGGAGTAGTGGTTAGCCCTTGGTGCTGTGCTTCAAAGGTGGGCTCAAATCCAGCTCAGACTAATGTAATGAAAATCTTCTTTTGCTGCAAGCTGTAATAGCCCTATGTGAAATGTGATTACCAGTTTTGAACCTGTTTATAATGGGTTTTAGTACGCAGCCCATAACTACCTATAATTTAGCACAAATTGACAGTAAACTTCAATTACACTCAGAAGCCTGAAAGTTGGATGGTGTAATAGGAAGTCCCCTGCAGAGCTTGGAGCCAAAGCACATCGTTGAAAGAGTTTGAAGAGAGATTTACTCACCATCTGGCTTCACAATACCTCATTTGTGGGTAGAATCTTAGAGTGTGTATTCTTGCACTGTTTTAGTTTTAAGTTTGCATTTTACTCCCTCTAGTGGAAGAAAACCTAAGTTGGAGATTTATTGAATGTTTATGGTGTATCATATAAGGTTAGCAGTGTTAAATGACGATACTTTTTATAATGAACCGGTTTTAGATGTGTTGCTGAACACATAGGAGCCGTGAATAGGGATTACGTTTTAGTTTGAAATATTAATTGGGTATTGTAGAAAGGCGTGGAGGTACCTTTTGGTGTGTATGTATATACATTCAGTTTAGTTTTAATCACTGAATGCGTGTTTCAATAAAGTTGAACGTTTTGTGATCGTACCACTTCATAAATGTAGGATTTATTTTGCTCCTGTACACAGAAAAAAAGTCGATTTATTACTGCCATCTGTTGGATTAGTAATGGTTTTGCAAAACATTTTCTCAAGGGAAACGAAGAAGTACAGCAAAGTCAACACAAAATAAGAATTTGTTTATTTGGCAGTATGAAGCACTTTGCATCCCTGAACAGAATAAAAAGTAAGGGGAGCAGAAGCATTGTGTTCTGGTACACATGTATGATTTATCAACTAGAGTTCAGGTCTTAATCTTCTATGCTGTAATATAGAATCTTACAGCACAGAGGAGGCCATTTATCCATTGTGCCTTTACCGGCTCTTTGAAGGTGAGAATGATCTGCCCTTGACATCAAGGCAACATTTGGCCGAGTAAGCATCAAAGAGCCCTAGTAACATTGAAGTCAATGCAAATCAGGAGGAACACTCTCCACTGGTTGGAGACATATCTAGCACAGAGAAAGATGGTTGTGGATGTTGGAGGTCAATCATCTCAGCTCCAGGACAACACTGCAGGAGTTCCTCGGGATAGTGTCCTAGGCCCAACCATCTTCAGCTGTTTCATCAATGGCCTTCCCTCCAACATAAGGTTAGAAGTGGGGATGTTCGCTGATGATTGCACAGTGTTCAGTACCATTCAAGATCTGGACAACATTGGGCTTGGGCTGATAAGTGGCAAGTAACATTCATGCCACACATGTGTGGGGCAACGACCAACTCCAACAAGAGAAAATTAACCTATTTCCTATTCAACGGCATTACAATCGCTGAATCCCCCATCATCAGCATCCTGGGGGCGGGGGGGGGGGGGGTTACCATTGACCAGAAGCTTAACTGGACAAGCCATATAAATACTGTTATTATAAGAGCAGGTCAGAGGCTGGGAATTCTGTGGCAAGTAACTCACCTCCTGACTCCCTAAAGCCTGTCCACCATCTACAAGGCACAAGTCAGGAGTGTGATGGAATATTCTCCACTTGCCTGGAGGCAGCTCCAACAACACTCATGAAACTCAACCCCATCCAGGACAAAGCAGCCCACTTGATTGGCACCCTATGCACCACTTTCAATATTCATTGCCCCCCACCACTGGTGCACAGTACCAGCGGTGTGCACCATCTACAAGATGCACTTGCTAAGGTTCCTTTGACAGCATCTTCCAAACTGCGACCTCTACCACCTAGAAGGGCAAGGGCAGCAAACGCATGGCAACACTACCACCTGCACATTTCCTTCCAAGTGCACAACATCCTGACTTGGAACTAGATCTCTGTTCCTACACTGTCACTAGGTCAAAATCCTGGAACTCCCTAACAGCACTGTGGGTGTACCTACACCACATGGACTGCAGCAGTTCAAGGAGACAGTTCACCACCTTCTCAAAGGAAATTAAGGATGGGAAATAAATGCTGGCCTTGCCAGCAATGTCCACATCCCATGAACGAATAAAAAAAAATAAGTCCCACTCCCCCCTCTTTCTCGGTAGCCCTGCAGATTTTCTTTTGGGGTGTACATCCAATTTCTACTATAATCTGGTGCCTGTTTTGCCAAAAGTTCTCTCTTTTAAATCAAAATTAGCAATTGCTGCATTTTCAGCATGAGTGCACTGTTGGACTGGATGAAAGCATGATTTGTAAGTGTACCCAATTTTAACTCGGGGTGGGAATTGGGCAGGTGGGAGCCAAGACGAGCAACATAACTTCCTGACCTCGATGGCACAAGACCCAGGGGATTTTACCTCCGGGGTCCTATCTGTATGCCCCCTGTCTGTTTTGTCCTGTTTCTGTATCTTTTCATTTGCCATTTGATATTTCACATTCATTTACTTTTACCAGAAACTGTCCTTTTCTTGTCAAATCTTTACAACTATATCATAACCTAATTATATGCAATTTAATATAATTCTTCAGTCGCTAAAATATACATTATATACTGTGGGAATGCCGCTGCTGAGGAGTGAAGGAGCTTTTCGTGACGGTCTATCAGGGATGGAGGAGCTTGGGGCATGGGTGGCCTAAACTTTGCTTGGGTCACATAGCTTCTTCTGTCCACACAAGGGAAGTTTGAAAAAGAAAGCAAAAAAATTTATGGGCCTTTTCTAGCTCTGATTCCAGTTTTCATTATGTTGGCCTGGAGGAAAGCCAGAAGCACTGCCATGATTACTTCTTGGGAGCCTAACTGCATATTTGAAGGATTCTTCTGGTTTCCTGCAGGTGTCCTTTGCAGCAGCTCAGAGGAGCAAGTTAAAATTGTGGCCTGTGTGATCAGTGGAATCCCATGGGTGATTTTAGCTGCCTGCCTGCCCGGGTTCCACCAGGAGGGCAGGATGCAATCAACCCTATAATGTGGATTTTGGCACAGTAAACACAGAAAGGAATTTTTGTTAAAATAAATGGGTGAAGGGAGGTAGTTTAGTTTGATGCAGTAGACTCAACTGTCTTTTAATGGAACTGGTAAATCTCCAATTATGTTACTCACAGGTAGCCTGGTTATCTAGAGGATGATTGTGATATTCAGCAATAAACGTGGTTTACCTCTTGCTCGAGCACTTCTTGTGAAGAAAGTGATCTCAATTGACAAATCTAGGCAATTGTACTTGCTCATAAATTCATAAAGTTATTTAGAGGACAATCCTAACTGCTCGTAAATTTAAGGGTCCAGATCAATCAGAAGTTTTTTATTCAAGAGATTATTTTGCAATTAACAAAGTTTGTCAGCTCGTGTGTGATCATGTTGAATGTAAGATTTGTTTAATCCATCAGTGGTTGTCCAGTGGCATTTTTCACAGGGAGTCAAAAAATGTAGTATTTCATAAGTATCAGAGATTATGTGATTATAGCTTTGTGGATGTCAAATATAAAGTAAATGCTAGGAAAATAGAAGTGTGTATATGTATGAAATATATGTGCATATAATGTATATTTTAGCGACTGAAGAATTATATTAAATTGCATATAATTAGGTTATTATATAGTTGTAAAGATTTGACAAGAAAAGGACAGTTTCTGTTAAAAGTAAATGAATGTGAAATATCAAATGGCAAATGAAAAGATACAGAACAGTTTACATAATTTGTATAAGTATGTACAGTTACCATGTATACGTAGTATTGTTATAATTTTATACATAGAATTTATATTGGTGAATGTTTCATTTTTGGGGTACTACTGAAGGAGTCGAAGAGAGGAGTGAGGCATTGGTATATATGCAAAAGGCAGCGGGAAAGGTGGATGAACGGGCTGATAAGTATGGGAGTATAGGTGAAAGAGCGGTGAAATTGGTAAAATGTGCATGGATGGGGTAGGATGGAGTCCAGTGCAATGGTCATGGAGGAGAGTAGGGAGATGCTGAGTGAAAAGAATGTGATTAGTTGGTGGTGGTGGGAGAAAGTTTATGGCCGGTAAAAGGGATTGCAGTGAGTCAGGGTTCTGGGTATAAGTTTGTCCGTTCTTGCCTATGTAGTTTTGGATGATGTCTGTAGCTGTAGTCAGAAATTGGGCAGAGAAGGAGGACTGGAAGAAAATTGAAGGGCAGGCTGCACAACCAGTAGGCCTCATGCAGGATATAGGCAATTGTATGAGTCAGGATAAGCATTGTACTATTTTATGTTTTTGATATACTAGTAATCTTTATTTGCATCAGTATTTTGATGTTGGTGAGAAACAGTATAGCAGACAAAAGAATTTTGATTTTTTTTCATTAATTTTGGCTGATTTAGTTTCTGCTTTTTATTAGATTTTCCTCACTTCTGATTGGAAAGTTCCGATTTGTTGCTGTTTGCAAAAAAGGCATGATGTCAGAAGTGTGACAAACGAGTGCCAAATATATTGTACTTTTTACAGTAATATAGATTAAACTACTATAAGGCGGAAAGATTACATATCACCAATGAGAGAATATGGAAAGAAATAAGTTTTCTGCACAGACAATGTAAAGCAAGTGTTATTTGACTGATTTCTGGCAAGCAAGCAATTAGTGCTTCCCTCATCCACTGCAACTAGATAAGTAGATTGCACAGCTGCATAATTAAATATTTATATATTTATGTAAACAATGACCTGTTTTTAAATTCTTACTGTATATGGAAAAACATTCTCAGTGCACACAAAAACATTGATATTTTAATCATCCTCAATGCCTCTGACATTGCCTATCTCTTTTTTTGTGTGACTTGGCCCTGATTTTTAGGTCCCGCGGGGACGGATGCGGGCGGGTGCTGAAAATAGTCGCGTCAACTGGTTTCATGCTGGTTTCCTGTTGTCATTCCCACTGCCAGAGAATTTCATAAGAGTTTGGGGAAAACCGGCCCCAAGAACCCACGCAATTCACAAATAAGGCCAAATAAATGGTTAAAGAGCTGATTGAGAGCTCATAGAGAGCCAGTTGAGATTTTGATGGGGGTGCACGCTGCGTCAGGGGCAGAATAGGTGCATGGAGGCAGCAACACAGTGGGGAGCCAGTCTTGGCCAGCCCATGAAAGGGAGAACGACTGAGAGGGGCACTTGGCCATTGGCACACAGGTACCAGCGGGTGTGCACAAGTGCTGGGAGAGTGGCTACTACGCCATTGGGCAGTGCAGGGAATCATCACTCTCCTGGCATTGCCGGGGCATAAGAGGAGGGAGCAGTGCATCCAGACACAATTGGAAGGCCATCTGTGCGTAAGGAAGGCAGCAGCTGGCAATGGGAGCACAACTCTCAGATTTCAGGGCAAGTGGTGATGAGGATCAACATCCTCCACAAGAAGAGCAGAGCCCAGGCAAGAGGAGGGCAGAGGAGAGGGACGAGGGGCAGGAAGGATATGGAGGCCATACCCCTGGCATAGGATCTACTGGTGAAAAGGGTTGTTGAAGAACCTGTGCTGCAGGAGACTGTGTCTCTCCAGGCAGATAGAGATTTGTGCCCTCATGGTGGAAGACCTCGCACTTCTCTAGCGGGCCATGTATGGAGTGTGCAGCAGACCACCACAATGTGCAAGATTCTTGCAGGAGTGCACTGCTAACCATGACCTGCCAGTAGCCGTCAAAGTCTCACCAAAGCCCTGTACAGTTTCAGTAAGACTTCTTTATTCTTGTACTCCAAACCCCTTGCAATAAAGGCCAACATGCCATTTGCCTTCTTAAGAGCCTGCTGCACCTGCATGTTCCTTGTACGAGTACCCCAAGACTCTCTGAACATCAGCACTTACCAGTTTCACACCTTTTAAAAAATATTCTGCTTTTATATTTTTATGACCAAAATGAACAACCTTACACTTCCCTACATTATACTCCATTTGCCATCTTGTTGCCCACTCGCTTAGCCTGTCTATATGTCTTTGCAGCCTTTCTATGTCCTCCCTGCAGCTTACCTTTCCACCAAGCTTTGTATCATCAGCAAACATAGATATATTACTCTCTGTCTCTTCATCCAAGTCATTAATATAGGGTGTAAATAGCTGAGGCTCCAGCACTGATCATTGCGACATCCCACTATTCAGTGCCTGCCAACTTCAAAATGCCCCATTTATACCCCTGTCTGCTTCCTGCCTGTTAACCAATCCTCTATCCACACTAATATATTACCCCCAACACTATGAGCCTGTTAATATTTTGTGTGGCACCTTATCGAATGCCTTTTGGAAATCCAGATATACTACATCTACTGGTTCCCCTTTACCTACCCTAATAGTTACATTCTCCAAAAACTCTAATAAATTTGTCAAACAGGATCTTTCTTTAGTAAAACCATGTTGACTTGTTCGAATCATACTATGCTTTTCCAAGTGCAATATTAAGACTTCTTCAATAATAGTTTCCAGCATCTTACCAACAACTGATACTGGGCAAACTGGCCTGTAGTTCCCTGTTTTTTTTTAGAGATACAGCACTGAAACAGGTCCTTCGGCCCACCGAGTCTGTGCCAACCAACAACCACCCATTTATACTAACCCTACAGTAATCCCATATTCCCTACCACCTACCTACACTAGGGGCAATTTACAATGGCTAATTTACCTATCACTTACAAGTCTTTGGCTGTGGGAGGAAACCGGAGCACCCAGAAAAAACCCACGCGGTCACAGGGAGAACCTGCAAACTCCGCACAGGCAGTACCCAGAAATGAACCCGGGTCCCTAGAGCTGTGAGGCTGCAGTGCTAACCACTGCGCCACTGTGCCGCCCAACTGCAGCAGTCACAAATTTTCTCTCTACCTCCTTTTTTGCCAACTTCCAATCTGACTGAACCATTCCTGAATCTAAGGAAATCTGGAAAATCATAGCCAGCGTACCCACTATCTCTTCTGCTATCTCTTTTAGAACCCTAGGATGTAGGCCATCTTGTCCCAGGGACTTGACAGATTTTAGTCTTTCAAGTTAGTACTCATTGAGATAATGAAGAACAGGTATGCATAAATTAAAATTAATTCTAATATAGCTTAGCATTAAAAGTTGAAACATCTTCTGAAACATAGTAATAAGGTACGGCAACAGCAACTTGTATTTATATAGCACCTTTGACAAAATAAAACATCCCAAGATGCTTTACAAGAGCATTTTGAAACAAGGTTTGACACCAAGCCATCCAAAGAGATATTAGGACAGATGACCAAAAGCTTGGTCAAGGAAGTAGGTTTTAAAGAAGGAAAAGGAGATGGAGAGGCAGAAATGTGTAGTGGGAGCATTCTAGAGCTTAGGGCCTTGGCAACTGAGGGCATGGCCACCAATGGTGGAGCAATTAAAATCGGGGATGCTCAACAGGCCAAAATTAGAGGAAATTAGCAGAGGGTTGTAGGGCTGGAGGAGATTACAATGCTATGGAGGGGCAAGGGATTTGAGAACAAGGATGAGAATTTTAAAATCAAGGCATTGTTTAACCAGATGAAAATATAGGTCAATGAGCACAGGGTTGATGGATGAACGGGACTTTGTGCAATTTAGTGCATGGGCAGCAGAATTTTGGATGACTTCAAGTTTACAAAGTATAGAACAAGGGTGGCTGGCTAGAAGTGCATTGGAATAGTCAAGTCTAGAGGTAACAAAGGCATGGATGAGGGTTTCAGCAGCAGATGAGCTGAGACAGGGGCAGAGTCGGGTGATATTATCAAGGTGGGATTAGATGGTCTTACTGATGGTGTGGATATGCGGTTGGAAGTTCATCTCGGGGTCAAATATGGCACCAAAGTTCCGAGCAGTCTAGTTGAGCATTGGACAGTTGCTAAGGAGAGGGATGGAGTCGTTGGCTAAGGAATGGAGTTTGTGACAAGGACTGAAGACAATGGTTTTGTCTTCCCAGTATTTATTTTGAGGAAATTTCTGCTCATCCAGTACTGGACATTGGACAAGCAGTCTGGCAGTTTAGAGACTGTGGAGAAGTGGAGAAATGTGGTGGTGAGATAGCACTGGGTGTCATTGTACGTGTGGAAACTGGCGCTTCGTATTCAGATGATGTCACCATAGGGCAGGATGTAGATGAAAAATAAGGGGGGCCTAGGACAGATCCTTAGGAGGCACCAGAGGTTAAGGTGCAGGAGCGGAAAGAGAAGCCATTACAGGTGATTCTCCAGTTGCGATTAGATAGATAAGCATGGAACATGGTGTGTGCAGTTCCATCCAACTAGATGATGGTGATGTGTTGGCAAAGGATGGTGTGGTCAACCACGTCAAAGGCTGCAGATCTGTCGAGAAGGACGGCACAGTGGCGCAGTGGTTAGCACCGCAGCCTCACAGCTCCAGGGACCCGGGTTCGATTCTGGGTACTGCCTGTGCGGAGTTTGCAAGTTCTCCCTGTGTCTGTGTGGGTTTCCTCCGGGTGCTCCAGTTTCCTCCCACATCCAAAAGACTTGCAGGTAATAGGTAAATTGGCCGTTGTAAATTGCCCCTAGTGTAGGGAGGTGATAGAGAATATGGGATTACTGTAGGGTTAGTATAGATGGGTGGTTGTTGGTCGGCACAGACTCGGTGGGCTGAAGGGCCTGTTTCAGTGCTGTATCTCTTTAAAAAAAAAATACCTTTTCTCCAATATCCTTAATTTCCTCACTCAGGGTTGTTGTCATGGGTGACTTCAACTTCCCTAATATTGATTGGAACCTCCTTAGTGCAAATAGTTTGGATGGAGCAGTTTTTGTCAGGTGTGTCCAGGAAGGTTTCCTGACTCAATATGTAGATAGGCCGACTAGAGGGGAGACTATGTTGGACTTGGTGCTTGGCAACGAACCAGGCCAGGTGGCAGATCTCTCGGTTGGAGAGCATTTCGGTGATAGTGATCACAACTCCCTGACCTTTACTATAGTCATGGAGAGGGACAGGAGCAGACGGGATGGGAAAATATTTAATTGGGGGAGGGGGAATTACAATGCCAGTAGGCAGGAACTGGGGAGCATAAATTGGGAACAGATGTTCTCAGGGAAATGCATGACAGAAATGTGGAGGTTGTTTAGGGAGCACTTGCTGCGACTGCTAGATAGGTTTGTCCCGATGAGGCAGGGAAGGGATGGTAGGGTGAAGGAACCTTGGATGACAAGAGATGTGGAACAGTTAGTCAAGAGGAAGAAGGAAGCTTACTTAAGGTTGAGGAAGCAAGGATCAGACAGGGCTCTAGAGGGTTACAAGGTAGCCAGGAAGGAACTGAAGAATGGACTTAGGAGAGCTAGAAGGGGACATGAAAAAGTCTTGGTGGGTAGGATTAAGGAAAATCCCAAGGTGTTCTACACTTATGTGAGGAACAAGAGGATGGCCAGAATGAGGGTAGGGCCGATCAGGGATAGTGGAGGAAACTTGTGCCTGGAGTCGGAGGAGGTAGGGGAGGTCCTAAATGAATACTTTGCTTCAGGATTCAGTAGTGAGAGGGACCTGGTCGTTTGTGAGGTCAGCGTGGAACAGGCTGATATGCTCGAACAGGTTGAGGTTAAGAGGAAGGATGTGCTGGAAATTTTGAATGATATGAGGACAGATAAGTCCCCGGGGCCAGACGGGATATACCCAAGGATATTACGGGAAGCGAGGGAAGAGATTGCTGCGCCTTTGGCGATGATCTTTGCGTCTTCACTGTCCACTGGAGTAGTACCGGATGATTGGAGGGTGGCAAATGTTGTTCCCTTGTTCAAGAAAGGGAATAGGGATAACCCTGGGAATTATAGACCAGTCAGTCTTATGTCGGTAGTGGGCAAATTATTGGAGAGGATTCTGAGAGACAGGATTTATGATTATTTGGAAAAGCATGGTTTGATTAGAGACAGTCAGCATGGCTTTGTGAGGGGCAGGTCATGCCTCACAAGCCTTATTGAATTCTTTGAAGATGTGACAAAACACATTGATGAAGGAGGAGCAGTGGATGTGGTGTATATGGATTTTAGCAAGGCGTTTGATAAGGTTCCCCATGGTAGGCTCATTCAGAAAGTAAGGAGGCATGGGATTCAGGGAAAGTTGGCTGTCTGGATACAAAATTGGCTGGCCCATAGAAGTCAGAGGGTGGTAGTAGATGGAAAGTATTCAGCATGGAGCTCGGTGATCAGTGGTGTTCCACAAGGATCTGTTCTGGGACCTCTGCTCTTTGTGATTTTTATAAATGATGAGGAAGTGGAAGGCTGGGTTAGCAAGTTTGCCGATGACACGAAGGTTGCTGGAGTTGTGGATAGTGTGGAAGGCTGTTGTAGGTTGCAACGGGACATTGACAGGATGCAGAGCTGGGCTGAGAAGTGGCATATGGAGTTCAACCTGGAAAACTGTGAAGTGATTCATTTTGGAAGGTTGAATTTGAATGCGGAATACCGGCTTAAAGACAGGATTCTTGGTAGTGTGGAGGAACAGAGGGATCTTGGGGTCCATGTCCATAGATCGCTCAAAGTTGCCACCCAAGTTGATAGGGTTGTTAAGAAGGCGTATGGTGTGTTGGCTTTCATTAACAGGGGGATTGAGTTTAAGAGCCGCGAGGTTATGCTGCAGCTCTATAAGGCCCTGGTTCGACCACACGGAATATTGTGTTCAGTTCTGGTCGCCTCATTATTGGAAGGATGTGGAAGCTTTAGAGAGGGTGCAGAGGAGATTTACCAGGATGCAGCCTGGACTGGAGGGCATGTCCTACGAAGAAAGATCGAGGGAGCTAGGGCTTTTCTCATTGGAGCGAAGAAGGATGAGAGGTGACTTGATAGAGGGGTACAAGATGATGAGAGGCATAGATAGAGTGGATAGTCAGAGACTTTTTCCCAGGGTGGAAAGGGCTATCACCAGGGGGCATAATTTTAAGGTGATTGGAGGAAGGTTTCGGGGAGATGTCAGAGGTAGGTTCTTTACACAGAGAGTGGTGGGTGCGTGGAATGTGCTGGCAGCGGTGGTAGTAGAAGCAGATACGTTAGGGGCATTTAAGCGACTCTTGGATAGGTACATGGATGATAGTAGAATGAAGGGTAGGTAGTTAGTTTGATCTTAGAGTAGGTTAAAGGTTCGGCACAACATCGTGGGCCGAAGGGCCTGTACTGTGCTGTACTGTTCCATGTTCTATGTTCTTTTTAGCCCCTAGGTTACTGCCTATTTCTGGTATTTCTGGTGAAGACAGACACAAAATATTTGTTCAGTGCTTCTGCCATTTCCCATGATGATTTCTCCTGTCTCTGCCTCTCAGGGACCAATGTCTACTTTAGCTACTCTCTTCCCTTTTATGTACTTATAAAAGCTCTTACAATCTGTTTTTCTTTTGCTGGCTAGTTTAATCTTATATTCTATTTTTCTCTTTTAATCAACCTTTTGGTGGCCCTTTGCTGGTTTCTAAAACACTCCCAATCCTCAGACTTGCTACTATTTTTTGCAACATTGTAAGCCTTTTCTTTTAGTCTAGTACTCTGCTTAACATCCTGAGTGAGCCACGGATGGATCTTTCTTGACCAGGTTTTGTTTTTGAATGGAATGTACTTTGTTGAACCCTTTGAATTGTTTCTTTACATGTTTCCCACTGTTAATTTACCACCATACCTTCCAGTCTATTTACCCAATTAACCTTAGCCAGTTCTCCCCTCATACCTTTGAAATTGGCTTTGTTTGAGTTTAAGATTCTTGTTTATGATTTTAAAAGTGTCACTTTCAAACTTAAGATGAAATTCAATGCTATTATGATCATTATTTTCCAGTGGATCTTTTACGATTACATTGTTTATTAACCCTGCTTCATTACACAGTATGAGATCTAAGATAACTTTATCCCTAGTTGGTTCTACAACGTAAATAAAAGCAAAATACTGTGGATGCTGGAAATCTGAAACAAAAACAAGAAATGCTGGATTCACTCAGCAGGTCTGGCAGCATCTGTGGAAAGAGAAGCAGAGTTAATGTTTCGGGTCAATGACCCTTCTTCGGAACTGGGTTCCGAAGTTCCGAAGAAGGGTCACTGACCCGAAACGTTAACTCTGCTTCTCTTTCCACAGATGCTGCCAGACCTGCTGAGTGAATCCAGCATTTCTTGTTTTGGTTCTACAACGTATTGCTCCAGGAAACTGTCACGAAAACATTCTACAAACTCATCTTCTAGACCACTGTTGCCAATTTGATTGTCGTTCCCATTTAATGTTCTGTCCAATAATATAACTACTGTTAGGGGGCCTGTAAACTACTCCCACCAGTGTTTTCTGACTCCTGCTATTCCTAATTTCTACCCAAACTGATTCTACTTCATGATTTTCTGAGGCTGGATCCCTTCTTATTAATGTCCTTATATCATCCTTTACTATCAGGGCTACCCCTCCTCCTTTGTCATTCTGTCTGTCTCTCTGAAATATTGTGTAAACTGAATTGGCTGGAGATCAATTATCTCAGCTCCAGGACATCACTGCAGGAGTTCCTCAGGGTAGTGTCCTAGGCCCAACCATCTTCAGCTGTTTCATCAATGGCTTTCCCTCCATCATAAGGTCAGAAGTGGGGATGTTCGCTGATGATTGCACAATGTTCAGCACCATTCGTGACTCCTCAGATACTGAAGCAGTCCGTGTAGAAATGCAGCAAGTCCTGGACAGTATCCAGGCTTGGGCTGATAAGTGGCAAGTAACATTCGCGCCATACAAGTGCCAGGCAATGAATTTCTCAAACAAGAGAGAATCTAACCATCTCCCCATGACATTCAATGGCATTATGATCGCTGAAGCCCCTACTATCAACATCCTTGGGATTACCTTTAACCAGAAACTGAACTGGAGTAGCCATATAAATACCATGGCTACAAGAGCAGGTCAGAGGCTAGGAATCCAGCAGCGAGTAACTCACCTCCTGACTCCCCAAAGCCTGTCCACCATCTACAAGGCCCAAGTCAGGAGTGTGACTGAATATTCTCCACTTGCCAGGACGGATGCAGCTCCAAAAACATTCAAGAAGCTCAACACCATCCAGGACAAAGCAGCTTGCTTGATTGGCACCCCATCCACAAACATTCACTCCCTTCACCACCGACACATAGTTGCAGCAGTGTGTACCATCTACAAGATGCACTGTAGCAATGCACCATGGCTCCTTAGGCAGGACCTTCCAAACCCAAGACCTCTACCATCTAGAAGGACAAGGGCAGCAGATGCACGGGAGCACCACCACCTGCAAGTACTCCTCCAAGCCACACACCATCCTGACTTGGAACTATATTGCTGTTCCTTCACTGTCGCTGGGTCAAAGTCCTGGAACTCCCTTCCTAACAGCACTGTCGGTGTACCTACACCCCAAGGACTGCAGTGATTCAAGAAAGCAGCTCACCACCACCTTCTCAAGGGCAATTAGGAATGAGCAATAAATGTTGGCCTGGCCAGCGATGCCCATATCCTATGAACAAAAAAAAATGAACATGAAGGGTTATCTAATCAAGGTATGTTTCAGCTGAGCCCTTCTAATCCAGGCAGACTGTATGCTCTGGAACTCACTTTGAACTACCTGTGAGAACATTTCCATTGAAGACGCAACCTGGAACAGATCCACTCTTGCTGCCAATGAAAGAGGCACATCTGTTCAGATATCTCAGTATTTCCATTCAAGGACCCTTGCTCCCCTTCAACACTTTGCTCCACTTTTCCTGTCTCGCCATTAAAGAATGGAAGCTCACATGTCTGGAGTCAGGTGTCAATATTTATATGGTGTTGAAAAATAGAAAAAGTACTCACTTACAGGTGAAATAAACCCCAGTGACCCACTCAGTGCTCTACTGATGTGTTAGCCTCCGCTCTGGGTGACTTCTACACAGTGCTCCCCTTGTGGCCTTGGATGAGGTGGAGGCAGTCTGCTCACTTGTCTTTGCTTGTGAAGGAGATGCAAGTGACAGTTGTCCTTATCATAAAGGTATCTCCAGAGGCTGCTGGACCAGCACCATTGCACGTGCAGCCTCCGTCACAGGGCCCTGCTGCACAGATGATGATGATGCCGATGATGATGTTGCCCATGAGGGGTGGCAACCTCATCCTCCTTGGTGACTGCCTCAGCCTTTGCATGGCTCTCCGGGCGGCTGGAGGGGACCACCAGTTGGGACGCAAATGGAATCCCCTTCAAACATCAGCACCACTGACTAGTCCATGTTACAGAGTGTGACAAACATTCTATGAACATCAGTGTGCAGTTTGTGCATGCACTCCGAGTGCTCCTCCATGAGGTTTGCCACTCTTTCAATAGAGGAGCTTGTGCTCAAAGCCCAAAGCCATGATAGCGCACATGAGCTGAATGGACTCCTCCATTCTGAGCCCATGACACTGCAATGCCTTGGAAAACTCTGACATGTGGGAGTACATCTGTTGCTGCTGACCTAAGTAGAGCCCTCCTTTCTTGTGACTCCTGAGGCCCAGCTAAGCATTGCTGAGTCTGTCCTTCATCCTTCGAGGAGGCTGCCCACAGCTGTCTCTGCCTCTGTCATCTCCTCCTGCTCACTTGTAACGTGCTCATCACCATGTGTCATCCATCTAAGTGTGCCTGAGGACCCAACAAGGTGACTGTGTCTGTGCTGGTGGAGGATGCGCCTGTAAGATGTGATGATTATTGCTTTGAGGTCTCTTCTGGCAGCACTTCTCCTGGTGCAGACTCAGGAATATGACCTTCCCCCTTAACATCTGGAGCTGTGGGAGACACAAGAAGCGATCACGAGAACAAACCTTGGAGAGTCGATGCCTCTGCAATGCTGAGGCTTCAAAATGCAGCTTGGTCTTCTGCATATTGTCAGATGGGTGGAGGGCACTGCACCCACTTCATCCATACATTACAGTATCTATTCACCCCTCTCCATCAGGGATGTCCATCTCACCTTCCCCACTTTCATGGTCAGCCATCCATTGCTCCCTTCTCCATGGTGGCCAAGATGTGTAGGATGGGCACTCCTCCTCTGGTCTGCGCCTTATCGCATGTGTTGTGTGCCCTTTTCTCCTGCAAGGTCTAAAGGGAGAGAGAGATAAGGCAGTGCTGGCCTCTATGGCAAATACCATTGGCTCATTAACATAAGAAGCTAATTGAATCGGTGCTGGCAGGTCCTCAACAGCAGTATGGTTTTGAGCCTTGCTTAAGGGGTCAGCAAATACCCAGAGCACACATTCCTCTCACAGTCAGGAGCAGCCTGCACTCTCAGGCTCCTCAGCTGAAGTGTCTGCTGGAGTTTGAATACCCAGAGGCCTGTCATGAGAGTCTGGCATTACACTCACCTTACCAGAGCGAGTAAGATATTTGAACCTATTCCTGCAATGCACCCAGTTCCTCCTGACCACACACCGTCTGCTCCCTTTCTCAGCCACCTCAATGCATGCCTGCTTGGTTTAGAAGAGTGGCCTTCTCCTATCACCCTCCAGAAGGAGGACCTCACTCCTCTCCTGCACTGCCTCAAGGAGGACCTCCAGGTTTGCATCTGCGAAGCGAAAGGCAGCCCTGCCCCAGGTTCCAGTCTTCTGCCTTTCCTACTCCATTTTTGCTACTGCAGTTGAGTTAGTAAAAGAACAGTCACAGTAATGGCTGCCGTGGTCTGTTTAAATTCGGCCTGCACTCGCTTTATATGTTCTTCATTATCATGACTACCATATCAGCTGGTCATGTCTGGTTTAGCTACCACTAACCACATTCATAGGGCTGAATTTTGTTGAGCACCCGACGCGAGGCTCCGTGGCGGGGGAGGGGCGGGAAAATCACAGCGGCAATGGCCCACCACGGAGCCCATGCCGGGATTTCCGGGACTGATCTTCGTGGTGACGGTGAGACGCTGTAACAGCACCCTGCCGCTCGGTGACCAGACCTAACATTAAATATTTAAATAAAGGCAATGAATACATTTATCTACAATTCCCTACGAACTTACAGGTTGTCCGGAATTCTCTGTGCAATGGGCGGCACTCATGCGCCTTCATTTTCCCATCAGGAAAAGCTGGTGCCACTCAGGTGGGGAAGAGAGCAACTTAGGATTTTTAGTGTGAGGGGTGGGAAACAGGATCAACTCTGCATTTCTAGTGTGGGAGGGGGAAGGGGTGACCTCTGCACTTTGTGCGTTTGTGGGGGGAGAGGTCAAATGTGCAATGTAAGTGTTTTGTGAGGGGAGGAATGGGGCGACCATTTATTTTCATTGTATTGGTGGGGGGTTATAGGTCAGAAACCTATTTACAGTGTAGTGGCGGTGGGGTATGGGGTTTAACTGTGCCAGTTTGGCAGCCCTTTAAAAATGGCACCTACGCAGCGGCAGCTGATGCTGTTCACGCCACGTGATTGGGGGCGGGGCGGCCCATTCTGCATGTTTAAATTAGCCGCCGCATGCCAGATCATGGCGGCATGTGGCACGTGCGTTTGGGCTTCCATTTTTTCATTGGCCGCCGCTCCCAGCAGTGGGAAAAGAAAATTCAGCCCATAACATTGGCGGAATACGATGTTAGGCTGTGATGCCGATATAACCAAAACAGAAGCAGAAGCTCAATGCCACCTCCAGTCCTGGCCCTGCAGCCACAAATTGGCCGACAACCTGCCCTCCAGCCAATTAACAGGCCGCCCCCTGAAAAACAGGATCTGTGACTGCTTTCACCCCCAGGGCTGGTTCGGGACCTGGAAACAGTCCCGATCTCCATTTCCTGACCCCAGAAGGAAAATCAGGCCCTTGGTTTCTGTGACTGTGGAAGCCTCTCTGAGGTCCTAGGGTTTCCTGTGCAACATTACCTCAAAAAGGTTCTAAAATTCACCATCCGGTTTCAAATTATCTGGAAAAACATAAACACTGTGGATTGAAATGTTTGCAGTTGAATTAAAGGATTTGTATTAATGCATGCAAGGAGATTGTCTACAGTGTGAGATTTACAGGCACAGGTATAGTTGGTAACTCCTCTCAGCTGACAATAAAAGCTCCAGGAAGCCGAAACTTGTGACAGGCTGTGTCTCCAAGTAAAAATGGTCATGCAGGTACCCAAGGAAGTAAAAAATAATTTTCTAGTTACGTTTAATGATGCAAAATATGTATTTTTATTCAGAGTGTCTCCTGACAATGCAGAGCTATCGCCAATGTCATTAGTGGGTCTGAACATTTGCCAGCTTGCGATTCTGAATCTGGGCATGCATGCGCCGATGTCAGCACATAATGACGTCAGGCGTAATGGCATCCGAGTTTTGCCTCACCCCTCAATGGCCGCGATCACTGCTTCCATCCCCCTTATCAGTAACCCGCTATCCCCTCCTCAATCAGTTTCTCGCTCCCTCCTGCCACTTCTCTTCACCATTCCCGCCTGCCATTCTCTCCCGCGCCCGTCTGCTCATCGTTTCATGCTGCCATTTTCTCCTGCTCCAGACTGCTTGCCACTCACTCCCGTCTCAACCCTTCCCGCCCCCTCGCCGCTTGCTCCCAACCTCGCCCCTTGCCCCCCCCTCGCCGCTCGCTCCCTGCCTCACCCATCCCCCTCCTCGCTGCTCGTTCCCCGCCACACCGCTTCTCTGGGTGGAAAAACGGGGAGCAAGTGGTGAGGCAGGAGCGGTGAGCATATGGGTGCGGGAGAGAATGGTGGGATGGAGCGGCAAGCAGACGGTGTGGGAGGGAGCGGCAAAGAGAAAGTGCGGGAGCGAGTAGGAAACTGAGGCGGTAATTGTGGGATGAAGTGAGTTACTGTTGAGGGGGATGGAGGTGGCGATTGCAGCCATTGAGGGGTGAGGGAGTTTAGGTTCAATTCACTTTTTTGTGTCAAATTGAGCAGCGCCATCTTTATTACTGGCAGCTGCCCGAGATGTCACAGATAGCGACGTTTCTGTTAATGAGGCTGCATTTGCGCATGTGCAAGTACTGCGCCACCTAGTGATTGTGTTGTCAGCAAAAACAGCCATTTTTATTATGCTAGAAACCTTGTATTTTTTGCCAACTTTTAATGGAAATAATTTCTTTAGTTTGGTTATATTTATTCCCCATTTCATTAATTTATATCTTCTGGCCTCAACCATTGTAACCAGGTGGGGTCATTACAAACTTATCATGCTATCTGTGCTGCTGAATGAATTGGCCAGCAGGGACACGCTTGTGTGCCACATAAAACAAATATCCATTTGCCGTCCTTGGTGACTCCAATAATATAACTGAGAACTGATGCAAATCACATACTGACAAACGGATTGGATGAATTGCGTCTGTGTTTACAAAGATGTATACTGAATGTGTGAAATGTTAGACTACCAGCTTGCTCCAAGGAAGTACAGTGCCTCTCTTCATGAAGTTTAAACCTACTACTAAAACTGTCTTGAAAAAATGGGTTTTCAGTGCTCATTGCACCCATTTACCTAATACTTTGCTATTTATTTGACTGATGAATGATACCTCCATAATGACTTTCAGCATTATATTGAAGAGCTGCATTTTATAAAACAGCAGAAAGGCTTTTAAATTAAAAGATCTATAGGGTAAGAGTGCTCATGTAATAATATTCTGCCACAATTACTTTGACTTATTTTAATCTGTTTCTTTTAAAGCAATTTTCATTGACTTCATCCTTTTCTCAATTATATGAAATACTGCCAAATATATCGGTCCCACTGCAGTATTCTCAAGGTTGACTCTGGTGTCAGTTTCACAGTAAAAGTGTTAGATTGTTATTTCACAAATAATGAGAAACAGAATGAAACTGGTGACAAAAGATACTTAAAAATATAATGAGCAATCTAGTACATAACAGTACATTGAGTAAGTTGAATATGTGTTAGCATAAACATATTCAGTTATTTGGCATTTTAATAATAAACAGAATATTTTCTCTCTCTCTTCCATTTGTTTGGTTACAACGAAAACAAAATGCAAAACATAAAAACATGCATTTATGTAACATATTTAATATAGAAAAGAGGCATAAGGAAAATTGGTTGCCTAATCAAACAAGGAGGGGTGACCAAAAGCCTGGTCATCGTCATCTTCTTTTATATGGTAGTAGCAAAAACAACAAATCAAGTATCAGTATCTGTAAGTCAGATATCCAGGCCAAAGCTTCCACTGCAACACATATCTTGTACGCTGCCTGTGAATTTCCTCTCGGAGCAGTGTTCAATGAAGTGCTCCAGGGTCTGATTAGGAGCCCCGGAGTCGCATGAAAGGGATGCTTTAATCTTCCATCTATGGAGAAGGAGGCAGCATCTACCATGACTGGTTCTGAGGTGGTTGATGGTTGTCTACTGTTTGCGAGGAAGGTTTGATCCTTCAGGTTGTACTGTGGAATTCTCTATAAGGAGTCCATTTGGAATGTCACAGTTCTTCCAAGTATTATGCCAAAGCTTGGTCAAAAGAGGTGTATTTTAAGGAGAAGGAGGTGAAGATAGAGAGTGGTTTAGGATGGAGTTCCAGGGTCTGGGCCCTAGGTGGTTGAAGGCATGGCCACTAAGGGTTCATTGAAGGGTGTGGAGGGACTAATGGTGCGATGAAGGGGGTGGAGGGAGGTGGGGATGCACAGGAAGCTAGAGCCAAAAGGATGAAGAGTTTGAGGCATCATAGGCCTGGCAGAGATAGGGTGGGGTAAGGCCATGAAGGGCTTTAAATAAAAGGATGAGAATTTTAAATCTGAGGGCTTGGGGGAGTGGGAGCCAATAGTAGGTCAGCGAAAAAAGTAGTAATGGGCGATCAGGACTTGATGCAGAATAGGATATGGCAGAAGAGTTTTGGATGAGCTGGAAGTGTAAAAGGTAGTGACAAGTTGACCAGGACAGCACTGGAATAGCTGAGTCTGGGCGTGACAAAGGCATCCATAAGGTTTCAGCAGTATATTGGCTGAGATTGGGGTGAGGTTATGATGTAGCCGATCTTTGTGTTAGAGAGCATATAGGATTAGAAGCTCACCTCAAGGTTGGATAGGATGCTGCAATTGTGAATAATCTGGTTCAGCTGAAGATAGTGGCTGGGGATGGGGATGCAATCAGTGGCAAGCGTAAAGAGTTTATGTTGTGGAGGAGGGGGGGCAGAAGGGATTCCTTCTGCTTTTCCAATGTTTAGCTGGAGGAAATTGTTGCTCATTCAAGATTGGATGTCAGACAAGCAATCAATAACTCAAAGAGATAAAGGGGTCAAGACAGGTGGTGGAGAGGTAGTGCCTGATGTCATCAGCAAACATGTGGAACCTATTCCCCTGTTTGGCAAAGCCTCCTTGCTTTCAAATCCCTCCATGGCCTCACCTACTCCCTATCCCTGTAATCTCCTCCACTCCTCCAACCCGCCGAGATCTCTGCGTTCCTCCAATTCTGGCCTCTTGCACATCCCTGATTTTAATTCCTCCACTACTGGTGGACGTGACTTCAGCTGCCTAGGCCCTCAGCTCTGGAATTCCCTCTCTAAGCCACTCAGTCTCTCCAACTCTCCTTTTATATGCTCCTGAAAACCTACTTATTTGATCAAGTTTTTGGTCATCTGTCTTAATATCTCCTTATGTGGCTTATTGTCAAATTTTGTTTGGTAATGCTTCTGTGCAGTGCCTTGGAATATTTTACTACATTAAAGATGCTATATAAATGCAAGTTGTTGTTGATGATGTTGCCAATGAATAACATGTCAATAAACACAAGAAAACAAGAAATAGGAGCAGAAGTAGACCATATGGCCCATTGAGCCTGCTCCGCCGTTCACTATGATCATCGCTGATCTTGGGCTTCAATTCCACATTCCTGCCCGCTCCCCATATCCCTTGATTCCCTGCAAGACCAAAAATCCATCTATCCCAGTCTTAAATGTATTCAATGATGGAGCATCTACAGCCCTCTGGGGAGAGATTTCCAAAGATTCACAACCCTTTGAGTGTAGTAATTTCTCCTCATCTCAGTCCTGAATGATTGGCCCCTTATCCTGAGACTGTGTCCCTGTG
The DNA here is from genome assembly GCF_036365525.1 of Heterodontus francisci. Taxonomy (NCBI): domain Eukaryota; kingdom Metazoa; phylum Chordata; class Chondrichthyes; order Heterodontiformes; family Heterodontidae; genus Heterodontus; species Heterodontus francisci. Next base: position 68,440,965 of record NC_090384.1, read on the forward strand.
TTCTAGATTCCCTGACCAGTGGGAATAATGTCTCGGCTTCTACCCTATCAAACCCTTTCAGAATCTTGTATGTCTCAATTAGATCACCTCTCATTCTTCTAAACTCCAGAGAGTATAGACCCAATTTACTCAGCCTCTCATCATAAGACAACCCCCTCATCCCAGTGACATATTTAGTAAATCTTTGCTGCACTGCCTCCGGTGCAAGTGTATCTTTTCTTAAACGTGGAGACCAAAACTGCACATAGTATTCCAGGTGCATCTCACCAAAGCCCTATACAGTTTTAGTAAGACTTCTTTATTCCTGTACTCCAATCCGCTTGCAATAAAGGCCAACATGCCATTTGTCTTCCTAATAGCCTGCTGCACCTGCATGTTAACTTTGTGCCTTCCTTGTATAAGTACCCCCATGTCTCCCTGAACATCAGCCTTTTAAAAAATATTCCGCTTTTCTATTTTTACGACAAAAGTGAACAACTTTACACTTCCCTACATTATACTGCATTTGCCATCTTGTTGTCCACTCACTTAACCTGTCTATATCTCTTTGCAGCCTCTCTACATCCTCCCCGCAACTTACCTTTCCACTGAGCTCAGTATCATCAGCAAACGTAGACACATTGCTCTCTGTCTCTTCATCCAAGTCATTAATATAGAGTGTAAATAGCTGAGGCCCCAGCACTGATCCTTGCGGCACGCCACTATTCACTGCCAGCCAACTTGAAAATGCCCCATTTATGCCCACCCTCTGCTTCCTGTCAGTTAACCAATCCTCTATCCACGCTAATATATTACCCCCAATATCATGAGCCCTTATCTTGCCTATTAATCTTTTATTTGGCACCTTATCAAATGCCTTATGAAAATAAAGGTATACAACATCTACTGGTTCCCCTTGATCTACCCTAATAGTTACATCCTCAAAAAACTCTAATAAATTTGTCAAAAGGATCTCCCTTTAGTAAAACCATGCTGACTTGTTCTAATCATACTATGCTTTTCCAAGTGCAATGTTAAGACTTCTTTAAAAATAGTTTCCAGTTTCCAAAATCTTCCCAATGACTGATGTTAGGCTAACTGGCCTGTAGTTCCCTGTTTTCTCTCTGCCTCCTTTCTTGAAAAGCAGTGTAACATTTGCCGACTTCCAATCTGACCGGACCATTCCTGAATCTACGGAATTCTGGAAAATCATAACCAGCGCATCCACTATCTCTTCAGCTATCTCTTTTAGAACCCTTGTTTGAATGGAATGTACTTTTGCTGAACCCTTTGAATTGTTTCTTTAAATGTTTCCCATTGTTCATTTGCCATCATACCTTCCAGTCTCTTTACTCAATTAACCTTAGCCAGTTCTCCCCTTAAGTTTAAGATTCTTGTTTGTGATTGAAATGTGTCACTTTCAAACTTAACATGAAATTCAATGGTATTATGATCAATATTTCCCAGTGGATCCTTTACGATTACATTGCTTATTAACCCTGCTTCATTACATGGTACGAGATCTAAGCTAGCTTTATCCCTAGTTGGTTCTACAACTTATTGCTCCAAGAAACTGTCACGAAAACATTCTACAAACTCATTTTCTAGATCACTGTTGCCAATTTGATTGTCCCAGTCTATATGCAGATTAAAGTCCCCCACAATTAATACATTACCTTTTTTACATGCTCCAATAATTTCCTGTTTAATGTTCTGTCCAATAATATTACTACTGTTAGGGGGGGCCATAAACTACTCCCACCAGTGCTTTCTGACTCCTGCTATTCCTAATTTCCACCCAAACTGATTCTACTTCATGATCTTCTGAGGCCAGATCCCTTCTTATTAATGTCCTTATGCCATCCTTTACTGTCAGGGCTACCCCTCCTCCTTTGCCATTCTGTCTGTCTCCCTGAAATATTGTGTACCCTGGAATATTCATTTCCCAACCTTGACCTCCTTGTAACCATGTCTTGGTAATGGCAATTAGATCTAAATCATTTACCTCTATTTGTGCCATTAACTCATCTATCTTATTACAAATGCTTCGTGCATTCAGATAAAGGAACTTTAATTTCATTTTTTTACCTCTGTTTCCTGCAATAACCTTATTTGCCAATATACAATTTTTGTTAAACTATGTCCCTTCCTGTCCCATTCTGTTGGGAGTTACCCACATCACTATCCTACTCCAATGCCCTGACCTCTCCCTTTGGGTTTCTAAATTTTCCCTTACCCAAACCCTCTGCACCCCCACCACCAGCCCCCACACCCCGGTTAGTTTAAAAAGCCCAGTCCACAGCCCTAGTTATGCGATTGGCCAGGACACTGGTTCCAGCCAGTTCAAGTGACGCCCATCCCAACGGAATAGCTCCCTCTTCCCCGAGTACTGATGCCAGTGCCCCAAAAATCGAAACCCCTTCTTCCCACACCACTCTTTGAGCCATGCGTTTAGCTCTCTAATCTGCTTGACCCTGTGTCAATTTGCATGTGGCTCAGGTAATAATCCAGAGATGATTACCTTTGATGTTCTGCATTTTAGTTTGGACCCTAACTCCTCAAATTCTATAAGCGGAACATCATTTCAGGTTCTACCTATGTCATTGCTTCCCACATGGACCATGGCAACTGGATCCTCCCCCTCCCACTCCAGGTTCCTCTCCAGCCGTGAGGAGATGCCCTTAACCCTGGCACCGGGCAGGCAACACAGCCGTCGGAACTCCCGGTCGCGGCTACAGAGAACAGTATCCCCCTGAATATACTGTCTCCTATCACTACCACATTCCTCTTCACTCCCCCCACTGGAATGGCATCTTTCACCATGGTGCCATGGTCAGTCCACTCATCCACCTTGCAGTCCTTCTCTTCATCCACACAGGTAGCAAGGACCTCGTACCTGTTGGACAAGGTCAGAAGCTGAGGCTCCTCCATCATTACATGCTGATTCCCCCTCCTGCCTCACTTGCAGTCACACCATCCTATCCCTGACCATTGGCCATCTCTAATGGTCTCCCTACTCTAAGGGGTGTGACTGCCTCCTGGAACAAAGTGTCCAGGTAACTCTTACCCCTCCCTGATGCTCCTGCAACTCAGTCTCCAGCTCAGCAATTCTGAGCTGAAGTCATGCAAGCTGCAGACACTTACTGCAGACACGGATGTCTGTAGTTGCAGCACACCACCAGCCCTGCTATCTCTGTACAATCATATTTTTTAATTAGTCAATTAGTTAATAATTAAAGCTGAAGTAATGCAAAGTTGCACCTTGGAGTCAAAGGAAGAGGACTCGCCATCTGCTGGAGGCTGTAAAAGATAGGAAAAGGAGACCCTCTTTTCCCCTCTATACCGAATTCCCACATGCACCAAATTTCCAACTTCACTCTGGCAAATGTCTCTCATTCAGGCAACTGTCTTCTCAGAAGAGAAAGGAAAAGGATACATCCTTGGGGAATTCCAACAACAACAACTTGTATTTATATAGCATCTTTAATGTAGTAAAATATTTCAAGGAACTGTACAGGAGCATTATCAAGAAAAAACTGATACCGAGCCGTATAGGGAGATATCCGGGAAGATGACCAAGAGCTTGGTCAAAGAGTTAGATTTTCAGCAGCCTGAAAAAGGAGGAAAGAAAGGTAGAGAGGCTTAGTGGTTTAGGGAGGGAATTTCAGAGCTTAGGCACAGCTGTTAATGATGGAGCGATTCAAATCAGGGATGCTCAAAAGGCCAGAATTAAAGGAACTTCAGCAGCAGATGAGCTGAGGCAGGGGCAAAGACGGGTGATGGAACAGGGGTGAGAGTAGGCAGTCTTAGTTATGGCTTGAATATGTGGTCGGAAGCTCATCTCGGGGTCAAATATGACATTAAGGTTGTGAACAGTTTGGTTTAGTCTCAGACAGTTGCCAGGAAGAGGTATAGAGTTTCTTTTATTCATTCATGGGATGTGGGCATCGCTGGCTAGGACAGCATTTATTGCCCATCCCTATTAGCCCTTGAGAAGGTTGTGGTGAGCTGCTTTCTTGAACCGCTGCAGTCCATGTGAGGTAGGTACACCGACAGTGCTGTTAGGAAGGGAGTTCCAGGATTTTGACCCAGCAACAGTGAAGGAACGGTGATATAGTTCCTAGGCAGGATGGTGTGTGGCTTGGAGGGGAACTTGCAGGTGGTGGTGTTCCCATGCATCTGCTGCCCTGGTTCTTCTAGGTGGTAGAGGTCTTGGGTTTGGAAGGTGCTGCCTAAGGAGCCATGGTGCGTTGCTGCAGTGCATCTTGTAGATGGTACACACTGCTGTCAATGTGTGTCAGTGGTGGAGGGAGTGAATGTTTGTGGATGGGATACCAATCAAGTGGGCTGCTTTGTCCTGGATGGTGTCGAGCTTCTTGAATGTTGTTGGAGCTACACTCATCCAGGCAAGTGGGGAGTATTCCATCACACTCCTGATTTGTGCCTTGTAGATTATGGACAGGCTTTGGGGAGTCACGAGGTGAGTTACTCGCTGCAGGATTCTTAGCCTCTGACCTGCTCTTGTAGCCACAATATTTAAATGGCAACTCCAGTTCAGTTTCTGGGGAACAGAGTTTGAAGCAGGGACTGAAAAAAATGGCTTCAGTCTTCCCAATATTTAATTGGAGGAAATTTCTCCTCATCCAGTACTGGATATTGGATAAGCAGTCTAATGATTTAGCAACAATGGACAGTTGAGAAAGGTGCTGGTGTGGTAGAGCTGGGTGTCATCAGTGTACATGTGGAAACTAATGCTGTGCTTTTGGATGATGCTAGACAGCAGTACTTAAAGAGGCCCCTACCAAAGTGGTAGGCTAATTTTTTAAAAACCTAACATTTCCTTGTCGCTGCTGGGAGCAGGGGTTTTGCTCATGGCTACACAGAACTCCTGGAGGCTGCTGATAGAGCCCCCCCCCCCACTTATTCCTTTCCCCCAACCCAGCACTTACCTGAGGTCCACTGCTTGCGTAGCAGCAGCCGAAAATTGACCTCTGCTTTACCAGCCCACTGCTTGGGGACGCGCGAGTAGGCATCAGTACCTCCCTGCAACCAGTTCTCACTGGCCTAGTATAATAATGAATTTCTACTCCCTTGTCTGCTATCCACATTAGCAACTTTAGCACTAATTCCACACTTGAGAAGTACCAGACTATTTCTATTGCTTCAGTTCTAGCTAACAAAGACATTTTCAAATATGTTGGAAATTACAATTATCTTCAATAAATAAAATTCCACATGGCCACTGTACCACTGGGATTAATACCAATCCTTCTTGCTCATTGTCAACTAAATTTAATAGGATTATATATAACCTATAACAATTCCTTCTAATGCCGCTTTATTTACAATTTACTCTGGTCTCATCTTGCTATTTAAAATTTGTATAAAAGCTTTGCAAACCTGATTTCTGATTTCAATATCTCAGCACTAACATTATTTCTGTGATGAAAGAAAAATTGAGCTGCAAAGATCGTCAGAAAATGTCAGGTAGTCTGAAGAATGAATTCCAAAGTGCAGCAACTTTTTATAATCTTCTAAGTCACACATGTGGCTGAAGAACAAATGCAAACCTGCATCAGTCTGTGCAAATACAGTTAGAATTGGTCTCATTAGGATTTTAAAGTTGGTTTTATATTTATTTATATTCCTTGGGTTTTTAGACAGTGGTTTCAAATAAATGTGTTCTTACACTTATAGCATTGACAGCCCACCTGCAGCTCTAGTGGTAGAGTGTTGGGCTTTCATCTTAAAAGGCCCTGGGTTGAAGCCTCGTGTTCTGCTTAAACTAGACTACTTGGAATGGATGAGTTTTATCAATTCTCAGCTGTGTTGCCAGATGTAGGATATTCATTAAATTCCACTTCAAAACAAAATCTATTTTTAACAGAGCGACCAACAAGAACACAAGTCCGAAGGGCTATCTGATAAGAGAGATTGGGTTGATTAGGCTTGTATTCGGTAGAGTTTAGAAGAAAGAGAGGGGGAGTCCAGGACCAGGGGTCACAATCTAAGGATAAGGGGTAAGCCATTTAGGACTGAGATGAGGAGGGATTTCTTCACCCAGAGAGTGGTGAACCTGTGGAATTCTCTACCACAGAAAGCAGTCGAGGCCAAATCATTAAATATATTCAAGAAAGAGTTAGATATTGTTCTTAGAGCTAAAGGGATCAAGGGATACGGGGAGAAAGCGGGAACAGGGTACTGAGCTTGGATGATCAGCCATGATTGTATTGAATGGCGGTGCAGGGTCGAAGGGGTAAGAGGCCTACTCCTGCTCCTAATTTTCTATGTTTCTATGTTTCTATAACCACAGAATCTTTGACCAGTTATTTGTAAAGCATGCCAGCAGTAAAGCAAAAGCTTATAATGCAGGATCCATTTTCCTTCCAATCACAACACAGTAAAGAGTCTAATCGGTTGATTTGTGTTATAACAAATTCACCTATGAAAGAAGATTAATATGTGGTGATTTAGCAATATATTGTGGGTTGCTGAGGTACTGTAGTTATTTTATGCCTATAATGTGTACTTTTAAATTCAGTTAATTGACAGCATTTCTTTTGATCAGAATAAATGAAATGGGGATAGTTTCATAGACAATGGTGACGTAATCCTGGTGTTATTTTAGTACTTTAGTATTTTAATTTAAGGGAAGGCAGTGGTGTATGGTAATGTCACTGGATCGGTAATCCAGAGTCCAGGCTAATGCTTTGGGGGCATGGGTTTGAATCCCACCACAGCAGATGGTGAAATTTGAATTCAATTAATAAATCTGGAATTAAAAGCTAGTCTAAAGGTGACCGTGAAACCATTGTTGATTGTTGTAAAAACCCATCTGGCTTTAAGGAAGGAAATCTGCCGTCCTTACCTGGTTTGACCTACATGTGACTCCAGACCTACAGTAATGTGGTTGATTCTTAAATGCCCTCTGAAATGGCCCAGCAAGCCACTCAGTTCAAGGGCAATTAGGGATGGGCAATAAATGCTAGCCTAGTCAACGACACCCACATCCCACAAAACAAATTTTAAAAATTTATTAAAATTTATTGACTTTGATATTTGTCGATCTTTTGTTATTCAAAATAAGCACTAGTAATTTCCACAGCAGTTTTTCCAATCTTCCACAGTTAGTCTTAATCATCCTGAGGTATAATTTCCGTGGGGGTTCCCTGATCTCCTGCCGTGTCTTCAGTGAAAATGCATAAAAGGCTGCTTATACTATTTTCCAGATTTTTCCAAATCTTCCACTGATTTCTCAGTGGAAGATTTGGAAAAATCTGGAAAATAGTATTAGCAGCCTTTTATGCATTTTCACTGAAGACACGGCAGGAGATCAGGAAAGCCCCATGGAAATTATACCTCAAGATGATTAAGAATAACTGTATGATTACTAAAAAGATTTGGCATTATTTTGACACGGTCACTCTCTCCCTCCAATAATAAATTTCCTGCACCTCGCAGCATCCTACCCAAAAGGTGGGACTGAAGATCTGTCCCCTGGCCTCTAACGAAGCTGTGTGATACCTCACCATAAACTTCTGCACAAGATTGACCTCCAGTAACTTCACATTTGCACCCTCTATAAGAAATACTGTTATCTTCCTGGAGGAGCTCCCACATGATGCCTGCAGTAACAGCCTGCATCATCCTTCACCCAATCCCAGTGAAATGGTTCACAGAGTAGGCGATTTATAAGTAGATTTTCCACTCAGGAAAAAACCCAAATGGAAAAAATAGTAAAGTGTGATTCCTGCCCAGGGATCTTAAAGTATGCTGATGCAGTAAAACTTTCCAGAGTCAGCCAAATTAACATAATGTAGGTGAAGTTATGGTCTCTCGAATATCACTCATTCAGAGCTTGCCTTTTGCAGGGATGGAAACTTTATGTGTTGCTTCAGGATTTAAAGGCCTGCAGCAACTTAAAAAGAAAATACAGTAAACTTGAACATTTCTATCAACTCTGAAAGCTAAAATGTCCGACAGTCAGGAAAATGAATGAAAGCTCTCTAGGTTCATAGATGAGGTTGTCACCTTAACAGTCACTGGGACTGGACTGTGGTGGACGTGAACTACACGTTGTCACGCCTAAGGGAAGTGCAGCGTTGGAAATACAGAAAAAAAACAGAGCTGTAAAAGGAAAGAACAATATAAAAAGACTGGTACACTTGCCTTCAACAGGATGAAGGACAAAGTCACATGACACATACCTTCTCTAGCACTGAAATAGACATACTTGTCTGCTAGAACTGAAACTCATTATCTCTGCATTGAAATTAAACAGCTCATCCATCACACATGAATGTGAGCTATACAAAGTGATTTAAAACAAAGACATTAGCAGATGCTTCGTCAAAGCTACAATGACTACAATAAAGTGTGACCATCCCTCATCTTATCAAAATGGGATGAGACCAGAAACCTGTGTAGCCCCTCAGGAACTAAATGCCTAAAATCATGGGGGCAAAAGCAACACTTTATGAATTTACCTTTAAAGCTAACCTTTTTGGAGAAAAAAGGAAGTCATCAGTCATCAGAACATTAGTCTGAGATCTTCAGCCAGAGAGAGAACATCGAAAACCATCTTGAATTCCAGCACAAGGCTGAAGGAGAGAGGGCTTGAAAGTTGCAGCTATGAGGGAAGATTGGATCGGCTAGGGTTGTTTTCCTTAGAACAGAGGAGGCTGAAGGGTGACTTAATTGAGGTGTACAAAATTATGAGGGGCCTAGAAAAAGTAGACAGGAAGGACCTGTTTCCCCTAGCAGGGAGGTCAATTACCGGGCGGCACAGATTTAAGGTGATTGGTAGAAGGATTAGAGGGGCCATGAGGAAAAACATTTTCACCCAGAGGGTGGTAGGTGTCTGGAATTCACTGCCAGGCATGGTGGTGGAGGCAGAAACCCTCAATTCTTTTTAAAGGTAACTGGACATGCATCTGAAGTGCTGTAACCTGCAAGGCTACGGACCAGGTGCTGGAAGGTGGGATTAGCTTAGGCGGCTAGTCTTTTCGGTCAGTGCAGACACGATGATCTGAATGGCCTCCTTCTGTGCCACAATTTTTCTATGGCTCTATGGATCAATTCCAGCTAAGACAGTTGAACCCTGCTGAGACAAGTTGGCAACCATCTGCAGCAGAGGAATAAGAGAGTGCCTTTTGAACAACTCCTCCACCTGTGAAAATTGCACTAAGAAATGCCAGCACCATTTTCAAACTGAAGTGTTGACTCCCAGGAGAGTTTAGCAACCCAGCAAGGGCAAGACCACCAGCAAACAGGCCTGCAATTTTAAAGATTACCTTTCAAGAGGATCCCACAGGTTTATCCTGAAAACAGCAGACTTTACATCTTAAACTTTTAATGCCTCTTACCCGTTACCTTCTATCTACTTGAGTGTGCATGGCAGAGTGAATGCATGTGTGGGTGGTGTTGCGAACATTTTGGGTGATTATTGTTCAATAAATATTTAATCTTCTGTTTAAAGTCATGAGAAAACCTGTTGCTGTCTGTTTATTTGGACAGCAAAATAGGGGCTGAAACACTAATTGAAACAAAAACACTACCTGTGGTCAGTTGGGAGGTGACCAGTGGAAACTAGCCATGCCATTTTCCACCTGTCCATAACAACATAGTTGAAGTATGTAACATAACTCATAACTTTGTTCATGAAGTTCTGCCTCTGCCAGCCCTGTTCCTGTGTCAAGTGGAGGTAGGAGTGCCTTGGTTTGTATATTCTCTGGTAATTGCTATGTACTTCCTGTGTTTTCTGATCAGCCTGTCCTCCCTCTGTTGCTCCTCCTATTTCTCCTCTTACAAAAAATAGCAGATACAGAAGTTTAAGGTTTCTATAGAATCTGTAGGGAAAGAATAAAAGACTGAAGGCAGAAGGCACCCAACCAGATGGCAAAGTAGGAACCAGAGAATCAACTGCAATGGCTTCTCTTCCCATTCTTGCACATTACCACTGTAGTCCCCCAAGGAGCTATCCTTGGTCCCTTCCTATTTCTCATCTACATGCTGCTCCTCAGCGATATCAGCTGAAAACACAGCGTCAGTTTCTGCATGTACGCAGACAACATTCATCTCTACCTCACCAACACCTTTCTTGACCCCTCCACTATCTTTAAATTACCACACTACTTGTCCGACATCCAGTACTGGATGAGCAGAAATTTACGCCAGATAAATATGGTGTCATATTTGACATTACGTTAAGCTTCCAACCAAATATCCTTGCCATTGCTAAGACTGTCTCTTTCCACCTCAGTAACATCGCCTGACTTCACCCCTGCCTTAGCTCATCAGCTGCTGAAGCCCTCATTCATGCCTTCATTACCTCTAGACTTGACTATTCCAACACACTCTTGGCTGGTCTCCCATAGTCTACGCTCTGTAAACTCGAGGTCATCCAAACATTCTACCCATGTCCTAACTCGCACCAAGTCCCATTCATCTATCACCCCTGTGCTCGCTGATCAACATTGGCTCACAGTCAAGCAACGTCTTTATTTTAAAATTCTCATCTTTATTTTAAAATCTTTCGATGGCCTTGGCCTCCATATCCCTAAAACCTCCTCCAATTCCACAACTCTCTGAGATAACTGCACTCATCTAATTTTGGCCTCCCTGATTTTAATCACCCCACCTTTGGTGGCTTTGCCTTTAGTTGCCTAGGTCCTAAACTCCCTACACCTCTCTGCCTCTCTAATTCACTTTCCTCCTTTAAGACGCTTCTTAAAACCTATTCTTGGACCAAGCTTTTGGTCATCTGCCCTAATATCTTTTTTTATGTTTGTGGCTTGGTGTCATAATTTGTTTTATAATGCTCCTGTGAAGCACTTTGGGACGTTTTATTACATTGAAAGCATCATATAAATATAAGTCCTGTGTCCTGGCCTGTCGGAAGACCTTACACAAATCAACGATTCTCGGAAGACCGCCATCATTAACAACGAGCTCAGTAGACTCAATGTAGACATTGCAGCACTTCAGGAGACATGCCTCCCCGCGAGTGGATCTCTAGCAGAGCAACACTACACCTTCTTCTGGCAGGGCAGGGATCCTGAAGAACCAAGACAGCACGGAGTGGGCTTCGCCATCAGAAACTCCTTGCTCAGCATGATAGAGCCTCCCTCAAATGGCTCGGAACGCATACTGTCCATCCGACTGCTCACCACCTCTGGTCCAGTACACCTACTCAGCATCTATGCTCCAACACTCTGCTCCCCACCTGAAGCTAAAGATCAGTTCTACGAGGAACTCCATAACATCATTAGCAGCATCCCCAACACCGAACACCTATTCCTGCTGGGGGACTTTAATGCCAGGGTTGGGGCCGACCATGACTCATGGCGCTCCTGCCTTGGGCACTATGGCGTTGGAAGGATGAATGAGAACGGGCAGAGACTGCTTGAGTTGTGTACCTATCATAACCTCTGCATCACCAACTCGTTCTTTCACACTAAACCCTGTCACCAGGTTTCATGGAGGCACCCAAGATCGCGTCGTTGGCACCAGCTAGACCTCTGTGTCACAAGGCGAGCCGCCTTAAACAGTGTTCAAATCACACACAGCTTCCACAGTGCGGACTGCGACACCGACCACTCCCTTGTGTGCAGCAAGGTTAGACTCAGACCAAAGAAGTTGCATCATTTCAAGCAGAAGGGCCACCCGCGCATCAACACGAGCAGAATTTCTCACCCACAGCTGTTACAAAAATTTCTAAATTCACTTGTAACAGCCCTTCAAAACACTCCCACAGGGGATGCTGAGACCAAGTGGGCCCACATCAGAGATGCCATCTATGAGTCAGCTTTGACCACCTACGGCAAAAGTGCGAAGAGAAATGCAGACTGGTTTCAATCTCATAATGAAGATCTGGAACCTGTCATAGCCGCTAAGCGCATTGCACTGTTGAACGACATGAAAGCCCCCAGCGAGTTAACATCTGCAGCACTTAAAGCAGCCAGAAGCACTGCACAAAGAACAGCCAGGCGCTGCGCAAACGACTACTGGCAACACCTATGCAGTCATATTCAGCTGGCCTCAGACACCGGAAACATCAGAGGAATGTATGATGGCATTAAGAGAGCCCTTGGGCCAACCATCAAGAAGATCGCCCCCCTCAAATCTAAATCAGGGGACATAATCACTGACCAACGCAAACAAATGGACCGCTGGGTTGAGCACTACCTAGAACTGTACTCCAGGGAGAATGTTGTCACTGAGACTGCCCTCAATGCAGCCCAGCCTCTACCAGTCATGGATGAGCTGGACATACAGCCAACCAAATCGGAACTCAGTGATGCCATTGATTCTCTAGCCAGCGGAAAAGCCCCTGGGAAGGACAGCATTACCCCTGAAATAATCAAGAGTGCCAAGCCTGCTATACTCTCAGCACGACATGAACTGCTATGCCTGTGCTGGGACGAGGGAGCAGTACCCCAGGACATGCGCGATGCCACTATCATCACCCTCTATAAAAACAAAGGTGACCGCGGTGACTGCAACAACTACCGTGGAATCTCCCTGCTCAGCATAGTGGGGAAAGTCTTTGCTTGAGTCGCTCTAAACAGGTTCCAGAAGCTGGCCAAGCGCGTCTAACCTGAGGCACAGTGTGGCTTTCGTGCAGAGAGATCGACCGTTGACATGCTGTTCTCCCTTCGTCAAATACAGGAGAAATGCCGTGAGCAACAGATGCCCCTCTACATTGCTTTCATTGATCTCACCAAAGCCTTTGACCTCATCAGCAGATGTGGTCTCTTCAGACTACTAGAAAAGATTGGATGCCCACCAAAGCTACGAAGTATCATCACCTCATTCCATGACAATATGAGAGGCACAATTCAACACGGTGGCTCCTCATCAGACCCCTTTCCTATCCTGAGTGGCGTGAAACAGGGTTGTGTTCTCGCACCCACACTTTTTGGGATTTTCTTCTCCCTGCTGATTTCACATGCGTTCAAGTCCTCTGAAGAAGGAATTTTCCTCCACACAAGATCATGGGGCAGGTTGTTCAACCTTGCCCATCTAAGAGCGAAGTCCAAAGTACGGAAAGTCCTCATCAGGGAACTCCTCTTTGCTGACGATGCTGCTTTAACATCTCACACTGAAGAGTGCCTGCAGAGTCTCATCGACAGGTTTGCGGCTGCCTGCAATGAATTTGGCCTAACCATCAGCCTCAAGAAAACGAACATCATGGGGCAGGACGTCAGAAATGCTCCATCCATCAATATTGGCGACCACGCTCTGGAAGTGGTTCAAGAGTTCACCTACCTAGGCTCAACTATCACCAGTAACCTGTCTCTAGACGCAGAAATCAACAAGCGCATGGGAAAGGCTTCCACTGCTATGTCCAGACTGGCCAAGAGAGTGTGGGAAAATGGCGCACTGACACGGAACACAAATGTCCAAGTGTATCAAGCCTGTGTGCTCAGTACCTTGCTCTATGGCAGCGAGGCCTGGACAACGTATGTCAGCCAAGAGCGACGTCTCAATTCATTCCATCTTCGCTGCCTCCGGAGAATACTTGGCGTCAGGTGGCAGGACCGTATCTCCAACACAGAAGTCCTCGAGGCGGCCAACATCCCCAGCCTATACACACGACTGAGTCAGCGGCGCTTGAGATGGCTTGGCCATGTGAGCCGCATGGAAGATGGCAGGATCCCCAAAGACACATTGTACAGCGAGCTCGCCACTGGTATCAGACCCACCGGCTGTCCATGTCTCCGCTTTAAAGACGTCTGCAAACGCGACATGAAATCCTGTGACATTGATCACAAGTCATGGGAGTCAGTTGCCAGTGTTCGCCAGAGCTGGCGGGCAGCCATAAAGGCGGGGCTAAAGTGTGGCGAGTCGAAGAGACTTAGTAGTTGGCAGGAAAAAAGACAGAGGCGCAAGGGGAGAGCCAACTGTGTAACAGCCCCGACAAACAAATTTTTCTGCAGCACCTGTGGAAGAGCCTGTCACTCTAGAATTGGCCTTTATAGCCACTCCAGGCGCTGCTCCACACACCACTGACCACCTCCAGGCGCTTACCCATTGTCTCTCGAGATAAGGATGCCAAAGAATTGAGTGGAATTTTGTGTTTGTGGCAGGGATCTCGACGTAAGGAGAAATCGATGCCGAGATTCCTGCATCACCTCTTGTGTGGAAGGTCCACCAAATTTAGTGCCAATCAGGCACTTAACTTGACAGCAGTGGGCCTTCCGTAGGAATCAGGACACCATCACCGGAAGTCCTGGCCTTGCAGAGCTGCCAGCCAATCAGAGGCCGGCTGCTGCAGCGCCACCACCAAGGCAGTGACTGCTGCTTTAGCTGCAGCAACCAGACACCAAGGAGCAGCACTCTAACCAGTTTTAAGGTGGGTCAGGGCAGGAGGGGTCGTGCGGGGTGAGGGGAGGGGGGTTGGCAGCAAGGGCGAGAGTAGCCCTCAGTGGGACCCCCTTCCCAATGCTGGGTCTCTCATTCAGGCACCAGGTGCCTTTGAACAAGGGAACCTCACTGCAACTGAGAAGCAGCCCGCATGGTTTTTCGTGCCGTGCTTCCCATGCGGCGACAGGGCTGACCACCACACTGGTAATTGCGGCTGTGGTGGGAAGAGGCCCTTAATTAGGAAATAATTACTTAGTTAAGGGCCTCAATTGGCAGCGGGGAAGGACAGCTATTCACCATCCCACCTGATTTTATGCTCTCCCCACCTCCATATCTGCCACGGAGGGACAGCATTAAATTCCACCCATTGTTGTTGTTGTCTAGGACCCATGTAAAACAAACCAAGCCTGTTCCACTCAGCACCGACAAATTTTCCAAAAGGGTCCATAAGCAGGCATTATGCCCTTTCATGAATATTTTCAAGGGTCTGTTTATGTGGCTGTCCAGGATACCTGCAAAGCCACCTTTACCAATATGGTGGCATCCATAATACAAAATTCTGGCACCCCAAAATTTTCCCTTTTTGCCCCTGGAAAATGAGCAACAATTTCTACCACCAGATCTCAGCTGTAACTTTCCAAAAAATGTGTTCGTTGGTGCCAGTGTTGCTGTTGTGCTTTGTGTGTGATTGCCTTTAAGAGTGATGTCCCTTTAAGATCCTAGTATGCTAATGGACCAAGAACCAGGATGTAGTCCTGTGACTACAATCCAGATTCACTCTGTAACTGTAACAGCTAGAAGAAGGTTCTGTAAATAGTTAGCTTTGAACTGTACATAACAGATCAGCTGTTAATAAACCTGTTTGAAATCTTCAACCAACTGGATGCCACGCATCTCATTTATGTTGCATCAGACAACATAAAAAAGAACTCATTATATAGTGGCAGCTCCTCATTACATGGTGGCAGCTGTGATGAGAAAACAAAGTCTAGGTTTGAAGACCACAAGGAAAATAGCTTTAAAAACTACCTTCCTACAGCTAAAAGGGAGAAGGTCCAAGAGAAATACTGGCCCAAACAGTAGAAAGAAAAAAAGAGAACTTACCTCCAGTTGTAGAAGACAGAACTCTGAATGACAGGCTGCAAATCAATCACTGTGATCTGGTGAGTTATTGTGCCATTGGTAGAGGAATCCCAGTTAAAAAAGAAAAAGCTCCGAAGTGCATAAGTATTGATTTCCTTTAAAACCTCTGGGTAAAAAAAATGGGAAAGACCTGACTCCTCTCCCAGGCTGATCAAAGTTGTTACCATTACAGGAGGTGTCCAACAGCAAAAAGCACAGGAATCCTACATTCACACAGCTCATAGCTAAAGCTTAAAAAAAATCAAACCATTCCAATGTGAAGAGCTTTCATTCACTCAGCTTGAGTTTAAAAAACGCATAAAACCACTCAGGTGTGAAGAACTGCCTATTGAACGACTGTATAGACAAACTCTAGCAGAGAAAAAAGAGCACTTGAAATACCTAAAGCACAGCTGTGTAAACAGACAGACTAGAGTACTGGAAACAAGATAAACAGATAATCGGTGCTAAACACCTGTCAATTAAAGCAGCCAAGAGAGTTTTCTTTTAAAGGGAAAGCAGTACAGAGTCATAGAACAAATCTTAAAGCAAATTTTAAGCAAAGGAACAGCAGGAAGATGGATACAAAATTTCCCAGCATGAACTGGAAAGCCTTGGATGTCCTATCCAAGTTCCAACTGTTCAAGCAAAGAATGCAGTTATGCTTTATAGACCAAGTAATTGCAGAACCAGAAAAACAGGCTGTAAAAATACTAATAGGATTTGGAAATGAGGGATTACACTGAATCAATACCTCAGGCATATCTGAAGAGCACCAGAAAGATCCCACAAAGATATGGAAAGTGCTTGAAGATCAGCTCCGATTGAGAGTGAATTTTAGAATTCACTGCCTAGAATTGATGTCCTGCAGGCAACAGCCACAGGAATCAGTAGACTAGTTCGTCAGTAGATGCTGCAGTAAGGGCAATGAATGTGATTTTTCAGAAGCTGAGCAATCAGACAAAATAATGGAGTTGGTGATTGTATTAACACCCATTGAAGCGTTTCAGAAAGACCTCTTGGGGAAAAAGAAAGGTCACAGCATTGATGCACTGATAGAAGATGGCAGGAAATATGAAACCATTGTAGCTGGACAACAGCATCTACATGGTAACCAGGTCAAAAAAACCAAGCTCATCACCACCTTCTCAAGGGCAGTTAGGAATGGACAATAAGTGCTGGCCTAGCCAGCGACGTCCACATCCCATGAGCGAATATAAAAAAGACAGCAGCTCTTTACTTTTTTAACAATTGTCTTTCAAAAACAAAATTGCTCAATTCTGTAAGATATGAGTACAGTTATCTTGACAAGCTTACATAGACAATTACATTTCTTCTTCACCTACTCCCAGTTTTAATGAGAAAATGTGCCTGAACTCCTAATAAATTAAATTCCTGCAAACAATCTCCAAAATAATAACTTGGAATGGTGCTATTCTGACTCTGCTTTTGCTTCTAGTGACAAGCAGCCCCTTTAAGAACAAATAATCAATTTCCTGGCACTGCATGTTCCCAGTTTGTCATACGATATCCACTGGGAGTGCTGAATTTCATATTATTATTGCATGAACTCAGTTCATAGTGCTACACGCAGCCAAGGAGTAGCGATCCCCTAGGCTCTACATTGGCACCACATTATCGGCTCCAAAGAGGTTCTGATCGTACCCCAATCCCCTGGGAGATTCCAAGCAGAATTGAGACCTTCTCATAAGAAAATCTGAAAAGCAAGTAAACCACACCATTATGGAATCATACTGTACAGAGGTAGGCCATGCTGCTAGTTTTTTCTTGTGCAGGATCTTTGAAAGCGCTATAGAATTGGTCCACTACCCTGCTCTTTTCCCGTAACCCTGCAAATATTTTCAATTCAAGTATTTATCCAGTTCCCCTTTGAAAGTTATTATTGAATCTGCTTCCAACATCCTTTCAAGCAATGCATTCCAGCTCATCATAACTTGTAACATAAATTACTTTTTCCTCTTGTTGTCTCTGGTTCTTTTGCCAATTACATTAAATCTGTACCCTCTGGTTATCGACCCTTCTGCCGGTAGAAATGATTTCTCCTTATTTACCCTCAAAACCATTCATGATTTTGAATGCCTTTATCAAATTTCCCCTTAACCTCTTCTCTAAGGAGAATAACCTCAGTTTCTCTAGTCTCCCCAATGCAAATTACATCTTTCACCTTGTTCTAGTAAATATCCTCACCACACCCTCTCTAAGGCCTTGACAGCCTTCCTAAAATATGATGTCCAGAATTGGTCACAATACTCCAGCTGGGGTCAAGCCAGTGGTTTATAAAGGTTTAACATAACTTCCTTGTTTTTCTATTCAATGTCTCGAATTAAGTTAAGGATCCCATATGCTTTTTTAACAGCCTTCTCAACTAATCCTGCCACCTGCAAAGATCGGTGTACATATACCTCATGTCTCTCTGTTCACGCACCCCCTTTAAAATTGTACTATTTAGTTTATATTGCCTCTGCTGATTCATCCTACCAACTGCCACGTGTCTGCCAATTTTGCCATCCTCCTGAGGTCTGTTACTATT
This sequence comes from Heterodontus francisci, assembly GCF_036365525.1. NCBI lineage: Eukaryota > Metazoa > Chordata > Chondrichthyes > Heterodontiformes > Heterodontidae > Heterodontus > Heterodontus francisci. Next base: position 68,458,984 of record NC_090384.1, read on the forward strand.
GTCCTCACTGTTTACTACATTTCTGAGTTTTGTTTCAAGAACAAACGTTGAAATTATGCCCTGTATACCGCATCCAGGGCATGAATAAATAACAAAAAGAGCAGTAGCCTGAATATCGACCATAGCACACTATCCTACAATCTATTACTAATACTATACCATTACAACAGAGCCATTGCCTCTTTAATCCCATGAGTTTCAATTTTCGCCTTGTAAAAGTCCACATACACAACATTGACCCTACTACACTCAGGAACCCTCTCTGTTAATTCATCAAAGAATGCCATCATGTTAGTCAAACATGATTTCTTTTAACAAATCCATGTAGGCTTTCATTTCTTAACTCATTTTAATCAACAGATACAATAGCATAATGATTATGTTACTGGACTAGTATTCTAGCAGCCTGGACTACTAATGTGATATGAGCTCCCAGTTGCCTGTCATTTTAATTCTCTGCACTGCTCCCATTCTGACATTTCTGTCTTGGCCTGCTACAATGCTCCAATGAAGCTCAAGCAACAACATCACATCTTTTAATTGGGCACTTTATAGCCTTCTGGACTTACCAATGAGTTCAACAACTTTAGATCATAACCTCTGCCCCCAATTTATTTTGTTTTTTTTTTGCTGGTTTGTTATTTTTCTCTTGTTTCTTTTTTATTTCCTTTACTTTGCGTTTAGATGTCTGCTATCCTGAAATTCACACCTCCTCTAGTCACATCTTTTGTTTCTTTACATGTCCCATAACCACTCTTTTTGGCTTTTCACCATGAAACTTTTGTCATCCAACCTCTCCTGCCCTCCATCCTGTCACAGACCTTCCCTTTTGTTCTTCTCTATTACATTTCTAACTTTTCTCACTTCTGATGAAAGGTCACAAATTTGAAACGTTAACTCTGTTTCTCAGTACAGATATGGCCAGACCTGCTGTGTATATCCAGCATTTTATGCTTTTATTATAGCTTTCTCTTAACTGTCCTATGAAATGGCCTAGCAAGCCACTTGACTAACATAGTGAGGAACATAAGAGCAGGAATAGGCCATTTAGTCCCTCGAACCTGTTCCACCATTTAATGAGATTGTGGCTGAACTGCAATCTAATTCCATATACCCACCTTTGCTGCATATCCCATAATAGCTTTGATTGACAAAAATCTAACAAACTCAGATTTAAAATTAACAATAGATCAGGCATCAATTGCCGTTTGCATAAAGCTGTATCATCCTTTGCACGTTTCCTAATTTCACTCCTGAAAGGTCTGGCTCTAATTTTTAGACCATGCCCCCTAGTCATAGACTCCCCAACCGGTGGAAATAATTTCTATCTACCCTAATTGTTCCCCTTAATATCTTGTAAACTTCGATCAAATCACCCCTTAACCTTCTAAATTCCAGGGAATACAATGCTAGCTTGTGTAATCTCTCCTTGTAATTTAGCCCTTAGAGTCCAGGTATCATTCTGGTAACTTACTCTGCAATTCCTCCAAGGCCAATACATCCTTCCTAAGGTGTGGGGCCCAGAACTGCTCAAAGTACTCCAGGTGTGGTCTAGCCAGAGCTTTGTATAGCTGAAGCACAACTGCTATCCCCTTGTATACCAGTCTTCTGGATATAAAGACCAACATCCCGTTAACTTTTTTGATTATTTCCGGTACCTGTTCATGACATTTTAATGATCTATGTAAATGGATGCCCAAGTCTTTTTGGACCTCCACCATTTCTAGCTTTTTACCATTTAGAAACAGCTACAACAAAGTACAATAAGGATAAAACCAGATGGACAACTTGGCATCGACCTAAGCACTGGATTTGGACACGACAAAGGCACATCCAGCCCAGTTGACCCTGCAAAGTCCTCCTCACTAATATCTGGATTCATGTGCCAAAATTGGGAGAGCTGTCCCACAGACTTGTCAAGAAACAACCTGACATAGACACACTCAAAGAATGATACCTATCAGCTAATACCCCAGACATCACCGTCCCTGGGTCTGTCCAGCCAGTGGGATGGTGGTATATAGTCAAGTGGGAGTAGTTCTGGAGAGGCCTCAACATTAACTTCAGACCCCATGAAGTCTCATGGGCAAGGAAACCTCCTACTGATTACCTCCAACCACACTCTCTCAACCAACAGATCAGATAAAAGCACAGAAGTCCTGCCACATCTAACCACGAAAGATGGTGGACAATTAACTAATGGGCGGTGGTGACATCATGAATATTGAGTACAAAAGACAAGGTGCAGCCATCTTCAGGCAGAAGTGTCGAGTGGGTGATTTATCTCAGCCTCCTTCTGAGGTCCCTCACATCACAAATGCCAGTCTTCAGCTAATTCTATTTTCACTCCATGTGATATCAAAAACAGGTAAGCAAAGGCTAAGGGTCATGTAGTGCTGAGGACTAGCTCCAGAACTTGCTGTGAATCTAGCTAAGCTGTTCCAGTACAGCTACAACACTGGCATCTACACAACAAAGTGAAACATTGCCCAGTTATGTCCTGCTCACAAAACAAGGAGAAATCAAATTTGGTCAATTACTGTCCCATCAGCCTACTGTCAATCATCATCAAAGTGATGGAAGTGGTCATTGACAGTGCTATCAAGCAGTATGCACTCACAAATAACTTTTCACCAATGCTCAGGTTGGGTTCTGCCAGGACTACTTTGCTCCGGACCTTGGTCCAAAAATGGACAAAAGACATGAATTCCAGAGGTGAGGTGAGAGTGACTGCTCTTGACATCAAAGCAACATTTGAATTAGTGTGGCACCAATGAGCCCTAGTGTAACTGAAGTCAAGGTGGATCAGGGGGAAATCTCTGGTTGGAGTCATACCTGGTACAAATGGCTGTGGTTATAGGAGGCTAATCATCTCAGCCCCAGGACTCTGCTGCAGGAGTTCCTCAGGGCAGTGGTCCAACCTAACCTTCGTCAGCTGCTTCATCAATGACCTTCCATCATAAGGTCAGAAGTGGGGCTGTTCGCTGATGATTTACACAGCATTCTGTTCCATTCGCAGTTCCTCAGAAAATGAAACAGTCTCGCACGCAGCAAGACTTGGACAACATCCAGGCTTGGGCTGATAAGTAGCAAGTACTAATTGAACCACACAAATGGCAAGCAATGACAATCTCCAACAGGAGAGAGTCTAACCACCGGTGTAACGTGACTGTCGTGTGTGCCATCTACAAGGTGAAAATACTTGAATTTCCTCAGTGCTAGATGCACTCCAGCAAGTCACCAAGCCTTTTTCAACACCTCCCAAACCCACGACTTCTACCACCTAGAAGGACAAGGGCAGCAGGTGCTTGAATACACCACCAACTTCAAGTTCCCCTCCACGCACCATCCTGACTTGGAAATATATTATCATCCCTTCATCGGTGCTGGGTTAAAATCCTGGAACTCCCGACCTAACAGCACTGTCAGTGTACCTTCACAACACAGACTGCAGCAGATCAAGAAGGCAGCTCCCAATGATCTCTTTGAGGCCAATTAGAGATGGGCAATAAATGCTGGTCTTGGCAATGCGCCCATATCCTGAAAATTAATAAATACATTTTTCCTTTTTTCACTGAGTACCAATTAATTTTGTCCTGGATTAATGTCTGTAAGTTTCCCCACCACCAACAATAGCCGGACTGGCCTGTAGTTGCCAGATTTATCCCCCTCCTCTTTTTTGAATAGGGGAGTAACATTTGCAAAAATCCAGTCCTCTGGCTCCATCCCCATATCTAAGGAGAATTGAAAGATTGTGGACAGAGCCTCTGCAATCTCCACTCTTACTTTCCTCAACAACCTAGGGTGCATCCCAACTGGACCAGGTGACTACAAGCACATCTCTCGAGCCAGCTACCTCACACTGCCAGGAAATACTAGACCTGGCCACTGTTGGGAGATGCCCAGCTTTTCCCCTCCCTCTTCCCTCCAAGACCCTATAAAGTTCTTGCTCAGCCCCTATATGAGGGGGACAATCCAGCATTTATTTTAATGACTCTATGACTCTATCTATGAGAGTTTGGGCCACTTCCCTGGCATGTAACCCATTCCCTTGGCTGGTAAGCCCATCTCTTTTGGCATTCCAGCTCTAGTCTTAGGCTACGGCCGTTTGTAGCTGGGAGGTATTCTCACTTGCCTTGTAAGGGATAGGCAGAATTTGGTCCCTTACAAGGCCCCCCAGGAACTGCCAGACCCGATGTTTCCATGTCACAGTTCGTTTTCAGGATGTTGTGCCAGACTCACTCACTCCTACGTTGTAAAAACAACCTGACCCGTGCCAGATGTATCAGTGTCAGAATATGTTGTGTATCCTGCACCCAACTGTTAATCAGTATTCATGGAAACTAGAGTGCTGCATCAAATTCTGAAAGCTTGGGATCATTGCATAATAGTTCATGACAATCTCAGGTTATGGCAGTACTTGGTGACCCAGATCTCACTCTCAGGTCAGCAGTTACTTGTTTTGTTTCCAATCTTGTGGCACTTAGAAGATTTTCATTTCCCTGGAATCTCTGATCTATTGGGCTGTGGAGAATCTGGCTTACTGGGTATCGGCAGTTCAAATTTCAGTGAGTTGACTGATAATTAATCAACATGGGACATCCATCTTCCCATCTGCTCATCAGCTTTCTACCACTCGCATGATGACAAAATGATCGTCTGACTTAAGCATTTGATTAAGGGTCATGGTCAAGCAATTATACCCTTAAATCATCGTAAACAATTTCTGGAAATGATCTCAATATTAACTCACATACATTATCATAAGCCATTACATTGTCTACCTCTAACCACAGTTTCTGTACCATTTTCATTGCCAGTCCTCTAACTATGGGTTTGTAGATTTTTTTGTAACATTTTATATATAAAACCAAGGTGTGAGTTGTTCACCCATTTTACTACATTATGATCCACACTGTACAATGAACCTATACTGAAGAAAGATTAGTGACAGTACTGGCCTTTCTCTCCTCCAGTCTGTGATAGTTTCTAATGGTTCAGGAGTCCTTAAAATTGCGAAAGCAAAACACTGGAGATGCTCGAAATCCAAAATAAAAGCAGAAAACGCTGGAAATATTTCCAGCATTTTCCTGTCTTAAAAATTAGTCTGCCACCTCTGCTTTATAATTTGGAACATTTGATATTGCAATTATTTTGAACAGAATTATGGCCTGAATCCACTGGACTCCCACTCACGCATAGCAATTAAACCTCTCTGCCAATTTGAAACCACGCCAGTGCTTCCTTTTCCTTTCCTTCCTTCTTGTGCAACACAGCTGCTCTTTCTCTTTAGTCCGTGCCTGCAATGCTCTGCCTTATTGCTGGCCCCAATGCTCTTTTTCTTCCTGCAGTGCTAGTCTGTGCATTTTAGCTTCATGATGGTACTGGATTTCCCCACGACAGACCAGTTAATTCTAACTGTCTGCATCTTGTGATTCTATGCTCATAGCAATTGCTGTTCGATGCTGATGGTTTACTTTAATTAAACCATTAAAAAAATCTGTTTTCAACAAGGTGTAGTATTTGATTCCACTTTTAGCTGCCAACAATTCCTTTATTTTGGGCTTTGCCCAATTTCTTGTGAAAACTCCCTTTTTGACATTTTTACGACCAGGTGAGAAAGGTGTCTAGGGGTTCCTTTCAGCCTTCACCTGGTCTTACTGTAACAGGATTTAATTTTAAGCAGTGAGACCCACCTCAGCAGCCACAAATGGAAGGGCGGCAACTGGAGGAGGAGCAGCAAGCAATGCACCCACAAACAGCTGGATGGTGCAGAGTGGGTAGCCGAAGGCCAGGTGACTGAAGAAGGTGCTACCATTGGCACAGGGTGTACAGACAAAGAATCAGCTTCCTGACCCTCTCGGAGCAGCAGTGCCTCTAAAAGTGCGGCTCTCGTGGCAGGTGGTTGTGGAGCTCTGCGCCCGTATGGAGGAGGACATGAGGGCAGAAGGAATGGGGGGATACCCATTGTACGTAAAGGGCAAGGTGACTATGGCAATGAATTTCTTTGCATCCAGATTGTTCTGAGGGGTGGCTGCTGACGTCTGCAGGATCTTGCAATCTACCATTCCATAACTGCATCACACAAGTGACCGTAGCCTTGTATACTAGGGCATCAGACTACATCAGGTTCCCAACGGATGCTGCTCATCAAACAAGAGGGCTATCAGCTTCACCTCCATGGCAGGATTCCCTCAGGTATAGGGCATGATAGACTACACCCTTATGGCCATCAAGACTCTATCAGACAAGCCAGGTGTATTTGTAAGTGGAAGGGATTCCATTCCTTCAATGTGCAGCTGGTATGCAACCACCACAAAGGAATCCTGCAAGTGTGTGCAAGGTTTCGAGGCAGTTGCCATGACACATTGATAGTGAGGCAGTCTTGAATGCCTCTACTCTTCAGCCCACTGGACAACCTCTGTAGATGGCTCCTGGGTGACAAGGGATGTCCACTGAAGACATGGCTGATGACATCAGTACAGAACCCCACCACAGAGGCACTTAAGAGATACAACTGTAGCCATTTGACACCCAGGGCAACTATTGAGCAAGCCATCGGCTTGCTGAAAATGTAGTTCCGGTGCCTTGATCACTCTGGGTGTGCCCTCCAATACAGACCTTCAAGGGTCTCACTCATAGTGGTGGTGTGCTGCACTCTGCACAACCTGACGCTACAGAGAGGAGTGGAACTGGCACTGGAAGAGGCTGAGGAGGAGGGGGAAGATGACAATCAGCCAGTGACGCATGCCCATCTAGTAGTCCCACCGATGCCTGTGCTCATTGACCTACATGCCAAGGAAGCCCATATGCCTTCATCCGGGTTTCCAACACTTCACTCTTGGCAACTGGGTCCTGTGGCAGCAGTTGTGACTGCAAATACAAACCCATCATAACATACAAATCTCCTAGCTTGAAGACATCCCATGCCACTACCCCTCCATTTTAACACTGTGACACACCATATCCAGGCTGCTCCTCATGGTCAATGTGCAATGGGACCCTAGGAACTACATGACACTTCACAGTTAGCCAAAACAAACATTTCATTGTAATAAAGTTAACATGACAGTGACATAAAAGAACGCACCCAAGTGGATCCCACTGTGCAACTAAGACTGTTTCTGTTTTCTTTTCCTCCTACTTCTATGTGATTCTACCACTGTGGCTGGAGCAGTTGTGGAGGCAGCCTGCTTGCTTCTGTGTGCTGTTGACTGAGATGCCTGTATCGCGTGTCCTCTGGGTTGCAGTGCCTGTGAGGGCCGTGGCACAGACTAGTCCACCTGCATCTGTGCCAGTGCAGCCTTGGTCATGGAGACAGGACACAGCTTTTTTGTCTGTGAGAGGGGCCGAGGGGACGGCTACAAACCTGGGGGATGCCTTGAGGGGAGCTCCCATTGACATCATCCCTGTGAATTGTATATCAATTGTGTTTAAGTATATATAAGTGGAGGGCATTAATTGGAGTTTCAATTGAGCACATAAAAAGACACATACTGAAACTGGTGTGTGGTCGAGTTAGGAGCTTTATGCTTGTAATGTTTCACTCTGTAAATAAATGTAAGACTGAGTATCATCCTTCACCAAATGGCTTTCCGGCATAGAACATGGTAGCAGAGGATGGTTGCCTGAAGGCGTGTTGTATTATCTCTTTCTAAACTAATACAAATGCATAAAGGTTTAGAACACAGAACTTTAATAGAGACTTGCTGTTGCTTCAGCTTAAACGTGCTGACTGACTGTGCAGGAGAGCTGAATCACGTGATATTGCATCACTTCCTGTGATGACATACAGGTTAGCACAAACATATATTTAAATGATTATATTTCACATATTAACAAATACACTATCACAACATCCGCCTTCCCTTAAATGACAACCCCATATACTATGACATTAATATGTACATGAATAAGCAACCCTTATGAGATATAAGAAATTTGATAACTACAACACTATTCACATAAAATATTCAGCTGTAACAAGAACATTTGGATCACTCCTCTTCAAGGTGTTGTCTACGTTTGGAACCGTATTGGTCATTGGCTGACTCGACTATACCACATGACAGTGACGTGTGGGTGTGTTCTCGAACTGTCCGTCCTCTCCTGCTGAAGATTGTGTTTGGAAGGATTGTCTTCAGTTGTCAGTGTGTTCCTTGTCATCTCTTGGTCTTCAAAATGTACGCGGCTACATGGAGGCGTTACTGGTTGGTCACCTTGTGCATGGCGAGCAGAGAGTCCCCTGAGGTGAGATTGATTTCTTCGCTGTACTGCACCATTTGGTGTTGTCACCTCATAGGAATGTGGTTCTTTGCACACCTTGGACATCTCTGCTGGGATCCATGTCTGTTTTTGTGGGTATAGGACCCTCACCTTCTGGCTAACGTATAGTGGCAGTAATTCTGCACTCCCATGCATGTCGTGTTCATCTTTCATTTTATCTTGCTTCAGGCGTAACCAGTCTGTGATCGAGGATGATTTGGTGAGATGATAACTTGGTAGTGTGCTTCTCACTGGTTGACCAAACAGAATTTCAGCAGGTGTTGTCAATCCGGAGTCTACTGGCATTGCGCGAAGATGCAATAATGCAACTTGGTTATTTTGCCCCGGTTTCTGAACACTTTTTGATCAGTGATTCGACTGTCCTGACCATACGTTCAGCAATCCCATTCGAATGAGGATAGCTGAGTGATGATGTGACATGGTTGATCGACCATTGTTCACACATACCCTGGAATTGTTTTCCGGTGTATTGTGGGCCATTGTTGGACACCACTTCTACCTGGGCACCAAAGAGACTAAAGATGGCACTAACAGTGTTGGCTGTACTCAATGTGTCTCGAAGCTTCTGCAGAATAGGAAATTTGTAGTGATGGTCACTTGCAGATAGTCTTCTCTGCCCACAGTGCACAGTGTTACAACCATGTGGTGTGACATGTGTGATTCCCACTGTTCAACTCCCCATCTGACCACAGCAAGTGCATTTGTATTAGAGTTTAGTCCCTTTGGTGTTCTATTTCTCAAATAAACAGACTGCAACAGGTTTTCTTGTAGGTTTTAAAAACATAAAGTCAATTGCTTATTGATCGATACGCCTTATCCTGAAATTGTTGCAACCACATCCACTCATGCATTCGCTCACATGCCGCACACACACACACAAGAAGAGACAGATAGAAAAGGGAAAAAGGAAGGTGGCTTTTAGTGGGGGGAAAGGTTACGATAAACCTGTTGAATTCTCCTGGAAATCAAGTTCTAGATGGATGCAAACCTGAGATGATTGTAGATTTCTTGCTTGATTGAAGGTTCTGTTGAACACATGGGGTACTTCTAGCTTTCACTGCCGTATAATGTAGATGCCAGATTTTTTTTAGCAGAGCATGTGCTTTCTGGCTTGCTGGAATGCAAGCTGTTAGATTTTTTAAAATTCATTCATGGGATGTGGGCATCGCTGGCTAGGCTAGCATTTATTACCCTTCCCTAATTGCCCTTGAGAAGTTGGTGGTGAGCTGCTTTCTTGAACCTCTGCAGTCCACGTGGGGTAGGACATCTACAGTGTTGTTAGGAAGGGAGTTCCAGGATTTTGACCCAGAGAAAGGGAAGGAATGGCGATATAGTTCCAAGTCAGGATTGTGTGTGGCTTGGAGGGGAACTTGCAGGTGGTGGTGTTCCCATGCATCTGCTGCCCTTGTCCTTCTAGGTGGTAGAGGTTGCGGATTTGGAAGGTGCTATCTAAAGAGCCTTGGTGTGTTGCTGCAGTGCATCTTGTAGGTGCTGCCACTGTGCGTTGGTGGTGGAGGGAGTGAATGTTTGTGGACGGGATGCCAATCAAGCGGGCTGCTTTGTCCTGGATGGTGTCGAGCTTCTTGAGTGTTGTTGGAGCTGCACTCATCCAGACAAATGGAAAGTATTCCATCACACTCCTGACTTGTGCCTTGTAGATGATGGACAGGCTTTGGGGAGTTAGGAGGTGAGTTACTCGCTGCAGGATTCCTAGCCTCTGACCTGCTCTTGTAGCCACGGTATTTATTTGGCTACTCCAGTTCAGTTTCTTGTCAATGGTAACCCCAAGGATGTTGATTGTGGGGGATTCAGTGATCGTAATGCCGTTGAATGTCAAGCGGAGGTGGTTAGATTCTCTCTTGTTGGACATGGTCATTGTCTGGCATTTGTGTGGCACGAATGTTATTTGCCATTTATCAGCCTAAGCCTGGATATTGTCCAGGTCTTGCTGCATTTCTACACGGACTGCTTCAATATCTGAGGAGTCGTGAATGGTGCTGAACATTGTGCAATCATCAGTGAACATCCCCACTTCTGACATTATGATTGAAGGAAGATCATTGATGAAGCAGCTGAAGATGATTGGACCTAGGATACTACCCTGAGGAAGTCCTGCAGTGATGTCTGGAGCTGAGATGATTGATCTCCAACAACCACAACCATATTCCTTTGCGCTAGGTATGACTCCAACCAGTGGAGAATTTACCCCGATTCCCATTGTCTCCAGTTTTGCTAGGGCTCCTTGATGCCACACTCGGCCAAATGCTGCCTTGATGTCAAGGGCAGTCACTCTCACCTCACCACTTGAGTTCAACTGTTTTGTCCATGTTTGAAACAAAGCTGTAATGAGGTCAGTGGCTGAGTGGCCCTGGCGGAACCCAAACTGAGGGTCACTGAGCAGGTTATTGCTAAGCAAGTGCTGCTTGATGGCACTGTTGATGACACCTTTCATCACTTTACTGATGATTGAGAGTAGACTGATGGGGCGGTAATTGGCCGGGTTGGACTTGTCCTGCTTTTTGTGTACAGGACATACCTGGGCAATTTTCCACATTGCTGGGTAGATGCCAGTGTTGTAGCTGTACTGGAACAGCTTGGCTAGGGGCGCAGCAAGTTCTGGAGCACAGATCTTCAGTACTATTGCTGGAATATTGTCAGGGCCCAGAGCGTTTGCGGTATCTCGCGCCTTCAGTCGTTTCTTGATATCCTGCAGAGTGAATTGAATTGGTTGAAGTCTGGCATCTGTGATGCTGGGGACTTCAGGAGGAGGCCGAGATGGATCATCGACGCGGCACTTCTGGCTGAAGATTGTTGCAAATGCTTCAACCTTATCTTTTGCACTGATGTGCTGGGCTCCCCCATCATTGAGGATGGGGATATTCGTGGAGCCACCTCCTCCAGTTAGTTGTTTAATTGTCCACCACCATTCACGATTGGATGTGGCAGGACTGCAGAGTTTAGATCTGATCCGTCGGTTATGGGATCGCTTAGCTCTGTCTATCGCATGCTGCTTGGCACAGAAGTAGTCCTCTGTTGTAGCCTCACCAGGTTAACGCCTCACTTTGAGGTATGCCTGGTGCTGCTCCTGGCATGCCCTCCTGCACTCTTCATTGAACCAGGGTTGGTCTCCTGGCTTGATGGTAATGGTAGAGCGGGGGACATGCCTGACCATGAGGTCACAGATTGTGGTTGAGTACAGTTCTGCTGCTGCTGATGGCCCACAGCACCTCATGGATGCCCAGTTTTACATTGCTAGATCTGTTCGAAATCTATCCCATTTAGCACGGTGATAGTGCCACACAACACGATGGACGGTATCCTCAATGTGAAGGCAGGACTTCGTCTCCACAAGGACAGTGTGGTGGTCACGCCTACCAATACTGTCACGGATAGATGCATCTGCGGCAGGCAGATTGGTGAGGACAAGGTCAACTATGTTTTTCCCTCTTGTTTCCCTCATCACCTGCCACAGACCCAGTCTAGCAGCATTGTCCTTTAGGACTTGACCAGCTAGGTCAGTAGTGGTGCTACCGAGCCACTCTTGGTGATGGACATTGAAGTCCCCCACCCAGAGTACATTCTGTGCCCTTGCCACCCTCCAGTGCTTCCTCCAAGTGGTGTTCAATGTGGAGGAGTACTGACTCATCAGCTGAGGGAGGGCGGTAGGTGGTAATCAGCAGGAGGTTACCTTGCCCATGTTTGACCTGATGCCATGAGACTTCATGGGGTCCGGAGTAGATGTTGAGGACTCCCAGGGCAACTCACTCCCTACTGTATACCACAGTGCCGCCACCTCTGCTGGGTTTGTCTTGCGGTGGGACAGGACATACCCGGAGATAGTGATGGCAGTGTCTGGGACATTATCTGTCAGGTATGATTCCGTGAGTGTGACTATGTCAGGCTGTTGCTTGACTAGTCTGTGGGACAGCTCTCCCAACTTTGGCATAAGCCGCCAGATGTTAGTAAGGAGGACATTGCAGGGTCGACAGGGCTGGGTTTGCTGTTGTCGGTGCCAGGTGGTCTGTCCAGTTTCATTCCTTTTTATTGACTTCGTCGCGGTTAGATACAAGTGAGTGGCTTGCTAGGCCATTTCAGAGAGCATGTAAGAGTCAACCACATTGCTGTGCGTCTGGAGTCACATGTAGGCCAGACCAGGTAAGGACAGCAGATTTCCTTCCCTAAAGGACATTAGTGAACCAGATGGGTTTTTACAACAATCGACAATGGTTTCCTGGCCATCGTTAGACTAGCTTTTTAATTCCAGATTTTTTATTGATTGAATTCAAATTTCACCTTCTGTTGTGGTTTGACAGATAGAATCCCATATCCACTGCCTCCACAAGATCTAGTTTTTCAGCAGCTAAAGTACTTTTAACAACCTATCCCTCCCTCTGCCCGTTCAGAGCCCATCTGCATGTCCCTGCTAACCAAGAGAGTGAGAGCACCTGGCTGCATTTCCATGCAATTCTGAGCCATCACTGCAACTGACAGATCCAAGCTGTTAATGGTTGCAGACATAGTGTGGAGGCCACTGCACGGGTCCTGCATTGACTTGTTGGCCTGCAGCATATGATTCTCCATGAGTGTGGCCACTTTTTCAATGGAGGAGGTCATGTGCTCTTATGCCCGAGCCACTACGTCACTCATGGCATGGAAGGACTCATCCATCTCTTTGCCAATGGTGCACAATGCTTCAGGAAATTCTGACATATTGCCACACATCTCCATTTGTTACTCCACAAGTATCCACTTTGTATATGACCTCCAAGGCTCAGCATCTCTATGGAGCTGAGTATGGCTGGAGCTGTCCTCAGGGTGGACTGCCCATAGCTGTTACAGCCTCCATCACTTGCTCTTGTAGACGTGTAATATGCTGCTCATCTTGTGCTACCTGTGCGACTGAGGCAACTCCAAGATGAGTGTATCTGCGCTGATGGAAGGTGTGCAGGACTCAGGTGATGGTCTATGCTCTGAGGTCTGTTCTGTCTCCTCATGCTGCTGCAGCTCTGCCCCGACATTGCCCCTCTGGGAGAGAGAAGACTGAAGTTAGTGAAGCACCTATGGGCTATTTCTTTCATGGCAACACATGTTGCTGAGTGTAAAATGGTCACTTATGGATAGAAATACATCACTGAAGAAGCTGCTTAGATCCAATTGCTTCATTACGATATAATGCTTTCACCCGCTCTCTGCTGCACCCCCAGCTTTCCCTTGGCAAAGCTAGCCTGCTGCCACCCTGCCAACCTCCAGGGCCTCCCCCTCCACTGGCATCAGGATTATCAGTAAGGAAACTCCACCTCTGGTTTGACATCTCTCCCAGGAGTTATACATGCTCTCCTCCTGCAATGAGAAAAAGAAGAGTGACATTTGATGGCCCTCACTGCGGTGCACAAGATCATCAATGAGTGCGAGTGCTGTCAGCGTATATGAATGGTGACAAAGGGATCTGTGAGATATTCCTCTGTGTTGCTGCAGAGAGTGTTCCTTTCTGCCTTCCTGTGCAGAGGACTGCAAAGGAGGTGAGATATTCATGGCTACCAGCTGATAATTGCAGGGCACTCATCTTGCCAGCCCTCAAGAAGTCATTGAAGCACTTTCTGCACTGTACCAGGCCCTGATGATGACACTTTGGCTGCTGACTTCCCTCTGCTACCTCTAGCCATGCCTGCTTCGTCATATTGGCTAGCCTCCTTCTCCCATCACCAGAAACAGCACCTGCCTCTGTGCCCTCACTGCCTGCAACATAACTTCCAGGGAGGCATCAGTAAAGCAGGGTGCAGCCTGTCCCCATCTGGCATCCATGCTCTGCAGAGATCAAACAACACCTCAGTTCATTCAGTGCAGCCACTGTGAAGGCTGCCAGCGGCCCTTCAAATCTTGCTTGTTCAGGCACACTGCCGACTCAATGTCCCGCCCACCATCCCTGATTGGACAGCGATCTCGGAGGTGGGTTGTTAATTGACGCCTTCTGGAAGATAGACTGGAAGTCCCATCAATTGTGCCCGCAGATTGTTGATCTGGAAATGGTCCCAGTATCCAAAAGAAATTAAGGGGGCAAGATGTCACCTAATGTTCCAGGTCGATCACCTTTTTTCAGAACTGGAGAAAGTTTGAGCTTTTTGGCAAGCGCAGAAGCAGAAAAAAAGGGGGAGGATAAGAAAGAACAAAAGGGAAAGTCTATGATAGGGTGGAAGGCAGGAGAGATTAAATGACAAAAGGGATGATGGTGCAAGGCAAAGGAGTAAATGAACGCAAGATGGATCTAGAGGAGGTGTAAATGGCAACAGCAGAATCATTACCACAGCTGTTCTCTGAAAAAAATGGGAGCTGTGGTTATGATCTGAAATTATTGGACTTGAAGTTGAGTCCGGAAGGCTGTAAAGTGCCTAATCAAAAAATGAGATTCTGTTCCTTGAGCTTCCGTTGAGCTTCATTGGAACAGTGTAGGAGGCCAAGGACAGAAAGGTCAGTGTGAGAGTGGAATGGAGAATTAAAATGACAAGTGACCAGAAGCTCAGGGCCAGGCTTGCAGACTAAATGGAGGGTGTATATGCAGGTTAAGTAATAGAAAGAAGAAAATACAACAACAAGATATGTCAGCCCAATTCTTTAAAACGTTAAAATTAGAATCAGTCAACAAGGACATAATATACTATTTTAGAACATGCATCTCAGAGCCCGATAAACAGCATATCTCTTGGATGAAAGTCTGATTTGTCTCTTGATAAATCTTACAAATACAATGCATGTGGATAAAGTGAACCCCAGTTCATCACTGGAGTTTATCTCTCCTTCCAGAACTAATCAGAGTAGCCAGAACTGCAATTTCTCCCATCTGCCTTGCTTGTTAGAACCATCTTCTTGACTGAGAGTTTAATAGATTTCACACTTTGTGACATGAGAGGCAAAATTCTCCTCCTATTGGTAGACCAGCAGCACATCAGTAATACCCTTCTTCCATGTGAATTTGCTACTAGCCCACTGTAATTTCCTCCCGAGGCCCTCATTTACTACTCAGGGCACATTTGGGGTGGTAATACCACTCCTGATAGGTTTACTGCTCTTCTGTAGGAGAGAGAATCAGTTCTGGCGCAGCCTTTCAGAGGTTTCAAGAATGGCTGAAGAAGCAGCATCTTTGGAGTGTCAGCAGGTCCAAATTCTAGGATGTATCTCTGGAAGTCCTACAGGCAGACATAAGGGCTAGAAGAGTAAGATTATTGAATAGAGGACAAGAACTCCCACAAGAAGGGGGTTCAGGCCTTATGGAGGGATCTGACAGAGACAGTTAGTGCTACCTCCATCATCCCAGATACATTACAGTAATGCCAACTGAGGTTCAATGACCACACAAGTTAACTTAAGCAAGTCCAGGCACTGGTGCCAATATACATCTTCTGAGACTCATTACCTTCACTCACCTCTTTACCTATTATACTCTTTCAGCACCTACGTATCAGGGAAACTCGACCGTGACACTGTGGGCCCAGCCAGTGTAGTCCAGGCCAGAGAAAGGGACTATTAAAAAAAATTAATGATTGGTCCCCTTACATAAGAACATAGGGAGATAGGAACAGGAGTAGGCCATTCAGCCCCTTGGGCCTGTCCCGCCATTCAATGAGATCATGGCTGATCTGCGGCCTAACTCCATATACCTACCTTTGGCCCATATCCCTTATTATCTTTGCTTAACAAAAATCTATCTATCTCAGATTTAAAATTAACAACTGTTCTAGCTTCAACTGCTGTTTGTAGGAGAGTTCCAAACCTATACCACCCTTTGCGTGAAGGATTGGAGTATAAAGACACAGAGGTTATGCTGCAGCTGTACAAAACCCTGGTTAGACCCCACTAACATCTCTCCTGAATGGTCTGGTCCTAATTTTTAGACTATGCCCGCTCGTTTTAGAATCTCCAATCAGTGGAAATAGTTTATCTTTATCTAGCCTGTCTTTTCCTGTTAACATCTTGAAGACTTCGATCAGATCGCCCCTTAACCTTCTAAATTCTAGCGAAAACAGGCCTAATTTGTGTAATCTCTCCACGTAACTTAACCCCTGTAGTCCAGGTATCATTCTTGTAAACCTACATTGCACTCCCTCCAAGGCCAATATCTCCTTCCTAAGGTGTGGTGCCCAGAACTGCTCACAGTACTCCAAGTGGGGTCTAACCAGGGTTTTGTACAGCTGCAGCATAACCTCTTTGTCTTTATACTCTAATCCTCTAAATATAAAGGCTAGCATTCCATTAGCCTTTTTGATTATTTTCTGCACTTGCTTGTGGCATTTTAAAGATCTATGCACCTGAACCCCCAAGTCTCTTTGGACATCCACTGTACTCAACCTCTTACATAGTGGGCTGCAGAGATCATGGCTAGGTGGATCAGCGCTGGAATTCTCAGCCACCATGGACGAGTGGGCATGAGAGATGTACCTAAAGTAGCATTTACACCCACCTGTGCCATTGCTAATGAGGTGCCCTCCTGCTGATTCCACAAAGCAAAGCCAGGTTGGCACTGGTGATCACTGATTACCGAGATCGAGATCAGTGATTTTCAATCCCAAGTATAACAATGGAGCGAAACAGTTGTGATTTACATCAATGCTGCAGCTTTCAAGCTAAATTTTCCAAGACTGACCTCAATGAAATCAATGAACAGGAAATAATTGGGAGAAAATTCCCTATTAACTACTTGCTACTTACAAGATCCCACCAGTGGCACAGGGTCCTGGTAAATTTTGCCATAGAATAAATGCAGCTTGAATCCAGTGTATGTGCCTTCATGTTCAATTCATATCCTACATTTAGCACTGGTGAAAAGCTTTGCACCAATGCTAAATTTGTGGATGGTGAATGCACTGTCAGTCTTCTATAAGTTGAATTGAGTCCCCAATTTTAATGCCTGTCTCTAAGATCAGCTTCTTCAAAGGCCTCATTTCACTAGTCTCCCTGGTTCTTAAACACAATGAGAGCAATTTTACCACATTAACAAACTAGCTCCTTGGCCTTTGACAATGCTATTTCAGGACTAGCTGGTAGATGGTGCTAAAGTACAACCTGAGATGGAACATTTGTGATATTCCCTCTTTCTAGTTAGCTGGGCTCCTCACTTCATCTGTGCTGCCTGTGATAACTTGGTTGAGAATTGGTAGTGTTCTGCTTGTGGAAAGTCCAAGCACAAGTGCCAATTGACTCAAGGTTCATGACCCAAGATTCTAACTGACAGCTGAAGAGCACAAAATACATTAAATTAATGCTGAATAACTTTTTTACTGTGGATTTTCTGTGTGCCAATAACACGGAAGAAAATGATTTGAATCAACTGAATATTTAATTTGTAAGTTTTTGATTTCGAGCATCTTCAGATGTCACATATTGTTTAAATAGGGCAAACTTTGTTTTTTTCTGAAATGAGATAATATAGATATTGTGATGTTAGGAATGCTTTTGAAAATTATTTCTAATAATTCAAAATATCGAATGCAGTAAAAGCTTTGTTATCCGACATGCATTGAACCTGAGAGGTGCAAGGTAATCAAAAATTCTGGTTAATCAAGAATCGTAATACCAAGGCAACACAATGCACTAGTTTTAATTTTAAGAGAAATGATTACATGCAAAGTACAAGAAGATGTAAAATACCAAAATCTTGAGGCACAGAATTCTTGAGGAACAGTAAACTTAATGTATAAATTACACAAAAGCACTAGATGCAGAAGGTGATGGGGAGATAAATTGCGATACCGCATAAGCAAAAGCAAAATGAACTGCCGGCAGCACCACTAAGATGACCATCAGCAGCATCACTAACTACAGTACAAGAACCATCGGCTGCACTCAGGAAAACTCGGCATTGGGAGTTAAGCCTCGGAAGATTTCGGAAATTCCAAATAATAAGAGCTTTCCAGTTGATAAAGTGCTGGATAGCAAAGCTTTTACTGTCAGTGGAAATGCACAAAAATTATCGCATGATAACTGTAGAAAATAGTAACTAATCTAGCAAAAGCATTCTGTTTCACAGCTGTGTTTGTGTGCACCCAATGTTTTTAAATGTATAGAGATAAACTACTTCTCTCAAAAATATGAGGCAGGATCACTCAAACCTCCTTCCCAAAAAGTCTGCATGCCCTTATTTTATAAAGTTTACTACACTATCAGACTCTCCACCTTCAGCAGCATCTATTTAGCACAAAGTAGGGCTTTATTACTTGAACAGTAACTTGTCAGTTACCTGAATGGTGTGGTGAAGTAACCAAAAAAATCACAGTCACAGTTTCTGCATCACATTGCTGATATTACTTCCATTTTTATAATACTGTGTATCCCTCAACTCACTGTGAACCTTTCTAGGGAGATTTGCTTGTCTGAATAATTAAAAGTCTTTTATCTAGCATATGTCTGATGCATCACATCAATCAAAAGCACCTGAAAGGGTAGCCACAGAGATGTCACACTTCAAAGGTGTACCATGTCATAGTGCAAAAAGTTCATATCATCATTTATCTGTGAAATTACCAATTAATTATCTGATTGACTAAGGGCTGAATTCTATTGGCCCGTCATGGGTTCCAGTGGTGGGTCTGGATGAGGATGGTGTCACCGATCGTCATGTGTGCGGCTGGCCAAACTCGATCACATGGCAGCTGGCTGATTTGAATGCAGGAGGCACATGGCCTGTCCCATTGGAGGATGGAGATGGGTGGTGAGACGCTGATGGCACCGCCGGTGGAGATGAACACAGCTGCTGGTGCCGTATTTAAAGCGCTTCCAGCCCTGCCTAAACTGCTGCTTCATTGAGTGACTTTTCTGCTGCTTGCCTTTGTGCTGCTGTGCTGCTGACACCACCACCCCACAGTAGGTGAGTGTGCCACACCCACATGTCCAAGCAGCTGACAGAGGCCATAACAGGTGAGGCCACTGACAGTTGGAGGACTGTGGGAGGTCTGGCCCAGGCTGAGCCCCCAGCTGATGATGAACCTCTGGTGTCGGCAGCACAGAACATGCTGGAGTTGCAGAGAGAGGTAAGGGAACATGTGGCGAAGCTGCCAGAGACAATACACAGTCATGCGGGGGCAATGGAGGAGTCCATCCATACCATTAGTGCTACCATGTCTCAGGTGTGCAAAGACATGGCTTCCTCCAATGAGTGGTTGACCACCCTTCTGGAGTGCCAGATGCCAGAGAAGTGCGCAGACCTGCACACCATCGTCTTGGCCATGAGTTCAATGCAACAGTGGCAAGGCGAGAGGGGGATGAGGTGCCTGGTGTCTTCTCCAGGTCCTCGGGTGTCTATGGGCAGCAGGAAAGTTCAAGTGAGCCTTGAAAGGGAGGAGAACCTGACATCCACATCTGGGGGGCTCTCCTCAGGGTGCTCTGAGTGCAGACACCAGCTCCTTAGCCCCTCCGCCAATGAGCCCAGCTCCAGTATCTGCAATGTCTGAGGAGGCTCCTGCACCTGTGCGGGAACCCCTCAGCCAGCCAGAGCTGTCCAGGCCTTAGGCAGCAAGAGGACACCCGTGTTCATCAGCTTGCCTCTACCTCTGCTGCCAGCGCATGGGAAGCACTTCGTAGAAGTCCACAGAAGAAGAGCACCTAGGCGCACTTGGGGTTTCACAGGTGTGTGCAACTTGTTCTTGTTATTGGGTATGGTCAACGTTTAACTAAATGGAGGTCACTTTCATTGCTCAGAATCTCTCATGCTTTCCCTGCTGCGCTGTCAGATGCCACCTTCATACTTGCTTCCTCAATGGGCTGCCGGTGTAGGGGCAGGCTGCATATGGGCAACTTCTCAGCTCTACACATACACCTGGTGAGTCTGGGCACAAACTGTGGGAGTGCAATAGAAAAGAGGCGACATGCGGAATACAGTGAAGTGAGTATTCATTGCGTTTACTTGGAATGGGCATCATGGCTGCAAAAACTGGGCCTGTATGAGATTATCTCGAGCCTCCCTTGTGCGTCTCTCAATGACCCTGGTCTCTGGCTTCAACAGCACATGCTGCCTGCTCAGCATCCTCCTCCACATTCTCCTTGTCAGATGAGGAGTGGCATTCAATCATTTGTCTTGATGCAAGTCCTCCCCCCCTGCTGTGCTAGGTTGTGCCGAACACAATATGTGAGATCCTTGCTGGGGCTCCATCAGATCGATCCAGGCACTGGAATCTCATCTTCAGTAGCCCAACAGCCTGCTCAACGGCCGCTTGAGTGGACCTGTAGCAGGTGTTGCACCTCTCCTCTGCTGTAGTGCGAGGCTTCCTCACAGGCGTCAGTAGCCATGTCTTCAATGGGTGGCCATTGTTCCCGAGAATCTATCCCTGAAGCTGAGCAAGGATCTGAAGAGCTATGGCACCTGGGGCTGTCGAAATATGTAGGAGTCGTGATTGCTTCCTGGGAAGCGGGGACACACATGCAGGAAATGCTTTCAGCGCTCGCAGACCAGTTGAACATTGAGTGAATGTAAGCTCTTTCTGTCGATGAAGGCCACTGCCTGTTCTGTGGGAGACTTGAAGGCCACATGCATACAATCTTTCACACCTTTCAAAATCCAATGATGGCCCCGAATCCAATGGCCCTATCCGTCTGACTGTCAAGGTCAGTCTAGTACTGCATATAGTCACCGGCCCTGTTGAACAGGATATTGGTCACCTCCTTGATGCAGTGGTGGGCTGCTGCCTGTGAGATCCCACACATGTCCCCAGTGAATCCCTGGAAAGAGTCGGAGGCGTAAAACATGAGTGCCAGGATGATCTTCAGGCCTACGTGCATAGGATGTCCACCAAAGCCCATGGGTCGCAGCTCATGCTGCAGCATGGCGCATAAGTCAGTGACGTCCTCCTTAGAGAGCCACAGTCTTCGCTGACACTGCCGCTCGGACAGCTGGAGGTAACTGAGGTGAGTGCAGTACACTCTTTGCAGCAGATGAGCCCTTCTTGGCGTGGCTGGCTGCTGTGGCTCCCCTAGTCAATCTTCACCAGCTTGCCCAGCTGCCACCTGGCCCTGCCTCCCTCTGAGTCTCAGCTGCGCAGAGTGGGGATCTACCCATTCCAGCTTGTAGTTCCCCCACCTGTGCCCTGTCCCTGTTGAGAGGACCTTGCTTTGGAGCCTTTCCCTTGCCACTCACCTCTGAACACAGGCGCCCCTCTGTGCCCACTTTTGCCATGAGGCCAGTGCCCAACCTTTCTGGGAGGGCTGCATCCGCTCTGCGCCCACTCTTGCCTCCAGGGTTGTACCCCATCAGACAATGGCCGCCGCACCACCCTTTTCCCCTTCCTGGATTCATCCAACACTCCCCATGGCTGCCTTCCCCATAGTGGCACTGAGGCCTCAGCTTTAAACAGCTTGAGATCTGAAGGCACATGATTCCCGTGTGCCATTCACTAAATAGGAAACCCCCATAAAATCCAAGTCAGGCCAATGCAGGTACATGGCAAATACCTGTTCAGCAATTGTAATTGGAGTCCCGCCGCATCATAGCGGCAAGACCGCCGACATCTCTGGCGTCTACCCGACAATGTGGAAAATTGCCCAGGTATGTCCTTTTACACAAAAAGCAGGACAAATCCAACCCAGCCAATTATCGCCCATCAGTCTCCTCTCGATCATGAGCAAAGTGATGGAAGGGGTCCTCGACAGTTCTATCAAATGGCAGTTACTCAGCAGTAACCTGCTCACTGACGCTCAGTTTGGGTTCCACCAGGGCCACTCAGCCCCTGACCTCATTACAGCTTTGGTCCAAACATGGACAAAAGAACTGAATTCAAGAGGTGAGTTGAGTGTGACTGCCCTTGACATCAAGGCAGCATTTGACCGAGTGTGGCATCAAGGAGCCCTAGCAAAACTGGAGTCTATGGGAATCAGGGGGTAAATTCTCCACAGGTTGGACTCATACCTAGCACAAAGGAAGATGGTTGTGGTTGTTGGAGGTCAATCATCTCAGCTCCAGGACATAACTGCAGGAGTTCCTCAGGGCAGTATCCTAGGCCCAACCATCTTCAGCTGCTTCATCAATGACCTTCCCTCCATCATAAGGTCAGAAGTGGGGATGCTTGCTGATGATTACACAATGTTCAGCACCATTTGCGTCTCCTCAGATACTGAAGCAGTCCATGTCCATATGCAGCAAGACCTGGACAACATTCAGGCTTGGGCTGATAAGTGGCAAGTTACATTCACACCACACAAGTGCCAGGCAATGACCATGTCCAACAAGAGAGAACTTAACGATCTCCCCTTGACATTCAACAGCATTACCATCGCTGAATCCCCTCGTATCAACAACCTGGGGGTTACCATTGACCAGAAATTAAACTGGAGTAGCCATATAAGAATTGTGTCAACAAGAGCAGGTAAGAAGCTGGGAATTCTGTGGCAAATAACTCACCTCCTGACTCCCCAAAGCTTGTCCACCATCTACTAGGCACAAGTAGGAGTGTGATGGAATATTCTCCACTTGCCTAGATGAGTGCAGCTCCAAGAACACTCAAGAAGTTCGACACCATCCAGAACAAAGCTGCCCACTTTATTGGCACCCCATCCACCACCTTCAACATTCACTCCCTCCAACACCTGCAAGTTCCCCTCCAAGCCACACACCATACTGACTTGGAACTATATTGCCGTTCCTTCACTGTCGGCTGGGTCAAAATCCTGGAACTCCCTTCCTAACAGCACTGTTGGTGCAGTGGTTCAAGAACGCAGGTCACTACCACCTCCTCAAGGGCAATTAGGGATGGGCAATAAATGCTAGTGTAGCCAGTGACACCCACATCCCATGAAAAAAAAGGACCTTTCCCGCCGCTGACAAAATCCAGAATATCACCATGTCGGTTTTCCGGGCGAGCGCCTCCTCTCCCAATTTTTTGGCCCCCACTACGCCTCCAATCCCACTCCTACGAGCTGGTTAAAATTCAGCCCTAAGTGTGCAAAATCAAAAAATACCAACAGGAAACATAACCAGCAAAAAACTGAACCAACTTTTTAAAAATATCTACGATTGATGAACAAGTACGTACTAGAAAGCCAAACTGGAACTCCTTTCTCTAGAAAAGAGAAGACTGAGAAATGTCTTTAAAATTATGATGGGGTTCAACATAGAGAAGATGTTTGCACATGCACAGGAGTCCAAAACTAGGGGCCATAAATATAAGGTGGTTACTAAGGTGACCCTGAGCTTCCAGGCGGTTTTCATTATCGTTTTGAAAGGCTTTCCCACCACCAAGGTTAAACTGACTGGGCTGTAGTTGCTGGGTTTATCCTTACACCCTTTTTTGAGCAAGGGTTTAACATTTGTAATTCTCCACTTTTCTGCACCACCCCCCTATCTAAGCAGAGTTGAAAGATTATGGCCAGTACCTCCCCAGTTTCTATCCTTACTTCCCTCGGCATCTTCAGATTCATCCCATCCGGTCCTGGTGATTTATTCACTTTAAGTATAGCCAGCCTTTCTAATACCTTGTCTTAAGCAACTTTTAGCCCATCCGGTATCTCAACTACCTCCTCATTCACTGAGCTTTCTGCAGCATCTTCTTCCATAGTAAAGACAGATGCAAAGTACTCATTTAATACTTCAGCCATGCCCTTTGCCTCCATGCATAAATCCCCTTTTTGGTGCCTAATTGGCCCCACCCCTCCTCTTCCTATTGTTTTACTATTTATATGCCTACAGAAGCCTTTTGGATACTTTTGTGTTGCTGTCATCCTCTTCTCATACTCTAGCTTTGTATTTCTTATTTCCTTTTTCACTTCCTTTCTGAGCTTTCTATATTCCCAGTTTATCATTGCAGGAGTTCCTCAAGGTAGTGTTTGAAGCCCAGCCATCTTCAGCTGCTTCATCAATGACCTTCCCTCCAACATAAAGTCAGAAGTGGGGATGTTCACTGATGATTGCACAGTTTTCATACCATGCACGATTCGTCAGATACTGAAGCAATCCATGTCCGCAGGCAGCAAGACCTGGAAAATATTCAGGCTTGGGCTCATAAGTGATGAGTAACATTCACACCACACAAGTGCCGGACAATGACCATCTCCAACAAGAAAGAATCTAACCATCACCCTTTTACATTCAATGGCATTACCATTGCTGAATACCCCACCATCAACATCCTGGGGGTTACTATTGACCAGAAACTTAATTGAACCAGCCATATAAGTATTGTGGTTACAAAAGCAGGTCAGAGGCTGGGCATTCTGCTGTGTATAACTCAACTCCTGAATCCCCAAAGCCTGTCCACCATCCAAAAGGCACAAGTCAGGAGTGTGATGGAATACTCTCCACTTGCCTCGATGAGTTCAGCTCCAACAAAACCCAAGAAGCTCAACACCATCCAGGACAAAGCAGCCCACTTGATCGGCACTTCATCCCTCACCTTAAACATTCACTCCATCCACCACTGGCACACAGCGGCAGTGTGTGTACCTTCTACAGGATGCACTGCAGCAACTCGCCAATGCTTCTTCAACAGCACCTTCCAAACTGCAATCTCTACCACCTAGAGGAACAAGGGCAGCAGGTGCATGGGAACACCACCACCTTCAAATTCCCCTCCAAGTCACATACCATCCTGACTTGGAACTATAGTGCCTTTCCTTTACTGTCACTGGGTCAAAATCCTTGAACTCCATCCTGAAAAGCACTGTGGGTGTACCTACACCACACGGACTGCAGCAGTTCAAGAAGGCAGTTCGCCATCACCTTCTCAAGGGCAATGAGCGATATGCAATAAATACTGGCCTTGCCACCAATGCTAACATCCCATGAATAAATAAAAAAACATTCAGCCTGGTTCTCACTTCTATTATCTACCTGACAGCTGTCTTACGCACTCTTTTTCTGCTTCATCTTACTCTCTCTCCCTTTCGTCATCCAGGGAGCTCTGACTTTGATTGCCCTACCTTTCCCCTTCGTAGGAATGTATCCAGACTATATCCAAACTATCTCCTCTTGAAAGTCAACCCATTGTTCTGTTCCATTGTTGCCTGCCAACCTTTCATTAAATTAAGTATTTTTACTCCAGATTCTCCTAGCCTTTTCCATAGCTAATATAAACCTTATGATACTATGATCACTTCTCCCTAAATGTCCCCCTAATGACACAGTAATCCACTTGACTCACTTCATTCCCCAGCACCATCCTCAAAAATCTCTAAGATTTGTCAAACACAATTTCCTTTTCATAAATCCGTGTTGACTCTGCTTAATCATATTATGATTTTCTATGCATCCTGTTAGCAGGTTCCTAATAATAGATTCTAGCACTGTGCCGATGACTGATGTTCAGTGAACTGGTCTATAATTCCCCGTTTTCTCTCTTGCTCCATTTTTAAATAATGAGGTTATGTTTGCTACCTTCCAATCCTTGGGAACTGTTCTAGAATCTAAGGAATTTTGGAAGATCAAAACCAACGCATCCACTATCTCTGCAGCTACCTCTTTTAAAACCCTAGGGTGCAGGTCGTTACGACCAGGGGATGTATCACCACTTAGTCCCTGTAATTTCTCCAGTGCTATTTCTTTACTTATTCTGATTCTTTAAGCTCCTCATTCTTGCTCGACCATTTATTCCCCATTATTTCTGGAATTATTTTTGTGTCTTCTACCGTGAAGACAAATTCAAATGTTTAATGTCTCTGTCATATCCTCACTCCCCATTATAATCTCATTTGTTTCTGCCACTAATGGGCCCACATTTACTTTCACTAATCTCTTCCTATATACGAACCAATAGAAACATCTACTGTTTGTTTTTATGTTTCTTGCTAGTTTATTCTCATATTCGCTTTTCTCTTTCCTTATCAACTTCTTGGTCCTCCTTTGCTGAATCCTAAAATCTTCCCACATGGAGTAGTTGAGGCAAATAACATTGATGCAGTTAAAGGGAAACTGGATAAGTACATGAGGGAGAAAGGAATAACAGGGTATGTTGATAGGATAAGACGTAGTAAGATGGGAGGAAGCTTGTGTCGAGCATAAATACCAACATAAACTTGTTGGGCTGAATGACGTGCCTCTGTGCTGTAAAATTCTACACAATTAAATTACTCAGATAATTTCATGCTGTCATCAGCCGCCATTTGCCATCTTCACTCAGTCGGTGTATACAGCTAGAAATTATAGCTGGAATTTACCTTCGAAATGAGGATGTCATTGGAGGTGGGGGAACGAAAAATGGTTTGTCATGATTTCAGCTCAGACACACAACGACATCATGCCTGAACACCATTTTATGTGTGGCGGACGGCAAACAAGATGGGAACTCCGCTCGCCATCCAATAAAAGCCAATTAATGGCAGCTTTAAATCAGTGGCAATGGGCTACAGATGAAGGGGCCTGAAGGACTCGGGCTAATGAGGTTGAGGATTCAAATGAAAGGGGAGTGAAAGTTGAAGGGCAGGAATCATTGGCTCATTTAGGCCCACTTGAGCAAGTGGTCCTCCTGGCAGGGCCATCTTGGAAGCGATTCTTAAGAGGGGGTTGGGATTGCATTTCCTCTCAGCAATCACTGGAAAGGCATCCCTATTACATATTCAGTGATCAGATGTCATGGGCATCGTCCATTCCGGATGAGGCTGCTCCAGTGAGGAGGAGTTGTGGAGAAGGAGAGAGAGGCAGGCAGGAGGCCAAGGACAACAGCGACTTGCTAGCCACCTGCAGGTGCAGCCTCTT
Source organism: Heterodontus francisci (assembly GCF_036365525.1). Lineage (NCBI taxonomy): Eukaryota > Metazoa > Chordata > Chondrichthyes > Heterodontiformes > Heterodontidae > Heterodontus > Heterodontus francisci. The sequence goes on from NC_090384.1 coordinate 68,485,931, forward strand.
GATGGGAAAGGCCAGAAGGCCACAGTGCGGACCGGGTGCAAAGACCTGTGAGGAGACTAGGCAGAGTGTACCGGCAGCGGTCGTCCTTATTCCAGATGTCAGAGGGCCATTGTCTCCAATGATTGCACCTGTCCCAAGAGACTGTGACAGCTCTGTGCGACATGATGGCAGCAGAGGTCAGGTCTAATTGCATGCGTAGTCGTCCGATACCAGTGGCTCTGAAGATCACAGTCGTCCTGAATTCCTACACCTCAGGTTCATTCCAGGCTACCACTGAAGACATGTGCATCATCTCCCAATCAGCCACACATCCCTGCATCAAGGTTGTGACCAATGCCCTCTTCAGGAGGGGCGACCAATACATCAAGTTTACAACAAATGTGGACAGTCAGGCTTCAGCACCATTGCTGGATTTCCCCCTGGTCCAAGGAGTCATTGACTGCATGCATGGGCCATCAGGGCTCCTGTAGGCTAGCCAGGGGCCTGCATCAACCGGAAGGGATTTCACTCCCTCAACATCCAACTCATCTGTGTACATCACCAGTGGATATTGCAGATACGTGCTCATTATCCTGGGAGCAGTCACAACGCTTACCTTCTCCGGCACTCCCTGGTGCCACAGCTCTTCACCCATGATGTCCACCTACAAGGATAGATACATGGCGACAGGGATTATCCGCTGAATAGATGGCTGATGATACCAGAGAGGAACCCATGTACCAAGGCAGAGGAATACTACAACGCAGGTCACGCAACAGCTCAAGGTGAGATTTAGGTGCCTGGACTGCTCAGGTGGCATCCTTCAGTGTTCCCCAGCAATGCTCTCCAAGATTGTGGTTGTTTGCTGTGCCTTGCACAATCTGTAGAGGGGGAAGGCCCTGGCTGCTGAAGACATGGTAGAGCACGAGGTATTCTCAGACGAGGAGGATGCTGAAGAGGAGCCACAGCATCCTGGGGGACCACTTGGGCGGGGTCTCAAGAGTTGCATGCCATCAAAGCTCAGGAAGGTCTTATACTCAAGCGTTTCTCCTGGAGTCAGATGGCGTCAGCCATCTAGTCCACCAAAGGTCCACATTCCACTCACATCTGCTGGAGGCCCACAACCATTCGCCCATCAGTGCATAGTGATCTGATCAGCACACACACCATGGTTAACCCCAACCAGCCCCTGAGTTGTCACCTCCCACACATGCATATCGCCATGGCCACCATCACTGCATTGAGACAGTCATAAGCAAAACGTGACATTTAATAAAGGTTTACCACACCATTGACCATGCCACAAAAATTTAACTCACACTCATGAAGCACAAGTGCACTTACAGTGATTTCTTAAATCTTTTCAAGTGCTCCTACGTATTGCTCCCCCTTCACCACCAGCTGCGGTGGAGGCAGGCTGCTGACCAAGCTGCCCATGGCCTGGGATCACCTTGGTGGCCGTCCTTTGGCTGCCTGTGGCCAGGAGGGCCCCAGCAAACTGAGGAGCTCCTGAAGAGTCACAGGAGCCTCCCCTGTGCCCCTGACAACATGGGACGCTGGAGTCACTGGCAGAGGGGCTGAGGAGCCGCTGTCTGCACCAGGAGTGTGCTCAGAGGCAGACTACTGTTGCTCATCTGCTGTCGCAAGGCACACTTATATCTCCCTGCTGATCTGAGAAGGAGGAAAACATGCCTCATTCTGCTCTTGTCTTGCCACTGCTGCATAGAGCTCATGGACAATGTGATGGTGTGCAGGTCTGCGCACATCTCCAACAGCCACTGATTAGTCTGCTAGATCTAGCTCTCCATGAGAGTCGCCAATCTTCTGACGGAGGAGGCCACATGCGCAGACGAGAGGGAAAAAGCAGCACTCGTGGCCTGGATGGTCTCCTCTACTGTACGAGCCAGGGCATGCATACTCTGTGGAATCTCTGGAAGATCTTCACATACCTAATGCTACCAGCATCTGTGCCTTACGAACGACTCCAGAGGCTCATCATCAGCCTGGTGCTTAGCATAGGCCTGGTCTCCCACAGTCTTCTGAATGTCAGAGGCCTCGGGTGTCACAGCCTCAGACAGCTGGTTGGGCATTTGTGCAGGGCTAGTACCAGGCTGTGACCCTGAATCTCTACCTGCGCGTTGGCCCACGGAGGTGACAGTATATGAGCTGGCAGATGGTGCGGGGCAAAGATGTGATTCTGCACCCTCTGAGGTCCTGTCCTCCTCCTCAGAAATGGATGGATTTCCCCCAGAGAGGTTACCTGGCCATTGTTGGGATTCATCTGCAGGAGAAAACAGAAAGCTCAGGCCCGCATGACACTCCAAATGGAAGCACACAGAGCTGGCTGCAGCTCGGCCAATATCTGTAACGTGGAACGTGTGACCATCCCTCACGTTTGCCTGTTGCTCCCCTCTATACCCATTACCTGAGGAACTCACCCTCCTGAACAGGTGCTCCCGGCTCACCGTCTGTTATGGATCGGCCTCTCTGGTCGCCAGCCAGTTGCAGCACCTCTTCCTCCACTGGTGTCAAAATGGCCAACATGGGTACACTGCCACCGTTCCATGCCCATTCTTTGGCATTCTGGGCCCTCTTCTCCTGTGGAGATACATGCGAATCGTTTAAATGCTCAGACTACAGAGATCACCAGCTTCGTGCACTTGCTGCAGCCTCTGGGGCCAGTGTCATGCAAGTATACAGGTCAGCAGTGCCAGGCATCTGCCCCCTGACAGGGCTGCAGCCATTCCCTCCATCTTGTGGTCTCACACGTCCCAACATTGCACCCACACACCCACCTATTTGCTTCGTCACTCACCCTGGCAGAGCAGAGAAGGCGCCCCCACGCGCCTTTTCATATTCAATTCCACCGGGCTGGCGCTAATTGGCCTGCTGATGCGCGATTATGGCAAGAGCGAAGGTCAGAGCAGGAGAAACTTCACCACCCACTTCTGTTTCTAGTCTTTCTGACCCTGCCGGATTGCATAAATTTCCAGTCAATATTACATTTCACATGGAAGCGGGTTTTTGCATTAAATATGCCGCCTGAGTTCAGCTTCAGTGACGACTCCATTTACCCCTACAAGCCGGCATGTATCTTCATCTGACAAATATCTAAGTAAATATAGCGATACTCAGGTATTGAACAGAGCCCTTGACACTGTATTCTGGTTTATTGGAATACATCACATGTCGGCACAGTACCTCATTTTCAATTGATGACTGAATATATGCTTTAGTGGACTGAGGTTCAGGCTCAGTCTATCAATCATCAGACGGATATATTTTAATCTTGAACAGGTAAATGACAATATTCAGCACACATTGTTTATTTACAGTAGTTAAAATCTTTAATAGTCACCTCAATGTCAAAACAGCAACATGGCATTGATCCTTGAAACACAGTTGCTAACTTCATATGTGGTGAAACATTATTGGGGGAAGTTTTGGGCAGAGTGCAAAATACAAATGAAGTGGAGCAAAATGGAGGTGACAGTAGGACCAAGAACCTGTAGATTGGAGGGCTATCCAAAATCAGTCCTCAGCAGTCACTCTCCTGAATTGACACATCGTTTGGCTTGCAAACAAAAGAATGCTTCTTTCTTCGAATCATCGAACTGTTAAAGCACAGAAGGCCATTCGACCCATCATGTCTGTGCTGGCCCCCCCACAGGAGTAATTAATGGACTGTCACTCCCCCTCCCTCTCCCCACATCCCTGCACAGTCCTCCTTTTCAAATATTTAGAAAATGTAGAAAAATTTACCGCACAGAAGGAGGCCACTCTGCCCATCGTGTCTATGCCTACTGAAAAACGAACTGCCCAGCCTAATCCCACTTTCCAGCACTTGATCCATATCCCTGGAGTTTCAGGACTTCAGGTGCATATCCAGACACCTTTTAAATGAGTTGAAGATTTCTGCCACTATCACCCTTTCAGTCAGTGAGTTGCAAACACCCACCACCCTCTGGGTGAAAAAGTTTTCCTCATCTCCCTTCTAATCCTTCTACCAATCACTTTAAATCTATGTCCCCTAGTCACTGACCCCTCTGCTGAGGGAAATAGCTCCTTCACATCCACTCTATCCAGACTCTTCACAACCTTGTACACCTCAATCAAATCTCCCCTCAGCCTCCTCTGTTCCAAGGAAAACAACCCCAGCCTATCCAATCTTTCTTCATAGCTGCAATTTTCCAGTCCTGGCAACATCGTCGTAAATCTCCTCCGTACCCTCTCTAGTGCAATTACATCCTTTCTGTAATGAGGTGACCAGAATTACACACAATACTCAAGTTGTGGCCAATTGGGCTGCATTTTAAGATTCTGCTGCTGAAGTAGGCAGCGGACATAAAATAATGCGACCCGCACGCCCAGGCACCACGTCACGGAGCTGCTGCAATTTTAAACACAGAGGCTCATTTGCATGGGACCTTCAGCACCATCCGTAGCAAAGCCTCTCTTAGCATAAGTTCTGAGTGTCCTGGCAGGCTATCCCAAGAAAATTCAGAGTGAGGCTATAGAGACCTTGGGCTCCAATATACAAAAGTCTGCCTTGTCTGGATTAACCATGCTGAACAGAAATATAAATCATGTTTTACTGACTTCAGTGCAGTCTCTCTGGTCTGCTCCCTTGCAGATCACTGGACATGCTAATAAAGCGTGTAGCAGTAGGGTTATGATAGAACTGGGCACAGATGAGGCAACTATTTCCCAGGGCAGTGCCACATCAGTACCACTTAGTTGCCCTGATTAGAATGTCAGAAGCTGAAGCAGGAACTTACCTATGTCAAGAAAATACTACATGCCAAATGAGAAGTATTAATTAATTGGTTAGAAACTTACATTAGACTTTTACTGGAGAAAATCCTACAGTTAACTTTTTAAAAACTGGCAGCCAAGATAGCCACTGCAATTTGCATCTGAAACACCTTTGCACAATCAAAGGCCCAACTGGAGACAGAAGTCTGAGAAGCCCTGGACCCAGAACAATGGTGTGCTCTAAGTAATTGAATTACCTAGGATTGCTTCCTTAGCAGGCAAGCAAGACAATAACATTGACTTTGAAAGAGCAAACCCCATCCAAGTGCAAATATTGGCATCCTGGGGTCTGTGGAGCCAATTCTGAACCTTGTATCTCATTAGAAGGTTCCAGAGAATACCCTGACGCATTCATGTGACCATCTGTCCATCTCTGAAAAAACTGGGAGTTTTGTTACACAATCAAGAGACAGGCAGTAACTGAGTGTGCAGCAGCAGAGAAGGATGTGTGCCTCCCTTTCCATCTTTCTCTCTCTCCTTCAAACATCAAGTTTGAAAACCATCTGTGCCTGTGGACCCTCCAAGCCAACAGACTGTTACAGGGGAAGAGAGCCACCTACAAGTCTGTCTCCAGGAAAACCCTGAGCAAAGTGGGTTAACCACAATGTGCACTTTGACCAGCCTAAGACTTCAAGAATACAACTCCAGCCAGAAGACCACCGAATCATCTAGCCTCAGACCGAACTTTTATTTATTCTGGACTTTAATCCAACCAAAAACGTACTTTGCACTTTGTAATCTATTTATGTGTGTGTGATCCTCGTGTGAATGTGTGCGTGAATATGCAGCATATTTCTAATTATTTTAGATCGGGTTTAGCTTGTTGAGTATAATAAACTTACCTCTTTCTTGTTTAAACTCAAGAAAACCTGTCCGATAGGTTCTTTCATGATCACATTAAAGGTAAAAGGTAAAACACTCGCTGAGGTGGTCAGCACAACCACTGTTCTTGAAAGAAAAGAAATAAACCCCGTTGCAGTCAAATAAGAGGAGGGGCAAGAGGGGCGACTGTGACTCCCCTCCTCACCTGGCCGTAACAACCTACCATACATAGTCAGCAAGGGAAAGCACCACACTAAAAATGACACTCAGTACACACACAGACTTAACTTATAGGGCAATAAATTTGTTGAACTTAATTTCCACTTTGTCCAGAGTGTTCATAGCTGAACAGTTAGCAGAAGATGACTTATGGGTATGAATGTCAAATGAGGTGAAGTGAAGGATAATGGTAGGCTTGATGTTTGGTGTGCCAGCTGATTGTACAGTTGTGGTTTGGAATTCTGGGGCATGGGAGCCTTCTCAATTCAACTAAATCTTCAGTTAATATTACTGAACTGATGACAATAATATAGTTTCAAAATAAATCAATGAACCCCATTCTAACTGATGGATAATTGTAGATTATTGTCAAAAAGCTCATTTACCAATCTATGGTTGTTGATCCTGAATCTACCTTAAACTTTACCTTGTGTGCATCTGGTTATTTCCATTTAATGCAATGACACTTGTTTTGGTGCTTGGTAATTGTTTTGCTCACAACAACTCTGGGAAGCAAGCAAGCTCAGCTGATGTGTTTGTGATGAAGGGAAAGCTTGGTGGTCTATTTTTCTGACGTACAGTACAAGCACTGCAACTCACACGATTACCCTCAGCATTATGTAGCTTCAATATATCAACATCAGAGGAGGTTATATATATGAATTCTTTCCAGCATCTGATAATACTAGCTAGCTGATGGACTGGCAGGTTAAACTCCTTATTGACAAGTCTGTTATCCCTGTTGGTCTGTGTTCTTGCAAGGTATACATTTTCTGTACAGAAGGAAATTGATGTAAAGCCAAAAGGGCTGGATGGAAGTGGTAAAACTGAAAATGCAGATGGTTGTACTTTGGGTCTTGCCTCTAGTAATCCACCTCAATTCCAAGAATCCCAATGATATATGTCTTCGTGTCAATATGCAAACAAAGCAATTAAGCATGAACATCATGATATTTGAAACCAAGCTGAGATTATGAGAGGTAAATGAAACATCTGTTTTCTCAAAAGTAGAACTGCAATCTTGGTTTTGTCTAATTTTATGAACTATTATATTTACAACGCACCTTGTGATGTATGTTGTTCTGAAGTAATAAAAAAGGCTAATTTTCAGTACACCTTCAACAGTAGAGGGATTTCAATAGGCAATCAGATACATTATTGATGGAATTCCAGGTTCTTGAATCTAAGCAATGGTCTTCTGATACATGTACCCTGCCAAGAACACTTTCATACCATTCTTCAGAGGCTGCAAAAAATGGTCTAGTCTTCACAAAGCAGAGAATATTATGAAACCCCAAGAAGGTCAATACAATCTACAATGTTGCAGCTTTAAATAATGCATCAGAATTCCTTGTGTCTTCAAGACATGGTTAATTGTTTAGTTCCCAGTTTTGCTACCATTACAGAGCCAGTATGAAGACTAACAACTAAAGGTAGTATCTTCAATTGAGAAAACAAATGTATTCATGCCCTACTTCAGATCACACAATCGCTATTTGGTCATACAGTAATCATAGAATTATACAGAGCAGATGGAGGCCATTTGGCCCATTGGACCTGTGTTGGCTCTTTGGTCGAGATATTCAATTGGCTCTATTCCCCCACTCTTTCCCCGTGGCACTGTAATATTTCCCCCTTCAAGCATTTGTCCAATTGACCTTTGAAATTTACTATTGAATCTGCTTCCACCATCCTTTCAGGTGGTGCACTCCAGATCACAATCATTTGCTGCATAATTTTTTTTCCTCATGATACCTCTGTCTTTTTTGCCAATCCTTTAAATCTGTGTCCCCTGATTACTGACGCGTCTGCCACTGGAAACAGTTTTTCCTTATTCACTCTATCAAAACCTACCATGATTTTGAAAGTTTCTATCAAATCCCCCCTTACCCTTCTCTGCACTAAGGAGAACAGCCACAGCTTCTCCAGTCTCTCCATATAACTGAAGTCCCCCTCTAAAGTAATCTTTCCTAAAGTGTGGTGTCCAGAATTGAACACAATATTCCATATTCCAGTTGAGGTCTAACTGGTGTTTTGTAAAGGTTCAACATAACTTCCTTGCTATTGTATTCTGTGCCTTATAGGGTGGTGGATATAGATTCAATACTAGTCTTCAAAAGGTAATTATTAAATACTTGAAGGAAAAACAATTGCAGTGAGTGGGACAAATTGGATTACTTTTCAAAAGAGCTAGTTCAGATTCAATGCCTCCTTCTGTGCTCTACATTATGTGATTCAATAATATGATTCTGTGCCTCTATTAATAAAGCCAAGGATCCCATAGGCTTTTTAGCAGCCTTCTCAACTTATCCCACCACCTTCAAAGATTTTTGTACATACACCCTCAAGAATCTGTTCCTGCACCATTTAGTTTATATTACCTCTCCTCATTTTTCCTACCAACATGTGTTGTGATGGAGTCATATGCAGATAGTTCTGTACAGATTGTGTTTTTTTTTTTGAGAAAGTCATTGCCTTGAAATAAAACTTAAAGCTGTAAAGTGTTCTAAAAAAACAAGGGTGGTCCTGACCAGTTTTGAAACACACAGTCTTATGATCAGAGACATTTGACTGGAGCTCAGGTTTCAGTTTTAGAAGAACTCTGCCATGGATGGAATCAGAAACAGCCAGGTACAGTTTTAAAAGAAACAAGCTGGGAGCTGCAGGGTTTTGTGCTTCCAGCGAAGCTGCTTGAAATTGAAACAGACCGAAAATTAGTTGGTTGGAGTAGTTGTTTTGGATGCAGGCAGAGGAGCCCGGACTGAGGGCTGATCATTGGTGAATGACTTACAGCAGTTGTCTTCGGTGACTGACAAATTTATCAGTGGAACCACACCAATAGAATGGTTGGAGGCGAGGGTGAGGTTGTTCAGGAGGCGGCAAGGCTGAACCATTAAAGGGAAGATTGTATTACTCTCTATCACCGGGATATCATTACTTCTGTATCCGCATCCTGGAGGACAGGACTTGGAAAAATACCTGAAGAAGTTCCTGATTTTGTTGTACCATGGGACTGTTCGGCACCATCCTGCTGATAAGGCTGTCCTGAGGATTTGTAAGGACTACCTTTGTTGCATCTGCTAATTAATGTATAATATTTAAAATATGCATACAATAATCGTGATTTAATTGATAGTTCATGTTTAATTTATGTCAATTTTGGTTTGATCTCCTTGTCAGTTATTTTCTGTGACCCTCTGTCCTATTTTTTCTCTTTTCCCCACCCCCACTTCATTTGCTTAAAACCTATTACATTTCTAACCTTTGCCAGTTCTGATGAAACGCCTCCAACCACTAAAATGTTAACTTTGCTTCTCTCTCCACAGATGCTGCCAGACCTGCTGAGTATTTCCAGTGAATCTTAAAATTCAGTTGGGGGTAATGGAGGAGTGGACCAGGGTGTCACGGAGGGAATGATCCCTTCGGAATGCTAACAGGGGAGGGGAGGGGAAGATGAGTTTAGTAGTGGCATCACGCTGGACGTGGCAGAAATGGCAGAGGTTGATCCTTTGGATGTGGAGGCTGATGGGGTGGAAAATGAGGACAAGGGGAACCCTGTCGCAGTTCTGGGAGGGAGAGGAAGGGGTGAGAACAGAGATGCGGGAAATGGTCCGGACATGGTTGAGGGCCCTGTCAACCACAATGGGGGGGAATCCTCAGTTAAGGAAAAAGGAAGACATACCAGAAGCGCTGTTGTGGAAGGTTGCATCATCAGAGCAGATGTGTCAGAGATGGAGAAACTGGGAGAATGGAATGGAGTCCTTACAGGAGGCAGGGTATGAAGAAGTGTAGTCAAGGTAGCTATGGGAGTCAGTGGACTTATAATGAATATTAGTAGACAGCCTATCTCCAGACATGGAGACAGCGAGGTCGAGGAAGGGAAGGGAAGTGTCGGAGAGGGACCATGTAAAGGTGAGAGAAGGGTGGAAATTGGAAGCAAAGTTGATAACGTTTTCCAGTTCGGGGCAGGAGCAGGAAACAGCACCGATACAGTCATCAATGTACTAGAAAAAGAGTTGGGGGAGGGGGCAAGGAATGTTCGACATATCCCACAAAAAGATAGGCATAACTAAGACCCATGTGGGTACCCATAGCAACACCTATTACTTGAAGGAAGTAAGTGAAGTTGAAGGAGAAGTCGTTCAACGTGAGAAAAAGTTCAGCCAGGCAGAAGAGGGTGGTGGTGGATAGGGACTGGTTGGTCCTCTGTTCAAGGAAGAAGTGGAGAGCCATCAAACTGTCCTGGTGGGGGATGGAGGTGTAGAGAGATTGGACGTCCATATTGAAGAGGAGGCGGTTAGGGCCAGGAAACTACAAATTGTCAAAATGATGTAGGACGTTAGAAGAGTCACGGATGTAGGTGGGAAGAGACTGGACCAGGGAAGAAAAGATAGTCAAGATAAGAAGAAATAAGTTCAGTGACGCAGGAACAGGCTGAAACAATGGGTCTGCCAGGACAGTCCTCTTTGTGAATTTCGGAAGGAACGTTGAAGCGGGCTGTCCGGGGTTGCGGGACTATGAGGTATGAAGCTGTAGAGGGAAGATCTGCAGAGGAGATGAGGTCAGTGACAGTCCTGTGGACAGTAGCTTGATGTTTGGTGGTGAGGTCATGGTCCAGGGGGAAGTAGGAAGAAGTGACTGAGAGTTGGCGCTCAGCCTCCGCAAGGTAGAGGTCAGTACGCCATACAACAACAGCATCACCCTTGTTGGCAGGTTTGATCACAATTTCGGGGTTAGACCTGAGAGAACGGAGTGCAGCAAGTTCAGAGGGAGACAAGTTCAAGTGAGTGAGGGGAGCAGAGAAATTAAGATGGCCGATGTCTCCCTGACAGTTTTCAATGAAAAGATCAAGAGCGGTTAAGAAGCCAGAGGGAGGGTCCGGGTGGAAGGAGAATGCTGGAGGCGGGTGAATGGGTCTGCTGGTCGGGGGGAGGACTCCTGGTCAAAGAAGTGAGCACGGATGCGAAGGCGATGGAAGAAGAACTCAACGACATGCCGAGCATGAAATTCATTGAGGTGGGGGCATAAGGGGATAAAACTGAATCCTTTGCTGAGTACAGAACGTTCAGCGCCAGAGAGAGGAAGGTCTGAGGGTATAGTGAATACATGGCAAGGTGTCAGATCAGAAGGGATGGGGTCAGAGGGAAGTGAAGGGGTAGGAGGATCTGGAGGGACCTTAGTCACCATCAGGTGCTGGAGCTTGCGTTCCTTAACACCTGAAAGGAAGAAAAAAGTTTTTTGTTAATGCGTCAGATAAGACGAAGGATGAAATGAAACTATGGAGCAGAACATCTTTGAGATAAGGTGAGGCGGTGCCCAGTGTGTGCATATGGTGGTGCATGGCAGTCTTCTTCTTCTTTGGCCTCCTTGTCTCGAGAGACAATGGGTAAGCGCCTGGAGGTGGTCAGTGGTTTATGAAGCAGCGCCTGGAGTGGCTATAAAGGCCAATTCTAGAGTGACAGGTGCTACAGATAAAATTGGTTGTCGGGGCTGTTACACAGTTGGCTCTCTCTTTGCACTTCTGTCTTTTTTCCTGCCAATTGCTAAGTCTCTTCGACTCCGCCAGCTCTGGCGATCACTGACAACTGACTCCCATGACTTGTGATCAATGTCACAGGACTTCATGTCGTGTTTGCAGACGTCTTTAAAGCGGAGACATGGACGGCAGGTGGGCCTGATACCAGTGACGAGCTCGCTGTACAATGTGTCCTTGGGGATCCTGCCATCTTCCATGCAGCTCACATGGCCAAGCCATCTCAAGCGCCACTGGCTCAGTAGGGTATTTTTGTTGGGGTTGTTGGCCGCCTCGAGGACTTCTGCGTTGGAGATACGGTCCTGCCAACTGATGCCAAGGATTCTCCGGAGGCAGTGAAGACGGAATGAATTGAGACGTCGCTCTTGGCTGACATACGTTGTCCAGGCCTCGCTGCCGTAGAGCAAGGTACTGAGGACACAGGCTTGATACACTCGGACTTTTGTGTTCCATGTCAGTGCGCCATTTTCCCACACTCTTTTGGCCAGTCTGGACATAGCAGAGGAAGCCTTTCCCATGCGCGTGTTGATTTCTGCATCGAGAGACAGGTTACTGGTGATAGTTGGGCCTAGGTAGGTGAACTCTTGAACCACTTCCAGAGCGTGGTCGCCGATATTGATGGATGGAGCATTTCTGACGTCCTGTCAGGACGTCCTGTCCCATGATGTTCGTTTTCTTGAGGCTGATGGTTAGGCCAAATTCATTAGAGGCAGGCACAATCCTGTCGATGAGTCTTTGCAGACACTCTTCAGTGTGAGATGTTAATGCAGCATAGTCGGCAAAGAGGAATTCCCTGATGAGGACTTTCCGTACTTTGGTCTTCGCTCTTAGATAGGCAAGGTTGAACAACCTGCCACCTGATCTTGTGTGGAGGAAAATTCCTTCTTCTGAAGACTTGAATGCATGTGAGAGCAGCAGGGAGAAGAAGATCCCAAACAGTGTAGGTGCGAGAACACAGCCCTGTTTCACGCCACTCAGGATAGGAAAGGGGTCTGATGAGGCGCCGCGATGCTGAATTGTGCCTTTCATATTGAGGCGATATTGAGGAATGAGGTGATGATACTTAATAGCTTTGGTGGACATCCGATCTTTTCTAGTAGTCTGAAGAGACCACGTCTGCTGACGACGTCAAAGGCTTTGGTGAGATCAATGAAAGCAATGAAGAGGGGCATCTGTTGTTTGCGGCATTTCTCCTGTAGCTGGTGAAGGGAGAACAGCATGTCAATGGTGGATCTCTCTGCTTGAAAGCCACACTGTGCCTCAGGGTAGACACGCTCAGCCAGCTTCTGGAGCCTGTTTAAAGTGACTCGAGCAAAGACTTTCCCCACTATGCTGAGCAAGGAGATTCCACGGTAGTTGTTGCAGTCACCATGGTCACCCTTGTTCTTATAGAGGGTGATGATATTGGCATTGCGTATGTCCTGTGACACTGCTCCCTCGTCCCAGCACAGGCAAAGCAGTTCGTAGAGTGCTGAGAGTATAGCAGGCTTGGCACTCTTGATTATTTCAGGGGTAATGCCGTCCTTTCCAGGGGCTTTTCCGCTGGCTAGAGAATCAATGGCATCACTGAGTTTCGATTTTGTTGGCTGTACGTCCGGCTCATCCATGACTGGCAGAACTGGGCTGCATTGAGGGCGGTCTCAGTGACAACATTTTCCCTGGAGTACAATTCTCGGTAGTGTTCCACCCGGCAGTCCATTTGCTTGCATTGGTCAGTGATTGTGTCCCCTGATTTAGATTTGAGGGGGGCGATCTTCTTGATGGTTGGCCCAAAAGCTCTCTTAATGCCATCATACATTCCAGTGATGTTTCTGGTGTCGGAGGCCAGCTGAATATGACTGCAGAGGTGTTGCCAGTAGTCATTTGCACAGCGCCTGGCTGTTCTTTGTGCAGTGCTTCTGGCTGCTTTGATTTTTTGCTTTTATTTAAGATTCACTGGTTGGTGAAAGACCAGTCCTGTGACATAATTGTTAATTGTCATCTGGGATCTGATAATCTTACAGTCCAACATTTGAAATAAGAAAATCTACCATAATTAGCAAATCTGATAACACTATTCTATGTCTAGACAAAGAGTTTTTATGTCAGCAAAAGGAGCACTATTCAAGATCAGAATTCCAGCAGATTACAGAACACTTGTGGATTTTCCCACAATTGAATCACAATAAAATTTAGCTGCAAATGCTACTGCTGAAAGATTCATGCAGACATTCAAGAAGTATGCCCATTTTAGTCGAGTGGACAGATTATCTTCCAGCAACAACTTGGCATTCCTGTGTAATCAAGGATAGTGAAGGAATATCACAGTGCTAAGGTAAAAGAGGAGTTTGCTAATCAAAAATATAATTCCTGATTTAGTAAAATCAAAGTTGGTGACCACATAGTGAGAAATAATAAGTGTGCAAAAATTATTAACACAATACAAACCAGTTGTCCACATCAAGATTTGGTTATTTGGTTTCACTAAACTGCTCAAAGAGATCCCCTTTAAATAATCAGTGATGTAGGTTTCTTCAGGAAGATAACTGAATTCCTTGACTCTCACCATATCATGCAGATTGAACACAACCCTGATTTTAGTGGTTATGGAAGGAGATGGTGTAACCATCAATATGCATAATCAAACACTGCCTACTTGCATTCTCATTTTCAGATACAAGAAACCCCCTTTTTCTTAGAGAACTGTGTTGTTTAAAGGTTTTCCTGCTATCTGTTGACCTTAATGGAAAAGAGGAGTGTATAGGCGGCACGATGGCGCAGTGGTTAGCACCGCAGCCTCACAGCTCCAGGGACCCGGGTTCGATTCTGGGTACTGCCTGTGTGGAGTTTGCAAGTTCTCCCTGTGTCTGCGTGGGTTTTCTCCAGGTGCTCCGGTTTCCTCCCACAAGCCAAAAGACTTGCAGGTTGACAGGTAAATTGGCCATTATAAATTGTCACCAGTATAGGTCGGTGGTAGGGAAATATAGGAACAGGTGGGGATGTTTGTTGGGAATATGGGATTAGTGTAGGATTAGTATAAATGGGTGGTTGATGTTCGGCACAAACTCGGTGGGCCGAAGGGCCTGTTTCAGTGCTGTATCTCTAATCTAAAAAAAAAAAAAATAGTTTTGAACCAGACACTTAAGGGAGAAATAGGAGATTCTGTTCGAACAAAACTATATGGTGAAGGTATCACATCTAGCAACTAATGCAGAAAATAAATAATGGTCCAAAATTTCCTTCATTAAGGTCCCAGATACCCCATTGCCCTCGCCATGCTGTTTTCAGCTCACACTTCCAGCAACTTACAGGGCAAAAATTTTCGAGTCAAAGGGCGAGGGAAAAAATATAATTAACGGAGCATGCCGTGAAATGCCGTCTGCAGCAAAACCTGGGTCACACAGTTTTTATAAAAACAATCATGAGGAGATCCAAAGTATTTTAGATTTTTATTGTGTTTGAAATCATCATAAAGGTCAGTCCTGCTCCCACATGCCCACATGGCTTGGCTTGGCTAACTGTTTCATGAATCTTAGGTTCTTTACCTCTGTGGGGTCAGTTCTGTTCTAATGAAAATCATGTTGCCTCCTGTTCAGCTCAAATAAATAACAACAATGAAAACCTTGAGTCAGTATATCTGAGGGTCTTCTTGCTGTTTTACACATAATTAGATAGCTGCTTTAATCGTCCCATAAGGAGGCAGGGCACACAGGAGTACTAACCAAAACACAGGAAAAAAAGTGCTATAATCATTGCTCCACCTCTCATGGGTCTCTCTGTATATTTATGTCATGTCTTCACACATATTAAAGTATAGATTAAATCAATCCTTTCTAGTCAGTGCCACACTAATAGCTATTTACCCCTGCAGTTATAAGATTAAATTAAAATGTAATAGAATACCAGGAGCATGGCAAAAGAAATGCACATGAATAGCTCTTCACCCCTGGGCTGTGTTAACTGAGTAGAAAGAGATGTGGCATCAGCTATAAACCAGGATTAAAGGGGAATAAGGGGAAAAAAATAAACCAAAGTACTCAGACAGAGCCACATCAATTCTGTTTCTGAGGCATTATCTGTACATTGCTGCTCTCATGTACAATGCTATTATATAAAACCTAGGGATAGGCAATAAATGCCTCGCCAGCAAGGCCCACATCCCATGAATGAATAATTCTCTTCTTAAAAAAAAAAATTTATGATTCAACTTTCTGGTGCTACTTTTTGCAGTTCCCCTATTTCTCGGTAATTTTTCTATTGACATCTTCAACCTCTTCAGGAGTACAGAGGGATGTCAGATAAATTGCAGTGCTGCAAGATAAATACCTCACAGTATGTCTTTATTCTATTTAGTGTTTGTCTCTTTCTTCTGCAATAATGCTGAATAATCTTGCTCGAATTGTAGAATGATCCTAATACCTGATGATGTACTTGCTCTGTGCCATCTCAGCAATTTGTTCTAGCCAACTGCCTAGCAGAAACCCATTTGGAGGACTGAACGTAAGATTAGCCAATGGCATGAAGTGTACATGAACAAAAGTAATGACCATAGGAATGTAGCAAACCAGAAAATATTATTCAATGGTCATCCTGCCAGTCGAAGAGTGGTTCCCAATGTATCACCAATCATTGGCAATCCCACTGGTTTCTGGGTACTTGCTGCAATGAACTGAAGCCTGGGGAGAAATTCCTGGTCATAGTGTCTCTTTGTGTCAAGACTCGCAGCCTTTATGTCATCCTTTACATGAACTGACCCAATACACTCGACCTGGATATTTACTACCATCTTTGATGCATTACTGACTTCATGTATTGTGATGATTCATAAATCTCAGCATACTGGAAGTCCTGCGACAGCTGGTCCAGTTGTGTCTACAGTACAAAACATTTGTGGCAGCCAGTTGAAGCTTCTAGAGCTGTACTGTAAGATTATTGTTCCAATACACTTGATTGGAGCACCATTGTAGGCAGTCAGCCTAGTCGTGGTGGGTTGTACCATAGATTCCCATTTCTTTAAGTACATGTCTTTCAGTATACAAATGGACAGAATATTTGCACTTTCTCCAGTTCATTTTTACTCTGAGCATATCCTGCCACTCTTCTGTGGACAATAATCCCGATCATAGCAAATGCCTCAGATTGCGTAATAGCATTGACATGTTAATGCAAATTAACTACGTAAAATGCTTGCTCACTGTTCACATGAGTGCATTCTTCAACCGTGTCCTCGTGGCAATCTGTCTCTGCTGACTTGATGCATCTGCTTGGGCTTTTGTTGTGTGTTGGCATACCTTTTGTTGGGTTTGCCATCCTGTCTTGCAGATGTTCTCTCTGCATGTGATCTGCCACCATTCCTGTGTGCAGTATCTGAGCTTGGCCTTCTGCACTGCATTGCCCAATGTCCTCGCATGCCACAAGCTTTGCAATGGTACTGGTAAGCCGGAGAACTGCGAATTGGGTGAGTCAGGCCAAATTCCCCATGGTGCAGAGTGCCGTTGACAGTACATACATCGCTTTGCGGACGCCACATATAAAGGCTGAAATTGAACCTACTGGAAGGGATTCCACTCCCTCAATGTCCAGCTGGTGTGCCACTATACACAGTGAATCCTGCAGGTGTCCTGGCAGCAGTCATGATGCCTTCATTCTATGTAATCCACTGTTCCATCTGCATTTGAGCCATCGCAACAAGCCAGATGACTGTGGTATGCAACCCACAAACACATGGGCAGCATGCATATAATCTAAGTCATGCTACCACACAACATGTCATTGAGCAAACAATTGGGGTGCTTAAGCAGCACTTCTGCTGCCAGGACCACTCTGGAGGAGCCCTGCAGAACTCACCAGAGCACATATCACAATTCATCATGGTCTGCTGCATCCTCCACAACCTCACCATCATGGGTGGATAGACCTTGCCACCAGCTATGCAGCAAGCAGCTGAGGAAAAGGAAGAGGAGGAGAAGGCAACTAACACATCCCTTTCTGACCGGGCTCATCCAACTGTGGTACCAGTAAACGCAACTCCAATTCTCCATTCACCAACAGTCCTACACCTTGGCCTTCCTCTATTACCTGACCATCACAACATCCTCTTGGCCACAATGCTGAAATAAAAGCCACCACAAAACAAACATTCCAAACTCATTTTATCAATCAAACCATCCAATATACCGTCAAAAAGTCAACTATTCACTCTTGTGCATTCGCTTATTGCCTTTCTTCCGTGTTCCTTTGCCTGTCCTAGTGCTCCTACACAGTGCTACCTGAGTAGCTGCAGCATTAATAGCAAAGGCTGTTACTTTCCATGGGGGAGACTGCTGATGCCCTTGCAGGGTGACTTTGACAAGCTCTGGCCTTAGAGGGCCCAGCTTTGGACTGCTCCACCTTAGCATGGTTGGCTGACTGACAGGCAACAGCAAGGACACTGATGAAGTGGCAGTGGTGGGAGGATGAATGTTGTCATCCTGAAATAAGGCAAGGGGTTCTTGCTCCATGGGGCAACCCTAGTAATAATGTTGGAGGACAGTTTGCTGGAGTCCTGTGAGACCCTGATAGCCACTTTGGTATCCACAGCTATGATAGCAGCAGTCTGAGCAGGAAGTTGAGCTTGCATTACTTCAGTCTGAGCTTTCACTACAGCAGCCAGATGTTGGGTGACTTCTGCTTTTGCTGCAATGGAAGCTGAGCTATTGGTCACCAAATGCTGCATCATGATTCTGTCTGCAAGTGTGCTAATGGAGTTGTCCACCACTTCCATGCTGGAAAGGATGAACTCCAAGCTCTGAGAAAAGCCCTTGTTGCCAGACTATTCCATGGTCCTCAACAGTGACTACAGACTTTCTGGCAGGCATACCAATGCACCAAGCATTTCATTGTGCATATCCATTAGCCTTTTTCTCTACTCTACCCCATTTAAGTCCTCATCTGAATCCTCTGCAGCAGAACTCGTATGTGACCACACGCTGCAGTGAGCTGGCACCTGGGCTACCCTTGTGCCCTCCATGGCTATAGGTCACTTGTGCCTGGTGTCACCCTACATGCAGATCCCACCTCTATGCTATCCTATAAATTACAGGCAGTGTCAGTACCTGAGCTAGTGGCTGGGAGTGTGAGGGGGAGTAAACAATGTTTCTTCTTCAGCACTATTTTCCTGCTCTTCCACCTGTTGCTCTTTCACCACTGCCTGGTCAGGTTGCAGTTCTTGGATACCTGACAGGAGAAAGGTAATAGGGTAGTGGTGCGAGGAGGGGGGGAAAATCAAGAAGTGCATGCTTACACCGTCTGCAACTTGTAAATCAGAAGAAATTATAGGATGACGAGGAAGTGGGATGTGAGAAGGAATATTAGGTGTGAGGATACTGTCATCTTCAATGGATTCAGCCCCTCCACTGGCCACAGCCTCAGTCATGGATGCTCCAATGATGGTGAGCATTGTCTCCTCCATGGGGCTGAGGACATGTAGGTGCACCTGCCTCCCACTGGTTAGCTCCTGCTCCACCTTGTCCTGCAAGAAAGAGGGGAATGTGTTCATAGGTGTGGTGCAATGTGTTTGGGTGTGCAAGTTGAACATAGGTGTGAGACTTGCAGCAGTGCTGAGTAGGTAAGGCATATGACTGTTAGGTCTGAGTCATGACTGTTAGGTCTGAGTCATGACTGATGGAGATTGTTGGTATGATGGGAGTCTGGTGCATTGAGCAGTCTGTGAGGCTAACGGTGGCAAATGGTATTTGAAGATGCTTTTGCTGACCTTGACCACTTGGCAAATCAACATAGCACTTTCATTCTGGAGCAATGTTACGTATTATAGGCTGAAAATTTGTTTATGGTCCGTTTCTGGGTGCCGGGGTCACGGTTCGCAACCTGCTCACACCCATTGCTATTGAAGCAGACAGCACGCAAACTTGGGGCTGGATTTTTCATCAGGCGGATGGGAGATGGCCACCGACGTAAAAGTCGGTGGTGAACCCGCTTCCGCCCAGCCCGGGGATCCGACCCGCATTTTACAGGACCCCGGGCTTTAATTGTTCCAAAGTGGGACTTCCACCCACTTGAGGGAGGAAGTCCCGCCTCATTGAGCTGCCGGCCAATCATCGGGCCGGCAGCTCTAAGTCCCAGCATTGCCACCGGGACTGAGGACATGGAGCCAGGATTACTGGTAAGTTAGGGTTGCCTCGCTGGGCTGATCAGTCATGCCCCGGCGAGGCAAGGGTGGTCATGTGGGGGGAAGGGGGATCCTCTCGGGTCCTGGGAACGGTTGGGGAAGCAGGGGTGGCCCTGAATTGGGCACCCTGTGCCCGTTTGTCAGGACCCACCCCCAGGGCACAGAGAGGCCGCCAGCTTTCACTGGGCTGCCTTTCATGTCTCCCAGATGCCTGCTTGCCACAGGAAAATCCCCGTGGAGGCGGGCAAAGACCTTTAAGTGGCTGTTAAGTGGCCACTTGAGGGCCATGATTAGCTGGGGCAGGCAGCCCGTTTCTCAGCGCCCCCCCCCACCCGCCCACCAGCCTACGTAATATGGGATGGAGGCAGGAGCAGGTCGGGAAGGACTCCCAGAGCCTGCCGATCAATTTTACGCCACCACGTCCCCACCCCACCCCCACCACCATATGGCTCACTGGGGTGGCGTAAAATTCTGGTCTTGGTCCTGCTTCCTCATTTACCTGATTATAGTATTGGTCTGATTGAGGCTGCAATGCTGGCTGCATGAGCGCTCCTCAGGGGACTGATCTCACATGGTGCAGTAAGCCTTTTTTTCTTAAAGGCAGTCTGTCCCTCTTAAAGAGGAGTTGCAGTGGAAGGGAGCTGCTGCTGGCTGCCTGTACTGACACTGGCTGTATGTAGGATCTGCACAAATGGAGCATCAGGAAAGAGAGAGGGCTCCGAGGTTTAAGAATGCAGAGCTGGAGGCCATAGTCATGGAGGTGACCAAGAGGAGGAAGGTCTTGTTTCCATGGGGGCCAAGAGACCCTCAAGGACTGCTCTCCAAAGGGGATGGGAGCAAGTGGCCAGTGAGGTCTATATAAGGGGTCTGGCCCCGAGGAGCTGGTTGCGGTGCCACAAGAATTTTAATGACCTCACATGGGTGATGAAGGTCATTGCCTGCATCTTCAAAGGACCTCATACCCACCGCACCACCAATCTGACACGTTGCTCAGTGCACCACATCCCCATCACTCACCCATCAGCAGTCCCTGGCTCTCAGGACTCACACCTAACATCCAGATATTCCACCTCACCATCACACACATTCCAATGATGCCAGCCTTGCGCTGCTTCCACATACCTCCAGCTATTCAGCTGTGGCAGGCACATCACCCAAATACAGTGCAACACAATCAGTGACATTCTGCCCTCTCTCTTACTGGACAAGGTTACCAATAACTGCCTGGAGCAGAGCAAAACTGGTGAGGGCAAGGACGCCTGCATCTCCTGAGGTCTACAGAGGAGATGTTTCTGTACATCTGATGGGGCCAGCAGCAACACAGCCCATAGCATCAGGTATCACTGTGAGCATTGGGGTTGATGTAAATTCCTGCCTTATGTCCCTGCTCAACTCCCAGCTCACCCTCATTCTGCAAACTGGCATGATAAGCAAGCTTCAGATGGTGTTGCCATGGACCTCTTACATTGCATTCCAACCCCACTTCCCTTGCCCCCAACCTTCCCCTTTCTGATTTTCTACTTTCAGTCACCCAAGAACTGCCGGCTGCCCAGTCACAGCACACCCAGGAGGAGGAGAGAAACACCACAGCAACGCTGAAGAGGCCCCATCACTTGATCTGAAACTCACAGCCAGCAGCTCAGATACTGGCACTGCATGTATTTTAGAGGTTAGTCTAGAGTCGGGATCTGAACATGGTGAGTCACTGAGCACGAGTGTGCTGCAGCTAGGCCAGGGGAAAGGATAGTTTGTGTGCCAGCTCAACAGAATGTGAGGTTGCAGACGGGTTCTGCTACAGGAATCTCAGATGAGAACTTTGATGGGGCGGCATACTGGAGAACGCTGATGAGGATGTACACTGAGATTCTGGGACCATTAGCTGACCTGTTACTGACTATGAGCATGGAGAAGCCTGCCTCCAACTTGCCAGAGAGTATCATGTGGAGCTTCCCTCTCAGCAGCCTCTGCTCCATTTCCCAGTTGTATTGCAGACCTAGAGACACTGAAACTGCAGCCCTCATACCTGTTGCAGCTTTTGTGTGGACAGGTCACCAGATTCTCTGCCCTCCTGTGAGAATGCAGCAACACTTCCTGTCAAATCAAGGAACTCACCACAATAACTCCAAAAACATTCTACATACTTCCAGAGACTTTGTAATAGCATAAGTTACTCTAAATCACTTTACCTACAAGTTTTGACTTGGGCCTTTAATTAATGCTAGTGGTAGGCCCCTCCTGCAACTGTACGAATGCTCTTTCGAGTGAAAAATGAATACGTTGAGTGGACCTGTGAGGTCCAAGTTTGTAAATGGTGCAGCAAATCATCCGGAACGGCTTGTTGAAGTCACGATCTGGCCAGTTGGGAAGCTTCTGGCGCACGCACAGCATACGTACGTGACACCCTTCCCAGCATGAGGCGCCATGCTGGCCATATTGGAAGTGGTCAAAAGCGCTGCGTGCCTCACTCAGAGAACCTCCAACCTCTGTAATACCAGCTTCAGTGGTGCTACGGAGCTGAGTTTCTTGGCTATATTTTTAATTTTTTTTAAGCTTTGAATGTCACTGCTTTAACCAATTTTGTTTTAAGTCCATACCAGCCAGGATTATATACTATGTGTAATGCTCTGTTTATATCTTGACTAATCTAATCCAATCTATTTTAGAAGCAATCTATATCTTTACTATCTAGCCTGTGCTGCATAGTGAGAGTGATTTGATGTGTTCCTCACTTTCAATGTGACCCAAGTCTGTGAACTATAGATCAACTAACTCACTTTGAGACTTCATACCTCCCTATATATTGATTTTGGCCTTTTCAAATTGACCCTAGCCTACATATCATTCCCCAGTGCAACCCTGTTCACTCACAACGTTCTATGACCTCTGATCATCATGAGCAAGGATCTCAGCATCATGGAACAGAAGAGGCCTTTTAATCTGTTGAGGATTACTGGGCTATTTTTCATTCTTTCATATACTGTAACAGTTCACAATTTTCATTTGATTTCTACTAATGAAGCCATAAATGTTTTGTTTCTTCTCATTTCCCGCTTTGGCATTTCAGCAATCTAGCATTGCAGAATATAATTCTTAACATGTGTTTGGTAATGGAAAACATGGTCTCATACTGAAAAACACAAAAGGAAATTCAGTTCTCATACAGCTAGCCTACTAAATCATGCTGCAGCAGACAGGAGTGTTATTAGTGTATTGCAGGCCAGTGCATGTGGATAGATTGTTGGGGCACATGGTGCTTTCTTAATTGTTATGGGAAAAGCAACATATGTAGGAAAGCAGCAGGACTGCAGTGATCAATTAGTTTAAAATAAAAGATTATAGCAATTCCAAGCGTGCCATTAAAGTCTATTAGTTATATTCAATTTATTGTATATTTTAAAGGAAGATCATCGGATTTCAGTTTAATGTTTTTGATCTTACTTGCTTACTAAGAACTATTTTAACTTTTTTGTTTGCAGTAGAGAAAAAGACTACCGCATACACCTAAAACAGCCATTGAGATTTTCTTTTAATTTGGTGTTCCCAGATAATGACTCGGCCTGTATACAATGCACTTTTCCTAGCATATATTACATATCTTCTGATTTTCCCATCAATTTTCTTATATTCTTAAATTAGAACAGACCATGGCAGGAATTTTACCTTTCCCGGAGGCGGACGCGGGTGCCGAAGTCGCTCCTGCTCCACGCTCAGCTGCTGCAGCGTTTGAGCACTAATTAGCAGTTTGGCGGCATGTTTACGACAGAAAAGGGCACGTGCGGGAGGATGAGTGTCAGCGGGGATCAGGCTAGAGCCGGAAGAAGGTGCTAAAAGCCATTTAAAAGGGCTTTCAGCAACCTCAGTGGCTTTGTGAGACTTATCTGCATCAAGTAGGACGTTTTGAGGAGCAGCATATTAGAAGAAGGAATATAACTGCCTGAGGGTGAAAGGAGTGCCACAGGAATTAAAGGGACGACCCCTCCAGTAAACATTAATATACCTGAGACAAACCAGAACCCGCTTGCTGCAGTGGCTGAGCGATGCAACCGCATGAACAAAGAACAAAGAAAATTACAGCACAGGAACAGGCCCTTCGGCCCTCCAAGCCTGCGCCGATCCAGATCCTCTATCTAAACATGTCGCCTATTTTCTAAGGGTCTGTATCTCTTTGCTTCCTGCCCATTCATATATCTGTCTAGATACATCTTAAAAGACGCCATCGTGCCCGCATCTACCACCTCCGCTGGCAACGCGTTCCAGGCACCCACCACCCTCTGCGTAAAGAACTTTCCACGCATATCCCCCCTAAACTTTTCCCCTTTCACTTTGAACTCGTGTCCTCTAGTAATTGAATCCCCCACTCTGGGAAAAAGCATGATGCCCAGGTTCTCTGAAGACTCCCTTGATGTCCTCCTCCAGGCGCTGAGGCAAAGCAGGAGGTCCTCTTTCCAGCGGACAGAAGGAGGAGGCCTCCCCAAGTCACCAAGAAGGCATGGCTGGAGGTAGCAGAGGAGGTCAGCAGCCGCAGGGTAGTGAGGAGGACATAGCTCCAGTGCCGCAAGCGGGTCAATGACCTTCTGCGCTCTGCCAGGGTAAGGGGCATTCTGCAATCATTGCAGCTTTAAACAGATACGGGAGGGTCACTGGGTATTGATGCTGCAAAGTCAAAGCCATCTATTTTCAGTGATTGGCTGCAGCCCTGCCTTGGGCCATATACTGGGCACATCTGAGATGCACAATGGTCCAGAGGTGTGCCAACTGTGCACTTCAATGGCATTGGTTCCAGATGCAGCGTTCAGCACAAGGGGTGAGTGGGTGATCTTTCAAGTCAAGGGACTGAACTAATTGTCATCTGTCTCCGCAGGAGAAGAGGGCACAGAATGCCCGAGAGAAGGCCCGGACTGGTGACGGAGTGGCCAACCTCGCCTTTCTCACCAGAGGGGAGGAGGATGCATTGATGCTTGCAGGGGAAGTCATGGGATGCTCAGTAGCTGTTGGTGAGGCCAGTGCAACTGTCCAGGAGGGTGTGTTCCTCAGAGGGTGATTGAGGGGGAGATGGGGCGATGGGCGGCTTGGATCATGCAATGAAGGTTGATTGCATGGTCAAAATCATACACATGTAGCCACACTGCAGTCTATAACATGTCCTTCAGTCAGGAGTGTTGATCACAAATGATCCTTCTTTTTTCCCCTGCAGGTGAAATACAGCAGCAGCCAGGCAGCGTCTCCGGGGCTCATCTGTCCACTTCTGAGGAGGAGGAGTGGACCTCAGAGGGTGCAGTGCCACATCCTCTCCCCTCACCAAGAACTAGCTCAGAGACAGTCACTTCGGTTAGGATTCATGCCTCCTCGGATTCGTGGTCACAACCTGGTGCCAGCACCACACAAGTGCCAGACCAGCTGCCAGAGGCAGTATCAGCCGATGCCTCTGACGCTCTGAGGAGTGTGGGAGGCCGGGCCAGTGCTGAGTCCCATGCTGATGATGAGCCTCTGCTGACATCCATTTGGCGGGAGATGCAGCAAGCGCAGCATGTGGCGTGTGGAGATCTGGCGGAGTTACCAGAGGCGATGTGTGCTCTGGCTCAGACTTTGTCCATGATTAATGCACAGTTTCTGTTGTCTGTGCATCTGGCTTCCTCCATTGACAGATTGGCAGCTGCTGTGGAGGGCATGATCCTGGGGGCCCTGCAGAACCTCACAGAGAAAGTGAGCTCCATGGACCAGCGCCTTAACGAGCTGTCCATGAGGCTCTTGCGACATCTGGAAGCTGCTCATCCCTCTGAGGTCAGCAGGGAGGCCCAATTGAGCCGGAAGAGGGCACAGGAGCAGCGGCAGAATGCATATAGGGGCTCCTTTCAGGGCACACCTGAGGCATTCAGCAGCTCCTTGTCCCCTCTGCCAGTGATATCAGCACCGCATACTCCCAGGGTGTCAGAGGGTGGTCCTGAGACTGATCAGGGTCACTTCAACATGCCCGGGCCTTCATGGCCTCGGGCAGGCAGAGGACACCTGCCAAAATCATCCAAAGCCACGGGACAGCCTGAACAGCTACCTGCCTCTTCTGTGGCTGGCGGCAAGGGATCATCCACATGTGTGAGCACTCACAAACATTTCAAACTATCACAATAACTGCAATATGGGGTCACAGGTGCAATTTGTAAATATTTATTTGCTGTTATGCCTCACGGAGAATTATTAAATTTTTCACTTGGCATTTTCATCTGTTAGAAGTCAATGCTGATGTTTTAGGCGATCTTGTTGTTCTGCATGAGATGGAGACTTGGGGAGGTGGCACATTCGGGCCTTGTGGTGTTTGAGGGAAAGGTGGACCGTTGCAGTGGAGATTTCCACCTGCAGGTACGTGCTTCTGCACTTCCAGCTGATGTAAATTTAATTTCAGACTGACATGTTAGTCGCTGGGTGACGAGCCTCCGTTCTGGTGAAACTCCTGTGTATTAGAGCCTCCCAGGCCTCCTCTGCACTCAACTCCCTCCAGCTCCCTCCTCCTGCTGTTCAGGTGGCTGTGCTCCATCCTCCTCATCCTCAGCTGTTTCACCATCCTCATGTGAGGATGCCTCATGCTGACCAATGTCCTCATCATCCAGGGCCTCCCCCCTCTGCAGCGCCAGGTTATGTAAGGCACAGCAGACGACAACAATGCAAGATAACCTTGCTGGCGAGTACTGTAGGGCACCACCTGAGCGATCAAGACACCTAAATATCATTTTCAAAAGACCTATGGTCTGCTCAGTGGTGACTCTGGTGGTCACATGGCTCACATTGCACCGTTCCTTGCTTCATTCCGTGGGTTCCTCACTGGTGTCATCAGCCATGTCTTCAGCGGGTAACCCCTGTCGCCGAGTATCCATCCTTGCAGGCATTCAGGAGGGCTGATTAGTACTGGCACCTGGGAGTTCCTGAGAATGAATGCGTCATGACTGCTTCCTGGATAACAAGCATATACCTGCAATATACCCTTATAGTGGTCACAGACAACTTGCACACTCATTGAGTGAAACCCCTTTCAATTAATGAAGGCCCCTAACAGACCTAAAGGTGCTCTAATGGCCACATGTTTGCAGTCAATTACGCCTTGGACCATGGGGAACCCAGCGATGGCGCTGAATCCTCTGGCTTTCTTGGCCTGACTTGCGGGGTCCATCTGGAACTTGATGAACTGGTTGGCACACCTGAATATGGCATCAGTTACTACCTTGATGCAGTGATGTGCAAATGACATCGAGACTCTGCATATGTCTCCTGATGAAGCCTGGAAGGAGCCTGATGCATAGAAGTTCAGAGAGACTGTTAGCTTCAGAGTGATCAGCATTGGATGGCCACCCACACAGTTGGAGGCGACCTCCGCTGCCAGCATCTCACATAGAGATGTGACAGTCTCACGGGGCAGGCTCAGTCTTCTTCGTCACTGGCGCTCTGACGTTTGCAGAAAGCTCGACCACGGGCAGTAGACCCTGCCTGCTGGGTAGGCTCGTCTCCTCACAGGTCGTTGCTCCCGGCCCACTCTGTGACCTTCTGCCCCTCCCCCATGACCAGGCTGCACTTGGCCAGCAGGTTACTGATTTCCCTGGCCACTTGTCCTCCTGTCTCCCCTTGTGGCGTAGTCTTCCTCAGTAGATGACACCTCCAGAGTGGACAATACCCATGGCTGTAGTGTCCCAAAGATGTTATGAGGACGGCTATTTGCTGCCTGCTGCAAGGACAGGCACTCACAACCCCCTCCCCTAATAAATCACTGCTGCTGTGGCTCTACCAGGAGTTTCAAACACTTGGGTGAACCCTGGTGAACCATCAAAAACAGTCCCAAACTTCAAAACAGTGCATGAATCTAAAAGGGAGTAATGAAAAATCCAGTACCTCCAACTCCTTCCACTAAAGTTAAATAGCAACAATGTCAAGGTAAACACTTTCATTACAGCAAAGAAACTAGGTATTTGTTCTAAAGTTTGCAGTCCCTACTTGCTCCGAAGCAGAGCTTTGTGAATAACAATTAGTCCAGGAGTCCTTTAACTCATAACACTGGTTGCTGCTCTTTTAAAGCTGCTGGGTTCCCGACTCCCCCTTTGACTCATTTGACGGAGGCAAAATGGCTGTCAATGGATTGTAGACTACCTCAACTGGCCTTTAATTGCTGCAAGGTGGAGGGCAAATGGTGCCTGGAACTTGTCCGCCATCTGACCTACGTAAAATGGGGATTGAGTGTCATGACATTGATGACCCGACCCGGCCTGACGTCACGCCTGCTTTTTTTCGCCTCGGCCACCTCGGAGGACATCCATTTTGTGCAGGTAAAATTCCGGCCCATTTAAAAACTTATTGACCCAGATTTTGCACTGAGAATAAAGGTGAGGCTAACAGCACTCACCCTTATTATAAAGTAAATCGAACAGCAACTTCCAGACTACACGCATGAACAGTTAAATGCAGAAATCTGAAAGTTGTGGTCCAATTAACTTGGCTCCTCCAGAGGCTGCACTCACTACCTCACCAATAGACTCAGCATTGAAATCCATGTAAGATGTGAGGTTGCAGTACTTACCCACTAGTTACCCACTAAACACAACAGAAAAATTTAGGACTGGAACTTGAGGTGCAAGTGAATTTTTAGTAGTGTGATATGTCATAATTACTGCCAAACAAACTCTCTGGCACTGAAAATTTTATTTTACAAGTGTGCTGTCTCATTCCTTCAGAATTTAATTAGTGTTGGAGATTTTTTAAAAATATTTTTAATTTTTTGTCTCTTTTATTTCTGTCTCTCTTAATCCCATCTTTCATTCCCTCTCTTTATTCACTTTCTGTACATAAGTTAAATCTAATTTATACCTCCTGGTTTAGACTTTGCATGGCTCAGTGAGGATTCTTTGGAATTTTGGAACAGCTTCACTGTTTTTTGCCCTACTCACACACCCCACAGATGCCCTGTTTAGGACACTGCACTGGAGCTGATGTCTGATGACAGCAAGTCTACACTCAAAAGCCTGCAAAATCTCTATTGGTAGCTGTCAGGATAGTGAATGTCGAGTGCCATTCCTTCACTGCTGACTGCAAAATCAGGCTTAATATAGCAAATTTAATTAAATATTTTACATTATATCTGTACTTACAATGTCCAGAACAATATTGTTGTGTCACAGAACGTTGGCATGTGAGTTTATGCTTCCACTTTTGCACAAGTTCACTCTGCGTGTTATGCCAGCAATAGAAAGCACTGAGCAGAGACTAGGCAGTTCAGAAGTAGGGAGAGAAGTTTGGCGGCAAGTCTTTTTGCACCTTCGAGCGTCTGATAAGAGTCTGATATTACCAACAGTCCACAACCAGGCACCCTGCTCCAGGGAGAACCAGAAGAGAAAGGAAAATGTAGCTGAATAAAAGGTTTTGGTGTTTGGTTTGTTGATTAAATTTATTTGGAACCCTATTAGCCTTAATAACTGTTACCTTTACGACAAGACACAATAAGAAGTGACAATAGGCTCGATAAACAGCTCTTATATGTGGTTGCAGCCAGACCAAAGGCTAAAGTAGAGCAAATTTTAAAAACATTTTTCTTATTGGGGGCTTATATATTTTGCTGCCTACCCACAGCACATTCATCATCAAATTTGCTCCTTCTCTTAAGTAATGTTTCCATCAGGACACCTGGCTGTTCAGCTGCATCTTCTATAATTGTACAGACTTCACCACCACAGCTATCGCAGGAACTGGTTCTTCCATCGCCATCTGCTTGTTGGTACCACTGCTTGGATGGGATGGGTGGCATGGCATTACAATTCTTGGTTGTCCTGTATGTCATGAGGGATTATGCATATACAGTGGAATTCACCTGCACTGCTATTTATGTTCAAGTGAATATAGCACTCAACTTTTAATATCAAAACAACATTCCATTAAAAGCTTTAGGAACATAAGAATATAGGAGCAGGAGTAGGCCATTCAGCCCATCGAGCCTGCCCCACCATTCAATACGATCATGGCTGATCATCCACTTCAATGCCTTTTTTCCACACTATCTTCATATCCTTTTATGTCATTGGTATTTAGAAATCTGTCAATATCTGCTTTAAACATGCTCAATGACTGAGCTTCCACAGCCCTCTGGAGTAGAGAATTCCAAAGATTCACAACCCTCTGAGTAAAGAAATTTCTCCTCATCTCTGTCCTAAGTGGCTTCCCCCTTATTTTGAAATTGTGTCCCCTGGTTCTATACTCCCCAGCCAGGGGACACATCTTAGCTGCATCTACCCTGTCTATCCCTTTAAGTATTTTGTAGGTTTCAATGAGATCACCTCTCATTCTTCGAAACTCTAGAGAATACAGGCCCAGTTTCCCCAATCTCTCTTCATAGGACAGTCGTCCTGGGAACAAGTCTGGTGAACCATTGTTGCACTTCCTCCATGGCAATAATATCCTTCCTAAGGTAAGGGGACCAAAACTGCATACAGTATCCAGGTGCAGTCTAACCAAGGTTCTATACAACTGAAGTAAGACATCACCACTCCTGCACTCAAATCCTCTTACAATAAAGGCTAACATACCATTAGCCTTCTTAATTGCTTGCTGCACCTGCATGTTAGCTTTCAGTGACTTATTGACAAGGACACCCTTACTTGTACACTTGCTTATGGTGCTTTTTACAAGTCAGTTGTAATGCTTAAAACACATTGTACTTTATTCACTTAGTTTTCTTTATAATAGATATTTTGCTTTGCGCTTTCACTGCCTTTTGGGAGCTTACTAACTTCTTCAGTGTTGTTGTCTTTTTGCAGCAGAAAAATTCTTAGAGTTTGATATGATACTGTTTTGCAGCATCTTCCTTTGTTTAATTATCTATGTTTAGTAATCTATAGAGTTGGAGGGCTCATCCCTTTTCCATATACTGAGACAGTCACAGCTTCTGCAGCAACTATCCCCAACAACACTGGACACCTTCCTACCTGCATCGGTGTTCCTTTTGAATGCAGAATGACATTGACTCTATTTCAACCTGAGTACCAACCTCTTCAGCACAGATATGCTTTCAGTTGTAATGGGGTCTGACAGCAAATTCTCCCCAAAACCATCCGCGAACTCCTTTCAGAGACTGCTCTCTCTCTCTCAAATTAGATGCCCAATTGTAGCGCTTAGCCAGATATGGTGCTCACTTTAACTATTTGCTAAATCAAGCACTGTTTCAAGATTGTGCTCCAATTACATTTTGACTTTTATTAGTCTAATTAGGAAGGATTATATCACTTTAAGATGGTGATTCTTAGTAATTCATGATATATATTTTTGCAATTTTCTAATTTTAGCAAAAAGTGGGCACAAATACTCAAAATGTTTACTTTATTGACTTGTATAAGATACATTAAGACAGTTGACTCATCACCAGAAGTGCCTCTATCCATGTGACATCCATGCAGTTGTTTGCTTATCAATTGCATGGCTCACCCCTCTTCCTTACTAGAACATTAGGAACTGAATAGATACTTATTTTTCCAACAAGTATAGGATGTCACATCACCTTTGTAGTGGTGAGTGACTACTAATAGATCCTATATAAACCAATGTAACAGTCATTTTAATTCAGGTTTCTTACTGTAAATTAAATTCTTGTATGAGAATCTTCTCCAGATTATTAAGAATTTTTGTAATTTTGTGTTCCATAATGCATATTACAGTTCAGAGTTTGGATTTTGTTGTTTTGAGACTACCTTTTTTTAATTTTGTAAATCTGTCCTATAAAGGGACACCAATTTTCACACACCCTTTCCCTTCCTTGGTCTCTCCAGGTCTTACACTTTTTTGCACCAAGGGAGCAGACAGGCAGCCTGCTCTACTGCATCTAATAGCGTAGTGTAGCATATTGGTTATGTTATTTGACGAGTAATCCAGAGGCCTGGACTAATAGTCCAGAGAATGTAAGTTTAAATCACACAATGGCAGTTTGCAATTTTTGATGGAAGTAAAAAGCTGTTGTCAGCAAAAGTGGCTGCAAAACTATTGGATTGTTGTAAAACCCAAGTGGTTCCTATGTCCTTTTGGGAAGGAATCCTCCTGTTACCCAGTATGGACTATATGAGACTGCAGTCCCTCACCGACATGATTACTTAACTGCCCTCAGAGCTGGTAGCACAGTGGTATAAAGTCAGGGGAGAGTAGCCCTGAGAGCCCTTAACATCGACTACAGACACCATAAAATCTCATGGTTTCAGGTAAAGACTCCTGCACTGATTATCACCTACTTCCCTCCCTCAGCTGATGAGCAGTACTCCTCCATGTTGAACACCACTTAAAGGAAGGAATGAGGATACCAAGCATGCAGAATGTACTGTGGGTGAGGGACTTAAATGTCCATCGCCAAAACTGGCTCAGTAGTACCAACACTGATTGAGCTGGTCGAGTCCTGATAAAAATTGCTACTGGACTGTGAGAGAACCAACACAAACAAATAACTTGCTCCTCCTCACCAATCTTCCTCTGAATACGTGTCTGTCCATGACAGCAGCAGTAGGACTGATCACCGCATGGTCTTTCTGGAGGCAAGTCTTATGTAGCACTATCACTGTGCTAAGTGGGATAGATTAAGAACAGATCTAGCATCTTAAAACTTGACATTCAAGAAAAGCTGTGGGTCATCATTAGCAGCAGAATTCTATACCACTGCACTCTGTAACCTCATGGCCTGGCAGGTCCCTCATTCCTCCATTAACATCAAGACAGATGACTAACCCTGGTTCAATGAATAGTGTAAAAGATCATGGTGGGAGCAGCACCAGGGGTATGAGAAAATGAGGTGAAGCAATAATATAGGACTACAGACAGACTAAAGAACAAAAGCAGTATACAATAGAGAGAGCTAAGCAATTCCACACACTACAGATCAGGTCAAAGCTCTGCAACCCTGTCATGAATGGTGGTGAACAATTAAGCAATGTGAATATCCTTATCCTCAGTGACGGTGGACCCAACATGTGTGTGCAAAAGACAAGGCTGAAGTGTTTTCAACCATCTTAAGAAGTGCCTAGTGAATGATCCTGCACAACCTCTTCCTGAGGTCCCCACCATCACAGATACAAGTTTTCAGCTAATTCAGTTCACTCCACAGGCCTCGACAACATCTGGTATGCTATGGTTGCAGAGTGTACTGTATACAGAAAGCACTGCAGCAATTGGCAGCAACTCCCAAACTCGTGACCTCAACCATCCCGAGGAACAAGGACAGCAGGGAACACCATCATCTCTAAGCCTCCTTCCAGGTACACACCCTCTGACCTGCACATATATCACTATTTTTTCATTGTTGCTGTGTCAAAATCCTGGAACTTCATATCTAACAGTATTGAGGCAACAGCTTCAAATCACAGAGGTTCAAGAAGGCAGGCCACTGCTACCTTCTCAAGGGTAACTAGAGATGGGCAATAAATGCTGACCAAATCTAAGAATGAATTAAAAAAATGAATCTTAACTCCAAGAAGGCAATCAACCTGCTGGAAACATCCCATCTGACTAACCTTCCTCCTGTGGTGTGGCAACTAGCTCCACTCAACCAAATGCGAATTCCTAATAACATACTGAGATAAATCAGAAAATTAACTTAAGAAAATAGCACTTGCAAGAAAGATACAATTGCTCTGTGATGTGTTACAAAAGTAGTTCCATTTTTTGTTAAGTTTTGAGGACTTGTGCTTTAAAATTGAAAAAAGGATTCCATAGATGCTAGACTTTGTGTTTTTTTAAAAAAAGGTCAGTGTAAGCTCTTTTAGACTTGGTTTGTAAACAAGACGTACTGGAAGTCACCTGTCTTCAGATAATTACCTAACAGGGGCTTTTTGACATGGGGGAGATGTTTACAGAGAAGTGACAGGTCAAGATTTATAGAGGTCAGGAGGCTTAACTCTTGAGATATTATTTTGGTTTTGTTTTGGATTGTCAGCTGGAGTTTTAAAAATCAACCTGAAGGACAAACCCCAGCTCAGCCTATTCCATCTCTTTTAAAAACCTGCCAGTTTTTCTATCTCTTTGAGAAGTTCTTAGAAGCGAATGCAAGAAATAGAGAAATTGATGCTACATGCATCCAGAATGGCCTGCTCGAAACCCCTGTTACTGCATTTCTCCTGAGACGCTTGGAAAACCTGCTGGATATATCGTCGACGCCACCTGAATGAATTGCTCCAGAGAAAGATCCCAGTGACAGCTGTCTATGCGTATTTGGGATGCCAAACCAAAAAAGGGACAACTGACATCTTTCCATATCTTCTCTTTTTCCTTCAAGAATTAGCAAGTATTTGGCCAAAGTATTATTTTTGTCTATTTTTGATACAGAGCTCCAAAAAGAAAATCTCTACTTTTTTGTTGTGTGTGAGGGGCTCAGGTAAAAAGGGAACTTTCATATTTCAATCTGTGCAATAATGCTTTGCTTCATTACTGGTTATGTCTTGTTTTATAATAAACTGATAATTTTGTTGTTTATTAAAGAATCATGGTTGGTGTATTTTATTCTGGGATATAAACAGAGTCTATGATTGACGGCATCGGTAACTGGGTAAACATGTTGTGGCCTGTGCAGAAGTGGAGCTAGAAAAAACAGTGCACTCCTCCAGTCTCGGTCATAACAGATGAAAATATCTCCTCCCTTTGGCTCTCCTCCTATCCTTATCCTTGCTGAGATATGTCCAATCTCCATGTACAGACTTAGACAGTGAGTTCTTGATTATGGAGCATATCAAAGATAAGCCCAAATTTGTCATTACCTGACCTCCATACTGCATTTTTTAGCAGGCCCATCGGATAACGATTAATAGCAGAAACTTTCCCGTTGCATATCAACTGCTACCCTGGTTGGGATCAGCTATGTTAAACCTGGGGTCTTCCTGTTCATTATGACGCATTATTATACAGGATAATGCATTTATCCACAATTGAAGGAATTTTAGGAAACTTCTTCAGTAATAAACCAAAGATAATTGAGACATAAATCCGCTACAAGAATTCATTCAACAAAAATTGAATGTCGCAACTGATCTTGCAGTGCAGCAAGCCTTTTAGAAATTGAGTTTGTAAAGCAGTTCTGATTTTAAGTTAGTCATCAAGAAACAGACCCTGAAGGGATATTTGTGCTAGTGAATGGGTCATTGGGCTCTAATTCTATGACTTGACTATGTTTATATGCCTTTAATGGAGATTCTATTAGTTTTTAAAAGCCAGTTCAACTCATCCCTGTTTATGGAGTTTCCAGCAATATTTGATGGACATTTCAAACTCCTTCTAGATCTTAAACAGAATAAATAGATGAGTACACTCTATATCATGTGAAAATGTCATAACATTGCTGTAGAAATGAAGGTAGAATGGAACTGGTAGATTTGGGAAGGATGATGAACCCAATGGCGCCAACGCATTCATTTCCTTTACGCCTTCTCAGGTTGATCCTTTTTCTAATCTCCACTGTTACCATGTGAAATTATTGAGTTAGCACCAGAATTAGTTTTTGTAACAGACCACACCCTCACTTTTTTTTTTACTTGGGACCAAATCTTTGTAAAATAAAAAAGATGGGATTTGAATAATTTTCTAATATAAAATAAAAAATTGAAGTTTTTATTTTTATTAACGATTAACAAAGAGCCTGTCAGTTCTTTGTCAATTTTATGGGAACAAGCAAATTTTTATTTAAACTAACAGTGAGAGGCAGCATTATCAGTTCTGCCCTAAAAAGAAAATGATAGGTGAAATAGGTGAATTATTGCCAAAAATATGCATTACTGAGGTCAAATCTACAACAAAAAAAATTGTCACAATGATTGCAGGTACTTTGAAAGTAGAAAACTAAGTTTAATGGACTATTATTAGTTCAGGCAGAATGCTCACATGACAGAACTATGGAGACAGAACAGGTGAGTCATTGCCTCAAAGATTTCGAAAAATAGAAGCACACTCATTCTGTGCAGCTAATGAGAAATAATTTTATAGAATGTCTTGAAATAAAAAAGGATAGGGGAGCCGAAAATCCTTGGCCATTCCTGTGCCTTTGTGCCATAACTTTGGCAGGAGTAGAGCAGAATGGACAGAATGACCGGAATTTTACGCCGCCCCAGCGGGTTGGATGGTGGCGTGGGGGCCACATGAAATTGAGCGGCAGGCTCCGGGAGGCCTACCCACCCCGCTTCTGCCTCCGGACAAGTTTAAGGCATCGGGCGGGGGTGGGAAACGGCCCGCCCGGCCGAGGCCAATCAAGGCCTTTAAGTGGCCACTTAACGGCCACTTAAGGGCCTTCGCCCGCCTCCACAGTTATTTTATCCATGGCAAGGGGGCATGCTGGGGATGTGAAAGGCCGCCCAGCAATAGCTGCCAACCTTTCCGCGCCCCGGTGGTGGGGCATGGCAGTTGGGCACAGGGTGCCCGATTGAGGGCTACCCCTGCCTCCCAACCCACCCCTGGGACGCAAGACACCTCCCTCCCCCAAAACGACTACTCCAGACTCACCAGGGAAGGACCGATTCCCCTGGTGAGGCATGCCCCTACTTACCTTCCCTCCTCGATCCATGGCGTCGGCTGGGCTGCAGTCCCAACACTGGCCACCGCTTCCGGTGGCGCTGCTGGGACTAAGAGCTGCCGGCCCGCTGATTGGCCAGCAGCTCACTGAGGCAGGACAACCTCCCTCAAGTAGGTGGAAGTCCCGCCTCGGGACAATTCAAGCCCAGGGACCGATAAAATATGGGACAGATTCCTGGGCTAGGCGGAAGTGGGTTCGCCACCGACTTTCACGTGAGAGTCCGGCTCCCGTCCATCCACCGTAAAATTCTGGCCAATATAGGCCAGAACCCGGATAAGCTAGGTCTCGGCCTCATATTCCTGTGTCCTTTGGCATGAAGCTTCTAACCGACCCAAACAAGGCGACTACTGTGGAAGATGTGGGGCTGGTACCAGAGACAGGGACTCCCAATGCCTCTCAGTACATCTTTGAAGTTAGTACATTGAGAAGAAAGAGTTGTAAAGGCCTGTTCCATGATTATTTTGCAGCTCACCTTGTAGGCCCAGGCCGAGGACTGGAATTGGAAATACTTTTTTTGAAAGTTGTAACATGCAGCCCCCTTACAAAGGGGATTATTGGAGGCACAATTAATTTGGTTTCGAATGGGGCTACATTTTCTGGCCTTTACTGACAGGTTGATGCCTGAGATGTGTCACTAGTGTCACACGTACCAGCTGGTGGTATTTAGCTGAAGTGACATCCTACCGAGCAGATATATTGCAGAGGCAACAACAACAATGGGTTATTAGCGATTCAATCCTAGTGTAATTGCCGAGCCCAAGGAATTTTATGGCCTAAATCTTACAAAACTTCTTCCTCTAGTATAGGGTAATTGTTAGTTCATCAATTACATGAAAACTGGAGGTTTATATGGGTTTTTTATGGATCTGAAGAGTTTGTAATTACCATTTGTCTTGTTATTTTTTGGTATGTTAGAGGAAGAGGTCATGTCCAATATTTCCACTGGAAGGTACCACGCAGGACTTGTTCCGTCTTAAATAGTGTTCCGATGTAACTGCACAGAAAAAAATTTAAAGTACCACACATTGAAGAAACTGGCAATGTACAACAACAAAATTTTACAGGGAGCATTGGTAGTGTCTAAAGCAATAATATGTGTAGTTCCAAAAATAATATTTGATGGAATACAGCAGTTAGAGTCCTATTTTACTTCTCAACATTGATTATAAAATATTGGTAAAATAGTGGCTAATTGCTGAGAGTGTATTTTCCCAGAGGTCATATATCTGTATGAAATGGAATTTATAGGCAACATTTTCAGCACATGTTATTTGCAGCCTATAGGCTCTTTAACTTGATTATAAAATCCCACTGGATACCGAGAGGTCTCTCTGTTAGACTAGGCGGCTATATTTATGGGTACTTGAAGCAGTTTGGTCTTCGAAGAAGCTTTATAGTAGAGTCTACTTTTGTATCATAGACCTGTAGCACTAGTCAATGTGAATGGTTTATTACCTGAAACTCCAAGGGGCAAACGCGGTACTAGACTTGGCTATTCCTAATTATCATTACTTATTTTGTTAATTCTGAAACTTCCTTTAGTAGGCATTCATAGGGAACAAGGTATTCAAGGCAATACTGGAGATAAATGCAAGGGCCTATTTTCACTTATTGAATCTGATTTAGATGTATGAGCATTGTCCGGTTAGAAAGCTGAATGGCATGAATTGGAAGTGCTTCCTTTCTGACAAACACCTCTTGAAATTTTGAGTGTGCGCATGTCTATGGCACAGGCTATGCTGTTCTGATGAAGGGTCACTGACCTGAAACGTTAACTCGGTTTCTCTCTCCACAGATGCTGCCAGACCTTCTGAATATTTCCAGCATTTCTTGTTTTTATTTCAGATTTCCAGCATCTGCAGTATTTTGCTTTTATTATATGCTGTATATCTGCTGTCTTCTATTTTGATTAGCTGACAGGCAAAGAGAAAGCTTACAAAAAAGAATTTGGCTTGCAATACACTTTGCTGATGGAAAACCTGGTGCAGGAGCAACTCTTAAATGGTTGAATCTAGCAATAAAAGTGAAGTTCTGATGGTGACAGGAAAGTTGCCTAATTGTCCACAAAGACATAGAGACCTGTAGCACTAGTACCAGAAACTCCAAGGGGCAAAAGGTACTACTAGATTTGGCTATTCCTAATTTTCATTACTTATTTTGTTAATGGAGACCTATAGGCAACATTGTTCTCTTTGATGCTGAAGATTTGGAAGTACTACTGCAGGAAGTGCCCTAAAGGAGGCTTTGGGCCTAAAGACCACCACCCAATAAAAGTATAGGTGCCAGCTGAAAAGAGAGAGGTCACTGAGGGAGGTCATTACTGACTTAGTGTAGTCATATAGATTCCTCTTGCCTGACTGCAAATGAGGAAGAAACACACTGCTATGAGAAGTAAGTTGAAAGTAATCTGTACTCTTCTATTTTACTCACATTTCTTGTCAAGCCTATCACTATTGCAGAAACCTGAAATGGGAACTACCAGACGTATCATGTCAAGCATTGCACACAACCATTTCTTTTTCAACCATCCTTTTTCGTTGTGCCCAAGTTGCGTAGTATGCTTTCAATGTAGATGAAGGTGGTATTTAAAGATCAGAAAACAGATTCTGAGCTAGACATGCTGAGGTATCCCCAATGCCATTAGGGGCTCTCTCAGTGGGCTTGATAGGCATGGATATAGAGGATAGCTTTAGTCTTCTGAAACAAATCAACCCCAAGTTGCTTCAAATAATACAGATACCATGCACAGCTGCACAAGGAAGGCATCATAGCTGCTTCATGGATAACAAATTATGTTTCTGTGGTCAGATACTACCTGAACGTTACTTCAGTGCAAGCCCTTTCCTTTGATTAAGGCTTTGCAGTTTCCTTGAAGAGCCTTGATGCACATATGAGCTTCACATGTGACTTCTTGCACAAGAAGGAACCCTGCTATCCACTGAAAGTTCTGCATCCTGTCCAGCTAATGCCTCCTTTCCAATTAAGTACTGAAATTGTTGCCCCTTGCAGTCACAGCAATTCTCAGCTACCTGATACATATGCATGCTGCAAACTGCCTGGTGTAGCAGATGTCTCCAATGGTGACTTGGAAGGATGCAGTGGCATGAAAGCTTCATGCTGTGCTAACTGTCACTTCTACAGGAAAAACCAAATCAGATCCAGATGATGTGTGCAGATCATTGAGCAGCAAATGGCACAACTCTGACAGCCTGTCTTGTGAAATGGAGGCAGTGAAAACAAGACTCTGGTGACAGATCCTGTTATAAGTCCTGGAGTACTGATTGCCATGGCCAAAATGCCATTGCGGTTTCCTGCACTGCAAGTGTATAAGTCAAAATGCAGCCAAGTAAACATAAAAATGCAAGAAAAAATACCAGAAAAAGTTAATTTCTGCCTGGAAGATGCCTCCTGGAGCTGGCAAGCTCAAGAAAACCCAGTTTTACGAAAGCGAGGATATTTAAACGATAGTGGCAATCAACCTGATACCTAACTTTGGCATCTGAGTTTAAGGAGAGGTTGAAGAGCCTGGAGAATGCTGAGGTGAGATATTATTCAAGTAGTCAAGATTGTTAAGGAAACCCTGATAATATGGTCAAGATTCCTAAAACCATAGAACCAGGGAACACATGCTCAAGCATAGCAAAGGTGCACAGGCAGTTTAAATGTCCCTAATTTGTGTATAGACATGTGTAATGGATTTCTCAGAAGGTACTGGAGCAGACAGGTTGGAAACATTTAAGGGAAAATTGAGCAGATGTTTGACAGAATGGACGATTGAGAAGTTTTAGCTTTTGGGGCTAGCCAGACAGACCAGAGAGTCTTTTCCGGTCCTGCATTTTCCTACGTTTCTATAGAATACAAGCACATCTAGCAATTTGTCTCTATTTTGGAGTAAATATATCGATATAGTAAATATTGTATATTACCTGGAATTCACTTTTTATGTGTGCCTATTCCCATTCGGGTACTAGGGCTTTTTCAGCAAATTGATAGATTACATACAATTTTCTGACAGGGCAAAACAGTAACCTTATAAGCTTGGTTAAACTATGCTGTAGTAAAGAAATGGGAATGGTTAACTTAACTGACCCCACATCTTTGTAGGATCAGCTATCAGATGACAGATTTATGCAGGCAATTTTACTACCGAAACAACCACTGCAGTCACTGCAGACCATGGAGCATTCTGTTGAATTGTTAGCTAGTCTACCAGGAGGAAAAATATAGATATAGATATTGTCATGAAGATCCCCACCTGCCAAGGATGAGGCTTATTAATTTTATCATATGAACATTAATTTTAAACTAAAATAAAAACAAGAAATGCTGGAAATACTCAGCAGGTCTGGCAGCATCTGTGGAGAAAGAAGCAGAATCAACGTTTCAGGTCAGTGACCCATTATCAGAACACTGAGTTCTGATGAAGAAATGACTTGTTTAAAAAGAAATCACCAGACACTTGGCTGGAGGACATTTTCATACTAAGAGAAAGTGCTTTGAGAGACAAAAGAATTGCTCACTAAGTTCAATTAACAGAGATTGGGCTGGGCAATGGTGATCCACATCTAGTCGAGGTAAGAGACAGCACTGCACCACGCCACCCCCACCACCCCCCCACCACTCCCACCGAGAGCTTTGAAATCCGCAAAAGATGCAGGAGAGTTTGGTGAAAAAACTTAGTCACACGACTAACCTGCTGGTCAACTTGGAGGTTTGAATTGTGCTCACAGGACAGTTTTGAACAGAGACTGCAGATTGCAACTGAACCTGGAACAAGACAGCCTCTCTGTTGGCTGGCTTTGAGTTGCTTTCTCACAGGCCTCCGGACCCACTGAAGACACGTAAACCTCAAGAGAGAAAAGACTCCTACAGGGCGGCACAGTGGCACAGTGGTTAGCACCACAGCTTCACAGCTCCAGCGACCCGAGTTCAATTCTGCCTGTGCGGAGTTTGTAAGTTCTCCCTGTGACTGCATGGGTTTTCGGCGGGTGCTCCGGTTTCCTCCCACAGCCAAAGACTTGCAAGTTGATAAGTAAATTGGCCATTATAAATTGCCCCTAGTATAGGTAGGTGGTAGGGGAATTGAGGGAAGGTGGGGATGTGGTAGGAATATAGGATTAGTATAAATGGGTGGTTGATGGTCGGCACAGAAACAGGCCGAAGGGCCTGTTTCAGTGCTGTATCGCTAAATAAAATAAAATCGAAACAAGTTAAAGTGTGCACTGGGTTCCAACAAACAACAAGACTTACTGGCAACCAA
The DNA here is from genome assembly GCF_036365525.1 of Heterodontus francisci. Taxonomy (NCBI): domain Eukaryota; kingdom Metazoa; phylum Chordata; class Chondrichthyes; order Heterodontiformes; family Heterodontidae; genus Heterodontus; species Heterodontus francisci. Next base: position 68,527,254 of record NC_090384.1, read on the forward strand.
AGACTCCACATTGAACTCAAAGGACCCTAAATAACTGCCAGATATTGCCTCAAACTTTTCCCCTTTATTCTTTCTACTTTTTCTGTCTCTATCTGCATGTGTGCTAATCGTATATGCATGCTAGCGTGATCGCGTCGCATATTCGTCATTGTTAACCAAATTAGAGTTTAAGATTAATAAACTTCCACCTTTCTTGTTTAAATCTAAGAAAACCTGTCTGATTTGATTTCTTTGCCTTGCAATTGGAAAGCAGTGAACATGGATTCACTGAGGCGGAGCTAAAAACACGGTGTTTTAAAAAAATTAAACTCAGTTACGGTTAAACCAGGCAAAGGCTTAGAGGGGACCCCTAGACCCCTTCCACCTGGTTGTAACAATATAAATAAAGATAGGTGCAATAAAGTGACATATATGATTCCTAAAATGTAGCATGTTTTAAGTTTGAAGTGAGAAACACATTGATGACTTATGGAAGCTGCTGCAACTTGAAAAATGTTCATATATTAATCATTGAATGTGAACCAATCTATATAACCTTATTCTGTGCCTCTAGTGACTGTAGAGTCTTTTGAAAAATTCTTCGATATTCATCTTCAACTATCTCATTAATTTACTTCATTGAATCAGTTTCTTTTTTTCTTTCGGATTGATATTTTTACTTTCATTATTCATCAATTGCACTACACAAAATCTTTCTCCTGCACTCAAAAGAATCTGCCCAATCATACTGCAGAAAAAATCTGTGCAATCACAATGCACAAAAAACAAGATACATCTGCTTGACAATACCTCACCCGGTCAGTTATCATGTTCTTAATTTTAAAAACAGAAGGAACAGTAAGAATAACAGAGAGAAAACAAAAAATGGAGTAAAGTAACAATAGAAAAGAGAGAGATAGCATGAAACTGCATGGTAGGTGTCTCCAAGATGGAAACATGAGCTGCAACTGTGAAGTCTTCTCCCAACTCCCAGATGTTTATCATTCAGACAGTATGAAGCACTCCAGAAGTAGCACTATGGGAACCAGTTGGACCGCAGCCTGAAGGCCCTGAGTGTCCACACTGGTGGATACATTTTTTGCCCGAAAAACGGACAGTGCGCAATCTAATTTCTAGGCCGGTATCTTTTCTTACGGAGGCTTCAAATACTCCCAGTCTCATCATCAATATTCCTTACCCAACCAGGTATTGTTTGTTCCTCTAGACTTGATGTGCACAGATTTGGTTCTGTTTTCTTTTGTGGTCTCTAGTTTTGTTAATTCCTCTGCATTCTAATGTTTAATTTGAAATATAATTGCAATTTTATCAGCAATGTACTCACTGTCATGTTTTGTTTGGTACAGTGAGGACTGAAGTGTAACCACATATACAACAGTTGGGGAAAATCGGGGAAAATCCAAGATTTGAAATGGAAGGCAAAGGAAAATATAATCCATTCCTAATTATATTGCAGTCATCCCTTTGCTCGGTGACTGCTTGCATAAACAAGAGTAAGGTTTTATTGCTTTCAACGTAGATTTGGTTATGCCTTGGACAAAAATAAAATTTGTGTCCTATGAAACATGTATTTGTGTATCTATCTATAATATATTAAAAAATCTTACATATGCGCACACTTCTTGTATGCACTACTTGTCAATTTTTTCTTATTATCAACTCCTATTTCCACATTTATAATGGGATTCACCAATAATAACTTGTTATGCTGTAATTACTGTCCCCCACCACTGGTATCTGTGCAGGACAAGTTCTTTCTCAGTACCCAGGTCTAACAGAACTGCTGGAGCCGTAGTCCCTGGTCTTGATTCTTAGCTGCTGAGTCCTCAGCTACCTGGTGTTCTCCACTCAATGACCCAAAAATTGGACCTTATGCAGCAAGCCCTACTCTAAGAAAGCCATTTATTGAAAAGTTGTCCATACTTTTGAGCTCTGTGGACTGTGTTTTGGAATTGTTTACATATACCATCACAATTCTGTGCCATAAGTATTTTTAATGGCATATTTCCTGATACTGCTCCCATTCTGCATGCTGCTGGAGCTCTGTGGTAGTCATTTGTTTTTCAAATCAGTGTCAGTATGAAGTGGGTTATAATCCTAGCCCCTTTTTGGGGCTATCCCAGATCAGGCGTACTTCTCAAATAATCACTCAGAATTGTCACAGTGGTGAAGGAGGCCATTCGGCCCATCGTGTCTGCACTGGCTCTCTGAAAGAGCAATTCCCTCAGTTCCATTCCCCTGCCTTTTCCTCATAACCATGCACATTCTTCCTTTTCATATAACAGTCTAATTCCCTTTTGAATGCTTCAATTGAACTTGCCCCCACCATGTTCTCAGGCAGTGCATTCCAGACCTTAACCACTCACTGCATAAAAACGTTTTTCATCGTGCCACTTTTGCTTCTCTTACCAAATGCTTTAAATCTGTGCCCTCTTGTTCTCGATCTTTTCACGAGTGGGAACAGTTTCTCTCTATCTACTCTGTCCAGGCCCCTCATGATTTTGAATACCTCACAGAATCACAGAATCATTACAGTGTAGAAGGAGGCCATTTGGCCCATCGTGTCCGAACCAGCTCTCTGAAGGAGCAACTTCCTCAGTTCCATTCCCTTGCCTTTTCCCCATAACCCTGCACATTCTTCCTTTTCATATAACAGTCTAATTCCCTTTTGAATACTTCAGTTGAACCTGCCTCCACCACGTTCTCAGGCAGCGCATTCCAGAACTTAACCACTTGCTGCGTGAAAAAGTTTATCCTCATGTCACTTTTGCTTCTCTTACCAAATACTTTAAATCTGTGCCCTCTCATTCTCAATCCTTTCACGAATGGGAACAGTTTCTATCTACTCTGTCCAGACCCCTCATGATTTTGAAAACCTCGTCAAATCACCTCTCAGCCTTCTCTTCTCCAAGAAAAACAATCCTAACTTCTCCAATCTATCTTCATAACTGCAATTCCTCATCCCTGGAACCATTCTCATGAATCTTTTCTGTACTCTTTCCAATGCTCTCACGTCTTTCTTAAAGTGCAGCGCCCAGAATTGGACGCAATACTCCAGCTGAGGCCGAACTAGAACCAGCAGAAAGCTGTGAGCAGAGATACTGGTCAATATCCTTAGAGCCAGCAGGATGCTGGAAGTTGCAAATGGTGGTAAACTTCCTAGTCACCCAATTGTGTTTTAAGATTATAACTCAGTTTCCCAAATTCAGTTGACAGGTGATTTAGGTTCATCCATAGAAAATCATGTTATCCATTGTGAAACTGTGGCAACTTGCAATGATTATTTATGAAACTGGTATTATTAGTGCCTTACTGAGGTGATGATGTTCATGACTTTTATGAGTGAGTTCCTGTTTTTCAGAACCTGCCTTTTTTTTTTCATTTATTCATGGGATGTGGGCATCACTGGCTAGGACAGCATTTATTGCACATCCCTAATTGCCCTTGAGAAGGTGGTGGTGAGCTGCCTTCTTGAACTGCTGCAGTCCACGTGGGGTAGGTACACCCACAGTGCTGTTAGGAAGAGAGCTCCAGGATTTTGACCCAGCGACAGTGAAGGAAGGGCGATATAGTTCCAAGTCAGGATGGTGTGTAGTTTAGCGGAGAACTTGCAGTTGGTGGTGTTCCCATGCAACTGCTGCCCTGGTCCTTCTACATGGTAGAGGTCGTGGGTTTGGAAGGTGCTGTCTAAGGAGCCTTGGTGCGTTGCTGCAGTGCATCTTGTTGATGGTACACACTGCTGCCACTGTGCGTCAGTGGTGGAGGGAGTGAATGTTCTTGGATCGGGTGCCAATCATGTGGGCTGCTTTGTCCTGGATGGTGTCGAGCTTCTTGAGTGTTGTTGAAGCTGCACCCATCCGGGCAAGTGGAGAGTATTCCATCACACCCCTGACTTGTGTTCTAGGAAAAGGCAATTATGCTACATCCTTGATCACAGGGGCATGTTCAGGCATGTTTATGAACTTCTTCTACCCTTTCAGGCAGATGGACACTGTTTTTAACATTTAAATCCCTAATTCATAGGAAAATAACTATTTTGACCTTATAACCCCTTATTATGGCCAGATTCCTTCACAAGTACTTAACTTGCTCACTTGATTGGTTCACTTACGGTATGTGATGACCGTGGTGCTGAGTGGCTTTGTGAATGCACTGAGTTTCTCCAACAAGAACTGGGAGTTCTGCACCAGTGGGAAGAAGATCCCGGTTCTACTGTGAGATATGTTAGGAGATACTTCTCTTTATAGAGTTGCTGACCTTTGGAACATGTCACCGTGGTTTCCGGGAGCTTGTTTGATCATCACCATGCGTCAGAGAGGAATTTCCCAGAGAATTTTCCTAAACTGGCCCAAGGTTTCCTCCTTTGGTTTTTCACCTTTCCCATGTTATTATGTAGCTGTTGTGCTGGTAAAGGGAAGGATTGGGATGTTGTTGTTTAGAACTTATACCATGAAACAATAGAGCAGACTTGATGAAGCTGCTTGTCTTTCTTTGTCATTCATTTTTATATGTTCAGTGAAAATTATAAATCAATGCCCTTGCTTATTCTTATTTTTATAAATGAGTACTTTATTTTATATGTATTTAATTGTTATTCCTTACCTTTATGGAGTAAGATTGTATGTAAGAAGTACCAGAATAGAGATATGTGCCTCAACTCATAGGTCTGTGATCTGGGAGGTGTAATTTGAGTTTCTACCAAGTTACCATCCCTTTCTGACATATTGAAAAATTCTGATGGAGGGGAGCAAACACGTCTTTCACCTGAAATAAAAACAGAAAATGCTGTAAACACTCAGCAGGTCAGGCAGCATCTGTGGAGAGAGAAACAGAGTTAATGTTTTAGGTCGATTACTTTTCATCAGAACTGTAAAAAGTTAGAGAATTAACAAGTTTTAAGCAAGCACAGATGCAGAAAAAGGTTAAGAGCTCTTTTCACCTGCCCCTTTTGTGGCATCACTTTTGGAGAAGTGGCTGGATGTCGGGCTCCCCCATAAATCCCATCTTGTATGACCAATGGTGGGTATAACTGCATGAAGCAGGTACAGAAGGGCTATAATTGGACCTAGAAATGCTACATCCAAAAGACAATCAATGTAAGAGAGATCAATTTTCATTTGGATAACGGCAGACTAGCAAGGATCCAAGGATCAACTACAATTTTGTTTTGTTGGATGTAGGCTAGACCAGCCTGCTCCTCTCTGATGGAGTGGAAGGTTCCACTCTGAAATCACAATGGCTGTGGAGGCTTGGTGCCCCAGTAGTGCTGTTAATGATGTGAGCAACTACCCCAAATATTCAACTGACCCTGTTTCCAGGACTTGGCCTAGGCAAAAGGCAAATGGTTAGGTGGAAGTTCCTCCCCGTCGCACTTTATAAGGCACAGCGGAGCTTCCAGCATTCCAATCCCCTATTATATAGTTTTACTGTTCTCCCCAAAATCCTTCTGGCCCTGGGATACTGCTTTACTGTGAGCTGCCTTGTTGAAATGGGATGGACAGGACAAGTTTCAAGTTGACATTGTGCAAGGTGGAGGAAGGAATTTGTGGGAGAAATCTGTATACTGACATGCATCTGCTCTTTTTATCTGTGATCTCCATTCCCCCACTCTGCCTTTCATAGCTATATAAAAAAAAAATTAGAAAAAGGAAGTGGGAGTCAAGAAAGAAATTTGGAAGCTCTTTGAGACTTGAGCCAGTGTAGTCCAATTGATTGCATTCTTACCTCTAAATCAGAAAGCTTTGGGTTCAAATCCAACTGTAGGGCTTGAATACATAATCTACATTGGCACCTCAGTTCAGTACTGAGGGAGTACTGAACTGTTGCAGCTATTGTCCTTCAGGTGAGATGTTATTGTATATAATAGCTGCCATACTTAGAACAACAGTAATCACACAATATAATTTACTTTATGTTTAGAACTTTGGGACATTTCTGAGAGAAATGATAATATACTATATAAGTGGAAAGTTCTTTCCCTCTTTGAGACTAGCAGAAAGATTGAAGTGTCAGAGATTTGAAGCCAGGTGAAGAAATTTTTGCTGGCATAGATCGGGCCATTGCAGAGGTCGGCAACATGTCCATACATGGATGCCAGTGTCCGTGGTAAAAACTTTGAGATCTGTGTAATTTTAAATGTCTCAGAGTCATAGAGTCAAAGAGTTTTACAGCACAGAAACAGGCCCTTCGGCCCAACGTGACTGCGCCGACCATCAAGCACCCGTCCTAACTAATCCCATTTCCCCGCACTTGGCCCATAGCCTTGAATGTTATGGCGTTTCAAGTGCTCATCTATATACCTCTTGAATGTCGTGAGTGTTCCTGCCTACCACCCCTTCAGGCAGTGCGTTCCAGATTCCAACCACCCTCTGGGTGAAAAAATTCTTCCTCAACTCCCCTCTAAACCTCCTGCCCCTTACCTTAAATCTATGCCCCTTGGTTATTGACCTCTCCACTAAGGGAAAAGGTTTCATCCTATCAATGCCCCTCATAATTTTGTATACCTCAATCAGATCCCCCCTCAGCCTTCTCTGCTCCAAGGAAAACAACCCCAGCCTAACCAGTCTGTCTTCATAACTGAAATGCTCAGCACAGGCAACATCCTGGTGAATCTCCTCTGCACCCTCTCCATTGCAATCACATCCTTCCTATAGTGTGCTGACGCAGAACTGCAGACAGTACTCCAGCTGTGGCCTAACCAGCGTTTTATACAGCTCCATCATAACCTCCCTGCTCTTATATTCTATGCCTCGGCTAAGAAAGGCAAGTATCCCATATGCCTTCCTAACCACCTTATCTACCTGTGCTGCTGCCTTCAGTGATCTATAGATAAGCATCCCAAGGTCCCTCTGTACTCCCTAGGGTCCTACCATCCATTGTATATTCCATTGCCTTGTTAGACCTCCCAAAGTGCATCACCTCACTTCTCAGGATTAAATTCCATTTGCCACTGCTCCGCCCATCTTACCAGCCCATCTATATCATCCTGTAGTCTAAGGCTTTCTTCCTCATTATTTACGACACCACCAATTTTCGTATCGTCAGTTAACGTACTGATCATACTTCCTATATTCACATCTAAATCATTAATGTACACTACAAATAGTAAGGGTCCCAGCACCGATCCCTGCGGTACCCCACTGGTCACAAGTCTCCATTCACAAAATCAACCCTCTACCATCACCCTCTGCCTCCTGCCACTAAGCCAATTTTGAATCCAATTTGCCAAATTACCCTGGATCCCATGGGCTTTTACTTTCTTAACCAATCTCCCATGTGGGACCTTATAAAAAGCCTTACTGAAGTCCATGTAGACTACGTCAACTGCTTTGCCCTCATCTACACGTCTAGACACCACCTTGAAAAATTCAATCAAGTTTGTTAGACACGATCTCCCCATGACAAAGCCATGCTGACTATCCCTGATTAATCCCTGCCTCTCCAAGTGGAGATTAATCCTGTCTCTCAGAATTTTTTCCAATAATTTCTCTACCACTGATGTTAGACTCACCAGCCTGTAATTACCTGGTTTATCCATGCTACCCTTCTTGAACAATGGTACCACATGCGCTGTCCTCCAGTCCTCTGGTACCTCTCCTGTGGTCATAGAGGATCTGAAAATTTGTGTCAGAGCCCCTGCTATCTCCTTCCTTGCCTCACATAGCAGCCTGGGATAGATCTCATCTGGGCCTGGGGATTTATCCACCTTTAAGCCCGCTAATACAGCTAATACTTCCTCCTTTTCAATGTTAATTTGATCAAGTATTCCCTTCCCTGATCACTACACCTACATCGTCCCTCTCCATAGTGAACACAGATGAAAAGTGATTGTTCAAAACCTCAGCTATGTCCTCTGTCTCCACCCACAGATTGCCTGTTTGATCCCTAATGGGCCCCACTTTTCCCTGGTTATCCTCTTGCCCCTAACATACTTATAAAATGCCTTGGGATTTTCCTTTATCTCGTCTGCCAGTGATTTTTCATGCCCCCTCTTCACTCTCCTAATTACTTTTTTAAGTACCCCCCTACATTTTCTATACTCCTCTAGGGCCTCCGCTGTTTTCAGCCCCCTGAATCTGCCATAAGCCTCCTTTTTTTTCCTTATCCAATCCTCTATATCCCTTGACATCCAGGATTCCCTTGACCTGTTGATCCCACTCTTCACCTTTACAGGAACATGCTGCACCTGAACCCTCACAATTTCCCTTCTAAATGACTCCCACTGGTCTGATGTATACTTTCCTATAAGAAGCCACTCCCAGTTCACTTTGACCAGATCCTGTTTTATCATATTGAAATCTGCCTTCACCCAATTCAGTACTCTTATTTCCGGTCCCTCTATGTCCTTTTCCATAACAACCTTAAATCTTACAAAGTAATGGTCACTATCCCCAAAATTATCCCCAACTGCCACTTCTACCACTTGTCCGGCTTCATTCCCTAGGATTAAGTCCTTCTCTTGTAGGACTCTCTACATGCTGGCTCAAAAAGCCGAATGCACTTGAAGACTTCTGCCCACTTTAAGCTTTTTGCACAAATACTATCCCCTCTAATAGAGGGGAAGATGAAATCCCCTACTATTATTACCCTATTATTATTTCACCTCTCTGAGATTTGCCTACGTATCTGCTCCTCTACCACTGCCTGGCTGTTTGGAGGCCTGTAGTACACTCCCAGCTAAGTAATAGCCCGCTTTTAGTTTTTAAGTTCTGCCCATATGGCCTCATTTGAGGAATCTTCTAAGATATCATCCCTCCTTACTGCAGTAATTGTCTCTTTAATCAACAGTGCAATGCCACCTCCTCTTTTACCCCCTCCCATATCATGTCTGAAGATTCTATACCCTGGGATATTAAGCTGCCAGTCCTGCCCTTCCCTCAACCATGTCTCAACCATAGCAATAATATCATATTCCCATGTGTTAATCAACGCCCTCAATTCATCTGCCTTACTAGTAAGACTCCTTGCATTAAAATAGATACAATAAAGCCTTGCATTACTTTCCTGAGCCTTAACAGGTCTACATTTACTCTGTCCTCCAGACTGACTTAGCTTCACATTTATATTTGATTGTACATCATCCCCTACCGTGCTTCCACTCTGTATCCCATCCCCCTACCAAATTAGTTTAACCCCCCCCCAACAGCACTAGCAAACCTCCCAGCTAGGACGCTGGTCCCATTCTGGTTCAGATCCCACCTTTGCCAGAAACAGGCCTGGTGATCCAAGAATCTAAAGCCCTCCCTCCAGCACCATCTCTTCAGCCATGCATTAATTTGCTCTAACCTCCTATTCATATACTCACTAGCCCGTGTCACCGGAAGAAACCCAGAGATTACAACCTTTGAGGTCCTACTTTTTAATCTGCTGCCTAGCTCCCTAAATTCTTTTTGCAGGACCTCATCCCTCTTTCTACCTATGTCATTGGTATCAACGTGGACCACGACCTCCAGCTGTACACCCTCACTCTCCAGAATACTTTGTAGCCGCTCAGTGATATCCAAGACCCTTGTACCAGGGAGGCAACATACCATCCTGGAATCATGTCTGCGACCACAGAAATGCCTATCTGTTCCTCTAACCATAGAATCCCCTACTGCTATTGCCCTCTTGTCCATTTTTCTCCATCCCAGCACAGCTGAGTCAGCCATGACATTCCGGTCATGACTCTCGGTGCATTCTCCAGAGGAATCCTCTCTCTCATTGGTGCTCAGAACTGAATATCGGTTAGAAAGTGGGATGTCCTCTGGGGACTCCTGCACTACTTGCCCTGACTTCTTTGTCCGTCCGGCAGTCACCCAGTCATCCCCCGACTGTGCTCACCTAGGCACCGGCTTGAATACCTCCTGAAACGTTCCATCCACGTAGCCCTCCACCTCGCAGATGCATCACAGTGACTCCAGCCGCCGCTCGAGCTCCAAAACCCGAAGCTCAAGCTTCTGCAACTGGAGACACTTTCTGCAGACATGTTCGCCAAGGTCACATGGCACGCCACGACTTCCCACATTGCAAAGGAGATACATTCCGCTTGGCCAAGCTGTCCCGCCATTACTTACTTGCACCAAGCCTTTAAACTTGTGTTTTAAAATAAACTAGCTAGGCTATTTTGAAACACAAATTTAAAGGCTTGGAGCAAGACATTTAAAATTACCAGAAGCGGAAGTAATTAGAAAGGATCGGGATCATCGGGACATCGTGCTGGGTCCTACAGTCCACAGGCCAGAATCCGGCCTGCCAAAGGTTTGTATCCGGCCCGCCAGTCCACCAATCAAAAGCTTGAATAGTTCGTCTGCACGTGGACCTCCATCCAATAGGAGTGTGGGGGAGGCGGGATTGCTGGGAAGATTGGCGCCATCAATCAGGGGGCACTGGCCAATGGGAGTGGTGCAGGGGTTGGTGCTGACAGAGCCGCAGAAGGAGATGATTGTTAGATTAAGTCTCTGATCAGGCGCACCCAGTGGAGAAGAGTGCTTGCAGGGGGACCTGGTTGAGACATCACCAGCCTGGCATGATTTGCTGTCCATGCAGTTAAGTTGATGGGATGGCTGGCACTGGGGCATGTAACTGCCTGGCAAGCGCTACCTGCCCATGTCCAACCTATGGAATCAGCCCTGGAAAACGTTAGTATGAGTAGAGCAGATAGGATGACACACAGGTTAGCAAACTAGAAAGGGAAGACTTCTTTGAGCCAGAGCAAACTGGTTGTTTTTTTGTCAGACTGTCCACATTCTCAGCTCTCCAAAGACCCTGGTTTCTCTCAGAGTACGGGGCCAGTGCCAAGCGGCAATGTGTTTCCACTCCTGGTGCATGGTGGGTGAAGGGAGAGAGAAGCAGGGGACACAGAGGAGGAGGGGGAGAGAGAGACGGGGAGAGAGAGGGACAAAGAGAGGGGAGAGAGAGGGAAGAGAGAGGGGAGAGAAGGGAGAGAGAGGGACACATTGAGGGGAGAGAGGGGGGGAGATAGAGGGACTCAGTGGCAAGAGAGAGGGGGAGAGAGAGATGGGGAGAACGAGGGACTCGGGGAAGAGACAGAGAGGGGAGAGAGATGGACACAGAGAGGTGAGAGGGATGGACACAGAGAGGGGAGAGGGATGGACACAGAGAGGGGAGGGGGCTGGACACAGAGAGGGGAGAGGGCTGGACACAGAGAGGGAGAGACAGGGAAGAGACAGAAAGAGATCAAGATCATTCTTGACAGATGGACATCTATCCGGATTCTCCACATTGTTACAAAAGGTGTGATTGCAGACATTGACTACTTGTGCAAGAAAAAACAATGCCAGGTATCTCACTAAATAGGGAGAAATGTGTTTTAAATAGGATTGTGTTTTGATGGCATTAGGTTGGCTTATGCACTTTTATATACAGATTAATTGCCCCTATGTCTGTAGCCGAGTCAATAATTTTGTCAGATTTCCCTGCTGCAACATGTTGGTACCTATCCCAGGCCATGCATCGAGAATGAGATGTCTGCAGCAAATAGCAGAAGGGAGGAGAATTTTGAAGGTGGACAGTAGGGGTGGGGAATGGCTTGTCTTGTCTTGTTGAGCTCCAATCATTTTAAAACTAGGAAAGCTCATCAGCTATCTCTCAGAATCAGCTGATATTTTCTCAAGCCTTTAACTTGTAAAATAGACAAAACATGCCATACAAAATCTACATGATATGATATATTCTAATGGTCTTCTTTACTCCTTTCCTATAGCATATACATTGAGAATTCTGAGGAAAGTTTATAAGTTACACAGATTTCATGGAATAAGGGAGAGAAAGAGAAGTATACATGGAAACATAGATGTACACTTAAACAGTAGAGCTGTCGAGAACAATACTTAGGTCTGGACAAATTAGCTTCACTTGCATTCTAGTATTACACAAACTGGAAAATTCATATAGAATGAATAGATATGTTATACTGGTTGTATGTATGTTTATGTAAAGATACACAATTTATGCATAATTGTTTACATTCATGTTGGATGTACATTGTTTCAGTTTAGTGGCTGATCTTCTGAACAGGATAGAGACAATTTTTTGATACTTTTATTCAGTTATTTAAACATCTAATAAACTGAACAATTGAATTTTAATTTATTAACATTCTTGGTTTGGGTGTTGCTTGCATGTCAGAAAAAGAGGTAAGATTTGCAAGATGTCCCTTTTGAAATAAAACCAAACATGAAAGTTAGACAAATCCTTAAAACAGGTGGATGCAACAACTTGATTGTGATCGAAACAAAGAACACAGTGGTATCTGTCCGTCTCGTTTGCTATTGATTTTGTGAGGAAAAATACAACTCCCTGTTTTACCTCTCTGTGGGGAAAATACATAGTGACCTTGTATTTTTCCTCAAGATATTTGTCATCATATAATGTAGTAATACTGAGCTGACTTTTTTATTGGTAAGTATGACAGAAGACAAGTCATTTTATACCACAAAACTCATAATATTTTCTGACCTTAGTACCTTAAAGAAGTTGCACAAACCTTTTATTTTTGAGCATTTTAACCCTTTTACACCTAGCAACTTCCTACAGTCTCTTGATCCTTAAATTTATCTCTCCGTGTTATAATTCTAAAGTTTCCAATTTTCGATGTTTATTTGTCCTCATTTTCTATTTCCATTATTGTCTCTGGTAGCTATCAGTACCTTTTTTGTGCAATGGGATAGGATAATCTGCGGTTAATTGGCTACCATTTTTGTAATGTTGAACTGGTTCTAACAGACGTTTGTCTCCCTCAGTTAGATAATCTGCTGCAGTACTCCATCTGGCAGCCTAATTAAGGATAGTTGAGTTCGTATAAGATTGAAGAATAGGGGCGAGATTTTATGCAGGCAGCGGGCATCCCAACACTGGGCCAGAAGGGCGAAGGGAACTCCAACTTGGCCGATCTGGGGACCCCCAGCTATATTTCACGGCGCTCAGACAGTTACCTGCCCGGCACCAGTGTCCCCGTCCCTTTAAGGACGAGTGTCCTACCTCCAAAAACTGCCGGGCAATCAGAGGGTCGACAGCTCAGTAGTCCCAGCAGCATTACCAGGAATGGTGGCCACTGCTGGTACTGCAGTGTGTCCAGGACCAGGAGCAGCACAGGAGCCCTGGAGTGCAGTTACGTTGCTGGGGTGGGGGGCTCACCCGGAACAGTCAGGCGGGCCCTGGCGAGGAGTGGTGGGGGGGGGGGGGTGGTTGTTCAGGGTGGGGGGGGTGGGAGTGTTAGCATAGGAGTGGTCTTTGCCACTGGGGGCACTCCTTGGGCCCTCCATGGGCCATAGAATGCCCAAGCAGGAGGGCAAGAGGACCCCTCACTGAACCCACAGGGAGGAGGCCGCATGGTTCTACTGGGCAGCCTCCCCATGTGGCGGGACTCCCACCAGCCACTGATAAACTACCAGTAGCAGCAGAAAGAGGCCCTTAAGTGGACATTAATTGGCCACTTAAAAGCCTCAATTGACCTTTGGGCAGGAAGGCTAACCTCGACCTTCCCCACTCCTGACAAAATTGAATGGCTTTAGGAAGGTGACGGGCACTCCACCACAACCACAACCCCCTCCCCCCCACCCCAGTTCCCTTGCTATTTTATGGGTCGCTCCGCCAGCCTGCCTATCCTTAGATAAAATTCAGCTTTAGGGTTCCAACTTCACTCCTTTGAATAAGAGCTCCGTCTTCTACTGTTACTGTAGCATTATAACCAGAGCTGCAGTTTATAATGAGGCAAAACTATTGTTTTCAGTAATTCGTCCAAAACAGTCAAATATGCACCACTTTCATTTACATTTCAGCAGGATTCCTGGATCAGTTGAAGATTGAGGAACTGAAGCCTATTATTTTGGTTTCTGTTGAACTAGAAATTGCTGTCGTCATAAACCTTTATGTTGGTAAAAAATGTGCTTACATGCCTACCTTCAAATCTCTGAAAAGCTGATGAACTGTTTTACAAAATCTGATACAGCCCCAAAAAAGCTGACAATGTACAATTGAAACACAGTCCCAAATAAAAGCCTATGACCAAGGCCACTGCTTCAAGGCAACTGAGTAAATTAAATTCCCTTTTATTACATTGAATTTTGATCTTTTATTAATCATTCTATATTTAAATTTGAAGAAAACACAGCTCTGTCTTAGTTTAGCAGCACTGCCTCTGAATGCCTTCTAAATATCAATATGTAAGGTCTGTAAAAAAAAGCCAGTAACAAATATGCTTTTCGAAAAAGTCACCATTTTAAAATTGATTACCCCTTTTAGGTATCTTGTCTGAAGCCTTGGGTCCAATTACACTGCTGGTACATGGTTTTATAAATATTACAATATCAGAATCTGATGTTAAATGATTGAAATAATCTTCTGTCTATAGGCTTCACTGATTTATGCTGCATGGATGAGGAGGATTGGATTTAGGATGGGGAAATAGCGGAGACATTTCGTCCCAGATTCAACATCGAGGCAGGGGTAAGGGGGAGAAGTTTGTCAATTTTCCAAGTCTAGTAATAGCAGTCTAGTGATCCCACAATGGACAGCACTATGGAAAACAGTCAATAAATGGAGTATGGTGGTCTATACCATGGGGAAAAACCCCATCATCTATAAATGCACTGCTTCAGGGTTGTCATATGGATAAGCAGGCATGATTGAATACATACTATGCAAGCTGCAAGGATCAAGTGCACGGTGAACGGACTCTGACAGCCAAGGTAGGAAGCAGTATTTTGCAGAATGAGGAAATCTGAAGCGGATACAGGGGGTGGAATTTTATGCTGGCAGCGGGGGTCTTGAAATCGGGGGAAACCGATGCTAAGATCCCTGCATTGCCTCATGTACAGAAGACCTGCCAAATTTAGTGCCCATCAGTCAGTTAACTTGACAGCGGCGGGCCTTCTGTAGGATTTAGGACCCCATTGCCGGAGGTCCCGGCCTTGCAGAGCTGCCGGACAATCAGAGGCCGGCAGCTGCAGCATCACCACAGAGGTAGTGGCTGCTGCTGTAGCTGCAGTGAGCAGACACCAAGAATTGATGCTGGAACCAGGCTTAAGGTAGGTCAGGGCAGGAGGGGCCTCACGGTGTGTGGGTCATGGGGAGGGGGGTGGGGTAGAGGATCAGCATTAAGGGCAGGGGGGTGGCCCTCAGTGGGGCCCCCCCCCTTCCTGATGCCAGGTCTCTTATTCAGGCACTAAGTGCCTTTGACCGAGGCACCGTCCCCCGCAGCCGGGAAGCAGCTCCTAAGGTTTCTCATCCCGTGCTTTCTGTGCGGCAAAAGGGTCACCCGCCACACGGGTAATTGCAGCTGTGGCAGGAAGAAACCCTTAATTAGGGATTAATTACCCAGTTAATGGCCTCAGTTGGTGGCGGGGAGGGAAGGCCGTTCACAGGCCTTACCGCCTTGGACTAAATTTCAGTGGAGGCGAGATAGTGGCGGGGTCCCCCCACCACCCCGCCCCGTCCACAACCATTCCACCTATCTCTAAACCGCCATCCCCCCCTTGCTGGGGAGAGCATAAAATTTTCCCAGGAATATATGTAAATAACAAATATGATCTATATGACAGGATTGGCAAGTACAGCAAGTGGCTCTGAGGGCACTAAGAAGACCTCAGCACTAGTTTATGGGGGAGGAGAGGGGAAGAATGAAGGTTTAAAGTCATATTATAAACTTAATTTTCCATGCTGATAATTAGGTTTGGGTTTTAACCTAGGAATGTTCTGCTTGGTTCTGGATGCTGAGTGAATTCATTCGAACACAATGGCTGCAGACATGTCTGGAATGATCTCAAGTTAATTTGTCCATTCAGAGAGATTCTAACATCACCCATTGTTGCATCTAATTGTTTCTTAAATACGTTCAGGATTTTTGCCTCCACCATTCTATCTTGAAGCTTATTTTACACATTGATCATGCTTTGTGTGGAGAAGAATTTTCTGCTCCATGTCCTGAAAGTAACCTTATCTGGACCTGTAACCTCTTGTTCTACTCCTGCAGTAATATTTTGGATTAATTTTTTCTCCACCCTTAACAATCTTCTATATCCCTCAGATGCTTACTTGCAGGTTTGAAATCCCATTTCTCTAGTATTTCAGACACTGACACTAGGAATTAACATCATGGACCCTGCACTGGCTCCAGGAATTGAATATCTATCTTGTTTTTGGCAATCAGAACTGGCTGCAGTAGTCAAGGTGCAGTCTCATCAGAGCACTATAAAGAACAAAGAACAAAGATAATTACAGCACAGGAACAGGCCCTTCGGCCCTCCAAGCCTGCGCCGATCCAGATCCTCTCTCTAAACATGTCGCCTATTTTCTAAGGTTCTGTATCTCTTTTCTTCCTGCCCATTCATGTATCTGTCTAGATACATCTTAAAAGACTCCATCGTGCCCGCATCTACCACCTCCGCTGGCAATGCGTTCCAGGTGCCCACCACCCTCTGCGTAAAGAACTTTCCACGCATATCCCCCCTAAACATTTCCCCTTTCACTTTGAACTCGTGTCCTCTAGTAATTGAAACCCCCACTCTGGGAAAAAGCCTCTTGCTATCCACCCTGTCTATACCTCTCATGATTTTGTACACCTCAATCAGGTCCCCCCTCAACCTCCGTCTTTCTAATGAAAATAATCCTAATCTGCTCAACCTCTCTTCATAGCTAGCGCCCTCCATACCAGGCAACATCCTGGTGAACCTCTTCTGCACCCTCTCCAAAGCCTCCACATCCTTTTGATAATGTGGCAACCAGAACTGTACGCAGTATTCCAAATGTGGCCGAACCAAAGTCCTATACAACTGTAACATGACCTGCCAACTCTTGTACTCAATGCCCCGTCCGATGAAGGAAAGCATGCCGTATGCCTTCTTGACCACTCTATAAAGTTTGATCATTACCTTCTCTGACGTATTGTACTGTTTTGGCTGTGTAGTTCAACATCCTATTGGTTTTGTTAATTTAGTTTAGTGTGGTATCATTGGCAAATGTGACAACTCTGCATTGAATTTCTGAATCCAAGTTAATTATGTCAATTAGAAACAGCAATACTCCCAGCACAGAGCCATGAAACTCCCCATTCAGTACTTCCCTTTATGCTGACATAACTCCTCTAATGAATACTCATTGTTTTCTACACTTCAGCTAGCTTCTTATCCATTCGCAGGCCTTACACTAAATCCCCACAGCTATGAGTTTAATTAATAGCCTTTCATCCACAACTTTGTCAAAAGCCTTTTGAAAGTCAAGGTACACCATAGTCCACTTGGCTTTTCGTTTCCTCAAAGAAGTTGAGGATATTTGGCAGACACGATCTTCCCCCTCTGAATACACGCTGACTGCTATTATTAGCCACAGACAGAACCGAAGTACCAATGGAACAAAGCCTATACAACCACCAGAAAACCCATAACATCTTAAAGATGTTCATCAGATGTCTGAATAGATTAGAAGATACAATACAACATAGTCCACACAAGGTCTCCAGGACCTTCAACATCTGCTGCACACTCCACCACTTTGCGGTACTAAGTGCCTGAATCATGGAGGAGGGAGGGGCTATCTGGAATCAGGGACCATGTAGACAGTGACCATGGGTTTTAAGCCCCTGAAACACCAGTGCAACCAAGGTACATTTAACTATATGCCTGAGCTGCACTTTTAAGGATCGCTCCTGTCCACATGTACAAATGCCTCAAAGCATTATCCGCAACATTGTCCTCTGCACTCCTTCAATTACCATTAATGCCTATCCTTTGCTGAGCTGCTACGTTATTCTTCACAATCACAAATAAAATCTCAGCATGAGGTCCAAATTAAGTGCAACCGATTTATTTCAATTTCCTTTTTTGTATGAGGGTTGTTGCTGTGTTTTGCCACAGTGCTTCTTAGTGTTGGTAGATTGTGTGTTACATTTAACCCCCAGCATAATACTTTTAAGTAATTCCCCTGTGAAATAAATAAAGTGTGCCAGCTGGCTGCTGGGTTTCAGTAACAGCTGGTTGGGATGTGGATAGCCTTTTACATCCTTGGGCTGTTTCATGTGATGGCCTTGCAACTGATTTAGCAATCTCCACTGCTGCTGGTTTGTTCTACCAGCTTGTTGGCATGTCTATTGTCACTGTTCCTGAATGGGGTGGATGTAATTTCGCCCCAGAGACAGAAATGTCATCGAATGCCTAGTTCAAGTATGCCACTGCTGGTGGACAGCCCCTCAGACTGATCTGCATGAAAGCAGACCTCCTGGCAGCCCTTTTCAGCTTTCTTTGCAACCGATTGCCAACAAAGAAAATTTGTTAAATTAGTACGAGTTTACATTAAGAAATTTGAGGAATTGTGGGCAATGCATGTCCATGTTTCCAATATGTGTTATAGTGGGCTAAGTTTCCAGGTGGGTGCACGGACTTGTTAAAATTACAACTTACTATAAGCAATTGCTCATTCTCTAGGAACTCTGCAAAGACAAAGTATGCAAAAGATACAACTTCCAAATTGCCAGGGACAAGGTCCATTTATCAGAACTGCTGTTAGAATGTTAAGAGAAAAGAATATGCTGAAAGTTCAAAGCATAACATATACAATGACATAAAAATATACAATGAAAAGAAAAGAGTACTGAATGAGATATGGTACCACAAAATCCACCAGAACAGCCAAAAATGAGGAAGCAGGATGAGAAAATAGGAAAGGGTCTGAGTATTACTAGCTGCATCACAACAACAAAAGGAGAAGGATTTGGAGAGAAAAGCCAAAATAAATATCCATAGCGTATTTACTCATTTTAAGAAGGATTTGCCATGAGCACAGTAAAAGACCATCCCAACATACTACAGAAAATTAACAATACAACAGAACAGAAGGGGCTACAAGAATGTGTTGTGAACTAAGATTGATTTCAGTTGTCTGTAGGATCATTGTTTGTCACCACAAGATCTCTTCATACATCCTTTTGGAATTCTTATAAAAGAAGTAATTAAAATTCACAAAACAGGAATCGCCAACTTGCATTTTACAAATCAATGTGACATGAGTGGAAATGAAAATTGAGAGAGATGTATAATGGGCGGCTGATTGGCTGTTGCCTGCTTTACACAATATACCCCAGTCCCGGCCTAATTTGCTGTTTTTCTGCTACATTCTCACTGAACTGATGTGATAGATAATGTTTACTAAGCAGAGTGATTCAGTGTAACAAGAGTATTGGCTAGAAAACAGCATGGGAACAAATAAAATCACTGCTTATCAAACACAAATATCTCGGGATAGATGAACTGAAATAGGTTAACAACCTCCAATGTCTTGGAGCAGAAATCATCAGTAACAATAACATCTGAGAACAGATCACAATCAGGAAAGCTACAGTTATGAAGCTGCTTAATCAGTTCTGGAGGACTTGGTACGATGTTCGTGTCAGTCAATGCACAAGCTCCGCTTGATGAAGGTGCTCATCATACTAATCAATGCCAGTGGATGAGACCCAGAGAAAGCTATGTGCATTTGAAATATTTATGTGGCAGATACTGAACAATAAGCAGTGAAACAGAACGACTAATGAGTTGCCAAAAACATCCCTCCATCTCCAAAGTGATGTTTGACAAGTTGTCTTACCACAAGTAACATATGGATAGTTACTGAATACCACAGATGTAAAGTAACAAAATGTACATAACTGAAGGAAAATGGCTCAAAGACGTATGGCTTACAGACTGTGAGTTAGTAAAATTTAGAAGACCTGTAAGAGTTTAGAAAATATTTTGATAGTGGAGTGCACCTTATATTCAATGGGATATGATACCACCCTGCCCCTCATTTTAAAATTGTTATCATTGCTCATAAATCCCTCCATAGCCTCAGCACACAACCCCTACCCCACCACCACCACCCCTCCCCCCCACACCCACTCCATCTCTGTAAGCTCTTCCAGCCCCACAACCCTCCGAGATCTCTGTGCTCCTCCAATTCTGGCCTTTGCACATCCCCAATTTTAATCATTGCATCATTGACAGCTGTTCCTTCAGCTGCCTAGGACCTAAGCTCTGGAATTTCCTCTCTAAACCTCATCCCTTCACTACCTCTCTTTCCTCTTTTAAGACACTCCGTAAAACCTACCTCTTTGATCAAGCTTTTGGTCATCTACCCTAATCGCTCCTTATGTGGCTCAAATTGTCAAATTGTGTTTGATAACATTAATGTGAAGCGCTGTGGGACACTTGAGTATGTTAAAGGTGATAGATAAATGCAGGCTGTTGTTGTTGCTTCTGTGTATTTTTTGTTGCTGGTCTGTTCTTTTTTCATAATGCCATTTGAAAACCAAAACACTTCGGAATTCCAGGGCACTGTGGCTTCCAAAAAAAGGAAATACCTTTGATTAATTTTCATGTCTGTTACATCCTGATTTTAAAATGGCTCATAAGGGACTATAAAATTGGGCAGAAATTGGTTCCCCCTGCTTTCTGCTCAGTTTGCACCCTGCTTGATTTTCTGGTCATTCCTGAGGT
This sequence comes from Heterodontus francisci, assembly GCF_036365525.1. Taxonomy (NCBI): domain Eukaryota; kingdom Metazoa; phylum Chordata; class Chondrichthyes; order Heterodontiformes; family Heterodontidae; genus Heterodontus; species Heterodontus francisci. The sequence continues at coordinate 68,547,719 of NC_090384.1, forward strand.
GGGAGCTACAAGCTCCTATCTCAAACAAGCAGGAGCTTCATTCATTTTTGTAAATGCAGTCAAAGTGGCATCATTAGGATGTTTGCATGATTTCACATCATTAAGGCATCCTCTACTCCTGCCCAGTGGCTGAAGTCAAGTGCTTCTTCTAAATGGGAAACACTGCCAGGCAGTTAAACAGGCCCCTGCCACCTGCAGGAACCTGGAGACTGTCTATAAAATCCCAGTAGGCCACTTGCAATTGGCCTTAAGTAGCCCTTAATTAGTTGCATCGGCTACTCACCAGGTGTGGGCACGTAGTCTTGCTGCCTCCACAAACCCCCACCTGCCCCACCCACCACCACATCCTGTCTCCGGGAAAATGACCTGGGGTCAGGATGGAGCCAGGCAACTGGCAAGCAGATTGACACTGCTATTTTTAGTGTCTGCCCGCCACTGTTTCTGGCTCCAGCGGGGCCTTTGATATCTGAGGAAAGAAAGTATCCATGCCAAAGGAAAATTGGGTTCCAGTCTTACTGTGTAACCAATAGAGGATTAAATATAAGTGCTACACTCTCTTCTCTCCTCAAGAAAGATTTTCTCATGTAAAATACATGCCTAGGTGTTGTTTGTGGAAAATTACATTGTTACACAATCAATTCTAATGAATATAATATGCTGCATGTTCATTTTTTTAATTCATTCGTGGGAGGTGGGGTGTCGCTGGCTAGGCCAGCATTTATTGCCCATCCCTAATTGAGCTTGAGAAGGTGGTGGTGAGCTGCCTTCTTGAACAGCTGCAGTCTATGAGGGGTAGGTACACCCACAGTGCTGTTAGGAAGGGTGTTCCAGGATTTTGACCCAGCGACAGTGAAGGAATGGCGATACAGTTCCAGGTCAGGATGGGGTATGGAACTTGCAGGTGGTGGTGTTCCCATGCATCTGCTGCCCTTGTTCTTCTAGGTGGTAGAGGTCATGGGTTTGGAAGGTGCTGTCTAAGGACCCTTGGTGTGTTGCTGCAGTGCAGCTTGTAGAAGATACCCACAGCTGCATGAGTTAGTTGTTTAATTGTCCACCATCATTCACAACTAGATGTGGCAGGATTGCAGAGCTTTGATCTGATCCATTCGTTGTGGAATTGCTTAGCTCTGTCTATAGCATGCTGCTTATGCTGTTTGGCATGCGAGTAGTCCTGGGTTGTAGCTTCACCAGGTTGACACGTCATTTTGAGGTATGCCTGATGCTGCTCCTGGCATGCCCTTCTGCACTTTTTACTGACCCACGGTTGATCCCCTGGCTTGATGGTAATGGTAGAGTGGGAGATATGCCGGGCCATGAGGTTACAGATTGTGGTTGAGTACAATTCTGCTGCTGTTGATGGCCCACAGTGCCTCATAGATGCCCAGTTTTGCATTGCTATATCTGTTCAAAATCTATCCCATTTAGCACAGTAGTAGTGCCACACAACACGATGGTGGGTATCCTCAATGTGAAGACTGGACTTTATCTCCACAAGAACTGTGCGGTGATCACTCCTACCATTCCTGTTAATGAGAACTTTGCTTCAACATGTAGGCCAGAATTTAACACCCACCCCGCCCCCCCCCCCCCAGGGGGCCATTTTACCAGCAACGGGGACGGTTGAAAATGGCCCACCTGCCCCAGACCAATTGAGGCCCTGAAGTGGCCAATTAATTGCCACTTAAGGGCCTCCACCTGCCACCGCTGGTATTTTACCAACTGCAGCCAGGCAATTCAGCACCTGAGGAAGCTGTCCGGTAAAACCTGGCTGCCTCCTTATGAGCTCGGCGGTCGTGGGGGGGCCCGCCCTCCTGATCGGGCACCCATGTGCCCCACAGAGGGGCCCCCCGTGGCAAAAGCCATCCCCACTGGAGAACCTCCCCCACCCTCCTAATTGACCCTCATCCCTCTCGCTGCGGCCCAGCAATTTACTCCAGCGTGAACTAAAACCCTACTTACCTGCCGGTGCCAGTGTCCCCCTTTCTCCTCTTGCTGGGTCAGTCCCAGCAGTGGCCACCGCTCCCAGTGGCACTGCTAGGACTGAGGAGCTGCTGGCCCTTTGATTGGCTGGCAGCTCTGGAAGGCGGGATTTCGTGCCTCATAGCGGCGGAGCCCGAACAAGACCAAGTAAGAGCCTGGACCATGCAAAATTGCTGTATGGCTTCCAGGCCCGGTGGAGGCTCATTCCTGACTTTTCAGCCAAACAATGTAAAATTCTGGCCATAAATCCTCTTAAGCTGATTCAATTCATTATAATGTGAGTAATTCAGCTAAATTTCTTGATATATTCCTGCCTAGATTCAGAATATTTTACTCATCATAATTTTTGTATTTGTTGAGGAAAGGTTCTAAGTTCATAATGGCCCAGATTTTGCGGCAATAGTAACGGCGAGTTGATTACCAGGTAAATTGTACAGCAACTTCTTGCATCCGCAGTTGTGCAGTTAACTGCGGAAATCCAGATGTTGCTGTCAAAGGTACCCCACTCCACCACAGAATGCACTGTTGCAGTCCTTGCTAATAGACTTGGCATTGAAATGACTGCAGCAGTGTGAACTTGCTGTACTTTCCTCACTAAGAACGGACGAAAAACGTTTGAGCTGGTGCATTCAGGTGTAAGTGAGTTTTTAATGGCGTGATAAGCAATTGTTAATGCTGAACAACTCTCTGTCCCTGACAAAATAATCCTATTTCTTCAGAAGAAAAGTAGTTTTGGAGATTTAAGAAAAGAAAAGTAATGTTTATCTTGCATTTTCTGTTTATTGCCTTTCTTTCTCTCCCTTAATCCCATCTATATTTCCTAAGCTTTATTTACATCATTTAAATCTAATTTACATTTCCTGCTTTATATTTCTTGGTTTGGACTCTGCGTGACTCAGTAAAGATTATTCAATTTGATTGGTTGAAGGATTTTCCTGTTTCTTCCTCTGCTCACCAATGCCACTATACATAGGGCCACCCTGGAACAGACACCTGATGACAGGAAGTTTGTGGTCTAAAGCCCATCAATACTTTATGGGTAGCTATCAGCAAGGTGAACGGCAAGTGCTGTTCCTTCATTAATCCTAGCAAAATCCAGGCCAATGTGTAGAAACATTATGCCAATTGATTTTTATGTTTAACCAAAGAAAGCTGCAGTATTTTAAATAATTAAGAACACATTTCATGATCAGAATTAAACTTAATCCACGTACCAATTTTTCTTTTACAAACATCGAGATATTATGTATGCTATCTACTAACCAAAGTGCTTCTTACGAACCTATGTATGAAGCTAATATATTTGGTCCAAATTTAAGTTTCAAACATATCCCAAATAGTGAAATACTCAACATTGACTCTGGATCCCATGAAATCTCATGGCATCAGGTCAAACATGGGCAAGGAAACCCCCTGCTGATTACCATCTACTGCCCGCCTCAGCTGATGAATCAGTTCTCCTCCATGTTGAACACTACGAGAATGAAGCTCTGAGAGTACTAAGGGCACAGAATGTACTCTGGGTGAGAAACTTCAATGTCCATCATCAAGACTGGCTCGGTAGCACCACTACTGACCGAGCTGGCCGAGTTGTGAAGGACATAGCTGCTAGACTGGGCCTGCAGCAGGTGGTGAGAGAACCAACACGAGGGAAAAACCTAATTGACCTTGTCCCCATCACCCTACCTGTTCCAGATGTATCTATCCATGACAGTATTGGCAGGAGTGAGCACTGCACAGCCCATGTGGAGACGAAGACCCATCTTCACACTGAGGCCACCCTCCATCGTGTTGTGTGGCACTACCACCGTGCTAAATGGGTTAGATTCAGAACAGATCTAGCAGCTCAAAACTGGACATCCATGAGGCACTTTGGGTCATGAGCAGCAGCAGAATTGTATTCAACTACAATCTGTAACTTCATGGCCCGGCATATCCTTCACCCTACCATTGCTATCAAGCCAGGGGACCAATACTATTGCCATGAGCAGTGTTGGAGAGTATGCCAGGAGCAGCATCAAGCATACCTAAAAATGAGGTGCTAACCTGGTGAAGCAACACCACAGGACTACAGTGGAAAAAGTACGCTATAGACAGAGATAAATGATCCCACAACCAACAGATCATGTCAAAGTGCTACAGTCCTGCCTCACCCAGTTGTGAATGGTGGTGGACAAGTAAACAACTAACAGGAGGAAGAGGCTCCATGAGCCTCCCATCCTCAATGATGGTGGAGCCCAGCACTTCAGTGCAAAAGACAAGGCTGAAGTACGTGCAACCAACATCAACCAGAAGTGCCGAATGGATGATCCATCTCGGCCTCCTCCTGGGGTACTCAGCATCACAGATACCAAACTTCAGTCAGTTAGATTCACTCCACGTAATAACGAGAAAAGGCTGAGTGCACTGGATACAGCAAAGGATATGGGTCCAATTGTGGTGCTGAAGATTTCTGCTCCAGAACTAGCTGTCCCCCTAGCCAAGCTGTTCTAGTACAGCTACAACATTGGCATCAACCCGACAATGTAGAAATTGCCCAGGTGTGTCCTGCCCACAAATAGCAGCATAAATCCAATCTGGCCAATTGCCACCCCATCGGTTTTCTCTCATTCATCAGAAAAGTGATGGAAAATGTTGTTGACAGTGCTATCAAGTGACACTTACTCACCAATAACAATGCTCAGGTTGGGTTCCAACAGGACTATTTGGCTCCAGACCTTATTACAGCCTTGGTCCAAACATGGACAAAAGAGTGGAATTCCAAAGGTGAGGCAAGAGTGACTGCCTTGATATCAGGGCAACATTTGACTGCATGTGGCATCAAGAAGCCCTAGTAAAGTTGGGGTCACGGGAATCAGAGAAAAACTCTACACTAGTTGGAGTCATACCTAGCATAAAGGAAGATAGTTGTGGTTGTTGGAGGCCAATCATCTCAGCCATAGAACATCGCTCGCTGCAGAAGTTCCTCAGGGCAGTGTCCTAGGCCAACCATCATCAGCTGCTTCATCATGACCTCCCCTCCATCATAAGGTCAGAGGTACTGATGCTTGCTGATGATTCCAGAGTGTTCAGTACCATTTGCAACTCATCAGATAATGAAGCAGTCCGTGCCACATGCAGCAAGACCTGGAAAACATTCTGGCTTGGGCTGATAAGTGGCAAGTAACACTCGCGCCACACAAGTGCTATCCAATGACCATTCCAGCAAGAGAGAATCTAACCATCTCTCCTTGACATTCAATGGAATTACCAGCACTGAATCCCCCACCATTAACATCCTGGGGCTTACCATGGACCAGAAACTTAACTGGAGCAGCCACATAAATGTTTTGGCTGCAAGAGCAGGTCAGAGGCTGGGAATTCTGTGGCGAGTAACACACCTCCTGCCTCCTCAAAGCCTTTCAACCATCTACAAGGCACAAGTCAGGAGTGTGTTAGAGTACTCTACACTTGCCTGGAGGGGTGCAGCTCCAACAACACTCAAGAAGTTTGATACCATCCAGGACAAAGCAGCCCGCCTGATTGGCACCCCAAACACAACCTTAAATAGTCACTCCCTCCACCACCAGTGCACAGTGGCAGCAGTGTGTACCATAAACAAGATGCACTGCAACAACTCACCAAGGCTCCTTCGAATGCACCTTCCAAAGTCGCACCTATACCACCTAGGTAAGGACAGCAAATGCATGGGAACACCATCACCTGCAAGTTCCCCTCCAAGTCAAAGACCATCAATATATCACTGATGCTGGGACGAAATCCTGGAACTCCCTTCCTAACAGCACTGTGGGTGTACCTGAACCAGATAAACTCATCACCACCTTGAGGGCAATTAGGAATGTACAATAAATGTTGGCCTTGCCAGCAATGCCTACATCCCCTGAAGGAATAAAAAAACTGTTGCGTGGAGTTAATCAATGTGGTTCAATTTTATTATTTTATCAAAAGTCTTGGCCTAGTGGTAGTACTCTTTCCTCTGAATCAGATGGTTGTAAGCTCAAGCCGTACTCCAGCACATAATCTTAGACGACACTCCAGCAGAGTACTGAGTCTGTGCTGCACTCTCTAACAAAGATTTTCTTCTGAGATGTTAAACCAAGGTCTTGTTTGGTTTCTCGATGGATGTGAATGATCCAATAATTCTACTTGAAGAGGAGCTGTGGAGATGTCCTGACTATCATTTAGACCTCAAGTGACACCACTAAAACAGTTTAATTGTTCATTAATCTCATTGCTATTTGTGGGACCTTGCCATGTGCAAATTAGCTGCCACATTTTCATAAATTACAACAGTGACTACACTTCAAGAGTAATTCATTGGCTATGAAGCGCATTGGGACATTGTGACAGATGCTATATAAATGAAAGTTCCTAATGAAGGAAATCATACACAAACGACTAACCACCATGGGACTATTTAACTCATTTTCCCTTATTTTAATAGCCTGGTAACACGCTTTTCATTAAACAATACATTTAATTATGGCTGCATATTACATCAGATTAAAGTGAAAACTTGGGTAGCATTTTTATATTTAAAAAAAAACAGGCAGTAAATACAAGAACTTATTCCAATAGGTGTCCATTTAACAGTTCATAATTCTACAGCTTCCAAAATTATTTTTCTGAAGAGTACAGGTCGTACTGTTCCATTTATGAGAGCTCGTCAAAAATCCAAACTAACTAATCTTTTAAACCAAATGTTTTTCATTTTGTTATTTTGAATAAACATAAGCCTCACAAAATACATGAAAAAAATAAATCTTTACAGATATGTTGATGTAGAGTTACCTTGATTCACTTGCAACCTGAAAATCGTGGCATAGAAATTTGATCACACTCAACAACAGTCGTCGTGCAGGGCTGGAAGAGAAGTCATTGCTGGAGGTTCTGTGGCTATGATCGGATAAATAAAAGTGGAACCAAGTGAGGACAGACCCACTGAGCTGGACAAACAAAGGAAAGGCATTGGAGGAGGCTGGTGTGAGTAACCATGTCAAAGGCTGCAGTAAGTTTGAAGAACACGAGGCGAGATAATGTACTACAGTGTGATTTATAACTTTGGATAGAAATATTTCAGTGCTGTGGCAGAAGTGGAAACCTGATTGAAGAGATTAAAAACAGGGACTTATATGTGAGATGGGATCAGATTTGGGAGGCAACCAGAGGTTGTCTCTCTGCAGTTGTTGTCAGAAATGGAGGTGGCAGGAGGTAGGGGTTTAAGGAGACAGTTGGTAGCGGAGAAAAGAAACAGGTTATGTTAGCTCTCCCAGAAGATTCTGGAATAGCAGGAAGCTTTAACAGAGAGAGTTAGACCCAATAGAACTTGATGTGGTCCAACCAGATCTGATAATGAATGGCAGGTAGTTGTGTATCAGCTACACTCAGTTCTGCACCCCTTGAACTTGAGGATGGGGATTATACAGGAGGAATGACTGTCTTAACAAAAGAGGGGCCTAATGCAGACATTGTAGTTAAGGAGGAGGAGTGTGAAGTATTGGATGTGATAAACAAAGGGAGAGAGGAAGTATTAAGGGGATTAGCATCTTTGAAAGTGGAAATACCACCAGGGCCAGTTGAAATGTGCCCAAAAGGTTAAAAGAAGCCAGGGAGGAAATAGCGGAAGGTCTGATCATCATTTTCCAATCCTTACTGGTGTGGTGCTGGAGAATTGGAGGTCTGCTAACATTGAACCTTTGTTTAAAAAGGGAGCAAGGATTAGACCGAATAATTACAGGCCAGTCAGTCTAACCTCGCTAGTGGACAAATTACTGGAAATCAGTTCTGAGAGATGGGATAAACTGTCACTTAGAAAGGCACGGACTAATCAAGAATAGTCAGCATGGATTTGTTAAGGAAAGGTCGTGCCTGACTAACTTGATTGAATTTTTTGAGAAAGTAGCAAGGAGGATTGATGAGGGTAGTACAGTTGATGTGGTCTACATGGATTTTAGCAAGGCTTTTGACAAGGTCCCACATGGCAGACTGGTTAAGAAAATAAAAGCCCATGGGATCCAGGGGAATGTAGCAAGTTGGATACAAAATTGCCGAGAGGATATAAGAGCAGGGAGGTTAAACTGGAACTGTATAAAACATTAGTTCGGCCACAACTTGAGTACTGTGTGCAGTTCTGATCACCTCATTACAGAAAAGATGTAATTGCACTAGAGAAAGTACTGAGGAGATTTATGAAGATGTTGCCAGGACTGGAAAATTACAGCTATAAGGAAAGATTGGATAGGAAGGAGTTGTTCTCCTTGGAACAGAGAATGCTGAAGGGAGATATGATTGAGATGTACAAAATTGTGAGGGGCCTGGATAGAGTGGATTCTTTAAGGTAAAGCTTCTTTACCTTAGCAGAGAGGTCAGTGACTAGGGGGCATAGATTTAAAGTGATTGGTAGACGGATTAAAGGGGTGATGAAGAACAATCTTTTCACCTAGAGGGTGGTGGGGGTCTGGAACTCACTGCCTGAAAGGATGGTAGAGGCAGAAAATCTCATCTCATTTAAAAGGTGCCTGGATGTGCACCTGAAGTGCTGTAACCCGCAGGGCTATGGACCAAATGCTGGGAAGTGGGATTAGGCTGGGTGGCTCTTTTTTTTCAGCTCGTACGGACACGATGGACCAAGTGGCCTCTTTCTGTGCTATAATCTTTCTATGATTCTTAGGAGACATTGAAGGCTTTGCTGGAGATAAGGATATCAAAGGTAGAGATGAGGGAATAGTTGAACAAAACTGATAGCTGCAGAAAGCTGGATAGTTAGAAGCTTGAAATGCAGTTGTAAATTACTCAGGGGTAGTTTTTCCCAGAGCAGACACAAAGGAAGTAGAGTTGAAAGTGGGTATGGAGTGCAAGGTGGTAAGTGATACAATGACATAGCCAGGGATGATTTTGTCGATGATCGAGACCATGGGGGTGGAGAAGACATATGAAATGAGGGAGTGGCTGTGAAATGGGGAGAAGAGTTTATATGGAGGGAAAAGTTTCGAGAGAAAAGGATGGTGCTGACATCAGAAGAGAGAAGGCATAGGCAGCTGAGGTGAAGATTGAAATCACCAAAGATGAGAAATAACAAAGGACAGGCAAGAAGGGTGATAGAGGGTGAGATGCTCAAAGCAGGGGAAGGTGCCAGCCACATTCCAACCACCGTGGTTCAAGCAGGGCAAGTGGTGGAAGTATAGCCAATTGGGAGGCTTTGGTAAGGGGCAAGATGTTGCCACACTTGATCCAAACTTCATTCAAAGGCAGGATGCCAAAGTAATCATCCACAATAAGATCCATTTAAGACAGAGATGGGAAGGAATTTCTTCTCTTAGGAGGTCATGAATCTTTGGAATTCTCTACCCCAGACAGCAGTGGCGGCTGACTCATTGAATATAATCAAGGCTGAGATAGATAGATTCTTGAATTATAAGGGAGTCAAGGGTTATGGGGAACAGGAAGAAAAGTGGAGTTGAGGCCAAGATCAGATCAGCCATGATCTTATTGAATGGCTCAAGGGGGCCATATGACCTACTGCTGCTCCTATTTCTTACGTTCTTATGTTCTTAGATTGTGGATGGCATGGACCTTGTTTGCATTGGACTGGACATTCTGGAGGAAATGTCGAGAAATGGTGAATGTTAATCCAAGAGTCCAAGAGATCAGTAGTGGGTGTGATGAGGAGGATTTTGGTATGGTTAGCCTCAAATGGGTGTTCTGGGTGGGAAGGTTGGCAAAAGAGGGGGATGGCCTTTTGGATTGACCTCATAAGAAGACATCAATACTTCCTTGATGGACACTTTGGAGAATGCCAAGAAAGACACAAGGGGTAACCAGGTTTATTCATGGTGGATTCAAGCCTGTGGTTGCTTAGAATTCACCTCATATAAGCCCACAACTTAAATATTGGGCTGGGAGTTGGCCAGAGAAATATACAGAGTAGACTAAATGAAACCTAATGTTTGGGATTAAAATTTCTGTTCAAGCTACACAACTTGAACTTTTGTTATCTGTTTCAAATACTAACTCAGGCCCTGAAGGAGCCAAAATTCCTTTTGCAATAAATGTGAGGCAGGCTTGGTTTTCAGCTTTATCAACAAACCTTTACAAAAACATGGGGATCCACAATTTTGGAATGTGCAATTGCTATGAGAAAGCTTTCATTTGCAGAAAACTCAAATATTCGTCTGTGACAAGGATTCTTTAACACTTCCTAAGCAGCTAATGAGCCACTTGACCAGTGTAAATGTCACTAACTTCATTAATCCAGCTGTGCACTGCAGAATTTTTCTGTTAATTGGCACAACAAGTAAGCATAGGTACTGATTTGAGCACACGTGGCACTAATAGACCTAACTATAATTTATATTTCCCTACTGGCACAATTCTAAAGAGGATTAAAAACTGTATTTAGACTGAGATAAATCATTTCATGGGTAGAATCGGCACTATTCCCTCACTGTTTGTTTAATGTGCCCTAAGATGAATGTTGAATGAAATTTCAGTATGCCCCTTCGTTAGGAAAAAGATTCACAGAATGACATATCTATGAAAACCGCAGTTATTAATTCTGACAAATTGAAGGCTGTCCAACTCATTTGTCTTTATCCCAATAATAATCATCTTGTGGGTAATTTTAACCTAACATGCCCGGTGATAACAGGTCATTTTACATCAATCTGACTTTACTCTCCATTGAAGTCAATGTTTTAAATACCTTCAGCAGGCACTAAAAAGTAGATTATGAAGATGGTAATGTCTTAAAAATGTCAGTTAATAATGTGTGTTTTCACCACTCAAACAATTTTACATTCCTTTGAAGTCAACGGAGAGTTTCCTGCCTAGCAGATTAGGTTGTGAATGCTGAAAAAGTACATAGTTAGGTGACATTTTTAAGACAATACTAGTCCTTGTAATCTATTTTTAATGCCCGGCAAATTTATTTACAACATGGCCAATATGTAGATCTAATCCTTTAGCCAAATGGTTACATATGAGCCCCAAAAGTCCATGGGGCTATTAAAACCAATGCTGTGCCCCTGAGCTGGGACTCCAGCACTGACCCTGTTGTAAAGATTGCAGCAGTTAGGCTGAGGTAGCATCAGGTAAGAGGTCGTAATTGACACACAGTTGGCAGGAATTACCTTGGGACTTCTGCTCCACTGCTGTAACTTTGGTGCAAGTTTGGCAGAAACCTCATCTATGTACACATTATATCTATATTGAGGCTTCATCACACCCTCAAAATAATCAATGCTCCATACCCTCCCTAAGAGGGGACCTGCGCTGTATAATGTTTGCAAATTTCCATAGGGAAAGACTGAGTTTGTTTTTGATCTGACAACCGCTCTACATTTCTCTCCACTCTCTCACTTCTTTTGTATGTGCCTGTAACAGATTCCATTCCCATCTTCTCCAATGTGACAGTCCAAAGTTTACCCCTCTTTGTTAAGCACATTAATATCAGGTCTTATCTGGAGTTAAATGATTTTTAAAGAGTTTCTATTGTCAATTAATGTTGTACAAGTTTCCCATAATTGACATTTAACAAGCCCTTAATAAGCATGTAATGGCTTTGTCCCAATTTTTTTTGTTAAAGTTTGTGGTAGGAATCATCAGAGAAGCAAATAGTCTATTTATACTTTCCCCCACTTCCCAACTCCAACACATTTTACAACCTTCTACATTTTTGATAAGTTTAATTGAATGAGGAATTTCAGCCTAGGTGCTCAATATACTGTCAGAACCATCCGTCTGCTGTGTCAGATCCCTCACTGATCAGCTGCTTTGTTAATAGTGTCCTCTGCTAGACTGTTCAAATCCAATCAATCCGGGGATTTAGATTTTTGCTCTTTGCATGTTGGTATTACTGGGAATTGAGATAAGGCTGACTGCAGGCTGGTCTTATTCCTGCTGTTGCAGATAATGTCAGTTCCCTGGACACTTGTTCATATGATTATGGTCTAATACCTTATCTTATCAAAGTTCAGCTGTACAGTTGTCAGGAAGAAGAGCAAGCCAACAACAGCAAAAAAGTTTTTAAGTACTTTACAGAATCACATACACTGCACACACATGTCTCCAGTAAAGCTGGACTGATTGTCTGCTGTCCATTGGTAGTAGGTGGAGAAAATTGTGACCTGAACGTGTAAAGCCCTGTTGACAGGTATTTAGATTGGGAGGTTGGAAGGATTTTACCTTTGGCCATTAGCTAATTTTACAGCATAGCTGTTCACAGGTATTTGATTACTTATTTTGAAAGAGTCATCATGTATTAAAATTTAGCTGTTTACTTTGCTTGATGATCTTGAATATACACAGGGTTCTTGTTCTTGTGTAAGGTAGCTAGATAAAATGACAGAATTATATGATGGTTCCTAGCTAACCAAAAAGAAAATAGTTTACAGTATATTGCTATGGCAGAATTTTAATTGGCTTGTAAGACAAAAATCAATTGGAAATTTGGATGATATAAAATATCAAAATGCCAAAATATTTATTTTTACAAGCAAACTGACACACTTTTAATAAAATGAATAATTACTCACATGCTGTACATCAACAACTGATGTGTATTTGTATTTATTTGTGTCCTCTGATATTCTCTTTAACTTTTCTTTATGAATTCCGTGACCCACGCCAGGGTACAGTTGCAAGGGCACCATCAGCCTTGTAGATCACCCAAGTGGCCATTTGTCTTCTGTGAGTCTCTAGACAGTAAAGCAGATTTACCATAGCAGCATTATGTTAACATCAGTGGGAGCCACTGCAACTTAAATAACACTAATTAGATAAAGTAGGCTTAATTGTTGGCAATATATACAATCATAGAAACCGTTATAATCAATCTCAATCACCTTTATTTGGTATTCCTGCAAAGGCATTAACAGCAGACATTGGGCCGAAAATTGGTGTGCGTCAATTTTCAGTTGTAGGAGTCGCACTTTGCGACCTGCCTGCAATGGCTCCGGTGGAGGTAGGCAGCACATAAATTTGATGCTGCCACCTCATTTACCTGACAGCAGTGTAGGGCCGGGTGTCTGCCACACTGCTGGCTGCCTCTGTGCTCAGCAGGGAGCCACTCAGTGTTTGCTCATCTCATGTAGTGCAGCCAGCCCTCTGTTCTTAAAGGTAGTCTGTCCCTCTTAAAGAGAAGCTGCACTGAATTACAGGATGCTGTTGCTGAATACTATTGCTGTGATACTAAACAAGAAAAATGGAGTAACAGGGCAGGGAGAGAGGGCTTGAGAGTCACAGATGCAGTGCTGAAGGCCTTAGAGAAGGACAGGAGGAGAGATGCCAGGTTCCGTAGGGGTCCAGGAGACCTTCAAGGATGCCCTCAGAAAGGATTGGGCGTAGGTTCTTGAGCAAAAAAATCAAGGCTGACACTTCAATGCAGTACTGGGGTAATACTGCACTTTGGAGGCACCATCTTTCAGATGAGACTTAAACTGAGGCCCCCTCTGCTTGCTCGGGTGGATGTAAAAGACCCATGGCACTATTTCAAAGAAGAGCAGTGGAATTATCCCCGGTGTCCTGACCAATAGTTATCCCTCAGTCAACATCATAAAAGCAGATTATCTGGTCATTATCATGATGCTGTCTGTGGGAGTTTGTTGTGTGCAAGTTGGTTGCATTGTTTCCTATATTACAACAATGAGTACACTTTAAAGTACTTCATTGGCTGTAAAGCACTTTGAGACATGTGGTGGTCATGAAAAGTGCCATATAAATGCAATTATTTCTTTCTTTTCTTCCAGATGGTCAGGGAAGTCAATTTCTGGTGCCTGGACCCAAGGACCTGGCAGGAGTGCCACAAGAAGTCTAATGACCTCATACAAGTGACCAAAGTCAGTGAATGCATCTTCGCATGACATCCCTTGCCCACTGCACCACCAAGCTCTCATGCTACTCAATGCACCACACCCCCATCATTCACCCAGCACCCTGGCACTCAGGATTCATGGATAATATTCAGAAAGTGCACTGCACCCTCACACACATACCAATGCTGTCAGCCTCACACCCTACTCTTGCTGCTTTCACATACCTCCAGCTATTTAGCTATGTCAGGTACATCACCCAAACACAATGCAACACAATCATTGGCCAAGGTGGCACACAATAGAAGGGAGTAGAACAAAGATGGTGGGGAACAAAAACACTTGCATCTCCTGAGTCCTGTGGAGAGATGGTTCTTCGCATCTGTGGCTGACTGCAACAAAGCCCGTGGTATCTGGCATTGCTGAGAACATTGAGGATGACGATAAGTTCCTTCCATATGCCCCTTCTCAACTCCCAGCTCACCCTCCTCCTGCTATCTAGCATGATGAGCAAGCTGCTGATGGTGTGACCATGAACCTCTTGCTGTCCATCCCAATCCAACCTTCCCCTTCTGATTTCCTGCTGTCAGACACCCAAGAACTGCCACAGCAGCTCCAGAAGGAGGAGAGAGAAAGCAGCAGCACAGCACCAACGAAAAGGCCCTGTCGCTTGACCTGACATTCACAGCTACCAGCTCAAATACTGGCACTGCATGTGCCTTAGAGAGTGATGTAGAGTTGGAATCAGTATGTGGTGAGTCACTGAGCATGAGTGGGCTGTAGCCACCCCAGGGGGAAATGATGGTTTTTATGCCAGCTTAGCAGAGGACAAAGTCACAGATGAGTTCTGCCGCAGAGAACTCAGATGGGAACCTTGATGGGGCGGCCTATAGGAGAACGCTGACGAGGATGCTCATCGAGATCCTGGGTGCATTGACTAGCTTCCCAGACATCCTCCTATCACTATCAAGGAGCATGAAGGAGTCTATCTCCAACTTGGAAGAGGGCATCGTGCACACTTTTCCCTCTCCGCAGCCTCTGCTCCATCTCCCTGTGATGCTGCTGACCCAGAGGCACTGTTACTGCTGTCCAAATAACTGTTGCAGCCATTGTGCAGTCATATCAACTTCCCCTCTGCCCTCCCTGTGAGGATGCAGCAACACTCCCTGTTAAATCCAAGAACTCACTACAACACTCCAAAACACTCCAGAGTACTTTCAGACACTTTGCAATAGCAGAGGTTCTTCAAAGTTACCTTACTTGCAAGTTGGGTGCCTGCCCCTATAAATAATGCTACTGCTGGCCCCCATCTTGCAGCTGAACGCTTGATATTTTGTGAGTGACATGCAAATTTGTTGTGTGGTCCAAACTTGGAAAATGGGCATCACATCAGCCAGACGTGCTGTGTGAGTCCCACTATCACTTGCTTCCGGTGCTTGCAGTGAGGGCTCATGCAAGCACCCTTCTCAAGATGGTCTGTTGTGCACACCGTGCCAGAAGTGGCTGGTGGTGCAGCATATAGCCCAGGAGGGTGATCAGCTTCTGTAGCGTCATCTCCAGCAGCACAACGAATTCAAATTTCCCACTCACCTTGTCCTTTCAACAATAGTTCATGGGAATGAGAAACCTCCCCTTAAATATGGGATCTTCCTGATCCATAGGGGTCAATTACAATTGAAAAATTCTGAAGAGCATTTGATAATGAGCTGGAATAGTCCATCTGGTGCTCAATATAACAATGCACTAATTCCGATCCTTGACATGAAATGCTTGGAAGTAGTAAAATACTGATCACCAGCGTGAAAATTCTGTCAATCTGTAGAATAAACAAAGTGTATTTTATGGTTTATCCTTTCAAAAATTGTTGTTGATGTAACAAAATGGCACAGGATCAGTATAGTCAACCAAGTTTAGGTCAGTCTTAATTACGGCTTTACTTTTGGTTTACGACAAACCATAGTAACATTACAAGAAATACAAATTAATGTCTTTGTATATAATACAACAAAACAATACAGATTACCCTTTAAATATTGGGAAAAGTATTTGGTGTAAACAATATTATAGGGACAGAATTATATATTTTCTTTGAAAATGCAGAAACACAGGATGCACTCAACTGTTGTGCATTGGACTACTATATGCTCTATTACATAGTGCAAGTTTAAGGGTGTATATTATGGCTGGTGGAGAGGCATAGTCTGTCGAAATCAGAAAATAAGACAACAGTCACCCAGCCACTCTTGTCAACATGCTCAGGAAATATGCTACAGGATGGTCTTGGCAGATGCCGCCTCGGAGCAGTTCTGCAGCTTTTCTTGTTGGGAAAGTAAGCTCTAAAGCCAAGTGGGAATGTAAGCTGTGAGGAGGATGCAAAGAGGCTGCAAAGAGATACATACAGTTTAAGTGAGTGGGCAAGGAGGTCGCAGACGGAACATAATGTGGGGAAATGTGAAATGATCCACTTTGGTAGGAAGAATAGAAAGCAGAATATTTTTTATATGGTGAGAGACTAGTAAATGTTGATATTGAGAGAGATTTGGATGTCCTTGTATACAAATCACAGAAAGTTAACATGCAGGTACAGTATGCAATTAGGAAAGCAAATGGTATGTTAGCCTTTATTGCGAGGGCGTTGGAGTCAACGTTCCCGCTCAACTGTGCGGGTGGCCATGCAGCAATCAGGAATATGCCCAGCAGGGGATTAACAGGACATGCAAAAGCCATGGTCCCTTTAAGATGCACGCACGTACAGCTGCACAGCAATCTTAAAGGGACCGCGCAGTCTAACAAACTGGGCCATGCACAGCAAAAGGACATTAGAGGGAACATTGGCTGGAGTATAACAGTAAGGAAGTCTTGCTGTAATTAATAGGGTTTTTGTGAGGCTACACCGAGAGCACTGTGTACAGTTTTGGTCTCCTTTCCTACAGAAGGATACACTTGCCTTATAGTGGATTCCAGGGATGAAAGATTTGTCCTATGAGGAGAGATTGAGTAGAATATGTCAATATTCTCTGGGGTTCAGACGAATGAGAGGTGATTTAATTGAAACATATAAAATTCATGTGTTCGACAGAATAAAAATTGAGATGCTGTTTCTCCTGGTTGCAGAGTCTACAACAAGGAGTCATTGTCTCAGGATAAGACCTGAGATGAGGAGAAGTTTCTTCACTCAGTGAGTTGTGAATCTTTGGAATTCTCTACCCCAGAGGGCTATGAATGATCAGTCATTGAGTATTTTCAAAACTGAGACCGATAGATTTTTTGTACTCTAAGGTAGAAGATCAGTCATGATCTTATTGAAAGATAACACAAGCTCAAAGGGCTGTACAGCTTATTCCTGCTCCTATTTCTTATGTTTTTATGTTCTCTAAGTTAGGTCAGATATAGAAATCAAACAGATGTTAGGTTGAAAAGAGTGAATTGCAAGGAAAAGGAGAAAGCTAAAAATGTTCTGCTGAAAGGGCATCAACCTAAAATGTTAACTCTGGGCTGAATTTTTTTTCCGGAGGCTGCAGGTCCCGATGTCGGGACTGGAAGCGGTTGCAGCTTCTGTTGGGGCAATGAGTGGCCGGCCACACCCAATCTAACAGCGGCCAGCCAATTCAGAGTTGGGCTTCGCAGGGGCTGTCCAGTGAGAGGACGGAGGTGGGAGCAGAGGTGGTGTCAGGTGACGCTGCAGCAGCTGCCAGCCCTCCATTCACTGCTGCATTTATCTTTGGAAGGCTCTGGTGAAGGAAGATAATCAGAACTACCATGACCGAAGGAAGACCCCGGGTGGCCCCATGGTTCAGCGATGCCTCCCTCCAGGCTCTGCCCCAGGCTGCAAGGGAAAGGCAGGAGGTCCTGTCCACTAGGGACGGGAGGAGCAGACCAGCCCACCTGACCAAGCAAGCCTGGACGGAGATAAAGGAGGTGGACAGCAACCATGGGGCCACCCCAAGGACATGGATGCAGTGCCAGAAGCGAGTCGATGACTGATCCGATGTGCTAAGATGAGTAATTCATACACTTTTTACCCTTTGGACTTTGCATGTGGCAGAGCGAGAGTGTGCACTTGGTGGAGAGGGAGTGACCACCCAGTCGTGGGTAATGGGGTAAGGCAGCATGAGGCATAGCTGCATCTCAGTGAGAGGTTCCGTCTGTCAATGCATTTCCCCCCAAAGTCCCTTGAGAGTGGCTGCATGCAGGAGGCTTTCATTTGCCCCCAACATGGGCCCCTGGATCACCACCAGCATAGCTGTTGTGTTTGTCTCTGCAGATAGAATAACATTGCGCCTCTTTACGTTTGCAGGAGAGGACAGCACACAACCAAAAAAGTCCTATGTTCCAATGTTCCTAAAAAGAGAGTGCCAAGACACAAGTGGTATGTCTCATTTGATATCCTGAGCTCAATGGAAGAGGAGGCGATGGAATTGGCAGGGCCGCAAGGCAGCCACTCCATAGCAGATGGGGAGACAGGGGTGCCACCCAAGAGAGTGAGTGTGGATGTCCTGGGGCACAAGGGTGCATGTGGCACAAACAAGCCAGGGTGTCATGTGTCTACCACTGGATCCATGGAGCTCCATAAAAGGGTTGGTTGGAATGTCACGATTGGAAACCTATAACTTATAACTAGTGAGTTCAAGGGAGGGAACAGCGATATCCTGGAGCATATCAACATTACAAAGGAGGAGGTGTTGGAGGTTTTGAAGCGCAGTAAGGTGGATAAATCCCCAAGGCCTGACCAGATGTATCCTAGGATGCTACGGGAAGCAAGGGAGGAGATTTCTGGGGCCCTGGCAGAGATTTTTGTATCATCGTTAGCCACAGGTGAGGTACTGGAAGACTGGAGGATAGCTAATGTTGTGCCTTTATTTAAGAAGGGCAGCAGGGGTAAGCCAGGGAACTACAGGTCGGTGAGCCTTACATCAGTGGTGGGAAAGTTATTGGAAGGGATTCTGAGAGACAGGATTTATATGCATTTGGAAAGGCAAGGTCTGATTAGGGATAGTCAGCATGGCTTTGTGCATGGGAAATCATGTCTCACAAATTTGATAGAGTTTTTTGAGGAGGTGACCAAGAGGATTGACAAGGGCAGGCCGATGGACGTTGTCTACATGGACTTTAGCAATGCCTTTGACAAGGAACCGCATGGTAGGCTGGTCCAGAAGGTTCGAACACATGGGATCCAGGGTGAGCTAGCCAATTGGATATAAAATTGGCTTGGTGATAGGAGGCAGAGGGTGGTAGTGGAGAGTTGTTTTTCAGATTGGAGGCGGTGACCAGTGGTGTGCCGCAGGGATTGGTGCTGGGCCCTCTGTTGTTTGTCATATATATTAATGACTTGGATGTGAATGTAGGGGGCATGATTAGTAAGTTTGCAGGTGACACCAAAATTGGTGGTATAGTGGACAGTGAAGAAGGTTGTCTAAGGTTACAAAAGGATATAGATAAACTGGGAAAGTGGGCAAGGGATTGGCAAATGGAATTTAACGCAGACAAGTGCGAAGTGATGCATTTTGGGAAGTTAAACCGGGGCAGGACATATACAGTGAATGGCAGGGCCCTGGGGAGTGTTGTTGAGCAGAGAGACCTTGGGGTGCAAGTACATAGTTCCCTGAAAGTGGCAACACAGGTAGACAGGGTGGTGAAGAAGGCGTATGGCATGCTTGCCTTCATCGGCCGAGGCATTGAGTACAAGAGTTGGGACGTCATGTTACAGTTGTACATAACGTTGGTTAGGCTGTGTGCAGTACTGTGTGCAGTTCTGGTTGCCACACTACAGGAAAGATGTGGTTAAGCTAGAGAGGGTGCAGAAAAGATTCACAAGGATGTTGCCTGGTCTGGAGGGCTTGAGTTATAAAGAGAGATTGGATAGGCTGGGTCTGTTTTCCCTGGAGCGAAGGAGGCTGAGAGGAGACATGATAGAGGTATATAAAATTATGAGAGGCATAGATAGAGTAGATAGCCAGAGGCTGTTTCCCATGGTAGGGGTGACTAAAACTAGAGGGCATAGACTTAAGGTGAGAGGGAGGAGGTTTATAGGGGATCAAAGGGGTAAATTTTTCACACAAAGAATAGTGGGTATCCGGAATGAGCTGCCAGAGGAGGTGGTGGAGGCAGGAACAGTAGCAACATTTAAGAGGCATGTGGACAGGTACTTGAATGAGCAAGGCATAGAGGGATATGGAGTTAATGCAGGCAGGTGGAATTAGTATAGATAGGCATTATGGTCAGCATGGACGTGGTAGGCCGAAGGGCCTGTTTCTATGCTGTACGACTCTATGACTCTCTAACCCTTCAATCTATTTGGTCTCTCCTACAGGTCATGCTCATCAACAAGAACAAAGAGCTGGAGAGACTTGGGGACAGCTGGCAGCCTCTGAGGAGGAGGGAGTCTCAGAGGGTGCACCGTCACATAGTTCCCCCGCACCCTTCACCAGCACAGATACTCTCACATCAGTGGGTATCAGTTCACATTTAAATTCAGGCACACAACCTGGTTAGCACAGCACATATGTGAGCAGCTGACGGAGGCTGTGACAGCCGAGGCCATTGTCAGTCACAGGACTGTTGGAGGCCAGGCCCATGCTGAGCCCCAGGCTGATGACATGCCTCTGGACTCACTGGCAACAGGAGAAATGCTGCAGCTGCAATGGGAGGTGCAGCAACATCTGGCAGAGATGCCAGAGGCTATGTGTGCCCAAGCACAGATGATAAAGGAGTCCATCCAGACCTTGGATGCTGCCATATCTCGAACTGGTGCATGAGTTGCTTCCTCCATTGAGTGATTAGCTACTGTCATAGAAAGCCTGCTCCAGCAGACCACTCAGTGGCTGCCGGAGATGCGTGCTGACCTGCACACCTTGTCCATTAGATTGATGCAGAAGTGACAGGGCGAGAGGTGGCGAGGCACCTGAAGCATCCACCAAATCTACATCCCTCTCAGGTCAGCAGGGAGGTCCAACTGTGCCTTATAAGGGAGCCTCCCGCATCTGGGGGCTCCTCTCAGGGTGCTCCTGGTGCGGGCAGAAGCTCTTCAGCCCCTCTGCCAGTGATGCCAGCAGCTGCATTATCCCCGACAACAATGGAGCTGGGGTGGGGGGGGCCTCCCTGTACCTGTGTAGGAGGCCCTCAGCATGCCGGGGCCCTCCAAGCCTCAGGCAGCCAGAGGACTGCTGCCAAGGTCATCCCAAGCCAGGAGGCAGCAAGGTCAGCAACCTGCCTCCACTTCAGCTGAGAACATAGGGGCAGCACCAATAAAAGATTTAAGAAGAGTACTGAGATGTACTTAGGGGTTCATGTGTGAATGTACATTCCACATGGATAAAGTTGCATTTGGTGTCACGCGGAATAAAGAAATGATGTTATCTCACTTAACCTCCTTCCTATTATTAATGCTAGTTGGGACTTCATTTAAACCCAGCCTTTCCCAAGGAGCTGGAAGCGAGGGATCAAGCTACAAGTGCTCAATGCCAGAGCTTTGCCACTGTGCGATATGTGCCTGGGTGCTGGAGTGCAAAAGGAAGGAGGCAACAACAGGGCTGCTTGAAGGAAAGGCTTTATTGGTGCAGTTCCAGAAGATGTTAAGGGTCATAAGAAACGTAAATGGATCAGGGTGTCTCGAGCCTCCGTTGTGCGTATCTCATATTGGGTTTCCTGCTATATCTGAGGTCTTTCATCTGGCACTGCCTGGGCAGCATCCTCCTCTGCATCCTCATCATGCGAGGAGACATCACGCTGTACAACATCTCACTGGGCAATGCCTCTCCCCTCTGTAACACCAGATTGTGCAGCACACAGCAGACCAGCACAATATGCAAGACCCTCGCTGGGGCATACTGAAGGGATCCACCGTATCGATGCAGGCAACAGAAGCTCATCTTCAGAAAACCAATGGCCTACTTGATGGTCGCTCAGGTTATCTCAAGGCAGGTGTTGTACCTCTCCTCTGCATCCGTGCGTGGGTTTCTCACAGGCTTCAGTAGCAATGTCGGAAGTGGGTTGCCCTTGTCTCCTAGTATCCATCCCTGAAGGTGCGCGGGAGGAAGAAAAACTCTGAAACCTGGGACTACCTTCCCAGGAACCTTGCACACACCTGCAGGATCCGTTTTCAGTAGTTGCTGACCAGTTGTACATTGAGCAAGTGGAAACCATTGCTGTTGGTGAAGGCTGCTGCCTGGTCTCTGGGAACCTTGATGGCCATTTTAAAAAATTCTTTCATGGATTGTGAGCCTCACTGGCAAGGCCAGCATTTGTTGCCCATCCCTAATTGCCCTTGGGACGGGGTAATAGTGAGCTGCCTTCTTGAACCGCTGCAATCCATCTGGTGTAGATACATTCGCAGTGCTGTTAGGAAGGGAGTTCCAGGTTTTTGACCCAGCGACAGTGAGGGAATGGCAATATAGTTCCAAGTCTGGATGACATGTGACTTGGAGGGGATCTTGCATCTGCTGCCTTTGTTCTTCTAGGTGGTAGAGGTTGCGGGTTTGGAAGGTGCTGTGGAAGGAGGTTTGGAAAGTTGCTGCAGTGTATCTTGTATATGGTACACATTGCTGCCACTGTGTGCTGATGGTGGAGGGAGTGAACATTTAAGATGGTGGATGGGGTGCCGATTAATCGTGCCGCTTTGTCCTGGATGATGTCGAGCTTCTTGAGTGTTGTTGGAGCGTCACACTCTTGACTTGTGCCTCGTAGATGATGAACAGGCTTTGGGCAGTCAGGAAGTGAGCACAGAAATATGAGGATAGAGCACTGAACGTGTGGCTGGAGAGATGGTGCAGCAGGTAGGGCTTTAGATTTCTGAGGCACTGGGACCGGTTTTAAGGCAGGTGGGACCTGTACAAGGAGGACAGGTTACACCTTAACAGGACCAGGACCAATATCCTCACAGGGACCTTTGCTAGTGCTGTTGGGAAGGGTTTAAAGTAGCTTGTCAGGGTAATGGGAACCTGAGAGGGGTTTCAGATCAGAGAGAAACAAAGCTGGTAATGGTAGGAAGAAAAGTAGGAAGCAAAATTGGAAGGCAGTGGAAACAAAGCCCAGCATCAAATAGGGTCAAAATACAGAAAAATGTTAAAAAGACAAAAATGCATTCTATCTGAATACCTGCAGCATTCACAACAAGGTAAATGAACTAATGGCACAAATAGAAGTAAACGGGATGGTCTTCACCTGAACCAGAGGGTACCAATATCCTGGGGGGGGAGATTTGCTAGTGCTCTTCGGGGGGGTTTAAACTAATTCAGCAGGGGGATGGTAACCTAAATTGTAGTTCCAGTGTACAGGATGTTGAGAGTAGTGAGGTCAGGGATAAGGTTACAAGGACGCAAGAGGGCACTGGCAAGCACGAACTTGGTTTAAAGTGTGTCTACTTCAACGCCAGGAGCATCCGAAATAAGGTGGGTGAGCTTGCAGCATGGGTTGGTACCTGGGATCTCGATGTTGTGGCCATTTCGGAGACATGGGTAGAGCAGGGACAGGAATGGATGTTGCAGGTTCCAGGATTTAAATCTTTCAGTAAGAACAGAGAAGATTGTAAAAGAGGCGGGGGGGTGGGTGGCATTGTTAATCAAGGAGAGTATTACGGCGGCAGAAAGGACGTTTGAGGACTCGTCTACTGAGGTAGTATGGGCCGAGGTTAGAAACAGGAGAGGAGAGGTCACCCTGTTGGGAGTTTTCTATAGACCTCCGAATAGTTCCAGAGATGTAGAGGAAAGGATAGCGAAGATGATTCTCGACAGGGGCGAAGGTAACAGGGTAGTTGTTATGGGGGACTTTAACTTTCCAAATATTGACTGGAAATACTATATTTCGAGTACTTTAGATGGGTCAGTTTTTGTCCAGTGTGTGCAGGAGGGTTTTCTGACACAGTATGTAGACAGGCCAACCAGGGGCGATGCCACATTGGATTTGGTACTGGGTAATGAACCCGGCCAGGTGTTAGATTTAGATGTAGGTGAGCACTTTGGTGATAGTGATCACAATTCGGTTAGGTTTACCTTAGCGATGGGCAGGGACAGGTATATACAGCAGGGCAAGAATTATAGCTGGGGGAAAGGAAATTATGATGCGATTAGGCAAGATTTAGGATGCGTAGGATGGGGAAGGAAACTGCAGGGGATGGGCACAATCGAAATGTGGAGCTTATTCAAGGAGCAGCTACTGCGTGTCCTTGATAAGTATGTAACTGTCAGGCAGGGAGGAAGTTGTCGAGCGAGGGAGCCGTGGTTTACTAAAGAAGTTGAAGCGCTTGTCAAGAGGAAGAAAAAGGCTTATGTTAGGATGAGACGTGAAGGCTCAGTTAGGGCGCTTGAGAGTTACAAGCTAGCCAGGAAGGATCTAAAGGGAGAGCTTAGAAGAGCGAGGAGAGGACACGAGAAGTCATTGGTGGATAGGATCAAGGAAAACCCTAAGGCTTTCTATCGGTATATCAGGAATAAAAGAATGAATAGAGTTAGATTAGGGCTAATCAAGGATAGTAGTGGGAAGTTGTGTGTGGAATCAGAGGAGATAGGGGAAGCGTTAAATGAATATTTTTCGTCAGTATTTACAGTAGGGAAAGAAAATGTTGTCGAGGAGAATATTGAGATACAGACTACTAGGCTAGATGGGATTGAGGTTCACAAGGAGGAGGTGTTAGCAATTTTGGAAAGTGTGAAAATAGATAAGTCCCCTGGGCCAGATGGGATTTATCCTAGGATTCTCTGGGAAGCCAGGGAGGAGATTGCAGAGCCTTTGTCCTTGATCTTTATGTCGTCATTGTCGACAGGAATAGTGCCGGAAGACTGGAGGATAGCAAATGTTGTCCCCTTGTTCAAGAAGGGGAGTAGAGACAGCCCTGGTAATTATAGACCTGTGAGCCTTACTTCGGTTGTGGGTAAAATGTTGGAAAAGGTTATAAGAGATAGGATTTCTAATCATCTTGAAAAGAATAAGTTCATTAGCGATAGTCAGCACGGTTTTGTGAAGGGTAGGTCGTGCCTCACAAACCTTATTGAGTTTTTTGAGAAGGTGACCAAACAGGTGGATGAGGGTAAAGCCGTGGATGTGGTGTATATGGATTTCAGTAAGGCGTTTGATAAGGTTCCCCATGGTAGGCTATTGCAGAAAATACGGAAGTATGGGATTGAAGGTGATTTAGTGCTTTGGATCAGAAATTGGCTAGCTGAAAGAAGACAGAGGGTGGTGGTTGATGGCAAATGTTCATCCTGGAGTTTAGTTACTAGTGGTGTACCGCAAGGATCTGTTTTGGGGCCACTGCTGTTTGTCATTTTTATAAATGACCTGGATGAGGGTGTAGAAGGGTGGGTTAGTAAATTGCCACCCATGTTAATAGGGCTGTTAAGAAGGCATATGGTGTGTTAGCTTTTATTAGTAGGGGGATCGAGTTTCAGAGCCACGAGGTCATGCTGCAGCTGTACAAAACTCTGGTGCGGCCGCACCTGGAGTATTGCGTGCAGTTCTGGTCACTACATTATAGGAAAGATGTGGAAGCTATGGAAAGGGTGCAGAGGAGATTTACTAGGATGTTGCCTGGTATGGAGGGAAGATCTTACGAGGAAAGGCTGAGGGACTTGTGGTTATTTTCGTTAGAGAGAAGGAGGAGGAGAGGTGACTTAATAGAGACATATAAGATAATCAGAGGGTTAGATAGGGTGGATAGTGAGAGTCTTTTTCCTCGGATGGTGATGGCAAACACGAGGGGACATAGCTTTAAGTTGAGGGGTGATAGATATAGGACAGATGTCAGAGGTAGTTTCTTTACTCAGAGAGTAGTAGGGGCGTGGAACGCCCTGCCTGCAACAGTAATAGACTCGCCAACTTTAAGGGCATTTAAGTGGTCATTGGATAGACATATGGATGAAAATGGAATAGTTTAGGTCAGATGGTTTCACAGGTCGGTACAACATCGAGGGCCGAAGGGCCTGTACTGCGCTGTAATGTTCTATTTTATTCTATTCTATTCTATTCTAATTGCCATTATGGAGACGTGGCTGCAGGGTGACCAAAGCTGGGAACTGAATATTCAAGGCTATTCGATATTTAGGAAGGAGATGCGAAAAGGAATAGCTGGGGTATCGCTGTTAATAAAGGATGAGATCAGTACATTAGTAAGAGAGGATCCTAAATTGGAAGTTCAAGATGTAGAATCTGTTTGGACTGGGTAAACCTAATTAGCACTAATGCTGTGGAAGATGAATTCCTGGAATGTATACAAAATGGTTTTCTAGAACAATATGTTGAGGAGCCAACTAGAGAACGGGCTATTTTAGATCTAGTATTATGCAATGAGAAAGGGGTAACTTAATAATCTCATTGTAAAGGAGCCTTTAGGAAAGAGTAACCAGAATATGATAGAATTTTACATTAAGTTTGAAAGTGATGTAGTTCAATCTGAAACTAGGGTCTTAAATCTGAACAAAGGAAACTATGAAGGTATGAGGGGCAAGTTAGTTGTGTTAGATTGGGAAACTACATTAAAAGGTATTAGAATTAGAATTAGAATTAGAATGACAGTGGACAGCCAATGGCTAACATTTAAAGAATTAATACGTGGTTTACAACAAATATACATTCCTTTGAGGCACAAACACCCAACAGGCAAAGTGATCCAACTGTGGCTAACAAGAGAAGTTAAAGATTGTACTAGATCAAAGGAAGAGGCTTATAAAGTTGCCAAAAAAGTAGTAAGCCTGAGGATTGGAAGCATTTTAGAATTCAGCAAAGGAGGACCAAGAAACTGATAAAGAAAGGGAAAATAGAATATGAAAGAAAACTAATGAGAAACATAAAAACGGTCTGTAAAAGTGTCTATAGATATATATATCTATAAAAAAGAAACGATTAGCAAAGACAAATGTGGGCCCATTTCAGGCTGAGACAGGAGAATTTATAATGAGGAATAAGGAAATGGCAGAGAAACTAAACAAATACTTTGTGTCTGTCTTCATGGAGGAAGATAGAAAAAACTCCCAGAAATACTAGAGAACCAAGGAACTAGTGAGAATGGGGAACTGAAAGAAATTAGTATTAGTAAAAAAGTAGTACTGGTGAAATTAATGAGACTGAAAGTTGGTAAATCACCCAGACCTAATGAACTACATGCCAGAGCTTTGAAGGAGGTGACTGTGGAAATAGTGGTGGGAAGGCAATTGGTGGTCATCTTCCAAAATTCTATAGATTCTGGAAGGGTTCCTGCAGATTTGAAGGTAGCAAATGTAACCCCACTATTTAAGAAAGGAGGGAGAGAGAAAACAGGGAACTACAGACCTGTTAGCCTGACATCTTCTTCTTCGTCTTCTTTGGCCTCCTTGTCTCGGGAGACAATGGGTAAGCGCCTGGAGGTGGTCAGTGGTTTGTGGAGCAGCGCCTGGAGTGGCTATAAAGGCCAATACTAGAGTGACAGACTCTTCCACAGGTGCTGCAGAAAAAATTGGTTGTCGGGGCTGTTACACAGTTGGCTCTCCCCTTGCGCTTCTGTCTTTTTTCCTGCCAAATGCTAAGTCTCTTCGACTCGCCACACTTTAGCCCCGCCTTTATGGCTGCCCGCCAGCTCTGGCGATCACTGGCAACTGACTCCCACGACTTGTGATCAATGTCACAGGACTTCATGTCGCATTTGCAGACGTCTTTAAAGCGGAGACATGGACGGCCGGTGGGTCTGATACCAGTGGCGAGCTCGCTGTACAATGTGTCCTTGGGGATCCTGCCATCTTCCATGCGGCTCACATGGCCAAGCCATCTCAAGCGCTGCTGGCTCAGTAGGGTGCATAAGCTGGGGATGTTGGCTGCCTCAAGGACTTCTGTGTTGGAGATGTGGTCCTGCCACCTGATGCCAAGTATTCTCCGGAGGCAACGAAGATGGAATAAACTGAGACGTCGCTCTTGGCTGACATACGTTGTCCAGGCCTCGCTGCCGTAGAGCAAGGTACTCAGGACACAGGCTTGATACACTTTTGTGTTCTGTGTCAGTGTGCCATTTTCCCACACTCTCTTGGCCAGTCTGGACATAGCAGTGGAAGCCTTTCCCATGCGCTTGTTGATTTCTGCATCGAGAGACAGGTTACTGGTGATAGTTGAGCCTAGGTAGGTGAACTTTTGAACCACTTCCAGAGCGTGGTCGCTGATATTGATGGATGGAGCATTTCTGATGTCCTGTCCCATGATGTTTGTTTTCTTGAGGCTGATGGTTAGGCCAAATTCATTGAAGGCAGCCGCAAACCTGTCAATGAGACTCTGCAGACACTCTTCAGTGTGAGATGTTAATGCAGCATCGTCAGCAAAGAGGAGTTCCCTGATGAGGACTTTCCGTACTTTGGTCTTCACTCATAGACGGGCAAGGTTGAACAACCTGCCACCTGATCTTGTGTGGAGGAAAATTCCTTCTTCTGAAGACTTGAACGCATGTGAAATCAGCAGGGAGAAGAAAATCCCAAACAGCGTGGGTGCGAGAACACAACCCTGTTTCACGCCACTCAGGATAGGAAAGGGGTCTGATGAGGCACCACTATGCTGAATTGTGCCTTTCATATTGTCATGGAATGAGGTGATGATACTTAGTAGCTTTGATGGACATCCAATCTTTTCTAGTAGTCTGAAGAGACCACGTCTGCTGACATCAGTCGTAGGGAAAATGCTAGAATCTATTATAACAGGACACTTCGAAAATAATGGTACAATTGGGCAGAGTCAACATAGATTTATGAAAGGGAAATCATGTTTGACAAACCTGTTCGAGTTTTTTGAGGATGTAACTAGCAGAATAGATAAGGGGGAAACAGTGAATGTGGTGTAATTGGATTTTCAGAAGGCTTTTGATAAGGTCCCACACAAGAGGTTAGTAAATAAAATTAGAGCACATGGGATTGGGGATAATATGCTGGCATGGATTGAGAATTGGTTAACAGACAGAAAGCAGAGAGTAAGAATAAACGGGTCATTCTCAGGTTGGCTGGCTGTGACTAGTGGGGTACCGCAAGGATCAGTGCTTGGGCCCCAGCTATTCACAATCTATAACAATAACTTCTGCAGGTAGTTAAATCTCAGCCAGTAGACCCTCTCTGAAGGATAGCTTCTTCTGCGCACAGGAGGCTGTTGGTGTGCCTCTCTGCATCCTTCTCCAGCATCCCAACCTCGAGGCTGGCTTTCCTGTGGGCCCTCAAGTTGCTGATGTGCCCCTGAAAGTGCCTGGATCTCCCTCTCTCTATGCCTTTCCTCCTCCTCAACGCGGGCCCCGAAGCCAGGGTGAATGAGGCCCATGACAGGTTGCCTTTTCCTGAGCACAAGGCCTTCACAGCAAATGCACCCCCTCCCCTTTCCTTCACTTGTCACCTTTGATAAGGTGGCATTGCCCTGATGGCCTTATGGTATGGCTCCCCCACAGTGCTGGCACCTTTGCCCCCACTCTTGACATCAATTCCCGAGGCCTTTCCTCCTCCACACACCCTGCCAAGTGACGTTGCCTCACCCAACGGCTTCCAGCACTGAGATCCTGCCTCCTTGTCAATTCATTTAACCAGGCGAGGCTCTGAAGCCCCGTGATTCCCATGTGACATTAGTTACATTGGATTCAAAGAATAAAATTGCTGTCTATTGGGCTCCTAATTGCCTTCCCACCACAAGGATATGCGAAGTCTACCCTCTTTGTCAGCTGCCAACGGTAGAATGCAGAGGGGACATCAAGATGTCAGACTTCCAGTCCGACTTCTTCCATCCTGATTTTATGCCCCCCGCCTCTGTTCCTGTCTCCAACAGCCCATTAAAATTCAGCCCTCTGTTTCTCTCTCCACAGATGGTACCAGGCCTGCTGAGCATTTCCAACATTTTCTGTTTTTATAAACTGAAAAAGAAATGTATTAAGAAGATAAAAAAATTAACACAAGAAATAGGAGCAGGAGTGGGCCATACAGCTCCTCGAGCCTGCTCCGCCATTCAATAAGATCATGGCTGATCTGATCTTGGCATCGACTCTACTTTCTTGCTTTTTCCCCATAACCCTTGACTCCCCTATTGTTCAGAACTCTGCCTCTCTCAGCCTTGAATATATTCAGTGACTCAGCCTCCACTGCTCTCTGGGGCAGATAATCCCAAAGATTCTGCTGATTACAATGATAACCTCTTAAAAATGCCATGATTAAGTTATTATTAACTTTCAAAATCATATTTGCAGATGTTAAGCACAGTAATTAAAACAAAGGTGGTATATTTCATCATATATCCTATTAACTATAAGGAACTATATCTCTGGTATGTGCTTCAAAATACCTCACAAATACAATTTACACTTAGGAAAATATATAGCGTATGCATATGGCCATGGAAGATTTTCAGAGTATTTTTTTATCACAACTTTAGCTTAATTCACTCAATGCTGCAGAGAGTAGAATCTGTCTAAATATGTAACTGATTCAGTCCTAATCCTGATTCAAATGTAAATTGTAATACACCATTCTCAATTACTTCTATTATATAGAAGACTACCTCAAGCAAAATCCTGGCTGAAGTGTAAAGCTCAGTTTCAAGTTTATTTGGAGATGTTCATTTTTAATGTGCCGTATACTATTAGTTTCCAGTATTTCGTTGCAGGTCAAAAGTTTTAGCCGTCATTGTCACAAACTTAGTGGCTAAGTATTTTGCAGTCAGCAGCGAACCAATGATGCTCATTGCTGACCTTGAAAAAAGTTGCCAACAAAGATCTAGAGAGCTTAGTGGTGTGGATTTCTCCTTTCCTGACATCAGTTTGAATCTGGTGCAAAAGGGATCACCAAAAATCAAGCAGCAGTGATGTTATCCAGCAGGGTAAGCAACCAATCACATTGAAGCATTCTCACAGACGGCAAATGAGGAAGTAAAATGCACTGATCATCCTTCACTTTTAATTAAATGTTACAGAGACCAAAATAAATGATTGAGGCATACACATGGGATTAAGATAGAAGCTAAAATATCATAAACATTTTTTTTAAATTTAAAAATATGTGGAACTTTTTAAATCATAAATGGAGAAATTTGACATTCCACAATAGAAAATGTGTTTTCCAGGGCCAGAAAGATTTTTCAGCAGTAATTATGAACTTAGTAAGCCGTTAAAACCTCAGTTACACCTCATTCAACAAGATGTAACTTTTGAAGGTTTTTACAGTGGGACTAATAGTCTAAAAGGGCATGTCTTCATCAGTTCAATGCTTTCTAATTGATTGCAGTCTTGGGGGACTTCAGCACACCCTATGGAGAAGCTTAGAAGCATTGACAGCAACTTTTGGATTTTCTTGTTTAACTGCATATGTGCAGACTCCAGGGGCTTGATCTTTAAGTCAGAGTTGGGAACCTGATGCCTGAATGAATTCTGGGTCCCAACTTCATGCCTCAGCTTTGTCTCTGTCATGACGCCATTTTTAAATGTCCTAATGCCCTAAGTGGGCAGGAAGCGAGCTCAGTGCCCAATTAGTGGGGCGGGGCACCTGCAGGAAGTGGGAGCTGCCTGTCTGGTCCCAGCGGCAATGGCAGGCAGCAACCTTGTTGGGGGTTGCCACTGCCTTGCCAAAGAGAGGAGGCAGCTCTTTACCAGGCCAGTAGCATCCCCAGGGACGCGCTAGCACTGGCACAAGAAGGTACATTAGAAAACATTCTAAAGAAAAAGACTAATAAACTTTATTTGGCTCCACAGCGAACCCAACAGCTGTGAATTGATACGCACTAAACTGTTTGGGTTCGCCAAAATAAAGATTGGCAGGAAGAACATAAGAGGCAATATAAATTAAAGGGTATAATTCTAAAGGGGGTGCAGGAGCAGAGGAACTTGGGGGTATATGTGCACAAATCATTGAAGGTTGCAGGGCAGATTGAGAAAGCAGTTAATAAAGATATGAGATCCTGGGCTTTATAAATAGGGCATAGAGTACAGAAATAAGGAAGTTATGATAAACCTGTATAAAACACTAGTTTGGCCTCAACTGGAGCATTGTGTCCAGTTCTGGGCAGAACACTTTCAGAAGGATGTTATGGCATTAGAGAGGGTGCAGAAAAGATTTACGAGAATGGTTCCAGGGATGAGAAACTTCAGTTACATGGGTAGGTTGGAGAAGCTGAGTCTGTTCTCCTTGAAAAAGAGAAGATTAAAAGAAGATTTGTCAGAGATGTTCAAAATCCTGAGGGGTCTGGACAGAGCAGATAGGGAGAAACTGTTCCCTTTGACTGAAGGATCCAGAACGAGAGGATACCAATTTAAAGTGATTGGCAAAAGAAGCAACAGCGACATAAGGAAAAGCCTTTTTACGCTGCGAGTGGTTAGGATCTGGAAAGCACAGATTGAGAGTGCGGTGGAGTCAGATTCAAACAATGCCTTCGAAAGCAAACTAGATATCTGAAGAGAAAATTATTTGCAGGGCTATAGGGAAAAGGCAGTGGGTGGTGGGGGGGTGGGGGTGGGGGGTGGGCGGGGGGTGTGGGTAGCATTGGGACTAGGTGAGTTGCTCTTGCAGAGAGCCAGCACGGACACGACGGGCCGAATGGGCTCCTTCTGTGCTGAAACCATTTTATGATTCTTAGATGTCACAAAGTACCTTCTAATGAGATAGCATTGTCTCCTTGGAAAACCCACCGACAAAAAACTTCAGGAGTCACCTCTCAGAGTGCCAACACTGCTAGTTGTCACTTTTTTTTAAATCATGGGCAGGCTGAGTTCTCAGCTCTGCCATATAGGCTGGCAAATTAGTTTTCACAGAACATTGGTGAAGGTTGGCATTCATAAACTTAAGGTCATTGCTTCTGTGCTGCCATTTGTTCTTTGAATCCACCCATAAACAGGACAAATTCGGAGCACGTTGTAGTCTCACTATCTAGTAGAACTGGTTGCACTTCCCAAATTCAAATATCCTTTGCAGCAAAGTAGTTAATGAGAGTCTAATAGGGTCTCCTATTCTTTCAGAGGAATCTGTATTCTTCGGGAAATTGAATTAATCATCATTATTCCAGTCACCTATATTCATTACATGCAATGGTTTTGCTTCATTCAGCAGAGCACTGGTTTTTCCTTGATAATTTAGCTAATCCTGTCTGTTGCTGGTGCAATCAGCTAGAAGATGCATACAAATCAATAACTACATGTTGGAACTGGAAATAATTTCATGTCCAAGTGGAGCTGAATCCTCCACGTCATACATATCCTTTTATCTTCTAGTTTCCCAATTAGCAGGCCATTGGCAACAAACTGAAAAAACAAATTTGCACATAAATCAGCATCCAATCAGTATCATTTTAAAAGGATTGTTACTCCAACCTAAGGTAGAGCTCATAGAGAACTTCATTCTTTATGTTGGATGACTGATGACATCTCTGCTGTGATTTGCTTTACTGGTACACACTTTGAATTACTGGCTCATTTACTGTTAGGATGTGCTTTGCCCTTTCACAAAAACAAAGGTCTCTTCAAAGTAAACGGGAAATGGTACAAAGGTTCAATGCTGTCACCTTTACATTCAACTACAGTTCTTACTGGATAGTTATACAAAATTAGTATCTCAGAATTCATGATTTAAATTTCAGACATTGGTACTTTAGTAGCATCTGATCATTAACCATTAATAATAGGAATTGTGATACCAAAATTGTAATTGGCAATAGCAGTCTGCTTGAACCCATGCAATGCTAATTCCCCAGGCATTATCTCAGGAAGAAGGGGTGGAGACCTATGATGCTGGGTCAATGCTTTCTTTACAATTCACTAGGATTTCTGGGGTTCCCTTAGAGTTGGAGTGGATTGCACCTACAAGTGCAGGCTGCTGGTGATTACATTAATGAGGCAGGAGAAGGCGTTCCCAGCCTCATTTTCCTCTTAAATCACCAGTACATCTAATTTAAGTGGTTTCCAGAAGTGATGCAGAGGACCAGCACACATCCTGTCTTCAATCAGAGGGTTGGAGAGGAGGAGGCATCAAATATACGGTAAACCCTTTACAAACTCCTAAAAACAGGGATCTATGTTGGGGGTCTGCTGGTTGATGTTTTGAGAGCAGACAGAATCACAAAATCATAAAATCATTACAGTGGTGAAGGGGGCCATTCAGCCCATCGTGTCTGCATTGGCTCTCTGAAAGAGCAATTCCCTCAGTTCCATTCCCCTGCCTTTTCCCCATAACCCTGCACATTATTCCTTTTCATATAACTGTCTAACTCCCTTTTGAATGCTTCAATTGAACCTGTCTCCACCACGTTCTCAGGCAGCGCATTCCAAACCTCAACCACTCGCTGCGTGAAAAAGTTTTTCCTCATGTCACTTTTGCTTCTGTTACCAAATACTTTAAATCTGTGCCCCCTCGTTCTTGATCCTTTTACGAGTGGGAACAGTTTCTCTCCATCTACTCTGTCCAGACCCCTCATAATTTTAAATACCTCTATCAAATCATGTCTCAGCCTTCTCTTCTCCAAGGAAAAGAGTCCTAACTTCTCCAATCTATCTTCATAACTAAAAATCTTCATCCCTGGAACCATTCTCGTGAATCTTTCCTGTACTCTTTCGAATGCC
Source organism: Heterodontus francisci (assembly GCF_036365525.1). Taxonomy (NCBI): domain Eukaryota; kingdom Metazoa; phylum Chordata; class Chondrichthyes; order Heterodontiformes; family Heterodontidae; genus Heterodontus; species Heterodontus francisci. Next base: position 68,582,015 of record NC_090384.1, read on the forward strand.
CTCCCGTCTTTCCGAAAGTGCAGCGCCCAGAACTGGATGCAATACTCCAGCTGAGGCTGAACTAGTGTCTCATACAAGTACAACATAACTTCCTTGCTCTTGTACTCTATGCCCCTATTAATCTTCTTCTTTGGCATCCTTATCTCGAGAGACAATGGATAAGCACCTGGAGGTGGTCAGTGGTTTGTGAAGCAGCGCCTGGAGTGGCTATAAAGGCCAATTCTAGAGTGACAGGCTCTTCCACAGGTGCTGCAGAGAAATTTGTTTGTCGGGGCTGTTGCACAGTTGGCTCTCCCCTTGCGCCTCTGTCTTTTTTCCTGCCAACTACTAAGTCTCTTCGACTCGCCACACTTTAGCCCCGTCTTTATGGCTGCCCACCAGCTCTGGCGAATGCTGGCAACTAACTCCCACGACTTGTGATCAATGTCGCAGGATTTCATGTCGCGTTTGCAGACGTCTTTATAGCGGAGACATGGACGGCCGGTGGGTCTGATACCAGTGGTGAGCTCGCTGTACAATGTGTCTTTGGGGATCCTGCCATCTTCCATGCGGCTCACATGGCCAAGCCATCTCAAGCACCGCTGACTCAGTAGTGTGTATAAGCTGGGGATGTTGGCTGCCTCGAGGTCTTCTGTGTTGGAGATATGGTCCTGCCACCTGATGCCAAGTATTCTCCAGAGGCAGCGAAGATGGAATGAATTGAGACGTCGCTCTTGGCTGACATACGTTGTCCAGGCCTCGCTGCCATAGAGCAAGGTACTGAGGACACAGGCCTGATACACTCGGACTTTTGTGTTCCGTGTCAGTGCGCCATTTTCCCACACTCTCTTGGCCAGTCTGGACATAGCAGTGGAAGCCTTTCCCATGCGCTTGTTGATTTCTGCATCTAGAGACAGGTTACTGGTGATAGTTGAGCCTAGGTAGGTGAACTCTTGAACCACTTCCAGAGTGTGGTCACCAATATTGATGGATGGAGCATTTCTGATGTCCTGCCCCATTATGTTCATTTTCTTGAGGCTGATAGTTAGGCCAAATTCATTGCAGGCAGCCGCAAAACTGTCGATGAGACTCTGCAGGCACTCTTCAGTGTAAGATGTTAAAGCAGCATCGTCAGCAAAGAGGAGTTCCCTGATGAGGACTTTCCGTACTTTGGACTTCGCTCTTAGACGGGCAAGGTTGAACAACCTGCCCCCTGATCTTGTGTGGAGGAAAATTCCTTCTTCAGAGGACTTGAATGCATGTGAAAGCAGCAGGGAGATGAAAATCCCAAAAAGTGTGGGTGCGAGAACACAGCCCTGTTTCACGTCACTCAGGATAGGAAAGGGCTCTGATGAGGAGCCACCATGTTGAATTGTGCCTTTCATATTGTCATGGAATGAGGTGATGATACTTAGTAGCTTTGGTGGGCATCCAATCTTTTCTAGTAGTCTGAAGAGACCACGTCTGCTGACGAGGTCAAAGGCTTTGGTGAGATCAATGAAAGCAATGTAGAGGGGCATCTGTTGTTCGCGGAATTTCTCCTGTATCTGATGAAGGGAGAACAGCATGTCAATGGTCGATCTCTCTGCTCGAAAGCCACACTGTGCCTCAGGGTAGACGCGCTCGGCCAGCTTCTGGAGCCTGTTTAAAGCGACTCGAGCAAAGACTTTACCCACTATACTGAGCAGGGAGATTCCACGGTAGTTGTTGCAGTCACCGCGGTCACCTTTGTTTTTATAGAGGGTGATGATATTGGCATCGCGCATGTCCTGGGGTACTGCTCCCTCATCCCAGCACAGGCATAGCAGTTCATGTAGTGCTGAGAGTATAGCAGGCTTGGCACTCTTGATTATTTCAGGGGTGATGCTGTCCTTCACAGGGGCTTTTCCGCTGGCTAGAGAATCAATGGCATCACTGAGTTCCGATTTTGTTGGCTGTATGTCCAGCTCATCCATGACTGGTAGAGGCTTGGCTGCATTGAGGGCAGTCTCAGTGACAACATTCTCCCTGGAGTACAGTTCTAGGTAGTGCTCAACCCAGCGGTCCATTTGTTTGCGTTGGTCAGTGATTATGTCCCCTGATTTAGATTTGAGGGGGGCGATCTTCTTGATGGTTGGCCCAAGGGCTCTCTTAATGCCATCATACATTCCTCTGATGTTTCCGGTGTCTGAGGCCAGCTGAATATGACTGCATAGGTGTTGCCAGTAGTCGTTTGCGCAGCGCCTGGCTGTTCTTTGTGCAGTGCTTCTGGCTGCTTTAAGTGCTGCAGATGTTAAATCGCTGGGGGCTTTCTTGTAGTTCAACAGTGCAATGCGCTTAGCGGCTATGACAGGTTCCAGCTCTTCATTATGAGATTGAAACCAGTCTGCATTTCTCTTCGCACTTTTGCCATAGATGGTCAAAGCTGACTCATAGATGGTGTCTCTGATGTGGGCCCACTTGGTCTCAGCATCCCCTGTGGGAGTGTTTTGAAGGGCTGTTACAAGTGAATTTAGAAATTTTTGTAACAGCTGTGGATGAGAAATTCTGCTCGTGTTGATGCGCGGGTGGCCCTTCTGCTTGAAATGATGCAACTTCTTTGGTCTGAGTCTAACCTTGCTGCACACCAGGGAGTGGTCGGTGTCGCAGTCCACACTGTGGAAGCTGCGTGTGATTTGAACACTGTTTAAGGCGGCTCGCCTTGTGACAATGAGGTCTAGCTGGTGCCAACGACGCGATCTTGGGTGCCTCCATGAAACCTGATGACAGGGTTTAGTGTGAAAGAACGAGTTGGTGATGCAGAGGTTATGATAGAATTATAGAATGACCTGCCCAGGATACTGTATGCTTTATTAACAGCTCTCTCAACCTGTCCTGCCACCTTCAATGGCTTATGCACATATATACCTAGCTCTGCTCCTGCACCCTCTTTAGAATTGTACCCTTTATTCTATATTGTCTCCATGCTCTTCTTACCAAAATGAATCACTTCACATTTCTCTGCATTGAACGTCATCTGCCACCTGTCTGCCCATTCCACCAACTTGTCTATGTCCTTTTGAATTCTACACTATCCTCCTCACAGTTCACAATGCTTCCAAGTTTCGTATCATCTGCAAACTTTGAAATTGTGCCCTGTACACCAAGGTTTAGGTCATTAATATATATCAGGAAAAGCAAGGGTTCCAGCACTGATCCCTGGGGAACTCCAGTACAAACCTTCCTCCAGCCCGCAAAACATCCATTAACCACTACTCTTTGTTTCCTGTCACTCAGCCAATTTTGTATCCATGTTGCTACCATCCTTTTTATTCCATGAGCTACAAGTTTGCTCTGTTTTTTTTCATTCGTGTGGGCGTCACTGGCCAGGCCAGCATTTATTGCACAGCCCTAATTGCCCATGAGAAGGTGGTGGTGAGCTGCTTCTTGAACTGTTGCAGTCCATGTGGAGTAGGTACACTCACACGCTATTAGGAAGGGAGTTCCAGGATATTGACCCAGTGACAGTGAAGGAACGGCGATATAGTTCCATGTCAGGATGGTGTATGGCTTGGAGGGGAACTTGCAGGCGCTGGTGTTCCCACATATCTGATGACCTTGTCCTTCTAGTTGATAGAGGTCACAGATTTGGAAGGTACTGGCTGAGCAGACGATGCGTTGCTGCAGTGCATCCTGTAGATGGTACACATTGCTGCCACTGTGCATCGGTGGTGGAGGGAATGATGGTGTCGAGCTTCTTGAGTGTTGTTGGAGCTGCACCCATCCAGGCAAGTGGAGGGTATTCCCTCACACTCCTGACTTGTGCCTTGTAGATGGTGGACAGGCTTTGGGGAGTCAGGAGGTGAGTTACTCGCTGCAGGATTCCTAGCCTCTGACCTGCTCTTGTAGCCACAGTATTTACATGGCTACTCCAGTTCAGTTTCTGGTCAATGGTAACTCCCAAGATGTTGATAGTGGGGGCTTCAGCGATCCTAACGCCATTGATTGTCAAGGGGAGATGGTTAGATTCTCTATTGTTGGAGATGGTCAATGCCTGGTACTTGTGTGGCACGAATGTTACTTGTTGTGTGGCACTGTATCAAATGCCTTTTGAAAGTCCATGTACACCACATTAACAGCATTGCCCTCATCAATCCTCTCTGATACCTCCTCACAAAACTCCAGCAAGTTAGCTAAACATGATTTTCCCTTAAGAAATCCATGCTGGCTTTCCTTAATTAACTCACATTTGTCCATGTGACTATTGAGTCAGTCCCGAATTATTTTCTGTAGAGGTTTTCCCACCATCAAAATTAAACTGACTGGGCTGTAGTTGCTGGGCTTATCTTTACACCCTTTTTTGAACAAGTGTGTAACGTTTGCAATTCTCCGGTCCTCTGGCACCACCCCGGAGTCTAAGGAAGACCGAAAAATTATGGCCAGTACTTCTGCGATTTCCACCGTCACTTCCCTTAGTATCCTTGGATGCATCTCATTTGGTCCTGGTGCTTTAGCCACTTTAAGTACTGACAGCCTATCTAATACTTCCTCCCTATCAATTTTAAACCCCTCTAGTGTCTGACTTACTTCCTCTTTCAACATTGCCTGGGTTGCATCTTCTTCCATGGTAAAGACAGATGCAAAGTATTCATTTAATACCTCAGCTATGCCCTCTTTCTGCCCTTCTTTCAGTTATAGCCACAACATCATATTTCCACATGGCAATCTGCGCCCGTACCTCACCAGTCTTATTAACCACACTCCATGCATTCACATACATGCACATTAACCCTGATTCAGACTTTATTACTTTCTCTCTTACTCTGGCCCCACCTAGTCACTTACTATTCCCTACTCTCGTGCTATCTATCTCCTCCAGTTTTCTGTGCACCTGGGTTTTCCTCTCTGATACTTGCTCCTGGTTCCCTCACCCCTGACAAGTTACCAGTTTCGCTTCCCTCCAATCTGAGTTCTCTCCCAGGTTCCCCCCTCCCCCCCCCCCCCCAGCAATTTAGTTTAAGCCTTCCCACAAGACAGAGCTTAAGGCAGCCATTCTCACTGGTATCGGCCTCCCAGACCTACTGCAGCGCAGCTGACAAATGGTGGAAATCAGAAATATGAACAGAAAATAAAAATGGAAAGTTCAGGAAATACTCAGCAAGTCTGGTAGCATCTATGGAGAGAGAAACAGAGTTAATGTTTCGAGTTGGATACAACTTTTTAGAGCACAGAGAAACAGCAGGTTATGACATTGCGGGTGAACAGTTCTAATGAAAGCATGCCTCTCATTATGAAATTATCTACTAGATGTTTAAGAGTTTATTTTTTATAGTGTTTTAAAAAAACATATTAGGTAATTTTAATAAAGGTACCTTTTGGACTCAGCGGATTTGTAGCTGAACAAATTTAGTTTGGATATAGTGAATGTTGAGGCTAAAATGTTAATTCGGAAAATGAGATCTGGCAGCCTCTGTGGAGAGAGAAACAGAGTTAATGTTTTTTTGTCATTCTATTTATTACTATTAAAATCTGCTTGGCTTTGCCACCCTAGTATTTCAGAATTAAAGATGAAAAATATTATGCAATAACAAGTAGCAATAGCCACATGTAGTTTCCTGAAGTCTATGTAATTTTCCCCAGTTTTCTTACAGTTGTCTTGAGCTAGAGCAAGATATTAGCTTAAGCTGCTCTCTGATTTTTCTTGTGTGAGCCTAAACGATCAGATAGTGAAATGCCAGTAAGTTACTTAACTGTGGGGAAAATAATAACAAATAATATTCATATTTATATCATCAAAATGCTTGAAGAACTATATGCAATGGGTTTGTTTTCAAGTGATTTGACTGTTATGTCAGCAAACACAAGAGCTCATCTGCACCAGCAGCATCCCACTGACATCTGTAGGATGAATCAATATGTTCTTAGACACTGTAGGTTATCTTGGCCAGGTAACTGGGATAATTCACTGCTTTCGTCAAAATGTGTTATGGATCTTTGTGTTATGTGTTATGAACCCCCAGAATAGGCAGAAATAATCTCTGTATCATATATCATCTGAAGCATTTTACTGCCAACCAGGCAGCAATCCCTCATAACTGCATGAGGCGATCAACCTAAATTATGTTTACATGCTCTAACCAGTCAAGCCCAATTCTGTCTAATATAACATGAACAAACACACACAATCAGGAGTGAAAATTCTATATGATTTTATTTCTTTCCCCTCTCTAGCCCAGGATAACTGAGGCAAATAAAAGAATCCTACTTCCATGCCAACGGGATGTAGCTAACTCAACATCTTCCAGAATTGACACCAGAGCCTTGACTTACCTTGGCCATCCTTATGAGATCATTAAACTCTTCCTTCACTTTGTGGAGTGGCAGAAGTTGCACTGGCTGCCTGTGCCACCTTTCTCCATGCCGCTTGCACCGCAGTGGCAAGGAGACACCTACCTTCAGTGTTCATCGGATGATCCCTCTTGGTTCTCAGTTCTGATCAACACCCCGCAGATGCATCAGAAATTCTGTGGTTCATCCAGCTGCAGACACCCCAAGGCTGCTGCTTTTTTTAAAACTTTGTTTTTGCTGCTGACTACAGGATAAATATTGGACAGGACACCAGGGATACCACTCCTCTCCCCTGGCTCTTCTTTGAAATAGTACCATAGAACTCTGGTGAAAGGTCACCAACCTGAAACGTTCACTCTGTTTCTCTCTCCAGAGATGCTGCCCGACCTGCTGTGTATTTCCAGTATTTTCTGTTTTTATTTCAGATTTCCAGCATCCACAGTATTTTGCTTTTGTTGCAGAAATTTGTAATGCTGGCTTAATGGCAGATAAATGCAGACTGTCTTTGGGCTCTCTGGTCTCCCCGCTATCGCCTCCTGATGAAATCTGTGATTGGGTGGTCTGGGGGTGGGTACTGGGGGAATGTCCATAGACTGAATACAAGTGCTGTGATGTCTCAAGGAATTACCAGAATGGTCACTGATATCAGAAAATTCTTTTGTCATTTTCAGTCTTAGCCTCACAATGCATTGCATTATTATCCGCCTCTGCTCTCAACTACTCCAAAGAAGCTTCAGTTACTGATTTGGGATGCCCTTCACATTTATCGAACAGTTTTTTTGAAAGGGGAAGAACAGTTTATCCCGAGAAACAAAATATCATTTCTCTATCCACATGAATTTTATAAGTTAGCTTTCCTGTAGGATTTAAAATTGTCTTTCCAGATTTTCTTTCATACACCCATTTTAAATGCTATGCACGTGTAGATGGTGAACTCTTTTGTCGATCCATTTTGCCTGATGTGCACCAATTTATAGGCCATAATGGAAACATAAATTGGATGTATAGTTTAGTTGTCCATATCCTGGCATTCTCAGTTGCTCTCCATTGGCTCAGCAACAACCAGTCTTATAGGCAACAGCTAACAGAGCAAAACAACTCACACTAATTAAATATTATAATTTATTCTGTCACCCTTTTCCCTTTAAACCACAAATGTGTATTCAATACAGATGATTGGCTACAATTAAAACAATAAAAAGCATAAAACCTCTAAGTTCCTGCTGATGTTATATGTTATGTGCTGATATGCCCACTTCACAAAAATGTTTTAAATGAATTTTTTTCCTTATTTCCCTCCACTTCCTACTCTTCATTGTGTTCTACAAGAAGAGACAAATGAGGTATTTTGATTCTGACACTACTTTATACACTAGCTGAGCTATTGGAAAGTACCAATACCTCAAGGAATATAATTTGTCTCCTGAGGAGAGTCATCCTACCCAGTGACTCAGGCAAAACCCACACATGATAGATGGTTCTCATCATCCAATATGGCCCATGACCTGACCATTGTGTCACTAGACTTCACTAATGAAGTTAAATACAACATATGAAATGCTGTATGTTGTGAAGTTGACTATTTCATACTGGATGTATATATTCAGTCAAACAAAAGAACATATGGCATTAATACATTAAAGTAATATTGAAAATGGTATTTTAGTTATCATTGATTACATTAAATTAAAAGGAAAATAAATTTGTGTCTTTTACCATGCTAGAAAATGCACGAATATATCACAGATTAACATGATGTATTGCTGGTTATTCTTAAATAAAGCTAAGGTATATTTCACTGAGTAATTATGTGACAATTTCACATAAGATGCTGCTTAATGATTATCTTCAGCCTGATGCACGTAATTAGCAATTTATAAAATTAAGATCAATTGAAAACTGAATATTCACTTCTAGTTACAACACATTGATGCTGCTTGTTTAAATTGAACATAACAAAGAAAAATATCTTTAGATAGAATATTCTGCCTTGAATTTGCACAATGTGCTTCATATCTAATTTAATGTTAAGCTTGTTTAGATGGCCACTGATTCAGGTACAAAAACACTTAAGAATACTAAAATAATAGGTAGAAAGTATTTAGTGGACAACAACTAACCACATTTGGATGCTGTATAGATTAACAAGTCATGTCATTTTGATAAATGGAAGCCCTTCTTGTGCACAAAGTAGTGCTGTGGCCATTTGGGACACAGTAGGATAAGAGTTGAACCACTTTCCTTTCCAAGAAAATGTATGGTCAGTATAATTAATTCGGCCAAATTTTTTCTGATGCACCATTCAGTGTATGTGTTACAAACTATAGTCTAGAAACTCCTGATGCCATTATATCAGACTAACACTTAATTTATTCCTGTGAGATTCTTCTCTTTTCTGCTATTTTAATGCTGATATTAACCAGGTTATTTTAAATGGGATAGTATCCCTGCTGATAACGAATTGCATATCACGGAAAATAATTCATAAACCTAAATATCTACAAAACCCCAGGGCCAGATGGAATGCATCCAGGAAATTTTAATGAAAGGAAACATTCAAAATGCTAATATAAATGATTAACATTTTTTGAAGCTATCTAGGCAGAAAAATGACACCTGTAAATTGTAGGATAGCACATGTTCTCTAAATATTCAAAATAGGAGTGAGACCTGATACTGGTCCAGTTAACTTAACATCTGCAATGGGGAAAATGCTTGAGAGGGGCGATTTTGACCTAATCTGTCGGGGGGAGGTGATCAGATCAACAGACCATTTTACACCCTGCGCAATTTGATTTTCCATATCCAATGGGTTGGTTAATAATAATCCCAGGCTCACCGGAACAGTACAGAGGGCATTGGAGGAACGCCAAATTAATTTAGAAATAAAGACCAAGATTTTCACCAGTTTTTGAGCAGATTGAGTTGGAAAAGCCTAGTGCCAAAATCTCACTTATAAGAAACCTAAAATTACAGCAGGAAATCAGGAGAATCCCTGGGAAAATTCTACCCTGAGCCATTAAACCAATGCTCTGTCTGTCTGCTCAGACAAATGTAAACCACTATTTCAAGAAATACAAAGAGACCTTCTGGTCAACACTCCTCCCTCAACTAATATCGCCAAAACAAATTATTTGGTCATTCATGCATTTGCTGCTCTTTGCATCTTCTTGCTATGCATAAATTGGCTACTATGTTTGCCTACATAACAACTGTAACTACACTTCAAAAGTAATTATTTGGCTGTAAAGTTTTTTGGGATGCCGTGAGGATGTGATGCAATATAAGTGCAAGCTTATCCTTTCTTACTGGTATGTAATCCTATAAAAGGAGACGCCAAGTTGAGGTTGGATTGAATATCTTTTCAAAATCTCAGTGGTGTTCCCCCAAGTCTTAGTTTATAAAAATGCTACATGATGTGCAAACCAACAAGATCTTGGGTTTGATGCCCAACCTATGCCATGTTAGTTGATCTTCATTAAGGGAGTAGTGGCAGTACTCAGTGGCCCTGGAATAGGGAAGGGATAACTCATCCAAGGTTCTTGCTCCTGATTGTTAGTCAGTGACGCTAATTTCAAAAAATGAGTACATGATCGCTACGGTGTCCTAATTCAATAATCTACTTGTCAATTTCACATCAATTTCAGAAATTAAAAGCAGCTATGATCTCTGTATATTCCATTTGACAGAAGCTAGATCACAGCTGTCACTACATAGATTACTGTAATATAATGTAAATGACTTTTAGAAAAACATGATCTGATGCAATAACTGTAGTAATTCAGACATGCAATAGTAGATGTGTTTATTTTTCCTTCTGCTTTGTGTCTTTTTCAAATAACATTGTTTCAGCATGAATGGAGTGAGTTATGAATGGTAAAACGTGAAACAATTAAATTGGGCTTTCAACAGAAGGTCCAGTAGCAGGACAGTTATCTGCTCCTGTGGAACGACAATATCCAGATGCTATTTACCTACTGGCATGCAGATCTGCCAAACATATCTGTGATTTGGTTGCCATTCAGTTTGGCCTCTGGGTGAAATGATTGAGCTCAGGTAACAATTGGCATTCTATTAAACTTTCATGCTCGTAAGTATACTTATCAGCAAAGCTATGGTTTGGCACTCGTTTCATAACTCAGAGGAATGGGCAGCCTTTTGAACTGCTGTCCCAACTGATTGCAAAGTATTGATTCACCATGTGTATAGAGAAAACCACCTTCAATGAATCGATACTGAAATAAAGCAAATATAAAATCACCTGGTTCTTAAGAAATTGAATATGAAGGAAAGTGATCCTGTCCCTGTTTCTGGTTTTTCAGATTTTTATTACAGAAAGAATGCACTAAACGTACTCAGCTTATTATTAGTTTGCATAATATGGCTATTGTAGTTTAACAGGAGGAGGGTGAAAACTGCAACTTCCATGATACACTTCTGTTTGCCATAGAAGCTCACCATGGGAGTTAGAACTTCCTGCTCTTTATCTATTTGGTTGTCCTATGTCATATCTTGCCACTTCTAATAGACAATGAATTGTAACTGACATCTACACAGGTAATGTGCAGCAGAACCATTTTTATATTGTATGCCTATCTCCCATGGCATTGCTGATAGTAAGTCAGTCACTGTTTTATTTAGGCAGGTATGTCACATAATGCACAAGTTTTATTCTTCCACCAAGATGAAGCAGTGTCCCTTTAACACTACCATTAAGTAAATCGTCAATGAAGTCATGAGTTTTGTTGCTCTTCAGGCTGCAGGTCAGAATCCTGGCTTTCTTTTTCTTTTTTCAACAAATGTGAATGATAAAGTCAACTAAGAAGTTGCAGATTTTCTGACCCAGTATTTTCTGTTCCTTGAAAGTTAATCTGCACATTAGCAATGACAGTCATTGTTTCTTTGAACTTTTTTTGAATTGTGACACAGATGTTTGAGTCTGTCACTTGAAGTGTAATGGAGAAGTACAGAAACTGGAGGCATGATACATTATATGTAAAATTTTCATTATGTTACTAGACGATCTCCCTAAGTGTTGTTCGTGGTGAGTAGGAGGATGTACTGTTTGGTAATAACAATAGAGGTTGCCGTGTAATGCACCATATATTGTTTGGGCCGCTGAATAAGTGGAGTAGAGTTACATTATTAATGCATATCATTCTGAGATAACATATCTCTGGCATTAAATTCCATTACTCTCCATTTTACTGTAAAAAGAATTTAAATTCAGTGGCCTTAATTATTATTATATGTTCCTCTATCAGACAAGGATATTCAGCAACATATCAGGTTGAAGGTATGTACAGGTGTACAGCAGCACCTGGAAAGTAGATGGTTTTAGGGTTCAGCAGTAGCTTGGGAGGGTGATCCTGCAACTTGACAGCACTGAGAAGGATAGCCTTGGGATTGGGCAGAACCAGCTAAAAGTTCTATATTTTGGCAGCACTGTGGCAAGGGGCCTGGGATCTATGGTTGACTGAGAGGGTGTTCCTGGAGTTTGCCAGCCCTGTGGTGAGGCAGTTTGAACATCCTGGGGGGTCCTAGCATTTTGCAGTATTGTGGAACAGGGATAGCATGTGGGATTTGGTTCTGTGGGGGATTCTTAGGGTATAGGAACAGTGAGAGGGAGGTGGCAAATGTAAAGATTCCACTATGTTCCTAGGAACAATTTTAACCCTGCATGCTCTGGTTGGAACAGGCTGAGTGGGTGGTTAAGTTTGCAGTAGAGTATTTACCACTGTATTCCCAATGCACACATGTGTGACGTCATCTTAACTGTACCAGTATCACCAGTTTAATTTGTAAGGAGGAACTGTTGGAGGAAGAGGAGCAGCAGCCACAGCAACCAGCATAAACAGAAACTGGGCCTATTAGAAGACAAGCAAGGCTGCCTGTAAGAGGCCATACTCAAAGTATACAAGCCAAGAGTCACTATCTTGGATCTATCCAGAGCAGTGAATCAGAAGGGTGCACTTCTGCAGTCAGGCTGTTTTAGACATCTGCAGCCTCCTGCAACAGGTCCTGCTGGGCCAGGGAGCAACGCTTTACCAGTGACTCTCAAAGTCACCATAGCCCTTAATGTCTTTGCCAGTGGTTAACCAGTACATCACCTTCCCCATTGACCTCAACAGTGGAACATGAGCAAACTCAGGATTTCCTTTGCATCCAGAGTAGCATTTACTGCATGCAAGTTGCCATCAGAGCTACCTGATCACCAACCAGCAGCATTCATTAATAGAAAAGGCTATCACTCAAACATCAAATGTCCAGCTAATCTCTGATCAGCAAAACAGGATCATGCAAGCTTGTACAATGTACCCAGAAAGCTGTAAGTGTGCATTTATCATGTGGCAGCCAACAAGCTCCCCAATATTTGACCCTTCCATCAATGTGATAGGATGGCTGCTGGGGGACAAGGAATACCCTCTACACACTTGGCTCATGACTCCCCTCACAATCTCAGCATATCTGAATTACACAGTTATTGTCAAAGCCAGGCAACCACCAGAATGATTATTGAGCACACCACAGAACTGTTGCAGCAGAGATTCAGGTGTCTGGACCAGTCTGGACAATGTGTCCCACAAAGAGTCTCCCATGTCATTGTGGTGTGTAGAACATAGCCATACAGAGAGAAGTACAGCAGCAACAGTGATCCTCATTGGATGAGGAAGACCAAGCTGAAGGCAAGGAAACAAAAGGAGAGATACCTGAATACCTTGTGGCAAGAGACGCGAGGGATAATTTAATTGCTCAGTGATCTGCTCATCCCCCTGCCCTCTCTGCATTAACATTCCTTGTTACATTCTTCATCACTCCCTAATTCAGTATTGAAGAATATGGAAACCATTTAGCCAGCTTCTATATGAATGACATGCCTGTTTCTCAGATGAGGCTTTAAACCAAGGCCCTGTCTGGTCTTTCAGGTGGACGTAAAAGAACCCACAACACTATTCTGAAGCAGAGCAGGCGAATTCGCTCCAGCGTCCTGGCCCATATTTATCCCTCAATCAAGATCACAAAAGCAGTTTATCTGGTCTATAGCACATTGTAGTTTGTGGGCACAAATTGGCTATCGTTTTTACTACATTACAACAATGACTACACTTCAAAAGTGCTTAACTGACTGTAAAGTGCTTTGGGACATTCTGAAGTCATGTAAGGTGCTATATAAATGCAAGTGTTTATTGGGCACAGGAACAATGGGCTGAATCGCCTCCTTCTGTGCTGTATAATTCTATGACATATTAAGAATACAGTCTCCAGAAGAAGGCTTTGGCTTAGTGGTAGCAGTCCCTCCCCGAGTCAGAAGATGCAGAGTTTGAACTCTGCTTCTGACAGTGCTGATATGGAGACCAGAGCTTTGGCTCTGATTTCTGGGTTGATATCCAGCAGGATACTTTGGCCCCTCCATTCATCATCTGAGGTTTGGGAGCCTATAAAATCCTCCTGCTGTATAGGACTAACAAGACTATTGGCTGGTTTTACTAAAGGGAAATGGTTTTAATGAAGGGAAATCCTGATGGACAAATTTATGAGAGTTTTTTTGAGGATGTAACTAGTAGGGTAGATAAATGGGAACCAGTAGATGTAGTATACCTGTATTTCCAAAAGGTATTTGATAAGGTGCCACATAAAAGGTTAATAGGCGAGATACCGGGTCATGGAGTTGGGGCTAATATATTAGCATGGATAGATGATTGGTTAACTGACAGGAAGCAACAAGTGGGCATTAGCGGGGCATTTTGAAGTTGGCAGGAAATAAATAGTGAAATGCCACAAGGATCAGTGCTGCAGCCTCAGCTATTTACAATCTATATTAATTTCTTAGATGAAGAGACAGAGAATAATGTATCTAAGCTTGCTGATGATACAAAGGTACGTAGAAAGGTTATCTGTGGGGAGGACACAGAAAGGCTGTAAAGAGATATAGACAGGTTAAGTGAGTGGGCAACAAATTGGCAGATGGAATTTAATGTAGAGAAGTGTGAAATTGTTCACTTTGGTTGTAAGAATGGAAAAGCAGAATATTTTTTAAAAGGTGTGAAACTTGTAAGTGTCGATGTTCAAAGAGACTTCGGTGTACAAGGAACGTAGAAAGTTAACATGCAGGTACAGCAAGCAATTAGGAAGGCAAATGGAATGTTGGCCTTAATTGCAAGGGGATTGGAGTACAGGAATACGTAAGTATTGCTACAATTGTACAGGGTTTTGGTGAGATCACATCTGGAATACTGTGTGCAGTTCTGGTCTCCACATTTAAGAAAGGATATACTTGCATTGAAGGTGGTGCAGCAAAGGTTCACTAAATTGGCCCCTGGAATGAGGGGATTGTCCTATGATGAGAGGCTAAGTAAATTGGGCCTGTATTCTCTGGAGTTTAGAAGAATGAGAGGTGATCTCATTGAAACATATAAGATTCTAAAGGGACTGAATAGGGTAGGCACTGAGAGATTATTTCCGCTGGTCAAGGAATCGAAAACACGGGGGCACAGTTTTAGGATAAGGGGCCGATCATTTAGATCTGAGATGAGGAGAAATAACTTCATTCAAAGGGTTGTGAATCTTTGGAATTTTCTACCCCAGAGGGTTGTGGATGCTCCATCGTTGAATACGTTTAAGGCTGGGATAGACAGATTTGTGGTCTCTCAGGGAATCAAGAGATAGGGCAAGCAGGCGAGAAAGTGGACTTGAATCCTAAGATCAGCCATGGTCATCTTGAATGGCGTAGCAGACTCGATGGGCCATATGGTCTACTCCTGTTCCTGCACCTGTTCTTGTATTCTTATGGTATAAATATGGTTATGACGATGGAAGAAGTGTTCACATCACAACATGTCAGACTGTTAGTCAACCTATTAATTCTTCCACTACTTCACACTATTCTCTAAGGGAAGAGATGGAAAAACAACAATACAGACTCAGAGGCTGCTACAAAAACCACACTGCTGACCAAAGTGCCAAAGAGTGTCATAGAGTCGTGTAAGTTCATAGAGTCATTATGGCACAGAAGGAGGCCATTTGGCCCATTTAGTCCATGCTGCTCTCTACAGAGCAATCCTATCAGTCCCATTCCCCCACTCTATCCCCGTAGCCCTGCAAGTTTATTTCCCTCAAGTGCCCATCCAATTTCCTTTTGAAATCATTGAACATCTTCACTTCCACCACCTTCGTAGGCAGTAAGTTCCAGGTTATTACGACTCGCTACATAAAAAGGTTTTTCCTCACACCCCGCACCCCCTTCCCATGTCTCTCGCCCAAAACCTTAAATTTATGTCCCCTGGACCTTGTACCATCAGTTAATGAGAACAGCTTTTCTTTGTCTACCTTATCTAATATCCAAGTCAATTATATATGTCAAAAAACAGTTGTCCTTGCACTGAACCTTGGGGAACACCACTGTCTACCATCCTCCAGTCTGAAAAACAACCATTTACCACAAGTGGTCGTTTTCTGTCCTGAAGCCAATTTTTTTATCCAGGCTGACACTGACCCTACTCCATGAGTCTCAGTTTTGTTAACCAACCTTTTATGTGACAAAGACAATAACTTTAATTCCCAACACAATAAATTGCCTTCCATTCATTTCTCACTCAAGTTTCTTTCTTATTAACAACTGATCGTATGAGGTGCTCCCCTAGTGGCATCAGCAAAGCTGTTGGAAGGATGTTGTTTTTCATGTTGTTTCCCTTGAGATGCTTGTGGCAGCTGACTTCAGGGTGCTTGAGCCTGTGAGAAACCATCTGTAAACTGCTGCGCCTTGGCTGCTGCAAGGCCAGTCTGGTCCAGCTGAATTACTGGCACCATGATGGATATTGATTAAGGGGGTGGTGAAGGAGAAGACATGCTGACATGCAGAGAAAGGACAACAAATACTCTTTCGTTTGTGCCATGGCCACATTGTGGTTCTGAGGCTTATCAATTCCACAGATCTTTAGGAGAACCTGAAACTGGATATCTGTATCTCTGAGGTGGAGCAAAGGTTTCAACCCAGAGTCTGCATGACAGTGATCTGCATCTTCACCAAAGCTGCAAAGGTTGGTGACACTGATTCCTGCCGAGATGGTTTGGCTGCTGCGTCCCTGGAGGTGGCCATTCTCTCCAAGGTAGACTGCAGATTGCTGATGTCATGCAAAGTGATACCACCTAGACTGGAAACAGAGTCCTCCTTACTTTTAGCAAATAGTGCTGAAACTCCTTGACAGGCCTCCCATTACATAAAACACAGTATAAATGCTGTGCCTTGCATTATAAGCTGTTTTGTCCTGCAAAAGCAGAGGGTGAGAATTAGTGACTCTTGGAAAGGTAAGTGGAGATATGTACATATTGGACATTTCATTTATGTGCTAAGAGTTAGAAAAGAAGCAACATGGAATGAGTGTGGGGAGGTGTTGAACGTAAAGCAAAATGTGTGGAATGTGAAGACAGGAAGGAATGCAAGGAGGAACTGATGGGTGTATATATGCTAGGATGTGAGAGGAATGTTGTTAATAAATGGTGATAGCAGGGAGGGAGATGTTGAGAGTGGTGGGGATGGGGTGAAGCGAGTGTTGTCAGGAGCTGTTGAGAGAAATGAAGAGCAGTACTCAATTTCACTACTCTTCCTACACTGAAGCCAGATCCTGGAGGCAATGCTGCTGGCTAAAATAAAAGGACGTTTGAGGAACATCAGACCAATGTGCAGGCAGTGAGGTCAGTCTTCAACTATGTTTCACAATTGATAGCTACAATCCTAAAGTCTATAGCCGTCATTTGCAGGAACATCATGAAAACCTTTTCTACATTACAGTTATGAACGAATCATGTGGCAGCCTCACTGGAATCTATTCCACTTCCCCTACCTCAGAAGTTAGTGACAGCTTTCCTGGAAGCACCAACAGCTGTCCTGGGGGACAGTTTAGATGATGTCCTTCATACTGGCTTTCAGACAGTTGCAACTGGGTTGAAAACTGCAGTTTCTCAGAGACCTGAGGATTTGATAGTTGTTATTAGACCAGCTAGCCCGCTGATCAGTATACACACAGATCCAGGGCCCAATCCTTTGGAGTGGTCCTGTATAAGGCTGCCATTTCTATGGACAGCAGCAGATGTCAATCATCCTTATCAGAGCAGCTCATAAGTAGCACAGAATGTAACACCAGGCAGCCCACAAACTAACTCCAGAGATGCAGCCAGAGCTTCTCTCCCTGGAACAAGCTGCCACCTTACGAGGGCCATCTTAGTCCCAAGAGCCTATTATACTATAGTAGCAGGCAATGGCCTCTCATGATGCAGAGCCTTAAGTTATAGATAAAAAGAAACACTAGAACAAGAAGTAGAAAGACTATTGAGCCATTTGTGAGGTCATCCATTCTGGTTCAAAACAGAATAGATCTGTGTACGTTGAAAATGGTGAAAAACTAGTAACAATGTGAGGCCAAAGATATTTATTGGTCCATGTACGCAGATCACTAAAATGTAGTGATCAAGTACAAAATAATAAAGAAATTTAATGGAATGTTAGCCTTTATATCTAGAGGGCTAGAACATAAAGGGGAGGAAGTTTTTCTACAGTTACACAAAGCCCTGATTGGAGTACATCTGGAGTTCTGTATGCAGTTTCATGCACCACACCTTGCCATTCTTCCATCTACAAAAGATGATGGACACACAGCAAACAATCCATTTAGGTGGGGTGTCTTCTCTTGGTGCACCTTTGCTGATGGCTGTGAAGGCCAATCCTTGAGAGGCAGGTTCTGCCATAAGTGCTGCACGTGAAGCTGCCAAGTGACACTGTGAGTTGTTGTTTTTGACGTTGGCACCTGTTGCCATGCTGCTGTTGGAACTGGTCGGCGTGGTGGTGCACACCAGTCCACAGGATGTGTCACCATTTCCCTCTTTCGCCAGCTAGTGACTCCCAGGTGCAATAGGCAACATTTAGGGCCTTCATGTCACGCTTCTAAGCATCCTTGAAGCGGCTTTGGGCGCCCCATTGGTCATTTGACCCCGGCTACCTCGCCATACAGAAGGTCCTTGGGTATGCGACCGTCTTCCATCCTGCAGATGTGTCCGATCCACCAAAGCCGCCTCTGTTTGATTAGTGCCGACACACTTGGAAGCTCTGTCTTTGAATGGACTGCTGCATTTGTGATTTTGTCCTGCCAGGATATACCTTAGAAAGGATATATTAGCCTTGGAAGGAGCGTAGCACAGATTCACCAGAATGCTACCAGTGTTCCAAGGGTTAAAATAGCAGGAGAGATTATATAAACTAGTCTTGTATTTCCTAGAATATAGAAGGTGAGTTGATTGACATTTTTAGGATTTGAAAGGACTTGATAGGGTAGATAGAGAGAAACGTTTGCTGCTTGTGGATAATGTTACAACCTCAGTGAGATTATTAATATTAAAATATGAGCTATGAACTCCTAGACAAATTTAAAGAATTACATGACAAGATTTCACGTTGTAAGACTTTCATTATAACAACTTGTTCTGGCCACATGGTGAGATGTGGGTGGTTCCCATTCTTCCATCCCCCACCTGACCTCAGCAAGTGTGTTTTGTTATTAGGGTTTAACCCCCCGGTGTTTTATTTTTCAAATAAACAGACAGCTACAGGTTTTCTTGTAGGTTTAAAAGCAAAAATCAATTGTTTATTGCAATATGCCTTATCCTGAAATTGTCGCAACCACATCCACTCAAGCATTCGCACACACACACAGGCACACACATAAGAAGAGAGATAGAGATGGAAAAAGGGCAAAGTGATTTTTAAGTGTGGGGGAGGGGGGAGGTCACAATAAACCTGTTGAATTCTCTTGAGTTCTCGTAGGTTGCAGGCCTGAGGTGATTGTACGTTTCTCTCTTGGTTGAAAGTTCAGTTGAAGTTGGTGGATCATTTTGTTAGATGTAGGATTCTACAGCAGGGTGCGTGCCTTCTAGTTTGTTGGAAACAAGCTCCTGGATGCATCTTGTCTTTCTAATTACACCAGTGTCTCTCTCTAGGCTGCTTTTTAAGGTAAAGCTGTGTTACTTCTCACCTCCTTGTGGGGGATGCTTTGGTCTCTTCCCCATGGTGATCGCACAGTGGCCCAAGATATGGCTACTTCACATCTTTGTTTCAGAAGAAGACATTCAATTCCGGAATGTTTCAGGATAGGTTTCTGGATTGGTGCAATTGACACCTCTTAGCTTTGACGATTTTCCTTTGTCCCTGTCAGACAGTTTGAATATGCAAACGTCAAGCTCCTTTTTTTCCCTTCGGTCGCCATTTTGGAGTATTGTTCACTTTTTAAAAGAAAGGCTCATTTTTAAAAGACAAAGTCAGTTTTTTATAACTCTTCAGATTTAGTTCATAATTTTTGTATCATTGCACTTCTTACGTGCGTGACAAACTAAACTAAAAGAAATCCCCATTTGCTAAATCGTACTTTGTAAGTAGCTGATACCCCAAATTACAGAAAAAGATATTTTCTTCACTTATTTAAACACTTGAAAACCTCACACCACACTTATACATTATGCAGTCCTCCTTGATGGCAAAATCGTTGCAGCTAAAAATCCCAAACTCCTTCCAGTAGCAATGGGTTGGATCCCCAAGACCTTTCTCAAAGTCAATGTGCTCTTTGCTCACTTCTTCCGAGCACGTTTGACCTGGACATCTGTGAATAAGGCAATCTCTGGTGATCCTGTTGGCCTTTTACTTCTCCACAAACCTCCACTTCCAAAGCAGGTTCAAGACTTCACAGCCTTTCGCTGTCTCAGTCTTCTCTCTGAGGCTGCCACCACAGGTTTTCTTCCTGACAGAAGGCCTGCCTTCTGAAAATCTCTTGAATTTATCCAGAATCAAAAGTCAAGAGCCAATTGTTTTTCCCTTTATGCAAAGTCCACAAGTCTGGCTACAGCAGAGCCACCCATGCTTTCCATTGTTTCCAGGTGTTAGCAACTGTCATTTGTATTTACATCCTCAGAATCACTGACTTTGTTTGCAATCTGAAAATCTGGGAGGGTCAAACCCATTGTTCTACAGGTGTTATACCCCTGCAGTCTCTACTATTCAAAAAGGTCTTTGATCTGGGTTCTTTGTTGTCCTGGTAACCAAGATCCCTTTCTTGTCTTTAAGCAGAGTTGATGTGAGGTCACCTGGCTTCTCTAACTCCATCTTAAACCACATTAAAAATCACAGTTTTTGAAACATAATCATGCTACAAAGTCCAGTGTTTATAACAGGTAGTCTAGCATAAGGAGCCAGGCCATTTAGGAGAGAAGTTAGGAAATACTTCTTCACACAAGGGGTGGTATAAGTGTGGACAAAGCAGTAGATGCTAGCTCAATTAGTAATTTTAAATCTGAGATCAATAGGTTTTTGTTAGCCAGGGCAGGTTGATGAAGTTAGGAAATGGATCAGCCATGAGTTCATTGAATGGTGAAACAGGCTCAAGGGGCTGCTCCTGTTCCATGGGAAGCATGGTGTGACAGAAGAGTCTTATGCCCACTTCTGAATTACTTGCAATAAAGGAGAAAGCACACTTAGTTTGTGCTATGTTATCTTTGGGCATTATTGTCATAAGGAAAGGGAGCACTTACATTGTGCTCAATTATTTATCGATTTTTTTATTACAGATACAGCACAGGTCTGTGCCGACCAACAACCACCCATTTATACTGACCCTACAGTAATCCCATATTCCCTACCACCTCCCTACACTATGGGCAATTTACAATGGCCAATTTACCTGTCACCTGCAAGTCTTTGGCTGTGGGAGGAAACCGGAGCACCCGGCAAAAATCCATGCGGTCACAGGGAGAACTTGCAAACTCCGCACAGGCAGTACCCAGAATCGAACCCGGGTCCCTGGAGCTGTGAGGCTAACCACTGCGCCACTGTGCCACCCAATTATGCAGGCTTGCATTCCGTGGATATGGATCCAGGACTCAGTGAAATGGGGACAGCTTGAGGTGATCTACTGAAGGCTGCTGTCTCTCAGGACAGTTGCACATTTATTCCTTTCAGAGTACTATGCCAGTGGCATGTAGGTAGTGCACCAGGCTGCAAGTTTCCACAGGAGGAGGGCTATCTTAATCCCATGAGCCTTTCATACCACAAGAACAGCTTTCGAGTTGCGCCTAGGCGAAGCACTAGAACAGGAGAACACCCAGCATAAGCACGGTTATGAGAATGAGAAAGATGGCATCTTTTCGTTTTGGAATATTTTGCATTAAAGGGGAGTGTTCACTTTCTTGCTATGTTATTCATGGACATTATGAACATACAGGAAAGGGTGCACTTTTATACTATGACATGGTCTTAAAAGGAAAAGAGGTCTGATGTTTTACATCATGTTCCAGGAGGGGTACTGAATTGAAGGATGAGTCTTTTATTTGAAGGTGGGGAAGAAGAAGTTATGGCAATGATGAAATAAGTAGACCATGTTAAATAGAAGAGAAAATAGATAAGTGATTAGGTGTGTTCTGAAGCATCTTGCAGCAGCCACTGAGGATGCTCTTCACCTTGGACTTCTTCCCCCAAAGTAACTCGGGAATGTCCATGAATAGGTCTTTTTGAATCATGAAGTTGTGCAGAACACAGCAGGCTACAGCTATGCAGCTCACACAAACTGCAGAGCTATCAAGGCAGCAAAAGCATCCCCTTAAGATTCAAATGTTCTCTCAATGACCACTCTAGAAAGGCAAGTGTCTCATTATAATGCTGTTCTGCTGCTGTTCTGACAACTTTCAATTGGGTCATTATCCATGAGTTTAGGGGATACACTGTGTCACTCACAAGCCAACTGTTAGCAAACTTTATTCCTTGAAGTATGCAAGGAGGGCTGAATTCTGATGGATTATACATTGTGACAACTTCCAGCATTGATGTGCAGGATCTTTTGTATGTCATCATACAAAATCGCTGCAAACGAGCAGGTTGGCAGGCGGAGCTTACAAAGTTGCATGGCTGTCACCTATTGCACCCTAAACCTTGGCAAAACCAACAACCCTATAAAGCTGGAGAGCGCTGTCTCACTGCTACCTTGCTGTATTGTGCTTCAATTGCCTGATGGATACATGCCCATAACGTTTTCTAGCTGATATTACAGTGGTCTCCCATGGCAGTGCATCACCCAGTGATTTCCCCAGTAATTTTGCAACCTCATAGACATTCAGAAGCAAGCCCAGCACTGTATAGGCTAAATGCAAAAATAATGACAAATTTATTTGCAATCCATATTTATTGCAAATTTATTACAACAGAAAGGCAAACTGATCAACTTGAGAACATTACAGTCACCATTTTTCTTCAGCTATCAAGCTACACAATTAATAAACAATATAACTTTTAATTTAAAAATGCCAAAGTATTTCCAGGTTCTAATTATTACCCTAGATCTGATATTCATCTGGTGAAGGCCTGCCCTTGGAAGGGCCTTGTACCTGGAAGCAGGGAAAGAAAGCCAAACGCTGCTGCAGGTTTGAGAATCCTACCGCAGTGGTGATGACCGATGATTTCAGGGTCTTCTGGTTGTTGTCCAAAACCATTAGGTCTCTGCTTTCAATGCCCATGCTGGTAGTCTGAAAGAAAAAAGGGACTTAAGTTTTTCCTACCTCCAGGACTTCGTTGCCCACTCCGCTCATAACCTGAATTCTGAAGATGTCTGAACACAGACTCTGAGGACTGAATTCGGCCATGTAATGCCCTTTTTTGGTACTATGCAGCCAACTAAGACTCGAAAATGGGGTCTGAAAAGCACATGCACACTTTCGACGGGAAGAGTACAGAACATCATCTTGGTAAAGGGGTTGCCCGTGCCTAATGACGGGAAGCAGCATGCAGAGCAGTGAGATAACGACACAATGAGTGTGCAACACTGATGTGAAGCTACCACTGCCATTTTGCAATGCTAAACTCCAGCCAACACCCTCTCTTACTCTCGCGCAGCTGAACATGACATTACACGGAATGAAAGATCCCCACCAGCACTATTTAAAGAGATCAAGAACTACTTACCCGTTTCAAATAAAACAGAAAGTGCTGGAAATACTCAGCAGGTCAGGCAGCATCTGTGGAGAGATAAGCAGAGTTAACGTTTCAGATCTGTGACCTTTTATCAGAACTGGCAAAGGTTAGAAAAGTATTAGGTTTTCAGCAAGTGAAGCGGTGGGGAGGGGTGATGAGGAAAAGAACAAAAGGGAAGGTCTGTGATAGGGCAGAGGGCAGGAGTGATTAAATGACAAAGATGTCATGGGACAAAAGCAAAGAGTGTGTTAATTGTTGTGGTGAACGACAAAGCATTAGTCCAGAGAGTGTTAATGGCAGAATAATGAGCAGCCCTGTCCAAAAGCACAACATAAGAAACAGACACATGTTTAAAAATAAAAGAAAATGAAATAATTAAAAATAAAAAAAATAAATAAATAAAAAGGCCAGTCATGCTCTAAAATTGTTGAACTCAAGATTGAGTCCGCAAAGATGAGGTGCTGCTCCTTGAGCTTGCATTGACGTTCACTGGAACATTGCAGCAGGCCGAGGACAGAAATGTGGGCATGAGAGTAGGGTGGTGGGTTGAAATGGCAAGAAACCGGAAGCTCGGGGTCATGCTTTCGAACTGAGCGGAGGTGTTCCGCAAAGCGGTCACCCAGTCTGCGTTTGGTCTCCCCAGTGTAGAGGCGACCGCATTTTGAGCAGCGAATACAGTGTACTAAATTGAAGGAAGTACAAGTGAATCGCTGCTTCACCTGGAAGGAGTGTTTGGGGCCTTGGATAGTTAGGAGAGAGGAGGTAAAATGGTAGGTATTGCACCTCCTGCGGTTGCATGGGAAGACGCCGTGGGAAGGAGACAAGGTGTTGGGGTGATGGAGGAGTCGGCCAAGGTGTCATGGAAGGAACGATCCCTTCAGAATGCTGACGGGAAGGGGAGGGGAAGATGTGTTGGTGGTGGCATCATGCTTTAGTGGCAGAAATGGCGGACGATGATCCATTGGATGTGGAGGCTGGTAAGGTGAAAAGTGAGGACAAGGGGACCCCTGTCACGGTTCTGGGAGGGAGAGGTTGGGGTGAGGGCAGAAGTGCAGGAAATGGGTCAGACACGGTTGAGGGCCCTGTCTACCATAGTGGGGGTGAATCCTCCATTGAGGAAAAGGGAAGATATGTCAGAAGCGCTGTTGTGGAAGGTTGCATCATCAGAACAGCGAGAAGAAAATGGAGTCCTTACAGGAAACAAGGTGTGAGGAAGTGTAGTCAAGGTAGGAGTCGGTGGGCTTATAATGAATATTAGTGGCCAGCCTATCCCCAGAGATGGAGACAGAGAAGTCGAGGAAGGGAAGGGATGTGTTGGAGGTAGACCATGTAAAGTTCGAACCCACGTCCCGCACGTCTGCCCTTACCCCTTCCCCTCCCTCCCAGATCCATGACAGGGTTCCCCTAGTATACTGTATTCGCTGCTCACAATGCAATTGTCTCTACATTGGGGTGACCAAACGTAGATTGGGTAACTGCTTTGCAGACCACCTCCGCTCAGTCGGAAAGCATGATCCCAAGCTTCCAGATGCTTGCCGTTTCAACACACCACCCTGCTCTCATTCCCACATTTCTGTCCTTGGTCCGCTACAGTGTTCCAGTGAACATCAACACAAGCTCAAGGAGCAGCACCTCATCTTTCAATTAGGTACTCTACAGCCTTGCGGACTCAACATTGAGTTCAACAATTTCAGAGCTTCTGAACATGACTGGCCTTATTTTTTAGTTTATTTTTTAATTATTTCATTTTATTTTATTTTTTAACCATGTGCCTGCTTTTTATGTTGTGCTTTTGGACAGAGCTGCTCATTATGCTGCCATAACACTCTCTCTGCACTAATGCTTTATTGTTTACCACAACCATTAACACACTCTTTGCCTTTGTCCCATGATATCTTTGTTATTTAATCTCTCCTACCCTCTGCCCTATCACAGACCTGAAACATTAACCCTGCTTCTCTCTCCACAGATGCTGCCTGACCTGCTGAGTATTTCCAGTACTTTCAGTTTTTATCCCTGCAGGAGTTTTTGTGCATATCCATGACAACGGTTGGATGGATGAGGATGGAGTGAAGTTAGGGATCGATAATGCGTGGAATAGGCCTACATAAATAATGCAGCTTATTAGTGTGGGACATGTTCTGATCCCATATAACAGATAAGATCAAGATTTGCCTGCAAAGAAATAACACCCACATTGAAGTTATACCAGGGGCCTATCGTCCATAGTTCAACCTTTGGATGTGTGCCTCAACAAGCCATTCAAGGATCATGTTCACGCTGAATGGAATAGCAGGATGGTTGATGGAAAAAAATTCTTTACAAAGAGTAGAAATACGCGTGCTGCCCCACTTGATGTTTTGTGTGGTTTCATCATCAAATCATGGGATGCTATTAGTGCACAAATAGTCATCAGATCGTTCAAAAATGCAGACTATCCAATTCAAGGAATGGAGAGGAAGATGATTTGTTGTGGTGGGATGATTGTGAAACTGAAAGCGCCACAGCTGATCTAGAGTGGAATCTTATGATGATGCCATAGCCAAAGTGATTCAGAATGAATTCGATGAACTCTTTGCGTCAGATGCCGAAGACAATGAATTTGGTGGGTTTTAAAACACTTCGATTGTGATGAAGGGTATCTTTGTAGAATTAATTTATTCAATAATATGAATTACCAGTGTTCTGTTACACATTTCAAAATGGCGACCACCCACACGGCAGATCACATTTTATACTCGGTGTATAAGTCGACCCCCATTTTTGGAACAATATTTGGAGGCTTCAAAGGTCGACTTCTACATCGTGATCTACAGTATGTATTAATGTAGTGAAGGTCAGTTCCAGTGAAGGTTGCTAATACCCTGAATTTTTATTCCTCAGAAATCTCACCAGGCCCCGTGGGACTCATGGGAAAAAAAACAGTTTGTTATGCGCCACTGCAGTCTTGTTTTGCCTTGAACTTACCTGCAGCACTTCAGCAGTGTAAATTCCGAGCTGACACTCCGGTCTCTATTTTCTGAGTTCTCTCGAGTGGTCTTGAACAAGACCTTTCTGACTCAGAGGCAGGAATAGTACCAATGAGTTCTCCAGATACCAATCCAGTATTTACAAATGATTTTCTAGTCTCCGAGGCTGTCTGGAGTTGAGTTTGAAAACTTCACCTTCTGCCTTTGAAGCAGGAATGCTGTCAATAATATAGGCTCAGTGCTGGCAGCTATGTACTGTATCTAACTTGCAGCAGTTATTATTTCAATCAATGTGTAATATTCTGATGCTTGAGCCAGTTACGGGCCTTACAATATACCCCAGAGAAAATTAGCAAAATGATATTGTTATGCTGCACAATACTACCATGGATTTGGATAAGAAGTAGCCACCAGTCATGCATGACCAAGGGTTTTGTGGTGCACATCAGCCACTAGCAGTGGATCCATCCATTGTAGCAAGGGAGACAGAAATGCAGTTCTTCTGCTGAGTTCTACTTAATACTGAACAGATTTACAATCACAAAACTGATGTTTGTTTTCTTATACTGGGAACTATATATGTTTTATTAGTTTTACTTTTTGAGAGCTAGCATTTTTCTGCACAATAAAATAAGTTTATACAGCAAGATAAAATCCAGATTAATTTTATTGTGTTTTAGTGCATATATTGTATGCATGTTTTTAATATTCAGTGTTTCGAGAGCCCGAAGATTAGAGCAGACGAAATACTGCTGATAAATTTCCTCTGAACTTTATATATAACAAAATCATAAGCACATTTATAAAGAATGGGTTTGCACATAATATAGAGAGGTAATCTTCTGTCAATATATGTTACACATTTTACCATATCGCTACAGCTTTGTTATTGTACACAATCACTACATGTAGACACATTGAGGCAAGATAAAGTGAAAATGCTCACATGAGCTTCTTTCCATGTTATTTTGAAAGAAGGGTATTGCAGTGCTGGGGAAGGTATTTAATTTATCCTTTTGGTCATGTACAACAACTTACAATCTGGCTACTTGATTTTCCACAGGTTGAAGATCATATACAAGCTATCCATGTAAAAAGCAGACGCGATGAGAAAGCAAAGAAATTTCTGAGCACTGCCAGGTCTGAGCCCAAAAGAATTTTGAGGTAGAGGAACTTTACAGTTACAAAGAACATTTGTTTTTAATAGCTATTTTAGCTATTTAAGGGATTGTGTCTCCCACAAGTCTTGCATTGAGACATGTATGAAAGCTACTGTTTGGAATCCCTCTGTACATATGCTGTCTGGAAAAGGAGGAAG
This sequence comes from Heterodontus francisci, assembly GCF_036365525.1. Taxonomy (NCBI): domain Eukaryota; kingdom Metazoa; phylum Chordata; class Chondrichthyes; order Heterodontiformes; family Heterodontidae; genus Heterodontus; species Heterodontus francisci. The sequence continues at coordinate 68,609,583 of NC_090384.1, forward strand.
AGTAGCAGAAAGCTTTTCTGGATTCATGAGCACTAAGGCAACATCAAAGGAAGATAGCACCAACTCAGACGTACCCGGCTTGCAGACCTGACAGACATTCATGAACCTTAGTGAAGAGCAATGCCTCCGTTGGCTCTGGTTTATTAGGGAGGTCATAAGAGTTGTATCACCTGCTGAGAAATAACTTGAAACCCTGGTCTGGAGCCTTCATTGCACTGTCTATCCAGTGAAAATAACCAACACACTCAATTTCTACACTGTAGGGATCCAGGGACCATGCAGGGATATAACTTGCATAAGCCGATCAACAGTTCATCTGTGCATCCACCAGATAATCGATTGATCATCTTCCCTATGGATGTTTGGGAGCAGAAAGCACATGCCTTTGGTATCTACTGACTTGCTGGTTTGTCCGGGGTATAGGCTTGATTGGCAGAACCATTTTGGTTTGCATGCTCCCACAGTGAGGAATCCTCCAGACATGAGTCAAAAGAGATATTATGTCATCACAGCCAAACTAAAAGTATACAGGAGTATGCCATTCCCTGGAAGCTCACAAAATGCCTTCATAATTAGACAATTCTCCAGTCTGCCCTTTTTGAGGAAGGACATGGATTGAAGGACTGGCGGCAAAGGGACCTTGATTATACATTGTTGCTATGGTTAATGATATCCCTATAACTCCACCTAATGAAGCAGAGCAGAGGTATAATTAAGATGATGCTCTCACTTGTGTCACCATTCAGAATGTCACTGGCATTCTGAAGCAGAGATTCCAATTTCTTGAGCAATCATAGAGTAACATGCCATATAATCAGTGGAAGGTATCCAGGATCATGGGTACTCTATAACTTCACATTTAGCAGGGTCATTCACCGGAATAAGCAAGAAGTGGAGTGGGCAAAGGGTGAGCAGGCCAAGATGTGCAATCAGCTTGAACCTGAACTTTGAATTCAGTGTAATACCTAGATTCCATCCTTCCCTTTTTACATTCCTGAAAAACCAGCATGGAATTCTTCCACAATTCCTTTCAGCACCAATTCACCGACTGCAATAACCTCAATTCCAGATAACATCAAAAAATTTTTACACAAACCATAATCTCTCGCCTACGTTATCACATAGGTAGGTGGGGAAGGTAAGAAAACAATGGAACCTCAGTAGGGATCTACCTTTTTTATATTCTTTCACGGGATGTGGACGTCGCTGGCCAGGCCAGCATTTATTGCCCATCCCTAATTGCCCTTGAGAAGGTGGTGGTGAGCTGCCTTCTTGAACCGCTGCAGTCCATGCGGGGTAGGTACACCCATAGTGCTGTTAGGAAGGGAGTTCCAGGATTTTGACCCAGTGACAGTGAAGGAACGGCGATATAGTTCCAAGTCAGGATGGTGTGTGACTTGGAGGGGAACTTGCAGATGGTGATGTTCCCATGTATTTGCTGCCCTTGTCCTTCTAGTTGGTAGAGGTTGCGGGTTTGGAAGGTGCTGTCTAAGGAGCCTTGGTGCATTGCTGGTGCTGCTCCTGGCATGCCCTCCTGCACTCTTCATTGAACCAGGGTTGGTCTCCTGGCTTGATGATAATGGTAGAGTGGGGGATATGCCAGGCCATGAGGTTACAGATTGTGGTTGAGTACAATTCTGCTGCTGCTGATGGCCCACAGCGCCTCATGGATGCCCAGTTTTGCATTGCTAGATCCGTTCGAAATCTATCCCATTCAGCACGGTGATAGTGCCACACAACACGATGGACGGTATCCTCAATGTGAAGGCGGGACCTCGTCTCCACAAGGACTGTGCGGTGGTCACTCCGACCAATACTGTCATGGACAGATGCATCTGCGGCAGGCAGATTGGTGAGGATGAGGTCGAGTATGTTGTTCCCTCGTGTTGGTTCCCCCACCACCTGCCGCAGACCCAGTCTAGCAGCCATGTCCTTTAGGACTCGGCCAGCTCGGTCAGTAGTGGTGCTACCGAGCCACTCATGGTGATGGACATTGAAGTCCCCCACCCAGAGTACATTTTGTGCCCTTGCCACCCTCAGTGCTTCCTCCACGTGCTGTTCAACATGGAGGAGTACTGAGTCATCAGCTGAGGGAGGGCGGTAGGTGGTAATCAGTAGGAGGTTACCTTGCCCATATTTGACCTGATGCCATGAGACTTCATGAGGTCTGGAGTCGATGTTGAGGACTCCCAGGGCAACTCCCTCCCTACTGTATACCACTGTGCCATCACCTCTGCTGGGTCTGTCCTGCCGGTGGGACAGGACATACCCGGGGATGGTGATGGCAGTGTCTGGGACATTGTCTGTTAGGTATGATTCCGTGAGTGCGACTATGTCAGGCTGTTGCTTGACTAGTCTGTGGGACAGCTCTCCCAACTTTGGCACAAGCCCCCAGATGTTAGTTAGGAGGACATTGCAGGATCGACAGGGCTGGGTTTGCCGTAGTCGTTTACGGTGCCTAGGTCGATGCCGGGGGGTCCGTCCGTTTTCATTCCTTTTTATAGACTTTGTAGTGGTTAGTTACAACTGAGTGGCTTGCTAGGCCATTTCAAAGGGCATGTAAGAGTTAACCACATTGCTGTGGATCTGGAGTCACATGTAGGCCAGACCAGGTAGGGACAGCAGATTTCCTTCCCTAAAGGACATTAGTGAACCAGATGGGTTTTTACAACAATCAACAATGGTTTCATAGCCATCATTAGACCAGTTTTAATTCCAGATTTTTATTACGTTCAAATTCCACCTTCTGCTGTGGTGGGATTCGAACCCATGTCCCCAGAGGAATACCCTGGGTCTCTGGGTTACTAGTCCAGTGATAATACCATTACGCCGCCGCCTACCCCTATCTACTGCTATCACCATCTCCTGCCACCTCTGTTGAGTTCCATTCTTACAATGCTATAGCTCTTTCCTCAAATTATATCACTTCTTGCATTATAGCAGGGCCTCCTCTGTCTTCTATTAAAAGCTGCCTTTTCCTGCAGCAACATATAACACTTTTGTTACAGCCAGGTGAGGAGGGGGGTCACAGTCACCCCTCTTGCTCTTCCTCTTATTTGACCACAACAGGGTTTATTCCTTTTTAACAGTGGTTGTGCTTACCACCTCAATGAGTGTTTTAACTTTTACCTTTAATGCAAAGTGGACAGTAAGTTTTTTGGTTGGATTGAAGTCCAGAATAAATAAAAGTTAAATACACAGGCTGAGTTAGATGATTTGCTGGTCTTCCAGATGGAGTTGTATTCTTGAAGTCTTTGGCTAGTCAAAGTGCACTTTGTGGCTGGCCTGCTTTGCTCAGGGTTTTCTTGAAGGCAGACCTGTAGGTAACTCTCTTCCCCAATCTCCAGCTGTAGCAGACTGTAGGCTTGGAGGTTCCACAGTCACAGATGGTTTTCGAACTTGATGTTTACTGGAGAGAAAGAAAGGGAGGCACACAGCCTTCTCTGCTGCTGCAGTGTCAGTTACTGCTTCTCTCTTTGTGTATAACAAACTCTCAGTTTTGCACAGCCTGGGGATACAGTCATATGGTTCTCTCAATCCCCTTGTTTTTTAATGAGGTTCAAAGTCCAAAACCCAAAACTTCTCTCAAGTGGTATTGTCAGTGTTTGCCCACTGGAGGGACGTCTCCACTTATGAATGCCTTGAGATGGCTTTGAATGTCCTGCTAATGAGGGTGATCTGGATAATCTACTCAGTTTGCCAAAGCATTGGCCTGTCTGGGCTTCTTGTTAGACTTCTGTCTCCAATTCGATCTCCTGGTATTTCCGATACAAATTGCGCTGGCCATCTTGGTTGTCAGTTTTTTTTAAAAGTTAACTGAAGGATTTTTTCCATTAAAAGTTTAATATAAGTTTCCAACTAACGAATTAATATTTCTCATCTGGCATATTGTGTTTTCTTGACACTTTCATTATTAACTGTAATGTCAGGACGCCCTAGAACAGTAGCTTAAACATCACCCTATGCATTAAGAGAAGTTCTAGTGAGGTTACCGTTCTTGCTGTTTCCGTGCATTTGAGCCTTCCAAACACTTGTGAGGGGTGCATGTAAATTATGACCAGAGAGATGTGTCTAAGTAGGCATAACACTGCTGGCTTACATTATGTAACTTAATGAGCACATACTCTTGTGTGATAGGGAATGCTATGTTGTTGTGAAGGGGTCCACAAGCTCTTTGAT